>NC_089987.1:11671250-13100000 GCF_036417845.1 Apteryx mantelli
TTTGGAATGGGTCAGACGTGGTAAAGAAGTACGGCTCAGCTGTCACATGGAAAACATGGCCTTGTTTCCTTGCAACTTCCACAGCTCCGGTCTTGGCTTTGTCTTCATAGCTATACAGTTGGCTCTTGATAAACTCGTTTTTGTTTGAAGTGGTCAAGACGTGTTTAGAAAGCATTTGAATCTAAGGATCCTTTATGCTGGATAACCTTGAGTTATATGAAAGCAGATACAATAGACCATAAGATCTTTTTAAGTGTTTATGGTCCAAGAAGTTAAAGCTTACTTTTCATGCTTTTAAACCCATGGACTGATGGTAGAACAGAAGGAATTGTTATGATTTATTGTATCGCTGCCTGTTTAAGCACTCTTTGCTCCATGTATCACTGACATGAAAGAATGCCGCCGGTTATCTGAGACCTGTTTTGGTGTAGGATGTCACTGCTGCTGATTTTTATGCTTACCCTTTTAAGTATCCCAAAACTAGCAGTTAAATGTTTGGCCTAGAATTTTCAAAGAGACAGAAGGAAGTTAGAGAGTCCATCCTTATCATTTTTCTATAGAATTACACACTTACCCCCTTATGAATCTTGAATCTTTGCAAATCTCAAGTTTAGATGGGGCTTCTCTGGCTTGTTTTACTTCCTGTTTTCAAAAGGTCTAAATAAGTAAGTGTTAAAATTATCCAGAGTAAATAAATAAATAAATGTGTTAATATCTATTTGAAAATCAAAGCCTTTTGCAAGAATATACAGAATATACAGTTCCCCTAACTAATAACTGTGTCTGCTTTTCTGATTCTTAAATAAATTAGATTTCAGTTTAAAAATAAATTGTCCCAATGCTGAGTTACTAGTTTTCAAATTTAATTTTCAAAATGTGTTTTAGCACATGACGAACATTTTTAAAATTACAAATTTTATTATATGAAACAAGAGTTGAAAACACACATGACATTTCACTGACTGCAATAAAAAGGACGAGGGCATTAAATGTGATGGGTAATGTTATGTTTAGAATGGTAATGAATAATTCTAATTTGAAGTAAATGTATAGGAATACATTTCTGTGCCCATTGCAAACAGGCTGAAAGACAAACAGTGAGTCAGGAGCGAGTAGAACAATTTTGCATGGATCTCGGTTGACAGGAGAAAAAAAGTCAGGCGGCAATGCAAGAAAATAGAAAGTGGCTCTGTGCCAGCAAAAACATTCTTTTTTACTAGTAGAACAGGTTTGCATACTGTATGTATTCCTTTGATCTATGTAACACAAAATATTCTGACAGAGGTTCAATGATATTAATCATTTTTCCTTACTGGCCAAGACAAATTTGATTTTTACTTCATTTGGAGATGGAAATAGTAGTTGATCCCATCTGACTGCATGATGTTGATCTAACACACAGAAGGAGACCATTAGACCATTTCTTTCTCTGCTTTTCAAAGGTTTCTACTGGAGTCAAACATAATTTTTTTTGTTTTTTGTCTTTTTTTTTTTAAATTAAAATCCTCCTTGGTATTAAAAAATTACATGTTAAAAAGGAAAATAATTTTATAAATGTGGTAATATTAAATGCAGTTTGTTTATGGATATTTTATAAATATAGTCAGTGTATGCAGCTTATTAGCATGGGAAATCAGCACTTGGCAAAATGACTTTTGAGTAGTTAATAGTTCATCCATTATTTGTCAGTCCTTACAAAGGTCTGCTATTGTTACCATGAAAGGGTATTGGTTTTCTTCTTGCACAAGGCAGCTACCTTTGAGGATTTGTGGGGGTGGAGGGTGTGTGGTTTGGGGGGTTGGGGGAGTGTTGAATTGTCTTCTCCATTCCTCTTTCTGATTTTGAGATACTGAGGAATAAAATATATGTTGCAACCTGTGTTTCTCTGACATTCATAATTCCAGATTTTTCTTTCTTCTGGCTAAGTAAAACTGATATGCCTAAGAGAAAGAGTCTGAAAGGGCCTGGCTGAGGGTTTGTCAAAAATGACCTGACTCTCTTCCATTGACTTCAGTAGGTAAGGCCCAAGGTGCTATGACATTTTTAGATATCAATGAAGCATTTTATAAATCATGTCCAGAAAATTTTCAAGGTGTAACTTTTCAACATATACATGGAAAGATATAGACCTGTACCTTAAAATGGCAACATTTCCATTTTAACTGAACTTTCTCCAGAAGAGTTAGATGAATCATCAGATGGATTCGTTTCCTTCTTCCATCCCATTCAATGTTGATGAATTTGATGGAGGATTTATTTTTTTCCCCTTTGGCTAGAAAGCTGGGGTTCTGAAAAAGCCTGAAGAGCTTGAAGTTCATTAGGATGCCTGTTCTTGGACAATTCCAGCCTGATTTTTTACAGGAACTCTAGTAATATCTTGGTCATACCAAGAGTGACAATTGGGGTAACAGTATTTAACATTTTAGTTTCCTTCTGAACACTTAGGCAAACAGGCTTGAGCTTCAAGGTAATCCTGTTGCTAACTTCTAATGTAAGCACTTTATCTGGAACTATTGAACAGAACTTGTGTTATTTTGCCTGATGTAAATTGTAGAACAAAACCGTTGTCTGAGTTCCCTTCTCAAACTACAATATGTATAATCTCTACTTCTGTTACCTCTTGAATCCTTCAGAGATTCTCTCCTTACAAGGATAATCAAAGCGATGTGAGAGTCTCTTCTGCTTTTCCTAATACAAGATACAGTGAAAACAGTTTGGAATAATCTGACAAGCTTCTCTTCCTTGAAAATAGGAAGCTATCTGTACAAGCTTTCTGATGTGTTGCAGGAACTCTGTACTGATGCTCCTTAAACAGATCTTGCTGCTGTAACACCGTTGGGTATTACGATTCAGTGGAATGTCATCATACAATTTTCTGTTGATAAGAAAAGCAAAAGTTAAAAAAGTTAAAAAAAAAAAAAAATCTGGCAGATAAACATTTCCTTCAGAATTTGCTGTCTTATTATGTGTAGTGAAAATTACCCCTTTGTTTTAAGTAGTTCTGTTCTATGAAAAAAAGCTCAGTGTTTAAGGATGAGGAATGAAGACAGGTCTTTCATGGTTTTCTTTTACCATATACAAAGCTTCCAAGATTGTGCTTTAAGTCTGAATAGCTTCTTTATCAGTTTGAGAGTATTTTTTATTTGTGTATATTTGTGCACAAATTTCAGAGTCAGGCCCCTACTACAGATTTCATAAATTACATCATTATGAAATGACATACTATCAGCGGTTTGTGGTGCAGGCAAATTTATTGTTGTGGACTTTGGTGTTTAATGAATGTGATGTATTTTTAGTCCAAATAATCTATTCTGATATTTTAAGAGGATATTTTGAGCAAACACTTGTCTAATTAGGCTATTAATGTTCACACTGCTTTCATATATGTTGACCAGTCTGCTACCATCCATATTCCTCTTTCAGAACTTGGCTTTCTAAAATTTGTTAATGATAAAATTCAAAACAGTGACTCAACTTTGAGGGTAAAAAAGGCTGAAAGTGACTTTTCAGCTTTATTAAGAACTGTTTGCTAGTTTAGGTGAACAGTATGTATTGCACATTACTTCTTCGTAAGAGAGCTGGTAAAATGGGTCCTGTCTGGCCACATTCACAAGAAGGTAAGCGTTTGAGCTTCAAACCTGCAAAGACTTGTGCTCGTGCTTAACTTTAAGCACAGGGGTTAGTTTGTTTGAAGTTAGTAACGTGCCTCATGTAGAACATTAATTGCATGCAATAAGCTTGCCTGGATCATGGTGTATGTCAGCGTTCCTGTCAATGCTGGCGTGTTTTCTACTGCATGAACTCTGCTAATCCATAATCTATAACAGATTTTAATTTAGTAAGTGCTCTATTTCTATTTCTTCAATGGTAAAAGCAGACTTTTCTTTCTGGAAGTAAGCATGCTGCACACTTTTGAAAAGTCTCACATTATTTGACCACAAGAAGTCTCTGGGACCATCAGTGTGTGTTAAGTGCAGGTTTAGGAAGTTGTCTTGAATATTATAAACTGTATTTTGCTTTCAAATAATGAATATAGTAAAAATATCTGATAGTGGGATCTTCGTCTTCATGCTCCTTTTGTTACATAGACTGTTCTAGTGAGTGACTAGGAAAAAAGGGGTTTTTGTTTTTGTTTTGCCTGGAGTCAAACAGGAGCATGCTGGTTAAAGGGATTCTGTGGGGGAGTTGGGCTGGAGAAGGCCTGAGGGAACTCGGAGAGACATCTACCACCAGCAGCTTGTCTGTGCTAGCTAATTATAGCTAGGGTACTGTTTACTTTAGTGGTATACTCCTTATTTATTAGTTACTTAGTTACTGCTTGCCTTCAAGTTACAGGCTTGCAGCCAGTTGCTGCAGGGGAGGTGCAATAGGAAGGGAAGGGCATCATGCAGTACTGCAAATCGCAGCTCCTTGACCTTGGCATGCTTTTAAAACTATTTTTTAAAATATACAGTGGGAGAGACGTTTAGAAAGAAAAGTGGGCAAGGAAAAAATGGGAGCAATTTAAGGAAATTTTTTACAGTCTAAAGGGACTTTCATGGTAAAATTTTCCTAAGTTATAAAACTGTCTCCCCCTCCCTAACCCCCAAAGGAGCACTTTTGGTTTGTGTGAAGTTACATTGACTTGAGGTGAAGTTATGTTGATTTAAATGAAAGTATGATTTTTATACCTTTTTTAACTGGTAACACTGTATGGGCATCCTATGTTAGCTACACCTTGATTTTAAAACAGCTTATTTAGTTTATGTCAATACTTTTCCAAGCATAATCTAAATTGGCATAAGAGAATCCACACATGCAAATTTCACATAGTTAACTAAAACTGTTTAAATTAAACTATTGTAAAGACTGCGTGTTTGCAAACCCTGGGCCATTTAAGAGTCCAAGACCTTAAGAGTTGGATTCCTGAGCTGCTGGACCACTTCGGAAAATCTTGCCCTGATTCATCCTTGGGTCACACCCTTTGCAGGCAGCAGGGCCTGTTGCTTAGCTAAGTAGAAGGAGATAGTGCAGCAGACCTATTTCCACTGCTGGTTTTGTTGTTTTTGTTTTATTTTGTTTGCAGCAGTCTTGGGACAATAATTGTCCCAGCAAGCAAGCGGGCGAAGAACAGTAGTGCCATATAGGGAAGGTGAATGAAGAGAATCGTGAGATTTTTGGTAACTGTGTTCGAGGAAGTGGAATATATCGTAAATATTATCTTAGCCGCATGGAAATAGTGTTGGGCCATGCTGTAATTATCAATAAAAGAGAGATTTCTCCAGTCTTTTGAGCATAGCAGTCTCTTGCAGAGCCAGGAGCATAACGAGAGCCGAACCTCTGTATGACAGGCCAATTACTGAACAATTTAGAGAAAACTCTTTTAGGAGAACGAGCAGAGTGTGAGATCCGTAAAAAAGGCAAAGTTTCTATCTCCAAAGGAGGAGGTAGGGAATAAAGGGAGCACAACAGGTTAAACAGCCTTGGCCAAAGAAGTGAGTACCCCTAGGCAGACCAGCATCTCTAATCAGTGGTAGTGGTACTAGCTCTGAGGGGAGGGAAATTCAGGCTGGTGCTCTCATGTAACATTAAAAAGGACAAGCAATCTGTCAGGGGAAAAAGTCATTGGCATGGGATTTCTTCTCTTGATCAAAAAGACAGCAGCATTGCAGCCTGCTTTATCTATAGGGGAGGGTTTGGCAGAGGGCTTTTTTTTTTTCCTAGCCCATATCACTGGTTCGTGATACGATTTCCCAAGCCATAAAAGAAGTCATCTACTTTTCTCTCTTTAGCAAGGTTTGGTGCACCCCTGGTTTTCTTCTGTTTTCATTCATTTTCATTTTTATGCTGTAACAATCAAAAAATATTTTAAGAAACATCTTTACAAAACAGAAGGCAAGCTCAGTCTGATAGACTTAGAAAATATGCCTGGTGCTCATCATCAAAGCCAACATTCATTCTGTCATCTTTATCAGTAATTCTTTATAAATAACATGAATGCAATTTCAGTTCATTGCTTCCCCCTTTCCTACCCCCACTAATTGAGGTTCACAGTACTATCTGCTCAACTTTTTTTTTCCCTGGATGAAGTTGACAGCCATTAGACCATTGCCTTTTGGTAAAACTTGTACTGCCAGAAAATTCTTTTATCAGAAGTTATCTCCAGTTGTAACTACACTGAGAAGGGTTTTATTTTATATTGCTGTTGACTTAGCTTTTCTCTTATTAAATAACAGAACAAATCTCTAATTAAGAGCTGCAAGTACTGTTCCTAGCATTGTTGTGAGCTATTTAGGTAGTCAAAGCAATCATGGCATATGATGTTAGAAAAAAATCCAGAGCTGACACATCCTTTTCATTTTATAATATACCTTAAATAATTCAGAATGGATATTGAAGAAATTCCAAAAGAAAAAAATTAAAATAGAAAAAGATTTTCTCTGTTTGAAGAAACTGTAAATAAAAATTGCATCTTTGGAATTAGTTGACAGAAGAATTATTTACTTCAAGAAGTACTTTGAATCTGAATCTTGAATTAGTCACATCTTTGTATTGCAAAATGTTAATTCAATTGATGAGCTTACTTGTAAACGGGACGTGTTCTGTGGGTTTTCTTGGTTAAAGGCAAGAAGAATTGCAAAGGGTGGTCTCTGATCCCATGCTGGATCCCCATTCTCAGTTTTGAGCCATTTGTCTATGTCCAAATCACTTAAGCAATGATAGGCTATTCTAGCAAACTCTTCTGGTACAATATTGTATTTGAAAAACTCTTAAAGGTAGTGTCATGAAGATATAACTAAAGTGTCCGGAGTAAAGTCTTAAAGTAATAGTCTAGTGTCAATTCTGTTTATGTTGACTCTGGTCTCTCTCTCTCTCTCTCTATAGATTGTGTGCTTTCTACATTTCAAACATTTGACATCTGGTCAGTTTGCAGCAATTAATAAATTAATGACAGTTAAGAATGTTTAATGAATGTTTTAATGAACATTTTAATGCTTTTTGGTTGACATATTCTTGATATGTATTAGAAAGACTCCCAAGTTTCTATATAACATTAGAAATCTAAAGTTAATGGCCCATTAGTTGATGTTATTCAGTGTTTAGTTTATCTATAGTAATTAATGTCAGTTTAAAATAAATATGCGAGTTCCTTTTCTGGAGTACCATATATAAAAAGCATAACATAGGCTGAACAAGTTGGATTATGTTATGTTGAACAGTAAGTCCTGGTTGGTGTGAAGTAAAACATATTTTTTACGGTAGTTCTAATGAAGCACAATGTTCTCTGGACTTCAGACAACTTTTAAAAGGTTGTATATTGCCTATTAAGCCGTTTATCCTAGTGACGATCAAAACCAATTACTTTTTAACTTAATGTTATGTATTTCTGTCCTTATTATATAAGTACTACATAATGTTGTTGCAAATTTATTAAATTGTACTAAGTGAGCAGGTAGGAGAAAGCAAGCAGTGTTTCTTCCTGTGAAAATGTTTCTTCGACTACAGATTCTGCAAAAATAGATTTCCGCTTTTCTTACCTAAATGGTGAATTTAGCTTCAATCTTCTCATTTCAATGTAATTCATTAACAAGGCCAAATCATCTTTAATCTACTTTTCAGTTATCTCATTTAATATATATTAATAGTCATTGCTCTTTAAATTAAATATATAATCATATAAAACTTAACAAAAATACACTTTTTAAGGGTGTTCAGTTACATTTATAGCTCCAACATTTAATTGGTGTATCTGCATAGCTGTTTATTGAACAATTCTATATTATGCTGCAGTTTCCAATATAGTTTTCCCCCAGAAGAAAACCAACAACAGCCCATTAATAGCTTTTTCTGCCGTCTCTGTTATCTCCCTCTCAAGACAAAGCTACCTGACTTCTGTCTGGTTAGAGTGAGCATCACGTAAAACGGACAAATCAAGCTGTGTCACATTAATCCTCCTTAAGCGGCTTACACTCCAGTTGCGTAGAAAGACACCATAACATGGAGAACTTGTTCAGAATTGACACCAAACTAGAGATTGCATATCAAAGAAAACATTTTGCCTACCTATTCTGAGGTCTACCATTTAGTGTGAATTGTTCTTCTTGATCTGATAATAGAACACTTCTGGCTGATTGTACCGTATTGTCCTGACATTTGGAATACAGATATAGGAGAAGCATGTCATGTTAACAGAGCGCTACAACAGTCATACTTTGTCTCAATTGATGGGGGAACTGCAGCATACAGAGTAATTCGTGTTGACAGTAAGAACTTGCAGATAGGCAGCCTAAAATGTGAAATCATTATAGAAATTTATTTAACTGGTTGAGTGGCCATAGCAGATTGGTTGAGCCAGCCAAATCAGAAAGGTTCCGAAGGAGATGCGTTCTCTACTGCAATTTTTAAGATTAATCTGTGGCTGGCTTTGGAATACATATATTTTTTATCTTTAAATATTTATACTAATATCAAATTTAATAGTAATTGATGAAATATTAAGTACATTTTTTTCATTTTTATTTTCCAGGCATATTTAGGTATTCTTTTCATGCTTAAATTTTGAGAAATGATATTGAAAAGAAGGCAGTCATATAATTGAAACTCATAGAATTTTTATTTTTATTTCATTCTCCTTACAAGAATGTGTCAGCGATGTGATAGATAATTTGATTTTAATTTTGTTTAATTAATTCACAAAATGTTTCCTGATTGCTTGTTTTCCTATGTTTTTAAGTCTGATATCTTTGATAAAAATCAGACTTTTGTCCACAGAAATTGAATAAGATGAGATATTACACAGTAAGTTATTTTAGTATTTAAATTATGCTGTTTATTAAAAAAAACTCTTCAAATTTCTTTCATTTCCATTTCTTTTCTTTTGCAAGTGGGTACTATACTTTTCCCACTTTCACTTGCGCTCTAAGATTGTAAATTCTTGGGATTGTACTAGGTGCAACATTATTTTACCTGGTGAAAAGAGGGATGTGGCAAGCTGTGTCCATAACTCTAACGCAATAACATCACTAGGTGGAGAACAAAAGTGGTGATATTTTGTCACTGTATTTTATTTACAGGTAGAACCAGCTCTTTCAGCCTAAGCCTGACAGTCCAAACCACCTTCCTGCAGTCTTTGTTCATACAGGACAAGGGTGGCTTAGAGTGTGAGAGGGAAGCATGTTGGTCTGGCAACATTTTTAATGTGTTACTATTTTTCTCATAACTGCCTGATACCGAAGTCAGCCTTGTTCTCCTTTATTATCAAAGGCAGTTAGTTATGAGAGAGACTTGGGAGTAGCTCCTGTTCTTGATTTTAGCTAAACCCTAACTAATCACCTACGTTTATATATTTTCTTAGAACTTAATTTCAACAAGTTGTAGTCATACCCTCTAGGATCTCCATAATACAATTCTGTAGGTACAGCAAATTCTTTAAATCGCCGTTAGCAGCAGAGCACACAGGCGTGTTACAGACTTTAAGCACGAGAGACCTAAGTCTGTAGAGAGAACTATGCTTTGAGTATTATCTGTATAAAAAAGAGATATCCCAAACTTTGCATTTAAAAATATTTCTCTTAAGTGTCTCTTTCAGTGTATATGCTGATGTGCATTGGCATTAAATGAATCTATAGAGAACACCATGCTCTAGCCCAATATGATGGGAATTCTTCCATTGTCAATCTGGCTCTACTTCTGTCTGTGGCTCACTGTAGTTCACTTTATCTTGTAGGCTTTTATCTTGTTCATCGCTATTCATAACCCGTACTTGTGTGAAGATGGGCCTTTATTCACAAGAAATACTTGCCAAGTTCCTTGTTCCTTTATGTAATGGAACAATAAATACTATTTGAACATATATACCTTTGATTTGTTTTCATTCTCAGTATAATTATGCAGCATGTATTTTAGACACATATACTTGATTCTTGCCTTGTATTATATTAATTTGCCTTTGCATGTTAACAAGCACGAGTGGAAAGCAAGCAAAAACAATAGAGCTTTCCAGTTACGGGGATGCTTGGGGCCATCTGTGTATTCTGGTGATAGGCATTCTTTAGAAGTAGGTAATAGCCAGGTGAATCTCAATTTCTGGATAATTTAAGGAAATCGCTTCCAAAGAAACAAAAAATGAAATTTTGGCAGTCCTCAGCTGGATGAGAAAAGAGATCTCTGATGTATTTGTCTGCACTCCTCTCTTCCCCATTTACTCCCCAAATTTCTGCAGTGTTTAGCTGGGGTAGAAAAAAAGGTGGATTGTATAGTGGAGCTAGACTGTGCTAAGTAGGTTGGGAGCACAAGATGCAGTTTTCACAGAATCACAGAATCGCTGAGGTTGGAAGGGACCTCTGGAGATCATCTAGTCCAACCCCCCTGCTCAAGCAGGGTCACCTAGAGCACATTGCACAGGATTGCATCCAGGCGCGTTTTGAATATCTCCAGAGAAGGAGACTCCACAGCCTCTCTGGGCAACCTGTTCCAGTGCTCTGTCACCCTCACAGTGAAAAAGTATTTCCTCATGTTCAGATGGAACTGTCTGTGTTTCAGTTTGTGCCCGTTGCCTCGCGTCCTGTTGCTGGGCACCACTGAAGAGAGTCTGGTCCCATCCTCTCGACAGCCTCCCTTCAGTTCTCTTGTGCTAACTTGTATGAGTTCTGTTGACTAGAACTACAATGTCCAACCCCTTTCCTTTAGTTATCCGACCCGATGCAGTTTAGCTCATCTGTGTGACAGGTAATGGAGAAGTAATTAGTAAGAATTTGCAAAGCAAATGGGAGGTGCACAAATCTGGGATTGATATTCTGATATACTGCTGCACAGGTACTGTATAAGGTTATGATTTCTGACTGAAGCCTCCTTCCCCTTTGTATGAAAACAGCATAATTAATCAGGCAGTAATGAATTCAGGTACTGCCAGTTTGTCACCTCAAGAGAGAAGTTACCAGAGCAGGCTGAAATCCAATTGAAAATATGTTCATGATTAGTAATTTACTATTTAAAGAAATGTTTTAACATGTGTAATGTAGCAGTAGACACTTTTTGATAATGTTGGGAAACGTGTTTTATAGCTTCAAATATACTTCCAAAAATAAGTGTTAGATAATCCAAAATTGTAAAGCAAATTCAAAATTGAAAAATATTTTTATTGAAAATATGAAACATTTGAAAAGGTTCCCTGTCCCTATTCCAAAAACACTTACAGATTTGAAAAGGGGCATATCATAACTAGATATGGAGCCTGCAGTTCAGAATGTTATCTGATTGGTATATTTAATTTTGTTTTTATTAACAAAAATCTCAGCTTGTTTCAGTGTGAAAATTGAATCAGGTGCATAGTATATTCACTCAGAATCACAGAACAAGATGGTGTTATGGCTTGTGGTGTAAGTTGCTACTCTTAGTGATCTCCTATAAGCATGTCTGAACAAAGGTGATTTTTTTGGTGCTGTGGACTTTTTAAATTGTAGGAGTTTATATCACTATTGTTGGTACTGTTTTCAAATGTCTATGCTATTGTGAGTCTGTTCTGTAGTTCAGTAGGAAAATTCTGTGGGAGTTTTTGTGTTGCAAAAGATTCAGGTTTTAGGTGTTGCTGTATTTTTTTTTAGTTGATTTTTGAAATGCTTTTCATTTAAGTTATTGGAGGAAATTAAATATTAGCAGTGATAGTTTTCTAAGGCATCAGAAAGTCACAGTGAAAGCAACTACACTAGTTGAAAGCCATAAGACTCTTCTTATGGAGCTCACCACGGTGAAGTTCTGACAGTGGAATGGTTCAGGCAAGTGCGCTCCCATTAGACAAAATCTGGTTCAAGCAAGTGCAATCCCATTAGACAAAGTCAACTGGATTATTTTAAATAGTTCAAATAGGTGGTATGGGTTACGCTGGCTGATACTGCCTGCAGTGAATTAGGGAGCACTCACACGAACTACTCTGCTGGCAGATCTTCAGGATAATAACTTCAGCAGGGGGCAGTGAGGAGCAGCTGGGGGGCATAAAGCCTTTGATCAGCACAGCTGGATCCAAAGCTAACATCTGTCTATAGTCTTAGACTCGACACTTTTGTTAATACTGTGAGCTGTATTTGCATTTGTTAGATTATTTTGGTAACAGTACTTCCCTGTCTCGAGCGTTCCATTGCTTTCCATAATCCACCCTCACAGCAAAATCAGTATTGGCAATTCAGAAGAAATAGAACAATTATCTTCTTCATGTAACCCTTTAACAATTATTAACTTTCCTATACTTTTCTAGCAATGGTTATATGTGTAAGTCTCTGTAAAGAGCAGCTGGGAAATTAAAATACAGGAATTACAGAAAGAAGCTGTTTAGTTGTGCTACATTTTCCATCAAAGAGTGTGCAGGCGTTACTCTCTCTTTCTCTCACAGAGCTGATGAAAAACAGTCCATGTGCCCATAAACTCAGGATATTTCAGGTTCCTACAGCCGTGAAGCTCGTCTGTGCCTGTGAGGAAGCTGAATGGCTGGTGGGGGGAAAGGAAGCCTGAGTTTACAGGCCAATGCACATCCAGCCATAACTGAATTGAGTGCAAACATCTTTATAATAATTTAGTTAAAGACAATTTAAGGAACACAGGGAGGAGAAGCTTAGATCTACTAGGCTTCCCCACATAGACCTGCTTGTGTCTTTCTGCTCTTACATATTCTCTATATGCTTCAGAGAAACAAAATCTTGTAAACATTTGCTTATTTTTTGCATGGAATAATAAAGCAGACGAGTGTCACATGAATGACTGTGATGCTTGTACAAATGTCTGTGAGCTCAAACAGGACAGGCAAATTATGTTTCGACCCATTAACTATAGCACTCTTAAGTAGAAAAACCTGTCAATTTATGTAAATATTTCAATTCAAGCGAACACTTCAGATTTAAAAATTTGGCAGAATCATACCTTCTAATATTAATATTTTGTCTGCATATTAAAAGCATGTTAACATGCATTCCCCCCATCTTTACTGAAAAATTACAGCTTTCAATGGATGAAAGGAGGAGGAAAATCAAAGTTGAGTATTTTGATTCCTTTTCATCCAGATACAGACCATCATTTCTCTATTCTTGCTGTTTATCCATTTAACTGGAACATTGTGGATAAGAGTATGATGAAGGCTTTTGAGATGGTTCTCTGGCATTATCAACCTCTCAAATTTCCTTTTAACTTCTCATAGTGTTGTGTTAAGACTTTGGGGGGGTAGCGAGAAGTTTTCTGCTATATAGTAAATATGACCATCCCTCCATACAATGAGTCAGTGGAATTGCCTGGTTGTGGAGCTCAGAAGTGATGCTGCAAAGATATATGGTATTTATTATTTAATTTGAAAGAGAGATTTATTAAAGAAGCTGTACTGTCTACAGATCTGCCATGTTTAAAAATAACTCCAGTTTGCCTTTGTTTCCTTTTTAATATATGTGTTTATGTAGTTACATTGCTGTGTTGAAGTCTGATGCCGTGTGAATTTTTCTAGCCACTGTAGTCTTATTCTGGAAAGACTATTCTGTCCTTGTGTGATGCAGCAATTCAAGGTCCTCATCTTTTGCCTTTCTGTTTCCTGTGTTCTCCCTAATGTGTTCCTTACCTTAGCTTTCCTTACCTGGTCTCCTTTTTCCTCAAACAAGGAAAAAATCAAAGCTAATTTTTTTTTAATGCAAGAGTTCGTTTTCATGAATTGAGACTGCATTTTTTAATTGGAATGGAACATTTTTCTATAAATTGTATTAATGTTAATGAATTCTCTGCTACTTGGTTTTGATAATATGGTTGATAATATGACAATATGGTCTCAAGAATTTAGGCCAAAGAATAAGTTTTAAGTCTTCATGTACTCTTTATTTTAGCTTTCTAACGGGCCCTCAAAGTGTAACCTTTTATTAATGAGAATATTTTGGAACATGATTAGCAATCCTTAGCAAATAATCAACAGTCTGAATGTACATTTGTGTAGACCTCTTCCATATTAAAGAGGAAATTAGGTTCGATCTGCTTAGCTGTGAGATAAAAAACAAGTCTAATTTAAAAGGCATAATAGGAGTAAAAAAGTGAGGCACAGTTTTAGCATGAAATGAGAGTGAAGACTTGGCAGATTAGGTTTGCCTTAAGTCTCTGATAGTTAAAATAACCCCATTTAAAATTTTGAAACTGTAATTTACATGTTCCTTTATTATTATTCAGATTAATACTAAAAGGGCAGAAGTCATCCAAGGATCTTCTACATTAAATTTCTTACCCCTCACTACTCTGAAGATTTATTTCAAAATATTTTTCTAGTACCTTGAATTTTGTTGTTATTTTTTGTTTTGACAAGAAGTAACTTTTATTTCTGACTGTCTGTTAATGCTACTGAAAAATAAAGATGCTTTTACAAAATGCTTTCAAGCACAAAAGGAGATGGTTTTCAAGAGATTATTTTACATATTTACATATTTTACCTTAAGCATTTTTGTAGTCACTGCCTACTGGTGAATGTATCAGATTTTTACACACACTTTCAAAATGAACCAGTTTTGCTCCTAAGCCATTGCAAAGGAAGGAAATGAATTCTAACTTTTTTCACTTCATTTTCACATCCTCACATTTCCTTATTTCACATGGTTTAAAACAAAATGCCTCCAGCATTATTTTTCCTTTCTCAAGAGCAAAGTGAATGTGACTTTTCTAAGGGGGTCACAGGATGCCTCTGAGGCCTGTGGGTGTTACTGGACTGCTGCCTGCTTTCAGCTTAACTGAAGGGCTTGTCATAGTTTTCATCTCCTAAGAAATTAGCCCTAGGTGCTGGCCAGAAGCAGGAGAAGGCAGCATTATGAGTCCCACGCTGGTTATTTCCCACTGACATCAAATCCTGAGGTTTTTAAATTAATCCCACACAAAGACAACCCTTCATTTTGGTGCCAGTTTGAAATTATACTGCAATAATGACCTTTTAAAGATGTCTAGCTGTTAAGATAACCCCCTGTTGAAACTTGAAGGTAGCCATTGCGCCCTGCGCTGATAAGACGTTAGTGGCGCTTTAGCCGATTTTGCAAAGGTGACTGAAGTCACGGCCAGTGACTTGACCTGTGCTGCCAGAAGGAATGAAACCGGTAGCCAGCCAAGGCCGCCTCGCACCAGATCTCCCTTCCAGCAGCAAACAAAGGGGCTTTATGAACTTCCAGCAGGCAGATTAGTTGCACACTAGCCATAGAAGACTCCCACAAAAGGGGACCGACTTTGCCATCAGAAAAAGTTAATTCTCAGCTCAGAGCGTGAATTAAAAGCATACCTTTTAATGCTTTAACACCAGCTGGCAACTGGAAAAGCTTGGGAAATGGAGTATTAACAGTAACGATTAATACAAACAAGTGAAAGAAAGTGATTTAATAATGTAACCCTGTGAGTGTTATGTCTGAAGTGAAAACTGGCCCAATAGAAAATGGGAAGCGCAGCATAAATCTGTCTAATTAGCAAGAGATTTTTTCTATCGGAATAAATAGAAATTTGTATTTGTCCTGTATTAAAATAACTAACTTAATTGTTCTGCCTTTTCACCTTAGGGTTTTGCATCATAAACCTGTATGAATTTACCATGTGCAAAATTGTCTTTCATTACTAGGAATAAATAGGTATGAAGCTAGAGATGCTATCTCTTTGTAGTCAAAATAGGTATATGAAAACAAAGATGAGATATTGTATATCTCTGAAAAATTATTTTGGTAACCATTACTCTTAGCAATTGTTTTTCTGCATTTAAATAATGAAAATATTTAATATCATCATCATACTGTTTTTCTGTTAAAATGATATCTGTGTATTCTTTTTACCGGCAAGAATTGTCTGTGCTCAATTTTTAAGTGTTTTTTAAATTTTGTCATGCTTAAAAGCAGTTACAGTTGTATAGGATATAATATTGATTGGTGAGGCAAATTAGATTATGATTTTAACTATACATACTATGCAAAAATTTCAGCTAACTGCCACAGAATCAGTGGCATGTTTTCCTTTAAGAACTAGTAAGTCCTATAGAATGAGCACTTTTCAGCTGTGTTTGAATACCTTTGACTGTTTTCAGTTATTTCTATTCATCAAAAATAGAAAATATGCATTAAACATTTTATTATTTGATGGTGTACTACACCATCTGCTGCCATAACACACACAACTCTTGTTTTGAGAAATGTACTGTGAAATCTTAGTTTGAGCCTATAGATTTTGAAAATATACAATACACAGACGTTTAGGCATTCCTTTTTTAACCCTTAGCATTGTTAGAGATACTAAGAGCTTGATTACAGCATTTCACAAATTAAAAGATTATCAAAACACAGACCTAGGAAAAATACTGTTTATATCTTGCATTTCTCTTTTGAGTAATAAAATAGTGGGATTATTTGCTTTATCAGTTTAAGGAGTTAGTAGAAAATTGAATCTCTCATTTTGTGATCATTTCTCTTCTTTAATATATTTCACCTAGTTTAGAAGTATGGATCAGAAACTCACAAGGAAAACTGATGCCCTTTCCTGCAGCTAAATTAACAGGAATCACGTGGAAAACAATCTGAGCCTTGTATGAAAAGGGGAGCCATTAAAATTAGCCCTAAGCTATGGACTGCACCCAATATCACTAGAACTGCACTCACTGCAGATGTGGAGGCTGGCTCTCAGGCAAACTGAGCTGTGTTGTATAGCTACAATTAAAATCAACTCCTCTGCCAAAAAATAAAAGGGAGGAGGGTAGAAGGAGAACATCAAAGACAGATTGAAATGTGTAGTTAGTAATAAGAGTGGTCTCCTCTTGAACCAAGCCCTGCAGCGATTCATGGCCCCCTTGTTAATGAGAAATTTTGACCTCTGGTTTGTAAGTTAAACTTGTAATCCCAGCTAATGAAGTAAATCAATCCCAACTTCAGTCTGTTGTTCCCATTTTTCTTTGCACACTGTGTCTGGGAGTTAGTAGCCAGGTCTACAAATACGATTTTTTGGAGGGGGTGGGGAATTATTCTGCAGCTCTGTAACTTCTCCTGTTTTGCAGATTCACTTAAACATGTCTAAATCAGACAGATTATTTTAACTTGTCTGTGTGCTTGTAAAATGTCCTATTAGTCTGGCTGATTTAGACACATTTAAATAATAGGCCTGAGTTACCATTTCAAGAGGAAAGCTGGATTTGTAACTGCCCCAAAATATCTGTTTCATCAACAGATTTATGCTTTAGATATGTAGATCTGTGTGAAATTATTTGAGGAACCTTATTTTCCTTTTTGGTATATTTAAGGAGATCCTGATGATGGTAATACAGTTTTGTGTCAGAAAAAAAAGGTCTACTGCGATCTAAATTCTGAGAGAAACCTGGTTCAGTAGCAATAAAATGAATACAAAGCCAAGAGGCTAATTTTCATAATAGTGGATCATCCTTTGAAATACATGCTTCTATGTCTTGTAAGCCATTGAGAGATAAAACAGCTAGCCACAAATCCAGCCAAAAAGCCCTAGTAAAGCCCCTGAGTTGATTTCATGTCACACCACATTAATAAGGAATCTGTGAAAGATCAGCAAATGGTATAAATGGAGGTGAAGTCGCTGTGGCAAAAATAAGAGGAGAAGCCAAATTCATAATGTAATCCCTTAGAAGAAAACAGAACCAGATAGAAAAAAAGGAGGATTTCTTGTAGCTGCTTCACTTCTCTTTTGTATTAGTAATTGGTATCACTGTGGACTCTTCTAGACGATAGAGGCCCTTTTTTGTTCTAATCTGTTTCTCTATAAAGAGTGTTTTTACATTATTTTATGACTGTTTTACACCACAAACACTTTGTTGCAGGAGCAGAAGCTTCCTAACAAAGCATGTGTTTTTCTAAATGAAGGGATGTGTAATCTCCCCTTGCATTTTGGGAGCCTTTCTGCATCTTTGCATACATCTCTGCTTGTGCTGACGGTTGCGGGTGCAGAGTTGCTTGGTGTCGGGTGCTTAAGTTCTTGGTTCTTAACGTTGCTTTTTTGTAGCCACGTTCCTGCAATTTGGTCAACAAATCATACGGCGTATTGCTGTCTTTTGTAGATGTCACACATTTGGGTTTCTGTGGCGAAGAGGGAACAAATCAGCAAGTGTTGCTGTGTTTTATGCAGTGGCTTTGTTTTGATTGTAGAAAAGAAAAAATTGTTTAAATTGGTAAAGTAGGAGGCTCTGGGGGTTGGCAGGGTACCACTGCTGTTTTTTCCGTGACGACTCCAGAGGTTCTGTATTTTGATTACCTCCGCGTCAGAGCCTGCTCTGCTCCCTCCCGAAGCAGAAGCTGTATTATTTACATGCCTTAGAAAAGGTGACTTCTGACTGGGTGTGAATACGTGCTGTGGCTTGCGATTTCCTCGGGAAAGGCGATTGTCACAGGGCGCTCGGTGCAAGCAGGTGGGCTGCGGAGGCTCTGGGAGAGGCCGAGGGTCCCGGTGAATGGCCTCTTGTGGGTGGGTGGACCTGGGTCTTGGCCACAGTGTCCCTCTCGCCTGAGGGGTCTGGGGAGAATGAGCCACGCGTGGAGAAAAGGCTGCTCTGCGACCTGCTGAAGACCATCTTCAAGCCAAGGCTTGCAGTGGTGGTCCCTAGGTAAGGGGCCCTTTTTGTCAGGAAAAAGCAGCTGAAATGGTGGGTCTTGAAGGAGCTACTGACGAACAGCAGCTACAGAGGGCCAGCAAGCTGTGGACTGTGAGACGCAAGAGGCCACCTCCCCAGGAAAGGGACAGAGACCTTTTCTGTAGAGGAACAAGACATTCATGCAATCCAAACATGGAGATTATGTCCCCTAATAAATTTTAGTGTGTAACGTATATTTTTCCTCAGATCAAATGTACTGGAAATTTTTATTATTCAGAGTTCCCCTGTATCTAGACAGACTCCATTTGGTTTAAAAGTAACATATTAAGTATTACATATGCTCTTCAAAGTATACGTGAAGGGCTAGGTTAAATTTTGCACAATTTTTGTTGGTGATAATACTGTATAATCATTAACTTTACCTGTATTATTCTTTGAAGATGCTCATGAACCCTCATAATGATTTGAAGCCTGCTACAAATCATTAGTACGTTATAAGCAAGAGTTTATAATAACCTACTTTTTGTCTCACTAAATTTAAAAGAAGCTTTGTTAATTTTGACAACAAGTGGAAAAACACAGCAGTGAATCTATTCTCCAGTGATATACCTTAGTATATGGAGGATCCTGTTGTGAAGAACTTCCAAAATAATCATGGTTTATTAGCTGCACAGTCTTTTTCCCTTTGTTTCTATTCATTTAATTTAAAGTGAAACAACTCAGCATGCAAAACTAAAATTAGCTGCAAAAAAGGTGTAAGTGAATAAACAGGCAAATCCATTAGAGTCGATGGGTTATTGGATCCCTTGCCATTCCTCAGATGGCGGCCTATTAAAAGTGGTAATGTCTGCCTCCAGCATGGCCTCGAGGCGAGAAAGAAGGCCAAGACAGGCATATTTCACATGCATCAGACACAAGAATTAAATAGACCAATGTTCCCTAAAAGACTGAAGTACATCTCTTTCTGACGTTCATCTCGGGCAAAAATTCATTGATCTCAGTATGTCCCTTGGCAATTATAAAATATTAAATCCAAGTCACACTTTTCGAGTTGGCTTAATTTTTTCTCTGTTCACAGCTTTCTATTTGATCAATTTTAACAAGTTAGGAATAGCATCTAATAATAAAATAAAAACTGCGGAGTTAAAAAGTTTGTTCATTTGACATCTTAGATTTTTGTATTTAGTCTTTAGACTTGCCTGTCATTTTATTCAGTGGCACACTGAATAGATTAAGAGAATATATATTTATACACACAAAATCCCCCTTCTCTGTATCCTTTGAATTAGTAGTTTCTTTTTAAAGCTCAATACTGATACATGGCCATGGTATTGCAGTAAAATTTGTATTTTAAAGCTACATCTTTATAGTTAATCACCATCATTTTTACTAGTGTCAGGCAATAATTATTGCTGCTGCTTGTTTCTCTTATTATGTCAGGCTGGAATACGTAATATTGATGGAACCCTGTTTCAGAATTACTATTTACATTAACCTTTAATTTTTCCTATTTTAAACAAAATTTTGTTTCAAAGTTTTAAAAATATTTTGTGATAAGTTTAATTCTTTTGTATAAATACTAGTCAGACAGCAAAAGGAAAAATAAACAATCAGAACCTGGATCTGTTTTAACACAAATTTGGAGATTGAACATATAGTACACTGGCAGGGATGACTTCGCTCGTCGTCTTTGCTGATGAGAGACTCTAATTTGGGGAAAAAAATTTCAGTACAGGCAGTCTACCTGTTGTGTTGGCTTGTTCTGTTACTGCTTAGCATTCTCATCTGGCTGGCACTTCTACAATCTTCCATTCCTTAAATAAGCTCGTTCAGTGGCCAACAGCTATAAGCAATTTTGGCTGAAAAGACGTTAAGAGGAATGCTCAGAATCTTGGTTGGCTTTCAAAAAATGACAATTTTGATTATTTACTGTCAGCAGAATTACCACATGGAAAGGTGGAGTAGGCTAAATTGTAGGTTTTAAATTTTTTTTTTTGTAGTCCTCGTCATAGGTTTGGATGCACTTGCCATGGGTTGCAGGCTCGCTGTGTGCCTCAGCAGCTGGGCTTTTTTGCTTGGTTTGGTGGCCTGAGCTCTCCGTTTGTAAAACGAGGATATTAGTATAGTTTATCATCCTTTTTTTTTTTTTTGTTAGATTGCTAATTGTGCTTGTCCCTTGCTGTGTCTTAGTACAGCATATATTGTAAGAGAGCGCATTTTCAGATGGGACTTAAAGATAGGTATAGTTACTATTTGCTTGGTATCCATGTATCCTGCCTGTGACTACCACAGCAGTGTGGATATTGCAGTGTTCAACTTTACAGGAAAACTGTACAGATGACCCAGAATCCCACTAGCTGTAGAGATTTTTTTTTCTTTTTTCACAGAAACTATGACACAGGCATTTAGAAGTCACTTCAAGAGCAGTGTTACTCAGAAGCCTATTGAATCCTGAAAAAATGCAGATATAATTTTCCCTATTTTTTTTAATTATTTTTTTTATTCTTGTGGAAGAGCCAACATTTGAAAAATGTCACAGTATAACCTAGATTAAAATGTTAATACATATATTATACTTTCTAACTGCATCTCTGGTTTTCTATCCATCACTTGATATAGTGTTACGGACTGTCCCAAACATGGCTAAAACTAATCTTAGTCAAATTAGAACATTTGTGTTCTGTGTTCGATGACTGTACGTTGACAGAGTAAATTGCATCTTTCCAAGGATCGGGATACTACTTGTTAACATGTTTTTTGTGATGGTGGTTTTGGTGAACAGCCAGCACACCTTTATGACCAGCCAAATTTTAATTTCCATATCTTACATAATGGAATGACCGAGTCATAGAACACCTAATCTATTATTTGTTAAAGATCTGATTCTAATAGAAGTTTTGTCTAAGTAAATATTAGTAAATTGGATTTAAATGGTGCTTTCATTCAAAATACTCTTTCCTTTATTGAGTCCCCTCTGCCACCAACCATGTACTCTCAATCTCCTATTATCTACCCTGAACCTAACTTTTGCCTGTTTGTCTTTGAATTTATGAATTGTAGAACTGGGTTTGCTTTTGAAAGCACCTTTTTGAAACCACTTAAAATTCTGAATTTCAAAAAATTCAGTCAAAATAACATTATTTTAACTATACCTATTCTGAATGTTTCCACAACTTCATGTTATATGAAAAACTATCTTTCTTCAGTTAGCTATTTTATTTTGTTCTGCAAAAATAAATATAGCTCTTCCTAATTCTTAAAAAGATTTTCTTTAAACATAAATTTATGGTATTTTAATCAGTTTTTTGAATGTTTCCATGTTTTTCTTAGTTATGCATTGTTATACATCATATTATGTTACACAAGTGAAATTAATAGCTGTAAAAAGTGACAACGTATTCTGCTAAAGGATGTGCAATATTGTTTATTAAAGTGATCCTGTTTAAGGAACATTTTACTGAACTTCATTTTTCTTGAACTGCATACTAATTTTAAAGGTCAGTGTGGTTAGTTACCATAGTAGTGACCTAAAAATAACCTTTCTAGTGTACCTGTATATTTCTGATCTGTAGTGTTAGCGTTCAGAAATGTTCTTTCCCTTAGAGTTTCAGCAGCTAAATAAGTTGCAACCCCTTCAGCTATACTCATAAAAATTTGCTTCCAGACAACATGGTCTGTTTATTGTGTAATAATCGAAATGGCACTAAATTGCAATGATTGCTGAACACTTAGGAATTGCATTAACCACTTAACTGCTAAACTATTTTCCATTTTCTTCCTCACTGTGAAGTATTATATTGATTTTCCTCTTAGTTAGAGCTGCTTACTCAACCTCTGAGATGAACAGAATATTTTAGTAGCCTCATACACTGTCATATTTTGAGTCAATCAGTAGTGACCTTGGCTAAGAATTTTCTGGAGGTTTTTTAAAAAATCCTATCCAGCAAAATAGCTTGCAGTGCATAGCCTTGATTTTTTTACAGAAAATAGAGGGAAACACAAAACATCTTTCCTAAGTGAGTTTAAAAAACTATCAGGAGGAGTAAATCTCTCTCTCTCCCTCTACATCAAATGGGGTATATCCTATTACCTTTAAGACACTGCTGCTAAGACAAATTAGTTAACAGTAATGAGGCCTTGGCCAGAGAATTAATCGTAGCCTATAATGTGGTGTTTGGAGTGTAATTAAAAATCTAAATAGGGTGATAGGTGAGGAATTTTAGTAGTACCAGTCTGTTCCCTATGAGGATGTTGATGATTTTTTTGTTTCTAGCTATCCTTAGTTAACGAAGGTAAAACAGACAACCATTTGAGCGATATCAAACTTCAAAGCTCTGTGATGATAGCTAGCTAAACTAGTTTTGTTATCCAGTATTTTAGCTTAAAATTGATTTCCGTTTCCTTTCAAAGATATATGGAGATAAATTCTGCTCTCTTTTGTTTCTGAGAAAACTTGTCAGAAAAAGCAGAGGGCTTTTTTGGCCTGTGTTTTTGCGGGGGGGTTGCGTTTTTTTGTTTTTTAAGCAAAACCCTTCTGAAATCTTGCTGCAGAAAAGGGGGGAAAAGGCTGATGCAGGTAAGGAAGAGTTAAACAGAAATTGAGCGGGGATGCTGGGGGGCAGCAGTGCTGCAGAACATAGCAGTGTTCGTGCGAAGGCAAGTCATTTCCCGAAACACTGCAGACACATGGCCTGAGGCAGTCTAAAACCTTTGGAGACCAAAATGGCTCGCAGGAGTTAGAAGTAATAAGGTGTTTTTCCCTTCTTTCTCCTTCACTGAAATTCTGTAAGGTTGCTATGCATTACCAAGGAACAATGCCACTATTTTTGTGTTTTATATGGGTATTAAGATCCATTACAATTTGACATTTTTAAGATTGGTTATCCTGTAGTTTGGTGTTAAATTGAAGTTGTTTGTTTTGAATTTAATTCTTTCATTTTTCAAAGGAAAAAAGGCAGCACTGCTGTGCTGATAGCTTACTGAAGTATGCCAGGATCTGATGTTTGAATTGAATCTGTTTGCTATCACAAAATATAGGCAAAATTATCTTTAAAAGAACTCTTGATTTTCTTTTTTTTTTTTTTTATCGTTTTAAAGTCTGAAAGATGCTTTCTGGCTAGCTTTTCACGATCAGATTGTAGAAGATATTGTGCATATAATATCTTCAAGGCATACTGTTTCTGGGATTATTTTTAACACTGTGTTATACATCCAAGATGTACTGTGCTTAATGCAACCTGCTTATGATTATTATAACCCTATATGTTTGCAGCAGCTAAATAAACTCCACATCAAATAAATTACTGCAGCAATGTTATTAGGCCAGCAGCAATGTTAAGGACATCTGTTAACTCTTTTTCAAATGCCCTGTCCTTACTCATTTATTCTAAACATTTCTGTTGTTAATTACTATTAAGTATATGACATAGTCATTCAAACATAGATGTGAAGACCTGCTTAGGAGGGTGAAAGGTAGGTTTAAGTTCCCTTCTTAGCCTTTTTCTGAATGCCCCAGTGAAGGGAAGGGAGGACCTGTAGCTTATTGTTTGAGAGT
The DNA here is from genome assembly GCF_036417845.1 of Apteryx mantelli. NCBI lineage: Eukaryota > Metazoa > Chordata > Aves > Apterygiformes > Apterygidae > Apteryx > Apteryx mantelli. Next base: position 11,695,358 of record NC_089987.1, read on the forward strand.
GAACACTTAAAACTCAGGTAAATTAGGACAGAGAAAGGGGTAGTTGACATATGTTTTTGTTGCTGTAGTTATAGAAAAAGTCATTGCTCTAGCCAGTGGGACCTTGTCTAAATAAGTAAGGCAGGGTCTGAGCAAATTCCCCCAGTTAGGCCCTACAATTCTGCATTCTCATTATTAGAGCCAGTGAAAAAATTTGCAAGGAAACTTTCTCCGTCAAAATACATTTTTGTCAAAGATAAAATGTTTAGCAAAAATACATCTGTTTCAAAAACATATTTGTCAAGAAGGTTTCTCGGCACCAAGATGACATTTCTAGTGAGAAAGTGAGTCTATTGCCTAGTGGTTGCAGCCTGGATCTGGGACATGAAAGATGAATAGTGCCTTAGCCACTGGGTTGAAGAGTGTCTCTGCCACTCATGTTTGTTATAATGCAGAGTGAAAATATTGTTGAAAATTAAAATGTTTTCTGGCTTAGTCTTTATTATGTGGTAAAATGTTACCTATTAGAACCCAATTCATAGTTCTTTTAAAAACCATTTCTTTCCATTTGAAATTCATGTGAGACCATAACAGTGGTTTGCTAGCTGACATACGGAGTGACCCATGTCGTCATCTTTATTTGTAATTTGGTGAATCTTAAATATTTGATCATGAAACCAAAAGACAGGATGCTGTTTTTGAAAGGTTAGATGAAACTTAAGAATGACTCTGCTGAATTAAAACGAACAAAAGCAATAATAAAAAGACCTGTAGAAATTTTCTGTAGACAGCATTTGAAAGATTTCTGTTGCTGTTGGAAAGTTTGCCAGAATAATGTGAATCTACATAGCTTTTCATCAACATTATATGAAAAATACATGCAAAGTATGGAATACTCAATAACAGTGTTTCAGTTTTGTCATCTGAATAATATCTGATTTTCAAATTAGTCTCAATACGATTGAAAACAACCTTTGTTATACACTTATAATACTGGCAATTCAAGTATTTGCTCTTCCTCTTTATTCCTGGAATTCAGTTAATCTCGAGGTATGAGTGGCTCATTGGTGCAAGGCAGTGGAGGATCAGGGCTCTGATATGAACATCTAGTGAAATGATTCATCTGAAACCAAATCAAGCAACTGCAGACAGGACTAGCTGCTCGGGAGAGTAAAAGTTCCCGGCTGCAAAGTGGCATCCTTTCCCCTTCCCTCGTTGCCGGCGCGCTGAGAGCAAGCGCCCCAGCGGAGCGCCCGACGCTGGGCTGCAAAGCTCGCGGATGCTGCCGGGCTTTGCTGCCGCCAGCTCTGATGGATGCGTCTCTCTTCCGGTGCGAGCCTCACACATGCTCCGTAGAGTCTGTCAGATAAGATCATGGGTTGGCCAACTTTTATTTATGGACCAATGAATTATGCAGCTGGGGTAATTAGATGTTTTTGTTTTGTGAATCAGGATTATGCTCCTCGGGTGCCAACCTAGGAAAGCCTGTGAGACTGCATAATAAAAGTCATTTTTATGCAGAGGTGGAAATATTTGAATGCAAAAGAGAATTGTGTGTGTGTGGGGGGGGGAAGCTAATGTCCTCCTGTATTTGGAGAGGAAGAGTGAAGTGTAAGCTTTAGCTGTTATCCATTAAAGATTTTATTTCCCTTCATTGTGTAGGGAAGGAAGAGGCTGTTTTAGCATAAACTCCAAAAGAAAACAAGTACTTCTCTCTTCCCTCAAGTAGAGCTATAAAATATAGATGTCTTTGGGTACTTGGAAGCATGTATGGAATTATATATGTATATTCAGTGACTACATGTAGTGTATAGTCACTGTATGTTATTTGTGTAATAGGACCCCACTTACAACTACAATTCAATATACTTTAATCAAACTATAGTTTCCGTGGTGTCCTTCAATTGCATATTTTAAGACATCTGAGATAGCAGAGTAGCACGTAGTTTTGACTTTTCTAACCTACATGCCTTTTGTTTGTGCCTCAAGATAACATTGAATAACATATTTAAACTACTCATGTGTGAAAAAGCAAAATTACATCTCCTGAACTGATTTCTTCACACATTGAAAAAATTCAATTTCCCTTTTGTTCAGATACTAAACAGAAATCAAAAGGGAATGAATGTTAGTAGAAGCTATACTGTATTTCAAAACAGAGAAGATACGAATGTCTTTAATGAGAATGGATGGTACTCATTTTATAAGTTAAAATCATTCAACAAAGGTATTCTTTTATAAATGTACAGTTTTCATTATGCAGGCATTACAGTTTGGTTCAGTTGATCAGTTGACTCAGAGTAGTTTACTGAGCTGTTATGATTTAATATTTTGAGCTGAATCTAGATATTGTAGATTAGTAATTGGTGATAGTCGTATTTGATTCTTTCTTCAATATCACCAGTCATAAGAACTAGTACTGTCAAGTGCTAGTGCTTTATTTACATATAATAAAACTAGAGGTGAGTATGTTCTTGTGGATATCATTAGTTTTTATTAAATATATATTTATGTTTTATACGTGTGTGTGTGCAGTAGTTTTGTAAGAGTATGTATAAACCATTATATTAAGGCCACAGTCTTTCATGGATTTTAATTACTGTGTAGCTATTCTTTGAGTTTTTGTAAACAAGGCAGACATTAAATTTAAATGCAGTATTCCAGATGAGCTGTTCTGGAAATCCCTAGAATTAAGGCTTAGACTTTCAAACTCCAACACCCATATGAAAATAAAACTTGATGACATGAAATATAAGCCAAAATAAAACCCCTTTCAAACTTCCTCTCTTGATTTACAGAATCTGTCCAGTGTTTCCAACTTTGGGGAGAATTTATGGTTATTGCCATAAAAATAATATTATGTTTTTCAATATGGTGCTGTTGTTTTTCACTGTTTAATTTTTATGGGTGACTCAGAGTATCGAGATGGTAGGGTGTTATAGTAATCTTGCTGTATGTGCAAAAAACGAATTAGACCTGGTCTAATTTGTAGGGTGAGTTGGTTAGATAGAGACTGAGTCAAGCAGTTTGTGGGGAACCTTGCTAAAAATTACTTTGCTCTTGGGAAGCATCGAGTCCCCTGTAATTCCACTGACGAAGATGCACTTTCCTAAATAAGAGCATTAACAGGAGCAAAGTACTTTCTAATGAATATGCAAAGAATATCAGCGTTTTTTTTTTTTCAGAGTAAAGGTTCCAGTTACGGATTTGTCTTATTAACTGACAGAAAAAATTTGGCCTGTAGTTTTGAAGGAATTTTTTGGTTCAAGACCCTGACCAAATAGTATCACCTGGGGAGCAGTGAAGGCTTCTGAAGAGTAACATATAATCCAACCATCCATTTTGCTGCAATTTAATTTTAAAAGGATAAGTAGAGGCCAAGATCTGAGAACTGTGGTAGTTAGTGGGAAAAACTGATATGGGATTGTCAAGGTTAGAGTTCAGACAGAACAGATGGTAAAATGGTTATAACCTACTGTACCATATGTTACTGTAGCACATGTTCAGGTAGCACATTATATATACTGTGTGGAAATATTAGTGATCCTAGCTCAGGTTTTTAGAAAGACCAAAAAGGTTCTTCTATATGCCTGAAAATATGATTTCATAATTTCAGGCCAGATTAATGAAAAAGCTATAATTGGTTGAGCAACAGAACTCAGTGTTCCAAAAAGGGATACAAAAAATTAGGCCTAGTATGAAAATACACCTTTTCTAATTCCCAAAAAGCTAAACTGAACTTTATGCTTCAGGAAGTCTATTTGGGGCTTGTTACATTTGTATTTGTGGGGAAAATATCCAAAAAAAAAAAAAAAGTAAATTTACTGCACTTGTATTCAGACCATTAAAAACAGGTTATGATCTGAATTATCATTTTTGTAACTATTAATCAGAGGCCAGATTTTCAGAAGAGCTATCTATCTTAGTAAGCATGCTATCTTATTAAGGTGCCAATGATGTGTTAAATTTCTCACTGAAAACAATTGAGGCTTCACTGGATTAGAGTAGTTTTGAACATCTGACTTCTGATCTACAGTTTCTGCTGTTACTATTCAGACACTTTTTAAAGAATCTGATGTGGTACCATGAAAATATGAAAGGAGAAGATTAGAAAGAGAAAAAAGGGTTAATCAAGTCAGAAGTACTGGAAGAAGAAGTGGAATGGTAGCAAAGAAGAAAAATGAAGGCAGAGACTTGTGATTTGGAGTGGTGCTAAAGAGCCTCTGGGCTTGAGATTCATCTCGCATTTTATAATGCTCATGTTGTGTTGTATCATAATGCACTTGCTTCTACTACAGCTAGCTGTTTCTCGTATCTTATTGCCAATGGTAAAAATAGGCCAGTAGCATCATTCCATACTACTGAGCGCATTCTGAATTCCACGTTATTTTTCCACTTGCCTCTCTAATTAATTCACTTATATTCTTCAGTGTGTGTGCACATGTACATTTGTTTCTGTCTGCTCTGTTGCCCTCTTCCGTCATCTGTTCAGGTTCTCATATTGCTGTTGATTGGTTGTGCCAGCTCCTTCCAAAGATACCAAATAGCTTACATGCCACTGCCTTTTGTTTAACTTGGCCAAAAATCATCCCATCATGAGTCTTCATTTTTGGCTAGTACTTCGTGAAAGATGTTGCTTTTATAGCTGCAACCTTTTTTTATATATTATTTATTTTTATTTGATTTGGGGAATAATTAGATATGTGAGACGTCAGTTTATACATTGATTGTTGTCAGCTTTAGGGAACTGTTAGTAATAGGTGGTCAGTATATATCAGATGATTCATGGTATCAGGTAGGTTTGTCTCTATCTTAGACTTTTCTTCCATTATATGTTATAATATCAGTTTTAATTAGAGTTGTTCCTAATGGAGCCTTTGATTTTGACTATCTTGTTTTTAATGTATTTGAAATCATTGATAGTTATGTATCATAATATCTTTTCCAATAAAGCAAAGGTGATGACAGAGCTATGATACTAACTTGTTAATTCATCTTGTCTTGAGTTAATCTGGGTGGTATTCAGCCTTATCAGGATAGTAAAGAGGAGAAGTTAGAGATAACTAAGAGCAGAGGAGAGGTTAACATCTGAAAAACATGTTTTTGTACATCACCATATCTCCTCTATGATCATCTGGAGACTGAAGAGATTTTTTTTAGATATTGATATGGATTGCTCAATCATGTTTTTGTTGCACCAAGATATATTTAGTTTAAGGATCTTCTTGAAAGTTTTCATATTGCATTTGATCCCATTTTATATAAAGAGATGGATCTGGTATAATTATGAGTCAGAGTGGGAGAGGGTTAATTTTACAAACCATGTGTTGTTTTTTTTTCCCCAAGTGAATTAGTCTTGAAATTCAAGAGTTATTCTCTATTGTTGGCTGTGTTGAAGATAATTTAAAATGTTGGTTGTTGCTTTGTGGTGAAATGGGTTGGAGAAAGATAACAGTTTGGGAATTCATAAGGTGAAGGGGAATTAATTTTTTAATGATGGAAAGAGTAAAGTTTAAATTGTCAGTTTAGTATTTATAACTTAACCGATCCGTCTCATTTTGTCTCATAATGGAGAAGATGGAAAAACCTGGATTGTCACTAAGGGGTTAGAGAAGAGTGTGGAGTGAAGGTTAAAAAAAAAAAAATGGTGGAACCATGTACGTTCAAACAACTTGAAGTTGGGCAGCAGATTAAATTGCAATCTGGAGGGTAGAGACGTGCAGGTCATAAAGTGTATCTGCTTTGAGTCCTGGAGAACTGGTCCTGGTGTGGCAAAAAGAAGGAGGCATGGGACGTGGAAAAGGAAAGGACCTGAGAAACAGGAGGTCATGATAAACAGCAAATTCTGACCATGGTGTGCAAAGGATGGTCTTCGTAATGTAAAAGGAGAAACTACAGAATGTATTGAATTGGGACTTTATGGAGAAAGAAAAAAAAATCTATATTTTCTCATGGTTGAAAATGCTTAAGTGTAATAGCTGTAAAACTTTAAAAGAAGTCTTTTCAACATGGAAAGCATTTCTTTCATTACGGTCTCCTCTGTATCCTATCCAGCTGTACCAGCCATCCTGTCCATATCTCATATAAACTTATGTCTGTAGGAAGGAAAACCCACCTTGTTTCCTTTTTGGAGCCATTCTTCCACGAGCTATTTGTGCCAGTATGGTTTAACTTTTTGGAACTTTTTCAAGAATGGGAAATTCTAAACAAACAAAAACACTAGCTTAAAAAGAATTAAGAGTGAGAAATGATTGTAAGAAACATAAATTTTAAGAAATCAAGAAATGAGTGGCTGAATGATTCAGAGACTTCTCCCTGCTGAACTCTATCATCTCTCCCTAATGTCTGAACTACACCAGGACTTAATTATATTCCATGATATTTGCAGTAATAGAAAGAGTGTTAACTGCCCTCTCCATTTTATTTACAAATGTTAACGTCTTATTTCCTGTACCCTGGACTGTTTTCTGACAATGTTTTTATCCTGCAAGCTGAAGGTATTAGCATTTAGGGCTTAATTTTATTGCCACTCAATTGTGAGATAACCGCATTGCCTGCTTTGTTTTGTTTTATTTAATGGGCTGGGTGTACAAATTACGGCCATATACTACCCTCAATCCACAGAGGAGCCTCTGGTAATTATAGGGAAGGGTTTATACCGCTGTTCATAGATTGTAACTAATCTACTAGCAAATTTTACACTGGAATAAAATGTGCCAAGAGCTGGTATATCTGTGGCTATTTTTGCCCTTTGTTTGGCAAGTGGTGCATAAAGTCCCTTGATTGGCACTTGCACAATTGCTGGGAATGCACAAGATGGCCCACAGTTGCAAACATAATTATTTTAAAGTCTGGGTGTTATACATCATAATTAGGCTTTAGAACTGAAAGTCAGTTGAGATGAATGAGGGCAATTCATGCTCTCAAGAGTTGAGAAAGTGATTTTGCATTTAGAGTTCACATTTGTAAGGATTTTTTTTCACAAGCATTAAGATTTAGATACTTGTCTCTCTGTCTCCCTCTCTTTCACTTTCCTACTGGAAGACTTGCAATATATGAAATAGTTATATGATATCTGTGTCTCACCTTAAATAGGTGAGATATCACTAGCTCTTGGGGGGGGTCAAGACACATTTCTTGGTGCTGGTTTTTCTTCATCAAAAAGAGCTACAAATGAATCTAGTCTCCTACAGTTACCCTGTCCCCTACAGTTGTTCTGCTCAGCATGTCCTTAGTAAGAGATAGGCCAAAAAAGCAATCTTTAGTGGCTAGCAATTATGAATATTTTAATTAGATGTTGAAATGATTGAATTTTACAGTTATATGTGTCTGGAGATTGATGAATGTCAAGAATACTTTAATTATTTTAAGTTTCTGGTTAAATGAAAGTCACAATCATATAGGCTAGAAAAGAAAGGGCCACCCACTATGTAAAACTGAGATAGTGTTGAACTAATATCAAAGATTATCACAAAAAAAAATCAGATGGGAATCAAATATGATTCAAGAAAAATGTGCATCCTGTTAGTTGATCTGTAGGGCTTCTCCCAAAGTTGGTGTGACATTTCTTGTCTCCCAGCAAGAGAGAATATAGGGAAGTACAACATGATTGTACTGGAGGAAGGTGGGCAAGTACTAAAATAAAAAATCATGCTAACACTGAAAGATGAGAAGGGAAAAGCACCACAATACTTAAAAAATAACAATAAAAAATTTGGCAGGATTAGTATTTCAAAGGGAGCAGCACTTGATTAAACATTTGGAAAGCATGGGAGGAGAAGCATTCCAAGTAAAATGAAAATATATGTGTATGATGGAAACAGGATAAATAGAATATTCCATTTATAATTACCCCGGCAAGAATGCAGTCCAAACTCAAGAGTTCTTAATCAGGTAAAACTGTCATTGCTTTTAAGTCCAAGTAAGGCAGTGGATTGTGGTAGGTATGGGATATTTGTGGAATAAGATGTTGGCAAGATCTACAGCTGCAATGAAGAGCTGGTCCGCGAACAAAATAGATGAAAAGATCTGGGGACTGCAGCACCCAAGCCACTCCGGAGTGTGCTGCAAGAAGGCAGAGGGTATAAGACATTGGTTTTCATCGCATACCAAGTGAGGAGTGAGGGATACAGAAGGATCTCTGAGAGGTTAAAAGTCTTAGCACAATGCAGAGCAGTACCTCTGTGCAGGAAAAACTCAAGTTTCTTTTCCACATTAATGCAGTAATTGAGCAGAGATCTGCATGGATAAATTGATTAAGAAATTGAAATTATTTGCAGTCTGATTTCTTCCCGAGAATAACCTGTTGAGGACTGGGCAGCTGAACACCTATCTCCCTTGAGCAGGTAAATGAAAAGCCCATATCTACCTTACACTTAATCTGCATTATATATGTCTGTGCAGGCAGACTTCTCTTCTTCCCAGGTTATTTCTCACTGAAATGTTGCACAACCTGCTTTTTGCCAGCGCTGTTACTCAGCTTTGGTGGGGGAAATGTTCTCTTAGAAGAAAGAACAGGTGGTCAGGCTGATAATAGCTGCTGAATTCTTTCAGCTGGAAGTTTTTGGTGTGATGTTGTTTTACAAAGCAGGTTTTCAATTATAGTGGTACTTGCATGTGTGACTTAGCTTAACATAATAAAGGCAGAGAGCAAGTACATACGAAGCATTCCTCTTGTAATGGCAGCCCACTTCTTTGGGTTGAAATAACATCATGTAATTATAAACTGAAGTGATCACATCTAAAGAAATATTTTTCACTGCATCCATGTCTTAGTATGATTTACCTTCCTCTTATTATTTCTTAATATAAAAATTACTGCATGCTGTCTTTGAAATGTTGCAATTGTGTTGGTATTTGAAGTACTTGTAAATACTTGTGCAAATCAGTTTTTCTGATGTTTGTCTGCAGGGCGAGGTGTGTGTTTATGTGCCCAGGGGAAATAAGATGCATTTGCATCCAAGAGGGTGTAGCAAGCAAACGCATGCCAAAACGGAGTCTGTAGGAACAGTTGCGTTAAAATAGTATAGGATAAAAATGTTTGTGAATGAAAATAACTAGCTTCCTAAGAAAGAATGATATTTAATCCTCCCTGTAAATGTTGCTGATCTGAAAGCCTAAATGACAGCTTTTGTTGATGAATCTTTCTAAAGACATTTATGAAGCCACCATATTGTGCATGCTAAGTCTTTTTGTAGATATAATTATATTTCATACAATATTGCTGATCCCACTTGTTCATACTTTTATTATCATCATTCTGGGAGCTATCAAGTCAATCAGCAGTCCCACTTTTGACCAACAGTTATTATTTACTTTTCTGTACTTAAGGAGAATACTGATTTAAGGATGCTTTGGCTCTCATTTAGATCAGTGAAATCATTACTATTACCTTCAGTAGGTGCTGAATTAAATCCTAAATTATGTGGGACAACTAATCAGACATAATATAATACCTGTTTTTCATGTATAAAGTACCTCTCAGCCAAAGATCTAATAGCACTTTCTGCAAGTAAACATTATTGCTGCCGAATATCTCCAGAATATTTCTTATGATCCAAGATCTCTTATTCATAAGGCCAGACTTAATATATATCTTATCTTCCCACTTTTCTTGAGTTCATGGAGGTTGGAGAGACAAAATTCCTTACGTTTTTACTCCATGTGTGTTTTCTTTCCTTATCAAAATTAGCCATGTCTTTTCACCTAAGCCCTGTTGTTGCTGAGGCCACTTCCCCATGTTAAAATATAGAAAATACAGTGGTTTTTTTACCTCCTGGTTTCAGTTTGACAATAGAGCAAAAGGTGTGTGTGTGTGTATATATGTGTATATATATATATATTTGAAATATAGACAGACAGGTAGCTTGGCTTTGAATAGTTAGATTCCCACTTTCAGACTTTGGCTTGAAGTGCAAGCCTTCCACAAGGATGTGCCATGTAGCCCGGGAAGAAAACCTTTTATCCTTACTGCCTTGCCTCTCTGGGTCACAGGGAAGCAATAGCCGCAGTTCAAGACTATGTTCAAAGGAGAGATGTCAGGACTGAATTGTTTTCTGGTGAAGGAAGGATGGATAAAATATTAAATGCAGTCTTCTGTTTGCCCTCATCTTTGTGTTTCCTGACAAGAATATCACATCATATTTCCATGGTTCTAAAAGCTGAAGTTTTTCAGATTTGTGAAAAAAAATGCTTTAATTGTTAGACATTAGAAATCTCTATTATAAATACTAGAATAGGTTTGGTTACAGCTGCTTTCTTACATGAAGGCAGTTCTGTGCAGTACGAGGAACAGCACGCTTTGGAGAGTTACTTGGTTTGATTTTCATACACCTGCTGCTGCAATTAGTGTAATTTAACGCACAAAGACATTCTGACTTTCTGAGCAGTAGGAGAGTTTGTCCATGAAAATTTCTGTCCTTAGGTGTGGTTTTTTTCCTAAGAAAGAGGTGTGCCTGTCAGTCCTCTTTCGCAATAGCCTTTAAATCTTTTGGGCAATTTTGATCAAATATAACAGAGGGGGCCAGCAGAAGGGAGGAAGAGGTGGTCAGGAGCTCCTGGCTGAATTTTAAGTTCCTACAGTTTCGGTGAACATTGGTGGCTTGGGTCCAGGAACGAGAGAGAGATGAGCATCTGCACTGGGGAGAAGGCTGCAGTGAGAGCTCGAGAGTCGGGGCTAAGTCTGGCTGTGGGCTGGGGAGCACGCCCGCGTGGGGGTCAGCCCGGCGCGACGGCGCCCGCCGCGCCGTGGGTGAGGGTGGGACAAGAGCAGACCCCACGGTGCTTCGGAGACCATTCGGGAGGCGAGGGGAAGCTTGGGATATGGGTAGGGTGCTACAGTGGGCTGAGGATGTTTCTGCAGGAGGCAGGGGATCACGAAGGGTGTGTAGAGGAGCTGCGCTTCTGATGGGAAGTAGTATTACTGGAGAAATATGTAAGAAATTAGGCTCCATTAGTCCTGCTGTTCACAGGCTTATTTGTTTTAATTTCTACCCTATCACCGTTGAGAATGCATGGTTCTTTGGCAGGTTGTTGTGTGTTCACCTAGTGATCTATCAAGTCTGTGGTTGGTATTTTATTTTGAGCCATTTTTACTCTGCTTGTCCACCAGCATGATTTTCCTCACAGAAGACAATCGTAAAAACAGCAAACAAGCTGAGATGTGTCACATCTGAGAGAAATTCAGAATTGCTTCAAAATGTGCATGCTGAACCAATAGTTACTCTGCTGCTGCTCCTTAAGCCATAATTTCAAGTTAGGCTGCTTCCAATGGTTGAATTGTGCTCCACAGTCCCATAGTGTTATTTAAAATCTGTAAATTATACGTACGTCAGCTATATGTGTCTGAAGCGCATTGAAGCCCGTTGGAGTTGATGCGCTCTGTTGCAGTGGTCTTGGATCACGAGTTAGCAGAGGGCACGGCACGGCGGCTTTTTGCTAATTCCCGCATTTGATTGTCGATGCGTTTCTCTGCGCCGCTGCACGCGGAGCCGGGCAGGCTGCTCTCTGCCTTGCTCGCCTCTGCGGCTTGCAGCTACCGCGGGCAGTGCCGTCCGCGGCTGCTCTCGGGCCTTCCCGGGGTGTAGGACTGAAGCGAGGCAAAGGGGAGAGCGGGGAAAAGGAGAGCACAAGCTGGGATGGGAAAACAAGTTGCTCTAGCTCATGTATGTACGTCATTTTGAAATGAAGCAGAAAGAATTCATGTGTACGTTAAGTGTTTTTTTTACATGAGTTAAATTTCCGCTCAATTATAAATAGAAGTTCACTGATAGGAAAACTTGTACCGATGTATATTCGAGGGGTGTGATTTGGTAGGAGCTTGGGTGTGGCAGGCCAGGAAGCGAAGGACGTAAGCAATTCACAACCATTTATGTTTTTATTAGAGCTTTTATCTTTGTAACTCCTGTTAGTTGCCATAGATACAGACAACATAGCACTTGTTTGGGTTAATGAAAAGTCTGTCATGCTGATAAAAAATGTGATTTTTCATAAGACAAATCTGCATTACTTCAGTTTCATTATTCTTGGCAATTAATTTTAACTATGCTAGTATTCATGTATATAATTAAAAAAAATGTGGCATTTAGTAGTGTGCTTGTCATATAGAATATTGTAGAATAATGCTGAGAACGTTGCAGTACCAAGCAAATTTTTCTTTAATTTAAATTAGAGATTGTATTGATGGATATGAATTATTGTGCTGTCAATTTAAAGATGTGATTTTGTGCTTTCTTAAATCGGTCCCACACTTTTTTCACCTGGTAGAAGTGAATTACAGAATGTGATCTTGCAACTGGTTGTTACAAGAGCAGTCATAAGTTCAGTTATGAATGTACACAGCTTAATGTCATGTTACAATGTCATGTTAAGTATCCCAGCTATAAAAATTATGCTCCTCCTACCCAAAAGTTCAGTACCTCAAGTGATAAATGTAATGAATATGATTTGTCTCATCTTCATTCCAGTTACTTTGTCCAACAAATAGAAAGCAATTATTTGCTGTAAATGTACCACAGCTCATTAAAGAAATGGTTCTGTATGAAGAAAATTTCAGAAAATTAAGTAGCTTTTCAGCTAATATTTGGTAAGTGTGTGCAGGAGGTTTCTAGTTTGGTGTGCTATGGACAGTATGTTTAAGAGGTTCTTGGCATGCGTTTAAGATGGCCACGTTTCTGACAAGTCCATTTGTCACAGATCAGGAACTGTAATCCGCATGGATCTGAAAGAAGCATTATTTGGGGCAGGGAGAGAGATTCACCATGTGGGGAACAGAGAAGGAAGAAAAATACTTTTGAGTCAGGTTGATTTAAAATAAATATGCATGGTGCTTCCTTGGAGAGTTGGAAATAGCAGCAACAGCCCTGGCAAATGGATGAGTGGTCAGCGTGCAGGTGAGAGGCAGTGTAAGGTAGGATATCGTTCCAGACCTGTGGAAGATAAAGAGTACGTGTTTAAATGATGCTATCTTTTTGAGGAATGCAAAAAGCATTTTGGCATAAAGGGTGAATTCTGAGCACCACTGAATATATGGATCGTGCATTGGGAATGTCTGGCTTCAGCATGGATGAACAACCCTTGCAGCTGCAGCACATGATTTTCCTACGAGCGGTGAGGTTAGGTGGTGAATCAATTAATCTATTAACAAAAACGACTCCGTGCTGGAGAACAGAATCCCCAAGATCAAATGCTGTACGGTGCGCGAAGGTTGGGGCTTCCTCGCTCGCCTCCAAGCTTAGCCACATTCCTCTCGCTGCAAAAGCCTTTTGTGTTGCGGTTATAACAGAATAGGATTTGCCCCACTACTGTAATGTAATGATCAGATACAGGAGAAATAACTTGAGTGGTATAGTTCTGTGAGAGTCTGACTTCACTGGTACACAGAGAGAAAAACAATAGAGAAAACAGTGTTATGTCTTACTCAGAATATACCATATATACTGTTTCCCCTATGATCCTCCAGTAGTAAAATTATGCTTAACTGTATTTTTAATTGCTAGAATCAAGGTCCTAGAATATATATTTCCTGGGGAAAGAAAGGTAGGTCATTAAAAGCAGCAGTAAGTAAATTTGGGATTTTAAGTCTTGACAGCTTTGCCAGATGTCTTAGAGGTTTGAAAAATAATTTAAATGTTTTTAGAGATGAAAATGTATTTTTCAAAGTTAGAACATCTTATTTTGTTAGAAGCCAATTACATTGGAAACAATAAAAACAGTGGTTTCCTAAAGATGAAAAGTCTTGAATGTATCAGTGTATCAGGTTTCTATTCTAAACTCAACAAGACAGCAGACAGTCTAAATTATGTACATTAAATTTCTAGATACTCAGATCCTAGTCTTCTCAGGCCCTAATCAGTAACTGAGAAATAGAGTTTAAGTGATTTTTTTTCCTCTTTATAGAAGACCAGGATATGACATTAAACTCACTAGCTTTGAACCAATATATATTAAAAAAAAAAAAGATTTAGCATAGCTTTAGAAAAATGTTATACTAATGTTTGCCTGTATCATCACACAATATCTGAGTCTTCCTTGTGATTTTTCTATTTAATTTTTTCATCTGTCAGGTGAGGACTGGTTGTGTACTCTAGGCAGGCTGTTCAGGATAGTGGCCCGCACTGGGCCGCCTTCTTCATTGCCCCCAGGGGAGAGACCCGGGTGCCCTTGGACGTGGAGCTGCCGAGGCTCCTGCGGTAGCGACACACCGATAGCAAACTCGCGTGCTTCCAGTCCCAGACACAGGACGTGGATGGAATAGGATTGCACACACGTTCGATATACTAAAGATGGTTTTATCTTCTGCAAATAGTCCTTGTCCTAAAACAGGCTCTTGAAATTAAGCTGATAAAGTACATCTATGGTTAACATGACTGCAGCAGGAAAATTAGCCAGATGTATTTTTGCCCAGTTGTGAATGAACAAGGTCTAGTTTCACAAGCACATTTTCCCTTGAGTTCCTTTGCTCAGGTTAACTTGGTGAGACTCAGAAGAATAGACAAAAGTCCCATGCAATGCTTTCAGGATTAGGTTCACGAAAATCCGTTTAAGTTACTTAAAATAATCCAGCAGTTGGTAGCTGTAAACCTGAGGGTAGGAGGAAACTCTTTACCATTTCAGGAGTTTGACTTTGCTGTGTTTTCTTTGCAGGGCCTCAGTATGTCCGGTGGAAGTCAGGCTGGCTTGGGGACTCCTTCATCCCGGCAGTATGCACGACAGAAAATAACTCGCGTAAACCTCAGGGACTTCATCTTCTACATGGAACAGGAAAGAGAAACGAGCCATTCTCTCCTGCTCTATCGAGCTCTGCTTAAATAAAGCCAAGAATTGTACTGATATCTCTCCATACAGAAGCTCAACTTGCATTGAAAAGCTGTCATTTTAATGTGCCTTCTATTTTTTTCAGAAGTCAATGTTTCTGTAGTTTGTTTTGCAAAATTGTCAGACACATGCAATAAATTCCCTTTATGTAAAAATTAAAAAAAAATGTGCAAAAGGTTTTAAAATGTTAAATCCACAAATATAATCAATTTCTACATCTTACTCCATTTGGCCATTTTGAATGAGGCTAAAATAGACCGCATTGAAATTATACAAATGGAAAGACTGACTGCAATGGCTTGCATAAACTGTCTCACTCCGAGACAGACTGGGACAGGTTCACAGGACTGGGATCTAACCATGGTGTTAACTTGTACATTCACTTATGGTGCTGGGTTTGTTTTCCTTTAAGTTTCACTGGCACTGTTTCCACTGACTAGCCATGGTGATACCCGTTGTTATTTTAGATTAGTTAAAATTGCAGTTTTTTGCACAGCTAAAAGAATAGCCACTGCACACTCCCACAAATTTTATATATTTAGGATTTTTGCTCTTACTGCACAGCTCATTTCCTGAGCCATTTGCTGAACCAAATCCTAAGTGTATGAAATCTGTGCATTCAGATCCCAGCTGAGTTACCTTGACTAGCTTCCAGTTGTTTTCTAAACCTATTCAACCTTTTGCACATTTGTAGCAGCTGGTGAGTAACATGAATCAAAGTTGGGTTTTATTTTCTAAAAATATCTTAATTTATTTATTGCAAAGAGTATGGTTTAATGATGGTTTTAAAAGAGAGTATTGTTCAGTAAAGATTTTAGAGTATTCTATATGGATTTTTAAAGTCGCTGTGAAGGAAGTTATTGGGGGACCGGTTCCACTCTTACTCGAATCACGAGAGCCGCGGTAAGTGCGGGAGCCTGGTCCTGCCGTGCGGCCGGGGTCCTCGCCGCAGTGACTTTGCCTTGGATCATTGGACCTGAGGACTCCAGTCCAGAGAGGCTCATAAACAAGTGCATGACTCTAAGCGTATGGGTAGTTTTAAGTAATTAAAGGTGGAATGAATGCTTTTTAAATGCTTTGCTGAATTGGAATTTAAGGGGCCCACACCAAAGCCAAGCAAAGTTAGTGTGAGTCTTTTAAATGGGAGAGGAATACTAAGCAAGCAGGTGGGCACAAGTTGTACTTCAAAAATAACAGTATTATCAGTAACCATGGAAGGGAGACATTTGCTTATTTATCTTTTCAATTTTTACTATGTTATGCTTGCCACTTTTTTGAGGCAATATTTTTTTTTTGATGGGAAACCATAGCAAAAGCACAAATAGAACTATTTGTCCAATAGTTTTAAAAACAAAAGTTTTAATTATTTTTTAAGGTTTATGAAAAGCAGAAGAAAATTTATACTGCTGCTATTTAGCCAAAAGATTATTCATAAGGTATTTAAGGCCAGGAAGTGTAAAATTATGTTTTAAATGTATTGATAATTTGTACATATTGTTTATAAAGGCCTTGTGTTTATTAGAATTACGTTATTTTGATGATTTCTGTACATACTCGTAAATACCCCCAATTTGTGTGAAAACATACTCCCTTATTTGTACTTATTTTGTAAAGAAATAAAACAATTTACTAAAGTAACACATCGAGTGACATACAGTATTAATTTATCAAACATGAATTTCACATTGTCTTGTAGTTCTTAAGCACTGTTCAGAAACATTTTGCATTAAAATATTAACAGAATACCCACAAAGAATTATTAAAACCAAATACTTCAATGTTTTGTTGTGCTGATTCTTATCCTTTGTCAAACATCTAATAAAATTGTCAACAAACCTTGATGCTATTAATACAGTGAATGAATGCACTCCACAGCTGCTTTTTCAAAACAGATTAGTCCAATAAGCACAACATAACATTCTTCTTTTCACTTTTTTTCCGAGACTTGGGAGCACAGTGGTGTAACAGGGTTGTGGGAAAAGCGCTAGAGAAGACTGACGTTCTCTAAACCACAGTTTCAGTGCTCAGCAAAAGAGAATTGGAACAATTCTGTTCAATCAAAATAAGTTAAAAACCAGGCTATATTTACTTTTTGGCCTTCATAATAAGGACATCTGCTGCCTGCACACCACGGTTTTACTGGAGTTGCGATGATATTTTAAACCCCGTTTTAGTGACACTGAGCAGTGTTCTTAAGTTATGTTGCTATGGTTTAAGGCCAGAAGTAAAAATTCAAATCAGTTTTTGCTGATATTGCTGCTTAAGAATATGGGGAAATAAGTAAAAAAGATATAAATGAAACTGTAATAAACTTTAAATAAGTGACCTGAAGTTACTAACTAAAAGAACATGTCCTAGCTTAACTTTTCTTTTTTTAAAGGCATATTTCTTCTAACAAAGTGATTGTTTCCACATGTCTCGCTTGCCTTAGCGCTATTTTGCAGTTAACGCTGTGATGTCATGGCTCAAACTTTCCATCCCCGGTTCCCACGTAACCCCGCTGGCGCAGCCTGCGGTCTTTTACGATGCCACCTTACCGAACGGCCGTAAGTACCAGGGCTGATTTATTGAGCTATAAAAAAATATGGCGAACACCAAACTGAAGAAGAACAACCCAACCCTGTGGCTTTCCAGGTGCAGCTGGAGGCGCCTGCGCTCGCGAGCCCGCTTCGGGAGACGCCGTGGAGGTGCTCGCCTGCTGGCCCCGCTCGCAGGCAGCTCCCCGGCTGATGCCGGGGAGGCTTCGCCCGGGTACGAACGGCAGAAGCGGGCCCGTATTTTAAGCGTAAGGGTGATGTATTCATCAGCCAAGCACCTCTCTGCCCTGCCGAGAGCTAACGACGGGAGCAGCCCCCTGCCAGACCAGCGCTCAGCCTCAGCTCCCTGTCCCAGAGTGCGGGACAAAGTGTACGTAGGATCAAACCAAGCAGCTAAATGGATTATTTTGAGGATATTTTGAACTGAAAGTGAACTCAATGTATGAAAGTAATAAATAAAACACTTTTTTTTTCTTCTTTGTAAGACATGGCTACATCAAGCTGACTGGAGCAGAAGGCCAGAGGAGACGCAACCAAAACTTCTCGCCTCTCCCAAACACCAGGGAAGATACAGTGAGTGTTCCACCCTACTTGCTTATTTTTGATCCTTTACTTTACAGAAATGTTTATGGCATGAAGTACTGTATAAGAAATGTGCATACACAAATACATGACAATTATACGTTAAGTTCTTTACAATATTAAATGTATAATATACAATTCTACAGATATTTTACATACAAAGGTGAATGCTGTGCCATATATTCAAATATGGCAATACCTAGCAACTTTAGAGTGTCATACAAGTATAAAACCATAAAATAAAATAACTTTACAACTCTTTTAAAGTAGACAGATTTGCTCAACTGTTCTGCTAAATTAGCAGGCCAACACATATAGGCTAAAATTTTCATGAGAGATTTGTAATTTGGGTATCCAAGATGAGCAAACCTGCAAAGGTCTGACTTTCCATAGCAGGTATCCAGCACTTTTCTAAAAATTAGACCTCTGCGTGTAGACTGTACCTTGGATATTCAGTACAGCTCATCACTTTTGAAAGTACTAATCTTAAACTTGTTTTTTTATTTTTGCCCAGTTGTAATCATTTGGCATTAAAGAATTGTTGACCATTTCATACTCTTTCCCTTGTTCTATATGGCCATATTTATGCATCTAAAAAAGAGTTTAATTAAAATTCAGCATCTACAACAGTATTCTATAAATTAATGTGGGAGAAACTAAATTGTGATTAACACGTGAATTAGTTATTGAGGACCCAATCATGCTAAACAGCAATAAACAGGATTTAGCAGAATGCTATTTATAACCTTGCACCTGCAAACGTGGTGCTGTCTCCTGAGTTAGGAAGCCTTGCGAGTCAGAAGAGTCAATACTGATTCATGAAAGGAACAGTAACCTCCTGCAGACATCAGGCTTCTTTAAAGAGAAAATTACACAGGTAGAGGGCAGCTACAGAATCAGTATTTTAATACTAGTTTAAAATAACAGAGGAAAAACAATCTAAACAAAAATGCAGCCTGCTTTCATCAGACAGTGGAAGGGAGGGGGTTTTAACAGCTTTTTGTAAAAATTCCAGACCCATAAAGAGTAGGGTTGTCCAAAATTCTTAACATTTCCTCCTAAATGTGGGCCTATAACATGGTTAGTAAGTGAATAACAAGGGGTGGCAGAGCTTGCTCAGCAGAACCATGCTTCTTAGATGATGCAAAACTTACAATTTCTGAGTCAAAACAAGACTGGCTTTAAGAGAACTACAGCTCCATGTTAGGTATGTGGCCCTTGGATGATGGTAGATGGAGTTTTATTTTGTGCTTCCAGATCCCTACTTTTGCAAGTACTGGCCATAACTGGCCTTGTCAAATTTTTGTTGCTTTTTTTGTTTTTTTTAAAGTACTGAGCACCAGTTGACTATAAATCGGTCCTTTTCTGATTCTGGATTCTGTCCATAGAGAGATATTTCAGTGGTAAATGTTGTATAAAAATAAGCCATTTGCTAGCATGAATGAGTACAATCACAGAAGTGTAATGGAGGTGTATGGAGGTGTAAAGCACATCTGATATGAAAGGTGTGCAGTCAGGGAAGATACTCGGTGCAGTTTTTAGTGTTTCCTCTTCCTTTGGGTGGCCCTCGCTTCCCTGCGGTCAGCAGTGGCTGTGGAGACGGACTGTTGCTGGAAAGGCTGTCAGAATTGGTTCTCCTCCTGCTGAATTCAAATTGCTTTAACTGGTCTTTCTGCAGAAGTCCCGGCTCGGGTCAGGATTTCATTGAAGCTTTGCCTTTGCCACCGCCACAGCTGTTGAGCTGCAAGCACGTTCCCACAAAGCCTGGTGCACTGAGCACGCTCAGCAATTTCATCGTGAAAAACGGACAACTGGTTTTTCGAATGCATTTCATGGCTGGCTATGTGACAGGTAGTTTCAGAATACCACTAATTGGCAACATAAAGTCAAAATCTGTTTGCTAATACTGTTTTGCAAATCCTTAGTGTTTCACATAAGGGACTATTAAACACTTCTACGGTTACAAAGGAGTAAGGGTAGGTTCTAGTCCAGGGGCTCCTGTTTTATTCTGATCGTTGGAGTAGGTTGTGGTCGTCTGTCCTCGCGACACAGCACGTATTCGCTGAACTGAGAGGAATCCACCCCACCACCACATGAAGCTGCCACGTTAAATCCCTTCTGAAATAATCTTTCAAGCACCTGCAATGTGGAAAAAAAATGAGATTAATATTTAGCAAATTTTAGTGATAAAAGCAACTGAATCTAAATGATGGATTTGGTCTTTTGAGTCCTCATAGAATGAATATTATTCAGCTATAATTCTATAACTTATTCTTAAATGACTACACTGTGATTAAAGTCTTGCTCACAGCAAACCTCTGCAGAAAACAAAAATTAATCAAACAAATAAACAGTCTACAGAGCAGCTTAGTACATTATATAGTAAAATACTGGACTGCAGGATATCGATGCTATCTCTTACTGGAAAGCAACACTAGGTTTAAGTCATAATAAAAAGTGCCCATTATTCATTATTAATATGAACAGAAAGGGGCTGAAAACATTTCTGAACTAGTTCCTTAGCAGATGTAAATATATTAGGAATCTGAGTGACACTTCCATTAGGTCTTCACAAAAATCACAACTGTGATTCTTCCTGGCTGGAAAGGTGTGCTGCTTTTAGAAATGCATGGCAGACATCGCATGTGGAACCAAGACAGGGACAATAAGCACATGAACTGGCCCATGAAAGACGTTAATTTGCATTGCCCAAATATATTTTCTCTTCCTCCTTCTAAAGAAAAGTTGGTGCAAATAGATGCATGACTCTAAGGAGTCCAGAGGCAACTTTAATTTCTGTGGCTGTCACACACACGTTACCCAAGGATACACTGATGTTGGCAATACGACAGGGCCATGCTTTCACATGGGTGAGCATGTTGACACAGTTTCCCCAGCAGAGCAGGAAGCATGTAGACTTTGCTTAGCGTTGGGTGTGCGCAGATGCCAGTTCCACTTTCAGCAAAAAGCAAATATGGAATTTAAGACCCATCTGAAGGAGATGCCATGCTTGCTTCCTCCAGCTGGGGGCTCTGGTAAGTCCAGGGCAGTAGCACTGGGTCTAGTGGGATGTGTGGGACAGTATCAGGATGAGAAAAGACATTGAGGCACTTCCTTATATGCCCTTGGGAGCTCAGGTGATTTCTACGTATTACCAATGGGTAGGAGATTCGGCAAGGCTCTGTTGTCTGTTAAACTCCACCGCTGTGTAGTGGGGTAAACTGGTTATATATGGCAGAGCTTAACCAGCCGTACATTTTAAGACTGGCTGAACAACAGCAATCGTCACACCCACATACAAAATCTGCATCCAATACTTCTCCAGCCAAACCTCTTCCAGAGGCCCCTGTAGTGCAGCACTGAGCTAATCCACAGATCAACACTAATAATGCTGGAGCATGTAACTGCAAAATCAGAACTGTGCCTGTAATTTGTATGATCAAATGAACTGACCCAATATTTATGTTACAGGCAAGAAAATGTTTCCTGCATTTTTCTCTAGTGATAAATGTCAAAAAGAGTAAGCAGACTCTAAGAGCACATAAGTCTGGCTGAAGTACCACTTCCATTGCTGTATCACATGGGCCCACTACACTGGATAATGAACCTGACTGAGCTTGATGATTTTAGTATTACTGATATCCTTTCAGGATAGACTACAGGGACTAAGCTATTTCAAAACTTGTTCACTCAACTTAGATATGTGTCTAAGCAATATACCCAACTTCAGAAGGCAAAAACTCATCCATTCTTTTTCATGGGTTTATGTTAAAGGAAGAATCTGATTTCTTTTTTAGTTTTACCATGAATGACACTGTAAAGCACTCTGGTAGTTACACCTACTGCAGTAGTACTTAAAAATCTTATGCTTCAAGGCACAAGCTGATTGCTAGAGGGGACTAAACCAGTGCCACACGTTAAAGATTTGCACACCAGACCTCTGCCCTGGCCCCTGCATGTGTAGATCCACGTTAATGCCAGGGTGCATTTTTTTAGTGCACTCTTTCTTTTGACTGAATGTTGGCTTTGCTTCTTCCAAAAACAGCAGTTTGGGGCCTTTATTAAAGGTAACAGATAGATTTGAAAAGGAAAATTGTATCCAAGGTAGTATTGTAGTGCAATGTAATCCACAATAACATTTTCTATTTTTAATCTATGGGGACCTTCCTTTGAAGTCTCCTTTGTTAGCCATCTTCATTTCAATCAGTGGTTTGGGTTTCTAGTGGTAACTAAAAACTTGTACTTGCTACCCTGGCTCCTAAGGACAGGCAAATAAAAGGAAATGCTCTCACGCAGCTTTGCCTAAGCCATGCAGAATCTGCTCTGCATCAGCTTGCCCTAGGAGCTCTGCCTGGCCTTGGGACAAAGTGACTTATGTTCTCATAAAGTTACATCTGCCAAATCTCGCTGACTTTTGCCCTGATTTTTATATAGTTTAGACTGTAAGAAAGTTGTAGAACTGAAAGGGAGAAAATCACCCCAGTGTATGGAAGGAAAATGAACCTGGAAAGATTAAAAGAAGGAGGGGGAGTGGGTTATCAAAATATATTAAAAAAAAAAAAAAAAAGGGAGAAAAGCTTAAAGCTCTGTTATTTGTCTGAGCTCTATGCAGCCTTAAGGACAGCGATGGGGTGACAGGCACAGGCCATAGCACTGTTTTACTAATGCTTGTTCCTACTCAGAGAGGAGGGCAGCAGTTTGATCGGGAAGGAGGAGTTGGACATCATCAAACTGCTGTTTCACAGGCTCTAACGTATTTATTTTGTTATGGATCCCTGTTCTCAGACTAGGCAAGATGAAGATGAGAGTCAACCCAGCCACGGCAAAGGAGGCTTCTGCCATTTAATTGGATAGAGAAACACAGGATTGACAGGTGAAATCTTAGAGAGAGACAGGACTTCAAAACCTTGCTAAAAACTTTGAAAAATCAATTTGCTTGTAAGACAAAACAAGCACTGGGGTGCCCTTGGCTTGCCTCAGTCCAAAGCTATGGAAGGCTGCGTGTTAACATAGGGCTTTCCTTTACTGCGCCGGCTCTCTAAAACCACACAGCGCAGGTAGACCCTGCACCCTCAGAGCACTGCGCTCGCAACAAAGCAATTCATTTTTCCTACCCCCGTGCTCGAAGGACTAGACTGCAGGATATAATCTAGTGTTAAAAACCTAGGTATCATCAATTTTCTGAGCAAGAAGCAAAACAGGTCAAATTCTGTAAACAATGCTGAGATGTTTAAATATTGTACAGTTTTAAGCATAACTTGAATGAGGCTGTGCCCCGTTCTATGGCGAAAGCCTCCTAAAGGCTGCCTCCATGCACACTAAGCATTTGCTTGTATTCTTAGTGCCTGTGCGTGCAGGACACTAAATGGCATGTTGAACAGGAACGGATTTAAATTCCATTTGGTGAATCTGGCCCTATGCGCATTACTTTTTTCAAAGGTAACGTACAGATACATAGAGACACTTACTAACTGTCTCTATGAATAAAATCAGAGCTATTTTTCTGTAAAGCTCTAAGAGAATATGCCAAAAAGTCAATGAATCTCAGCTGTGATTCTTCTATGTATAGGGAGACACGCACACACACAATATTAAATAGTGGATTTATGCTAAGATTTAATATACTTTGTCTTCCACTATTCTAGCCACATGGAGATACAGACTCTGATTTTGTTGGAAGGTTTTCCAAATAGAAACATGATACTTTCCTTTAATGCACTTCATTTAAATTTCACAGAATATTAACAAATTTTGTCTTAATTACAAAGAATGTTCAACATAAACAAATGTCACAGAATTTTCTCTAGGTATGTTCATGTATCTCACCAGACCCTGTTGTGAGGAGTTGAAAAAACAATTTCAGTCTTAAGAAAACTCTATATCTATATGA
Source organism: Apteryx mantelli (assembly GCF_036417845.1). Classification (NCBI taxonomy): domain Eukaryota; kingdom Metazoa; phylum Chordata; class Aves; order Apterygiformes; family Apterygidae; genus Apteryx; species Apteryx mantelli. Next base: position 11,719,160 of record NC_089987.1, read on the forward strand.
AATTGCAAATTGGCATTGACTGAGGACTGCTATTTTTTTTGGCTGCCACTACCCACTATAAGTTGACATTCTTTGTTTTACGTGTACAGTTCCTGACACAAAGCATTCATGAAAATTTTAAAGAGACTCAAAGAATTTAAAAATACTGCAGTTGTGCTACCCAGTACACTAAGTAGAGCACCAAGGACAAAAGTGAAGTATTTTAGTAAAAAGCAGTCTCATCAAGTCACTCTGAGCTTCTTTAGAAACAACTCTACTCTCCCAATCACTAGGCCTTCTGATCTATCTTCCTTACATCTTTGCATTAACATCAGTGTACTTCCAACTTCTGACTTGCTATGGTTTTGCCAAAAAATATTGGGAAAGGGAAGTGCAATGCCTATGTGCTGACCAGAGTCCATCAGAGCCAATGATAATTAGCTGCTGATTTCATCAGGCTTTGGTCTCAGAAATACGTCATCTTCCAGAATGTGTTTGAGAACACTTTCTATTAATTATATAGTAAAATGATGTAATTTAGTAAAATTATTTAGACTGTAGACTACTTTGGCATAAAAATTTTCTTTCCACAACATGAACCAATACAAAGAGGCTCTTTGATACGGGTTGAATTTTGACTGAATTCTGACTGGACTCAAGACACATTTGAGTATTAAAATAACTAGCATTCAGCCTTTACTACAAGCACACATTTCCTACTAACACACCACTTTGGAGTAAAATACACCAAGTGCTAAGCCACTTGGGCATCCAGTGCTTTGAACGCCTTCCTGCAGTCCTGAGCCTGGCAGTGGCTGGCATTGACCCTTTATTGCTTCAGTTATTCTAATTTCTTCAATGCATCTGAACATAGGCCATGGAGAGTGTTGCTGAAACAGGAACACGGTCTTCTACCCACTTATCTTAGCTAAACTGCAGCTGCTCCCTTCTCCCATACAGTGGTGAATTCATCACTATTCCCACTCTCAGCAAGTGGATCTGCTGCTGACCCACCTCCAGCCTTCTATTTTTGGGGCAGTCCTCTCTAAACCTTGCCAAATGTGAAACTGCTAAGGACTGTGCAAAGTTAACCACAGGCATTGGACTGGTAAGTTAACCAAACGACATACTTGGGAGTCCTGAACCTTGAACCAAAAATTCACCCAAAATAACTGTTTTTTAGAATAGTTTCAAACAAAAGCTTCTATTAGTGTGCAGTGGGTCAGTGAATGCCATCCCAAGGAAGAAGCTGCCAGTGTCAAGTGTGGGTTGGCAGAACTACTCATCCCCCTTTGCCTATCCTGGTAGCAGGGGAGCTCCTGAAAATGTTCTCAGCTGGCATCTTGAGAGATGGAGGGAGCCTTCAGTTCAGTTCAGTTGCAGAGTAAACAGAGAAAACAGGCACAGTAAGCAAGTCCATGCTCCCCTGCTATTATGCCTCCCTCCTGAACCTGTCTGGCCAGGCTGTCTCACAGGCCAGCTTTTTTGTGGATTTTTACCCACAGGGAAGCTCATCAAGACCGCTTAGTCATTTCCCACAGCCCAGTGAGCACCTCTGTAGGTGACAGTAACTTTGGAAATATTTCCCCATGGGTCAGAAGGTCTCACTTTCCCTAATACACGTATTCTTTGTCACATATTCGAAAGGCGTACATGCAAAAACCAAGAGCTCTGTGTTTTGCCCTTGTTAATTACGGCACAAGTTAACAACATCATCAACACAGTTCTTTCTACTCAGCCCAAGGACAGCTACAACGGCAAAGCTTTTGCCACAGTGGTTGTGATACCTTGTGAAATGCCATTTCTTGCCCATAAGGCTGACTAAACACATGTATTTATTTCTGCTTCCATCCACCTATCTGTCCAGTTATCTTCCTTTGTTTCATATGTTTAATTTTAAACCTAATGTCAAAACTCTGAGTATAAAATGAAATACATTTTGTTTAAAATACTCTGGGCAATTTTTATAGAACATCCTTTTGAAAAAAAAAAGTGCAGAGATCAATTTTTTTAAGTCCATCCCGCAGGCACCATCATTTAATTATGAGTGAGACATAAATTATGCATTTACACATTGTTGCATTTTCTATAAAATGGTGTGGAGATTTTTTTTTGTAGTTTTTGGAACTCTCTCTTTCTTCCTGGGGGCACTTTGGAGGAAAAAAAAACTGCTGCAGGCTATACACTGATGAAAAAATTAGCATTTATCAGTATAACACCATTATGAGACCAGCATGGCACTAACATACACAAAATCTAAGTCTATTTTTCTGCTTAGACTTACGAAAATGTGAAAGACTGTGATCTCACCAGGCAGAAAATGTCTCCTTGCAGTATAAGAACTGAAGGTAATTGGGCAGAAGCAAATAATTTGCATATAATTGAACACAAAATACAAAAAAAAAACCCCAAAAACTCAGCATCTACATGAGAGAGCATTGAAAGGCCATTACCTGCACCGAATTCAACCGGCAGTATCCATTCAAAGGAAACCTAATAACATGGGTAGGGTCTTGGTTCCAACCTGCGTTTACAGAGTTGCACATGACATCCCCAGTCTCAGGGAAGATCTCTTCTATTAAAGCTTTCTCCCCGCTCAATGCAATTCTCTCCCCCAGATCTGGAGTCACTCTTACAACCAAGCAGTCACAAGGCTGGAAATGTTTTCTTTGTTCTTTCTCTTGTTTCCATCGCTCAAGTTCCTTAATCATTGGCTGCAGCTGGTAATACTTTGCTTCTTCATATAAAAGATTAAAGTCCTGGAAAAAAAAGAGAGAGAGAGAGAGAGAAGAGAGAAAAACTAGAAATGCTTATAGTTCTCTTTTAAAAATGAGCATTGTGCCTGTTTGACCTACTTAGGCTTATGGATTGTCAACAAGAGTGCAAAGGCAACAGGTATCCACATACTTGGTCTTCATCTTACACCTACACAGAAAACCACACTCTCTTAGTGTTGAATCTATTTGAACTGACCGTGAAGTTCCCATTGCACTGAATTATTCTTTCATTTATTATCCCACAAGCTCAATGCCAGAAGGCTTTACTTTTGGATTAAGAAATCAAAATAACTGGTTGCAATAAGCAAAGCCTGGTGATGTAAGAGAAGATGTCCTGAGCCTTAATCTTCACTCCTGGCATAGATCTTACAACAGAAGATCTTGGACTTCATTGTCACTTTTCCCATTCATGCTGTGAGACAGAGATGCCTATCCAGCTTCTCCCTTCTCCCCTGTCTTTGCTGAGTTTGAATTTCAACTGCAGCAGCTCAGCTGCAGAAACTCCCTTGTGTTTTCATGATTGTTCTTGTGTTTAAACATATTTTGGAGCCTGGTAAATTTGACTAATGCAATGACCATACCAGTGGCTGAGAGCCCAGCTGTGTACTCCAACAACTTCTAAGAAACAGTTCTTTCCAGATGTTTGTCCATAACCTAGCTTGGGCCCTTGGGCAATCTGAATTCCCAATTTGATTGAATTCTCAGTTAATTGATAAAGATGTCTTCTGCACATGCTCATTAATAACCTTTCATCAAATTTCCAATGGATTTTCCCACCTCAGTTTAAACACATGAGAGCACCTTGAGGAAAAGGGTGTCATTAGCCCCCCAAACCCAAAAGACCAGCAGTGCCCATCAGTGCATGTGCTGTGCCAGAGAAACCAGAGCCTGAGAAACACACGGGGCTGGTTTGCTTTCACCTGCCTCACTGCCTCCTTCAGGTTCCTGAAGGTAAAAGGAGCAGCAAAAGTAGCACCTCAGCACCCATCCGGCCCCAGCACCCGTCTGTGCAGGCCTGCAGTTCACTTTCAGGGAAACGAATAATCATAACAATGAAACTACTGGAATCATTTACGCTGGAAAGAAGGGAATGACAAGAAGTGATCAAGAAATGGGCACCAAAAATTACATGAAGGATAAATGCAATGCCTTTGCTCTAGAACTCAGGGTAAAAGGACAATCTAAGACCACTGAATATACAGCTCAAAAAAGGTGCTACTTTCACAGCAGCATGGAATTAACCTGTAAAATCTGCTGCTGCAGGATATTATTGAACCAAAGCAGTTAGCCCTGTTCAAATTTGGCACTGCAGACCTACCGCCAGTAGTGGAGAGGTGCTTGTTCATCCCAGGGCTGCCTACAGCCTAGAGATATATGAATATTAACAATGACACTAGCAAGGTTATCGCATTACAAAAGGGACATCTGATCCTTTGCATCTCTTTGATGTCTTCTAGGGTTGGGACAATATGCACACCACTAGGGGAGAAGAAAGGACTGGAGAATGCAACAGAAGACTGAGAAGAGAAGTCGAGAAGAAATGAGGGCAGCAAACACAGCCAAGAGAAGGAAGCTAGAAGATGAAAATCAACAGGAAGATTAAAGAAGAAACAATACAGAAAACATGCTGCAAACACTGGAGGTAGGAACTAGCCAGCTGGAAGAGCCATGGAGACCGGTTGCATTACCTGGTCCCAAGTAAGAGACCACTAGCCCCAAGGCCTCATTCCCTGCCCACTAGTCTAAGCTGAGGACAACTGCCCCTACTGTTCCACAGTGGTATACTTCTGAAATGATCACTGATGGAGGGTAATTTTTTTTCAAAAATCAGCACTCTCTACTAAACTGTTATTGCTTCTCTCCCTGTACTTGCGAAGTTCCTTGGTTACGGAGCAAGAGATCAGTTTAAGCCTACAGGGATCAGTGGCCCAAATTAAAACAAAAAACCACCCTCCCCACCCCCCAACTTTCTGAAATCTCCTTCACAAGGGACACTGGAGCAACACAGTCCACCATATATTACAACTGTAACACTGTAGAGTGAACAGAAGCATCCAGTGCTTACTGAAGTCAATGAAAAGTCTGCCACTGTTTCCTGTACATCCTGAGAATCTAGTTTTGGAATATTTGCATTCATGGTCACTATAAAAGAACATATTATTTATAAAGGTCAATCAATTGATTATGTGCTAAGAAAACTCAACAGTAAAAGCTAGGAGAGATGGTACAGCCATGTAAAAATCAGTCCTTCATTTCTGAAAGTGAAACCATCTGCTGTAACCATCATTTGTCCTAAAATAAACAAGATAAAGGACATTAAAATTTATACTTCTTGTGATAAGGCAACAACCAGTTTTCAAGTGAGACAGCTCTTCCACAATTGTTCCCAGGAGGATACAGCACACATTTCAGGCTGCTGGGTGGAAAACAAGAGCTATGGTAAAGTTTAATGTGCTTTATGGCAGTGGGTATGCACCCACACACCTATGCACTCCAGTCATAACTACTGGGATTTAAGCCAACAAGTTTGAGTTAGTTTTTAAAATCAAACTTCACCACCACACACAACGCATCTCATCTCCCTTTGGTTTTCCTTTCCCACTTGGGTTCAGCACAAATACGCTGAAAAAAGGTTTGTATCTAGAGAAAGGGATTTATAACAAAAATGTTTAGAATCTTAAATGTGCTTGTAGGGATGGGGCACTGTGTACATGCAGCATAAGGGATGCTCAGCAACTATCTGTTATCAGGCAGCGGCAATACAGGGAATTTGTTGCTCTGTAAGGAACAAATGGGATAGAAAAGGGTCTTCTAGGAATGGCTAGAGAAAATTCGTTGCTGTCCACCAGTGACAGTCTTGGAAAGAGAAGCGTGCTGTGAAACTACACTCCACTGACTGTGTGTTACCCAGACTATCTCCTGCCACCATGGACCACTCCACAGCCCTGACTTTGGTTTGGCTCCTGTAACTGAAGATCTCACATTTCTGCTTTGAGTGACCTCAGCAACACTGAGGGATTTGACAATATATTTAGGTAGGGATGAGGATTTTACAAAATCACTAACAAAGAAAACATGAATGGCTCAAAGCATGGGGGTCTAATTCTCTATAAAATCTGTGCTTGGGCATGATGATGAACTCAACATACTGTTAAATACACTACTTTCTCATGCAGGTTTTATAAACCATTCTGAGTACTATGCATCTGCGACTGGACTGACAGTGATGCCCAACTCTGGATTGTCTATGCTACGTTTGAGATGTCCAGGTAATACTGACATAGATATTTCCACCCTTGCACTCTACATACAAAATCCTACTCTGATTTGCAAATTCTTAAAACAAAATATCAAGTAGAAAAAAATTAACCCACAAGGGACCCCTGCCAGGGAGGTGCCACAGGAGTTACAAGAAATATTTCCATGCTGGTCACTTTGGTGAGTTACCAACAGTAGACGCAGACACAAATCTTCCTACATCTGTCCAAAAGAGGCACATTTCACTGAAACAGGAGCAGCTGCCAGGTGCACCTGCCTAGCACAGTGGCAGTTGTGCACTATTTCACTGAAACTCAGCCTCAGAGCAGCCTGCTCTAGCTTCTCTCCCAGGGGTACAGTGATAAATGTGTACGGGCAAATGGGCCCTCTCTCTCACGGGGAGTCCTGTGCCCAGTGCAGCTTTGCCGAGCAGCAGGCAGCGTCCCAGGGCAGATTTTGCACAGTATCCAGCAGCTCCTTGCTCTGCAGAACTACCAAGAGTCTCCCGTTTCTCCTAGGGATGATGTCCCTACCGTCCCGTCCTCTTAGGGCAGTACCTCGTGGCAGCCCAGCCCAGAGTCAAGCACTGCGTATGGTAGCTGGCATGGTGCTCATGTTCGATCGGGGAGCTCAGCAGGTGACTCCTATAGCCACGGTCCCTGCTCCTGAGGAGGGCTGCTCCCTGCTAGAGTGAAAGGGGAGATGGCCAGCCTGCCCCGCGCTTTGCGGTAAAGCACCACAGAAGGTCTCCAGTGGTGGCACCTGCACTCGTGTTCTGTTTCACGTTCTCAACAACGATCAGATATTTAGCAAGTGTGTCTGCGCATGCGTGCACCCGCCTGTATGCCGGAGCGAGACGGCAGCCCTGGGTTCCCGAGTCCCTCCCGGTTACAGTACGGCTCGCACACAAAGCCACAACCATGGCACAAGGCACAAACTTCTTGTATCTCTAACGTGAACGAGAGAAGCGCTGTCAGATCACCTGCAAAGGGAGCAGACAGACTGCAGGGATGCACACAGCCTTCTCTCCATCCTCAGCTTCTGGACAACATTTAGTTTTCAGGGGAAAGATCAGCAAGTCTTTCAAAGACGCAGCATTTTGACTTTCACAAATCTGGTCGTGATGTAGTAGAAAAGTCTTTTTTTGGTGGAGTTCGTGTCAGCTAAATTTTGCAGTCACCCTACGACTGGTTGCCTCTTCCTGGGAAGGAGGAGGAAGCGCGACTGCAAGGCAGGCTGTGCTGCTGTGAGGATGGCCATGGCAGCGGGTTGGTACAGATCTGCTAACTACAGGTTAACAGGGGGTCGAGAGAAAATGTAAAACCGTGTTTCATGTGAACCTGATGCTGTTCCTTCAGTACTGAAGATGTTCTTTATTTCTGTAACTAAAATTGACTCCTGAATTGGCCAAAATGTCTCTCTCTACCCATTTTTCACTTGTTATGCTTTGTTTATGTGAAACAACAAACTCTCCTCCTGACTCAACATTTCTTCTATATTTTAGTGCCGTGAAGATCTGACTCCTGGCTACAAGAGAAAATTGCTCACTTCTACTACTGTGCCATTTGTTACGGTAGGTTTGAGAGTACCCAATATTAGATGCAGCCATGTTAATTTTAAAACTGTATTAAGAAAGCAGAGCACGGGCCTTGTGGTTCTAGTGCTACAGGTGACATCTACAGTCAATATGAAACTCAGACGTCCTGTGCCTTTGTGCTCCTCCCCTACTAAAGATGGAGTAATAATATACAAGTTGCCTATGCCTACTTTTGTTTGAAGATCTCTAAGCAAGGAGTCAATCTCAGATAAGTAGCTATGATGTGCAGTATGGTCCTGATTGCTTGAAGATTTGTAATGAAACTGAAGGGGGCAAATGTTGGTCATAAGTACCCTGGGGAAAACACCTCTGATGGGGGAAATTAAGGTAGAGGATAACCTCTCCCGCTGCTCGCCATCGCCTCGGCACAGCACAGACTGGGTGCAAAGGACAGCAGAGCCAAACAGCTTATGGTAATTTCATGTCATACTTCATGTGGCTTAAAACCCACAAAACCCAGGAAACTTGTATGACCTATTCGAGTATTGCTCTCAGGAGGGAGACCTGTCAGATACCAAAGGCTTTCAAGTTCTGGCTTATCAGTAATTGGAAGAGTAATTAATATTCACTGTAAACACACCAATCAGACTTGATAATAAAGAATCACTAGCCTAGGAACACATACCCCATTTTCTCTGCACTTCAGTGTTAACTTAGTCTGAAAACAACACTTAAATAGCAAATACAATAACATTGGTGTGGTACTAACATTCCAAACTTTCCAAAATAACCATCCGAGCAGCAATTCAAGTTGAAAAGCAACTTGGCTAAACCTTGAGGCTAATAAACTGCTGATTAAATTAAGGGGTAAAAAACTAATAAATATTCAAAACACTTGATAATGCTTTGTTTGACATAAAGAACATTTAATGCAAGTCTCACTGGAAAACCTGTCAGGTTTTATACCTTAAATAGCGTTTTGCATTTAGAAACACCAAGTGATTCCACTTGCAGCCTTTGATTATTGTCTTCTGTCACTTTAATCACGCTGGTAAAATTACAAGATTTCTGTGAAGTCAAATCCGTTTACAATGCAGTTTTAATACAGCTTTGCAGCGCATTCTTCTATGCATTTTTATTTAGTTACTCCCTACCTAGCAATACTTCGCTTTGTTCTTGAGCCCTCATTAGCCTGAGGTTTGCTCTAAAGCTCTCTCAGGGAGGAACTAAATAAAATACAGTTAACCCTATGCAAAAAGATGGTCTGGAGCAACGGACCGAGTGTGGGCACAGGGGCAGGCTCTCTCGCAGCCCTGCCAGCAGCTCGCTGCGCAGACAAGTCGCTGGCATCCACCGACCTCCTCACCTCGGGGCTCTTGCGAATCCTGCTGGGTTCGTTTCACAGCACCTCTGAAATCCACCCTCCCGCTGCCAGCCTGGGCCACGATCACCTCCAGCTACATTGCTAGCACACCCTCTTCTCACTCCTCCTTGTCTCACCAGCCTGTCCAAAACATCGCCGCTAAAAGCATCTCTCTGGCGTTCTAATACATTATTTCTCCGTTCACCCCTGCCTTTACTTGTTCCTTACAACCCACAGGAACGTCCTGGTCTTCAGCTTCACTCCTACCTGTGTGTTTTCTCCCAGTTCTCCATACGTACCTTTTCTCACATCCATCCCTTCTGCTCTGCCCCCCTGCTTCCCGACACCCCGCACGCGCGGTCGCCTCCCAGCCTGCCCGCCGCGCTCCGGAACGACCAGTCCTCGGGACAGCACTTGGACTGGAGCTTCAGCACTGCCTCTGGAAGCCAAACCTCCTCCCTGCCTGGGGACGAGACCTTCCCTCCCAGCCCGCAGCGCCTTCTGGGGCAGCGCACAACGATCCCTTTAATTTTAACCGTCAGCTCGGTGATGCCTGGGTCAAACGTGATTATACTCACTGCTCAGGCAAAAATGGCTGAGAGCTGGTTTGCAGGCTGAGGATCAGCTGCACGCCAAGGCTGAAGCCACCACAGCAACCACAGACTCGGGATGACTCGGTAATGACCGGCCAAATCGCCCTGCCTGCCTAGCGCAACGTGGAACATGGAATCGCGCGACGCCACGCGGGAACGCTGGTTCCCAGCAATGCTCCATGTCTCCGGAGAGGATCCCCTTATCCTTATAACGGATTCACCATTTCATCCCGGAGCTCGTTCTTTTGTTTACTCTTGTCATCTACACTTTGGATACTTTTGTCTTCTAATTTTCATACACAAGGATGACAATGTTGCCAGCTTCATAAGCGCAAAGCCAAATAAACAAGTCTAGGGGGAGAGCGTTTAAACAATCAGGATTTGCAAAGCAGCCCAATGCCACTATTTCATAGAAAACATGTATTATTCCTTAGACTCTCCTCAGTAAATTCCATTTCCCAAGAATATTCTGATATTCATAAATTGTGTTAAAGATCACTGCTTGAAACGAAAATATCTGCATTGGTTATACCTAACAGAAATCCTCACGGGTCTGTTTCTGGGTGTTTTGTTTTAATACCGACAAGAGAAAGATTTATACAGCTTAATTTCTCTGACCATCAAATTTAAAACATTTCTTTCAGATTCCGAACGTTAAACCCTGGTAAGTGCTAGTTGCTGGTGTTGCTTCTTAATTGTTGTTATACCCTGATAAATAAGCTAAAAATGTGAGAAAATACAATTAGTTTAGAAAAACTGATTTAGCCGTAAGCTTCATCATTTAACTTTTTATGGTATCCATGACAACCATTGGTCCATTTATTAAATAATAGCATCCCTAGTGTAATACACAAGTACTAAAAATCCTAACAATAAACAGCAACATTTAGTTAAGTGTGTTTAGGTCAAGCACACAAACCAACCTGCACCAAAATAAATGACAGAATGGAGAAAAAAAAAAAAGATTGCAGACTATGGCTTTCCTTACCTTAAAGTCATCTGGGAGCAGTAGTTTAGATGTCCTTAGGAAGCTTAATATATATCTGAAAATTTCACCATCTCGATCAATGAAATAATGTTGTTTTAAACTGTCCAAGACAATAGGCTCTGTGCCGTTAAACAGACGACTTATTCTGAAAAAGAAAAGAAAAAGAAATGGGCAAAAGAGACAAAATCTTGTTACACCCTTAGGGCTTAAAAACCTCCAGCCAATTTAGTTACTCAATTCAATGTGCATAAGGTAATTCGGTATCTTAATTTGGTGAGACATCCAAACAAGCGCGCAACGATAGGTGCTTTGGACCCGCGTGTGCACACACCCACGCACGCACAAGCGCGCGTACGCATGCTGATACAGCCGCGCGCGTCGGCAGCGAGAGCCCCGCAACTGCTCCTGAAGCAAAACTCTCACTGCCCAGAATGAGGGCTGCAAACTAGGCCCATAACCCTGACGGGGAAAATGCCCGTGAAATTCTTGCCCTGCGGTTGGCGGAGCAATTCTGGTATGACCATGTACCACCAGGTATGTTATACATCCCTGTGCACCGTACGGAGTCAACGGAGACCTGCGCTGCTGCTGTGGGATGGGTTGCTGGACGCTAGCTTTTTCACCGTCTCGGCTGTCTTTTGGATGAAACGCCATCAAGGCATTTCCGTTTCAGAGGAGGGAACACCTGCACGCTGAGATGAGCCGCCTGGGTCCCTCAGTGCTGGGTGAGAGGGCACCTGAGGCTGGGTGCTGCAGCAAGCTAGCAACCAACAGGCCAAAGAAAAGGAAGAGAGACATAGGAAACCGGGAATCCAGCTGGCTAGGTGTAAATGGGAGCAAAGTACAACATCAGCTGCATCATTTGGGTTTCCTCGTGTGCGCTACAGAAAGCAAAGTGGGCATTTGCCTGGCTGGATTCATGCCTTTCCTCCCTCCCAAACGACTGGCTTGTTTCCGAACGCTTTGCCTTCCCATGAGAAATAACCCAGCTGAATATATGTTCTTGAAAAGAAAATCACAGGAGACAGACAGCAACAACCTATTAAGTAATTGAGTCCATCTCTCCGACAGTGCAGCATTGTTCCCAACTGCCGAGGGTCTAAAGTTTCAAAGTCGAGTTTTAAATAACCCTGCCAAGGAGGATGCCATTATTTCCCAGAGAGACTATTCCCCAGCCCGCTGGCTTCCCTGTCGAGCATCTTCCCTCGTACGCAGCCGTGCAGCATCCCCGCGTCCCGCTCCGCAAGCAGGGCTGGGCTTTCCCCGTCCAGGGAAGAGGAGCTCGCTGGCGGCACGGCCGGACAGCGCGGAAGCCGTAAGCTGCGTCCTGACTGCAGCCCCGGCCGGGGCACGCTTCAGCTTCGCGGCCCACCGCGAAGGGGACCTGGCGACGGCAGCGCGAGGCGCGCGGCGCGGCCGGACAGGGCGAGCGTCACGGCAGTGCGTCAGAGCGACGGCTTCGCTCCGCTCAAAGTCTGCCCGCGCCGGAGCCGCCGACGCGCGTGGCCGCCCCTGCCCTGCCTTGCAACACAGCTGCACCTCGGTCTGGTCTTCTCACTTTCTAGTTTAGTTGTAAATTTAATTAATGTGCCACTTATTTCTAATTTTTGAGATAGTAAATGAAACTGGACTTAGCAATCCCCTGCTGAATTCAGCTTAAAAGCCTTCTGCCCTCTCATGCAAGTTCCACGTTTTACTGCCTGCTATCCTTCCCTCGTGTCTGTGTTAGTATTCAGCTGGTCTGATTTACTTATGAGAATAACCAAATGCTTCCCCAAACCCTAATTGTAATACATTTACTGCTTTTTCTTCAACCTCTACCCTTTCAACTGTATCAGAAAAAACAATTCAGTTCACATCGCAACATTTAATTTAATCCCAAGGTTCAGTGAGCCTCCCGTAATTCATTATTTTCCTTTTCATTGTTATTTTAGGGCTATTTGCCTGAGACAGCTAAATATATTGCTTTGTAAAATGTTAAATTTTAGTCCAGGAACCAGAGAGTTAATTTATTTTCCTAGACATGCACAGGAGCTTGTGTGCTGTTCTGAGTTAGACTGAAACCAGAGGTAACACTGATACAGCAACTTAATATTCAGTGCTGTACATTTACTGAGTAAATTTGCCTGGGTATTGAAAGTTTTGAGAACTCATCTTACACCTAAACAAGCTGGGCTGTGGCTTAAACCTCCTCCGCTTTGCAGCCCTTTTTCTGTGAGGTTTGCAAAAGCAATGCAAGGGCTGCTGCTCAACTCCTTGGTGCATTTGGGGAAGGGCTTGCCAACAAAGAAAGGATGCAGGGAAGACAGGATACAAAATTTTAATGGGCTGTTCTTTAAAGTAGCGAAGCATTTTTTTGGTAATGAAAACAAAACATGAATTTTGAGGCTTTTGTGGAGTGCCCTGAGCTGTATTTCTTCACCAGCAAAATTACTGCTGGGGAAAGAAACTCGCAGAGTGTTGAAAGACTTAACTGCCACCCCAAAAAGAGAGTGATGAATAGTTTAAGGATTTATTTGACATTTTAGGGGGCTGCTATGTTCCAAGAACAAACTTCAGTTCAGTATGTTGTAACCCTGCATGCAGAAAGTGTTCCTGCTTCTCTCTTCTCACCAATACAAACTCCACCTGTGGAAAGTCAGTTGGCAAATGCAACACCCTGAGAGCACAAAGTGAACTCAAATGACAGGCACACAGAGCTTCTAATGCAAACTCTGCACAACAGGCTTACTCGTGGGGTGTAAAGCCAAGAAAAAGAGCATGGAAACCCCCCCACCTGATGCCAATTTGCTCCATGGACAGGTCTCAGGTTGGACAGAACAAAACACAGTGTATGGAAGTTGGGAAGCAAGATGTGTGCAGACTGTTCTTTAAGGAAATAGCATAGCAAATATAAATATTAATGATTTAGAGAAATTTAGGGAAACAAGAGTGTGCATGCTGTCTGGAAATTAAGAAAACCTTTTGTGTTTTGTACAGGAGTGGACTGCAGCTGGAAGCAGACTGAGGTGGAACTGTGCAGCCGTGGAAAATCATGAGTACTGAAGAGGTCCCATGGGCTACAACATTTCAGCTTCCAGTGTCTTGAAGGATACCACAACTGGGACCCACAGTGTTTGCGCACATTAGAGAGCAGATGAAGTCAGCCCAGGGTAAGGGAATGGGAATGGTTTTGTACTGCACAAATTTTGTGATCAGTCAGAAATGAGATACCGATTAGGCAGGCACTCGGGGAGCTCCGCTGCCTTCCGGCTCTCCCCCACGCGTCATGAACTCGAGTCACGGGTGAGGTTGCAGCCCTGCAGCTCTGTTCGACCAGGCACTGTTCACCCCCAAAAATGGCTGCTTTTATGAGTGGTCATGGTGCCAACACCCTTCTGGTGGGCAAATTAGGTTACGCCGTCTTCAGGAGAAACCACTTGCTTATGCCAAGCAGGTGTGATGCTTCCAGCGCTGCTTGTAGCAAGGTGGAAGTCTCAGGAAAATAAGACAGAAGGCAAAAAGAGCTAAACTTAGATCCTACAGAGATGGGTAAGTCTGAGCAACGAATGCTTCTTCGCTGTTCCCACCTGTTGCAAGAGACACTTCACTTTTTAATTTATAAACACTTTCACAGCTTTTGTCCAAGATTTAATTTCCAGGCAGAGCATACATCACGGCAGGATCAATCAAAGCAGTTAAAGGCCTAAGGATTACGAGCTTGCCTTTCCATTGCCTCCATCTCCTATCACCAGCATCTGGAGCACTCCCACCGCGCTTCAGCTCTGTCTTGCCAGCGCTGCACACCTCTCAGCTGCACGTTTCCCCTCCTGAATTGCAGTGCGGCCCCACGTAGCAGCACCCAGCCTCCAGCCCGTGCGTCTGTCCCGTAATTCGCGCCCAGGCTGGATACTTTGCACTGTTCTTCCTAACTTTTAGAAGACAACCTGTTGATCATATTGCTGCAGTTTCTTTGTGCTTCTGTTGTTTTTTCTACAGGCTTTTACATTTTCAATAATGTTTAGCCAAAATGCCAAAGGGCAAGTTTCTAGCTTTATACTGATTTCACTATGATATTTAAGATCTGCTTTTATTAGATTAAAAACAAACAACGCAGCCAGCCAACCCACAAGGGCAAGATCACCAGTAAATTCTTCTCTTAGCTCCTGGGACAGGGAAGGAAGCAACGTGCTGTATTTAAGTACCTACAGACAGTGTTTTCTGCGCATGTGCCCTGATAATGCCAGCTCCCTGTTTTCCACCTGCAGGACTGAACTAGCTCCCTACTTTTCTTCTCCAAACAGTAACACGGGGCTGGGGGGGGGGGGGGGTCCAGTCCCCAAACTGCAGGCTTCATGGCTTCATACGCCTGCCAAGCTCCATCCTGGGAGCAGCGAGGGCTTTCAGCGCCTCCGGGAGCACCGCTCAGGCTTGCAGGGATCACCGCCGAGCACCGGCAGCGCAGCCAAGGCTCTGCCCGCCCGACTCTCGCTGTCGCGAGGGTTAGGAAGGATTTCAGGACAGGAGAGTTTTCCGGGGGTTTCTGCCTTCTGTTTTCAGGCCACAGTTTAGGCATTTTCTTGACAGCCCCGAAAGATGGATAAACTCTCTCTTTTTGAGCAGAAAACTTAAATTCTTGTTTAGTAAATCCGGTTCCAGAGGTTTTAGGAAGAGCAGCCAACGCCATGGGCCTGGCCGTGAGCTCGCTCAGCAGCGCAGGCCAGGGCAAAGCGCCAGCAGCACCGCGGTGCGTCCCGCTGCCGGCAGGCCCCGCGCGCCCGTCCCGTCCCGCCCCGCCCCGCCGCCGGGCTCCCCCGTTCCCACCACCTCTCCCACCCGGCCGCGGCCTGACGCCACATAAGCAAAACTCCTCACCCCGACGTTGCGCTAAAAGTATTAATTTAAGTAATTACATGATTAATATTTAACCATTCAGTGATATTTTTGTCATTCATAATTCAGCTGTTTACACTTATTAAAAATTGATTCTGTAGACATTTTTCCTGCCCAATGTCAAATCAGTGGGGAATGCACACTTTAGAAAACTGTCATTAAAATGTGTCTTCTTTTTCTCATTTTACAGGAGGTGCAGAAGAGCGCCACGTGTCTCCGCCGGGCGGTGGAGCGCACTGGTCCCTACGCCCCGACGCTCCTCTCCCCGCCGGCTGCTCCCCGCCGCGGGGGCCGAGCAGAGCCCCCGCGCTCCCCAAAGCTCTCCCGGTGCACTGGTCCCTATGCGGCTGCCGCCTCGGTGCGGAGCCGGGGCCGAGGGGAGCCCCGGGGCGAGCGTGGCCAGAGGCGGCCGCGGCAGGACACGCTCGCAGAGTCTCCGAAGGGCAATATTACTCAATATTTATTCAAGGTGGGTACGATAAATACTGCTACCTGCTTTGGCAGAGAAAAAAATGCTGCGAATTGGAGCAGAGGTGCCGGGGAGACTAAAATGCATCCGAACCCAACGCTGTCACCCAGGTGGCTAAGCAGTTTCTGTTACTTGTCCTATCACAAAAAAAGTAACTTCCAGGAAAGAAAACCCCAGGGCAGCTGGAGTAACAGCGCCCAACCCGACAGGGGTGACGCCGGGGCCACTGCCGGGGCCAGGGCTGCTGCCCGCGACCGCCAAATCCCAACCCTGGCGCTGCCGTTCAGTGCTAGGAGCGGACGCTGCCACTGGGTTTGTACAGTAGTATTTGTCACATTTCCATAATTTTTATTATAAAAGCAATGACTTGTGGCAGCCTCAGTCCAGGGTCTGTGCGTAAGCTGCCAGCAGAGCACCGGTACGCGCCTTCATGAGGGAGGCGCCTGAAAAGCAGGCAGCCCCCGCCGGAGAAGGGGCACGAAGGACCTCGCTGCGTGGCTGGCGGGCGTCTCCTGCTCCACCGCCCGACGGCAGCTACGAGGGAGAGACGTTCAAGCTTGGTCCCTGCCAGGACACGAGCTCTCTCGTGCCCTGTCCAACAGGGAACCTGGCTACAGGTTGCACCTGACTGCAGTTGTTTTCCTGACCTGCCCCAATTCAAACCTTCAGCAATAATTAGTGTGAAAGTCAACAAACAAAACTCTGCTGTATGGTTATATCGTACTTTCACACCCTGCCGCCTGGCCAAACAGGGATTTTAAGCCTCTTTCCAGTTATGGGAAAAGAGCGCTTAACGAGAACCGCCGCCTCCAGCAGCGGTGCCCGTGTCGTGCGGGCGACGCGTCCCGCCGGCTGCGTTACGCTGCAGAAACACCGTGCGCCCTTCCCCGTGGCGGCCCGGCCACGGCCTCCACCGCAACCACGGATAACGTCGTGCCACCTACCTCAGCGGGCTCGAGGCAGAGACGTGCCTCAGAGGTGCTAGAGCTGAGGAAAGTTTTGTTTTAAGCATCTTTGGTTTGCACAATCTTTTGTTTGCACGCGGACAGACAAAAGCGCGTGCCCCACCGGGGGTATAAACTGCGACTCTGCAGACTCCGAGATCCAAGCAGCCCGCGTGCTGAAGGACGCGTCCCTGCCGCCGCTGCCGCCACGGGCCGCACGTCCCGCGCCGAGCGGCTGTAGTCGGCTACGAAACGCATCCGCGAGACCCGCACAGAGAATTTTAAAGCCTGCAGCCCCCCCAAACATCTCTCTCAACCTTTAACGACAAAAGAGTGTCAAATAATACAGTCCGACCTCGGCAGAGGGATGAACGGGGTAAGTTACAAGGTAATGGGTTTATCCATCTCTAATTCCTCTAACCTTGTGTTCCTGCTGTTTAACTTTGATCCTGGAATGCCATAGGAGTTTTCTGAGCCATATGCTCGCTTTGCAGTGCTTTTGAAGGATATTACACTCATTAACTATTAAGCACCTGAAGGAACTGCAGGATCTATTACCTAGATTTAATACTTCATATTTTGCTGTTCAGGCTAGAATATCTATTTTTGCAATAGATCAGAGCTGGTATATATAGTATCAACATGTATTTTTAAAAGTCAATAATCCAAAAAGAACATTATCATCCACCATGCAGAACCATTCTAACAAAGTTCTGGAAGGATTTTTAATACTATCGCTAAAAAGCAAAACTAGATACATAAGAGATTTTGTGGTTATAACAAAGACAAGGATGATTATGTTTACAGTTCTCTGTTACTATCAATTAAAGTCCACTGAAGCAACAAGTAACAAAATAAACTGTAATACAAAGTACCTATTATTTCTGAAATACTACACGTAATCCATGGTAAGGATATGAGATCCTATGGGTCTTTCTCTTCCCTCTGTTGCTAATAGCCCATGTCCATGCTTAAAACACTTTGGAGGGTCACTATTTGAGAGATTATTTAATGGAAATATATATATAGAGAGAGATTTTGATATATATATTTTTTAATTTATAGAGAGAATATTGCCTATACATAAATTAGCAGTTAAAACAGCAATTGGAAAGGCTAATTCCAGATACAGAAGCCAGTGTTTTTTCTTGTTTTAAAAAACTCTCTGGTAAGCAAGAGCCACGCTGGTCCGGCATCAGTGTGGCTAAGCCTCCCCTCCTGTCTTTGGGGAGGAGGAGGAGGAAGAGGAGGAGGGAGCAGTCAAACAGCAATGACTAGAGGACCAATGACTGAGGAAATTTAGGGTTTGATATAACTCTAGTGGTACAACCCTAAACCCTGCACGTCATTGCGAGATTGGCGTTAGGCCCATCAGCACTAGTTGCTCACCCCAAATCCGTCGGGAGTGTATCTGCTCCCTGGGGGCCCGGCTCTGCCACCGTCTCACGCAGGAGTAGGCAGTTCGTGAGTAAAGCACCACTTAGTCATGAGTAATGGTGGCAGAATCCAGCCCTAAATCAGGCTAATGATTTTATTTTGCCTTATTAAACTAGCGTTTGTATATTTTAGTGTGTTATTTTAACAGCTATAAAAAGACTTCACTAAACAAACAGTTTCTAGTATGTTAATTGCTGCATTACAAATTCTTTCATTCCGTTCAGTGTATAACCACATTTATAAGCTGGATAAGTAGAGACACATACAGACAGAACAGCCCTCACTCTATACACACATCATAACTCTGCCACATTTATTTAAGTCTTCAGTCATGAAATGCATTCGCTGTGCTTAACAAGAGAAAATACAACTTTCAAACCCAGGTAGGATTTGCATCTCTCTGTAAAAGCACCCTATGTGCTACTGACACGGTTCCTCTAATCTTGTTAATCTTTTGTAATAGGGAAAGTGAAAAACAGCCTTCCATTATGTTTTGATACTTAAATATACCATTTGCATTTATTCGGTCTAGCTAAATTAAGTACCTCACTGAAGCCCCCGACATGCATCATAGCGTTGGTCATACCTAGTCCAGGGAAATAAGGTACCTGTTTCACTGTGCTCGAAAGACTGTCTTATTTGCGTAAGGCAGATTCGGGGGGTTAAGCAGAGCGCAGCTCCGGTGCTCAGCCCGGGCTGCAGCCGCACAGGCTCCCTGCACGGCACCTCGCAGCTGCGACCGAGCAAAACCCGGCCTTACTGCCCTGGCAATCCTTGGCATAAAGCTCTGTGGGACTTGGGCAGGAGCTGACTGCACGCTAGGACTGACACCATCAGCTCCGTTATGAATTATGTCGGCGCCGTGGAGGCCTCCTCCCAGTAAAACCAATGCACCGACCAGTTAACGCACCCGTGAGCCAGCCGAGACCCGTGCCAGGAATCGCTCAGGCCATTCTCAGCTGCACTACTCATATCATCCAAATAGTATTTGACCTATGCTGACTAAGCCAGGCAAAATCCTTCTGCAGAGCTTCCCAGGTTGCTCTGGAGTAACGACCGCTGGCGTCCAGGCTTCAGATGTGCCTGGCACAGAGCTGCACGACAGCTCGATGCAGTAGTTCAATTACTGTAGTTCAAGATAGGCCAGTTCTGCTACCCTTATTCCTAATAAGCGGTAACTGTTCAGTGAGAGTGTGAAGGGCAGAGTCTGGCTGACTTGCTTATTTTTAACAAAAGTAACCAAATAATATTACAATAAGGTATGAACCCTCAAAACACAGAACTTGTTACAGGTAGGAGCTAAGTATTATTCTTTCAGTGAAATATGTCAAAGTCCAGGTAAGTGCACAGGAACTCATATAATGTAGGCATTATCAGCGTATCTGGGAATTCATCTCTTCATTTTAAATTGTGGACTTTTTCTTTAATGTAAACAAGCACCTGTTCGCTTGATTTCCAGTACTATCATTTTTTCCATTTTTTTCACTTCTTCTTGTGACTTTTAATTAATTCTAACTGAAGTTTTGTCTAAATAGTTGGTGAAGACTAAAAATAGTATACAAATGTATATTGTTGAAAGTATCATATTTTTATTATGTCATTGTTGCTGCTGCTCTGATTTGAGCCTGTGAGAGTTCTTGGCCTTTTATGTTTTGTCAATAGAGAATTTACACTAAATTTTGGCTATGAAAATCAGCATGGGAATAAAAATTCTTTAATTTAAAAGAAGTTCCCAAACTAGCATCGTAATATTCCCTAGTTTCCCAAAGGTCCCAATCCTGCAAGAAATGCATTTCAGCTCATACTCTGTGGGAGTTGCGGGCAGTCAACAGAATTATGCTGTTAATTTATGAGAAGATGAACAATTCAAATAATATATTCCTGCCTATACAAGCCTTTTCTTGCTATTCCTTTAAACATCCCTTCCCCCTAAATCATAGTACTCTGAGGGCCCTGATGAGAAAAGAGTTGCAGCAAGTATCCGTCCTTTTTCTTCTTGCTTACTTGCTGTAACTTTAAGCAGGAGCTAACTAAATACTTTAACTAAGATTTTCAGATCTGACTAGATTTGGACACTAGTTCCATTAACATAAGCCTTGTACTGGGCTTCTGGGAGGCTGAAAAACATGCAGATACTAGTTTTATTTTAATATAAATGGGCTAAATTCTTGCTCATTGAAGTCAATGGCAAAACTCTCACTGAGACTCAGTGAAGCCAGGAAAAATCCCGACTGTCCCTCATTTACCTTTCCGGGTGCAAGTCTGGCCCTCCACATCCTTTGCATGTGTGGGTGCTGCGAAATCAGCACGTTTCACTACAGGGCTGGAGAAAGCGGGCCGGATCCTTAAGGCCTGCACCACCTTTTGTAAAATGTAAATGATGCAGAGCTCACACATTAGCTTCAGTACCTACCGCTCACGCAAACAACTAGAATACTTCATCCTGCTCAAGCCATATCCCTTTGTTTTTGAGCCCAGACCTATTAAAGCTGACCAGTTTCTTTCCTAAGATTTTTTTATTTATTTCCAGGTCAGCAGAAAAAAGTTGTCAAGCCCAGGCTGCCAGGGACTCTTTACAGCGTCAGATTTGGTCTGCATTAAGCATAAACACAAGCTTACCCTCAGTGCCCAGGTCTGCTTCCACGGCATGGGGCAATCGCCACTGATGTAAACAGGGATGATACCTGCTTCTCTGGGTAGGGATAAATTGGCTTTCTGCCTAAAAGAAACTGTTCGCTCTGCTTGGGCAGTTGTTGGTATGCTGGATTTACTAAACAGGTAAAGCTCTTATGTTGCTGGGAATGATAATATGGGGGAAAAAAATGGCTTATCTTACACTCTTCCTTTATTTGCTTTTCCTGCAGCCCATCCTTTTACCCTCTGGTGAATAAGCTATACCAATTTTGCACAGCCCCAGAACGTACCATTGCTGCAGTTATACACTGTGCATCTCAGGTGTAACTCACCACTGCTCGCTTTGGCATGAAGATGTCTCCGAGCTGCAGGCAGACCAAAGGCTGCAGCTGGCTGTAATTGTTATAATTCTCTACAGACAAGTGATCTGGAAGTTGCACCTAGTTCTCTCTATCCATATTTCTTTCATCACAGTTAAAATGACAAATGAATGATGCTCCTATTTATTTTTACACTTGATTAAGTTGTACTGAACATATTTTTCCTAGCTGTTCACTTAAAGTAACTGAACATGTCAAAAATATTTTGTTAAAAAGTAATATTAAAGGGAAAACAACTAACAAAGTCCTTATTTCCACATCAAGTAGGAGTACTCGGGTAAAAATTTTTGCTGGGGAGCCTGAGCAGTCAGCAGATGAAAGACAAAACCAGAGTGATATTTCCAGGAGATCTTTTGCCACCACAGCAGGACATGAGCGGGCAAACTCTGTACGGGAACGGGGGGAAGCAACGTGATGACACGCCAGCGAGGAGCAGCCAGGCTCCATGGCCACATCCCAGGAAACGTGGGGCAGCCCTGGACTATGGGCTACATGGAGGGACCCGTCACCAAGGAAGGAGGTAACCGTACACCTGCAGCACACAGGAGGCTCAGACTAGAGACTTAAGCTAGGCAAAACTTTAAAATAGTAAGAAAACCATAAAATATTGGATTCTGATGAGGTACTACTGAAAGCTGAACCTGGCTTTTTTATGTGACTGGGAGAGATTCATTCTTAAATACAATAGTATGGGCACGGGTTTGATTCTGGTCCCAGTGAAGTCAAGGCCAAAACATCCTTTGACTTAATTGAAAGCAGAAGCAGGCCCCAGCTTTAACCCTCCAGTCTGCAAACAGAACATAACGGGATGTGAACAGAGGAGGAAATATATCAGGAGCTGGTTACAAATCAATGCTTTTTTTTTTTTTTCTGTAAGATTAGAAAGCCGCCGCTGAATTTTTTTCTTCATTCAACAGTAGTGAAAGTGCTACTGGCCCAAAGTGAGCCCTCATTCACTACCAGACAACCCCAGCACAAGCAGAACGCCTGGTTTCTCTCTACTGCAATCTGCTGATGCCCGTGAAGTTCCACTTCCCGAATCGGCCTGTGACATTACATGGAAGCTTTGCAACTGCGGAATTTAGGCGACTGCTTCCCAGAAGATATGGCAAGTTTCCCAACTGCCAAAGCTGCAGCCCTTGGTGTAAATCATACTCTTACATCTTGTTGGCGTAACACCGACAGAGCAGTATGACTGCAAAGATGTTAAAAGAGTCCCTGGTTTTCATTGTTCACTTTCTCAAGAGAGAGATTTGCTGCTGCAAACGCTTCTACTACGTCTAAATGGATTACCTGCAGCACTGGGCAGCATCTGCACTCCATTAGGACACAGACGTAACGGGAGCCTGCCCTTTGGACTGGGATTCCTTCATCGTTTCAGCTTTACAGTGCAAATTTCAGTTTCCAGTGCTTGCCAACTGATCCCTCTGAGTCTGACCAATAGTAACGTTGCACATGCTGCATAAGAGCTTCCCAGCAGCTGCGTGCAGGATTCCTTTCAGATATTGCTTTATGTGGTCCTCAGCAGACAAAAAAGCAGCAATTTTAGCCTTTGAATGCATACCATACTACAATAGAGTGAAATCAACACAGTACACATGAACACGGGAATACCCCTACCCAGCCTATTTGTCCTGGTGCCCTCTCTGGAAGGCAGGCAGGCAGGCAGGAAGGCATCACAGTGACCACAGCAGTAAGGAATGCAATAGTGCGTGCATGCTAAGCTAATAACCATCCTGCCCGAGAGAGTTTCAAATGAGAACGAATTAGGTAAAAAAAAAAAAAAAAAAAAAAGCTAAAAATGTTTACCTTTTTAAGCATCAAAAGATTAAAATACATATTAATCACAGTAGATGAGGTGAAGGAGTGGGCTATTTGTCTGAAAGAGCATGGAGATATGAGTTCCTAACTTTGGCATTTAATTAATCTCTGCAGCTTCTCCCATCTATAAAATGGGGTTAGAAGAACCACCTTCCTGGTGTAACTCTGTTTGTATCTGTGGGGTTATACCAGGGATGAGAGTGACCTGACTATACCTACCTGCTTTGGTCACCAGGTTATGCATTTAACGTCAGTGTAGCACAATGGAACAAGCTGATGTGCTGCAAGGACTAGGCATAGTCAAAAATTCATTACATGAATGTAATAGGGAACATGGCAAAATCGGTGTGGCTAACAGCAGCATGTGGCATAACCTGTATTAGCTACAGCCTAGTATGCTCTACAGCATGTTGTTAGTCTGTGCGTGAGATCTATCCCCTCTTAGGCTTTCACATGTGAATCTTGTGTTTTGAATGCCTACGTATCCCTTCTGTTTAAATATGCACTTTGTTCTTGAAGATTTTATTAATCTTTGCATTGATTAATTCCGATTTCAGTTATACAGTTATAAATTTAGAGTAATTCCTTCAAAACCAGTGGAGTCATCTATGTGGAAAGTCCATGTGACCAGGAGAGATATGTATACCTAGCTGTAAGGACAGCGTTCTTTGTCTTCAAATGCCTTTTGATCTTAAACCTTCAAGTATTTTGGGGAACAAGTACTGTGGATATCCAACAAAGGCATCTTACTACAATGTTCAAGTTCTGATAATTCCTTTCCACTCCTGGTATCAGTATGCATCCCTGCTATAACTCCACAGAGGTCAAAGGGTTACACTAGGGATTATTTTGGCCAGATCTATTAGGACGGTTTTCTAAAAGAATAGGGCTTATTTTGTGTCCAGTTAAGACTATGGTAAAACTCTCATTGACTTCACTGGAAGAGAGATTTGGCCCAAAGTACCAGTATCATCAAAACCACCTCCATTTATTTCAGTGAAAGTAGGCAAGGAATTAATATGGTACAATATATGTTTAAATCTCAGATTTCATAAATGATCACAAGCATGGAGGTCACAATATATACACAGAATGACACCTACGACAACCGCCAGTGGGATCATTAAAATAATTAAGGTAGGCCTAGAGACAAATTCATTTCATAACATGTTCCTTACAAAACAGATACCCCCTTGCTTCATAATCTAGGAAGCCTATTTTACAAATTTTCTAAGTAGTTCTTGAAATATTCCTCCTAAGCAGACCATGCCTACTGGCCATTCAGGATCTTTATAAATCAAAACTTGACTTACACAGGCAAACAGCAGTGAAGTGTATTCAAAGACCAAATATCAAGAGGTAACACTTCTGCTCCATGGGTGCAGCAGTTAGCTGTGACCTCAGGACACCATTTCCAGTGCAACGCTACCATAGCCTCATCTCTGCATAACTACTCTCCGTGAGATGTGCCAGATGCACAGCACACAAAGATGAAATCAATACAGGAGATTCCCCTTTGTTTGAAGCGTAAAGCTGCTATGACTGTGAAAGTGAGCACAGACGTGATACTTTATGCTGCGTTCATCAACATGATGAACATGATCAACATGCCTCTACTAGCAGCACATAAAAGGAGGAGACAGGTTGCTTCAATAGCATCCTATGGGAGAGGTTTCTCAAAATATGCTGCTAATGCTGATGCTTTACATTTTTCATGTTAGCACCCTGGAAATGACTGCTGAAAAATACTTAAACTGTGCTGCTGGCACCAAAGTGTCATGTCAGGTGAGAGGTAAGTGAGTGGTAAGCTTAAAGAAGCAATGAAGAAAATGACAAAGGACTTGACCAACTAACAGGAATTTAACCTGAGAAAATGCTATAAGTATAGTGCCCTAAACCAAAAAAATGTTGAATTTTGGCCTCCTTGTCTGCTGGGTTCTCTTTGTGAGCTCTACAAAACAGACTAGTTTTCAGCCCATTGTAAACAGGAAGGGTAGGAATTACTAATGTGCTAAATGTTATGATCAGGTTATCATTGCAAAAGAACAAAACAAAGAGCACAAAACAAGAAACAGCTGAGTTTTGCACCAGAGACACTGCTGAACATTCGTCTTCACAACTTCTCTCAGAGACAGTAAGCAACATCTCTACCTACCAGAGCTAGGCTGTGTGAATTACATGAATTTTCATAGAAAGAGGGTCTCCTGGCTGCTCTTCCCTTTCGACCAGCCAAGCTGAACAAGCTAATATCTAGAACAAGCTAATATCTCAAATTCTTTTTTTTTTGAGCAGCCTGTGCCAGGCTTAGCAATAGAGCCATAATTTTATTTCTGTAAGTCAGATGACTCTGATCTGCTATCTATTCCTCTCCATGATTAGCTTGGTCTGCTCCTCCCTAAATGCTGTAATACCCATTTATGCCTAGAACATCACACAACCCAGGCTGTAAATATATACAGAGAAATAATAATTTCAGAAAAAATGTTCATCAGAGACTAGCTATGCAACATTTTCATGTACGTTTCATCAAACATTCCAAGGAAGCATACAAATAATTCATTCACTGACAGGCCCCAATCTCAGCACCCAATTAAAATAAGATGTGTACTCCCGAAGGGTAAACTCGGCTTTCCTCTCAAGAGCCTGTGGGCAGTCCCCGGGCAGCAGCTGTGCTGGGCAAGGCAGCGTGTGCGACGTCCAGGAAGGAGTAAACACCTTCATCAGAGCAGACAGCTCAGCTCTGTTGTGACTCCCTATATGCCTGCTAGTATGAGCTCCTGGAGAGATGGACACGGACAGGTCTGAAGAACCTGTTACCATATAAATTCCCTTCCTCCCATCTCCTACTGCTGCTGGAGTGAAGGGTTAGGGTTATGGGGCCTATTCTACCTTTACCACTAAAGCTACCACTGCAGCTGGGGAATAACATCCTTGGGTGACAAAGGAACATTCCTCATCAGTGTGTTTCCATTGGCTCACCCTAGTTTCCTCAAGACAGACCCTGAATCCAGGAATTTTTCCCTTTAGTGAAAGGTAGCGACAGGGTGTCTTAAGTCATTATTCCCAGTTCTAACTGCATCCTTGTTACATCCTTGTTTTTTTCAGAGAGGCCAAATTGTGCGCCCATCAGTTGGGATAGGTGTGCTCCCACTGCTTGGACTGGTGGCTGTCCTTGGGCTGTAGCAGCTCCGGTAAGTCTGACCACAAGGGGGAATGGTTATTCCCATTCACCCACCACACCGCCATACATGCTGCCAGGGGAGCTGCACTGGATGCGTCCTAGCAGCAACATGATTTGCCCATGACAGCCGACACTTCACACCTTTCCTGCAGCATGTCACAGCACTGCGTGGACTTGTGTGACCACAGCCATGCAGCACACTTACTTACAAAACAGAAATACTTCGTTTTACAGATGGACAAAGAATGGTTTATTTTTAATTATTTGATTCAGCAGCTTGGGAATGAGAATCCTTTTGCTTGCTCCAGCTCTCTCATGTAACAGTCACAGGCTCATATGCACACTAGGGGAGGGGGAGGATGGGAAGGGGAAAGGCCCTTTTAGGCTTTTTTTCTTTAAGTGTTCTGCTGGTCAGAATTCCCTTGGAAACCAAACAGAGATGCCCAGTCAACAACCAAGTGAGAAAAACTCACCGGATTTGTCTCTAAATTGCATTTGAATATAATGAAACAGAAAATGATTTTCATATCTATGAAAATTCATATGTTAATTCAGAAAAGACTCTGCATGTGACCAAAACCTCTGGTTTTCTGCTCCTTTACTTGTTCTCATCTGCAGCACACACCTGATGGCCTTGAAGAGCAGCAGAGCCAAGGTGACACCCCAGCAGGCTCACCCATCTCTGCTGAATTGCCCTCCTGCTACGTGATGGAAGCTACGTGTGTGCAGTGCTGATGCATGGTGCTCACAGTCTGCATCTCTGAGCATTTGTAACATGCAGGAAAAACACTCGCTCCTACCTCTTCAGGTGTTTTGCTTTAAAGTCTGTACATTTTAAGTTTACAGTATCTATTAAAATTAATGAGCTTTGTGCTGCAGCTCACATGCAGTCACGTTTTGGAGAGCTTTGCCTGAATACGGGCTGCTGGCTCAGACTCAGAAACTGCCTTTTGGATAATACACAACCGTTTGCAGCCCTGCAGAGCCTGAGCCCTGTCTCCCCCCGCTGCAACAGAGCATTAAACAACTGGCGCCAGTGGGAAGAGTGGTAGCTTATGGAGAGTGAAACGTGCAGGGTAGGCAGGCTTGCCCAAGTCCTTTAGTGTGTTTAAAATAGTGTCATTTAGCAGGTCTGCCCAGGACAGGGAGTTACGAAGAGGGACAAGATACTGCGCACATGCCAGGTGGGTGAGCTGTGCACCAAGCAAAGTGGAGCAGAGGGGGATTGAAAAAGCTGGGAAAAACCTACATTAGTGTCTGCAGTAACGACGCTGCAGGGGCTCAGGGCTGCTGCGGCGAAGGGCTGCAAGGAGGCTGCGCCTGCCAAGGAGAGCTGGCCACAGTTTAGCTCCAGACTAGAAATGTGCCCTCAAATGTGCGGTGTTTTAGGAGACACGAGCTATCTCAGGCTATGAACAAATTCCTGCTCCATTTAACCTCTTGTCCAAAGTGCAGGCCTTGTTTAAGGACTGATGTACACCCTAACTGCTGGTATACAGTAAGCAACAACATTTGTTAATTGGACATTGTTTTCTCTGAGTAACATCACGAATGCACAGGTTTGATGGGAAATCAGCAGAAAGTCATGGTAACAGTGACACTGGCTTGATTCTACATGAGCAGGAAATGTGAGATGTTCTCAAGGGTGAGAAGTCTGTAAAATTATATACCTTAAACATATCTGAATTAAGAATTTCCCTGCTCCTGCCCAAGAAATACAGAGCAGAATCCAGTATATCCTTAGAGCAAAGGATGACCTGGAAAAGCTGTTTTCATGTATCTCAGTAATATATGCTTGAGTTTATACCTGAGCTTTATCTGGCTCTATGCTGTCAGCAGGCATATGCTGTTGGGGCTCTGTGTATCTCAGTGATAACAGAGGGCCCCAAAACGCAGAGAAGAGCACTCCACTGCAGCTCAGTCCAGCCTGGCCTGGCCAGTCTGCAGAAAAGCGGGTTAGCAGAGAAGCAGAAGCGTTAATGCTGCGTGCTGCCAACCAGAGAGGTCAAGGTGTTGGGGGAAAATGTAGGAGAATTAAAAAATGGGGATATCTACAGAGTAGCTACAATCAGAAGGATTGGTAGAAGAGCTACTTAAGAGTGGGTTTATACAAGAAAGACAGTTTGCACATGAGGGACAGATTCAGGGGAGAAGACACATGCTTTAGGAGACTCCTTCATAAATGCAAAAAAATGTTCATGGCTTCAGAGGAAACTGGGGCAGGGATATGCCTGGAAAACTTTATTATATCTTGTAACAGCTAAAGTCAAGTCATTAGTTTTTGAAATAGTTAAAAAGCCTGTGTTGGTTTTCTTTACAGCACAAGAGTCTCCAGAGAAGTGAATGATACAGCCAAGGTGTCCTGAGAGCTGAGACTGGGACATCCGTCATGTTGGCACTGGCCCTGGATGCCTCAGGCAGCAGGGCTAAAAAGTTCAATTTTCATAAAGAGGTAAGAAAACTGCCAGAAATACTAGAGGAAGGTGGGTGCTGTATGTTACTGAGGTAGAAGAAAGGCTGAGAGCAGCCAGGGCCAGTCTGACAGGTCCCCAACACCGTGTGCTACCAGCTGGTAGTGGGGAAGCTCCACAAGGGCCGTGTGACCACACCAGTCCCGCTTAGAAACGTCCACTTTCATTTAAAATATTCCCCTTCATTTTTGTCACATTACTAATGGTACTGAAAGCATGACGTTTTAGAAATATATTATTTCAAACAAAAGCACATACTTATCTTTAATAGAGGGTTATACAACAAACACTAATTAGCCAAGAATGTAAGGTAAAAATATTTACCTTTCATAGCAGAGCAAGTCTTAAAGTGCTCACAGCTGTTCTCTGAGATAAATACTATATAGGGCTGTAAAAAGGACTGACTTCTGATGAGAAATTTTATTCAGCTTTCAAACTGAAATTCAAAATTGTATCAAAGCTTTCAGTGAAATTTTGAAGATTAGCTTTGCTGTGGTAAATAGGGATTTGAAACTTTTAATTCTTTTCCACTTAAAGTCAATGAGGTTTATTACTCAA
Organism: Apteryx mantelli; assembly: GCF_036417845.1. Taxonomy (NCBI): domain Eukaryota; kingdom Metazoa; phylum Chordata; class Aves; order Apterygiformes; family Apterygidae; genus Apteryx; species Apteryx mantelli. Next base: position 11,748,422 of record NC_089987.1, read on the forward strand.
TTCAGTGGGAATAAGACTGGATGATCTGGCAATGTCTTTGGACATTCCTGACTGCACATTAAGAGCTTGGACTTCTAGCGTTTTTTTTAAGAACTGTCTCACGCCATTGGAGAAATACAATTTGCAGCTCACTTCATAGATGTGCTAGAGCCTTTGCAGCCTTTACAGTCTGTCATGTGAATCCATATTCAAGTGTCAACGTGTGAAAGGGCTGCTGTAGAGGTAGCATGGGTGAAAACATGAATGAAATTTCTACAGGAGCTGCTCTCAGAGATGAATAATTTCTCTATTTAGCTGTTTACTTTAGAAAAAAGATGTTGATGGTAAGAGTGCACAAGACTGAAATCAACAGATTTCTTTTTCTTTTGCACACCTGTAATTCATAACTACCAGAGTTGATAGTTTTAGTGGGAGAATTTACTTGAAATGAACTGTTGAAACTGAGCCTCAGATCCAGATAAGGCAGTGTCATCCTCCCCTGCACCTCCAAAGCTTGTTAACTTCAATGGCAATCTAGGGTATACAAATGCAAGTAGCTGTAGCAAGAAGGATTAAAAATCTCACTTCTGAGATCATTTGCGTGACTACTGTTGTCAATCACAGGGTTTTATGTGTTTCTCATTTTCCTTGCCTTTCACGCTCTGAAAGGCCAACTTACTTGTTTATACGATGTGTCATTCAAAAAGCCAATTTGAAAGGTGCGTAAGAGTAATGAGTAAGGTGAACATGACTGGTTTAGAAAGCATCTCTTACAGTGGCTGTTTAACTCTCTTCGCCTTTGTCACAGCAGTTGTGCGCTGTTTGAGTTTTCTCTTCTTTAGATGAGAGACCTGATGTAGCCCATAAAAATTTACTGGAAAGAGGGCGTCTACCACGTTTAATGCCTAATCTGGCACCCTTTACTTATGCAAATTCAATCAATGGACAAATTCTCTTCTCACAGCAGTTGCACTAATACAAACAACATCAAAGACGTCCTCAAAGTTGCTCAGAAACAACTCCGGCATCACTGAAATGCAAAATTTGCCCTCTGACTTCACATCCCCACCTGCTCACTCACGTGAGTAAGACGCACAGAATCAGGCCCTGCGTTTGCATGAATTAGAGGCAACCACATAACTTGCAAACAGTCAAGCACAGCAAGCCGAGTGGGCTGAGCACAGTCGATCCTAACAAATTACAATAAGAAATGTATCACACTGCCTGCTGTCAGGTGTAATTTATATCATACCAGAGGGGTGACTGGAAAGCAGGTAGAGGCAGGAACTGGCCATACCTATACTTGCTCCTGCTGGGCCTGATCTTGCAAGCTGCTGGGAACTCTTCCCTCCCATTGAAGTCAACGTGAACTGAGTTCTTTCAGGACCTAACAGAATAGGGCCTCCTTTAAGTACTTCTGAAGGATAAACATGATTTAATGTTTTTTCTAATTCCCGTTAGCATGTGATGTCTGTGTGCATGCATACCCTGATTATATTTATACACATGCACACAATCTGAACCTGTCCTTAAGCATACTTGTACAGTATAAATTACAAGCTAAAAGTATATTTAGGATTTTGGAGCACACAGAAAGAAATAAGAGATTGTAACACAAATAAACAGGAAGATTATTCCCACAGATTTCATTTTTAATGAGTGCAAACTGTAGTTTCTGTGGCTGGATCTCTGATTTAGTAAAGCATTTCAGCACACGCTTACATGTTTTGCTGAAACAGAATCTACGAATTTGTTCAATTGCTTAGATTTGAAGCATTTAAGCTCATGTTCAAACCAAGAGTTTAATGCCCTGTCCAAATAATCCAGAAAGTGCTACATGTGGATGAGGACGGCCATGCCCCTATCTGTGGCCCTGTGCGTCATCTCTGAGCATAAGCTAGTAGTGCTCTGGCATTATCACTAGATGTCTCGCCCAGAAGACCTATCTCCCTTCCTCCAGCATCTGTGAGAGACCCGCGATTGCTCCCGCACCCAGACCGTGGTGAAGACACTCTGTGTCCCTATGGGAGATGCACCACAGAGCAGAGAAACATCAGCACGAGCTCAACTCGTCCCACTGAAATAACTGTGAGTTTAACTTTTGACTTAACTGGGAATGAGCGTGGGCCATACTCAATGGTGGGTAACCAATTAAGTCCACTATACAACACTGTGCAAAGCCAAATTAAAAAATAAAAAAAGATTTGACTCTAAATTTAAAGTTCTACACTCTATCCAACTTCATAATGTATGCAGCAAAATGTCCTACTTAAGGTATTGGTGGGGGGTGAAGTGAGCAGCTGAAGAAGCATTCAAGCCTTACGAGATAACGCAGCAATACAAATGTAAGACAGTACACGGCAAAACATCATGCGGTACATGAGCTCCGGTCAGTCACAGTTTTCTACTTTTAATTTAAATAAAAGTACAAAACCAGAAGAAATACATTTCCATTATTTTAGCGAACAGAAAAAAGAGGATGGTTTTAAACCCGTACCCTATTCTTCCTAAATGAAAGCTGTGAATTTATGTATATTTTCCCAAGGCTTACATAATGGAAGTTTTTATTAAATAACTAAGATATGGGGCATATTTTAAAAACAGTGTCAGCAGTGATTTTTTTAAATGTGGAAACAGATGTGCTGCTCCATTACAACTGCTGCATCTTCTCTTTATTTTTTGTACTATGAAATATTCGTCTGTTTTTCTGTGTTATAAATCTCTCCCCACTGAATATATTTCTTCCCTATGATTAAATAAGTACTACACAGACATCACTAAATAAGAACTGTCCAGAAAAATCATGTTGTTTTGGCCCAACTTTAAAACACAGGCGTTTTAATAACTGTTTCTTTTCCATAGACCATGTCAACAGCTACCTCTCCTTGGCATGAAATCACAGCCATATGCTTCGTGACATCAGAGGCATTTCAAGGTGTCTCCATAAATGCCATTTATTGCTTGGGAAACTGCCAAATCTGTGCAAAAGTCCCTACTTCTTTTAAAGGAAAAGCTCTCAAATAAAAACTTTTTTTGCACAGATCGTCTATACCAAAAAATCTATCTCCTTGTCGCAACACTGGCCAGGCAGGTAGCAGAACCTCTGACAACTAACCCTGCTGGCCTGGCTCCTGGTTTGCTTTTGAGCCCAAAGTGCCTCCTTCAGCCAGTCTGACAGACACTTTGATACCGCACATCTCACACCTTCTGCTGGTTACATATGAGGCAATTAACCGTTCTGACAAATAAACAGCCTAAATGCCAAAAAGCCAAGTTATTTTAGTGTTTTACTGTAAATGTAAAACTGTTGGGTATATCTAACAGAATGCTCCAATGAATACGCTTTAACCCTTAAATCAGTGATACCTTTCACACTCCCACCAGAGGCCTGACACTGCTGAGGATGCCCACCTCACCTGGCGTCCAGCACCCTACGGATCCAGGAGCCGGGCGGATAATGAAGAGACTCTGTTACTTATACAGATATACTCTCATGCCACAGGTATTCATAATTAGACCTATCTGGAGTCTCCTCTGTGATAATACTGGCCAGAACAGAATAAACCTTGCCAAACATGTCATTAACATGTTCAGTACAAATCAGCTACCTTTAATCTTGCAAAGATTAAATCTAATACACAGTTGCAAACAAATATATGAAGTATGCTGGCCACTTTACCCAAAGTAAATGACTATAGTGTCACTGAGGCTGACACCAGCTGAGAATAGAGCTACAACTGATTTTAGGATTTCTCCTGGCTGACAGAAGGATCCCCTAGTCCCAGTGCAACAAAGTTGTTCTGTTTTCTTAAAAGAAAAAGAAAACAATTTTTTTTTAATCTGAAAGAAAGAAGTTGCTTGGTATAGTTGTAAATAATCTAGGACAGTCACACCAACAGGTGCTTCAAACATAATGATATAGTGCAGAAGATGTTGAGAAAGAAAATGAATAGATTCTCTAAATAATATATAAATTTTACAGGCCTTTTTCTTCTATAGAACCCTAGTGAAGTTAATGTATAAATCGGAAACTGAATTATTCATAAGCGGTGAATATATAATAAATTGTATTTCACGTTGAAATATTCCTCACAGGTACACGCATATTTCCATGCAGTGAAAAGAGAGAGGCAGAGGGCCTGCAAATGCCGAGCTCTTACCTGGAATCTGGATACTTTGTCAAGGTGGCCAGGCTGCTGGTGTACATGTGTCCTCCTACGTCGATGTGCACGGGGGCATTCGACTTGGTGAGCTGGGCTGGGAGAGGAATTCCTTGCGCAGCCAGAGGAGAAACTGGGGATCGTGTTAGAGACAGACGGGACATGCTTCTTCCCTCCTGGAAATGGAAGGCAAAAAAGAACAGTTTCTCTTAAATGTAGCAGTGTGCGTTACCTTTATTTCTAGTGTGATCACAGATCTAATCAGATCATTTTTGCATCTGCCTGATCACATATTCAGCTAACAAATTATTGCCACCACTGTAATTAAGTGTATTTGCATCATTTTCTTCAAAGTACCAGAGGGGAAGAGAAAGATGCTTATTAGCAATAAGAAATCAAGAAAAAAATTTTTCAAGGTGTCAGCCTCAAGGGGCATAAAACAAACTGCAAAATTCTAATTAAAGGTCGCGGGCTTATGTGTTAGATGTGAAATATCCCCTGACAAACGAATAACCAATTTGTGAATTGGGATTCAGGGGTTTTTGCAAGTTTGTCTCAGTAACGAGACACCTCTAAATTAGTGACTTCCTCAGTACCTAAGGCATTTAGTTTATACATGTAGTAAAATTCACATCAAACTAAGATCAATTTTATGTTTTTTAGTAATCGTGAAATAAATGGATAATTTTTGGTTAAGCCTTAATATTAGATATAAAGAACTAAATAAGCTTTTAAACTGAAGGCAATTGATACCTGCAAGCAGTGAAAACAGAAAGACATGTAAACTGACCCATGTTTTCATGACAAGAAGCGTTAGAAACTACTACACAATCTGGCATGTGAAATTACAAATAAACATTTCTAACAATCCACTTAATATTTACTGCACTAAAAATATTTAAAAATTAGTGAAATTATTGAATTGAGTCCAAAGATCTTCAGCTGACATAAAAAGCAAAAAAATACTTGACTATCTTAAAAATAAAAAGGATTACCAAAGCAAAAAAAACCACAACAACCATCAATTCTCTTCAGTAAGAAAAGCACAGCTTATTCTGCATTAAGTGTTCTGTCTCGTGAAGCTAATTTAAGTTAAATCAGTATAGACAGCATATATGTCAAATGGAAAAATACTCAATCTTTTATAAAAGTTGAAGAAAATGTCCATCCTTTCTCCCCCTTATGGGTAAAGCAACATATGCAAAACATTATAGTTGAAGACATTTCTGAATATAATCTAATTTTCTTGGTATTTTGTTTTGCAAGCATGCTACCAAACATCCAGACTCTTCCTTACATCTGACAAGCACTTTACATACAATATTACAAAGTGAATTTCCATTTCTCCCACATTACTTGGAGCACGTTTCTTTCGAATGCTAAAGCTGGTCTCTGCTTTCTTTTAGCAAGAAGTCTTTTGCACAAAATCCCTGGCTACACCGCTCACTGAACACACAATTAGCAACATTCTCTGTAGAAAAAATTCTAGCTGAACTATAAAGAAAGGGATTGAAAAATCTTAATACATCTGGACAGCTTCATAAGTCATCACAACATCCTCCTGTGCTGCATTCCAGCTAGTTCGGCTCATGCGAATTCTGTGCTCTCCAGCCCAGAGATACATCACCCCATTATGAATCCACATCGTCCGCTCCTCGACCGCGCAGCGGGCGCCCGCACCCAGCACGAAGCAAGCACCAGCTCTGTCCTAGGACTCCTGCGGCAGGCGCTCTGAAACTGGCATTAACGTTTTCGCTGCAGCACCACCTTCAAGGAAAGTGATTGAGTCCTTTCATGACTAAGATGCTGCTTTCTTGTTTCCCACAAGAGCCTGTTGTGGGCCAGCTTTAGTAAATATGCCCTATGCCATAAATAAAAGAACTAACTTTCAGAAACAACTTAGCGTGTAAGTACCTACAGTATCTGAGCAGTGTGTTTACTAAGCTGAGGGTGCCTTGTCTGTCGACCAACACAGACAAGGATTCTTTTATCTTACCAAAGAGCAGTGTAAACTCACGCTCACTCTCTCTTCCTTCCCTTAAATGAAAGGGTCAGAAGACACGGGATGAATGTCAGCCCTGTCTTTGTTCAGACCCCAACTATTATTACTAATGATAAAGGTACAGACCTTGCGCAGCACAGAGCTGCCTTAGAAATACGCCTCGTGGAGTTTCACAGAACAAGTGCCTCATTAGGACTCCTCTGCACCCCTTGTTACCATTCCTAAATGAAATCAAAGGACTTGCAGCCCTCTGTAAACAAGTCTTACATTTAACCGTTTGTCTTGAAATACAGACTTCAATTTTAAAATATGCACAGATAGCTAAAGATCAAGTGATCTTCAATCTATTTGTGCATATTTAAACACAGCTGCTATCGTAGGATTTTGTTTAATGGTAGTATACCAGCAAATTTCTTGATCTGTAAAGTGTCTGAGATCCTCAGTGAGGCCCTACTCACGCACTAGATATTTAATTTATACTATTCACTGGAGGGACCTTTTGAACAATCCTCCGCTTTTGGCTTCTCTCAGCTAGAGCATGTGTTGAAAAAAACATTTAATTATAGAAAATCACTGGAAAGCTAAAATAGTTCTCAAACTTTTATGGCTTTTCATACTCATTGAGGACGCTACTGGCTTTTTGGGGGGTGGGGAGAAGGGGAATTAAAACACGCTTTTTCCTTGCTTGGAGAGGATTCGTATTAAAAAAATGAATCCAATGTGTTTATTAAAGTTGTGGAATTCAATCATTTTTGTATGACTAAATTATCGAAGGGCATAATTGTTAAATACTACATACAGGTCATTGAAAACAATTCTATTCCCCCCCCCAAAAAATTCCATATTTCTTAAGGTACCTTAACCCTATTTCTAATGACTCTCTCCTCTTTTTAATGTAAAACATTGATAAAATTCATCACATTGATTAATGTACTTATTTTATGCACAAAGCAAAATCCTAAATGTATTTATCCAGTGAAAGTCTTTATGCACGTATTTTCTAATACTGATGTGAAAATTAAAACCTTAAGGGTAAATATTGCAGAAACACTACCAAACTTCATTTATTAAACCATGTAAAATAACGCTGGCTCTTTAGTTGCCTACAACAGGATATAGCATCCCAACTAGTGGCACAAGCAATAACCCTGCTCTAATAAGTAACACAGGAACCTGCTAAAGGCAAAATCAATAGAGCCTGATTCCCAAATTATCTGAATATTTAGTTTTTCAAACATTACACGCCAAGATCTTCCAGAGCCAGCTTATCTTTTTCTGCCTTTCTAAGCTAACTGCATAAGTACTGCTTGTAAAAACTATTTGCCCATGCAAAGTGAAATAATCACAATGCCATGCTCATTTACACACAAAATGATTTTGTGTCCCATTGTGCTCACAGTTGTTCAGCTCTCTAGGGGTGATTAAACTAGCTATGCTGCTACAGCTTGAGATGATTTCACTGAATCGTTTCTCCATGAAGTTGCTTCTTTGCTAAGCTGTTATTTTAACCATAAAAGGTAAACAGAAGGCAGTTGTAAGAGCTCCATTCAGCTCCGTGCCCAGGGCTATAACCCTAGGGCAGAGAATGCTGAAAGACTGCAGAATTTTCCAGGGTGTTGCCTTTCTTGCTCTAAAGCCTTCAGGAATACTGTTCATTTAATACACACTCTAGATGATACATTTCAGATCCTACTAAAAGAAAGACTTCAAAAGTGTAAGAACTTTTGGGCGGATGAAGCTTTCCCACCTCTGCACATAGCTCGGGGCCATGGTAACCAATACTGCTGTTGATGTTGGGAAAATACAGTAGAAATAAACTGCACAGAGCAGAGCAGACAGATAGGGACAAGGGAGGTGAAAGGTTGCAGGGAAGAAACAAGCAGCAGTCTGGAAGGGTAACGAGAAAAAAGGGAAAAGAAAGAAAAAGGAGGCAGCTCTGAAGGAGGGACAAAGTTAAATCAAGGAACAGACACTTAAAAGACTACAGATGGGAGGCAAGACTAATTAAGGATGTAAAAGCGCTTTGTTTCTAAAGTTTATTGTTGCCAGGATAAAAATTAATTGAAACTAATGCTGTTATTCACTCGTGCAGTTTAATTCCTTCATGCACATTTAAGACATGAAATGAAATCTGCAGGTTTAAGGACCTGCCATGAAACAGCTCTCCCTCCCCAGAAGATGTGGGAAGGGGGCATCCCGGGCCCACATGCAGCCAGCTAGCGGTGGCTACCAAAGGCACAAAGTCCAGTCTGCAGCAGGACCACTGGCTCGTCTGTAATGAGATCAGCACCAACATCTGTTCCCTGACTGGTTCCTTTATTGGATTCTCATTGAAGCTTTTTTTTTTTTCTCCCCAGAGCCCTTTATTTCTTTAACAGCAGCTTTATTATACCACTAAGAGTAAAATCACCCACTGCAGCCCCTCGACCTACCCATCTCCAGCACTTCTGGGGAATAGCCAGGCACAGAACTTCACGCGGCGCTGCCGCCACTCCATGGCAATGCCTGCGCGTCCAGCGCCTGCACCCAGCTCAGCCAGAGGGTCACAACTCCACACTCGCAATTACCTTTGTCTCCATACACCCGTACAGTGCACACTCTGAATCTGCCTCCTAAGCCACTTGCAGACAATAGTTTATGCCGTGAACCCAGCCTAAAGACAAAGAAGGGATCGGGTTATTTGAAACCTCTGACCAGATGGCTCCAAAATTCAAAGTCCATAAACATTTGCACACACACCTACACGCTGGCTCACAAAATACCGGACCGAGTGACAGAGCAGATCGTGCCCAAAACTTTTACAGGGGAGGGGGGGGAGCTCACTGTGGAGCTGCCGTTACCAAAAAGAAAAAAAAAAAAAAGGGAAAGAAAAAAAGAAAAAAAAAGAGAAAGGCTTTCTCCTTCCCCCCAGCCCGCCTGTCTTTGGCAGTCTCCAGTCTATTTAGTGCAAGTTTCACGTCACCCAAATGCCTTTCCCTGCTGATGGCCAGAGAAATCACCAGTAAGCAACGCACCGCGGTCACTGAACTTCTGCCTTTTTCTTTTAAATATACTGTATGCCCAAAGGTAAAATTCAACCAAAAAAAAAAAAAGGCACAACATGGCGTCCTTTACTTATTCTCACATAACAAGAAAGGAGATGTCTTAGATGAATGCAAAAAAAAAAAAAAAGCCGACTCTCCGATCCTGTACACGCTGCGCGCAGCCAATGGTGGTGCGCATTAGCCAGGCTAATGTATTAATTTTGCAGAAGTGTGCCACATCGCATGCAGCAGCAGGAATGCAAACTATAGCCTAGAGTGGTCTGAAGTCTCCCCCAAGCCGAGCCCCGCACTCTCACTGGCGCCAGAGTTTCATTCGCCGCCCGCCCGCGCTGCCCTGCGCGCTCGCCCCATTGTCGCCCGCCTTCCCTTTGTGCCGCGCCGGCCCCGCGCACCCCCGCGGCCGCGCACCCCCGCGGCGCGCAGCCACCCCGCCCGCCCGGCCCCGCGCGTACCATGCGAGCGCGCGGAGCGAGCCGCGCTGCCTCCGCCGCGCCGGCGCTGCGCCGTCCTCAGAGCCGCGGCCGCGGCGGCAGCGGGAGCGGGAGCGCGGGCACCCCGGGCCGCGGGGCTCCGCCGGCGCTGCCCATGCTGGCGCGGAGCAAAACAAAACATACACACGCGCACGCACAGCGCGCACACACACACCGCACACACCACGCGCGCGCGCGGCGCCTGCAAACGGCTCCTGTAGCTTTAAAAAAACACCCCTCTGCCGCCGCTGCCTCTCCGGAGCCAAGAGCCGAGTGAGTTTCCAGAAGAGGCACTTTCCAAAAAAAAAAAAAAAAAAGAAGAAGGAAAAGAAAAGGCGCGCCCGTGCGATGCAGCGCCGTGCCGCGCCGGCAGTGCGCGCCGGCAGCGCGGCCGCTTGCTTACCTTGCGCGCAGAAGAGAGCTGCGAGCCCCCCTTTGCTCTGGGCTCGGTTGGGTTTGTGTGGTGATGGGCTCGCTTTTGGCTTTTATTACTATCTTTGCTCCTCAGATCCTGCTGTGATTATTATTATTTTTAAAGCTTCTCTCTCGCTCGCTCTCCCCTCTCTCGCTCCCTCGGTTTTTTTGCTGCTTCTTTCTATTTATTTTGTGTGTGTGTGGATGTGTGTGCGTGAGGGGGAAAAAAAAGCCTTTAAATGAAACTGCCGAGGCTGTTATGAGAAGAAAGGCAATAATCCCGTCTCTAAATAACAGAGGGAAGGGAGAAGAGGAGGAAAAAAAGCGAATTCTTGCTCAGGGCTTTGCAAACGCCTGCAGGGCAGAGGATTAGGCTACAATTAGCTCAGCCCTTTGCTCTCGCCCGAGCTAATTTTGCGATGAAAATTGGATATTTTCCCTCCTTTTGGTGAAGATTTCCAGATTTATTCCCCCCACCACCAAAAAAAAAAAAAAAAAGAAGAAATACAACCCTTGAAAATGAAATAAGGCTGGGAAGGCGGCCGGCGCCCCAGCCCGCGCCCCCGGCGCCGCCGCCCGCAGAGCCCCTCCGCGCGGCGCGGGCGGGGCCGCAGCCCCGCGCAGCACCGCGCAGCCCGGCCCGGCCCGGCCGGGGATAACGGTTCGGTGTTGGGGAGGATCAGGCCACTGTCACGTCCTTCAACAGACTTACTGAAAAGAAGGAGGAAAAGGGGGGGAGGGAAAAAAAAGCTGATTTTAATCATTGTCATTTGGTCTGATGTAATATTTCCCCAGGCATTTTCAACTAGGCATAAATTTTCAGCTCCCAAATAAGTAACACAGGGCACGTTTCTCACATCTCTTGACTCCTCTGTTACAATTAGGGTAGCACCCACTCTGCACTTGTTGATAAACTAAATCAAGTTTAAAAATAAATAATAATAATAATAATCCCCCCCCCCGCGCCGCGGCCACCTCCCGCGGCGGGGGCGCAGACGGGGGCCGGGGCGGCGGGCGGGGGGGCCGCGGCCGCCCTCCAGCGCGGCCTCCCCCTTCCTCCTCGCCCTCCGCTAATGTCTCGCATTGTAAACGCCAAATTTCCTGTAGGCCATTAAAACCAAATGACGTCTATCGACATGCATTGTGCTCCGCCGAGCGCGCCCTGGCAGCCCGCCCCCGGCCAAGCGCGCCAGCGCAATTAGAGCGCGCGGCGCCGCGGCGCGGGGCTCCGCGGGCGGCTCCGTGGGCGCGCACCGCCGCCGCGCGCCGGGGGGCCGCGGGGGGGGGGGGAGGAAGGAAAAAAGGGAGAGAAAAGCAAAGCCCTCTCTCAACTTTCAGCCAAAGCAGGCCGGGGTGGCCCTGCGGCGCCGGCGGGTGCGTGCGAGCGCCGCGTAAGGCCTGCTCCCGCCCCCGCGGTGCGCCCCACGGAAGAAGTTTGGCCGCGGGGTGGTGGTCGGGGGGGGGAAGGGAAAGGCCGCTCCGCGCCCCACCGCGCCGCTGCTCCGCGGCCGCTGCCGCAGGGCACCCGGTCGCAGCTTGCGGCCGCCCGATCCGGCGCGGCGCGGCCGCAGCGCGCCCGCGGAGCGGCGTGCGGGGCCGCGGCCGGCGGTGACTCGCAGGGCTGCAGCGCCTACTAGCCGCGGAGCGCGGCGCGGCCGGCGCAGCGTTACGTAACGCGCCGCCGCCGCCGCCGCCGGGGCGCCCGGGCTGCGGGCGCGGGGGAGGGAGCGCGGCTGCCGCCCGCGCCCGCGCCCCGCGCCAGCCGCGAGCAGAGGCAGGACGGCGGAAGCCCCTCACATGGAGGTTTTTTTTTTAAAGTTATCTTCCGTGGCAGGAATAAACAGAAACTTTTTTCCTAAGGGTAGCTTTTTTTTTTTTTAAGAGTACAAACTACAGGAGAAGAGGGAAATTTTCTCATTAAAGTTACATCCCTGCAGTTAGTTCAATTACTTGATATATGCAGAAGATGTTGTAAATTTAAAGATTTAAATAGCTTACAAAGATGCCGGAGGCTCCATCAGTTAATTTCCTTAATTTATGGATTTTTAGCTGAGCTTCTGAAATGAAAAGGAGAATGAGAACTAGGTCAGCTGAGAGATTTGCATCCAGAACAGACTCAAATTTGTTTTCCTTGACCATCCCATGGGCCCAGGCAGGTTCCTTCGCGGGGGTCACGGCTCCACCCCGACCTTGGGGCCGGGCCTGCCCGCCTGGCCTAGGAGGGAGCGCACCGCACGGCAGGGGGGTTTCTTCTGGCCGAACCCCGAGCACAAGCCTGTCTCCTGGCAGCTGCCTCGCCTGGTCATTGGAGAAGCCGAAGCAGTGTCCCTCACCGGGCGCGCTGCTCAACAAGTGGAGGACAAGGAGGACAAGCGCCGCTGAGGCTCAGCGAACTGCTACGCGGCCCCGGTTAAGCCGATCGCGTTTGCTGGGGCGCAGGCGGACTGCTTGGGGTGACTTGGCGACTTAATTTTTACTTGCTCTGTGAATTGCTAACTGCTAAGTGAAAAATAAATATGAGCATCTTGAGCAGTGATCAGAGCATCACAAAAGTACAATGCTTCTGCGTTAAGGCGCAGTAAAGAGGAAAGAGAAGATCTAAAAATACTGTGCTGAACAAGAAGTAGAAATTGTTTTCTGACTCATCCCAACACATCGTGCTGCATGGCAATGGGATGCAGGGCTAATAAAGATTTTGTGTGTTTGTGTGTGCGTGGATCAAAGCAAAGACACAGTAGTACTTGGGACGAGGAAGGCATGCACACGGCATGCAACTTGTGCAGGGCTGTTCTTATGGTATCTAGAAAAGGACAATGTACTTGCGAGCTTTGAGTTTTTGTCTCGCCTGTATTACTGTTGAGGGTAATAAAGGTATGCAGTACAGCTCTATATGCACTCACTCATTTCTTCTCACTCAAGTGCTCTTCTGTTGTTGTGTTGCAATATGTATGAATATATACATATGAATTAATACTTAAAAGATTGATACAAACTAAACAGTTTTAGGAAGCAACATTGCAATATGATTAGTATTGGTATTCACGATTTAACATTTTTTTCCCACTAGATGAAGTTTCTAAGATTTGCAAGGTACATGTCAAGGACGGGTATATAAATGGATTTTTATTTATTCACAACTCCAAGACTAATTGCTTCTCTTTGCCTGAAGGCCAAGAGATTGGTTTTAATATGACACTTCAAAAGTATTCATAGAACTACAGAGATACTAAGTGTCATTGTTTAAGAGAGAAATCTCGCTGTGGTACTTGTGACCCTGAAAATAAAATCTTCCACTTTATTTTAAATTCTAACGTTGTTTTTCAGAGTTTCACTTAAAGCTCAACTATTAAGAACTGTACAAAGGAAAATATTAAATAGGATGTAGTGAACAAAGAAGAAGAAGTAATTTTAGAAGTGAACATAACTTACTTTCTCAAAATTCTATTAGGGTCCTTATAAAGCAATGCAAAATTTATAACAGAAGATTCCTGAGCTCAGTTATAGGATATAAGTAAAACTGATAGGTTATAACTTATCATAGATGTTTGAAAAGTTCTTGGCTAAATGCTCAGCATGTGTTTATTAAGATATTAAATACTTCAAAATAAATACTTTGCATTTTTCTTATCAACAGTTCTTTGTATTCTATGCAGATGTTAAAATTGAATTGCAACATTTTGTAACATGTTTTTATCTTATTATTCCATAGTTTGTTTAAATTTTTTCAGTAAACAGGTCAAAAACTTGTTGTCACTCTGAATACAATGTGAAATGGAGGCCCATAAAGAACCCCAGTTCATTTTTCTCCAGTTTTTCATGTTTTCCAAAACCAACACATTGTGCACATTTTACAGGATGGAAAATGACCAAGTCATGAAAAGATACAGATTTCAAGGTATATAAATCTATCAAAAAGATGTTCCAGATATATATTGTGAGATTATCAGATTTGAAATTTATTGTCTATATGAAAGGAAATATTATGAATTGAAAAATAACATCAGCTTCTGTTTACACCATGGTTTCTGAACTGGAGTATCAACTTCATAACTTTAATTCCATATTGTTCTTGAAGGCCCTATATGAATTTATTCAAGTAGGCCTTATCCTACCTTAATGCTGTTTCTTTTCTTTGTTTTATATATCTTAACTTGAGGCTTCATCCTAACTTCAGGACTTCTTATGTTGTGCATCTTAATCTGAGGTTTGATCCTGGCTTCCTGGCAATGATACTGATATTCCCAGTAACTTCAAAAAATGCAGGAAGAAATCTATGGGCCACCTGATCCTCCTCTTTAAGACACCTCATGCTCTTGCAGGCATTTTCAACTAAAGCAGTAAATAAGTGATAAAATTGATCATTTAATGAAATGTTTAAAGCAAATAAGTGAGAATTAGATTTTTGTTCCTTTAAAACAAAGGAGTCTATGTCTTTACATAGATTAATACTCTTCCCATTCATAATTAAGACGCCACTGTATTCTAGATAGAGTTTTATTTGGGGAGGGGGATGATTTGAGTAAGAAATTGGTGCTTCAAAGCTGGTTGTTGGACTCTGGTGTGCTTTAAGTCAGTAAATCCTATGTGACTTGGTTGCCTTCAGTGAGGTTTTGTGGATGTGACCGAGTTCGGCTGCCTCTTGCAGAAAGCGAAGATTGACGGCAGAGGCTCAGGGAAGAGCCGTGCGTCTCAGTGCCAAGAGGCGGCAGGCCGCGGATCCTGTGACTCGCACCAGCACTGCCGCGCAGGCAAGTGAGATCGGAACAGAAGGTGTGGAAAGGCTAAACATGCGTTGAGCCGGTGGGAAAGGTTTATTTCCTGTGAGAAATCCGAAAATACTAAGCACCTTGAAATTCCAACACTTCCTACTGTCAGTTGATGTATGAGGAGTAAAAAAAGAAGAATTAAGGACATCTCCCAGTTCAAGCAAGTTTTCAAGCCAGTTGCAATGCCAGTCATTCTGGAATGGGAGGTTGACCCGGGGTTTGCTAATTAAAACAAATAATCGTTTGTCATTTGTAGGCAGATAAGGGATTTCCTGGGAGCAGTAAGCATGACCCATGCAAAGAACAAAATCTGATCATTAGGAAATCACCGAGTCTTGTCACTCTTTCTCTTGAATGATCTTCTATTCTTTTCAAGAAACAGATTGCTGCTGAGTGAGTTTACAGACCATTACTTTATTGACTAAATTCAGACAGACTTTTTTTAAACCATCCATTACCTAACTCCTAATTCATGACACCAGTGTGATATAAAGAAATAATCCACACTGGAATGCAGAGATTAAATAGCTTTTCAAGACAGTATTGAAAAGGTTTGCCCATCTCTTCTGCTTCCAACTGTTATAAGCCAAAAGTAGTATCAAAAATGAAACATTGGACACAAGGACTGAGATGTCCTGTGTTGGTTTCAGCACAGTATTTCTCAGCTTTTTCATTGCCATTTTGTTGTGTTCTCTCACTCATCTTTTTAAACAGTTGCAATATTGAGGACTATTTTAAACCTGTTTAAGTGACTTACATGGCATTAATTTTTTGCTACTTATTAAATAAAGCTTATCCATATTACATATGTCATGGAGAGGAAAAAACATTTGTATGGTTGAGTGTAATCCATTCATTGGTTTATTAGAGACTCAAAGTACCCTAAAGAATGTCACAAATCCACATGGTGTCCCTGAGTGCTTGATTTTTGCATAAGGATCGCTGACTTAGCTGAACGATGTATAAAATCCTGTGTAGCCAGGCAGCTCCCAACTGAATATACTTCTAAGGGAGGTTATATGCATTGCTTCTTCCAGCAAAGGTCTGGAACAAGTTACACTGCAAAAATATCACTTAGCAGAATACAGAGAATGAAGAAAAGAGCCATATTGCCCCTTTGGGGTCAAGTCATGGGCTATGGTTAGGATTTGGGGGCACAAGCACATCCAGAATCATAGGTAAATTGCTTCAGTTTCAGTGGTCTCTTTCTTTGGCAAATAATAGACTGAGGGCTTTGGATCTTGCACGTCTGGGACAGAACCTGAGGGAGTATTAAAGCGTATTGACAATGACATGAAAATGGAAGAAAAGGAAAATGGAGCAAATTCTTCCAGATATGGAGGCCTTGTGTGATTCCAGAAAGGGGCAGAGTAGTCAAAGAAAGACCAGGGAAAGTCTAATGTCAGTGGCAGGGAAGGGAATATTCCTGAACGCTCCAGTTTTAGATTCATTCTAAATGAAAGCATTTACAAACTGTTGTGACCCCCAGACAATAGACTGAGTAGATAGATAAATTCTCCTGGGAGGGAAGGCAATGACTTCTTAGCTACTAAAACAGAACATGAATTTAACGGTATGTGAAGAGTGAATGAAGTGCACTTTTATGTTGCATTATATCTAAATAATAGAAAGAAAAACACAATTGAAAGAAGGAAACTCTAAAAAATTAATCCAGAGTCATGGTATTCATCTGTTAGAGGATATGAATAGTGAATTGGAGTTTGTAGGACTAAGAATAACTTGCAGATTAGGACATACCACAGAATAAAACTCATTGCCTTTAACAGACAGTACTTAAAGGGAGAAATAACAGTGTTTTGGTCTAGGATTCTTATTGCTGCAAAGCAGAAAGACTTCGGTCTGGCTGCTGTTGTGCGCGATGGTCCTCAGTGCAAGGCTGCCTGTACTGTGACATTGCTGTGCAATTGCTTCCTGGGCTCCCCGTCTCTCGTTCGTCATTGCTGTCGACCTGTTACGTGCACGGGCTCTGCTGGAGTGCTTCTACCGCAGCCCATGGTGGGAACGTGCTCCTGCCAAAGGGGCGATGAGCATCACTGCTGGCTCTTCCTGGCCCGTGCGGGCACTGAGGCTGAAGACAGTCCAGATGCAGCCTTTATGCCATTGTTTTAGCACAAAGAAGACGCGAGGGCGCTGAACGTGGCCAGCTGAGCACGAGCTCGTCCAGCTCCCGCCCTGCCAGAGACCCCTTGGAAGGGAGGCAGTATGTCAGGCATATGGTTGGAGCATGCTGTGCTCCAGCCATCCTCGGCTAGCGTATGGTCTCCTGAGTGCCACTGCCAGCTGGGCTCTAATTTACACTGGGCCTGGGAATCAGGGACCTTAACGGTCTCCCTGACGGGCTCTTCACCTTTGCTTCACTGATTTCAGATATGTAGATAGTTTGAACCTTTAATTTCTGCTTCCTGCCATCCTCTGAGGCAGACACAGGGGCATAGACTTCTTTACTTAAACACTGCGTCTGCTTAAAAAAGCAGAGACAAATATTCTGTGAAAATTAGAGTAAAATTTCAGAATCCTGGCTCCATAAATTTTTTAATATTAATGGTACCAATTCAGATGTTGTGAAGGTATGTGAAATTAATAAAACAGGTGTCCCAAAATGTCTGATACAGAAGCAGCATTGGCAAATAGTGGAAATCATACATATCTGTCCTAACCTGTATTTTTGAGGATATATGTGCTATGGCATCATTCTTCATGGATTTGTGCTCTTAACTCTGTAAATATTGGATTATTCCACTTTTTCTGTCATAGATTTTTTCTCGGAAAGTTAGCTGCTGTCTAGAACAGAATACCTTTTCTGTCATTGGAGTAAGCTCCTTAAATAAGAGGCATATTTCCTATTATGAAATACATTGAGGGAAATGGTGCACAGGGGAAAGAATAACCAAATTCTTTGATTAACCCTTATTTAATCCTTAAGTGTTGTATTATAGTGCCACAGTTTTTGCCACCTTGTATTCAAAATTTTCAAATTGAAAGATTATTAGAGGAATGCAATGTTATATTTTAATTCCAGCTTTTATTTTGCAATTACCCTTTGTTGTGGAACTTGCTAGCCTTAGCTGTGGAACTTCTAGAAAGAATCTGTAAACAGATTGGTTAAATCTAGTTTGAAATAAAAATGATTTTGTGCTACTGGACCCTGCATTGTCCACTTCTTACAGTAGTTTACAGTAGCAATTAGATGGCTACGTTTTTGTCCATGTTTGGAACATTGTGCTCATTCTGTTTTAAGCAAATGACAGTTGTGCGTGTTTCATATTTTTGTCAAGTGTTATGCAGTTTAACTTTCTGTTGTCAAAACATTCTCTTGGCTAAGAAGTGCAGGTTAATTTTCAAACATATGATATTCTTTGGTGAATAAAGGTATTTGAAGAATCCTAGCATCAAACTGTCTCTCGTATTAATTCTTTATTTCCGAACACAGTGTGTTGTTCATAACGAAGGCGATCAGCCTTGGATGCTCATCTGCTCGCTCCTACGTGTCTCTCCTTGCAGAACTCCTTCCTGGACTTGATTTTCTAGACCAATCCCTTTTTCTCACATCCTCGTACAAGGTATTCCTGAGTTTTGATGTAACCATGGAACTTGCTAGCTAATGACTGCCTTTCATCTAAGCCAGCAGAAACTGATGATTTAGTATTAAAAGGATAAATCAACAGAACTAGTGAAATGATTTTCAATCAACAGAACCACTGAGCTGTCGCAGGCCATGTAATCCTGCTTTTGTAACCGTGACCCGCAATTCCCTTTCGTCCTTTGCTTTTCTGTTCAATTCTCACATCTGATTTCAGATCATACGAGGGATTACCTGAGCAGCAAACCATCTCCCTTCATTTTTACATGTGTGCCTAGCACACTGGGAACCAGTTTCTCACCTGGACTCAGTGCTCCCGTGTGATCACGCACGAGAGTAACGTCATTGGCTTCAGTGATATCATTAAGTGATAAAGGATATAAATAGGAATTACACTTGGGTCTGTGTAAGGATCCAATATTGCACCTATAGTTGATCCTTTTAGGAGTTTCACTGTTCAGTTACAGGTCTGAAATTCAAAAGCAGACTTTTCCCTCTGGGCCAGATATTTACTTGCTTTTCAAAAGCATCTACATCCATATTCCCTGAATCGCAGCGTATTTTGGCTGTGAAAGGGCAGATCTTCCAAAAGGATTAAAGGTCTTCTTTACTGTCTCAGCTGGAATAAAAAAACGTGGTGGAAAGCTGTTGCAGAGTGGCTTGGCATGGCCAGGCGTTGCAGGGGAAGGCGGGGAGCTGGCTTTCCTCTTCTGCAGCCCCGCGCTCGCGCTCGGTGGCGATGGCAGGAAATCTGCTTGGGGCCTGGGGGGAGGAAGACGCCTGGAGGCCCTTCTGAAAGGACATTGCGGCAGCAGCGTCCCTCCCCCATTTTCCTGTTGGCTCATTAGGCATGTTTTGCCCTTCATTTCCCAGAAGGAAGAGTCTTGCCTGCATTGTTCTCTTGCTTAGCCACATTTCCGTGTTGGAGGAGCAAGTCCCTATCTCTCTTGTTATGTTGCATGAAACTAAAAATACCAGCCCCACTGGAGTTACTTTTACATTAAAGATGTAAGTGAAATTAAAAAAAAAATCACTTTCAGAGCTTTTTATTTTTTATTAAATTTTTAATTAATCTTAATTAATTTGAATTTTGAAGCGATCGGAAAAGTGGTTTTAAATGAATACACACACACACACACATATATATATACAATTTTTCATTTTCAGTACCGAGGGCATGAGTAATGCAGGAGGAGCGCCGTGACTCGGTGTTTGCGTTGGCGTTGTGGGGCTTTGCGGGGCAGAGGGGGCGGCACAGCCGAAGCAGGGGCGAGCCTGGTGCTGCAGGCTGGTGGCAGCGAGGGCTGCGGGCAAGGGCAAGGGCCTCGTCTGCCTGCGGCCGTGTGGCAGCGCCGGGGGCGCGTGGGGCAGTGGCGGGGGGTGGCAGGAGGAGGCTTTCAGCGGGCCGGGCCGGCGGGGGCGTGTGGGGGGGGACGTGCCGTGGCCAGGGCCCTCGGTGCAGGCCTCCCCGCTCCCTGCTGCCTGCGGAGCCCGGCCCTGCTGGCAGGCCACCGTGGTTGCCGTGGAAACTGGCTGCTGCTCCCAGGGGGCTGCAGGGACACAGGGCCCCAGGCCCTGGGGGCTGTGGGGCTGGTGCTGCCCAGGGCTCTGTGGGGCTGGCACTGCTGCAGTCCTGTGGGGCAGGGGCCCGGTGCTGCTCAGGGCTCTGTGAGGCTGGCACTGCTGCAGTCCTGTGGGGCGGGGGCCTGGCGCTGCCTGGGGGCCTGTGGGGCTGGCACTGCTGCAGGCCCTGTGGGGCAGGGGCCCGGTGCTGCTCAGGGCTCTGTGGGGCTGGCACTGCTGCAGGCCCTGTGGGGCAGGGGCCTGGCACTGCCCGGGGGCCTGTGGGGCTGGCACTGCTGCAGTCCTGTGGGGCGGGGGCCCGGTGCTGCTCAGGGCTCTGTGGGGCTGGCACTGCTGCAGGCCCTGTGGGGCAGGGGCCTGGTGCTGCTCAGGGCTCTGTGGGGCTGGCACTGCTGCAGTCCTGTGGGGCGGGGGCCTGGTGCTGCCTGGGGGCCTGTGGGGCTGGCACTGCTGCAGTCCTGTGGGGCGGGGGCCTGGCGCTGCCTGGGGGCCTGTGGGGCTGACACTGCTGCAGTCCTGTGGGGCAGGGGCCCGGTGCTGCTCAGGGCTCTGTGGGGCTGGCACTGCTGCAGTCCTGTGGGGCGGGGGCCTGGCGCTGCCTGGGGGCCTGTGGGGCTGGCACTGCTGCAGTCCTGTGGGGCAGGGGCCCGGTGCTGCTCAGGGCTCTGTGGGGCTGGCACTGCTGCAGTCCTGTGGGGCGGGGGCCTGGCGCTGCCTGGGGGCCTGTGGGGCTGGCACTGCTGCAGTCCTGTGGGGCAGGGGCCTGGCGCTGCCCGGGGGCCTGTGGGGCTGGCACTGCTGCAGTCCTGTGGGGCAGGGGCCCGGTGCTGCTCAGGGCTCTGTGGGGCTGGCACTGCTGCAGTCCTGTGGGGCGGGGGCCTGGTGCTGCCTGGGGGCCTGTGGGGCTGGCACTGCTGCAGTCCTGTGGGGCGGGGGCCTGGCGCTGCCCGGGGGCCTGTGGGGCTGGCACTGCTGCAGTCCTGTGGTGCGGAGGTCTGGCGCTGCCCGGGGCCTGTGGGGCTGGCAATGCTGCAGTCCTGTGGGGCGGAGGCCTGGCGCTGCCCGGGGCCTGTGGGGCTAAGGCCTGTGGGGCTGGGGCCTGGCACTGCTGAGGGGCCTGCGGGGCTGGGGCTTTTGGCCTGGCACCATGGGGGGGGCCCTGTGGGGTTGGGTCCTGTGGGGCTGAGGGCCTGGCACTGCTGTGGGCCCTCTGGGGCTAGGGCCTGTGGGGCTGGGGCCTGGCACTGCAGAGAGCCCTGTGGATCTCCAGGGGCCTGTGAGCCTGGCACTGGGTGGGGGGGAGCTGGGGGCCCAGCACTATGTTTGGGGGGGCCCTGTGGGGCTGGTGCCAGTGGGGCTGGAGGCCTAGCACAGGGGTGGGGGATGGCCATGGGGCTGACACTGTGGGGCTGGGGGCCCGGCATGGTCCCCGGGGGGCCTGGCACTGTGTGGGGGGCCCTGTGGGGCTGGTGTCAGTGGGGCTAGAGGCCTAGCACGGCAGGGGGCTGTGGGGTGGGGGCCTGGCCCCATGGACCTGCCCAGGTGTCCCGTGCAGAGCTGGCTGCAGAGGGGCAGCAGCTGTGCGGGCGCCGGGGCAGAGGCGCAGCGAGGCAGGGCTGTGCGGGCTGGCCGGGGGGAGGCTGCGTGGGCGCCGGCGCTGCGGTCCCCTCCCCGTCCCGGCTGCATCCCCGGCAGTAACGCCTGACACGAGCTCTGACAGCGCACGGTGTCCGGGAGCTGCCTGGAGAGCGCGGTCCTGGGAGAGGTAGGAAGTGCTGTTGTTTCTAATTAATGCCTGTGTGGTACTCTAATCTGCGTGATGGGGCTCTCCTGAGTATTGTAGCAATGAAGGTATATTTTAGGGTTCAGTTAATTAAAAATTACTTATAAATCTGCCTGG
The DNA here is from genome assembly GCF_036417845.1 of Apteryx mantelli. Lineage (NCBI taxonomy): Eukaryota > Metazoa > Chordata > Aves > Apterygiformes > Apterygidae > Apteryx > Apteryx mantelli. Next base: position 11,770,342 of record NC_089987.1, read on the forward strand.
TCCTGTGTTGCACTTAACTGAACTCCATTGTTGTGGCTCCCTGTACCACAGAAAAAAGCATATTACAGGTATGCAGTTACTGCAGTAGTTTGACTAACCCAGCGTGGACCTCCTTCCCTGCTTGTTCAGTTGCTTCTCATTGGATACGAAATGCCTGCTACGAAATGCCTGCTCGCCTCCTCGTGCCTATATAAACCAGCTGTAGCCCAAAGGGTGGGTTTGCTTCCAGCTTTTAGCCTCTGAGTAGAAGAGCTCTTTTGCAGAGCCATGGGATGGCAGTGCTGGTCCCTGCTGTGGGTGCAGCTGGTGGGGAGCTGGCTGCTCTGCTTTTGGCCCTGTGACCCAGCACAGGTATAAACTTGTACCTGGTTAAAGTTTTAGATACAGCTAGATATGGTGATTATTTTTTGTCAAGAGTCCTCAGGAGAAATGATAACATGCTATGATACAAATTAGATTCTGGTTTCATTTTATAGTATTATTTTTTCCTGGTTAATCTCAAACATATAATGAAGTGTCTAATATATGTTGTCTTCAGCTATATGTGTGTGCATATATATGTATGTATACAAACTCAGTATTGGGAGGGCCCTTAAAAATACACATTCACATTGAGGATGTGCCTGACTTGTTTGCAATAATGGGTTTCCAGCAAAATAACTTTTCAATGGGATAAAAAGGCCTGATTTTATATGCTAATATTTTGATTTTGGGGGGGGGGGTATTTTGGAGTGAATTCCCTTTTGAGACTGATAACAAAGGACCAGGTCTCCCCTCCAACAAGCTCCATTTGAAGGAAATAGTCTAGGAATTGGGTTCAGTATGCCTGAATAAATCAAACCACCTAGATATCAGTGAGCTCCAAAGTTTCACGCTGCATTGCAAAGTATGGCAAGCTTTTCTCAACTGTTGATTTTTCAAGGAATACTGTGCCAACACTGCTGACACTTGCTTTCCCAGAAATAGATGTTTAATCTGAGTGTTTGAATCAAGAAATCAGGTTACTATTTCTTTACCGTTCCCCGCCTCCCAAAAAAAAAAACCCAAAAACCCTTTCACTAAAATATTTAGGATCTACCTTCCTAGTTTCCAGATTCTTCTTTGTTTGATAAGACTTTTTTGTTACCTATACAAATTAATGGAATATTCAATTTGAAGAGAAATTCATATTCAATTTGAAGAGAAATACTGGATTCCCAGGACAGAAAATCTACAGCAGAGGGAGTTGCTAGTCAGTTCTGAAGAAAATATTTTCCTTTAAACAGCAAAATGAAAGTCATGGAACTTATTAAAATATTTTCATTGCCAGTAAGTGTTAAATGTTACACTCTAATAGACAGATAATAAGCACTTTAACATTTTGCTTTAATCAAAAAATGTTCTAACCCCTTCTGTATCTTGAGTCTTAGTACCTTTCTTTTATAAATGCAAAAATATTCTCCTTGTTGGAGAACGTCTGAAAATTTCTTTCCTTAAATACTGATATCTGGGAAAGCTTGCCAATCTGTAGGTGATGTTCAGAAACAAAGGGTGATCTTTCTCGAGCGTTTTGATGAAAGGGTTTATTAAATCATGCAAGATTGCTCTGTGTTCTTTTGAGAACACTTACTGGTTGTTACAGACATTAAGAGCGCTGCTATATGGTGATTATCAAACTTTCACAAGCTCCTCTTATAAAGGTTGTCTCTGATTGTGGAAGTTGATTTGTGCTCTCGGGAAGTGAATTTCTTGGCAATCTAATTTTGTGACTTGTTTTATCAAAAATCATCTCTCACTTTTTGTCTTGATGTCTGGATGGTCTGTATATGCTGGATAGAATAACTTTGTGAAAATGGTTGACATTATCAGGGACAACTGCTTGCCTTTGCATGGCTTGCAAATACTGGTTCTGTTACAGATTTGACGACTGTTTTAACACGGCCAAAAGCAAGCAAACAAAAATACCTGATAGTATTTAACAGTAGAGTTAGCTGAACAACAGTTGTAGTGTCCTAGGACTCTTACTTCTCATCATCTCTTAACTTGAAAAACATACTGTTGGTTGAAGATATTCTCTGAAATTTCCCTACTTATAATTTGCCTATACAGAACTGTAGTTAAACTATATGCATTGAGTACATTAAATTGTCATAAGGGGCATAACAGTATTTGCTCCTTTGTGGAACAATCGTGGCAACAAGAATTTGAGGACCAAAGCTCATTGACAGCTCTCTGTGCAAAGCAGAGCTGCTGCAATTAAAGTCTATGAATAATAAGAATTAATCAAAAAAAAAAAATCAGTTGCCCATCTGTAGATGAGGCTTGCAGCATACTTGCTACCCTCCTTGCAAATAACCGTTCGTAGCTGTTCTGTTAATGTTGTTATGAACCTACATCCCTCCTGAAACTCCAAACACCTTGTTGTAATTCTTCCCTTGATTACTTAAGTTATTCACTAAGCAATGAAGACTAAAGCCAATCTTACATGGATATATGCTGATCTAGCAGATATCTTCTTTCTCACATTCAGAGCTCAGATGAACCAAGTCCTGGCCTAATTGACACCTCTGTGGATCTACAGTAAACTTGGTCATGCAGTTTAATTTTTCCTTTTTTTTTGTGCGTGATAGTTATGCTAATAGAGTGATAACTTTGTGATTTTTTAAAAATGTTTACAGTGTTAATCACAAAACATATTAACTATGGCTTTAGTATGTTGGAGATTTTTAATATGTTATTTATAGATCTGAAACCTACAAGATATGATATAAAAGCCTTCAATATGAAAAATGTTACATTTCTGAGCAGACAGTGAGAAAATTGCCTTTTAGAGGTCAAAACTCCCAATGCCTCTGGCAACATGGCCTTGATGTCATTTGACAGGGTGGAAATGCAGCCCTTCATGGGAATAAACAGCCAATACCTGCGTGATTCATTTTGTTAGGAGGGTTCTCCCGTTGTTGCTAGGCAATATTAAGTAGGTGTAGTTTAAAAAAAAAAAAAAAAAAACAAGCCAACTGCTGCCTACTTAAAAATAATATTTCCTGTAAATTGTTTTGCTACTGATTTTTTTAATTTTTTTAATTAAGTAGTAATTTCTCCTTTGCAGAATTAGGAGAACTAGGAGAAACAGCAGTGAAATTTCAATAGATCCCTTACCCTCTGAAAGGCAGGAAGGGGAAGAGGTGGGCAAGGGTTGTCACCTGGTTAGCAGAAGGCTTCCTTTCCATCTTCCTCCTCCTGTACCTTCTTAGAGCTGTCTGTTTCGAAATGCTCGGCTGTTTTGTGATGTGCAATTTTTATAGAAGAAACATGGCAGAGACCAGCAGACATTCATTTGAAATGATTTTCATTCACTGCATTCTGGAATGGACTTGAAAGCAGGTCTCAGAGGCAACTTGTATGTACCAGTTTGTCTTACATATTTATTTATGACAGACTTGAATCTTCAGGATGGTATTCTATCAAGTGACATACCCGCTCAGTGTGATGTGTGTCTAAAAATAGGTCATTGTCAAAGGACAGGAAAGAAATGATTTAGTTTATGAATTTATACAATTTCAATCTAGTATGCTAGCATGCTAGCACTCTCTGAAGCTGTGGTAATACTATGTTCAAAATTATAGCTTTCTATGGGATTTTTTTGTAATAATACATTAGCATTGCATTTATTGAAATAGGAGAAGACTGGCTGCAGACTAAATGTGTTTAACACTGATGGGTTACTCTTGACAGGGCAGTCTGAAAATAATTCTCAGAATAAAACAAACTATGTCATCTTGGAAGATAGCAGTGTTGGACCAGACTTTGCTCTTATACTCAAAAATTATCACTAACTTCAACTAACTCACTATTTTTCATGTGTTAAATCATACCATACAGCATTTATTTGATACTGGGATTTAGGCACTGGGTTTGAAACTAATGTTCCTGATCTGTGCATTTGGCCAATGTAAATGGAATAATTATAATGTTTTTTCGTTAGAGCAAGTATTGGCATACCTGAAAAATAAAATCACTTAGAAGCGACCCTGTTCAAAACTGTATCAGGAAAGGGATTTTTGCCTTATTAAATAACCTGTTGATGCTCGCAGATGTGTATTCCCAGAAACTGTAGTAGAGCAATACAATTTTTTTCTGGTTATGACAGTGTAAGCACTACTATTTAAATAAGGCCTGGAATTTAGCTATGCAAAAGAATGTATGTTGTAGTGCTTAACTGCAGTGTTGTTACTGCCACCAAACTAGAGGGACTGATATTTTATTAAGGATTGACTGTGGAAATGGTCAGTAAGGAAACACACACCTACTGTGTATGGGGTTATATGAACAGGATTTGAAGTTAACAGGTAAAAGAGTAGGCAAGAAATAAAGGGGAAGTGTGACATCTGGTGGAAAGATGCTATCAGGAGCAAGAGATCTGTGAATGATAAACACCAATTTTTATTTGCTTAGCAGACATGAGAATGCATTCTGTGATGTTTGGAAATACATATTCCACTGTTAGAGATGAAGCTCTGGTGTGTGACTTATCTCCTCATCTCATAGTTCATATTGCCTGAGCCAGTAAGTGTGGGAAGCTGATTATATTCTTAATAAATAGTGAATTTTTTTGATAAGATACCACAGAAATCTTTTTTGCTTAGTAGATCCCCAAAGCCCTTAATGTGCATTAAATATAAAAATGCACATGGTGCAGGCTTAACTAGTTTTGAAGATCTGACAGTCATAAGCTTAGGCCAATTTGTCATAACTATGTAGAAAAAATGCCAGGATATGTCATCTAAGTTTGTGCTCTCTACTGAGTTTTCTACATTATTTCTTCTGATGCAAGTCCTAAATTGCCAGGGCCACCTTCAGCTGCGTAGCCCTGCTCAGCAGCCTGGGAGATGCTGGCTCAGTATGGACTCAGAGCAGTGGCAGGAGCCCTGTGGTAGAGCTCCTGCTTGGCTTCAGGTCCCTTTCAGCTGGTTTGGATACTGTGAGCATGCTCTTCTGCAGCTGGTATGGGAATACACTAATATAACAGGCAGGAGGGAGAAGAAAAATGGGAGGAACTCTATGGATGAAAAGAGGGGAAAAGTAGAGATGCCCTTTGCTTGCTGTCAAATTGCTGGAGTAAAAACTAGCTGTCCTTCAGCCAGTAAAATTTGCATGAAACCAAGATGGGCTCAGAGCTGCAGAGATCTTGCTTTATATTGGTTTATTTATTTCCAAAGTTAAATAGTATATTGTGAGAAACCTGTCTGGGGAAAAAAAAAAAAAATCTCTGTATTGGGAACTCTCTGGAAGCTCCTAGCTCAGCTAGGAGGCACAGGAGAAAGCTAACAAACTAGGAAAATCCATTTTATTCTTTCAACTCTGCTGTAAAATGCCTGATTCTTCTGAGGTTTCATTCCATATGGTATTGATCATCCCCTGTCATTCTGAGTGGATATTTTTTTCTATGCTATGAATTTGCTATTGAAAGATTGCTTTCTCTGAACCCTAACACAAGTTCAATCACAATTCTGCTTTATAGTTCAGGCTCATCTTCACAGCATAACCTTCCTTCCCTCCAGCCCATCACACATTTTTTTTTTTTTTTTTTTAAACTTAAGCATGAGTCCTGTTAACTTTTTTATAGTATTGTTCTTGCTGCATTTTTCTTCTATTTTAATCTTGGCATATTATTTAGTAGAAAATGTATTATAAAAAAGACTTGTGCATCACTATTGGCAGTGACTTTTTCTTGCTATGGGGGCAGAGTCAAACTTCTGCAAGATTTTGCCTGCTTGCTTGGACATAATACTTCTTGGGAATTGGCCAGTTCTAGCAGGGAAAAAGATATAAAATGTGTAAAAGCACAAAGCTAGCATTTTGGTCCCAGCTAGAGTGATGCAACAAGACAACAAATGGGACAGACCCTGCCGAGGTCTGCCTCCCTGGGATACAACATCAGCGCAAATGAGGAACCTGTTCTCTCAGTTCACCCAACTGCTGGAGTAGCAAATTGGGTGTTATTGATGAACTGTGATGTTTTAGTACCTTGATGAGTAAAACACATTGTTTACTCCAAAGAGTAACCTGTTCTGCTATGCTAGCAAAGCTGAAATGCAGCTCCAATTAGCCAGGTCTTCTGGCTAATCTGGGCTAAAAGAGTTTGAGTGCACTGAGGCCTCTGGTAAAGGGCCTTGCCTTGCACTGTTGCTGGCATGCTCAGTTGTGCTGCCTTGTAGTTTAAAGTTGGCTTGTTGTTGAGCCTTTCCTCCCTGGTCTACCTCTTCCTCATCAGTGTGGCTGTAATTATCCTCTCCTGTCTCTGGTGGGATAAACCATATAGGCACTCTCATGTTCATATAACCACATCAATTAAAATCAGTTAAACTCAGAGTTCCTGTTCTGTGGTACAAAGACTGGATGTAGGCCAGGCTTTAGTTTATTTGTGAGATTCTTATGGCTTTTTTTTGCCCTTTTTAAATTCCTCATGGCCCCCCTCTCCTCCCCCTCTGATAAAAGGTAACTTATAACTAGGCTCCCTGAAGGAAAGTGCATCAGTCAGTAGGTTCCTGAAGATTATTGTGGGATGTGTAGATAGAGAAATGGCCCTATTAAAAAAGGAGGAGATACTCTAGTTTAACTGTCTTGAAGACCTAAGTGAGAAATACAGTTTCTTGAATTTGAAGCCTGATTGTTTTAAAAGATCTCTATAGATCTAACCTAAGAATTAAACCAGAAGTTTTGATTGACCTGAGAGCAGGACTGGCAAATTTTGGTTCTCAGCTCTGTTCTGGTAAGGAGACAGTCATGTTTCTTCTTACCAAACTATAATCTGGTGATAGTACTGAGTTTGTCCTTGCACGAGGCGCTTGCTTGTTGCAAGCGTTATCTCAGCCTGAAAGTATCTACACAAATCCATGGAATGGATTTCCTTCTGCCATCTACTCATACAAGTCTGAGCCCATTTTTTTTTCTCCCAGAGTATTTACTTAGATGTAGTAGGATAAAATAATGTTACTGTCACTAAATGAGCAAAAACTGAACACATTACCTTGGAGAGTAACAAAGTGGGGAGGTGGGGCTGAGGAGGGAAAAGATACAGAATATTTGCTGCACTCTTGTGGATGCAAGGAGAAAAATTTTCTTTGTGTTTCTGAAAAGAGTTTCCAAATGTGTTTGATATAAACATCACAGCTTTACATGAGTAACGGAGGCTTCTCAGGAAAGATTCAAAACTTCCGAATGTGCAAATAAGAAATACAGTCTTGGAACAAGTTGATAGATGGCATTTGTGCATCTCGGTCTCCATTATTGATACTAATGACTGTGTGTATAAAACTGGGAGTGTAGGCTGGGGGGAGAGGAGGAGGAGGAGGAGGAGTAAGGGAAGGGTTCCTTGAGAACCTGCCACAAAAATTCTGATAGAAAGCAAAGATTAGGGAAATTTGATACAGAACTTGCTTGTGGAACTATACCACTGGATGCCACTGTTGCTTCATGGAATATTGTACTAAAATAATATTGGCTCTGCTTATTTTAAAAATTCTGCTTTTCCTTCACTCTCATCTTAGTTCTTTATTACTTTAATCTTTGTTCATATCAAAGGAAAGGAGAAACCATGTCCCACTTATTCTCTCCAGCAACATGGTGATACAGTTCCTATATCTAGAAGTGACAGCTTGTCATAGGAAAGAAAAGGGAATGACACAAAGTTTTGTCTCTCTCTTTGCCCCCCTCTCCTTCCCCCTTCTTTCTAAGGTAAAATCCTCTTCTTGAAAAGCAAAAAGGTTCAGATGAAAGAGCAGCCAATTTTCCTTGTAACTAAATTCCTTCTCTCTGGCTCTGAATCCTGTATTAATCACACATACATTTGGACACTGAGGCTTTATTCCTCTTTTATGTCATCCCGGAGAGCAGGGCAGGAGGTGACTTTCACAAATGCCTGTTTATTTCCCAAGTGTTAGGCATTTTGTACTTGAAAGGATGTTTTTTTTCCTCCTTAGGGGAAGCAGGGAGGGTGAAGGTCATCAGGTAGATTTTTGCTGTCTGCAGTGCCTTTCACAGGCTCATTTGTAATTACTTGATTAGCAGTTCTGGGACCCTTCTCGAAGTCATATAGTGGGTATATATATACATGTGTGTGTGCATATACATGTATATATAAAATATATATATTAGGGGAGCATTCCCAGAAATGTATTAAATGAAAAGCAATCAAAATCCAAAAATCTGAAGCCTGGTTTTCAGCTGGTTCGTGTTGCTTTGTATGCTGTGTGCACGTAATCCTGTGCTTTCCTGAAGAGAAATATATATTGGAAAAGTGAGGGATCTGAGCTTCTTCTCAAAGCATCCCTGTGTATGCAGACTGCTAGCACGTATTCCTCAGAGACAGGCACCACCTTCCGCTGTGCCCCACTGCGTATCATGGGATAAGGCCCTAAATACCCTTCGTTCCATAAAGTGCTAGCCTAATTAATGACAGCAGAAACGTGGACAAAACAGTGGAAGGGATCTGTTGAAGGGGCTCTGCAGGAAAAGGAGACAATAAGGAGGGAGCGCTCGGCGAGCACGTTTCGCCGCTCGGCGCGGGCTGGGAAGCGAGGGCCAGGCAGCAGGGCCTCGGCCCCGGCCCCACAGTGCCATGGAAACGGCACAGGAGCCCGCTTCCCTCCGGCTGCCCAGCCCTCCGGGCTCCGCTGCGGAGCGAGAGGCGGCAGTGCCCACGCGACCGACGTCTGGCTGCAGCAAGGAGAAGGTTAAAATGCTTCACAGCTGGTTTATAAGGCAAATTAAGGGAGAAGGGGAGCTCAAATAGATGTACTAAGTCCATTGTCAAAGACAGAAGAGCAGCTGCGGCAGGATCCCTTGCCATGTGTCTGACAGCCAGCGCGCAGTGTAATTAAACTGCTGTTCACTGATCGTTTTCCTGTCGCTTCTGGAACCTGGGCTGAAGTCCTTCCTGGGTTAGACCTTGTGATCCAAATTTGTTAGTGAGCAGGGCTGGATCCTGTATTGTGTTGCTGGAGGTACCAGAAGGCAGTCTGCCCTCAGAGCTGCCACTGCTGTTGATGCCACACAAACTTGTTAGCGGTGACCCAGATAAGGTTGTGACGGACACAGTAAGTTACAGTGTCAGGAGAAACAAATGTCTCCTGCGGCCCCTCACGGAGCTCCAGCTGTGCGGTGGTACCTGCCCTGAGCCCTGTCCACCCAAGTGACTGACCGCTGCCAGCAGGGCTTTTGTCAGTTGTAAGCTAGTGACGTACGTGGGCTCAGAAAAGGCACAGTACTCAAAAATATTTGAAAGTTATGGTAATTTAGTGTACTTACTGAAGGACCTCTCCGAAATGGTTGCTTGGGTGCTGCCATGTCTATTGAGATTTCTTAGCAGGCAGGCAAACGGGACAGTCTCTGGGGAACATTTCTGTGCTCTCCCCCCTTGTCCCCACCTCTGCCTCTGCTCTGCCTCCGTCCGGCCTCGGCCTGGGAGGGAGCTGATGTTTCCAGCATGGCTGACCCCAGCGTTGCAGGAGGGACATTGCTGCCTCGTCTCTGTCCTGTGGTTGAAATCACAAGTTCTCCCTTATGTTATGCCATGCAAAGGTAAAGCTTTCCCTGTTCTTATTGGCTTGCACTAAGGCTGGTTGCATTGCTGAAGAATACTAAGTGTTGCCACTTAGTATGGTGGGTTGATACTGTGGACTTGCTCAAACATTAAAATACATGAGGAACAGCAAGGTGGAGGTAGCAGATGTTTCTACTTCTGACTCAGGTATCTTTGGACAACAGCCAGCCTACATAGAATATCATTAGCTCTTGTTTTTTGCAGCTGTCTGAGGAAAATAATTAAATTAAGTTTGGCTTTTGCACATGAGTGGCGGGGCTCTTGCATTTAGTGCAAACTAGGGAAAAGTGCGTAAGATAGAACAGACTGGGATTCAGGCCTGGGTTATTGAGAGGTTGCTGAGGTTAACTACCTACCTAGCATAGAGGGAAAAGGCAGAGAAGGATTAAAAAAGCATGGCATACGGGTGAAATACTGTCTGCTGCCTCTTACTTCCCAGAGCTCATGTTTGTTTCAGCCCTTGTTTTTTGGAGCGAGCAGGTGCAGAGGCCACCGCTGAATGTTGTTCCTAGGCTTTCTCTGTGCTGGTGTACATATGCAAAGATCAGCAATTCACACCTCTACACTCCAATGGTTGTGAGCTCCTTTTGAGTGTTCCTTAAATGTACAGAATTCAGTTTCTGCTGCATCAAAAGCCTTTTGAAGATAAAAATTACTGGTTTGTTGCTGTCACTTTTGTTAGCTGGAGACCTTAAAATATATGTAGTAAACCCCAGGGTCGGTAATGGCAAATAAAGGCTCTGTATCTTTTACAAGAAGCAATTGCCAAAGAGCAAATGTGTTTTGGAGCAGAGGTTGCGAGTTCTTCTCCATGCCACAGGCATTGTCGCAGTTGTGCATATGGCTCTGCGTGTGCATTTATAGCTATGAATTGTTTCGAAGCAGAATCCAATTGTTTTTACCCCATATAAGCTTCCACTTGCTTATCTATTTGAAAACAGAAACTCTTTTTTTTTTCTTGATTTGTGACCTTCACAATTTAATGTTTGTATAAATCTTCAAGGTGACATCTTCACGCTGTATATCTTTGCTCTACAGTCCTTGTCTTTCATCCTGCTGCAGTATGTTAAAAATGTGAGTATAATTTTTTGCAGCCTCCTCCTCTATGGAGGTGGTCTCTGTAAGCTCATCTAGTCCCTAAAGGGAGGTCTCATCCTCTGGCTGCTGGTATATGGAGGGTGCATTTGGTACAAAATTATTTATAGCTCTTTCTTTCAGTTGGTGCTGGATCTCTGCAGTTTTTCACTATAAGTCTCTTGAAACCTCAGAAAAGATTTTCACCAGCTCCTAGCTAGTAAACAATCATTTTCTTCGTGATAATGCTACAGCCACGCATTTTGTTCCTTCAGGCTTCTGCTTCTGTGTAGCTAACCTAGTCATAGGCCCATTTATTATTTAGGCTGATTGTGAATTCTGGTTTGGACTAGTTGCTCTTTTAGTGAGTTATTAGAGAAGGCACTTCCCTATCCATCTGTACTATCCATGGAAATGTTATCACTTACAGAAGGCATAGAATGGACACTTGTAGTTTAGGGTTTTAAAGTGATTGAGTAAAAGTCTGTGGGAAGGCTGAAGCTCCCAGCTGACTTCTAGAAACCTTGCCTTATTGGCTTTGCTACATGCTGGATGTTTAGGGATTTGGTGCTGGTGTCCTACACCATGTTTACATTCCCCAAAGATTTTTTTAATCATATCTTTCCAGTCTTGTTTTCCATTATCATGACATTAAGCTCTTGCTATTTCTTTTCTAGACAGGACAATATTTCAATAGTACATGAAAACATTCTTATATTATAAAATATTTTGAGACTAAAGTCTTTAGATGAATATATGAGATTATGGCAGCAGACAGTCGCAAGATTGTCATCATTGAGAAAATAGTATTTTTATCCTCTAGAATAATGTAATCATAGGGAAGTCATTTTAAAAGCTGTCCTAGCACATTCACTCCTAGATTGAAAGAAGCAAAAGATTAAATTCTGGATTCAGTTAGTATGTAGATCTTTCCTGAATGTTGCAGGAGCTGGGGAAACGGTAGTAACTGAGGGTTGAGGAAAGACTATCTGGCTGGTTCTTAATCTTAGCTTGCCAGTGGAATATAGCTATGAAGAGATTTCCCCCCCCCCCCCCCCCCCCCCGTAAACAAAATCACTGTGAAACTATATAGGTTTTGCTGAAATCTGGCTTTAGAGAAATTGAAAGGGAAAAAATGAACTCTGAAATATTTGGTTTTTCAGTCTGTTTTTTTTTTTTGCTGGAGAAAACCTGGGGGAGAAGGCTTGCTGTGATTCAAATCAGCAGAATTTCAGCCTCCCCAAAGATTTACAGGGTGGAGCTGCCCATCTTTGTGCAACTGTGAAAGCATGTGTGTTGGAGGAGCAGTTCCAAGAGCTGTAGGTAATCCCAGGTAACTTTCATGTAGCTTCTGCAAATAACAGCTGCGAACATGTAGGTTTCTGGTTTTTAGTATAAGCAACCCAAGAACTTTCTCAAATTCCTCACTAATTTTGTGCATTCTATGCTAAAGCCTCATTCTGCTCCATTTGCTTTGCTCTTATCCCAGCTAGTTGTGTTAAGGCTGGAATGAGAGTGCTTGTGCTATACTCCTTCCGATGGCAGTGTAGGTGGTGCCTAGGAGGGTAGGAAAAATTTGCTGTGTCTGTTTCTACCAAATACTTTGTCAGTCAATCCTCCTGTTTAGGTGAGATGTAGAGTACATAAAATATCCTAACAGTCTAGCTGAATTACATTTAGAAAGCAGAAAACCTTAGAAAATGAGCAAAAGCTGCATTACTGTAATTTCATCTGAAGTACTTAATGATCTGAGATATGAGAGAATGCAAAAGGGTCAAGTACAGCCCTAAATATTTTCAGAACTGCAGCTCGGCAGAGAAGTACACATTTTGAATCGGTAAAGAGGAGTTGTGTTAATTATATTGCATGCCATGCTACACATGAACACCATTAAAAAGTCAGCCTTCAAATCTTAAAACACTTCCAGTTCTTACTATCCTCATTATTAACATCCATATTCTACATTAATGCTGCTGGCAAGAGGTGAAAGCCTTTCAGGGTGGAAAGAAATTAGTTTCATTTTTCAGTAATTACGGGGAAAACTGTGTTTGCTGGCTTTAGTCACCCTCTCAAGTTATTCTAATGCTGCTGGTTAAAAAGATCCTGATCTGTGGTGTTTCGCTAATGATCAACAGTTTTAGAAATGACATATTCCAGCAGCACAGCCTCTATTATTGGGATGCTTTTTTCCTTCTTGGACAGCTGCCAGATCTTTCAAAACCACTGGGAAACTTATGAAGGGTGAGGTGTGTGTAGTGGTGTGGGGTTTTTTTGTTGCTTTTCTTAACCTTGATATCACTGTTGCTTGAGATGCAAAGTAATGTTTCCAGTTTTCAAAGCAAAAGGCCAATTCCTTCAAGACGTATTTAAATTTAATGTTAATCTGTGGCTGAGGGGAAATGTTGTTCGTGTCACAACTAGGTAAGGAGGAGCCACTGGAGGGAATTGCAAGAATTACATGGAAAAAACAGGACTGTGTGGTGAAGTAGAAACTGTCTTACAATGTAGTAAGCTCTATATGGATGATATGCAAAATGTTTATTTGCTGTGTGCATTTTCCTGTTCTTATCTCAGATGGGTCTTTTGTTTCATAAGGTCAAATGACAGACGAGTAAAAGGCAGCAGTGGAAAGTGGAATGTATTTTGAGAGATGTGTTCTGGAGGGCTGAGCAGGTACCTCCTAATGAGAAATATGAAGTCTTGGCTTGTTTTTCTTTGTCACTGTTCTAAACTGCATTTATGTGACACTTAAAGACAAGTGATCAAACAGATCTGACTACTAAGTGGCTTCCTGCTAGTGTTGCATTTCACAGTTGTGGTTAATTGCCTGTACTTTTAATCTGTCTCATTTGAAGAGTATAGATTCTCAAGGTTATGAGAAACTTTGACAAAGTTTGCGTGGATCCATTTTCAGTTTCTTGCAAAGGATTAATGACATTGCAATGATGTGTTGAAATGGAAGTGAGCAATAGCATACTTAATTTGCATGAACATTTTAGCATTGTATTATGTCTTTGCGTGTCTAAATGACCTACTTGTGCACGAAGTGCATTGTTCAGGTGGCCTTGCAATGTCTGTGGCCATTTGCAAAATGTATCAGATGTTTTCATTATGTAATACTTGAAATGCTTTGTGGTGTGTAAGATCTATTGTACTTGGGAGAGGGGAACAACTTTAGTGATGTTCTGTCCACAGAGAAACAAGTAGTTTCTTGCTGAGATGACTCTTGCCTTGGCTTTGGTGCTCCTAGATAGGCTGGAGATTTTCAATCTCAGACAAAACGTCACTGTGCTGATCTTTATATTGGGAGAACTAATTTAACTGCTTGCCTTTCATTGCTTTCAATTCTACTGCAAATGATCCTGGCTGTAATAACTTGATCTTTGAAGCAGTTCAGTACTCTGTTAGTGAGTAACTTAAGCTGCCTGTGCTTAATACTGTCCTTCCAAATGAAGGCAACATCCTTTTGTTCCTTTCTTTCTGAAAGGACAGTCTGTTAAAACAAACAAAAAAACAACAAAAAAAGCACCTTGCCAATTATTTTGCATAATAGGACTATTAAGTACCTGTAGCATGAAGTGTCATAATTCAAATACTTTTGGTTAAGGCATTTAATTAGGTCTTAGAATCTTGTTCTTTTCACCAAAACATCTTATCTTCTCCAAAATAAGAACATGGGAGTCTGCAGATATTAAAACTGCAGCAAGATGTTTTATGTGAATAGTTTATACCTCTCTGTTACCAGATCACCTGTATAATAAAATGTCCTTATTCTTTAAGGCTATAGGCAGGCACTAGGATACAATAGAAATATAGTGGGACAAGCTATGTAAGACTTCCCATAGTGCATCAGAATTGTTCTTCTACTGAGTAGGAAATCTTGCCTTTGGCAGTAAGCTCTACTAAATGCTTCAGAAAAGAATAAAAGGGAAAACCTTGCACTAAGCAGGAAGGTAACTGTGCACTGAGAGCTGGTATGTGTGGATTTCTACCTCTTCTTCATCCGGTGCTTTGATTTACTTTATCTTTATCTTTACTGGTTGTACTACAATGCTGTTAGTTATTCAGTTCTTTGAAAAAGAAACTGGTGTTGGTAAGTGCTGCAGCTGATCAAATGCTGTATACACCGATGTTTGTTTTATGGTAGATATCGTGGGATCTCACACTGTTACAGTGTGGAATAGGGTAAAAGGTGTGGTGTCCCATTTTTTGTTGTAATACTTGTTCAAGAGCTGTCTTTGATCAAAGCTAATGCTTGCTTCGAGGTGTGTTTGGTTAAAAACTAAAAAAACAAACAAACAAAAAAAAAACCACAAGACCCCCCCCCCCCCCAAAAAAAAAGCCACATACTGAGCTTTGCTGTTTGTTTAAGGAAACAGCAAGACTTTCAATTGTCCTGTATCTGGTGATCCCTCTCTTTTACTCAGAAATATCCTCTCTAGCATTGCCCATACGGTGATGTGGACGATCTAGTAGACAGGAATGGCAGGAAGTCCAGTCTCCAAATCTCTTTGCCATGAAGGAGAGAGTCCGAAAGTCTGAATGGAGTCTTGCAGTCCAACTGGATATTGGTGGGGGGAGACTAGGGCAGTGGCTCTTACGGGAGACTCTGTGGGTAATGTAGAGGAGACACTGCTGCAAGCCAGGGCCTGGAGGTGATGAATGAGTGGAGCCCCACAGAGGAGATGTATGAGCATTGCTTGGGAAAAATACTCGGGGAGTGCTCATGCAAAAGGCAGGAGGGATGTGGTGGCTTTCACCAATGCAGGGACACTTGTGGAGAGACTATAGAGATGGAGAAACTATAAAGATGGAGGAGGCACAGAGGTCCTGAAAAAAGCCAGAGTGCCTCTGCTACAGCTTCTGCGGCTGAGCTGGTGCCACTGTGGGAGCAACACCAGTGCAGCTGCCCGTGCGTATGGGCAGCGTGTGCTCTCCTGGACTGATCCTGTAATGCTTCTCCCAAAGCCATTCTTCCTCCTTCCAGGGGCTCTGCCTAGCCCTTCCTCTCCTTTGAGTGGGGGGTTCAAGCTGGGTTTCTGCTCAGCGTCAGTTCTGGGCCCTTCCTGGCTTTCACTGTGCAGATTTTAATGGGCTAATCTTGAGGGACCGTTGAACGCGAACATCTATAGTGGGCTCGAATAGCTGATGCAGTCTACCTCCCCTGCAGGCGGCCCTGGAGAGTAGCCAGAGCACTTTGTTTTGTGAGGGCATATGATACCGCTGGATTGGGGGAGCGATGCAGAAAACTTTTTAAATGTCAGTGAGGAGCAAAAATCTTCAGCCTCTTAATTTTAGCGAAGCTATTGCTTAATTTAGTCAAAATCTTCCCAGATGCTAACTACCACTGAGACTTAACTCTGAAAATGTGAGGACTTGAGGGTCTGTCTAATTCACGAGGGGGATCAGTATCAGCCTAATGGGACCTTGGTTGAAACTTTAATTACAAGAAGTCAATTAAAAAAAAAAAAAGGCACTGTTAAAAAAAAAAAAAATCCCCTTTATCAAATTTGGTTGCTAGACTAGTCAGGCTAGAAATTCTGCTTAATCTTAATGATTAGTAAGAGATCTTCATTTCTGTAAGATTCATTTTGGTGTTAAATAAGTTACGAATTATTCGGAGGCAGTATATTAAAGGAGATCTAATCAAGATATCCATAATATTGTGACATATTTAAAATCCCATAATACTTAAAAAAAAAAAAATTTTTTTTTGAGGGGGTAAAGATACTTTATATACAATTAGTGACACCATGATTAATAACCTTGGGCTCAGATTCAATGGCTTCCTTTGGGAGTTGAGTTTTTTTTTTTTTTTTAATCTCTGGAACCAGATATATGCCTTAATTACCAATCAAACACTCAATGAAGGCAGAACTGGAATACAGATGTATATACTTGAATTTGCGTTAGCATTTCTTCCACAAACTTGGGTTTGTGAGACTGAGTATCTCTGCAGATATTAATTGTGCTCAGAAGGAATGTGAATCTATGTCATGATCTCAGATTTGCAAAGCTTGCAGATGTCTTTTTCACATCATGATACTTATATGCTGCATGTTAAACGTGCAAAAAGTAGCCCAACTGCAAATTTGGTGAAAAAGTGTTGAGAAGATTCAGACTATAAAACCAAACCATTGGTTGACAGTGACAGTTTCTCCCCAATCCTAATTCTTTATTGACGTTTCAGCAGGTAGGAGATTTTGATATGCCCCAGACAAATACATCTGTTTTGAAGTCATTCTGTGATAAAACGAATAGTCTTCAAGGCTACAACATGAAATCTGAATCCAAGACCGAAAGTCTAATAAAATACTTTGAAGCTTTGAGCTCCCACAGGTTGCTACAAAGTCAGTGTGGCTGGTGAGCGAGCAATACTTCTCAAATAGCAAGCCATGGCAGTACCTGCCTACTTCCTTTTTACAGCAGAAGCAGAACAGGCGAATCCATGCCTCTGAACTCATTTGAGCTGAGACACCTGGGATTTTGGAAGGTGTGACTCCAGAGTGCCTTGTCTTGTTAAGTGTTGGAAGGAAGCTAATCTCTGTGAGCTGAAGCTGTGGTTGCTTGGGAATGGGAAAATATATTCAAAATCAGTGCATATTGTAATTTTGCATATTATTTGTTTCTCTTAGTTTAGAATGGTGAATACCTGGGGAGAAATACCTTCTTGTGAAAGAGGGGAAAAATGGGTAAAAGACACATGCTGTTTGGGACCTCTCTGGCAATGCAGCCATGCAGAAGAAGACTGGAAAGGCAGCTTCTGTGGAAGGGCGTAAGAGTTCAGCTGAACAACTAAACTGGTCTGTCACTGAATTTAAACTAAGTTAATACAAAGTTTCTTAAATTAATGAGAATGTCCAGATACCAGTGAAAATAGATTTATTCAGAAATCAGTTTCATCAGAGGGGTTCCACCTCTGAGTGTGTACCAGCTCTAGCATGAGTCAAATTGTAGTTTGTCTTCTCTGTTGTCTTGCTAATCAAAGATGATAGAATGTGATTTTTGTTATGGACTCTGTTGGGCTGTCTTGTTCAGTCACCGCTGTCTATTTAGCTTGACTGTAACGAGTGGACTCAACTTGTTTATATTCTGGCATTGATGGAATTACTTTGTTTCTTGCTGCCTTCACTGATACCTTCCCAGGTACAACTTTAGCAAGCTGTGTTTGGGCTTGATTTGTAGTTACTCTGGAGCAGCTGGGTTCCAATCAGGATGGGGCAAAATGTTTGGGTGGGTGTTGTGACGTTCCTGGGGAACTCTGATGCTGAAATGCAAATGTGCACAATTACCTGGGATTTCACTGTCTCTGTATTGTATTTGCCTTCCCTCCCCCCCCTTCTGTAATCAAATCTCCAGAGTCTCAGGATGTACATATCGCTTATCTTTTGAATTTTGCTAAAGTCAGTTTTACTTCTGTAGATGTTCATTCTTGAGTGTTTCTAAGCTGTATATTTTGATCAAATATGAGGAGGCTTTACTTTTTATTCTGGATAGTTAATTTTGAAACTTACTATGAAAGATCTCCAAGATAAAATGCTTTTGATCATTACCTGCTGCTCCGTGCTCCGTAGACTTTAATATACTCCTGGCATTCCATTTTGGTGGGATGATCTAATGAATTTCTCTGACTTGTTTTAGATAACAAAAAATGAACTCCTTTTTGCAGAAACAAACATGGATAAATTGTCAGATTTGTAACCTATCTCATATGCCCAATTTTCCACACTGCTTGAAATGGTCACTGTGTACATGATTTATAAAGACAATATCACCTTGATGAGTACACACTGTCACTTGGACAGGGTTCATATCTGCATGGATTTCAGTAGAGAAATCTATTGCAGGCCTATATAAATATTGCAGCCTCCTGGTCTATAACATCTGTGTTATTGTTCAGATTATCTGTGCTGTGGTGGCTATGCTTTATTTTTTTGGCACTGTTTTTAAAAATTCTATTTTTTTCTGATACAAAAGGAAATATCACTGGGGAAAAAAAAACAACCTAAGCTAAACTTTCCATTACATTTTGCTACAGGTGAATTGAAGATAAATGTTTTGAGATTTTTAAATGAAATGTAATTAAAAACACTAATTCTCATATCAGTGTGAAGAGTCTTGGAATTTTCCTCTGTAACAGAGATGGGGAAAGATGTGTCTAGCAGTTCTGAGGGATGAGACCTCCCCAAATGGTCTGATAATGGAATCAGAACTGAAATATAATAGACCAAATCTCCCAGTTACCTGCCCTAAACATTAGCAAACCTGATTACTAATAGATATAGGAGTGTTGTCGTGAATGAAGACTGTAGAAACAGGTCAGCAATTGGGCCTGCTATAAAGACAGACAACCAAAACTGTGACCTGTGGTCTTTGGTATGTGATCGGTGTCTACACATAGTCTGCCATCACCTTCATGTGACTTCTCTGTGGCTACGCCATGGTTTTGCTGACTGAATGAACGCTCAGAACAATGATAAAATAACTCTTTCTTTTGATCATAATGTACATTAGTCTATATCTGTGAATTTGAAGGTGAATTGTAGCCTGGAGCTTTCATTTGTTAGCGAAGAAGCCATCTCCACTAGTGTTTAATGGGTTGGGACAAGCTCTTATAGTGCAGTCCCCTTAGGCCATTGCTTCCTATGCTGCTGCTCCCACTGCTTGAACATAATCTCAACACCCTTTGCAGCTGGTGATGTTACTTATGTTTGGATATGTTGGGAGGAAATTTCCTGTATTAAGTTAAAATAAATCTGGACAGAAATCCCAGATCAGGAAACTAACTGTGGAAAAGTTGGATTGGTAAAAACTCTCTCATTTTTCATAACTTGGCAGCATAATTTTAAGCTTCAGGAAAACAAGATGACACTGCTAGAAAAGATCACTGACAGAGTATCCTACACAGTGGAAAGTGAAACATAGGGCCAGCACTGTTGCAATAGCCAATTTTAAACAGAAGAATGTTTCTATTAGACTAGTCATAAAGCAAACAGGTTATTTTTATTCTTTACCATGAGTCACAATTAACTGTATCAATTACTTCATAATACAGTATCCAGACAGCTTGTTGGTAATGAGCAAGGCTTAATCGTGTCCGTGTCCCCGTTCTGCTGCGTCAGCGTGTTCCACCCTGTCTCCTCCCTGCTGCCCAGTGAGGCATTGCGTATAGCGCTTGCATGTACTGCAGGATCAAACATTCATAAAACTTGAATCCATGGCAAAAGTGCTTACCAGTGGTAAGTACCAGCTGCCACTGGTGTATAGCTGATGTAGGATCTCAGTCTCTCTTGTACTTAGCATACTCTTAAAGCAGAACCATCCTGGAAGCTGTTAGAGATGCGTTTGTTTACGGCTTGTCTGCTAGGCTCCACTGCTGAGAGCTAGGAAAATTATTGGTCCTTCTTAACCAGTAGCTGTCGTCTTGGGAGGAAAACTAATTTCATGCATCTTGCCATATGAAGCTTGGGATACTTCCCAAGTCATTCAAGAGTGTGCAGGTGCATGCTGAGGCTTTGAAGTCACCACAAATGACACTAACCTGAAAATAATCCCTTGAAGCAATATCAGCTCAAACAGGCCGTGCTGTGACTTCTCTCACATTGGAAACAAACTACTGCTGCCTGCAGATGCTGTTGTTTTGGTATCGCTGGAATATAAAATGAATAGACCAGGCAGAGATTTGTACAGTTATGTTTCTCTTCCAAGTGGTTAGCTGGACTATGCCCAGACACCCAGGTAATTCCTTTCTGGGAGGAGGAAAAGAATGCCTGTCAATTGAATGATTTAATGCAGCTTGCATCACTAATAAAGTAGTAAAAAAACTTTTCAGTTTTGGAACTGTACTTCCAGATAATGTGGCATGACTTCTGCTGGCCTACCTCATTAATTTATATTACTGTATAAAGAAACAAATAACTACTTAAAAGACAGTGCAGATGTTTGATGTATTCCCATAAACTATAAAATTAATGTGGAGAATATCCCCCATGCATCTGAATTCTTATATTAAAATCTCTTTCTGTCTATAGTTACCGTAGTATATATAATAGAAGTTATATGCACAGAATTTTTGCATATACTTTATACACATGTATACTTGTAAATAGGTATACGTGGATTCATGTGATAAGTGCACTCTTGCTTCTACTGTCATAACTATATTGACATTAATGTTAACTAAATGGGAGAACTAGCAGAAAGAAACTAAAGACACAAATATGTCAAAGGAGATGATTTGTTTTATTCAGGTCCTTATGAACTTTATGTACAAGTCATCCCAATGTTAAGTTCTTAAACTATCCCTTAATTAAAAAAAAAAAACAAAAAACCCCCACGGATTTTAGTATCAGACCTTGCAAATCCAGATAATAAACTGCATATTGCGCTGCTAGGATGTGTCACTTGGCTGCATTCGGGGCATGGTGACTTGTCCATATAGTTCTTCTGCTGAAGTACCTAGGGAGTGGCAGAACTGCAAACGGCAGCTTGGAGGGCCAGGGCAGCGAAGCTGACTATCAAATTGGGCTCAATTTAGATGAAAGTCTCACCTTTAAAAATGCTCTTTCATTGATTGATTCAGGGAACATCTAATTAGTTGATGCTATTCTTTGTATTTGACTTAATCCGTTTTCTTTTTTGTAACATACTTCAGTCCCCTTTAAAAGAGGTGTAAGGGCTAAGATTCTGATTGATTAGTGTTTCTGTGCCATCACACCTCGACTTGTGTGAGCTGCGTCCCTACTCCTTTGGAGATATAAATGAGAATTTTAAGAGGTGCTCTGAGTCCTGAATTGTCACTGTAAGCATTTTACTGCTTCTGTGCTGTTTGTTGAAACCTTCAGGTGGCGTACAGAAGACATCCTCGTATCAGGAGTAATGGAGAGATACCCCAGCTAGTATTAAAGGAAGTATCTGCGTTACTAGAAGCAAATTAAGAATGGATTTATGAAGCTGAGAGGCAGATCTATTTAACCTGTGTGAGGAGAGCAACTTGCCTGCTGCCAGCACCTATGCTACTTGTATTTATTGATCTTAGGGTAGGTGATAGTTCTTAGAGAATAGGATGTGTTAATGGAGAGGTAGGGCAGAAAATGATTGGAAGTAAAAATATGAAAATATTTTAAGCTGAGAACTCAGAGTATGATTTAATGAAGAGTCCAGTAGCAACAGAGTTCATCTGTTATAAAATGCAACAAAAAAGTGAAAAATGGATTGGCAAAATGATTTCAGCTTAGTATAGCAGTGCTAGATATTCTACTTGGCTGACCTCTGAACTATGCTGTTTGTTTGAAAACGAGTTTTTTGGCATGAAATCTTGAATATAAACTTTCCATATGAAGAAAAGGCTAAAATACTGAAAAATTTTGCAGAATGAACCATGCTGAAAAAAGTTCAATTGCACTATCAAAAATGAAAATGTCAGGGTTTTTGTATGGAGGAAAAATGACAAAATAATACAAATGGAAATGAGCAGTCTAAAAACATAACATCTAGTAAAAATTGTTGTTTTTTTATTAAGCATTTTGATTGATATGAAAACATAAGTTACTTGTCTGTGGCTTTACCTCTTTTTGATCCAAGATAATGCATCTCTTCTGGTATTTGTTATCTTGACAGATCAGTATCTTTTTTCTTTCTCTTTAGAACACTTTCTTGCCCTGTTTCTGCTAGTCAGTAGGGAATAAGAGATCCAAATAATAAATGTGAATTAATGCAACCAGCCAGTATTAAGCATTTTTGAGTATTTGGAAGGAAACTTCTGTCCTCCTTGAAATATTGTAAAACAGATGTTATTGTGCTGTATACAGTTTGCTATAAACATATGAATGATTTATTTGACAATCTTTTTTTGTCTTTAAACAAAGTTTGTCATCCAAGAAAAAACCCTACCAAAGTCTTAATCTTCATGTCTCATTAAAAATCTTACTCCTCTCACCAGCAAAAGCTTTTATTAGAGTAGTTAAGGCTTTTAATTAAAAAAGTTGGAAGGGAAGGTTTAGAAAAAGCACTACAATTAGATATTAGAGTTAGAAGTACAGTTTTGCTGGTATTTCTTTCTATTCATACAGCAAACACTTTACTGATGTGTAACTATACCAATAAAGTCTTTCAGATGTAAACTTGACCTTGTGGTTGTATC
This sequence comes from Apteryx mantelli, assembly GCF_036417845.1. Taxonomy (NCBI): domain Eukaryota; kingdom Metazoa; phylum Chordata; class Aves; order Apterygiformes; family Apterygidae; genus Apteryx; species Apteryx mantelli. Next base: position 11,793,141 of record NC_089987.1, read on the forward strand.
AGTATTTTGGTAAAAATAGCACTTCTATTTATACTGATTGTGTGTGTGTAGACCAAACCAAAAAGGAATTGGGGAAGAGGAAGGAGAAAGCCAGGTCTTCACTGTGGATCTAGCTGTAGGATTAAGTTCTCTAATCTTTCCATTAGAGCTCTCAAACTAGCAAAGATCTGAATACAAACGATATCCAGCTTTACCTTGGCCACATCATGGAGATACCCTATAAGTCTGTATGTTCTCTTCTGCTGTAATGGTGCTGCAATGAGATGAATTAAAATTCTCCTCTCCGTGGAGGTTGACCTCCTGACCTGAAGGAGTTCAGCGCAGGTCTGCAGGAGCAGTGCTAACACTGTCTGCGCTGGGACTTTGTCCTGCTTTGGCAACTCCCAAGATCAAACCCTAAAAGAGAAACTATGTCAATTTACAGAAATCAACCCCTGTCTTAAGCACTCGTGTATTTATTATATCCTTTCTTTGTATTTGTGAGCATCTGATTTCCTTAGCTACCAGGCAAATCAATTGCATCGATTAGAGTGCCATCACTTTTTAGAGCATTAAACGCCATTAAATGCTAAGGATGGCATAACTCAAATTCCCTGTGTTGTTTTTGCCTATATGAAGAAATCGTACCACTATCGGAATCAATGTTTTCCTGTTTGCACTGAGAAGAGATTAATGCCCCTGGTATGCCCTGGATACTCCTCAGTGTGACCTAATGAGGAAGGTTATCAGCCATTCATCTGCTGCCTGAGCAGCCCAGGTGAATAGCCCCTAGCTTGTTTCTGCTGATTTGAGCCAGGCTAGCAAAGATCCGGTTACTTTAAATAAAAAGGCTTGTTCCATAGTCATGCGAGTAGATCAACAGATATCTGAGCAGCTGGAAAGGAGGACAGGCAGTTCACTGCAGCAGCAAGGTGGTGATGGGGAGCCGGGGCAGGCAGGGAATGGTAACTGGTTCCAATGGTAGAGCTCTGTCTGGGCATCAAAAGGACAGAGCTACACGTACAATTTTTTTTTTTTTCTGAACAAAAAAACTTTGTAGGAATGAAATTCTAATGTCAGAAGTCTTATAAATCATGTGAGACTTTGTCACTAAAGCTTTCAATGCAAGGTATTTTTCAACCATTTTTTCCTATTAATATTTAAAAAAGCAAAATAGAGATGGGGTGTTTCTGTGGAAAATTCACTGTATGGGTGAACTGAGTGAGCTTTTTTTGGGATGGGGAGAAGGAACCTAATTGCAAAGCTGTGTGGAACAAAGAGCGTTTCTTCCCATGTGTTTGCACAGCGCTTGTTTTGGTGGAGCTCTGATCTTGGTTGCGTAATACAAACCTAAGAAATTACTGGGTCTTTCAAGGTTGGCATCATTGTAGAGGTTGAGACGTGTTCCAGTAAGGCCTTCTAACTTTTTAAATCATTATTTCAAGTGGTTAAATGATTACATGTGAACAAGGATACACTATAAAAAATTAGCATGAATATTTACAAAAGCAGCAGAATGGCCAGTACTTGATTCTCGCAAGAGGTTTCTGCTAGAGATGAAAGAACTTGTCTTCACTGAAATATAGAAAATGAACCACTGAAATAAAACACCTGACATGTTCTCTGCTTGTTTTGAAATCAAATCTAATTGTTACTGAAATAAATAAGTGCAAATTGTTTGCAGCAATGAAAAGAACTATCCTGTTGGGCAGGAAGTTGCATTTATTCTTGCTTGTTATTATAAAGGAAACATTTGATATTCCTGTTGACTACAAAGATTAAACTAGAGATTTATGTTAATGCAAAGGATTAAAAGAATCTTAATAACATGCATAAAGATGTAAATGTTCGTCTGCATTTTATCTTCTTGCAGATGAATATGCCATAAGGGAAATATCAAAGGGGGAGAACACATCCTCACTCTGAATTGCAACATCTGGTTTAATACTGCATTCACATGGTCATTAAGTATTAGTTGTTTTCACCAGTGTGCTTTTGAACAGTATAAGTGTGATAGACTTTTTTCCTAATTTAACTTATGAATATCAGGAAATAAGTCTATGACCAGCTTCAAATACATAGTGCCTATTTAGTATATGGTTTCATTTGTTGCAGATTTCAAAGAATTGTAAATCTATTCCTCAGTGTTTTTTCTTGCTTCTCTGTCACTTTCTAAGACTTCACTTTCAAAATAGTGAAGTACTTAATAAAATATTGGATCCACTTCAGGACTGTCAGTCATGTTCCCCCAGTTTCAAACAGTCCTTCCAATGCAAACGCAAGCCACATCAGCATGGAAAATTATGTGCTTTATTTGCGCGCCCTGACATGTGAGATTATACATATATGTACATACATTTTGTACAGAGAAATTATAGAAAAAATATGATTTGAAAAAGGAGGCAATTAAGGTGAAGATGTAAACATCACTAACCATTTATGTTCTGTGTTTCTATGTTTTTTTGTTGCTCTTCAACCAATTGTTTACTAAAGAGACAAGTGTATATATAACAGGAACCACCTGGATTTGTTATGCAATTCAACTGATATGACCATAGAAGTGACCCTATTCTCAAATCAGTATAAATCTTCAAAAGGTTTTGAATAGTTAAACATCAGATAATCCATATAATAAAAATCATAACTGCGTTGTCTTTGAGAAGGAGAAAGCTGTGCAAAATATTGTTGTGTAATTTTAGTGGTAGTTCTTTCATCATTGGAGTGCCTGTCTTTAAACTTAGGGAAAGTCAAATTCTGCGGAGCACCAATTAAGTGCAAGAAAAAGTTTGCATCTTCTTCCATGCTTTCAAATTTCCCAACAAAGTCATAGTCTATTAAACATGGGCTGCAAAGCCTGTTGACGTGATCCCAGTGGATGTCCATACCCACTGGCCTATGTACATCAAGGAGATATTGAATGAACTCTTTAAATTTGACTCCAGAGCCTGTCCTTAATGCTTCTTTGGTGGCATTGGCACGATATCTGGAAATGATGGCTTTTCCAAAAACTGGGTGATAGTAATTGTTTGGATGTTCAAACTTGTCCCGAAATGCAGATACCAACTTTTCAAAAGGTTCACGAATGAAAAGCATCTTTGTGTAAGTGTTGAGCCTGTGATAAATTCCTTTGCGATCAAACCCATCCAGCTTTTTTAAATAGTTTCCATAATGCACTGTGTTGTGCTGGATATCTTTTGTGGAAGAAGCCAGGCCGTTAAGAACCATGAGCACCCGTTTCCAGTTAGAGCAGCCAGCTTTTGGTACTTCACAGTATAAAACTCTGTATTTATCTTCTACAAATATTCTAGAAACATGATAAGGAGTGATTATTCTTCTATTATTACTCTTGTATTTAGAACAAGTTTCCCTCATTATTCTCTTTCTTTCTCTTTGGATCTGATAGAGACTTTTCCACTTGTTATTATTTCTGTCCTCAGATTTAAGTGTGGGCAGGCTGAGAGCGGAGCTGTTCATTGAAATCAGAATAGGGCTCTTTTTAATTACAAATCTCCTTCTCCGTTTGTGGAGCCTCATAGAATTAATTTCCTCACCTTTCTGTTGATGTTCTTTCATCACAGACATTACGCTGCTTTGCCTTCTGTCCGTGCTATGAAGCTTAGTGGGCACGTTTTCAGATAGGTGTAATGAACCGCTCCGCTTTACTGTTGCTACTCCATCTGAAGTATTTTTTCTTAATCTTCCATGCTGGTTATTGCTGGAAATGCAGTCCTGATGGAAAAATAGATGAGATGTTACTAAACAAGGAGTTTGTCACTATTAGCAGCTTGTACAACTTAATGTAGGTCTGCTCATACAGCTCTGCGATCAGCAGAATTGTGCAGCAGAGAGCACTGCTGGGGCCCTCATGGGTAACAACTCTTCTTTGTTCTACATCTACATGCAATTAAGAGATGAACCTGAGCTGGTAAATGCCAGGCCAGATCTGGATATCACTGTATTTCGGTGGTGCCTGTACCCAGGTTTTGACAGAGACTTGCCTCTTAGATGCATGGGCCTGTGGCTACCTTTTGTGGAAATGTCAGTGTTTTGAGTGTGTGTGTGTGTATATACGTATATACATGTGTACGTGTTTTGTTAAGTATTCCGGACTGCCTGTTGAGGCACTCGGAAAGCTGTTGTCTCCTCCAGTAGCTTCATTTTGTAGTGCGGGTGACTGTGCATAGACTGGCACCTAATAGGGCAGGGAGGCCTGTGCTGCTTGCACGGGGGAGTGAGGATGCGGAGGGAGCAAGCGGGGGGGAGTGGAGCAGAAAGGACTGCAACGGGAACGTGCAGGCTCGCTGGAGGGGAAGCGGATGTGACGAGAGCAGCGTAACCAGGCGCCTAGAGGGATGCTTGAGTGAGACGAGGCTGGGACCAAAGCGATAGAGATTCAGTGAGAAACAATTTGAGAAGTACGTGGTGGTTATAGAAGCTGTAGCCTGGATTAGAGGGAGTGAAAACAGAGGAAGGAAAGTGGGTCTATGGGTAAGGGATTGCTGGTACCTGCTCTTTTTCTTCAGGTGGGTTGCACTGCGTGGTACTCCTTGGCGCACAGCTCAGATGTGCTCCATTACTGTCTGCTTCTCAAAGCAGCTGAATTTAATCCCTGTCTACATGTTTATGCCTCTCAGACTGAAATTAGGTTCTGGACCCTATTTAACTACATGTCCATCCTGGTTTTGAGAACTCACCTGGGAGCAGAGCTGTGTATGAACTGCTAGGGAGTATTTCAACAGAGGAAGCAGAGATAGTCACAGAATGTGTATTGCTTACTGAAAATATTTAACACAGGTTTTATAAATTGCAAACCTCTGATTTTCAGTCTTTATTTTGCTTCCTAATAATATTATGGGTGACTTCAAACACAAGACATATGGTGAATTTTAAGATGTACAGTATGGAAATTAATTAATCAAGATGGCAGATTAAGTCTTAAAAATTGTAATAGTGATGTTACAAGTCTCTTTCTGGTTGGCTGAGATATGGCAGAAGGCTGTGCACTTTGGACTTGACTTGGATCACACTGAATGTGGTGGAAAACACTTCCTGAACTGTTGAACTTTCCATGGATAGCTCAGTGAGCATCTTCAGCAGAACCTAGATTAGATTATGATTTTCTTGCCTTTCAGTTATAGAAGAGATGCTGTAGCTAATTTATAACCTGTATGACGCCACAAGTTTGTTATCTTGCCACATCCTTTAAGGGTGAGAGAGAGTCTCTCTAGCACCAAACTTCTTTTTGAGGGAAAAAAAAGATAACTCCAATATTCACTACAAAAAGCACGGGTGACAAAAGAGAAAAAGTTAGATTGTTTAGTGACTTGCTTAAATTGGTAACTATCATTTAAAACTCTAACAGAACACATCAGTATTAAACAGAGCTTGTAGAGTGCTGTGCAGGCTGTAGCAGAACCAAGATGAAACAGTCCTGTCTTTTTACTGCTACATACACTGTATGCTGAGAAACAAAGCAAAACATCCTCTACACTTGTTTTCTTTTATAATGGTCATCAAAGTAATGTTTCTAAAATGTGTGTCTGTGGGGGTTCTTTTTTTGCCTTTTTTTGCCTGTTCTGGTAATGATGGTGTCATGTCATATGCCAAGTGGGAAACCAACTGATAATTTGTCATAAAAGGCGCTATATATTCATTGATGGGAATGATTATTGTACTCTGCTCTTGTCTTCAGAGGTTGTTTCCAGTAGTCAAATGTGTATTTAAGTTTCTGTGTCTATGTAAAAGACCAGCTATGATGATGTATTTTTAAATATTAGCCTTTACAGAATGGCTGAAATTCAATCTTATTTAATCATGATATGGTTGATATTTCAAGATGATCATGTTCAGACTCCCTAGATATTTGTAACTAATGATGGTGATGATGAATCTACAGTTTTACATAAGAGGAAACTCTATTACCATGATTTGAATGTCTTCCATTGATACAACTCATATTTGCTCCATCGAGAAGGTCAGGCTGGAGCCGTAGAGGTGGAGCAATGCGAGCTGCATCGCACTGGTTTATCCCGGTGGCAGTGCCTGGCGAGACAGCTGGCGGCTGCACAGTTGTTCACTCACCCACTTTGCACTTGTCCTTTGACTACGAGATAGTGAGGAGCTGTGATGGGCTGTCAGGGCTGCTGTGAGTGTGCTAACAGCCACTAGATGGAGGAATCTCACCAGTATTTTTCTCTAGCCTGTTTTTAATATACCTCTCAGGCCATCCATCTTATCAGTAGAATTTTGCACAGAATGTTAATATGCAAAGTTTACAGTATGTCTTAGCAATATCCAATCTAGTAAAAAACCTCATAAAACTGAAGCTGCATAGCTTATCAAATTCACATTTTAAAAAGAAAATATGCAGTTCATAGCAAAGCTTTGATGCATCATTTCTATTCAGTGCTTCATGTCCAGTCTAATGGCCTATCTGACCAATCTCTATCCTTGCTCCATGTTCAGAATCTGGATACAATTTTCCTTATGTATTTCTGAAAACTTACTTTTTTGGGTTGCTGGAATCCCATGTTATATTTTATTCCTAAACAAAGAAAGAAATTACAGTCATTATTTAGTAACGATACAAACAATGGTTTGATATTTTTGTGTGACTGATATAAGTGTGTGTCCTCTCCTTAACTAAAAGGAGAACAGGAACAAACTCCTTTAGTGCAATGATATATAGACCAATGATGAATCGAAATTAATTTATATTTCATAGTAACAATATTCGTCTTTATTTATAGCTGTCAAAAGCAATTGCAAAAGGGATTAAATGTCATTACCTCCCCTTTTACAGATGGGGAAGCCGAGATGGAGAAAGAAGTGATTTGCTTAACCCCAGCTAATAGACCAGTAGCAGAACTAGAAGCAGCTGGAACTCCTGATTCCAGGTCAGTGCTCTAAAAAAGACTCTTTGTGTACTTACCTAAAGTTGATGTTTGACTCTCCAAACTTTGGACTGTATGGTACATGTTCGTACTAATAGCTTTGCATTGAATGCTATTCTTTGCTGTAAAACCTACATAATGTACAGTGGAGTTATGTATAAATGTTTGTAGAGTTTTGGAAGGCAAAAAAACAATACACAATTGTAAGTATTTTGCCAAATCTTCTGACTTTACAGTGAAGGCTACCTGAAAATATAACAATAAATATATGAAAACCCTAGAAAGCAATTCTGGTAGATGCACAAGATCCTTTTACTGTTTCTAGCCTCTGCTAGGAATAAGTTAATAATACAGGATGAGTTATTGAAAATGCTTATTTATGACATTGGTTTGGGGTTTTTCAAATTACAATGCTGCCATCATCACTGTCTGTGCTACTTGAGAGGACTCCAGTTTTAAGGAATGATTCTGCATTGCAAATCCACAGCCTTTTGACAAGGACAGTTACAGGTAAAGATGTTACAAAGCATTATAAGTGAAAGCATCATTGGAATGGCTCAGTCCAATCAGATTAATTTTTGTAGTGTAATGAAAGCTTTCAGAAACACTGTACATGCCTTAGTTATTCACATTCTTTAGGTTACTTAAGGCAGCTACTCAGACTTGCATAATCAATCACTTTTTTTTTTTTTTTTTTAACAGAACTACAAACTGATATTAAGAGTGGAATCTGAGTCAAATTGCTATGGCTATTTCTATGGGTTAGTGCTCATCTAGCAGTGTGCATCAGTGTGTGGGGTTTTTTTGTTTGTTTTTTTTCCTCTCGTGTATGTGCTTTAATTTCACTCCAGTAATTTGTTAGTAATAAACTCAAGGTGGATGGGAATATTGTGGTTCACTATCTATCAGAATCACAGGGCATCTTTTTTACTTAACCAGAAATAGGTCCAGACATATTTTACGGGGAGGCACAAGGTGTTTCAACCCCCTCCCCCCCCAAAAAAAAAGAAACTTAATTAAATCTGCAGTATCCTGGTCTGAGTTCTGGAGGATTAAAACTGGTTATATTGCACAAGGCTTTAGGAGATTTTACCAAGCTGTTGTTGCACAGTCCAATTCTTGATATGTTCGGTTTAAGAAACACATTTATTCCATTGCTGTGTAATACGCTACAGAACAATGAAAGTATGGAAATTATTGTCCTAAAAGAATGGCAAAATATGAGCGTCAACACCTTGAAAGTACTAATACTAGAGCATGGGTGGCCTGTTTAAACTATAAAAGCATTCTGGTTGTCAATAGCTGTAACTTCTCCCCCCTGGACCCCCTCCCCCAACCCCCTTTTTTTTCTTTTTTAACCCTAAAGACACAACTGTAAGCCACTTGAGCTAGATTTGTGTTGGCTGCTTGACTTCCAGTCTAAGGCATTACTAATACAGCTACTTGGAGTAGTTACTTAGCTTTTACTTTAGGCCTTATTGTAGCAGAGCTTGAAATTAAATATTTTTTTTTCTGTGCAAGTTGAGAATATTGTTATACAGTCTCTATTCTTGTAGGCATAAAGCATATGTGCCAAGTTCAGTTGTGAAAAGCTAAACCTGAAAAACCTTCTCTTTCTGAAAAGAAACTTAGCTTGGTGTTGTGGGTTGGTCATTTCTGCTCTTGTGTTATATGGATATCTTTGGTCTCTTGTGTATATTTCCTACAATGCACTTGGTAATTCTCATAATAATGTTATTACAGACAACAGTTACCACTCTGTTCAGTATCTGTGTTATTCCTCTGTTAGGTATTACATTTTTGGTCTTTCTTGCATTTCTAAATCAGTCTGAGCAGTGTTATGTCATGCCTCATTCTTTTTCACAGATCTTGGAGATATACTTTGGTTATTGATACTGTCAACATGCCTAGGCAAGAATTTACGGATTAAAATGTTTATCCTAATGTGAACTAATAATACTTGCCAGTATAAGATAGGAGAATAGTTTTGCACCCCCGCTCTGCCCAAAAGATAAGACCTCATAATGTCTACAAAATCATGTTTCATCTTTGCACTCCCTTTTTGAAAGCACTTTGAGCTTTTCACAATTAAAAACAAATAGGTAAGAAAAGACTTGATAATTTATTAAAAAAAATAATAATAAAATAAATAAAAAAAAGTGAGCCGGTATTTTGGACAGAATCAGATGTAAATATCTGAGCATTTTCTGTGTCCAGATTGCAATGTAAGACTTGAGGTTAATTTTTTCAGGATCATTTAGTCATGGTCATTTGTCCTGACTTCAGTGGAAGTAGAGATGGTTTGTAGCAAAGCCATACACTCAGTGTAATTAGCTATAAAAGTATATATCTGCTATGAATAATAATAATAAAAAGTAAAAGTGTGAAGAACAGGTAGGAGACCTGTATTTTTTCTATGATTAATTACAAGTGATTCCGTCTTTGTAGCAGTGTTTCATAAATGTAATTTTTTTGAAGCACGAATACTTAGCAATGCTGTGTTGTGCTTTGAGAAATTAAAAACAGTAAATGTTCTTAGCAGAAGACGAGTAACTATTTAAAATGATTCTTCATTTACTGGTGTTAACACATGATCAGAACAATTCATATTCAATGTAGATGTTTGGTGAAGTGTTTGCCAATCTCTTGAATGTGTTCTGAATTTGTAGTTTCTAAGGCTTGGCTTCTTTCAGCTCTCTCTGATACAGTCTGTCACTTTGGATTTGAAGCTACATGGAAAAAAAAACCACTGTGAACTTGGTGAAATTGTATTGTGCAGATCTACTCTGCTAATCAAATCTAAATTCAACGTTATGCTACATCTTTGCTATTTTGGCACTAACATCTAAGAGCTAGAAAGTAACACAAATTATAATATTTTTGCCATAAATAAATGACTGGTACCTGTTGCACCCAGGTAGAGTTAGCGATCATTCAATGTTTGGTGCCAAACATGACAATGACCAATATCTCAGTAGTGCTCAGACAGAGAAGAAATAGCTGAGAGACAGAATAATTCTAACAACTATACGTAATTTATGTCTGTTTTCATGTGTTGTGTGCACGCAGCCATGATTTTCCAGACCCGAGCTTGGCCTATGTTTCATGCCTGCTTTTGTTGTCTTTCATGAAATACGAGCGTTGTGCTTCATCCAGTCCTACCATATAGTCAATCCCATTGTGTGCCTTTTTTTTTTTTTTTTAATGCTACTAGCAATACAATAAAATGGCCTTCATCTTCCCTGTGTAATATTATAGAGCTTTGCCTGTCTCCCTTCTCCTCTGTTTCTGCTTGAAGACCTAATTTTGGTTTGCCTCTGGTGTTTTTCTCTGTTCTGAGACTACACTACAGCTGAAATGTTTTTTTAATAAAAATGAAAACTTCAAGCTGCATCTGTGATCCCTTCCCTTAAATGTGCTTCCATGAGCAGTGTATACTTGTTTGCGTCTCCTTAACTGATTTGTGAAATATATACTCTGGTAGGGCCATTAATAACATTGCATGGACTCTATGTCAGGTGTCCTATTGTCATGTGCTCCAGTTCTTACATTTTTGTTTGGAGAAGACAACAGGTACTTAATCAAGAATGAATAGTAGATTAAGACTAAGAATTCTGATTAGCATGAAAAATCTTTATGTTGAAAAGTATTTTTCTCAGAATATTAGTCAGATCATTTAAAACTGGAAAAAATCCCTAACTGTTAGAGATCTGCCCAGTTCTGATCCTAACTTATTCCAGTGTCTAATTGTTTACATATCTGAGTTAGATTACTCTTTCAGGCAGAAAAATCTTCATGATTTTTAAGACTGTCACTATTGTAAACTATTTGTTTTTACATATATTAAAAAATACATAGGTATATATTTGGAATACTTTTTAAATTTAGAAATCTCATGTTTGAAAATACTTTTTGTTTTGAAATTGAGGCCTAATCAATAGAACAAACTGTATATGTGTGTATAGATGTTTTTCTTGTATTTTATATATAAATATAAATTATGAATTTTAGATAAGGAAAGATAGATATATTTGACAGAAAAAAATCAAAAGTCCCTGTCTAAGCCACATAATACACTACCTGGTTTAAATACAGACAGGAAAATTAATGATGCAAAGCAAAGAAGGCTTAGCAAAGCTGTAGAACATGTGAAAGTGTGTGTTAAGAAACAGGTGAATCTATACAGTGAACTTCTTCGAGTCCCCAGTGAAGCTGCAAATACACAGTGTCATTTTCTGTAAATGAGGTAACATTTACAGTGAGTGCTTTGGGTAAATGATATAATGCTGAGCTCTTGTCAAAGCTAAATGTCTAGAGTCAGGACACACATTGTGGTGTTTTACAGAAAAATGTGAATACGTTTCTGACACTATATTGTCCCATTTCACCTTTGTTTCACACTAATTGTTTTAATGGTGAAGATGATGTAAATAAATCTTACTGTATTCTCTATGAATGCCAGGAGACATGCAGGAAGACCTTGAGCCTCCTGATATCTGACCAAAGAACTTATCCATCACTCCTGAAATGAATGAAGTCAAATACAGTCTCTGTAGCACCTTTCACTTTTACAGCACCTTTTTGTATTTGTGGCGGAGAAATTATATACACAAGAATGATTCTATTTACGTATGAATTGGAAGAGAGTGAATTACCAGGGAACTCATTTGCCATACAGCTTTTTCAGAAACCAAAGAATTAGATATTACTGTAATTCATTCTGAGTTCCACTGCTACAGTATGCAACATTTAGTGACTTTTTCCACATTAGATCACAAAGCATAGTAAGAGCATAGTAATTCATTTCCATTCCAGCTTGTTACACATGAGAAGTAGAGAGGCTTCTAGCCGCATTTGCCAAGCTTATATTTTTTAGGTAGTCAGGTCTTGGAATTCCAAACGCAAATATTGATTGCCTGAAACCTTCATATTAGTGCTGAATTCTAGTCTGAAAAATTGAAATCTGGACTCATACAGTGAGCCTTTAGTATGAGTCTGGATTAAAATGCAGGTATCTGACTTCTAATCATGATGTTTAGTTCTCCACATTACAGATGATTACTTGAGTAATAAGATATATTTCATCCATTGAAGGCTAAGGTCTCAAGGCCCAGCTTTTTCTGCACATTTCTGGATATATCAGATTCTAACTCATCCAGGCAGCTGGATATATGTGTGTATCCTTACCACGCCAGATGTTGGTGGAAAGTAGGCTGTAGAAACATCTCCACCTGGATGAAGTTGTCCCAGTATAACTGAGGACTGACAGGCTGAGAAGTATCTTTCAGTAAGCTTCATTTTAGGGTACGTGGGCTGCAATATAATGCTGCAACTTTTTAAAGAACCTCACTGTGGGAATGGAGTATTTTTGCCCCAATGCAAGTGTGTGTTCCGGGGGGGGTGGTTCCTGACTTTCATAGCCATGACGGAGAACATGGACTGTTAACCTGAGAGTATTTTGTGCTTCCGTGGTGCATTTTTAGTGTTTCCCAAGATGCAATTATTGGCTCCTCTCTAGTGCTTGGTGACCATCTAATCTCTTTTTGATTAATGTTTGACAGCTTTTTCTCTTGTACTTTTCCTCTTCTCATTCATGCTTCTGTTACTTCCAGTAATTTCCTTCCTCTCACCTTTCTTTCCCTGTAAAAAGAATTCTCAGTGTCTGCTCGGAGTCTGTGATCCAGCATTTTCAAGGGTGCAACAAAAGCTAAGCTTCTAATACTTCGCAGAACCAAGAATGTCTGCATTTTATTAACTCCATTTTAATTACAGAATCACAGAATCGCTGAGGTTGGAAGGGACCTCTGGAGATCATCTAGTCCAACCCCCCTGCTCAAGCAGGGTCACCTAGAGCACATTGCACAGGATTGCATCCAGGCGTGTTTTGAATATCTCCAGAGAAGGAGACTCCACCACCTCTCGGGGCAACCTGTTCCAGTGCTCTGTCACCCTCACAGTGAAGAAGTTTTTCCTCATGTTCAGATGAAAGTGTCTGTGTTTCAGTTTGTGCCCATTGCCTTGCGTCCTGTCGCTCGGCACCACTGAAAAGAGTCTGGTCCCATCCTCTCGACACTTTCCATCTTAATGAAGTAGGGAGTCTCTGGACAGAAGTACAGTATATGGGGAAAGGAATGCAATTCTGAAGGGCATACCCTGGAAATAATTAAAAGCATTAGGTTCATCCATCAGTTTGGACAAGAAAAATGTACAAATGGGGGAACCAAAGTAGAGATCGGCACACATGTTAAATGACTTTTAATGTTTGTCATTTGAGGATTTTCACACTATCAAAGAATTCAATATTCCCTCTTCATTTGCAATAGCAGTAACCAATCCTGTACATCAGAATTAAGCAAAACTGCACAAAGTTGTTATTGCTCTGAAGTGCAGCACTTGCTGAGCTGGGGCTGCTGTCATGTCATCTTTGTTTCCCTCTTGTTTCCCTGGTTAGCTCCTTTCTAGCCAGTCATTTAACAATAATGCCCCCCTTGACATTTTAACTTAGGACATCCTTCATATGCAGCTCTGCTTTTTCCAGTAAGGGTTTCTTAGGGAGCTAGGACCACTGGATGGAGCTGGTGAACACCAGTTGTGGGTGCCACTTGAGTATAGTGTTCATGTCTGCACAATATTTTCCAGAGAACTGCAGGAAGATACCTAGGCCATCTTCCTGATATCTTCCTGGTCTTATGTTTCACTGTCATAGGTTTTGGGTTGTGCCTCTTGAACAACTTCAAGTCTATTTTACTGTGAATATTTTTCTGTTATGTGCATTAATAAGAAAGCCCGTCTCCTGAAATTTTTTTATCCCCCCCCCTTTTTTTAAAAAAACCCACAAATCCAATATGGTTTTACCTTGCAAGTTTTTAGATTCATCAGACTCTAAGAGGCAAAGCAAGAGAGAAGGAGAAACAAATAGTGGCAATTTAGAAGAACAAATTCCTTTAGATCCCAAACCATTTAAAGTATTGCTATGAATTCCTGGTAAGTACTACCATCTACATATCTGCAGTAACTTTGCTAGCTGAATATTTTTTTGAAACTGTGATCTTACTCTGTCCAGAAAGTTATTTATATGCCTTTGGACTTTGTAATGAGACTTCTTCACCTGTCTTCTACTCCACTATTTAGATCATAAGTTATTTGGAGAGGAGACTCTTGTGTTACTTACAACTGGAGAATCCTGATACCTGCTTGCCTTGTGACATGCTAATAGAACGGGCATATCAACTCTTAGAGAGGCACATGCTATTGTTTTTTCATAATATCCTGAATCCATCTCCTTGGCTAAATATGCATGCAATTTATACTTGGTGTGTCTCCTTGATAACTCATAAAGGAAAAGAAAATGCACAGGACCTTTATAATGTAAGCTTAATTGAAAGAATACAAGCTCCTGCTTGTAAACGTATTATGAGGAAGGTACCACTACTTGTTTACTTTGTCTTTTCTTTGCTATTTAGGCATCCTAATTAGAGAGTGACATTTTCTGACTTAATTTATATTCAGTAAGAATTCTACAAAGAAAGCAGAGAAGCCAAGTATGTGCTATTACATTCCCCATTCCTTCTATAGATCTATCCCTGGGAATATCATTAATTAGCATCATTAGCTTTCAGGCACTGTCAGCAGTTACTTGCAATTTCTACTTAATACCTTTCAGTTATTCTCCATTGTCACATTTAATATTTGCATAAAGAGAGCCTTCATAGTATGACTTTGACAAGGACGTTACACTTTGTGCAGGTTTATTAAAAAAATAAATGCTAAGGTTTAAAATATAGTGCTGCATTTATATTTACTAGCCTGTAGGAACTATCCAGGTAACCAGAGGATTTCCAATGAATCTCAAGCAAGCACTGTATGTGATTCATGACTGTAGTGGAGGAGTTAGCCAGAATAGCTCACCTAGAATACCAGAAATGTTTCAAGAAATTGTGCAAGTAGGGCACTAAAGCTTCAGTGGCCTTTCTAATGAGGAAAAAGTAAGAGAGGTAGAATTCTGGACTACTTTCATGTGACTGTTTCTAGAGAGATTTCTTTGGGAGAGAAAGTGTAGATGGAAAGAAGGGAGAAGGTTGCAAGCAAAACTCAAAGTAGATCTACAAAGACATGCCTCTGAGTGATGGAGCTCACTGATTTAACAGACTGACCTGGCATCAAATACCACAGATTTGCACCCAAATGCTGTGTCTTACTATATGTTAAGATCAGTTGGGCTAGAGCTGACATTCTGTTTCCCTTTTTCCTGTTCTTGTAGTTAACTGCTGACAAGTCTTCTGTGTAGAAGAGATCCGATATGTAATTTTTAAGTTAACATCTGCATGTCTGCTACAAAATATGGTGTTAAAAGGGTGCTATTTGGACAGACTTTGATTCATGTCCTGTGAGAAACAAATAGGAGATAATGGTTCTGGGGAAGCTGGGTGTGAGGGATCGAACTCTTTGCCTGGACTTTACTCCTGACTAGTAAGCAATGAAAGACAGTGGTGACTTTCTCTAGTCATTTAGTAGGCAGTGGCTGGAAGAATCCTGCCACTCCCCACTGAGGACTCACTGTCTCTTGTTAAAGAGCTCACTTGCACTGCTTCTCCAGCAAGTTTTAGTGATTGCAATCTCTCCTTTAGAGAAGGAGACAGCCTGAAAAGATTCATCAGAGTTTCAGGAAGCCTCTGGAAGGAAAATTGAGGCTTTGGATTATTTAAAAGTCTGGACAAAGTGGTTGACTGAGTGATTGGTAGAACAATTTACATAATCATTTCTGGAACTGACTTTCATATCTGTTAAAAAAAAAAAAGTTAATGGAATGGTTCAGGAAGTGTTTCTGCTCAAAAACAGAGTGCTGACTACTTCCTGTATTCATGTGACATTGTGGCATGCAGAAGGAGTTGTAACCAGCCTCCACCTTGACTATATGTGCATTTTTCTACTTTGGGCACCATACTGAGGGATTTGTCACCAAGTGTGTTACAAGGCAGCCAGCTTGCCTTTGCATCCTTGAAAACAATACAGTGCTCGTTCCAAGAAAGCTAAGATACGTGCTCTAAGATAGCTCTCAAACATACTTGAACAGACAGCAGTGAAATGGGCTTATTCCACCCAGAGGTCTCTAATACAGTTTTAATAATGTAGAACCTCCAGATGCTGTAATGCTATTTTAAGAAATTTAAGGAATTAAGGATAACCAAGCCAAAGCACAAATTAAATGAATTGTTCTCAAGTCCAATTAATAAACAAAGAACAATGTTGATGTGTCAAAGACCTTGGAGGATTTCAAGATTATAGTGGCAGAGAACATGAAGCTGCATCAAAAACCAGATGCAAAGAGCAGTGCCTATGCCTGACAAAATCATTCCAGCAGGTCAAAGAGGTAGTCTGATATTGTTATTGTCCATGGAGGCCACCAGGCATATCAGCAGGCAGTTCTCCATCAGTAAAGTGGCAGTTTGGTGTTAGTGTTTTCTCCTTGGCTATGTAAATGTCATTGAAAATTGGTAGTCAGACACCTGGAAAGCAGAACCTGATGTCTGGACAATTTGTCAAATGTCTACTAACCTTAATGTAAGGGACAGTGCTTGAGGACGGGGGGGGGGGGGGGGGGTTTAAATGAGGAAAAAGTTCTCTCATTGAAGTGAATGGGATGAAGAAGCTAACTAAGCTTCTTAACTAAGCTAACTATGCTAAGCTAACTTAGCTAACTAAGACCGGTTGAGTACTTGTTCTTGCTGCCTGGGAAATTAACTCCTTAACCCTAGGCAACAGAAAAAGAAATTTGTAGTAAATTAAGGAAAGAGTGCTAAGCAGGGAGAGGTATTGAAAAGCATCAGACTTCTCTGAGTAAGATTTGAAATGAGCAAAGAAACTTATTGATGATGGAAATGGGAGATATTCCACACAAACACACTTGTGTATCAGATAAGGACTGGTGGTTTGTGGTTAAATTTAACTCCTTTATACTAAAATGTGTGAAAAACTGATGTATGTTGCTTTGCCTGTGATGTGCTGCTGAACTAATGCATTTCATTTTGTTCAAATTTCATTTTCTTGGACTTCAGCAATGATGGTGATTAACTTTGAAAGCTAATTAGGATAGCATGTAAAATGTGTGGGAAGGCCACTGCAGGCCATTGGTTAATGTCATCCTGCCATACCTCCTTCAACTACTGTTCTATTTGTAAGTACTTAATGCTTCACAGGACATGTCTGGATGTCTTGCAGGTTCAGGTGCTTATAGAGCATATGGCATGAGCTTAATGAAGCATTCTATCATGTGGCCCTCTGGACCTACCTAAGGCAACTTCAGCAAGAGTGTGGCTTAGAGTACATTCACTCTGACCACTGCTCACAATTCTTACATTAGGAACTGGATATCTCAGGGTCTGATCCATCCACCACTTGGTATCTGCTTCGGAGGGAGGCCTTTGGTGCCTCTCCCTATTCACTTCCCAGCACAACTCTACATCTCCCTTCTGGCACTATCCTTTCTCCACCCACACTTGGCTGCAAGCAGCTTGATTGGGACACATCAGGAGCTGCTGCTGAAGGAGGGTATCTTCCCCTATCCTTGTGGCTTCTGTGCTCGCTCTGTTAGCCAGTGCCTCTGCCAGACCATTGCATTTTCCTTCCTCTCCCCTGCACAACATGGGAGCGGGCAGAGAAGTAAAAGGGGAGATACAGCAGTGGTGTGGTAGTCTACCTCAGAGATGTGTGGATGAGAGAGAAGTGACCTTCCTTGTGGGCTGGTGATTGCTCTCGCCATCTCCACACCTAGATGAGCCACATCTGTCTTTAAAGAGGTCACATCTGCTATAGCAGGGAGAAATGGTGGGGATTCTCCACTTGGTCCCTCTTTCTCCCATTTCCTACATGTGCCATTTCTGCCTGTTCAGCCCACTGCCTGGGCTCAGGAACCAGAAGGGCTCTGGTATGCTTGCCTCTATTTGGCTCTCTGAACCATGAGCAGTGCCTGAAGTGAGAGCCCCTCTGCCACTGCTGCTTTAATGGCTCCATCTGCATTTTTCATTTGCACACAATAGCACTTCCAAATTCTTCCTAATATCCCATTATAGAAGAATGCATCAACCCGAGAAAGGGCCATATGAACCAAGTGATTGAATTGTTTGCATCTATCTTGACAACTCACACTTGGGAAATAGTTTCTAAGACAATTGAGTCATCTGATTTTATATATCAGTGCATACAAACAACGCATAGCCAATTGTCACTGGTTGAATATTTTGACTAGGAACGTAACTTTGATTTAGCTGACAAAAGTAAGAGAATGTGTCTGTTTTCACTGAAAGCTTTTCTATGATGGTCATTGTTCGTAGAGTTTCAATATATTCATGGTTCACTCAATGCATTGCATGCAATTATATGCAATTCATTCTCTCCATTATGCATCAGCTAAAGGACCTCTGAAGTAATCGGCAAGTTTAACTCAGTCTTCCAAGACAACAGTTTTATAGATGGAACTATTTCCTGAAAACGAAACACACCATTGACTGGATGTATGATTTGCACGGCATAATTCAATATTGTAACTCTTGCTGCCTCTGCTCTAATGCTGATTAAACCCCAGGATTGTAACAGAAAACTATGTACTTACAGGACTTCTCCTAGCTGAATTAGTCATAGACTAATCGAAGAGTCTTGACTCTGCTTGCTCCTCTCTTGAAACCTTCATTTGAGATGCAAGGCTCTCACTTTAAATGTGGACTTCTTACTAAGCTACTATCTTGTTGAGCTTTCATTGAGAATGTGTACAGGTTACATTCTTGTGTTATGTGTAAACATTAGAAAAGACCTATTTTAAATCTTTAAGAGAATAGTATATGCAACTCTACTAGATAACCTTTCAAAAAAAAAAAAAGGAATCTTTTGTGTTTTTGTTCTCATCTCAGCTATTAATAAATATTTGCCTTTGACAAATCAATTCATCTCTCAGTCTTGATTTCTAGTTTTGATCCTATGTTAAGCATAACTTTCTACATTTAAACTTGACTTTGCTGTAATTGCCAGTGACTACTATGCTTAAAGTGAATAGCATTCATCAGAAACAAACATTTAACTATTTGTAAATCGGATTTGATTGTCTCATGTTCTTGAAGTTGATTGGGAAGGGGAATAAGAGGGCTGATATTTTCAGTTCAGTGGCTGAGTTCCCTACAAATTTGTTACTCTCCATTCAGAAATGAAATATTAAAAAAACTCTGAACTACGCTATCTAAAGATTTGCTACTCTGAGAATCAGAATTGGAAATGTAAGTTAAAAATTTTTATTATGGTGTTGTAATAGCTCCTATTTCAGCAACAGTTATTTATGACAGCTTAGCGCTGTCTTTTCAACTATGAAAAATTTGGCATTGACTTCAGTGGGTACAGGATCACTTCCTCAGTGAGTGAGTAGTAATGCATTATCAATTTTGCAGGTGATAGAAAACTGTTCTCCTAATCTTTTTACTCATGTCTTCTCACTGTACGTTTCATAAAAAGGGTTGGCAAGTTAGTGCTGCTCTGCTGAAGCCTTTCTTCTGGAAAACTACAGTTTGCAAAAAGCAAGTTTTCACACATTTTCCAATTCACTCATCTTTCTTTTCACAGATGCTCTGAACTTTCTTTGAAGCTGAAATGAGCTGAAACTTGCAAAGGCACATCACGGGCAATTTCAAATAGCTTTTATATATGTTTCACTATAGAGGACACAAAAATTCCATTTATTTTGAGAAAATATATAGTAGCATGGCCTTGAGTCCCTTCCCACAACTGCTTCTGCAGTTGGTTTGTTTGCACACGGCTGAAATTCTTCAGAGTATATTCTTGAGAGATCCTTCATGCCAATTACACACAGGAATTCCAGAAAACCCACATTTCCACTGGTATGGTCCTTATGTGGTGCAAGGTTGATAAACTTCTAGAAGAATGTCTTACATGAATAATATCAAATCATTAAAATTATAGGAAGCTTGTTCTGATCTCCGTTTACTACCTCTGAAATTTGAATGCATAGCACAGAGTTTTGCTTCCAGATGAATGGGACTATCCATTTACATCACTTTCCTTTTTTTTTTTTTTTCCACATTAAGGAAGGTGGTAATTGCCAAACTGTTGGCAGCAAGTGCTGGAAGCAGCAATATGAGTGATTTCCTTGGTGACTGTCAGACTCTTCAGACAAGCCTTTCAAACTACATTCTTAATAAGAGAAATATACTGTGGGAAAGATAGACGATGTGTTCTTTAGCAGGCTTGTTTCTTGCCAATATACTGAAATATTTTTCAAGCTACCAGCCATTCCAGTTTCATACTGGTGCATTAGCTTGGGGAACTGACTGATAGACTGAATGATTCATTGCATTCTTTATTTTTATGGCAGACCAATAATATCCTTTGAAAAGTTTAGAAACAGAACTTCTGATGTAATGTCTGAACATATTTTTGCAACTCTGGCTCCTCAAGAGATCTTTCCTGTAGTGACTAATTATGCATTTCATAATGATGTGTTTCGTAAATACATTCTGTCAAATCACAAGATAGAATAGCAGATTAATAAGATATGGTCTTGGATTGAATTAATAGAAGAAAAATTCTTAAGCAATCTGCTGCTAGTAAATGGCTAAATATGGGTCAGGTAACATGATTTTGTTGCTTAGCTTGGGCGATGTTCATCTCCTGTCTTGCTGCTTACGTTTTTAATGGGCTTAATTTTCAATAGCTTGCAAGGTGATAGGTGCCTATGTGATATAAAGTTATGAGCCTGGCATGCTTGACTTACTCTGTAGCCTTGAGTTAACCACTACATGTCTCTGCCTCAGTCTCCACAGCTATAAAATAGGGAGAACGTGCTTTCCTCAGAGGAGGATTGTGCGTGTTAACTAATTGATCAAGAGTGTAAACAGTGCCCTGCAAATATCATGAAGGTGGTGTCCCTAATTCAGGATTATATTGCTGATTACAGGCAGTGCTTTTGAACAAGGAATGACTTTTTTCTTAAGTTCTGTCCGAAAGGTTTTCCTTAATATTTTGTACTACCTTCTTTGCCTTGGAATTGCTTGCAAGATTTATCTGTATTTATAAATTAACATTGGTGGTCAGGCAAACTGCTGACATGGACATTTTTCCAATATTCGTACTGTGCCTGCTGTTTTGATGGGATAAATTTCCGGATATCATTATCTAATCTTTTGGCTTCCCATCCTCTCTCTCCTAAAGTCACAATGGACTGACCACTGTAGAGAATGGAAAAATTTCCTGCAAAACTTAGATGTGTGTGTATATGGGCCACTTGCATGATTGTTCGTGTGGGGACTTGTAAGTTTTATTTGGTTCTGCAGAGCACTTCAAAGAAATTCAGATGTGGGTAGGATCTATGATTATTAAATCAAGAGTTATGTTTTTGAAATACTAGTTTCTGCTCATATTCTGAAAACCTGAAAAACTGCCGTTGTTGTTTAAAATGAGCCTATTGCAGTAATGTTTAATGATGATTTCACCTTGTCAGTAAGGTAATACAAAGTTCTTCTGTGTTTTATTAAGGCTGCAGAGATCTAAAACTATCTGTGTCTTTGCTTAAACCACACTCCTCTGTGAGTCTTCCAAAAGCAATTAGTCTGTTTTATTGTTGTGCATCGATTTTCCCCATAGAACTGTGACTCCTGCTTTTTCTCAGGATTTTCTTTCTTTCTTTTCAACACCCTAAAGGCATTCCAATAACTAAAATGAATATACACGAACATCTTGAGAGAAGAAATCCCTATTAGGATTTCTAATGTTTTGAATGCTTTCCACCTTCCCTTATCTGCATACGGCTTTGTATAATGAATAAACTTGCAAATCATTAGAAATTCAGATAGGGATTTCTCCTGCCTTAAAACTGAACAGGGCTTGAAGAATCCTAATTTATTGGTTATAGAATTAGAGAATTATGGAATATTAGACTAAAGTCATACAGAAACCTTGGGTTGAGTGAAGAATCCCCTTTTTCTACTAGATTTAATTATATTTATTTTTATTTAGTATTTCCTTTAACATAAACACTTTGGATATTCATGCCATGTAAAATGCTGTTACTAATTCAAAAATTCCCTTTTTTATGTGGATCTGTATTTGATTGAAGTTAATAGAGAAGTATTGATGAACATATTGTATCCCATATTTTTATAAGAATATTGCTGTTTTCATTCCAATTAAAATCACTTTAATTTTAAACAAAATGTATGTAGTGCTTTAAACTTAGTTTAAGAACCTAAATGTTCTTAAATGTGACTTAATCAGAGCAGAAAATGTTTACTTTTTTTTTTTAATTGTCCAAACTCAGAAGTAGCTAAGGTACACTAACTGCAGAAATCCCAAAATAGAGATATGTAATTTTTTTCTCTTTCTTTTTATAATTAAAGCTGCTATTTTTAGTCTACAGGAAAGCATTTGTTTTTGCAATCTCATGTTGAAAGGACAGTAGTCTTTTAGAATAATATGCAATTAATAACTGGATTATAGGTATGTAAGGAAAGCTAAAAAAACTGTTTTATTTGGCTCACTTCCTCTAAAAGGAAGTTTGTATGGTGTAGTAGTACCAGCATAGCTGATCAGATTAATCTGAACTTGAATAACAGCTTGGGCTTGAAGATGTTAGGCTTGTGATACTTCTGCTCATGGTCTCTTATTTTTTCATTCATCTTTACAGGCCTGTAACTGTTTTTAAAGGCATGTCATTAGATAGATATTGAAAGGAAAATGCTGATGATGGCTCTACAAAACCAATAAAGCTGCCTTTATTAGCTTTTATAAAAGTCTTTAGTGCACATAGGGTCTTAGTCTTGCTAGTCAGTGAACCACACTTAGCCATTTAAAACCTGTTTCTCACAGGCATTTTCAGAAGCCTTTGCCCCTGCTCCTATAGTGCTCTACCCATGCAAACATATTTTGGCAGATGCAATTTTCTTCTCTCTTCTAATTTGCTACCTTTTAAAGTCAGAATGCAAAATGTTAAACATGTACCTGCTCTTTGGTGTTGGTGACCAGTGGAAGAGGTCACTGGTGGCTCTTAGGAAAGGAATAAATTCCTTTCCATTTCCTGTATTACTGGCTGAGACAGTAAACATTAATTTTCATCAAGCACATTGCTATAAATCTCAGTTTAATATCTGTTTCAGATGTTCTAGATAAATCCTTAACCTTTCAGTTGTTCCCTCTTGTAATCCCATATCACTGATGAATCTTGGCAGTGACAAATGGCACTGTTAGACCCTGCAACTGCTTCTGTTCCTGTTCTTCCCTATGCTTTTCCTTTGGAGGAAGGAGGAGGTTGGGGAAAGACAGTTTGCTGAATACTAATGTTCATAAATGGCATCCTTCTTTTCCTTCCTTTCCTCCCCTTCCCCAAATTCTGAGCAGGTCTGTGAAAAACAGAAGTCACCTGTTTAAAAAAAAACAAAAAAACCCCAATAAGCTGCTTGATCTAAACTGTCTGCTTCTCTTGGTAGTAAATTTAGTAATGCTAGATGATGATGATGATGGTGTTTGGGTTTGCAGCCTTCCAGGTCACTTAGTTCCAACAACGATGCGCTTAAGAAGTAGGTAGATTGCATCCTGAGGGAGCTGCTACTGTCTGCCATTGAGATAACTTGCAGAGAATTTATTACATTTTTGAAACATAGTCAGTATGATTGAAAAATAATGAAGCACGCATTATCCAACAGCAACCAGAAAGGTCAGAAACCTGCTGCTGCTTAAGGCTTCTAGAACACTGTTGCAAAAAGTTATTGTCTATAGGACAGAAAACTACTGTCATATAACAATTGAGAATTAACATATGTCGTGTAAGTAGCTGACCTGGGGTTTGATTGGAATGAAGTTGGACTCTGCTACTTTTGGGTCTGTCCCACCTTTACTACCATCTGGTGGGAAGACTGGCAAACAGGTACAATAACTCAGATTCATGAGTAGTATTAATCCATGTGTCAAAGTGAGGAGGTGGATGTGATTAACCAGTAACAATGTCTTCCCAAGGAGGAAAAAACCCCAAACTCACTGTACTGCTTTCTTAGGTTAAGATCTAAGTGAAAACAAAATTTCGACTCAAGACTAGAATATAACTTTTCAACAAAATGAAGATAAGTCCTATATCACAGAAGACTGACCAAAAATTTTCCATTAGCAGCCTTTTGAAAAAAGGCAGTATGCAGTATGAAGTGTTTTGTTTTGTGAATTTTCTGTTTTGAAGAAAAGGTATGGAAGTATTGACTGCTGTCCTGATTACATAAAATAAAGTTAACAGAGTACTTCAACTTCTATGTAAGTAACAATTTTGTAGTAATGCGCCTATTAAACTGTCAAGAACCAGCGTAAAACTGTTAGAAACTAAAGAAGAAAATTCAAAATAAATATTGGAGTTCTGAAAATTTCCAGAATATCTATTTGATAGGAAAAATTTTGTTTGAGGTAACTGAAGATAAATTTCAAAGCTCCAGTTTCATATGAAAAATGTCCATTTTGATGGGTTTTGTGGTAGCGAGGAATTATGTTGTTAAGAGGTTCTGGCCTGAGCTGGCTGGCCCCAGCTACTGGGTTGCGCAGATGTTTGCTGTGCGGTCTAGATCCGTTAGAGCTCAAGACATTGCATGGAACTGTCCTCGGTGAGACTGCAGGGGAATCCCAGTGTGAATGCCTTTGCTGACCCACAGCAGATCAGCACAGGAAGGTTTCTAGTAGCTCTATAGCCCTAGTAAAAGTTTTGAACTGAATGGGAAAGTCATTCAACAGAGACTGCAATATCTCAGAACAGGGCAAAGAAAGGGCTTAATCTTGTGCAGTGATATGTGTCTACAACTTCAGGTACCTTTAAAGGAGCTGAGCATGTTTGGTGCCTTCCAGGACCTGGCTCAGATTCTAAGTCATCATGATACTACCCGCTCCATCTTGTTTCCATTTATTGGTTCCGTGGGAATAATCTTGCTTAACGACCTCTCAAGGGTGCCACAAAACTTTATTAAATATTACTTAAAGAGCCTGGAGATCCTCCACAATGATGTGAATTAAATATAATAGTAAAGGTAACGCTTTAATGACATAGTTTCGTTTCTTGCAAAAAATAATTCTGTTCCATCTCTTTGAAAAACCACAAAGATTTTGTGCTATTTGTTAATATATTTAGATTAGATGCTAAAGTGAAAGCCCAAACACACTGTCGCTTTCAGACACAGTCAGGCAATTAGAGTGCAGCTTGTATTTTTGTTTTATAATTTAAGCCTACTGAAGTCATAAATTAAGAAGCTCATTAAATTTTCAATTGCATTAATAGGAAAATTCAACTTAAAATTCTTTGGTAAGGCCTAATAACAAAGTATTGAAAGTATGTGTCTCTTCCTCCATCCTTGGTAATCCTTGTTGCCCAGATAGCCTTCCCCACCCTTAATATAGCAAAAATAAATAAAGTAATAGGACTATAAATTGTGGAAAACCGTATCTGTTACATGGAGCTTAACATTAATCCTCCCTGTCACATTTTAAAGAATTGTTTA
This sequence comes from Apteryx mantelli, assembly GCF_036417845.1. NCBI lineage: Eukaryota > Metazoa > Chordata > Aves > Apterygiformes > Apterygidae > Apteryx > Apteryx mantelli. The sequence continues at coordinate 11,818,528 of NC_089987.1, forward strand.
ATGAATTCTCGTGATTGACAGCCTGCCCAATAAATAGCTGCAGGCATCTCTGCAGCAAGGTGCCAGCACCTTTGCACTCTGTGCTTGGCACTGCTTTGTTTATAGCAGGTTATCAAATAAAGAGATATCCTGCTTTTGTTTGGCAATACATGACACAGAATTTGATACTATAGACTGGACTATTTAAAAGAGAAAATATTAAAAATACCCCTATGTTCCCAGCAACTGGAATTTGTAAGTGTATGTATTTAATGAAGCACACAAATATGAAACTACTCAGCAAAATCTGTACTAGTAGAAGGGGCTGGATATCCATTAAAATAGTAAGGACCGGATTCACAGCTGTGGTGGATTTCGTCACTTCACTGAAGCCTTTTTTTGATACCAGCTAATGGTTCATGTCCAAATTACCTGAAAATTAATGGAGTTGCACCTGGTTATGCTGTAGCCGATTTTGTCCCACAGTGTTAGTTCGCTCATGTTATGTCAGTACAAGTATTGGAGAAATCCTTCATTCACCTTGATCTGTGTTGCTGGTGTTTAATTTATTCATTGGCTTGTCAGTGTTTATCTCGGTTATTACCAGATTCTAGCGAGAGAGGGAGAAATGAGCATGAGGGGGCATGAAATGCTTTGCACATAGTGCTAAGCTGCTCTGGACAAGTATGTACATGGAAGCAAGCTATTTGCCTAGACAATTTGTAGACTTCATTGTAAGTGTGAGTTTTTTCCTAAGAGTAGTCTAGTAATGTTCCTGTTGTCCGGTATCATTTGAAAGATAAATTTTGAAGGAAAAACTATTTCCTATATATAGCTGTACATTATAAAATTATATCAATTAACTGTCTGGTCAAAAGTGCAAAAGACATGTCGGCATTTCTTCAGGCAATTTGATGGCATCTGTTTCTCAGCTCTGTCCCCAGAGGTGACAAGGCCTAAGCTACTGCTCTGTGAAGTCCAGAAAACTCGTACTGATTTCAAGATTTGCATGCAGGGACCTATTCAAATTCCCTGATTGCATCTCTTAGCAGGACATTTGGTAAATGCTGTTTGGCAATACAAAGATATTTGATTATATTTGCAATATTAACTCTTCCTTCTCCTAATAAGACAATAAGAAACTTAAATACCTAACTGCAAGGTCAATTAGTTGATTTCTCTGTGTTTTTTTATTTTTGTCTCCTCCTGTGAAACATGGTACTTTTTTGCTGAACACAGATTGGAAATTTACTGTGACAAGTAACTGTGGCATCTCAGGGGGCACGTGCTGCAAAGCAGGGTGCCTGCCAGCCTCGCCACTTCTCTCGCGACCTTGCTGCATGCGTGACTTCCTGGCAAAAGGTTTCCTGCTGACTGCTGCTTCCCAGGGAGGTTTCAAAGAAGTGTAGGGCCAAATCGTAATCTGACATGTGTTTCTGAACAGGGGACTCAAAGCACAAGGGTTAATGCTGCAGGTCACTGGGAAGGGCAGTTCTTCTGGTCCCACGTGGGAGGTGATTCCCTCAGTCTTTCTTGCACGGCTGTCAGTGGTTAGTGAAGTTCCCTGCATGAGAAGCAGGATCTAAAGACTCTCTGATGGCAAAGTAAAAGAATCAGATTGTTGGTTTTGTTAGTTTGTTTTAAATTTGTTAAGCTAAAATGCTAATACTTTAGGGCCCAATTCATTTATTCATTTCTGATTGCTCAGAGTGGCACTATGAGAAACATGGCATGTCTCCCTTCCTCTTAGGGTCTGCACTTGCGCAGCACAGTCGTATACTGCCGTTAGCCAGGGCTTGTGATAAATCCAAAATATCGGCTCGAGGAAGGCTTCCATGTATTCCTCACCTAACACAAATTGTACAAAGCAAAAAAAACAAACAAAAAAAATCCCAAACCAAGAACTCCCTTTAACCACTAGCCGTGGCAGCCTGCTGCATTTTGGAGCATCTAGTCAATGTTTTCTTTTCCTCACATTCCTGTTCCAGTTGCAAAAATGTGACTCCATAATAATTAGGATCCGTCCTTGTTGATCAGTGTTTCTTATTGCTATTTACTTTTAACCTCTCCTCTGCTGAATCCAGCCTGAAAACTGATGGTAACTGTCTCAGAAGTTCCCTTTCTACTGTAAGCAAATGTTAATTTCATGAGAAAGAAAAACCCAAAGAATAATTGCAGTCAAGGCTGTCTCCACCCACTAATGCCATTCCATGTTTAGTCTGATGTAATCAGATCTTCTTTAGGATTTTCTGTAGCATTTGCAGTTTTAATGCACTTCAGTTTAATGTGATCTGTATAGGGAGGTTTCTGCTGGATGACTTTGAGTCCTTGGAGTTGTGAGAAAGGAATTTTCAAAAGGGTTCTGACTCCCTTTAAGGCATCTTTTTCTAGAGCTAAAGATTGTCCTTCCTTCAAGTCTGAAAGAGAGACATGTCCAAATATTTAAAATTGTTGTAATTTTGATAATGAAGATATTCATTGTAATGACACATTGGTCAGTAAAACTTCAGTAGGTTATTCCCCTCTTTCTGAAATGTAGAAGCTGACAAGTGTGTACTAAAGGCAGTATTTTGTTGAATAGAGAGTCTCACTACTGAAAGGACTTGATTTGTTTTCTTTGGCCCATGTATAGCTCCAAATCTTAGGCCAGTAGGGTTTCCTGTTCGCCATTACAATCCAGTCTGCAATTCTGGCTTGCACATACTGCTGACATTTATTATATTTGGAGATGTATAGTAAAGAGCTGAGATGCACTGAAGGCCCCCTGTCTCCTGCTCACAGGAATAGAATTTCCTATAGGAATTCATGTAGAAATGTGCTCTATTTTGAAGATGTGCTTAAGCTTGCTTTCACAGATTAGAAACTGTTTTCTTTGGTTTGGTTTAAGTATCAGTTTTTAAAGCATATAGAATTAGAATTGAACAATTTGGTTGAAGTACCTGTGGTTCTGTGCAGTGATTTCTTAGAAGCCAGAGCAGTAGCTCTTGGCTTTTCAGTTTTTTCCATTGTCAATCAGTATAATATGTTTTACTGTAGTTTTCCATACATTTCTTTGAGCAACACTGCTACAATAAAGCATATTAAATAATTTCATTAACCTTGGCCTAGACTTGCACTAAGAATCTTTTTAATTGGGTAAGTGTAGCACAGATGTGAGGGCTATGATTACTGCAGCTATGCCAATCTACTGGCAATGTGTCATTTTTAATGTGACAGCTGTATTCCAGCAATCAAGGGTTACAGCTTCTGGCAGCGTGAAGTTCTCATTATGCCATTTCTGCTCTGCAGTAAAATAATTATTTCAAAGCAAGCTGCTTCCTTCTCATCCCTAACCTGAGATTAGAAGACTTCCTGTTTATTGTTTTCTGACTTTTCATCTAATCATTATCTGCTGCAGCTGGGTTCATGTTTAAAAGTTAGTGTTCTGAGACTGACCTAAGGTGTATTACTTGTTTAAAAGAAAAATAATAAAAAAAGGTAACAAAGCAAAATCACTTTTACAGTACATTTCTCATTGAAGTAAATACACTGGGAATAGTTAAGAATTATAGGAGATTGTTTATACTTGCTTAGTTATGTCATATGCACAAATTATTTTTATAAACCTGTCTTTCTGCTAATCTGTGAACCATTAAAACAAATGCTTTCCATAATAATTTAATCTAGGGAATTTAAAAATAAAAGCCATGCAGTATTTATCTTCAGAACGTGCCACAGCAGAAGCCTGAATCTATTTGACTCATTTCACTTGAGATATTTTTGAAAGGGATATTTTCATTGTTTTTATCCTGACACAGTGAATTTCCTTTAATATACAAGGGGTGAGCAATGTGTAAGCAAACTCTTAAGAAATGCTGTGTGACCACAACAAAATATGCTTGCATTTGCAGAGGTAAAAGTCTTCGGTCAAGCTATCATTCCCCACCCTCAATTCTGAAGTAGTTCTGGGCATCTGAGCTAACAGGAAAGGCAGGGTTTTTTCCTCCTAATTTCATAGACAAATAAATAAGATAATTTAAACAAGAAAATAACAAAAAATAGCCTGAAACAATTCAGAATTATAACTACATGATCAAAAATAGAAGCAAATCTTCTGGGATCTAATGACTATAGTGGTGATCACAATTGCGATGGAAATTAGAAAAGCATCATGTAAGAAGAATTGTTTGTCAGCAGTATTTTATTTTTATAAATCAGTGCTGACTTTTGGTTTTTAATTCTATTTTGTTAATGTCACCATGTGTAACTGAAAAATCAATATCGCTGGATAGATGTATCATTTTTGTCTCTCTGCTTTAAAGGTCATATTCTTATTCAAGCAACTACAGAAATTAACATTTTTCAGTAATTTTAGAATAGGTAAGGTTTCTCTGTAGCCTTAAAAGTACACTAACGTGCTTTTGGCAACAAAATAGTTTGTGTTACTGCTGTGTGACAAAACCAATACAGAACCCTTATTAATAGACCTATTAATGTTTCATTTATTGTGAGGGAAATGGTAAATAAACTGTGGCTTTAATCTACTGCTGAACTTCCGATTACTATTTTTCTCTCTATCTTCTTGCAATATGTCATTTTTTCAATATGACTGAAATATTCTAACAATCAAGGGTTAGGATCCTAACAGCATGAAGTCCTCATTACATGATTTCTGCGCTACAGCAAAATAATGATTGTGAAGCAAGCTGTTCTCCATGTAACACTTACAGAATAACTCATAAGACCACCCATTTACCAGCTTCTGGTTATGGATTCAATTACTTTGTGCCTCAGGTTTGTGGATGTTGGAATCATGTCATACATCTGTCTTGAGCTGCACCATAAAAAGCATTCAAAGTGAATAAATTACAGGTGATGTTCCCCAGAAGCACTCCGAGGTTTTTGCTTTCTCCCAAGCCACTCAAGGCTGTGTCTTCTAAAAGTTTAATGAAGGTTTCATAAGCCATAAAAAAGCCCACTAGAATGTCATGACCCTCTTTCGTTTTCTGATATTGCACAAATCTATATTTTCCACAATTAATGGGGAGAAGAGAATTACACTTGAGAGAGAACATTTAAATGGTACTTTATGGTCCCAAACACATATGAAGCAGAACTGAAGAGGTAAATAAACAGTGTTTGAAATGCCTGCATAGGCCTCATAAAGAGGTACTCTTATTTTTCCCAACAACAGGACTTTATATGCAATTAATACAGTTTCTCTACTTCAGTATGCAATATAAAATTGGCGAAGAAATGAAATCATAAATAACTATTAGAAAGTGATTCTAGGTACAGCCATCATATATCTACTATTTCTTATATTAAACATATAGCAGAGGAAAATCCAGGGTGTCTGATTGTACTTCATTTGACCTATGGCTCCAGTTTTTTTCTTCCTGTTATTATAGGATAAAATTAAGGCTTGTATCAATGTGAAGCTGACCAAATGTTTTTTGAAAAGCCTATTTTCTTCAAGAGGAAGGAGTCCTGCTGACAGTGTAGGAAAACTTGCAAACGGTGAACAATTGTTGGGTGATCCAAAGTAATTGCTAAGTCTGATACTCAACCAGTGTACAAACCATGCCACAGTTATAGTTCAATTATTGATTGTGTTGTTATGAGAAATTTAGTATTAGCTGTTGTTTGTTTGCTCTCTGGTGCCCTGGAGAATTCAGTAAGATGCTTACTTGAAAATGGAAATACTGAATGAAATGTTAGAAGACCTGAGGAACTGTAATCAATATGCACAGCTCTCTTGCATTTGAGGTATTTTACCCATTGCCAAGAAAGGAACTGAAGTAAAAGTTATGGCTTGGTCAGCACCAGGCAGCAACTATAGATTCAAGGAGACTCACACTCAGATTTTATACTTGTGATTAGATGCTTAGGTATGTTGTCTTAACCAAGACACAATAGTGACCTTTTTATGATTTTCTTTTCTAACCAGTATATTTTTGTAGCTTTCCAAGTCCTGCTTTCCTGACTTTTATTTGATACCCCTGATTTTTCAGGATGACTCAGAGAGCAAAAAGATGCAGTTTCATGTATCATTAATTCCTTACAACCCTGATATCTATTTCATCCCTTGATATTACTCCTTTCAGTGCTTAGTTTTGACATTTGATCCAGGATCACTAGTCCAATTTCTTTTGCCCCTCCCAAACTTACGGATGTTATAAACAATTTTGTTTCAGAAATTTTACTTTTGCATATCTGTGTTTCCCAGAGGCTTCAAGTGATTGTATAGGGAATTTTGTATCCACGTAGCTAACATCCATGTGTCAGCTGTATACATTGTGGTAACATTAGTGAAGAATACTGTGATCATGCTATTTGGCTATGCTAACACAATTAATAGAAAAACCTATATCCATGAGCTAATGGGCAACCTGCTCTAGAGCCCACAAAATCATTGCCTTGCAATGCACTAAAAATATCCAGTTGTCTAACATTTATTGGTCTAGGGAGCGTTTGTTATATTAAGATGAATACCCAGCATGTTTAATATATACTGTACTTAGTTCAGTATCACAAGTATCCAGAAGAATAATATTTAATGCTTAATACACATAGAACCATTTGGTTCTTGCTTCTCTAAATATGAAAGCTATAGATGGGATAGAATGACAGAGAAATAGAATAGAACCTTTAGCATAAAGAACCTGTGTGTGTTCTTGTAATTGAAAAAATCAAGAGGTACCCTAATTTGGCTGAGCAAGAGTCAGAAAATGTCTTTCAAGGGTTTTAACGTCATCTTTTTCTATAAGCTTATGGTATACCATTGTTATAGACAAATGCAAGATAGGAGTTGGAGGCTGGATCACTGCCCTCCCTTTTCTTCCTGCTGAATCTATCAATTGAATTCTGAATTACTGCAGCCTGCGTGCAGGTTTTTGAAAACCCTGCAGTGGCAGGAGGCAGGCCTCTTCTTGAGCCGGTAAGGAGTTATTTTCCAAGCAAGAAGCTCAGATAGCTTCCCTGATTCACAACAAAATGTCAATGAGTCTCAGCTGCCTGGGGATGCCTGCAGGACTTTGGAACAGAACACGCTGAGATGTCAGTTTTGGGCCAAGAAGGAGGAATAGGGCGATAAAAGAATATTGAGAATGTGGCAGAAGTTGGAATTCTCTGAGCAGGTAGGCTGAGGTCCAAAGAGCTTCAGGGCATGTGAGGCTGGGGGTCACGGTGGTGAATTCTTAGCTAGATCCCATTTTAGGAGCAGAGATGCATGTGTGGGATTGCCCACCCCCACTTCCTACACTGCTTCCTTGCTGTTATCGTTAGAAAAATGACAAAGCGGTGTTTCTCCCCACCCCTTACTAAAGCTTTCCGTTGTCCCCTGGGTTATTTAAATTTCATTTTGTAGAAGGACTTTCATTGTTTGTCTCTCTCTTGCCATCCCTGCCTGCATATGCTCAGATATTGGGAGAAGCAATAAACCTATGACTGCTGAATGTCTCAAGCTCAGCTGACTTGCACCACAGATTTAAATTCTGTGCTGAAGTAGCATTGGCAATGATGTTGTGAGTTCTCAGTTACTGCTGTGGGGTTTTCTCTGGAGCTGGGCTATTCTATTGCACAGTACCACAGGTTTCTGTAGGAGACCTCAAATTAGCAGAGGGCACTTTAGGTGCTACTTCCTTGTGGCTGGATGGTCAGACACTATCTAACCTTATACTTTGTTTTGTAGGGCAGCGGGTTATCAAGCAGCAGTGCTTCTCAGCTTGACTGTTAGGACTTGGGACAGGGATGGTGTGATGGATTGTTGTGACTTTTTTCCAGTTCTAATTGCTAAGTTTAATCTTTCCCTTCCTTTCTCTGTGGTAGCCCTGGAGGTCTGGAAAGAAAAACTACAACTCATGGGATCTGTTGGATAACTGTCTGTAAACCAGTGCAGATGTTTGTTTAAATTAATAAAGAAAAGCCTCTATTTGACAGTCATGGTCCTTAGTCTCTCTTCAGTATCCAAGTCAGCTGATTTCCTGGAGGTTTTACAACCATCCTACAAAGCTGAAGACAGAACCAGAATCACTGCTATAGAAACCTACAGAGTGGTTTCAGAAAGGATAGCATTCCCTTAAAACATTATAGGATAGCAATTCCCTTAATTGCTTTTATATTTCATTGAAAACCTTTTGGTTTCTTTCTCACTGCAGGAATATGTTCATATAATATATGGTATAATACGTGTTTTGCTGAAGCCATAACACTCACTTCACTGCAACCATTTTTTTTATCTGCAGTTAAAAATGGCTCATATAACTACTGGTTTACAGACATACCTAAATGTGAAGAATACTGATTACATGAGATATGCCTGCCCTCCAAGCTGAGAACCATAGGACAAACTACTTGCACACCTTACTAATATGTCAAAAAGAAACCAAAAAGTTGAAATAAATGGGCCATTCTTTTCAGCATGATCAAAACCCAGAATTTTGAAGCCTAACCGTTACAAAATCTAAGTTTGTTTTAATAGTTCTATATCTTCTAGAAAGAAACCTTAGGACTTTCTTTCATATGCTTCACTAGAGGTTGGCTTTTTTTTGTAATTTCTATCTTATCCTTAATTAGGAAAGGCATTTATTTGCTTCTGTGGATGCACCTAAATCGGTACATCCTGGAGCAAGTGCATCACAGACTCAGATATCTCTCATGCCCCTGAATTATATTCTAACTATCTATGTAACAGATCTGCCTGCAGCTTTGTTGTGTAACTTTGTTGTAGGGAGAAGCATGTCAAGTTTCATAGTGAATATTGCATTTTTATTGTCATATACCGCTAGCTTTTAAACAAGCTGTTTGTATCTTGTAAATATTTGCAGCAATTTTTGTTTAAAAAGATCTTTCTTGCATTTGAGTAAACATAAGGCTTTAAACATATAGTGCTTAGAGCACTTTACAGAGATGCTATCATAAATATGTAGAAACAATTTTGCAGCAGGAAAAAAATCCAGTGTGTACATACATGCATTTTCTAACTGCAGGAGCCCTTCACATACACCTGTAGAGTGAAAAAGGACTGAGCAAGAGCCTTGAACTGTTACCCTTGCATGTTTTGTTCTACAGCTGAACGTGCTACTAAACCAATCCAGGTGTACCAGGAAACAAGACCTGATGAGAGCTATTGTACACAGGATTTTCACAGTGGAACTGCACAAATTTATTTAGCACAGGTGTCTCTAACCATTAAAATCTGAATAACTCTGTGGCCCCTGCTGTAACATTTGCACCTATATAGTATGATTTGTACAAGTAGGAACGTTAACTGGAAAACAAAATACAGCAGGAACGTCTCTACTTGAATCCTCTCTTGGCTTTGGCTTTCCCAACTGCTTTGCTGCCAGAATGTCGTTAGCTGCTTCTCAGTTAAGAACAGCATTTTAATGCTGTAAGTGAATTCTGAAAGGAGGCTGCTGTCATGTATAAGCCACAGCAGGTTCACTTTCTTAGGCTTAGTGTTAGCCCTAGAAAGTAATATCATTAAATAAAGGGTTGTCTAAATTTTCACAAAAAAGATGCAGCCCGGTAATCTTTTCTGTGATGATTTGTTCAATGGTGAACATAAAAAAAAAAAAAAAAAGCCTTTTTTCCTTTTTGGTCATTTTCTGTTATAATACCAGGGAGGCTCTTAATCAATTTTTTTTGTATATGTTGTCCTGAGGGGAATCAGGACAGTCATTGTCATGCCTCTGAGCAGATGCCTAGAGCGATGCTGCTTTAGAATTCAATGGATAATCTGCATGTGTAAAGTAATTCATATATCCATAAGGAAAGATGGTTACTATTTCAATAAAAACAAAAGTATCAAAGCCTGAGATGGGCAAGGCATACATTGCAGCATATCACATATGTCCTGAAGAGCCACCTTACAATTCCTGACTTTTGAAGGCAGGCAGGTATGTAGAAACTCTTTTCCACATGTATTGCAGATATAAAAATGATTATTGGTGGTCCTTATGCTCTGATACTAAAGTTGCTCAACAGCAGAGTTTGCTGAAACTTTTCTCTTGAAACGTTATCACAGTAGTAAATCTGGATTTTCAAGAAAACAGTTTTTTTTCCTGAGTTCTATGGAAAATTGGAAACTTTCTATCAAATATTTCCAGTTTTTAACATTTGAGTTTCATACAAGTATATTAACCATAGAAGGTCTAGGTTAGATGCCACACGATGTTCTTCCTTATAAGCCAGGATTCTCACTCGGACAACATCTCTTGTGACCCCCTGCCACAGCTGGAGACCTCTGCTGCAGCATGGCACATGCAGGCCAAATTGCTGTGGGGTTGTAGGCAGGGGGCAGTGCCAGATGTTCGAGCTCTGGCTCTGGTTAGGCACCACAGCTGTACTTCTGGCTAGGAACTGCAGTGTTACCTGGATATGTTTGGGTTATAATTTTTTGTCCCTGCAGAGTTGTTGCGACTTGTTATTCTGCAACCCAAGAGAGTTCTCTTCTTCCCTTGCCTTTGGAGATGCTGTGATTTTTCACCTCAGGTCCACAATATTTTTGCAAATGACTTTTGCTGAGAAAGTCTCTTAAAGATTTTTATTATCTTATCTACAGCATGAGGGAAGACAAAACAGCTACCAAAGGAGCATACATAAATAATGGTAAAAAATGTCAAGTAAATAATAAATGATAAATGTTCTTGGTCAAATGAAGCATTTCAGGATTTCTTCAGTGTCACCATTCTGTTTCTGGGAATGTACAAAAAACCAGAAAGGCTTCCATATCCTTGATGGCTCTGCAGTTTTGCTAATTGTGGCAATACTTTCTCTGCTGCAAAAACCTGTATGAAGACCAAGTTGAAACCATTTAAATGATTTCACTTGGGCCACTGAACCTCCATTTGATGGTAATAACTTTTTGGTTACTACAGTCCTGTACTGGATTCAAACCAGTGACCTATAGATGAAAGGCTCCATATCGCATTACCAGTCCTTTGCGTTTGCCAATCTTGGCCGGTTTTTATTCTCCTCTGCAAGCAGTCGCCTATTGCCTCTGGAATTACTGACTGAAACAGGCAGCAAAGAAATCATTCTGTTGCTCATATTTCCGCTTGGGTTCAGCGATCAGGATCACAACAGAAATAAATGCGCTGAGCTGAAAGGGTCTTTCTGCTTTTCTTAAATGTTCTGCACAATATAAATGTTACAAAAGTGCTGTGTATTCCAGTTAAACTTAAACAGCAGCTCTAGCAGAGAGTGACTGTTGTGTGCTCACAGGATAAATCAGCTTTCCTACTGAGCTCCAGAGCATACATAGAAAAGGAAAATCTATTTCAGCAACCTCCATAAAAAACACACATATTTCCTGTCTAACTAGTTAAGTCCTCCTTATGTAGTTCTTGTTCTCCATGGATACTGAATTCCTGTGACTCCGTGTGGGGTCAAAATGCTTTTAACTTCAGAGGTCTTTAGACAATAATATCATGTCTCCACCACTTTTTGCAGGCAGGTGATGGAGCAAGCTCACCTTATGAGCCTTGAGAACAAAGATAGGTAGCTACACCCTTGCGCTGGGAGACCTGGACTTTTAGGTAAACTAGCTTTGTTTCATGTAGGCTTCTGGACAAAATGAGTTCATATCAGCTTGAAGCGTGGGAATAATATGAGCTTCCCCCTTCTTTTGAAAGACTAAAGGCTCCAGTTTGACATGGAAGTGCAAACTGTCAAGCTAAATGTCTAGTTCTACTCTACACTCCCTGTGTGACCTTGCGTAAATTGTTCCTTCCTACAAATGGGAAGCTAGCATAATTTAAGTCTTGTGCCCCATCTGTAAAGTGGGAATATCAGTGCTTTTGCTGTTTGGCTCTCTGTCTCCCTCAGGTAGAAAATCTTTGGAGCAGAGATTTATTTATTTATTTATGAGTCATTTAACCTGCACCTACTACACTGAGTCCTGAACTGAATTCCAGCTGGGGAGGATTTTCATTGAGTTGAACCAAATTTGATTAATTGCTGCTGTTATTATTGTTACTCTCTGACCCACAACTGAATCTGAGCTCATAGAATTTGGAGGATCAATTTTGAGTGTTTGAGGATGTAGGAATGTGTACAAAGGTAAGCCCCCACTGGAAGACCTACCATATACAAGTTTGTGATTGATGATAGGTCTATTAGCTGCATTTTAAGACAAAAGATGTTTTTCACACTTAGCAGAGCAATCTAGTGCTGCTATTTTTCCTGTGGTGCATCAACAGAATGCACTTTTCACTTAGCTAGCTGGAAAAATGTGCTTTACCTTTGGTTGTGTTTCTTTTCATCTCTTGCTACTGTACTATAGGTAGGAATGACCTTAGCAAGGCATATTAAAAACTAATGTTTGTGTGATGCTTTGATAGTTAATACTGTCATAGCCAAAAGGCTCAGACAACCAACTGTGCCCTTCTCTGGTTTCCAAACTGACCAAAAGGAGAACAGGTTTAATTAAGGCTATTATGGAAGTAACACTGTGTAATGATTTACCCTGAGTGAGAGCCAAAGACCCATTTGTTGGAGATTAATATAACTTCATATGTTTGAAAGGCTATAGCTCTCTATGTTAAATGTAATAACTGCAATTTCATATCTGCAAGCCTAGTTGTTCCAGGCATAAAATGAAAACCAACTCTGTATTTACTCAGACCATTTCTGTTGTTTGAGTCATCTTGTGGATACATGAAAGAAAGTCTGATGAAATGAATTATAGATATAAAAAATAGCGAAAGTAACGTACATTTCAGATTTTTATATTGTATAAAGGAAGTCTTGGGAGTTCATCTTGACAAAAAGAACCCTTTTTTCCTTTTTCTTTTTTTTTCCCCTGACTTTTTTTGCCATTGCCTGTGAAATTGAAATGGGAACAAAGAATGCTATTAAAAACTTATTTTCTTTACTCTGAATAGGAAGGATTGTGAGATAGCAGGATGCCCTGTGCATTGCAAAAAGTGGGTAGCAATCAGTAATAATGAAATTTTAAAGGTAAATCATTTTACAAAATGCATCAGTGAGATAGTAATCTGGAAGACATGTATGCAACTTTCCAACAGCAGGGAAAGTTCTGAAGTATCCATTAGCTAACACTAATTGCCAGATTATCTCTTTTGAAGCAGATGAATATCACAAGAAATCCACAATGTTGTGATGAACTTTCTCAAAAGAGGAAGCTTCTAAAGTGCTACCACAAAACAGAGGGAAACAGTAACTGACTTTGGAAAATGGACATCTGGTATATATTTTTTCACATATACCTTATTTATTTACTTTAATGATGATCATAATGGCTGCATGTGAAGTAGTAATGACTCAAAAAATTTACAACATGCAGACTTGTGACTTAGAAGCCCACATTCCCCAGAAACACAGAGAAGTAAATGGACATAAAAGCTTTCTAAAGTCCATTTAGAGAAAGAGTTACTCTTACACAATTAAAAATGTTTCTATTTGCTGTCATATGTGATTAGGTAAGAAGGACCATTATCTTTGAATTGTTGATTGAGGTGGTATTTTGTGCATCTTTATGGGATGAGTTCTGCTAACAACATTTTTCTCCAGATTTCACATTCTCTTCATAAGATGGGGTTGTGGAGTTGTTAAGAAAGGATAGATTACAACTGCCTTAAACAGAAGGTACTTGAAGGTTTTGTATGAGTGTAATTATCCAGTTATCCATAATGTGGAATTAATTTATTGATGGGTAGTTACGAGTTTGTGTATTTTCTGGAAATAACAGGGAAAAGGGAACAAAGCCAACATGAAACAAAAACATGAAAGCAAACAAGCAGTGTAGTATGATTAATGTTTAAAGGAGTATTGTTGGATAATGGTGTTCTGCTGATTATAAGCATCTCTAAGGAAGTCATTTTTCTCTGTAAAGTATGCATCACTTTGGATTTGCAATACAATTTGTTTTATTTTTCATTGATGTCTTGCTTATTACACAGAGCGCTCTTCTGAAAGAAGAAATGCTTGAAAAATTCTTGAAGAGTTGGTTTACTGAAATACATTTAAATACTGCTGAAAGGTTTTTTTTTTTAAATTAGAAATATCTGAATAGTTAGTCCAAAATCCCAAGCCACATTTTAGATATATATCTCCAAATTAAACTCTTCCTGGTTTGAATAACAATACCATACTTTCCAAAACCACCTGGTTCTATCTTTCAGACAAGCTGATGTTCATTCTTTAGCAGGTGTAAGGATTTTCTTGCAATTTTTCTGGAGTTTGACATTGAGTCCTTTCATTCCCCAAGTTCTTGGTAGTAATTGTTTAGCTGGCCATTTCTGAGAGCTCTGGAATCTAGGTGCAGATGCAGGCCATTATTTTGGGGAGCTCTGTGGGGCAGTTCTACTACTCTTCATTGTACAGACTGGGTATTTAGGGTTGCAGATTCTCCGTTCCCGCCTCTTTCCATACCCTTGCTCAGTTAGCTGCAAGGAAAGTATGAAATATTCTTGTCTTGTGGCTGCTCTTGTCAGTAATTCTTACTCCAGTCCATAGCCCGAGAAACGCCAAGCCACTGCTCTGTAATGACAAGTGCAACTGGTTGTCGCAGTGCAATTTGAGGTAAAGATTGCTGAGAAGCATCAGCGAGGGTTTCCTTGCCATGTCATGCTTGATTGGCTTGATTGTTACTGTGGACTGTGTAAGATGAGATGTACTTTGGACTGTGAGGGTGCCTTCAGCCCAAAAGGGGCCACACGTGATACTCGTAATGACAGGAGCTGGGACAGAAATCTCATGGCTTCAAAAGTCAAGGCAAGGGAAAGAAAGGGCAAGGCCTCCTGGGTCAGAGAGAGTCCCGACAAGCTGCTACTCTCAGTACCCTGTATGGTTGTGTGTCACGGACTTGATCTGATTTTGCTCTGGTTGGAGGTGCCAGGAAGAGAAGAGGGAAGGGAAAGAGCATGTTGACTAAGGGGAGGTAGGAGGCCAGTGGTGCCACGTGCCCAGACAGCAAGCAGGCAGGCCTGTCACAGGAATGAGCACGGCTCGCTGTCTCTGAGCGTAAGGAGCAGGCTGGGGAATTTCGGGCATGCACTGGTGGTTTCTTGTAATGCTTTTCCTAGCCACAGCCGATGCCACCAGTGGCCTGGACGGAACCCGTCATGCTGAGTGAATTGCCTCCAAGCACCGTCCAAACAGACCACTCAGTTATCGCTGCTGGGGAGCAATGCTCTTGCTAACAAGGGACAATTCCTAGTAGAATTAAATACTGTAAAATGTCATTATGCAATTTGCTGTTTGGTTTTCATGTATCTAGAATGTTATTCCAGTTCAGTCTGCCTGCATTTACTCAGCCAACATTTGAGTATTCTGAATATTTTTCTCTAGATATAAGCCTTTTCTGACTTTTGGAGAGAGAAATTTTTGCAGAGAACTTTGTTGTACTTGTCTTTATCATAAGCAATTCATTTAAACACTGATTGATGTTATTTCCTGAGTACTAGGACTTTCAGACTTAACCAAAAGATGGGAACCATTCTCTACAGACCTTACTGTCTAAAAGGAAACTTAGAAGATATGGAAATATTGAAAGGTTGAAAAAATTTCATTATATTACTTTTTGTTCCCAAAATAAAAGAGAAATTAATTTATGATAAAAATTGGCAGTTTCTAAAGTTTGAGCTTATTTTGTTTAAGGTTTATATTTTTCATTGCGTTCTACCGTAAAATCTGCAGAAAAATTCTGAGAAATAGGAACAGTCAGCTTGCAAATACAGTGTCATTCCAGTTTCATGGATAGCTATCTGTACAGCAGAAGGTCACAATGGAGAGGAATCAAAAAAGACATCCCAAGCTGTTATCCTGCTTCCTTTGAAGTATAACACATACTGCAGGTGTCAAAATTGTACAATACATTTGCAGAGAACAGAGAAGATAAGACTAAAATGTTTCTGTTTTTGAGAATTAAAATACTGTTATTTACTGTGTATGTTTGATCATAGGTTGTGTATTTCTGAATACCCATATTGGATCTATTTATTAAGAGGAAAAGGTAAACATTTTTAAGGTATAGGTTTATTAAATTGTTTTCCTTTGTTGTGTTCATTGTATCCATTTCAATTATGAATTGAAATGTGCTGGGGTATAATGTCTTTTGTAAGAGTAATGATATTCCATTTAATTCATCCAATTTAACACAAGATTTTTCTCTGGGATTAGATATTCTTTTTAATAATTTGAGTTATATTAATTGGCTTTACTAAACAAGTATTTTGATTATCATTAGTATAAATGATCTTTCTTTTAAACAATTCTTATTAAACTTTCCTGTTTTAGGAACAATTACAAGGACAAAGCTTGCAAAATCATGAAATTCAAGTGCTAAACCTGGATGCTTTTACTTGTTTGAGTAACTAGAGCTGAAGAATAAGTTTCCTTCTTAGAGACTGGTATTTTTACAAAATTATATAAATATTGTTTTGGCACAAGCAAGATATTTTGATAAAGTCAAAGTGTTTCTTTTAAAATTTTGTGCTATTTGTCATCAAAATCTTTTGAAATGAAGAAATATTTTTATTGGAAAAAAGGAAACATTTTAAGACTAAAAAGGACATTTTGATGTATACTGATATTCTCTAAAATGTGCTTTTAGCAAAATGGACACAATTTTTCAAACTCTTTCACTGTCCACTTGGCTTCATTTTTGCAGTACTCACTGAATAGTTCATATTGAAGTACGTAGGATGAGCTGTGCTAAAAAAAAAAAAAAGTTAGTGGTGGTAATTGTGGCTGAATAATTGATAAAATATCATTTAAATTCCTTCCCCTGGCTCTGCTGGCTGCAAATAGATTGTGCTATAGGCACCAGACTCGCACCTAATTACACTGATGGGGCCAAGTGATTTCATTTTTAATCTTTGCTTAGAATTAAAATACAATATGTACCTCAGTGTTTAACATTACAAGAAATGGAAACATATCAGCATTAACCATGTAATTCCATTCCGCAGCTTTATGATCATAGCTCAGTTATGGGTCTCGCAAGCCATTGATATTTAGCACTCAGTCACTGACTTGCAGTGTTCAAATCTTTGCATTTTGTTAAATGGCCAAAGTCTGAATGACATCAAAGTTATGATATGTCTATAACTAAGTGCTAAACTGAATTACTTCTCACAGCTAAAACACTACATGTTTGACCTATAAATTTAGAATCTACTCTAGAGATCTCAGAGCAAATAAAAAGTTTTCTTAACTTTGTAACAGATAATGTGGGTGTATGTGCTTCCAATCACCATTCACAGTGCAAAATAGCTTCGTATAGGATTTATCTTTTCGTGCCTTTTCTTGCCCATAGCCTTTAGCCGGACAATATCACTGCGCGGGATCTTGTTTATAGGCTGGCTGCTGCTTGCCTCGTCTGACTTTTGTTAGCCGCTTAGGTGGAGCAACTTAGGTGTGAACTTCAGTCCTTGTCTTCCTTTGAAGTTAGTAAGAATTTTCCTTCAGAGACTATATTTAACCCCTCACTGAATAGGACCACGCCCAAGCAAACTTACTCTGTAAAAATTAAGTGCAGATTCAGAAAGCCATTTAAGTTGTTAATTTCCCATTGACCTTACTTTTCTACTGCTTTGTTGTCTTTTGAAAGGTTTCAGAATTACGTAGGACTGTGGCAATACGATCCATCAACAAGCATGTTTGGTTTCATAAAAGTTTAAGTGGTGAAAAGTCAAAAATACTTAGGACCCTCTCTGCAAACTTGGTGTCATGCATAGTGCTTTTTGTAATGAGTACTCTGAGTCTCAGTTTTTGCCTGGTTACATTGTTCTTGGAGACAGGCTCTTTAATTTCACACAGGGAGACAACTGCAGAAATGCAAGTACGTGGGATGTATAAAACTCTTTATATAAATTTCTTTTTTGTACAAAAACTCTTTAGTTCTTATGACTTTAAAACAGTGTTTCTGCTTTCTCTTGCTAAGTCACTCCTCCCAAGGAATTTTCCATAGTTCTATGCTATTCTGAGATATCTATAATCATCTTATTTACCAGGACTCTGGAATTTTTAATGTCTATTAATATGCAGTCACTGCAAGACAAACCTTAGCATATTAGATTTCAAAAAAATTGCCTTTTATTAAGTATCTACTACAAGGGTAGGTGTCCTTTAATTAAAGCACAGAGGAAAAGTAGTTTGCTAGCATTTAGAAAAATATTCATAATAGGCTGACATGTTCTGCTTTCAGAGTCAACGAGAAAGGAAAAGAATCGTATTTAACTCTAGGTCACAGAAGAGAGCCTATTAAAAAGGACTGTGTTTCTGAAGTGCAATGTGAAACAGTGTATGCTTTTTAAATGTATAAAGTTTGAAAGGTAGAATGGTCTTTCTCATGTATGATGCAGCTCCTCACTAATATACATTATCAGTGAAAAATATTTATTCTCTTTTTCATTAATAAAACTATAACTAGGCTTACAAGGTTGAAAATATGACTTCTTAAACGACTGTCAAAAAAATCTATCAACTTAAACTTTTCAATATCTGTTGAGATTTTGTGCCTGTTTTTGCCTTCCTGACACTCAGGTCCTTGTCCCTGTAGTTAACTCTACAGAAGCATAGGAAATTTTAATATACTATGGAGCATAAGCTTTAGAGACAGTTAAAGATGTTAGAAGCTAAATATGGGCTTGGAGACTTTCTATTTTATGTTTCTATGTCTTGGTTTATATAACTTTATGCTGCTGGATTTCCCTGAATCTTCGGACTTGTTGGATCTTAAAATCACACAGGTGAAAACTTTAGTGCTGTATTGGTTTATCAGTATATTTGATTGGGGATGGTTAAGTCTGGAAGTAGACAATGGATCTTCTTGGAAAGATAAAAGGCAGAGGGAGAAGAATCAATAAAATTATTTATTTTTGAAATTAAGCCTTCTGGATAAAGGCATAATTGTTGCCTAGTCAGATGAATGTTTCTGAGTAGCTTTGACTGGTGCCATGCTATTGGGATTGCTAGTGCCTCACCCTGGGTGTTCCTGGGAGCAGTGGATTTCTGTTAATTGAAGGGAGCACATCATCACTGCAGAATTCAGCTGGAGCAGGCCACGAACATACGGGTCTTTCTTCCATCACGGATACGGACGCTGGGGAGAAGGAGAGCTCTCAGAGAATGAGTATGTGCATGGGTCCGGTTTGGCAGTATGCTTACTGGAAATATCATTTCTAGAAAAACGTTTCTGGTGTTGGCGCGTATTCCTGTGCTGCTGGTATTAGTAGTGTCTCTTGCAATTTGTACACCGAAAAGCAGACCCCTGGTCTCTGTAAATATTTTCTATTAAGGATATTGTTGCCAGTTCTTTAGATTCATGTGGAGTCGGGTAGTGTCAAGCACAGATGTGTCTGTTCTTGAAACCGTCCCCGTTTGGACGCTGACAAGGAAGGAAACCATCCCCTCCTGCCAGTCCTGGCAGACGGCAGGAATCAGCAAGCAGCCCAGTCATGCCTGTAGCACAGTGAAGGAAATCCAGTATATGTGTTTTTATGTTTATAATATTTTTTTATTACTTTATTACTATAGAGCCTTTTTCTTTTATATAAGAAGTGGGTGACAAAATCAGGAGTTGAAGTTCAGCAGTGCTGAGATAACTCATGTACATTACTTCTGTGTAACTGTTTTCACCTTTATATGGAAAAATAATATATATATTTGATGTATATGTTTATTCTTTTTCCTTCACATTGTTACTTTGTTTGTCATCTTGGATTGTATGTTGGGCACGGTTTGTGTACTTGTACTTGGTCCCTAGTTGAATTCTGATCAAAATTGTGTTATAAATAACTCCTCCTACTTATCATCTGTCCAGGAATGAATGCAGCAGCCTCCTGATGACATTAGACCAGCATCATTTGGGTTTTAGCTGGGAAATGATAGATTTGAAGGTGAATGATAGAAATATTATTGTTGGGCTATCTAAAAATAAATGGTGGTGTGCAAGTCTGCTCAGGGATCTGACATGGTGTAATTTCAGTAGGATGGATTAGTGGTGAGAGTATGGGTGAAAACTTTGGAAGTGCATGTAAATGTAATTCATCATAGGGTTTTTCAGCTCAGTGGATGTCACCAATAGAAATTTGTCATGTGTGTGATGTGAATAACTTGCGAACATTCAAATCTGTAGGACGTAAGGCGAATTAAGGTTTTGTCACAATACTTCCCTCTGCATTGTGATATGACCTACTTTGCCACCTTCAGTTGTATTTTAGTCTTGTTCTGGCTTTAAAAAAAAGAAAGAACATTGTTTTTCTTTACCTACCCTGTTCTGTCTGAGCCTTCCTTTTAAAATATATCCCTGACAACTGTCCCCATTTCTCATGCTTCGAAAAGAAGGTGGTTATGGTTTCCCAGCCACACTTTGTGCAGCCTGGAAATAAAAAGATACTGCTCTGTCAAATGTTGAAAGAAATCTTCCTTTTCAAAAAGCAAAAGGAATTGTCTAGCTGGGATTAAATAGGGGCAAGTAGTAAAGCATTTGTTTGTTTTATGAAGTCTGGTGAATTTTGATAATGAGTCCTTTAAAATATATGATATTGAAGCTTTTCTAATTCCAGTCAGATAAGAAATAATGGTTACATATTTCAACTTCAAAGACAAAAGTAACCCTTTATCACCTAATTTAACAATCTTCTTAGTAAAATGTGTTAGAAGAATGTGAAATGTTATTTAAATAATAAAAAAGCACCCTCTTTGAATAGCAGGGTTTTTAATTGCCATAATCAAAGTCCAAACACATATCCATACTCGCTTTAAATAGATTCTGCTAATGACAGGTTTTTCCTTAATGAGGAAGAGAACAAAGGGAACTCTGAACATGTTGGTGTGACTTCAGTGTGACAAAAGTTCTGATTTTTGACAGGCCCCTACTAGGAAAATATGAAAACTGGAAGTGGTTTAATTAAGGTGCATCAATGAAATGCTAGTTGGCATTTTTAAACTTTTTTATATTAGCAATTGAATATATACTTTATGTAACAACAGAAGCTAAAGAAATCTTATACGTAGGTCACATAATATAGCGTATTATCTCACACTTCCTTTTGACAAGTAATACACAATATCTTTTAAAACTTGGTGCTCTCACTGAATGTACTTGTCTTTTCTGTGATTTTTTTTTAGTGATAAATGGTATAGGTGGACTGTAGATTAATTACACGATTCATCAAGAGTTTTTGGAGATAAATTCTTGCTCTACTACTGAAAACTTTGCTTTGAGAAGGAGAGACCTTCAACAACTTGGTTAATAAACAGCATCAGTTAGCATTATTAAAATTTGCATAAGCAAGATAACTGTTGTGTACTCATACTTAATATGAGGGGAGAAGATAATCCCATATGTAATGGTGATCAGATTTTCTACAATTGACTTCTCTAAAACCTCAAAAATACATGTTCTACAGGTGGTCCTTTGTGGAAAGCATTGTAGGAGTTAATAAAAGAGATGACTTAGGTATTAATAACAGCTAAGAAATAGAGTTAAAATACAAAATTTTACAGAAGGGATAGAAATCTGTATTTAATATTGGACCTTGGAGCAGCTTTAGTGCATCCCATTTGTTTTCTAAGGAATCATAGCGTTTTCAGAAATTGCTAGGTTCTGTAGGACTTTTCCTCTGAAGGAAGATTTCTTAAAAGGAGTGAATCCTTATGCTACCAAGAAAATTTCAAGTAGCCTTCTGGTGCGGTAATAGCAGGATAGTTACCCTGCTAGATTGTCTCCCGCGCATTCATGGGGCGTCGCACCACTGCTGGAGTTAGGCTGGTCTGCGCTGGTACGTTGCCTGACCCATTGCAGGGATGTCTGCCTGTGTTTGCAGAAAGCCTGGAGGGGAAACTAGGACTTTTTGCACTGCACTTTTCCATCTTAATATGTTAACTCCAAAATTCATGTACTGCTGTGGGGCTCCCACTAGTGTTGCTGTAGGGCTCCCACTAGTGTTGCTGTAGAAAAGAAGTCTGTGCCGAAGGGGGATACAAGTAGGACGGTTGATGCTAGTCCTTCAAATCTTGAGGCTGAATTTTAAAATCACGACAGTAAAATATTTATTTATTTATTTAACTTTCTAAACCTCCTGGTTGTACCTGCATCATTTAACTGTGTTTTCTGTGCAAAGTGAAGGGGTAAACATTTACCCCTTTCACTAAATAAAAGCTGAGATTTTCTTACAGGTCTTTATCTGCTGGTCCTTTAGGAAAAATGTAAGGTCAATATTCACTTGAAATAAATTTATCAGTTTGCACTTCTTGAGTGCAAAGAATTGCAGTTGTTGAGTTCGAGTGCAGCAGAGTCCCCACACCATGGCACCCCACTGATACTGAGCACCGCGTGCTCCGCTGCTGCTGGAGCAGTACAGCTCTTTGCAGGGAAGGAGACTGCCCATTTCCCTTTTAGGCTGCTTCTCCCAGTGGAAGGTGCGATCCTGTTGCCATTTGTGCAAGGTGGGAGGGAAGCAGCAGATAACTGTGCTGTCCCAGCTTTCAGGTGGGGAAGGAGTCCACTTAAGGAAGGAACTGAGGCCACAGCACTGTGAGTATTTTAAGACTCACTTTAAGACAACCACAACACGTTGTGGTTTTGCTAAAACACCAGCTTGCTTAGTTTATCTCTGGTCCTACTTCTGAACAAAACTTTGACACAATCCAGCTGTCTACAGATGACAGCCAAGTGGGACATGGTTAGCCTAGGATTTGTATAGACGTTAGGAAAAATGCAGGCTGTGCCCTAAATTCTGCATAGTCTAAAAGTACATGGGCATTGGGTGAGACAAGTAATGGCAGCGAGGTGGAGCAGAGAACGTCAGGCAGCAAGAGTAGCAGGGGGAGTGCAGCCTGGGCTGCCCCCGGGCTGCTCTGCAGCAAAGGATTTGGAAAACTGTGCCCTGAGCCAGGGAGAAAGAGGGATGGGGT
The DNA here is from genome assembly GCF_036417845.1 of Apteryx mantelli. Taxonomy (NCBI): domain Eukaryota; kingdom Metazoa; phylum Chordata; class Aves; order Apterygiformes; family Apterygidae; genus Apteryx; species Apteryx mantelli. Next base: position 11,841,379 of record NC_089987.1, read on the forward strand.
CCTGATATTTTGGAATAGGAAGGAATGTTAGCACTCCTGTAAGCTTTTTGCTATTCTGTCAAATTGTACTCATTTTTACAGCCAAAGGCTTCTCCAAGACTAATCATAGCTTTTAAACAAATAGTTACTGTGATTGGACTACTAAGACTGATGACTGCTTGATATCAGTTAAACTGGAGAGGAAATGGCCATCAGATATTGAATAACAGGAATTTTTTTGTTTTGTTTTCTGCCATATATAAAGCAATGAATCGCAAAAACATATGGATAGAATCATGATTGTTATCTGAAATGTAAATTAGGCACAGGGCTGGGGAACTTCTCCCTCCTGTCAACCCCTCCATTGACATCTGCTGGAAAGGTTACTGTGCAGGAGTATTTTTGTAAATTTTTTTCCCCCTTCTGCTCCCTTTTCTCTCAGCAACATCTGGTGCAAGAAAATGAACTGCAATATGAAACTGGATTTATTATTAAAATAAGCGATTATAATTTCCACATCATTCTCTCTATTCCCCACCCCCCCTTCCCACTGTTTGATAATAATCTAGTCTCATAATGAAATTCATGAGGCTGCAACAACAAAGGAGCTCATGGAAGAGAACGGGAGCTTGTCAGATGGTATAGATTTGCATACTAATGAAGATTATGATGTTATTAATATTACAAAACTTGGTAGTATCTACAGATCATGATTAAACTCCAAAAACAAATTGAAGAATATATTTTACTATATTGCTCTATCTTGCAACTGCTGAAAACAGAAGTAACTCCAGTTCTTGTAACTGAATTATTTTGATTTGTGTGTCGTTTCAAGAAGATTAATAAATGTAGGCTTGCAATATGTTTTATTGTCTGTACTTTATTGGAAAAAAGTACTGAAAACTTCAATTTTCTTTCAAGTTGTAAAGGCTGATCACAAAAAGTAAACAAAAATATATCTGTGTACAATGGTTAGGAGTTCATAGGACTGGTTCACAAGAACCTCATGCCTGTGACTTCCCAGTGTGAGGTTAAGACAGAAGGCTGATCCATCATCTGGGGTTTTATTCATGTCTCCACTACAGGATTCTTGCATTATCTTTGGATGACTTTATTATCTTTGCTTGCTTGTTTGTAAAATAGGTTCACAGACAACACTGAGATCAGGAAAACGAAGACAAAGTAGAATTAAGCCCTATTCAACTTATTACATGATATGCTTCCCCCCGCCATATCTTCTGAACAGTTATAGGTCTTGGTTTACTCCCAAAAGAGCACTCAGCATTTGCCAAATCTCATGTCAAATGATGCTTGTGCAGCAGTTTTCTGGGCTTGATTCCCTCTTTTTTCTGCTTTGCATGACAACAGTGCCTGTCCAAAGAGGCGTAATACCCTTTTAGAGCAAGGTGGTGGTGTTTTAAACCTGCTTTGCATAAGCAGAAGTGACTCCTAAAGTGCACAGTGGTAGAGATCCGTGCTTCCAGTAGATCTGCTTTTTGAGTTAAAATGTGGAACAGGGAGGCAGGATATCTTCCTGGCTACCCATGTTACATGCAGCACTAGTGTTTTCCAGCACATTAGCCACTGCAGTTGAGCACACAGAAAGTGTATCTGTGTGGGGAAGAGGAGGAGGATCAGGTTTGCACATTTGACTGCTATGAGAGGTTTGATCTCTAGCTCCAGCAGCATAAGGAATTAATCCAGTGTGAGAAGCCTCTGTCAGTCAGCAAGAGAGTTATGGAAAAGCTAGAGTGTCTTGCTGCGTGAGTGTGATTGAAGGCGGTGATGTGTTTGGATGGATTTCAGTGACTCTTAGTGACCATGAACGACTTTAGTGAAGTTTAATGTTTGTCGGTGTATGTGAGCCAAACAAAGCCCTTCGTGCTTTTTTATTACACTGTGTAACTTAGCAGGGTCATTTTGCCCAAGTTAAAATGGTCCAAGCCTTAAATCTAAGTCAAGAACGCTGCTTTGACAGCGAAGCTTGATAAGGACAAATTGCGCTCTGCAGGCAGTCAAATTGGTGCAGTTTGGACACACTTGGTGCAGCAGCAGGACGCAGCAATATGTCCCTAGGAGCTTTGCAACCCCAGGTGCGGAAACCCCCAGTGTCACAGCTTCGCCACTCGAGAGGGTCTGTGCACATTGGTGACATTTCTGCAGGAAGGGTGGGAGGTGGACAGCCATTTCACGTGCCCCTTTGCTGGTCAGCCTTTTCCAAAGCTGTAAAATGGAGGTGGAGGAGCCAAGAAGGGGAGGTGGCAGGGGCTGGGCAGCCTCAGGAGAGGGTCCTGCCAGCCCCACGGCCCACAGGCGCATCCTCGTCCGCAGCCAGCTTCCTTGGGCTCGGTGTGGGCCGTGAGAGCTGGTGTGTCAGGTGCTTCTGTAAAGGGAGCCATGCATTCATGCTCAAACATTTTTAAGTGTCTGTGTTTATAAAATTGAGCCTTAGGCAGATATTTCTGTCACAATGAATTTTAAGTAATAGAAAAGTTTAATGGAGCAGTTTTGTGGTTCACATTAGGAACAATTTCATTCTTTATAGAGATTGTGAAATGAGTGTTTTCATAATATTGTTCTATGTCTAGTAGCCTTCCTAAGAGCTTGAAAGAGCTCTTTCCTCTCTCCTATTATAACAAAAGGTTTTCAGTTCATTGTTAATGTGGATTAATAAATCTGTGTTAAATAACACACATAGAAAAGTGACAGTTCTGACAGCCTAAATTGTACTCATTTGTGATACCTTCTCTCAGAGGGTTTGATGATGGAGCAACCGTTCCTTGTAGCTTTGCTTTATCTGATCAAAAACATTTCAAATTTGAAAGAACTGATGTGGCATGGCAGTCCGGGAAAAGATAGGCAGCTTGTTTAGTCTCTGCCCTTTGGTGCAGGGTTCTTCCCTAGCACCCGTTCGCTTGTGCCTAGACCTCCAGTGGGATGAGGGTAAGGTGTGGTACCTGCAGGTGCCACTTTCAGTGGGCCGAGCTATACATGGAAGACCCTGGGACATACACTTCATGATGAACACCTGCATTTAGGAATTTAGTGGATCTTTTAGCAGGATCTTGGACAGATGAACCCTGCTCCCTTTGGCTGCAGGGGTCATGTCTGCACCCGCTTCCCTCAGCTATTCTCTTCCCTCAGGTCCTCTTTGCACTTTCCCTTTACTGTAGTTTCTCATAAGGGACTTCTGGGAGGACAGGATCCCCTCCCTGAGGTTGTCACAAGCTGCATGTTCAACTGCTGTTTACCTGAATAGTGCTGCCAGCTTGCTCTTCCCTAGCCCTGAGTTCACCGTGGAGGCTGGACTGACCTTGTCCCAGCTGATAGAGAAATGGGGACTTCTTTCCTGTCACAAGCTAAGGCGACGGAACATCCTCAGCTAGATATCCCAGAAAGGCTGAGTTAACTTCCTGCATCAAGGGACAAAGGTAAAGGTTAGCGGGCTGAGACTGGAAAGATGAACTCTAGGGGCAAAGGGACAAATTTCTATAAAAATGTCATTGCAAGTTTGAGAACATGTTTTAAGTTAAACCTCTCTGTTAAACAGCACTAATCACCTGATGTGAAGCAGAGTTACAGTAACGTTCAGGCTCCTCTTAGCGACCCTTGAGGCCCTGTTCTTCAGAGTTTGCTATTCATGAAACAATGCTTGAGACCGCCAAATATTCTGACTTTACAACTCCACAGTAAAGCCCACTTTACCTTCCTCTTGGCAACACTTAGGCATCTGTGGCATTTTTGGTGATCCCCAAAAGAATTAAAAAGGAATTTTATAAATTAAGCTCAACAGTATTTTTGAGCAAAGCTACTACACACAGCTGGGCTTAGGGAGCTGGAGGGAGTTGGTGGGAAGAGATGAATACAGGGGAGTATTCCAAGGAAAAATGTAAGTTGGTTCTTAGTACTTAAGAAGGGATTGCTCTGAATTTTTGCTTCCTTCTTCATTTCTGTGTGATCATGACTTAAATTACCTGTCTTCTGTTTCTTTTCTACAAGAATTTCACCTACAAGTGCTGCCTAAAGCCATGTTCTGCAGAGCCAAAATTTTGCTATTTGAGGTTCAATTGATTTTCCCTTCAGTTTAAAGGGAGAGCTCCAGGACACCAAACATCAATACTGTGACATTGCAGACGCTGGGCAGCTGATGTTAAATGCATCGCACGTTTGGATCTTTTCCTGTGGTTTTCCCTTTGCTAAGATGCCTTTTGTAATTTATGAATTCTCTTTTTTTCCATCACAGCCTCATCCTTTTTATTCTTTTTACTGTATAATGCCCTCTTTTTTCCAGTTTTTTCAAAAGATTTAACGTGCATAGGATCATTATTATGTTTCTGTTTTAAGTGTCTCCTGCTTCCTAAAACAATTACTTCATCGTTTCAGATGTATATTAATGGCTAATCATCTTTTACCCTCTGGTCTTCATGCCCTCCTTCACGTAGATCCTGACCCCTTTATCAATGTGCCTCCCCTATTTTGTTCACGATTTAATTTTTATTTCATTCCACCCTCTTTCATCTTTCTATGCTCTTTATATTTCAGTCCATATTCTCTTCCATCCAATTAAATTTGTTCTATTTCCTCTGTCATTTGGAGAAGGCTTCACTGATGAAATACTTCACATAATATAATTCCCTTTTCTGGTGTTCAGACTATTGCAGTATATGGACCTGATCCATCACCTGTTGAAATCAGCGGCATAACTTAACTGACATAAGTGCTACGAATCTTAGCCCTATGTATGGTACAGTGATGCTGTTTTGTACAAGGTTCCAAACAAGCTCTTTGGGGTATCAGTGAGTCATGTTTTCTATTTCCAGCATGGTTAAAGATGAGAAATGAAAGGCATACCTGCTAGCATTTCTTTAAACACACTAGACAGCCTCATGAGGAAAATCTTCACAGCTGTAACAATATTAAGGACTATTTTGATAAGAATTTTCCCTGCAAAAGCCTTTGCTGTATTTGTGGTAGACTTGATGTACCGGGGGTTTGGGTGCATGGAAGAAAAAAGAAATAACTTCAAGTTTACATGCAAGTTAGCAGAATTTTAACAGAGGAGCCTTGTTAGTCTTCCCTGAATCATGGATAAGTACTCAAAAGGTCTTGTACAGTAGGGCTGTGCAAACAAGAATAACGTCTAAGCAAAGCCACGCCTGAATGTTGTAACAAACTATATCTGGATTGGAGTTTTCCAGTTAGGATCTCCCCTCTGTGATGGATTACCTGGAATTTGATATAGCCCTTTGCCTTCTCACCAGTTGTAGGAAGTTCTCTGTATGGGTCTGAACTTTGCAACATGAGTCTCTCTTTAATGCAGATAAGCATCTTTCATGTTGGATTCTCCAGTCTTTTCTCCTAGAAATTTGGAGAATGACTTTAGAGGTAGAATAAGAAACTGCAGGTAAGGCATGTTCCAATATTTTAAAATTCAGTATTTATTGCAAGAGGATTTCTGTGGCAGAATCGTATACTATTCCTCTAAGTTCATGGCAAAGGTAAGTCAAGCTATAACTGTAGTTTTATCCCTAACCAGAATCCCATTCCCACTCGTAATACCATAAGTTCACTCTGTTAGTGCCTTTAACTTGTTCCTAAATCTGAAGGTAGTACAACTCAGGTTAATTACTAATGTGGCCATTTGGAAGTGTGGATTCAGGTTAGTGCAGACAGGTTAGAGCTTCAGTGCTGACAGTTCTCCAACACTTTCCTGTAATTTTCCATATCAGCCTGGAGAGGACAGACAAGTTCTCCTGTATTTTGCTACAAAAAGATCATAAAACAGAGCAGTCCCTAAGAAAGATCCCCAGTAGCTTTTTAATGTCCATTACAGCTAAATACTTCTTGAGTCTTAAATGGATTTCTCCTTTAATTAAAATATGGCTAGTTAAAACTGGGGTTAGTATCTTCACTGTTTGCATTGTTTTAACTCACACTTTTAAAAACATTTGTGTAGACAAGCCCTAAAGCCCTGTATTTGTTCTGATTGTGAATTTTAAGAAGCTGCATTAAAAATTAAAATAAATCCCAGGGGCTTGATTCTTTTTCTCTTTGGGCCTCATCCAAAAAAGCTCTGGATGACACTAACTTCAGTAAGTTGGACATTGCATGTGAATGTTATACATTAATCAGTGTTATGCTGGGATATGTTCAGTAGTGTAGTCCCTGATTTACAGCAGCATGTGTGCACACAGAATTGGTCTACAGGCATTTTGTAACTTTGTGATACTGTATGATTTTCTGCCATGAATTTATGCCTTTTTCACCCTGAGAAATAATCTTTATCCATCTCTTGGTTAAGGCTGTAAGGTCTAGTGTGAGTGTAAACAGAATAACTAATGAAGTGATAAGTTTCCATCCTCTAATGTAATAGACCTCTAAATGGACTCAAATGAAATTAGAGAGTTACACACTGAAAAGAAATTACCATGTAGTGTACTGCAGTCAATACGGAATATCTGTGTATTTTTTAATTAACATTAAATCCCTGAAAGAAGGTTGTGGGTTTTTTTCATGTCGAGTTAAAAAAAGTTGCCCATTTTGATCATGTATAGTAAGATGATTTTGTGCCATCTGGATTATCAGATTTCATGTATGTATATTAGCAGTCAAAATGTTGAATTAAATTTTAAAAAGTGCTGAAACAACACTGAGAAACATATGCCTTCATCTCCCAAGAAATGAAATGTAACTGCACAGCTTTATTTCTTCAGTCTGCAGAAAGGAAGGGCAGAAGTCCAAAAAACTCACTCGATATCTTTCAGCCATGTCGGGAAGAGGAAGTACTTGGCCAATAGTAATGGGGCAAACTAAATCCTAATCTTATGGATGTCAGTGACAAAACTCCCACTGGTTTCCAGGGGGGAAAGATTTTAACTTGTAACTTTCCAAAAATGCCATTGGATTTGTAGGGTCTGATTTTGTATGAACATCTGGTTCTCTGCATACCATATATTGTGGGAAAAAAGGAGATTTAAATGTCTTGCTGCCAGATTTGTGCGTGCATCTAAGTAATTAGGGGTCTAACAGGTTTTTGTAAATACACTTGCTACTCCTAATTGTGGACTGCTATTCAGCAAATGCAGGCTAAGCTTAAAGTATCAGTTCCGTGGTATCTATACTTATTTGAAAAGATGATGTGAAATTTCAGCTATGTGCTAACCGTGCTGGGTTTCAAACCTGTTGCTCCAGAGGACAGGTAGGTCGGATACTTCTCTTCAGGCTTGAGTGGAAGCAATTTTGTCATTGACAGGATTCACCTGACACTGAAGAAGGTGAAGGTGGCTCAAACTTTCTAAAACTGGAATTGGAAACTCTCAGTTTAAACTCATTCCATGTTTCAGGGAAAGCATTAGGAATGGTGAGATGTTGATTGTTTTAAATTAACAATTTTGTTTTTCAATTAAAAATGGACTTTTTTGTTTTGAAATTATAGTTAATTTGTGATTTTGTTTTGTTTTAATCTTTCTTATCACTTCATTATTTCCATTCATCCCATTTGAAAGGGAACGGGGAGAAAATCCTGCAAATTGTTGGTATCTTGAAGATTCTTGTAAGAGGGGAACACATTTTCTGGCTGACTCTAGAAGTCCTGCTCTATTATCCCGGCTTGGAAATCTCTCATATTGGGCAAGGAGGCATGTTAATTAAGGCTGTGATTCTACACTGATTTAATAGTGGATCTATGTACTGCTAGATCTCTTGGCAATTCAAGTTAGGTCCAAATCCTGCAGAGCATAAGTGCTTATGCTAGCGCAGGGAAGACTAGACCGTGTCTGCACCAACATAAATGTAGAACAACTTGGTAAATAATCACAGAATCAGGTACCTGATTCAGAATACCTAATTTGGAATAAATTCTGCAGGGGTGAAATTATCTTTTCAAAACTTTTTTGAACAAATTTGAGCTGACAGAGTGAATTCGTGCGAGTTTAACAGTTTGCCTGTGTGTCCACAGGGTTTTTGACCTATGACTAAGCCTCTTGAGACTGCAGTTATGATTTGGTGGACCTGCAGCTTTCATTTTCTCTCCACCAGGCCTCTCTCATGGTTATGGGCTTCTTGTGTCTGTGCATCTCCTTAATTTTCTGCTTGGGACATCTGAGAAATCATGTCCTCAGTGTTCAAACTGAGAGGTTTTCTTCAAGCTATTTGTTTTTAGAGGATATTATAGTATGACCTTCTCCCTGCTTGCCCCATTTTGAAATGTTTTCATTTTATTTTTATTGATATGAGAAACAGGAAAAGCTATATAGCTGGTGACCTTGGAATGCATTTGTTTATTCCAGAGCTAATAAAATCACACCGTTACGTGCTCTTTATTTTCCTTAAATTTTTTCTTTCTGTCTGTGACTTGCCAAAGATTCACTGCAGACACTTTGTGGCTGTAGGTGTGCATCAAGCTGTAAGTTCTGGTAAGCCAAAAACAGACCAAGACTTAACCTGTACTTTCTAGTGACCACTTGGAGATTGCAGTTATTCAGTTAATGTGATGCTCCATTCTCACTGGAAATTTTAATTCTAAATATTACAGGAATCTTTCATATAACAAGTTTTGGAGCACAGTCTCATCACTAGTAGAATTTCAGATCTTTTAAGCATAAGCATACAATTTTGAGATTAACTTCATCTGGTATTTACTTCCTGTTTCCAAGTGGATTCTTGATCACATACACAGACTTAGTATGTTGCTTTCTGGCAGTCCTTGGAAGAATTTTCTGCATAGCAAATAGGAATGCACCACATTCATTTAAAGGTTTTTCTAAGAATAACTAGAAAGCAATTCAATCAAGAAATCTTGTGTGTGCATGTAAATGGATTAGATGCACTGTGAAGCTTAAAATTCTGAGAAAATAAATTTGGTGTTGTGCATCAGAGTGTACAATATAGCAGGATTTTAATGTAATCATGATTTAAGTTGGTATCTAGCAAGATGACCACAATGAAACAATATTAGTTCAATATTTGGACTTGTGGACAATTAGAAACCTGGGAAGAAATATTCTAAGGTGTGTAGAAGCGTAGGTGAAGAGAACACTCATTAAAATGTATCTCATTTATTGGTGGAATAGCAAAACATAGTTAATGTGGAGCTTTTGAACTGAGTGTTTTCTACCTGCTTGTGGCAATATCAGATTTCTTTTGGATGAGGCAGCATTAAAATGTTTAAAAATAAAAAAAGAAAAGAAAAGAAAAAGGAACATGATTTGAGTGAACTCACTATGGGCTGTCTTAGTTTACAGAGCTGGGCAGAGCGTTTTATACAGTGAATGTTTTTCATAGTGCCTATGACCTTAATGATACTAAACTGTGATTAGATGCCTTTGCCATGATGCTTCCTTGAAAGCATGTCTCTTCCGAAGCTAGCAATGCTCACTGAGCCCAAAACTCTTTTTAAATCCTGACTTGACCAGTTCAGATTTGTGCTAAGGAATAACGAAATGATTTTGGGGAAGACAGATTGGTCTTCCTGAACCCTTGGGGTCCTGAACCTCTTCAGTTCCTGGTAGGATCCTGGCATTCAGTTTTTAAAGGCGCATATAAAATTGTACTTTGAAGTCGGTATCTAAATGAATCATTGTTCTAGTAATTTGTTCAACTTGCATCTTTTTGAAGGCAAAAAGAAGAAAGATGGTTTCTTTTGTGTTTGGGTTAAATGGAATTTATAATATTACTATATTCTTAAAGATAGTAAGAGAAAGACATAATATTAAATGAGAAGGGTGTGGTGGGCTACTCTGGAGGAAAAGGGGAGAGTGTGTCAGTCAGCTGTGGCACCAGAGAAGGGATCAGAGGAAAAACTGAAAACTAAATACAGAAAGAACGCTTCCCCCTCCTGTGCGCACACCCACCCCCACCCCAATTAGATCAAAGCCCACTATAAGCATGAGCTTGATGAAATTTAAAGTTGGCAGTCCTGCCTATTTGGGTAATGAGGTGTCACTAGAGTGAAGATCACAAAATGTAACTACAAAAGAAGCAGCCTGCCAGGCATTGTTAAACCTTTGCTTCTGACTGCGGCCTGAAGATTCTCCTGAATCCTTTATGCTGTGAAATTTTTAAACAATGTGATTAACCTTAACTATCTCATTAATGTAATACTGGATTTGTAAAAGGTGCTGTGCAATCTCTGCTGTACCTTCTCTGTTAATCTGATAGTTGTAATTGATTAGCGTGCATAACAGCAGGCAAAAAGATGCCCTTTAATCAGCTAGATACCAGCTGCACGCACACATGGGCACAAAAGTTTCCTGCTAGAGAAGCATTCATAACTTAAAACACAATGGAATAACAGTGAATAGATATAGATTCTAGCTGCTACCTGTAACACTAAAATTTAAAGTAATGAAAATTTAGAAGTTTTGAACAGTTCATAATTTAAACTTTATATATAAACTTAAGCATCACTACTTGTACAATGATAGACATAATCAAGATTGTAGCTATCCATTGGAGTTTAATCAAATGGGCCATATATTAATCCTACTGAAGTGCTTTTCTACTATTTCAATTTGAATCACTCTTGGGTGCAAATATTGCTTTAATTTTATGACATCTTATTTAAATAATCAAAACACTGTTTTTCCTACTCCCATTGAATAAATGCCTGAGCCGTCCTTGGTCAGCTTCAAATGAAACCTCCTCATTTGCATTTCTTCTTCCATATATTTACACTGATGCTACCAATATGATGAGCACTGGGAAGATGCTAACATGCTCATATATTACACATCACAGTTTGAGAAATCTCAGTGTCTTAAAAAGAAGGTGGATTTTTTTCTCAGACTGTGTTTGCGGAAAACTGAGGTATAAAGATGCATGTTCCACCTATGTACAAATATGCTCAGCCAGGGGGAGAGCCTGACAGTCCTGTCCCCCGGTTCTGCAATATATCTGCTAAACAAGCATATTCCCATCTTATTTCACCATTTTATTGCCATAGTTCAATTCCATACCCAGACTTCCTACAATGTTTGAGATGCACAGATCTTAAGTCTCACTTACTCTAAGAAATATGCCAGTTCCTATAGGATTGAATTATTTCACTAGAAATGTATCTCAGGATATGGTTAAAGGCTGTGATTTTTATTTTGCATGGTTTCTGCAGCAGAGTGTTCTGACTTCATGTTTCGGCATGATATTACTAACTGAAGTGTTAGAAAAAGACATAAGGCTGTGAAAATTATGCAAAGCTTGTGATGCAGAGCCTTTCCTCTATAAAATAGATGCTTGTTCTGCAGCTAACTGATCAAAGAGTTCTCCCCATGGTCGCTGCTATCCCATCTGGCAGTAAATATTATTCAGGCAAAACATTTAAGCTCCTTATTTTTATTTTACCAGCCAAATGTTGGCACCTAGGAATGAAAATACTTTTGAAAGTGTCCTTCATCTTGTTTCACTGAGATTTTGATTAAATGATGACTGGTTTATCTGGAGCTGAGCCTTCCATGTTAATCTTTGTATGTTGGCGTGAGAGTGCAACTTTAGTTGGCTAATGTGATTCTTCAGGGCATCTTTGTTGTATTTTACTCTGGGACTGCTATGCATTTATTTTTTTGTTATTTTTTTCTTGTTCTTCATAGTAAGAATTATGCCTAATTCCCAACACAGTGCCATGTATTTATATAAAACTCATGATCCTTTGTCCAAGCTTGTGAAATTATTCTGATCCTCTGGTATCCAGAGGTTTTTGCTTTCAAGTAAATACTTATTGTTTGCCAAATAATAAGAGTTTCTTAGGGTCTTAAAGGGCACTGTGATTTTGAGCGTTTTATGCACAGTAAATGCTCAGTCCTTAATGGTGCGGCTGCTTTTGTCTTGATAGAAGTTTTATCGATAACCTAATCACTTTCTCTTTCTTATCTGTTTTTATTTCTCTTTTAACCTGTTTTTATATTTTGGGGGAACTAACTAAGCTGTGAGAATGGAGTTATTTTATTTGTCTCTAGTCAGTTTTCTGAATTGTCCCATGATCACTCTGAGCTGAGTGCCTGTTTGTAACAATTAATTGGTGACAAGTCAGCCATGGTGGGTGGTGGCAAAACCCAATTTACAGACACATTTGCTTTTAATTTAAAGAATCATTGTGCTTCAATGGCCACATTGATCTGCTACCTTCATGTACAACAAGGTATGAACAAACTTAATTATCTCATTGCAGATTGTTTTAGTAACTCGAAAATACAGTACTTTATAACAAACATTTAAGGAGAAAACACCAAACTCCCTGACATTGTTTTTAAAGTATAGCTGGAAATAAATTAATTATCCAGTTCAGTATACTAATTGATGTTCATATATTTATTCTCAGTAGTGTCTTGACTATTCTGAGCTTTTGATAAACATTGCATTTATATTTAAGTTTCACTGAAGAAGAATGTTCTTGTTGCTGAAGTTTATTTAACTTTGATTGTGTAAGAACCTTTGTTTCTTGTATGATCTTCCTCTGCTAGCTCAAAATCTGAATAAACTGGTTTAATCAGTTTTCTAGTTCACACTCTTCATCCTTATGATCTTTCAAAGCTACCTTGCATTTATCTACCTATTCCTATAATGCACAATCCACTAGAAAGCCTGTCAATATCAAATCTTCAGCCTTGTCGCTTTTATGACGCCCTACTTTTCAAAGACACGTTGAATTTAGTGTTAGTCCAAACTGCTGAAGAGTTTTCCTCAATTAATTAAAAAAAGAAATGAAAAGGGGATATCTCTAAAGAACAGATACTTCTTAGAGAAATTAAATCATGTATGTAATGCTTTGCATTCCTTTGCAGGTTTATGTGATACACACTTGGGGAAGAGCCACATTTATTTAAAGTTCTATGAAGTAAAAAGCACATTTTAGCTGTGAAAAAGAATAGCAGGAAGTAAATAAGTGAGCACAGTCTGCCTATACTTCTGCTTCATGCTAATAACCTGAGAAGTGTAGAACTCGTGCTGAAAATTCAGTCTTAACAGCCAGGTTCTACTTCATCTTTGTGAAAAAAAATACTAGATTTCAATCACTGTTCAGATAGCTAAGACTGCTTTGAAGGTGTCCTCTGATCTTCTATTGACAGGTTCAGAATCAAAACTGCAGATAAGTTAAGAAGGGAAAGGAGAAAAGAAGCAAAACCTTCAAAAAATAGATTCAGAGGTTTTGACTGTAGCTATTATTTTTTTGGTTTACAAGATTGTTTTAAAAAATAGTCTTTAGTGGTGATAGACTCTCTGAAATCAGTCCACCTATCTGGAAATGAAAATGCAGACTTAGAAATTTAATTTGGGCATGCTAATGTTGAATCCTTGGCCCTAATCCATAGCCAGATGTTAGGAGATACCATCTTGAGAAAATGGCTTTGGTGGTCTCATGCTACCTACAGTTTTTAATGTGAAATTATTCTGAAGGCACTGCAGATTCTTGTCTGAGGTAGTCTGATTGTCCAATTAAAAGGCGATTTCTTGCTATTGTATGTTTCTGTTGTTTGTCATTATAGTTTGTCATTAGCAATGGCAATCAGCTGATTTGAATTTTTGAACATTGGCAGTATCATGACTGTCTCTGAGAGAAACTTCCTAATAATTTCTCTTCCAGTTTCAGAACTCATATTACCTCTGAATGCTTTCCAAAGCAGCAGGCTATATTACATTGACGTTACTGCAGTATACTTAATGCAGTAAATCAAGACCCACATTTAATGAAAATTTTTTAGGGTACATAACTTTATGAAAATAAATGATACAGGTATTTTTAGGTATGTAAACTAATTATTGTAATTTTACTTTCCCCATGTTATCTCTCCTTCCTAGCCAGAGTAATGATCTGTGTTATCACTAAAGTGCCTCTACTAAATCTTTTGAAATGTCAGAAGAGAACTAATATTTACATCGCAATAATAACTACAATTACTTACCCACTTTCCAATTCATTTGGAGTCAATTATTCTCTAGTACTAAGAGAAATGGAGCCTTACTGTAATACTGGAATGAGTTTAATTAATCCTTTTTCACATGCAGCAGGCTGATAAATGAAATTCAGCCTGTAATTTAAGAGCTCAGGGAAATAGTACGATATTAAAGGTGCTTTGAGTGACTGACAGTTTAATTTATTACAAAGAGCAGCATTCTGTCTTAGAGTTCATTCCAGTTTTGCAATTAATGATTTCAACTGGGGAGAAGATCAAAATTCTACAAAGACTTTCCAAACAGTATTTTTATGGACTTCTTTGCACCACCGATCAGTTATTACACACTCATAATCCTTTATTTTGTAAAAATGACTGATAAAGAATAACGTAAAATAAAGATTGACTGATAAAGAGTGAGGTATAATACCAAAAGTGGTGTTGAAAAGTTTGTAGGAGCTGGTGAATGATATATTTGTCTAGTAGAATTTCCCACAAGTTGATATCATATTTTCATCAGGAAGGAGAAAGGGTAATTGGATTTAAATGTCAAGATATTCCTCATGTAGGTTTGAAGTCACACTTCTATTTTCTCAGCTACACTTTTTGCTTGTGATTATGGAAACTGCACCCACTTGTCACTGAAGATGACAGTAAGGAATTTTCTAGGACTAAGTTAATAGCTGAATCATAACCTGAAGGTTTAACACAAGCAACACAACATCACTGGTACAGACGAGAAATAAATTATTCCATTGGGTTCTGTAGATAGTAGGTGAAATAGTGATTCTACTGAGAAGCAACCCAGATAAAACTGAGAGAGATTAATCCATCCACAGATTCCTAATTCAGTAAAATACAGAGTCAAAGTCCAAGAAGTGAAGATGTGACCTAGTGGAGGAAAACACTGGGAGATTAGTTTTCCTATCCCCCATTCGTTTCTCAACATTTAGAAGCAAATGAGATGAAATGTTCTTAGAAGTTCAGTTATTTCCATAGATACTCCCAAGTTATTTCACTTGTGGATATGTTTAAAATAGTAATGAAAATGGCATTTTAATAAATTACAGAATTGTGCAGATGACTCATAATACAATTGCACTGGCAGAAATTCTGTTCCATGCATTTAAAACTATGCTGTTACTCAGTAGATGTTGACTTCTCTTGACCCTTGCCCAACTCAAAAACAGTTTATCAAGCGCAGCTAATACTAATTCTCATTTGGTAAAATTGGACAAATAAGAAATGACATCTTCCTTCAGTGTCTGTCCTGGGTAATGGTGTCTGGGCCAAGTTCTGTTTTTGATAAAATATTTTTAAACTAGAGGAGACTCTAGGGAGGAGTCTCTCATTTTGTGGAGGTACAGGAAGAACCCCAGTAAAGGCCATGTTCTACCAGCTTTACATTCATATTGTTCTGCATCACATTCAGTTGTAATTCAATGTGTACAATACTTCTTGTGAATAAGGATGGCATAATTAGTTTTTGCGCTTGTGTGGGCTATTTGTTGTACTACTGCGAAATATGGTTAAAATGAGTACCAGCCCTATGTCTTACAAAAACTGTTCTCTGTATATTTGTTAATACTTTGGTTTTATTGCTCAGATTTTTTTAAAAGGCTGTTTATAATGCTATAGGAGATGCACTGCTCTGTCTGCACTGTTTGACGCTGAAGTCTTCTTTTGCGCATCTCCATCATTCTGCGCACTCTGTTTTAAATATGCAGTATCTTTGCTTTCCCTATTTTGTTTTATTTTCACCCCTATCTTAAAGAATGGTTTACTTAAATACTTCACCGCTGAAGTAAAGTACTTCAGCATGTAGGATTACACCTTGGTTTAATGAGGAAAGAGTGCAAGAGTGCTTAGCATTGGGGAAAGAATTAGGGATCTATGATTGCCTGTTGGGTCAGAAAAATTCATAACGAAGAAGGCTGGAGGCTGTAAAGATAGTGCACTAGATAGAAGCCATACTAACTAGTCCAAGGTGAGGGAGCTGGTGCAGAAGCCTGAAGCGAGGTAAAAAGAGGTCCTGACAGCCAGAACGCAGGACGGCCCTCGTGGCTTCCCAAGAGGAAGAGCACCCTAGAGGAGAGGATTTCTGTCCAGATGGTTGCTTTCTAATTGTTTCCTACTTCCTCTGCTTTATCTTGTAAGTGAGGAACGTTTAGAAAGCTGGTGGTGGTGGAATTCAAAAACCTTGTTCCACATTGACTGGTGTGCTACACATATTTGTGACAGCTCTCTGAAGGTCAGTTAAATTTCCAGAAAGTCTCACTTGGACCTTAGTTCACCGCTGTCAGAAGAGCTGGGCTTCGAGAACGTTTGAATTAAAGACCTCAGCCTTTGTTCAGACTTTGGCCTAAACCATGTGGCACAGTGAGAAGAGACGGAAAACTGCAGATACTGACACAAAACAAATCCATTCTGTGGGGCTTTCTCAGATTTGTGAAAAAATCCATATACAGCTGTAGGTAAATAGTTCCTTTAGCTAAACACAAGCAAAATGTTTGCTCTTTCACAGGTTAAAAATTATCCTTGTCTTAGCATTGCAGTGCTGGGTGATTTGTACAAAGTTTTCCTTGCTTCCTCCACACTTGACAGTTAAATGAAAAGAAGGTGGAAAAGCATGAAAACTGTCTGGGGCCAGGGGTGATTTGCAAGACTCCTCATGGAGAAGAGGAGAATGCTGTCCTATACTTTTATAGTGCCTTTCAGTTTCAGAGTCCTTGATAAAATGAGATGCATTTGGCATTGCTAAAAATTCAGTAGTATCTTGGGTGGAAGGCAGTAATCAGATCATAGATTATATGCAGCAGGGTAAGTGTGTGGCAATAATTATTAGCAATGACACAAGTGCAAATCTCAGTCCTCACAAATAGGTCTAAATGACCTTTCTTATCTGTGCGTGGCAAGCATAGTCTTGTCTCCTTCAGCCAGTACATAATCAGTAAAGTAGATTTTAGTCATTTTTTTCTAAGGACGAAAGACTATGATCCTCCTTTACATGGTTTTACCAGTATGTGGATTATAGCAACTGAATTTTTCAAGAACCTACTGTATATTTCCTAAAGGTGAACACATTGACTTTATTTTCTATTTTCCCATCACTGTGTATCATTACCTTACACAGTCCCATGTATATCGTTACTCACTGGGCTGTTATTTAAAGGGTTTAAGATCTCCCATTGCTGAACCTGAAGATGAACTGTTGCCTGTACATCTGGATCTGGTTTTGAATTGCTAGCTGGACAGTCATATCGCTCTCTCTCTCTTTTTTTTTTTTTTTTTTAAACTATAAATTTCAAGAAAATTAAACCTCTCCCCTTTCATATCAGTTTGGACTGACTAGTGTACCTTTCAAGGCTCCTTCTGTGCATCACCAAACAGTTTAATACCATATATTATGTCTACTTAATCCAATCCCTGAAACCAGTTTTTAAATTCTACTGGTTATATGCAGGCAATACAAATTTCTGTCATGCTGTGACTCATCACTGGCCCTATGCAGTTTTATATTGGGATACACAGTAAACATGATGGATTTACAGCATCATTCTCTGCATCATTATTTCTGTGATATTCAGTTAAGAATGAACATTAGGGGTATCCTCAAGGTTTTGAAGAACAAGCAGCCGGTTAAAATTGACGTAGAATCATTAAACGCTCATCCACTTATTAAAGACCTGAGGAAATCTGCATTTTTTTTTCAAGGTTTCTTTTTCCTGATGGAGCCACATACCCTACCCTCAGTGCTGCTGAATAAGACAGAAAGAGAGAAACGGTACAAGTGCTGGCTGTCACTGAAGACAACATTCCTCCTTGCTGCCAGGGGGATTCAGCGAAGCGGTTCAGGAAAGTGGAGGCACATTTGAAAGTAGTCAGCAGCGTGTTAGTACCGCGATCAAACTCTACTTGACCTGAGCAAAATATAGGTTCCTATCTTACATGATACCTTTCCTCTGCTGGAAATGTGCAGAGCAGGAGTAGATAGCCTGGAGCCCTTCTGCGGCTGTCACATCAGGGGGCTGGGCAGAGCGCGCAGAAGGGGGCTGCGATGGACCCGCAGATACGGGCACAGCCCAGCAGGCTATGGGTGAAGAAGGAGGAAGCCAAAGAGTAGAATTAATTACTGGCTTTTTTTGAAAGCTATGGGATCTTAAATGATGTTTTTGATATATGTAGATTCCAAAAAGGGGCCTGCAAGGCCTAGGGGGGTGGTTCATGGTGTCATCCCTCTTTGATACTGTCTTCATTTCAAAATGTGTTTATAAAGGGTCACCTGGCAGGCCTGGAGGGAAGCTGAGACCTATTACGTGTAAAAAGTTTTTGTAGGTTTAAAAAGTTTGGGAACTGCAGATCTTGAGAGGATAAGGTATACCTCAACTATCCCTGGCAGATGTCTGCCTCACCTTTACCTATAAAGAATGACAGAGTTTCCATAACCTAACTTAGTCACCTGTTAGATTATAATTAGCTTTTCATTTATAGATTTTTTTTCCCAACCTAAATCCTTTTTACTGAAAATTAAGCCAATTATTTCTTGTCATTTCCCCAGCAGACAGAGAATAATTGATCAAACTCCCTCTTTGCAAGCGCCTTTCACGTTAAGATGATTCTTCTCATATCCTCTTCTGATCCTCTTTTCTAGATGAAAAAAGCCAGATCTTTGAATTTTCCTTCATTTTTTTGCAAGGCTCTTAATATTCTTATAATTTCCTTGAAATTCCCTCTTCTGATCTGCTGGCTCTGCCAGGGTGTGCCTAGAACCACAAAACATTAACTTCACTCCAGACTCCAGATCTTTAGGATGCTTGTTCCCAGTAATCATCATCACTGAAAATCTAATCGTTTAAGAGTTAAGTTTTCTCCTCTTGTAGTTATTATTCCACAGAATAGTTATATATCAACAGTGCTGAAATAAATATTTCAAACCACTTTTTCAGAATTGTTGTCATCCACATTTTGACTGACAACCTTTAATTAACACTGGGGTTCATTGGTCTCATCTAGGCTACTAATCATGTTTAGTGATGATAGCTTGCCGTAATTCCCAAGTGGCTGAACTATTCTTTGTGCTCTGATATCTTCTGCAAAATTGTGGAGATAATTTACTGGAACAGAATCATATTATGTATTGGGGAGGACTCTTCTCAGTCATAGCTGTAAAATCCCACCAAATAAAGTGGGAATTCAGTATGGTAATGGGATCATTTGAGATTATTTTTTCCTAGAACAATGCTCATGAAAACCAGTTTGCTTCCCCAACTGAAGGCAAGATTTGGCTCCCTCTTTGTATTGTACATGGTTGTCTTGTTATGTTGGAAGTGTAATTTTCAGAAAATTGAAGTGTGCGTGTGACTGTGTTTTATATTTTGAGAAATGTTTCATAAATGACAAATATGAAGAAAATAGAGAAGCTCTTTGAGACCTTTAGCTTGAAACCCCTAAAGTTAGAGGAAATCTAAGTTTGGGCTTTGTCCCATTTCTATCAAATATTTTAAATAAAAAGCTCTAGCTTGCAGAGGCTGTTCAGCTTTTAATTTCTGAAGAAATTAATTTAAGAATTTAATTGCTGAAGAAAAAATTAACTAATTATATAAAGGAAAGGCAAATGTAATATTACTTATTTTTTATGCAGGAGGGAAATTTACTATGTTATTTTGCAATAATTTAGTTTAATCTGTAGGTGCTGCTTGGAAGTGGTGTACAACAGAGTGGGGATAAAGCTGAGTCTAATTCTCAGATGCAGAACTCTTGATGTTGGCAGGACGCTATGCATTCTTCATATTGTACTGGGCGGCAGTCAACTTTTCTGCCCTTCCAAGCATACTCTGAAGTAGATCCTGGTTTCTACAGTGATGATCCTTCAGTTTTCTCTAGCATTTGTATTCATATTAAGATAATAAACAGAAAAGGTATTCTTGTATAAGACCATAACCCCAAAAGCGTTGAATTCTGGTTAGTGGCAAAACCCTATCTTTGAACTTCTAGGCTTGACCTTATAGCTGTCATGGGATTACTCTCACCTTTTAGTACATTTAATTACCAGTGAATCCAGGAAATTAGGGGTTGGGTTTCTGCTGATTAACCTCTTCTGTCATATCCCCTTAAAACAAACCTAGATGTTTGCAGTGGATGGTTCACCTGTGGCCAATTCCTGCATGGCCTTCCTGTTTCATTTCACGCAAAGCAGTGCAGTAGTGTCGCCATTAGTCTTGCGTCTCTGAGGCCGCTTTGCAGGAACAAATGAGCACTGAATTGGGAGCAGAAACTAAGAGAGTAGAGCTCTATATTAACAATAACAAAATGAAATGAATACTGCATTTGTATTTCAGATACCTGGTTTGAATTTTGCATTTTAGGGTTGTTGCTTGAGTAGTTATAGTGAATTTGTGACTCAGTTTTCTTGCCCATTGCCCTCCTAACACTTTTGCTTTATTTAGAACCGTTTCAGCCCAGTTTCTCTAATTCACTTTATTATATTGACAGTATCCTTAACCACAGGTAGCCAGGCAGCATGTTTCGTTGCTGGTTTCTTTTATGTGATTTATAAGATTGATTACTTTCCCTTTCCTGTATATATGTTTTCAGCTTATGATAGGCTATTTCCCTGGAAATACCTTAAAAAGAAGAGAAATCTAGCTTGCAGTGTCTAGTGTATCACAATTTATTTATCCTCTGGATCTGTGACCCTAAAGTGCAATGCAGTTATTTCTTTATCTCTAAGTTAATGTAATTGTGGGGGTGGATTTATGGAGAGGTATAGTTACATAAGTTAAAATATTTTTTGTTTTTGATGGATGATTCTGAAAGTTGGGGCACTGTGAATAAAGAAATTAGAACTATTTCTTGCTTTAAGTGTGGATCATTTGGATGCCTAATCTCTTACTAGGAAACAGAATTCAGAAGTCTACAGATGAAAAATCCTATGAATCAAAATCCTATTAATTTGTTTCTGAACTGTTTATGTAAATGTTATGGTTGACATCCAGCCTTCTTTAGCAACAGTAAAGTTACCATCATGAAATAATGGAATATTCAGATAATATCAAGATTTCCTTATCAGGGATCTGTATGTACCAATTACATACTGTATTTTCAGTCAAGTCTGCCGTCACCGACTAGGTGTAAGGTAGAACATAGCTTTGTGTGAGGGTAGGTATTCTCCTTTATAAAATTCTGTCTAATTGCAGGACGGTTTGAAATATTTTTCCATTCGCTTCATAGTAAATCCCTTTCAAGAAGTGGGCTTGCAGCCACGTATGACCAGGCTATGGTGGCTTCCCATGCTTCTCCTTTTCAGCTGAGCTGCTGTAGCTGCCTTTGGACATGTTCCATGTCAAGGCAATTGTGAATTGAAATTAATTTGCTGAAAAAATCCTTATTGAGCTTTATGGTGCAATTGGAACAGGCTAAAAGCCTGCACAGTCAGTTGCAGTGACTGAGATGAAGAGCAATAACTTACAAAGCTTTTGTAATTCAATTGCACTTAGTTGTGTATTTGTACACTTCTCTTCCCAGGCAATATATTTAACAGACCCTGGAATTTATGATGTATTCCAATGGTGTATCACAGAGTTTTGAAAAAGCCTTGTGTTAAAACTATCGTTTTTCTCAAAGCTGGAATTATTTCCTTCCTACTAGTGAATCTATGCCATTTTGATTACTGCTATATCATCTCTGCCAGGGATGACTTGTACCCCTAAGGCTCATAAGCACTTGTGGTTGTTTTTGGAATGCACTGAGGTTCAGTATTCTTATCATATTTATATGCTAATATTTTAATCAGATAAATTCTCCCTCCCTCATTTTACATAATGAACAATGACTTTTCGTCTCTGCTCCGCATATAGCAATATATTTAGACATTAAGTATAAATCTTCTTAGCAAATAAATTGCATATGTATGTTTGCCACATGATATCTCTCTTTTGGTGTGAGCAAATATTTTTGCTTAAAAAGGAAAACAAATTCTCTAGCATCTTTTGCTGCCTTTTTTATGTGCAGAGTTAAGCACTTCAGCATGGTTATAATAATAATATATAGGTAGAATGCTGTATTATGAAAACTCTAAATACATAATGTGGTAGATCTATTATGTGAAAGTACATTTAACTAAAAAACTCATCTGATGCCTGAAATCAAGGGAGTTTGTTTCTCATTCTGTTCAAGCATATGCTCTTTTTTGCATCCTTTTTTCTCTGATTCTGTTTTTTCAGAGAAAAAAATGTGTTTGTGTGTTGAACTGTTTTTTTCCAGAACTTTCAGCGATCAATAAAAGTCATTCATGTAGATCTAGAAGCATGTGCATTGCAAAATGGACTAAAATGTTATGCCTACTGTTTTCCGCTCCAATCATGTTATAATATCATCTGTATGTCAGCTGAATAAAATGACATACTAAAAGTATTGATTCTAATTCTTCAGGAAGAAAATGACTCCATTACATTATACAGATAAATATGTAGCACAGGAAATAGTCACATTAATTACACCAAGAGTAAATATTTAGTTCTCCATAGACAGCCTTTTTTATTAAGGATAAGGTTTGTGATACAGTCCATGTGTTAGTTAAAGGACAGAGTATTCTCAAGATTTTGCTTTAAGGCATTTGTTAAATGTGACAGAGGCTTAAGGAGAATTTTCACTGTGTACTCTGCAGGTACCTGCTGGGCTGAATGTCTTGGTAGAAAGAAATATTCATTGCACCATGATATTGGACTAGAGTCTGTAGCCGATTATTAAGCCAGCTGGTCACATATGTCATTGCAGAAGAGGGCATGTTTGAGATAGAAGTAACATCGTTTGCCATAAACAGTTGAACAATGTCATCTGCATGCATGAATATTTTATATTTCAGATGTCTGCTGGTGAGGGTATTAATGTTAAGATTGAAAGACTTGACCCTACCACTGTCCCCAGAGGAACCCCTACAGATGCTAGGAGTAGTTCTGACATGAAGGTCTGCAGTGAAATGCTTTGAAAATTAAGCCAAAGAGGGAAAGAAACAGGACAAAGAAAAACCTCAAGGCTGTGCATTTTGGATTTTGAAAGTAAAATGGAGCAGCTGTGGCAAAAGCTCCTTTAAACAAAGACTGACACAAACCTGTGAAATGACCTTTACCCAGAACAGGGTGGATATGATCAGTGAATTCAAGAAAAGCTGAGGTGCTGTACGGTAGCTTAATGAGCTTCATGGAAAGGGCAAGCATGAAATTAGAGATGAATTAGTTTGTTGGGATTTAGGTATTTGTCATCTTGTTCAGGAAGGATGTTTTCAATTATTTTCTGCCTAAGAGTTGAGATTAGTCAACAGTTTTAAAAATCAAATGCATAGAGCAGTTTGGGAAAGATGTAATGTCTTCTCTGTTCAGCTGAGATTGTGCTGCTGTAGAGAGAGGGAGGTAATGAATGAATGAATAGCCTCGGTAGAGGCTCTGGGTGTATAAAGAAAGGAAAAAAGTGAGATATCTAGAGCAGATATTTTTAGAGTGGCTAAATCACGTCAAATGCAGTTACATAGCGGTGTTTCTGCTTGAAAGGTTGAAGTGAAAACTGGTTGATTCATATGGTATATTATAAACCTTCTATTTATTTTAGCTTTTACTCGTCAAAAAGAATCTGTAAAGAGACTGTCTGGGTAAAAATAAAGAATCAGAAAAGAATGATTTAACTTTTTCGATTTCACATTGATGTCTTAGAAACCCCAAGAAACCCCAACTTTGTAACATTGGCATAAAAAAGTTACTGGCTCAAGAGACACTGTAATTACTGTATGACTGCGGGTGAGTGCACATCTGCGGGCGTGTAAAGGTAGCTCCCCGCCTGAAGACTGTTAGTTTTGATCGAGTGCAATATATGTGCGTGACTAGGCTGGCGCTAACAGAGTGAAGCTGTGTGAACGTGTTTCTTGCCAAACCAATTGTGATTAGAGCTCCCAGTAATAGGAATTTCAAATATGGGATTAGAGATTCCAGGAGTAACTTTAAATTGGAAATAAAGTTAGCCAAGTTGCTGAAAGCACTGTCAACAGCAGCCACCTTCAAAATTATGTGCAACAAAATGATTTTGCAGGTCTTACAGACAAATAAAGTGTTGGCTTTTTTTCTGTACCACCTGTAATATTATGGGCAGTTGGCAAGCCTGCCAGGGAGTTTATAAATAAAACTAGGATAAGAGATAAGCAGCTATTTGCTGATAGCATGATGCCTACACAGACGGTTTTTCCTTTTAAAAGACGTGAAACAATCAATGCAAGGATTGTAAGGTGTGTGAGGAGCTAACTAAAGCGAAGATTACAGTAGATCCTACTGAAAGGGATATTATCAGATAGCAGTTACTAATAATGTTCTTCAGAGATCAGTCTTGCCTTAAGCCTGTTCATTGTCCGATTAATGAGGTGTGCCTGAGAAGTAGACGTGTACTTCTGAAATCTGTGGATGGCAGGAGTTGGGTGGGGTACCGCAAACACTGGAGCCTACAAAATCGTCATACAAAACTAATAGCACAAATTTGCTATTTTTGGCCCCTAAAGATGCGTTAGCATAAACCAGCACTTAGCGGTCAAAAATAATTTAGTGCTCTGAGCATTACAGTGATGGAAGGAGGTAAGTGATGAAGGAGGAAAAGGCTTGGTCAGCTGAAAGGGTGCTAGGAGGTGCTAGCAGACTGCCGCGTGAAACAGGCAAATGTGGTGCTAGGGTGTGTGAGACTGGGTATTATTCAATAGCAACAAAGAAATACTAATGTAGATGAACTGGTCTGACTTCCAAATAGGCCTGTCATAGGGAAGAAAAAAGAGGAGCTTGATGAGTTTATGGAAAAGACTGTTACAAAGCAGGAGGACTCCTTGATACCAGAAACTAAGTTTATGGTAAGAGTCCTTGGATTCTGGTGAGTAGATACATTTAAGGGGTTTTGAAAGGAGATCAGATTGCAGTTTGTTTGCACTACTATGGTGTAAATTATATTAACCCCATACTTCAGAACTTCTGTTGGTTATCTGCAGAGGTGGGAAATTCTGCACTTTCCTTGACTTTTAATTTTGCTTTTGAATTTGGGAAATGGGCTGTGGGAAGAAACATAGTAAAGTGAGGCGCTCTAGTGTCATTCAGTTCTCAGACAACTGCCTGTTGTATACCACATGCAAACTGAAGGGTAAACTGATCTTCAGATTTGGGGGAGACAATTTCTCCCAGGTGAGATTGGCAGTCTCTGACGGTTGAGTTTTTGTAACACTTTTTTAACCTTTTCCGTAGCACATTGCTTTGCCCACCCTCAAATACCAGCTGAGTTGTTCATTTAAGAAATACTCTGCTACTGCAGGAACTTAGGGTATTGGTCATGCTCTCTCTATTTTCTGTGCCATTGGGCAGTTATGGCTTGATTTCTTTTTCTCCTGCTTAGTTGTGTAAGTGTAGGAAAGTGTTTTGAGCTCCACTGTCCTCTGCATTCTCTCAATCCAGACATCTATTAAACAGCTTACTGAGGCTGGATACCATGATCAGGTGGCTGTTTCGAGGGCTGCGCTCCTTCTTTATGGCTTTACAATGCTGAATTGCCAATCCATTTCCTATTTATTGAAATAGTGCCCCAGATTTTAAAAATCTGAGTCAGTCCTGTCCCTTTTTCTTCTAACGCCCTTTCCTGCCAAAGGCATTTGTTTATTTTGTGCTTGTTTGTGCTACGGCTGAGCTATCATACTGCCCTGTATGTATGTGAGGATTTTTTTTGTTTCTCATCAGGGTATCAGAGCTGGAAGATCTCATATATTACAACAGGATATTTCTTTTGTCTTTGTGGCAGTAGGGGTATAATACCCATTTTCAAAATCTGTTATGAGTCTACTTTATGTTAATTTGCCATTGAATTACTATGCCTTGAGCTAGGAGCTTTAGGAAG
Organism: Apteryx mantelli; assembly: GCF_036417845.1. Classification (NCBI taxonomy): domain Eukaryota; kingdom Metazoa; phylum Chordata; class Aves; order Apterygiformes; family Apterygidae; genus Apteryx; species Apteryx mantelli. The sequence continues at coordinate 11,867,145 of NC_089987.1, forward strand.
AAGTGCAGACTTCAGTATTAGATAAAAACCTATTCAGTCTACTTTGCCATCAGCTCCCCATGCTGCACAATGTTCGTTTATTTTTAAGCTACAGTTTCCTCTGTATTTGTATTAGAGAACAATACTGTGAACACACAAAGGAATGTCACAAGCAGGTAGTGATCAAAGTGGCCAGCTAACATAGCTTATGAAAAAGTAAAGGCTTGATTTGAAAGGTGCTAAAGCTAAAATGATGGAACCAGGCACTGTAGTCTGAAATGTACTTGCATCTGTATTTCAAAACTGCTGTTTGTTTTTCCTTTCATGAGAGCCTCAAGCAGCTGAAAGTTAAAATCAAAGATGAGAAATTAATTTCATATTGTTACGTTAGGTACATATGATACCCCAGAAAGTCTCTAAAAAGTGTGGGATTCTTGTTTGTTTTGCATATGGTTAAAAAAATCATCTCAGAAAGTATATAGCACATGGTCACATGGTGAGTAATTATCATATTATTATCATAAGATTTTCTGGAGTTAATTTCCCATTAGATGAGTATTTTTCTCCTCTCTCCTTGCTTTTCAGTGAAGAGTTATTAAAAACCCTAATGGAATGGCAATTAATACAGCATGTTTGGGTGTTCATTGGCTAAAATTCCACTGATGCACTGAAAAAGATTAATTAAGTTCCTGTGGTGGTAGCTGGTGCATCCTCTGCCATTTTGTAATAGGGGTGTTTCTTGTGTGGGTGGTGTTGACAGAGCTGTGTCTGCTGTCTGGCTCTAAGCAGTGAGAAGGACCTTGGTTATTTCTGTGCCCTTTGCCTGAGATGATATGGAGACCTGTCTGTGTTTGCTGCAAGGCAAGTGCTGAAAAAATCATCGCTTTGCTCTTTTAAAACTTGCTTTTCAAAAAAATGCTGCCAGGAACAGTCCAGTGTTTTGAGGATAGCAGCCTAGATAACCTTATAGATCCTTTCTTGCTTTAATTTCAACACAACTTTGATGTTGAGAAATGTCATTAACTGGTGTGATAGACCATACTTTTATATTATTTGTCACCAAATTATCTTCTAGCCAGCAAAAAGCCCTCATTCCCACAATTGAATAGAGGATTAACTGACTAAAAAATCCACTGATGGTCATCATAGAGATGCAGCTGCTTTCCTTTAGACTTTGTCTGAGGTCCTACCTGCATTCTGTTTCCAAGCACCTGGGTAGAACAAACAGGATTTTCAAATGCGCCTAGTGATTGCTAAACCCTACGCTCCTTGCAGGCAATGAGAATTTGGTTAAAAGCAGTATTACCCAATGCAGTGCACTCCTGGAAGCGCCTTCCTTTGCTTTGGGTAGCCAGGCATAGTCTGTCACCAGGGCTGAAGGCGGCTGCAGCGGTGATCTGGAGAGCACTGGCTGCCTGGCATGGCCCTCTCACATGCTGCCCTTTTGGCCTCCCCCAGTTAATCTTTCCCTGAATTACGTGTGTCCTCCACATACTAATTCAGGTGAATTCCTTGATATCAGCTGCTATTTGCTATTAAGAAAATGCTATTTGTACCAAGAAATACATTTGCATTTTTTAACTAATAAGGCCACTTTGGGGAAAAGAAAAAGGAGAAGGGTTGGTCAGCTTGCTTAACCATTGGAGGAGAGGTTGCCTTGGAAAGATTAAGTATGCTAAGTATCCAAATCCAATTTTATTTTTTTAACTGAGAGCCAAGATAATTCACAGTATTGGAAGAAAAGTTGGTAGTAAGCACTGGTAAACAAACAACTGCATTATTCTGACCCTTTTGCACTGAAGAACTTTTGAAATGAAGAACTTTTTTGGGGAAAAAGATTCCTTCTGTCAGGATATTAATTGGATCGGTTATATTAGTTGAGCTGCAGTGAGTCACTTTGCTTGGTACTAAGGATGTCGTCCGGAGAAAACATCTAGGACATGCAATTAAAGGTTACATGGAATGGCAACATTTCTGGGGCTGATTAGTATGAACATGAGAGAACAAAACGTGTAAGTTTTTATTGCTGAGTGGTGTTAATAGCAAGTTCATCTGAGATGCTCTGAAATGGTAAAGTTTTCCGCAAATAATAATAAATTAGCCTGAAAAATGGGACTTCAAAAGTTTGACCTGATTGTCTGTTAATATTTGAAAAGGCAAAGCCAAATTTATATCGACGTGCGGGGGTTATGCTGTATGTTAGCCTTCACCTGCTTAGGTGCAATCTGCTAACAAGACCGAAAGTCTCCAACTAGTTCTGTAGCAATAAAATTCCTCAAAAACTGAATGATTAACAGGAAAGTCTCTGGTTTGTGAATATGAAACTTCAGAGAAAAAGCAATAAAGCAAATTTGCAAGTGAAAAAAAATCATTCTCTTTCAGCTTCATATTCACCATCACACCTCCAGTAGCAAGGTAGCTGTAGGTGCACATAAATTCCTACAAGCAGAGGTCAGAGGGTTAAAACACTGCAGTGTAAACTGCATCTTTGGTGCCAGGTGAACTGCTTCCAGAGCCTATCCTTCAGGATCTCCCTGAAGCTTTTGAAAGGTTGATGAATATACAAGGTGAAAGGTGTGTGAAATAGTCAAAATGAAATGAAAAACAACAGCGAATTTTATTTATTTTCCTGAATTTGACAGTGGGTCTGTTGCACGTATTTTATTAATGTGTGCAGATATATAGACTGAAAAATGGGTCTGATGAAACCAGATACACTGTAGATTCCTTTCTCAAATAATGATTTTTATACCCAGTTATGGTATATGCTTTTCATCACAAATAATGGCCCTTTGCTGAAGTTGCAATAAAGTAAAAGTGTAGAACTCTGAAGTCCTAAATCTGGGAAGAAGCGAAACAAATAATCTCTTCTGGATCTAGTTTGGATTCTTTACAAAGAATGAGGATCCGGTGCCCTCACTTATTTAGACTTGATGACTAGTCCAATTAGCTTTAATGGGATTACCCATGACAGGGTATTCAGTGCAACAAGGGCATTGTCATCCATTCCATGGCTAGAAAGAGGCACTAGAAGAAAAGAGGAATGAGGAATTCTGTTTAGTAAGTCTGAGAAATTTTGTTTACACCCAAAATTGCTTACTTGTCTGGTAAGAAAGTGAAGGGCCTTGAAGACCAGTGCAGAGTGGTATCTTCACACAGAGAACTCTCAACATGGGTATTCTGGTAAAGCCCAAAAGGAAAGGGACCGTTCCTAAAAACATGTAATAAGGGAAGTATCATTATATTTCAGATTTTGGGAGCTCCAGTTGCCATCCAGAATGCTAAAAGCTGCATTTCTAGGAACTGTATTTCCACTATTGCTGCCAACTTCGGAGCAAATCGTTTTCAACTCTTTTGGATCCACAAGTGTTCTAACATGTTGTTATGATCAGAAGTGCAAGAAAACCTTCAATTATCATTTCCACCCTATTCAGAGACTCAAAACCTTACATGAGTTCTGCTGCTTGGGGAAAAGCTTGCTAATTGTCTTTTGTTTTTGTTTTAAGGGATAGAATGTAATTTGAATGTGTTTGCTGAATACATCCTGTTTAAAACAATTCACAGTTCCATAAAGGGCTTCAATCCCTTATGACCCAAGTCAGTCTTTCTGACTCACCTGAGTCAGTCAGTCATGCTTTCTGACTTTTTACATTTTGTACCATGATGCTTGAAATACACAGAGGCTGTACTTTGTTGCTTCCAGAAATGCCATTTTCCACTGTGGAGCCTTCAGGTGATCATATCTCTATGCAGCAGACTTGGCACTTGGTATTTTCTAATACTGTTTTAAGGTTAAACATAGTTGTTCATGGTAGAAAATATTTACTTATTCTTGCTAGGAAAGGGAGCTTGTCAGATACGCAGGGAAGGGACCTGCAAGGTTATGACAAGCAAGGTTATGAATTAGAACAGGTTTGTATACAGTTATAAAAGTTGTATCAATGATCTATCCTTAACCTGCTTGTCCTTGTTAGCTCAACTTTCCTCAAGCACTTGGTAGCCAATATAGGATGCTTCTCATCTGGCAATTGCATACCCCTGTGGATGTTTATTTTTGTAGCCATAGTTGTCAACATATTTATTGGAGCTGTCAGAATGATTCTACACAGTATGTCTCCCTGTTTAACTTCGGTAAGCCAGGACATTTCCCTAACATAATACTAATAAGCTAGTATGTGAAGATTTGTCATGAACATAACTTTTGCATCACTTTTCCATCAGAGCATGAGCCTTTCAATCCAGGGTGGTCGGTGTAGGAGGGAATGCCATCACATGGGCCATGATATTTTGATGCCATTCACAGGCAGGTATATGTGGCAGTCTCTGTCCCTCTAGTGAAACAAAATACAATTACACTAGAGAAACAAAATACAATTACACTATTGAGTTATTCTAGATACAAATTGTAACATATCTTTTAAAGCAGCAGTCTCATAAGAAAGGGAGAAAATTTGTATACCAGGGTCAGGTGCTGAAAATTGCCTGCATCAGCCTTCTGGATTACTTGCCTCCTGGATCTTGCCTGGTTTATCAGTTTATCTGGAAGTGAGCTTGGTATGGTAACACAGGCTCTGACACGGCAGGTTCTGGTTGTATCTAGAAGTTGTCATGCCAGGATTCAGGTCTATGACAAGAATACCTCATGCCCTTCTTAATATTTGGGTAATTCCTACCATAGGCCCTAGTTAGCTATTCTGTGCTAACTGATAGAACAGGAATTAAATGCAGTTAACATAAAAGGAAGGCACCAGGGTTAGTTCCAAGAGTCAGAACTCCTGGGATGTATTCCTACCTTTTCCAGGAATTTCCTGTGTGATGCAAAGTTAACACTATTCACTTTAACCTGTCTGAAGACTGTCTGAAAAAGGTGCAATACCTTTCAATGCTGCAGAAAAGTATTGCCTGCCTCAGCACGGGTATCATCTAATGTACTCATAAATTTTAGGCAGCCAGTGAAGCAGCTGTCCAAGGCAGTGCCGAGGTTCTGTATGCAGCTCACTGAAAGCGGTAGATGCTTTCAAAGGCATCCCAAGGTTGGTCCTGCCAAAACCGGCGGATAGGTTCCCACCCAGTCAAAATATGCAAAGTGCTTTGAATTCCATGGACAGAAACTCTTTCAATGCGCAAGTGCAAGAAGCAGTAATAGCACCAGCAGCTATCCCAACATTATCAACTTGATTTTAGCTGTTCACATATTGTAACAGAAGAAAATAGTAGTTTATGCCTCCTTAAAGTTCGCGTGCAGGAGACAGACTTTGTGCAGCTGGCATTTAAAGTACCAGTGCAATGATAAGCTCTGTCAGGCTTCATTTGGAAAGTGCACATGGTTTTTGATTAGAGTGTGCAGTACTCAGGAAATATGTTGCAGAGTTATTAGAAAGTTACTTTCCATGTCAGCTCTTGAAGGTTAAGCCAAGTGACAGACTAAAAGCATTCAAAGCAGCTCATACTTAATTCCATCTGCCAGTAACAACTTCTTCATTACAGGGAAAAGGAGGGAAGGAAATACAAAGAAAGCCTAATATAATAACCTATACATTTGCAAGCTTGTTTTCTGCCATGTACAATTGTAGTTACCGGTTTCCATTTGTAGTCCAGTAATTCTCTTAGTGAATGTTATTCTTGTTCTGTTTGATAGGAGCAGGGGGAATTCTGACTGAAGATTTGGTCTTGTATGTTTTGGCCTAATTTTTAAAGGGCATTTTGAAGCCCGGTCTTTGTAATGGGTTTACACTTATGTTTTCAGGTGCCTGATTTTAAATAGGAAATCTGCACAGAGTGAAGTCTGTGCTTCTGGCACAGCTCAGGTAGATTTCTGACCTCTGAGATAAATACGAGCAGCTTTGCTTCAAATGTCTGGGGACCAACAGGGCCTTTCCAGCAGATGGGGACTGCTTGTGTGTAGGGTGCTTATATCATGCTTTCCTTGGCACACTGTTCATTATGCCATGAGTGTTTCTCTAGGGAAAGAAAATGTTTGATCATCTAGAAAAGTTAAGTCCTCAGGCCAGAGGCAACCTGAATTTAGAAAAATTGTATTTTCTGTTTTGGTTTAGATTAAGAAAAATGTGTCTGTGTAAGTATTAGATAAAATACATGTAAGAGAAAATAAAAATATCCAATTAGACATCTACATGGCAATGTGCAAGCACAGTCTTTGGAATAAGGCATCCAGCTGCACATGCACTGCCTTTATGCAAGGATTCTTTTAAAGAAAAAAAAAAGGTGATCCCAGATTTTTTCCAATAGTGTTTTTTCCCCACTAATAAGAGAAGGCTCATGATTTGAACTGAAACTTATAAATTTAATTCTGTTTCTTTATTTCATAAATACTTGTTTCTAATTTCTATGTTTCTAATAACATTTAAAGTAGTCATATGTCATACCTGAAACATAAGTTTCAGAAGTTGTGAGCATTAGGGTTTTTTGGGGTTTAGGGAGCTTTCATTTTCTGTATGTGACTCATGAATATTTAAGAATAAAGAAACTGCATCTGCAGTGCACACTGATTCTAGGACTTAGAAGAAAACTTGGAAGTGCTGCCTCTTGGGCAGACTGGACATAACAAATCTGATTTATAGACTTGTGTTGGATTTCCAAAAGCCCTTAAGTATTTTAAGAGCACAAGTACCATTAACTTGAAAGTCAATTAGATGTTTTGAGAATCCAGTCCACAGTCAGTTATTTTGTAACATGTAAATTCTTTTGCAGAACAGGCAAGCAAAAAATGCAACTACAGACTGCACACACCAAATTAGGTCTGAACCTCCAGTTACAATTTTGCACAGAATCATTTGCGGTCATGCCTTTAGCATTCCCACTAGGGGCCAAGGAAAGGTCTGTTGCAGCAGGCTTAAGACCTTGGAGGCAAAACTTAGAAAATTTAGACCCCAGAAGTTTCAGTGCAGGTATGGAGGTTTGGTGAAAAATCTGTATTGTATATTTATAGACAGGAGTCATAACACTTCTTTGTCCTTGAATATTTATGTCCTTGCTGTACTACTCTCAAAGACATAATTTACCAATAAAACTTTGTGTTATTTTTGGTGGATGCTCATTTTGTCTATCTTTAGACAGCCAATTTAGGTATTTCATTAGGAAATTAGGCTTTCTATGTATTCAAGGAAGAAAGAGGGGCAGATTAGAAGGTGTGAATACCTTCTTTTGGATTCACAGAAAAACAAAGCACAGTGAAAAACTATAGACTCATATGGTATCTTTTAGTAGGGAAATTACATAGCTCCCGTTTCTCAAAAGTAGAGGCTTAGTGTGAGGACTAACAGAAATATTTCCCTGGGCAATGAGAGTGTTAGAAAGCAAGCTTGCCTTTGAGTCTGTAATGCCAGAGACAATATTTATAGCTATATGATGACACTGTGGTTTGTACTCAGTCTAATGTTACACCAGTATGGAGGAAAAAGAGATGTACTGTTTCTGGATGCCTGAATTTTTATTGTATTTAATTTTTCTTGGAACTTAAAAAAAAATAAAATAAAATAACCACCCAATATTATTTTCTTTAACAACATCTAGATTCAACATGTCTTGTACCTTCAGCCTATTCTGACAATGTCTTAGGAGTTTTGGTTTTTTTTTTCTCTTTGGCTGTGCTTGATAATACACATTTGGCATAGGTGTTTGCAGGTGATAAGCATTTGAAGTATACATGGGGCAGCATGCAAGTTAGCAAGTAATTCTGCTGGGAGAAATTTCTGAAGCTATGCACCTTTCAGCCAACCATACCTTAGAAACATTTTTTTTTTTTTAATTGGTGGTAAAAGGTCCAAGGAAGCAGTGAGATAGTTTAGAACACTTGCTCTCTTCATCCCTTCCTGCTGACTACAGGGGAATGGGAAGAAAACTGTTTTTGATGCTGTAGCTGTAATAACCAGTGTGTCTCCTCTTCCTGTGCTGCTTTTCCTTCCTTGCTCTCATGCTCAAAAAATGAAGATAGATGTCACAGCAAAAGAAGTGTATCTGTGTTACCATGCTTTGACAGCATCTCTCTTTCTGCCCACTAATTCTTGTGCATGCACTATAAGTATAGATATTTCAGTTCGCATTTCTCTCTTTCATAATATTATTTATTTATAACATAAAAATTAATATGTCAGGTCTCTCTAGCATAGTTTCAGACTACCAAGTGGAATTTCATCTGAAGCAGAAGAAAATTGTTTGAGGAAGGCATTTTCTTCTGAACCCATACAGCCCTTGTCTTCCAGAAGGGGCTAAAATTAAGGTTGGACATGTCTATCCTTAGTCTCTCTTTCCTAACAGGAACCCTGATTCTGTTCCCGGTCTAACAAACCCATCTAATCTTTGCAGTCCTACCAACTTCCATCTTTCTTTTTCTTGTCCTGTATCATTTTCTATTCTTTGCTGAAATGATTGTCTAGAGGGGATAGAGTTTGGGGGGAACCAGAGGCCAGTCAGTCATTCAGTAATGACGACTCCTGTGGCAGTTACAGAGCAAATGGAGAATTATGAGCGCGGAGGGAGTTGGGGAAATAGGCTCTCTTGGCTCTGAGGGCTCTCCTTAGCATTGCATAGGTAAGTAAATGCATCCACTGGTGCTGGGAAGGTTAACAGACCTTTGAACACAGATGTTCTACTCTGTGGTTCAGTAACGCCAAATGTGGCAGATGTATGTACATATACATGTATGTGTGTACATCTAGATATAGTCTCTATATGTGTATATATGTACTCTAGCAATAATCTTCAGTGCTGCTGGAAGAACAAAGGAGAACTCAAATCTAAGTGGTCAGTGACATTTTATGTTGGCCCCCATAAATCTGTTCTCTTAGGAAAAATAGCTTGGAGATGAAGACATACACGGCTGATTTTGAATCGGTGCCTATTTGTGCCTTAATACATTGGAGAGTTTGTTCAGGAGCAGCTAGTTCATCCTTGGGAAAACATCAGCCTTTTGCTGCTGCCAAGGTCACTGTCTGCTTGGGTTATCTGGTATTTCCAAACCAGCAAAGTCCTTGGGAGGCTTACTTCAGTGTCTCTCCTTTTCTCTGATATAGACATAAAGCCAATACCTGTTACTATTCTTAGCACAAACCAGGTGTATTCTTCTAGGCAGTCCTTCAGCAGCATACAAGTGAGTTGCGACCATTATACTGAAGTGACAGTAACTTATTCAGTGCTTCTGAATAAGTTGTATGTTTGTAGTCTCTTAGCATGAAGCACTTAGTTGCTAGAATAAGTGTGCTTGGGAAGATGTGAACTTTTGTTTTCCCCAAGTGCTTGATCTATGTAAGAGATTGTTACACCTCCATCTATAGCCCACCTCAAAGGGTTGAGATTCCTGCTTTCACTACAGGTACCCAGGGTTCAGCCTGTAAGACAGGACAGGCTGTCACAGCGTGGCTGCAGTTGTGTTCAGCCTTCACAGGGAATGAAAGCTATGTGAGTAGGTTTGGCAGGTGGCTTAGGACGGTCCCAGGAATGCGTGTGCTATACCTGCGCTCCACCTGCCCTGCCTGGTGTGTAAGTGCTGCGGGCGCCGCTGCCTTTGGGGCAGTTAAGTCCACTTTGGGCCTGCAAGGCTGCACGGCTTCAGCCTCTGTGGTTCCGATTCTTTTCCATTCTCCCCAAACCCGGCCAGCCTCCTAGAGCCGTAAATGAATCTTAATTAGAAAACATAAAATTAGTATGCCAGCATTCTCTTAATTGGGATACCACAGTGGACCTATTATCTCACTTAAAGGGAAAGTAATTTATTCTGCAGAGCTTTGAATGTGGCATATTCACATGTGGTATGAAGAATCCATGGGCTTATCAAATGATAAGTCTAAAAAGGCAAAGTACAGTATCAGTTAAGGTAAATGCATAAGATATTCCCCACATTTCATTTTTTATGTTTTGTATTTTTATAGTCTTTATAGTTGCTTATTTGATAAAAGACAAGAGAAACATTCTATGCCTGCTCAACACCTGGTGAAACACAACCTAACTTCTCAAAACTGACCAAATGTGTCTCCATTAAGCAGGATATTTCGTAATGCTGTCATGCTCAAGCAGCAGGTGTTAGTCAGTATCATGAAACAGAATTTGTTTTTCTTGAAGAAATGTCAGTTAAGAGATTTGTGACTTAACAGTGACTAATCTGCTACACTGCTAATGCTACTGACCATGCAGTAGACTGCTTTGATGTTAATTTGAGGAGCTTTAAACAGACAAAATTTTTTTTATGAAGATAACTGCTTTTGATGTATGTGAACATATATGAAAAATAAATACATGATTATTTTGAATTTATTGAAACCTCATAGCTGCTCACTCAGACTTTGGGTTCATATTCTACAAATGAAGGCATGTAACACAAGCTGAAATATGAAGGCTTAACATTCAAATATCTATCAATGATATGAGGGTAATGAAACAGACGTGTACAAATGATTACCACAGTGTATCATATGGTAATTGAATATGGAAATAAGATTTACATGTTCAAGTGAATTTTGACACACATATTGGCGTGCCTAAAGGTTTGAAATCAGAGATGATTATCTCTGCTGTAATTCTGAGTAACAGAAATAATCATTTACACACAACCTTTCAATAACTTGTTTTCTGACCCCCGCTGTGGAAACCCACAGATTTTTATATCTTGTAAAATACTATTTTTCTATTCTAAATGTGGCTTGATAGGAGAGTGGAACAGGACAGGAGAATGGCTTGATTATGGGTGGAAAACTGACCTTTTGTTCTGAATTAAAAACACATTTCCCTCTCCTGCAGAATTCTCAGTTTTCTTATTACCAAAATCAACATTATCTGTCAGCAATACAAAGGGTGAATGTAATTAACCACCCACTCACTTGGAACAAGTAGTACCTTGATTCATTTAATTTAGAACATCTAAAGCTGTCAATGACTTACCATCTGCTAAGGGTACCTGCTGTAGTCTGAAATGCCCTCTTAGCTGTACGCTGGTTCAGTTATGTAAGAGATATCTAGTTTCCTTGTCTGTATTTTGAGAATGTGTTTGTGTAGCTTTTACTTAGATAAAAGATGAGTGACATAAATTGCTTCAGAAGTTGTAAATTAATTGCTCCCCAAATCAAATCTGTAAGGCCTCTGATGTAATTTGTGTCAATACTATAGTAAAAAGAGATCACACAGCATCAATAATTGACTATATGTATTCAAATGAAGAACTCTTAATTCTGCAAATATTTCTGAGACATGTATCCCAGCTGTTTTTCCCTTATCTCTCAAAGTATTTCAGAAGGGGCACTGTGGAACACCAAGCGGTCCATGGAGTGCAATCTAGAGCTGCTGGCTGGTGAGACTGGCTGCTCTTTACAAATCAAGATTTCCTTCTCTCCCTCTCCTGTCCTTTCCCACTCTTGTATCTAATTTAAAAGAATGCTAAAAGATGGAAGTCTAAATTTAATGTTTTGATTTCTACTTCAAATTTTGGTGTTAATAAGTTATATTGACAAACCATAGTTATTACAACTGTGATGTAGCTTTGATAGACAAGAAGAGACCTGAGTTGATCACCTTCCCTAACCTCTGGAGTGGCTGGTTTGACTGACAGATGAGGCATGCTTTATGGCATAGGAAGATGTTGTAGACTGTTGTTTTCTGTACTGCATCTGTCGCTTCCCAGTTTTGTCAGCCTGGCAACTTTCAAGACGACTGTGTTTGCTCCTGAGTTTGCCCTATTGCTGTCTGCCCTAATTTGCATTCTACTTGAAATTGAAAACAAGTCTTTTAAAAAAGCGAATTGGGAAAATCAGTGTTAATAGTACAACTGATCCCAAAGTTGACTGCTGTTATTTGGTGGAAAGGAGAAAATACATTGCTCTTAAATGGGAAATATAACACCAGAGACTATGTTAAAATTAAAATAAAACATGAAATATAACCCATAAAATAAGGTAACAGTGACTTATGACTTCTATCGCCTCTATAACTTGGCATCCAATGCTGCAAATATACAAAGGCTGGGATCACAGCCCACAGAAGCTAACAAAACTCTTTCCTGTGGCTTCAATATGCTTTAGAGGAGAAACTGGATTTTTTTTTCTGTGTCAAGTATATAGTCACTTAATTTATTTTTTTTAAATACCCAGGAGTCTCTCATCTCGTGGTGTTACAAATCTCGGCAGGTTCAAAATTCTAATTTGTAAACATAACTAGTACAGATTCAAGCATTTTTCAGAGTCTTTTTCTAACTTGGCCTGTGTATTTCCCATGTCTTGGGAAAGAAGCAAAAAGATTTGGAAATACTACAGAAAACATACATGGAGTACTTTTGAAATCAGCTCAGCTTTTTAGGAGTGTTGTGGAAAAGACTAATTCCCGTGGCCCTTTAGCCCCTCCCCACCCCCAACTCCTTCTTAGAAGCATGTTGTGTGCCTTTAGATTAAATTGGCATTGTCAGTATGGAAAAATGCATTTTTGTTTGTTCCACATCTGCCTTTTATTTTGGGTCAAGGGCCAGAAGTTTTACCCGTGGTCTGGTTCTTCAGCTTTTTTCAGCTGTGCAGCCTTAAGGAAAATAGATGTTGGCATTTGTGCATGGTTCAGTAGGATGTTATGTATAGAGCGGTAACAATTTCTGCACTTTTTTTTTTTTTTGTAGCTTCCAGAATTCTTTCCAAAAACTACCTATTTTAATCTTTCTTGTGGCTCTTCAGAGTTCTTCCATGTTATGGCATGTCTGTGGTGGGAAATGGTTGCTCTGAATGCCCTGGAGGGAAGCCTGTCCTTTGAACTGGTAGCGGATAAGCAATGGTGGGGCTAGATTTTCACATAATGCCCTAGAAAATGTGTCACTTTGGCCCTGGATGTTGCATCTTCTCTCTAAAGTGAAGCCAGCACAATGTTCACCCTCCTCTTCCAATTCACTAGCTTTTGCCACAAGGTGTTGTCCTGCCCGTGTGTTGCAAATCGGATAGTCTGGATTTTTTTAATGGTCTGGGCTGCTCTGTAACCTTGACTTCTTATCTGAAACTTGAACAACCTCTGTTAGATTGGGACAATTTACAGACTGTTCAAACAGATTGTCTCTCAGGGTAAATGACTGGTTTGGTTTGAGTGTGGATGATACAGTCCTCGGCCCCCTTGGAGGAATCTGCCAACAAAGGTGCAAATGATAGTTGTGCTTTTCTCCAGTGGGAACTGATTTCAAATCCATCATTCATCCTATGCTGGCTCTTGGATAGCTATCAGAGAGTAGTTACTTTCAGTTGCAGGAGAGATGGATCTAAACGCAAATTGAGTAGGTTAATACGACTGCTCTGAAATCTTGAGAATTTCAGAACAGAGTCAAGGCTCAGTTCTCATCATCTTTCTGCTGACCCAGATCAAAACTGAATCCCGTCATGTGTCATTCCCTGGCTCCTCTCCTGCCATTGCTATCCTGGTGGATCCAATATTTGGAGATTGCTCTAGCAGTCAAAGTCATTCTTGCTTTTACATTATTGCTATTTCAAGCCGTGCAAATTACTGAGTTTTTAGTTCCAGAAAAACTGTGTTCCATATTTACTGATACTACTATTTTTCTGCATACTGGAAAAAAAAATTTTTTAAATGTGAAGGTTTAAAAACATTTGGAGAATTTTGATAAAATGGAAATACATTTCTAAATGAAAAGATAAGCAAAATATTTTAATTTTTAAAATGTAGTATTTTTAAAATCAAATAATTTGAAGTAAAAACAAAACTGGGAAGTGTTGTGATGGACCTGAATTTGCTGCAATACCTTCAGAAGAAAACTTCAGAATCAGTTGAGACACTTAATTAACTGGAAATTCTCTAACATAAAGAAAACCAAATAATGTAATCAAGGGGAAAAATACTTGCACTAACCAAGGGTTTTGGAAAGAGACTTCTGCAGGTAAAGGCTGAACTGGAAGAACTCAGGAAATCTGATTTCTTCTCACAGGGCTGAGCATGCTCCTTGGATGAAGAAGGGCAGCTTAGTTCATTTTTGTGTGGCCCAGTTCTCGTATATAAAATGAGGGCAAATTGGGCTCCTTGGTGGCACCTTTGCCTGCCTTACTGGTTTAGTCTGGGAGCGTCTCCCGCTCCGCGCCCCTGCAGCAGGCGGCCCGAGCGAGCGCCGGGGGGCAGCGCCGGGGGGCCCCGCACCCCTCGCCCTTTCCCTCTCGCTAGGATGGGGGATAAAACTTCCAGAAAGTGTGATTTTGGAACAACACACAGGCTGGAGTCTAAATCACGTTTTCACTAGGTAAATAGATTACGTTAGTGGGATTTTGTTTTTAAGTGAATGCAATGGGGTATGATCTGCCGTGCTCTGTTTTGTGCTTATTTAACCCTACTAATTTCAGCTGAGGGTCAGCTTGGAGTAAAGCTCCTTTTACAGGTAAATTTTATCCTTTTCAGTGTAAGGAAGTAAGTAATTTCCCTTTCTTTTACGAGGTTGATCTGTAGGCTAAATCGTGGGCCGTCGCTGCAGACTGCGGTTTGACAGAGGCGTGTGTCGGGGGGGCGTCAAAACGCTGAGCCGCAAGCTTCCCTCGGCGCCGGCCTTCCCTCGTGCCGTCAGCAGTGTATCTATCTCGCGCCTCGTTTTTAATCGTTCTCGGTGTCCCTCCTGCACCGTTTTTATGGCTTATCAGGTGCCTCAGGAAGGGTGTAACCGGTGCGGGAGCCGCCTCTGCTCTGCGAGGTCTTCGGAAGCCGGTACCCTGCGAGGCGCGGGCTGCGCCGTGCCGCCGTGCGGGTGCTTGGCAGTGCGAGACGAGACCTTTAACATCACATCAAGCTTTTCAATGCTAAAAGCTAGCTTTGCTTTTCTAATCATTGTCTTTGAAAAACACTGTTTTCATTCCTGAAAGTGGCTCTCCTGCCAGGTGTCTGCTTTCATGTCTCAAGTCTTCGCTCTGGGAGCAGTGGGGTACGAGGCTTTACTAAATGGACATACTAGAGATCCCTCTTTTTCACAGGTGCCTCCCCTGCATCCTTGCTTCTGGCTCCTGCTGCCTGAAATTGCTCTCTTTCCATAACTAGTGCCTTTCAGTGACTGTTTTCATTTTGGTTTGATATGTTTGCAGACCGTGTCAATTTTTGTTTAAAATGGCCCATACGTGCTGTGTGCAGAAGCAACCATTTTGCTTATAGGTCTTAAGTTAAAGTGACATTGTCAAGGTTAGTAAGACTCAAATCTGACCCTCGTTAAAAGAAAACAAAACCCTCCCAAAACCTCCAAATACCTGAAAACCTCATAAAATTACATTGAGTTATTTTTTTTCCCCTTAAAATAAATTAAACTACACATTCTTATCTGAAGAAGACAGGAGGGATAGGAGAAAGACAGGAGGATAGGAAAATGGGAGAAAAGGAAATACGCATCAAAAGCACAGAATTTATTACAAAAAAAGGACACCAAAATATATGCAAGACAGAACAGGGTAACATGATACAGAACTGAGGAAAAACAACTTTGTTTTTGAGCATCCAGAAATTCCTAAACTAAATGAAGAAAAATGATATACTATTGTCTTTTTACAAGGCTGCAGTAGGGTGCCCAAGATGTCCTAGTGACAGTCATTGTTAATATCTTAATGTGATAATGCTTTTTTGTTGAAATGGTTCATTATTATATTTCTATGTCACTTCATGTTAATATCTGAGATGTTATTTGCTTGCAGTTTTGAGAAATGCTTATCCATTTTTTATAGAAATGATAAAAATATATGATCAAAATAAAATACAATTTTAATGAAAAAATCATAAAGATACATGTGTAAAGGTGTATTTTTATGCTGCTGCAGCTGTACAAAGCTTTAATAGCAAAAGCCACAAAACTCTTCTAGTTATAACTTTCTCTAGTATTTTAAAACATGGTTTGATGAAATGTGGACCAGATTATGATACAGAAAGTAGATGATTTTGGAGACACATGAAACATAGTAATGCTCTGGGCATCAGCTGCTTTTTGGAGCAGGAGAGGAGAGAATTTGAATAATACCAAGACCCCGCACTGACTGGCAGCAAAACAGAAGTTTGTTGCATCTGAAATAAGCAAACTTGCAGCTCTACTTCTGGGTTTTCCTTTGGGGTATGATAAAGAACGATGCTTGTGCACAAGAAATGCTTAGCCAGTTGCTAAGATAACTAACTTTTCTTTGGTGAAGTGTCCTTTTGTTAAACTCTTTCATCAGTAACATGTTGCATTAAGTTAGTTTAATTTCAGAAATGGATCTCATCTCATGTGATCACTGTTCTTTATATGTCTTAATCCTTACTGTTCAGTCTACATTGAGAACATCGAATTCATTTGGATTTGTTGTTTATCAGGATGTCATACAATAAATCTTTCATTTCTTCTTTCATTTCTGTGTGCTGGCAAGTTGCCATATTACCAAAGATAGGTATAAAAAATGTGAAATTAAGATAGCTATTTAATATGTTGCCTTTCATTCTAACAAATATCTAATATTTTGTGGTTTGTGGAATGGAAGAAATAATCTTTTTTTAAATGTTATAAGTTTTGACTTACAAGTTCCTCAAGCATCAGATTCTAATGAATATTTCCTTCTTATAAATATATAAAACAGATTTCTTCAGTTCTTGTGTTTTTGCTTCCATTTCATTTATTGCATGTGAATCAGTATCCTTTCATGTATAACTTGCTCATATAAATATGAATAATACTGGGTACATACTCTGCATTGAAAATTTCTGGCTCCTTTTATCATTTACTATGTGCTTCTGTTCTATATTTTTATACTTCTTAAAATTCAGTACATGAACCATTTAATTCCATTTAAATAAGTTGCTTATGAGCCCCTCGAAAGCTGGTCCAATTTGATAGTATTAGATAACAAGAACTTTCATAAAAATTAACTCCATTATATTTCCTCATTAGTGAAGGCAGGTCAGGCAGAAAGAACCCTACAATAGCTCTGTAGGAACAGTTTGTATTTGTTTTTTAATTAAGACATTTTAAAAGTGAGTTCCTTTTAAAAGTTCACTGGTGATGGTTATTGAAAATTTATTTGGGCCATTTTGGTTATATTGCCTCCATTAGTGGAATAATTTACTAAATTATGATGGCCCGTTTTAACTGTGTGCAGGGATTTGATTTAGCTGGTCTCCCTTTTTATGTGAGACATCTCAGATGCATAGCAAGCTCTCTGACAAGCTGGATTTTGTTAGTGATAGTCAGAGTTTTACCATAGGCACTTAGACAGGAAAAGTAATTTATTCATTTATTAGTCATTTATTCTTCCCTTTTTTGCAGCAAGGTGCAGCAGTGTTACCAGTGGAGGAAAAAAAGTGTTGCCTAGTTTTTAAATGACATGAGTAATGAATTTATCATAACAGCTACATTTAAAGAATCCTCTCTATTAGGAAATAAAGTCAGGATTTTCAAAGGACAGTGAAACAATTATATGCCTAAATGCCACTGACTTATGTTAAGAATTTGTCAATGCATTTGCCTTTGGAAATCTGAACTTTTTTCTTAGGAAGTAATTTTTCTTTGCTTACTATTATTCTCCTGAACTCGCTTAACAACTCCTCTCCATCCTTTTCTTTAGACCTGCTTTTGCTTGTTGCCATGCCATATCAATGTCATAACTGAACATTATTTTGTCCAAAAAAGGATATTACAAAATCCAATAAAACCCTTTTTTTCTTGGGTAATATGTAAGTCGAGTTTCTCTTTTCTCTAAATTCTTGTAATTCTTTTTCTATTTCTCCTCTTGCTGTTGTCAAGGATCTGCTTTGTCGGAGAGGCTCCATATTAAGGTGCCATGAGAGCAGAAGGAAGCCTGTTGGAAGTGGGCTGTAGGAAACTGCACGAATGTGAGAGAATAGAGGCTCACAAAATCACTTAATAACACTAATACTGTTGGTACTATCAAGCTTTGGTCTCCAGAGGAGTGGAAATCCTTTGTTGTTTTAGGCATGAGTTTAAAAACTCAATTCTATTTATGAAATCTGCTTTCTTTTTCCCCCTGAAGAAAAATGGCAGTGTTTCCATCAATTAAAAATGCAGCCCAGCAGATCTTTCCATCTCTGTTATCTGTGGTCTCCTAAGTTGTTCACTATTATTTCCCTCCCCTCTATATTATTGACTTATTATTTATAAATTTGTCCCTTCAAATATAAATTTGTATATACTCAATTCTCATCTATTTAATTGTAAAAATAAATCTTTCACTTTTCAGGGCTGAGTCTTCTCCACTTCATCTTATTTTACTTCTAACCACTTCTGGTACAGCCTTTACTGACGTTTATAATATCCTTTTACTTTTGTATACAGTACTTTCACAGTTGACCCAACAGAGCTAAATAACACCCTATAGGGGTCCAAGTGGATATGAATTTTCATGGCCCCTTTCATATGTATAAAATTGACAGGGGGTTGCTTTTCCAAAGAGATGGCTCAATTCCAAAGGTGGCTCAATTCCTGAAACAAAGTCAGAAACACTTGCTCTTTAAACTGCTTTAAAGCCAAAGAATGCGTCAATAAAAAAGGAATAAAATTAGTGGACCTTCCTTTTCTGAATTGGAATTAACTTACTCCTTTCTGACTGGGTAGAGAAAGGTAGGAAGTCAGGATGCAAAAGCGTAATGCTCCATTACTTTTTCTACCAACAGACAAGGTGCTTGTAAGGATTGAATGGAATATCTTAATGCATCATGTTCTGTCAAACTGAATTACATATCATACTCTTGAACAGGTTTTTAAATATAATACCTTAGAAGGGAAGGCAAGTTACTGATAAATATAAATAACATACTGTGCTTAAAATGTAACAAAGATAAAAAAATAAATGAAAAGAGTAAAGTATAGAGAAGCTGCATACACAGATCTAAAGGAATTTAGGGGCATTTTTTTCCTCTTCATTCAGGAAAAAAGAGACAGCAATCTATACTGAAGTCTCAAAAGAGAGGTGCAGACAAGACTCAGCTTTTGTCTTTTTACAGAAATAGACTATCATTAATACCATCGATGACAAAATTCATCACCATCAGCTGTCCAGCCAGGTAGAAGAAGAAGCAGTCATTCTTTCTGAGAAGAGCTCCTACAGTTAGGGGACACATAAGACATTCACTGTTTCCTTTGTACTGATTACAAACTATTTATTTATTTGGAATCATGACAGTCCTTGAGCTCACTTTGTCACTTATTTATAGGTACTGTTAGGAAGAAAATGAAGGACCTACTACTTGTGCTTCAGTCTGCCATTGTATTTCAAGGTGAGCTTGACCATGCTCTTGAACAGTTACAAATTTTGTTGTAAAGGCTGTGTTTGGAATTTTTCTGGACAATGTTTGGTATACTCGGACATCACGGTATATCATTTTATAAGCTGTCTGGGGAATGTAAGGAACAGAAATCCTAGGACTATACATGGGTCTTCACTTACTAACAGGCGTTACTAAAATAGATATTTCCAGTTGGATAAACCAGAACAGTTTGAACAGTGTCAAACACCTACTCTCTTCTACTTAAAAATAAAGTTTTCTTCCCCCTCAAACTAGGTTCTGCCATCCTGTGAAAAATAAGAGCCAGATAATCTATGGAGCCCAGTAGAGATTTTGCTGTTGCCCGTTTCTGTAGAAGATGCTCGGTTACAATGGGAAAATCTAAGGGTGGATAAATAGATGACTGTATAATAGACTTTCTTAAAAAGGAAATGGAGGACAATAGCAAATACTTTCCGTATTTGCATATTCATTTCATTTTAAGAACAGATTGTAACTGAAATACATTTGAAACAAATGGAGTCAAATTAGCATCAGTTCAGTCCTAATTAATGCATTGCACTAACGCATATCTGTTTAAGCTGCTGGGTGTTTCTCGTTTCTTGGGAAAAAGGCAAGTAATGCAGGAAGGATTTGCAGGAGGATGAGTTTCAGGAGGACAGACACATGTACCTCACCCGCTGCTCTTGCATTGCTTTCATGCTCAGCAGTCCCACAGAGTTCAGTGGAATTTGGGAACTCAGTTATGAAGCCAAAATCAGGGAGTGAAAAGATTGATCAAAGTGTATGTTGCAGCCCAGGAGATGTGAATCGCTGCAGGAAAACTTGGGCCAGTTACTTGAGGTCAAATATACTGGATTATACTGTGACTCCAAATATGGAAACTAATACTTGAAGGAAGAATCTGAAATCTGGGCCCTTCAACAGAGGAATTTTCCCAAAGTGCTGAACTTTTAGCAACATCCATGGACTTAACTGGTGCATTCAAACATGAGCAGTCTGGAAAATCAGTTCAGTTTTTAAACAACATAAGTAAGGATCAAGGTGCATAACTTTCCAACCTCTAGGCTGTGATTCTCAAATGGCTTTGTGAAGCTAACCATCATTCCTATTCTTCTGTAGGAATTCTCCTTTATGATAAGCATATTTCCCTAACGGCATATTTTCTGTATGATCTCTAGAAACATAATTCTATTTTTAGGTGTGTTACTTAAAATGTTATACTGATGGCATATCTGAGCATTGCCAAAACCCTCTCCAAACGCTTTAATGAGAATGATTTCAAAGTATTTTCCAGTTTAGTTGCAGCTAGAAATAACTGAAACAAGAAGGCATTAAGAAGCTAGTTACACTTCTTTAAAATTGATACTATAGTGTTCATAATGCATTCAGAACAAAACAACATTTTTTATAATTTGTTCATTAGAGTATGTGCCTTAAGGAGAATGTGTTTTATTGCAGTAAACTACAATAGTTATGCACAGAATAAATTTATGACAAAACAAGGAAATGGAAGAAGAATCTTCCAGATTCTATAGATATTCTGTATCTATAAAGACCAGTATACCATAGCAGGTGAAATGTTTTTAAATAAAATGACTAGTTTAGTTGTTTTCCACACAAAAATCTGAGTAAGAACTATATTTACAAATATCTTGACTGTGTGTGGGACTCTAAGAAAGAGTAAAGAAATAGAAGTACTGGATTGCAAGAAAATGAAATATTTTGACATGCATTTCATAGTTATCTTCTATAGTCATCTTTCAATTCTTTCCTCCCTGATGCTTGTTATCAGTAGTAATACAGACATGACCGCACAGTTCTGATACACAACCAAATACATGTCTATTAAGACTGGAAATAATACAAAACAAGACAAGTAGCAGCTTTTTCTGCATGCATCAGTGTCAATGCAGTGACAATGTGACACCACTGTGCACTGCAAGTGCTGTGAAGTTTAACTGAAATTCAGATATATCAAGGTGCTTTACTGAATTCAGACGGCGGATAGTGCTGCCATAATAGCTCCTCAGATGGACGATCCCTTTTGTGGGTTCCCGTGCTCGTGGCTCTCTGCCATCTGGCTAGCCTCTTGCCTTGCCCCTTTCTCCAGCCTCAGGCCAAAAATTCCTTCCCGCATCCCTCCGCGGAGGCGGGTGAGTGCTCAGCCCAGCCAATACATATCGCATACATCTCGCCCCATTTCTGACCTTATGGACATTTTGTAACAGTGACTTACTGGTTACTTCTGCTTGGAGAGGGATCATAATACTGGGCAAATTAAATCTTCTAATTGTAGAAATCTAGTAGTAGGTAAGGATTTACTGCGGGAGTGACGTGGTTTGGGCAAGGTACTGCTAGTGGCTGTGATCCTGAAGGCATTCTCAAAGTCAATAGAAGTGTGTAGACCATTCAAAGAACAAGTGAGCTGCGATGTTAGCTCATCCGCACACGTGGTGAAACACATTGCATGAGATACTGTTTGCTCTGTAGGAGGATCCTAATTGCCACCCTATTTCTTGCCATGCAACTGGGTGACCAAACATAAAGCCCCAGGGTGTGTGCTCTTTTGTGCTTGGTTTCCTAGGCTCTGAAAGTCTCTTACATTTGTATCTCATTACTGGTATGCACCAAAATTTCCTAAAAGTCCTTCAAAAGTCTGTAATATGAAAAGCTGTATTTTAACTGAAGCAATCAGAAAGTGGTAGGTTTTCCTTCCTTTCCCTTCCAAGACTCAGAGGTTATGCTTGACTTGAACAAAGCATTTACTGCAGTATTTGGGTTTCTTTCAAGTGCAGCATCGCTTTAGACCTTGAGCAGGTAGTGACAGCCACTCATATCATGCTCCATCATGTGGGGGACAGTGCAACAACTGTCCCGCTGTTTCTCTGCTCTAATAAATGAGGAACCTGTGGGTAAATTACAACTTGTAGTGCATGATCACGGACATCGTAAGTGGCTGCACTGCAGTTGTCTTAGCAACAGCCACATCCCACAACCTAGAGAACAGCTTCTTAACTCACGAGCAGATAGAGACACTGATGCTGAGTCTCCACATGGAGAAATGCATGCACGTTGTATTAAGTGTTCCCCTCCACATTAGAAATAATTTGTAGGAAAAGCCTGTGATAAACAGGGAATATGCGTTTTCTATTTTACATGTCTGGCTTGCATTCTGTCATGCGCTATGGGACACTGTAGTCAAGAGGACATGCATGCAGTAACTGCAAAAAGCAAAATGCCCTTACATTGTTCTGTCTGACCGGGGATGTATTCTGTACATATGAAGCCTGATGAATTGCAACGGTGGGGCTCATAGAAGATTTTAGTCGTGGTTAGCCTCATCCAGACAGTTGATATGAAGAAAAGACTCCCATAACTGTTTCTAGCTTTGAATCAAAGCTGTGTTTAAAATGTGCTTCTAGAATCCATTCCCTGTGAGTAAGGCCCATTAAAATGAAGTAATTGATTTAGGCGCCAAAACTTGAATTGCTTGGTTCCTTTTCTAATGCATCTTTTAAAATATACGATTGTGTGAGGCTGGCAGGATGTATTTGGTTTGTGGACTGTGTAACTCTGTCTGATATAGCTTTATGATATAGCAGTATCTGTTTGCTGTGTTTTTATTCTGTGCTGAAAGGAGAGTGATTATCATGATTGGATAATTTACAAAGATTTTACTGGGGATTATTAGTTTTACCACTCTAATAAACATATAATTAAGCAATGCATCCGTATTATTGGATCCTAGTCTGCTTTGTACACAATGGATCTACAGCATGTCAGTAAATATTGAAACTGTGACGCGGTAATTAAGATTTACATAAACATTCTCTGGGAAAAGGACAAAGGATTTTACTGTGAGAATCAGCTGAAGAGTTGCAGTGGTGAGGAAAGTGTCTGAATGCGAGAAGGAAACACTGGCTAGTTCATAGCATCGTCCCCTAAGCTATCTAGCTGAGTTTAAGATTTCAGCCTCAAATACAGCACAGTCTGCACTCTGAGGGAACAAAAGTCCTTTTCAAAGCCTAGGATAGTGCTTGCTGATATAAGCCGAGGCAAATGAACATCTAATCTGCAATCTAAGAGATAACCTTGAAGCATGAGAACATATTTGGGAGCTCTCTTCCTGTACTAGACTGTTACAGCTCTATTCAATTTGACATGCCCTGAATTGCCAAATGCTTTGCACCCAAAGACTTGAGCTGAGATGTTCAAAACTGATATTTGATTAAAAGCACAGTGTACTTCATTAGAAGTGGTGAAACTTTTTCAGAAAAAAGGTATTAGAAGGCATTAAATTATTGATCAAACAAATTGCAGTTTAGATACCATATTTTATGAATGCTTAGTGAAACTTGCTCATAAAAAAAATGCAGCTCTTGGCAGACCTAATATGTTCAGGTTAGTTCATTTTAAGTACTAATCAGCCTTGCACTGTGCACACCCTGTGAATTTTCTTAGCTGGGGAAAACAGCTAGGTGTGAGTATCTCTACGTTGCAATTTCATTTAGATTAGGTGATTATTTAGCTTTCCATGAAGTAAGCTTCTCCTGAGAAAGATTAGAAAAATGGGTCCCAGCAACATAAAATCCTTGATGAAGACTACCTTTATCACTGTATCATTTATCATGAACCGAAGTAATGATATCTCCACTTTGAAACTACTGGAAATGTAAATCTGAATGGGAAGGGCTGAACTCTAGCAGATGCTCTGAAGTGACTAGGACTCAAAGGTGCTGCCTTGATTCCCTGCTGGACAACCCTAACAAGGTTACGGGAGCCTGAATAAGGATGAGATTAGGAGAGGAAGAAGGAAGCTGTTACGTGTTTCCAGTCTTAACACTGACAGCAAGCAGCTGCACAATGTATATCCTCACCAAACCAGAGTAACCTATGCAGTTTCTCTGCTCATGGCACTACATACATGTTCCATACTTTTTTTTTTTTTTAGCAGAAAAAAGTGGAAAAAAAGACTTGTGCAGTCACACTGGGTGCCTGTATATGCATTCCTGCCTCTAATAACTTTTGAACCCACTGGCCAATTTCAAGTAAATGGAACAGAAGAGGTCTGGGCCAGAATTACACTCCTACAAGCTTCATGGGAACAGGCAACTGAGTAGAAAACCCTCTAAACATCCTCACTAAGGGAAAGTGGCAGTTTGGGCTTTCATGCTGGGTAGTGCTCAAGAATTTGCAAGGCAGAAAGACTTAATAAATGCCCTGGCTGTTGGAAAAGCTTCAGTCAGAGCTCACTACTTCAGTCAGCCATGTCACACACATCCGTAGGAAACCAGGGTTTCATTAATCCTGGTGCTCACAAAACTGCTTCTTGTACAATCGTTGTTATATAAGACCAACCTGAATGCACTGCTACTGACAGCATGTGATATAATCATCTATTATCTATGCAATGAAGTGACATTACTTTAATTATAATGTTATCTTTGGTGATTTTTTTCTTTTTTTGATAAGAGGTAAGAGGATCTTGGAATATACTTTATAAATCAAATAATGCCCAGAAAGATTTTGTTTCCAGCCATGCAAGGTCTTAAGTAGGTTGTTGTCTCATTGATCTTAGTGCTAATCGTGTAAGTGGGGTCACAAGTATTTGTCTGACTTTCCAGAATCAAGGATCTAAAATTAGATTTTGCATTGATGTCTGCCAACTATTACATATGTTTTGGTTATTTTCCTTTGGTTAATAGGTAGGGATGTTCTTGTTTCTGAAGTACTACCTTGTGCTGATAGCCCATTCGTTATCGAATGTGTGAAACAGAAGTGAAATTGGTGGGAGAAAATTGAGAATTAGAGTAAATATTAAGGGAAATTAGAGAACACTTGCATTTATGTAATTTTGATTTCTGAATTGTGCTACAGTAACATCTACCCAACTAAGTAGGCTTTTTTCTAAGGTAATTTGTATTTGCCCTCAAACAGTAACAACTGCATTATACAATAATTTAACTCTTATTTTTGTCAAATTAAGCTGCTTTAAAAAATATTTTATAGGTGGCTGTTTGCAAAGCCCACAGAACAAATTATTTAATTATTACATCATGCTAAAAATGTGATTTTATACTAATTATAATATAGATTTAGTCCCTGGAATCTTGCCATAGTTCATTCTGTAATACTGTTCTCCTGGGAATTGAATCATTTGGTACCTGATTGCACTAATTATTGTTGAACTTTAAAACCTTTAATGCAGTGAAAATTCAAATATTTAACATGCACTGATATTTGCAGTATGAAAAGATGGAATTTACAAAGAAAAATGATATTCAGTTTCTTTCTGTGATAGTGGTTGGAGTTAACTCTTATTAATATTTAGTACAATTATAAATGTAAGGAGTTGTCAGTATAATGTTATGATTATGATCAGTAATGCTTTGGGCCTAGGTCAGTTTTTCTGCTCTTTTTCATTCTGTGTGTAATTTTATATGGGAGGGAAAAAGGAAGCAATCAACTAATGATCCTGAGGCTGCAGTTTATAAATCTCCAATGCACATTCTGACCTATTTAAAGGACTGTGAAAGAAAGATTATTCTAATGTCTAAATATAGGCAATGGTTTCGATCCCTATCAATAGCACACAGAATTATTTTATATTCCCTGATTCCTAACAAGAATGAAAGAAAGGCCTGTGGCACTTAAGAGTATGCAAAACTATGTACCTTTTTGAACTTACTAACCAGTGTGATATTTTCAAGTATAGTATTTGCGTGTAAAACATATTAGACATCTTTAGGTCATTTTGTATTCAGCTGCCATCTGCCATTGCACTTACTTTTTGAGATATGGATGGCAAGTGTTATTTTGTTTTGTGAGCTTTGTTTTTGAGAGTGTCCATTTAGTGGCCAAAGCAGACACTCGTTATCAGAAAAAGAAACAAAGCAGAACCTGGATCAGAAGCATAGAAAGTAGTTTTCCCGAGTAATCTGATTTGTATCTGGTGGTTTAGGTAAAGTTCCCAGACCATTTTAGTTATTCTTCACCACATGTCACTGAAATCGCTTTTTTACTCACCCTTGTGAGTGTTACTTAATGGCCCAGATCCCTTAATTCTCACTGAAAACAGTCTAAATACTTTTGTCTATCATGAGCATATCTTTGAATATTAATTGCCTCTTTAGCACACACAAATGCCAACTTCCATGTGTTCTGCATTCATTGTAAATTCTTGAAGTATGTTATCAGGGATGATATGTAACCTACAGGATTTCAGTTTTGATCATCTGGATTAGTTATCTGCAGTAAACTCAACTACTATGTTTTTTCTCCAAACTTTACTTCTGTTTGTATTTGGTTTTGTCCCTGCCTTATTAAATCGTTAGAATGGTCACAGATCTTATCTGTATAGTGCATGGATAATTTCAGTGGGCCATCACTCCTGACAAAGCAGCTTTTGTAATTTGTAAAGATTTGCTTGTTGCATAAACTCAAACTTGTCTTTTCCCAGAATTGCTAGCATCAGCACTATCTCTTGATAAAACCATGAAAACTTTAATTTTTCCTCATAAAAAATCATTTGGTATTTTTAATAGCATCTTTGCTTTAAAGTCATTTACCACTTTGAAACTAATTTGGGTATTCAGTATGTGCAAAAGCCAATCCATTCTTATGATCCAAGTCTTTCCGATGACTGTCGCACTGAAAAGTTTGCTGATCCCTAGAAATGCAAAGAGAGGGCTCCTAAGTCTGGGCATCACTGTTGCTCTGCAGTCTCTTTCAGAAGGGTTATGCGATTGCTGCTTGGCCAGCAAACGTTTGTTGGCTGTACCTGCAGTGTGCCGCACAGCTGCTGCTGTCACTGTGGCTGCTCTTTGGGGTCCCAAATTATGGGAGCCCTTGAACTAGAATGTGTCCTAGACAGAGAAGGGAGAGCAGTCTATGTCTAACTGAACTCTTCGAACTTTCTACTCATGACAGTCATCTTTGCATTAACAGAAATTTGATAGATTGTTGAAACTGTACAGCTTGCTTAGCTACCAGTGCTGCAGAATGGTGACACTGTCATCTCATGACCCTTAGGGTCCTTATTTAAAATTGTAGTATTTTTCCCTGTGATAGGCAGTATCTTCCACTCAGCCTTGGGGTTGTCATTTCTATTTTTTTCTGATCTGAACATCCTTGAAGGTTTTGTGTTGTTGGCACAACAGAGAACGGTGAGAAAGGTCATGATCAGGCCACTGTCCTAGGACTTAAAGTACCTGAATTTGTCTCTTGTCTGAACAGCAGTTCTGTGGCCTTGGTCGGGCCAGTTAACTTTGCTGAACCTCAGTTCTCCAGCTACCAAATGAGGATAATGTCTCTTTTTTATCTCACAGAGGTAAAGGTAACCTCTTGGAGGTCATGAGGAGCTTGGTCATTGTGCTGCGATAATGAGGACCAGATAGGAAGAGAACTCCTTTCAAACGTTTTCAGAAAAATATTCTCTTGTATCCATAGGTGCAAGGATGTCCTAAGAGTATCCCAGTTACTGATGCCTTCCATCTCCTGAACAATGGTGGCAATCACAATTAAAATTGGATGCCAGTCCTTAGCTTGAAACTCACACACCTGAGAGAAAGCCTACTCAGCTGTTGCAGGTGAGGAATAGGGCTGGATGGCCTTTATGGTTCTAAGTGCAGCAAAATAATATACTGAAGAAAAGTCCTTTACCCAGATATGTGCTGAATAAGTATTTATTTATTGCAGCATTCCAAATACATATAAGTAATTGCTAATGCAGCATAGATGCTACTGACATAAAGTGTAGATTCTGAAATAAATCTTCAAGAGGAAAGTCAACAGAAAACCGATGAGATTTAATGAATGAGCTGTGCCAGACACATACTGTAAAACTGTTTGCCTATTGTGCAAATATAGCTTTATCCTAATCACTTCTTCACAAAAAGTGTTCATAAATATGCACTTCCCACATTATAAATAATGGTATGCATTCACATAGAGACTAAGGAAACCAGGCATGAAAAGTCCTTCAGCTGCCAATGACTTGACTTTCTTTCTTTCTTTTTTTTTTTTTTAAGTAATTCTTAAAGAAACATTTGTGCTGCTTCACAACAAACAAGAATTAGTTGAGCTAATCAGGCAGGAATCCTTCCTCAGCACACTGGTGGGTACCCAGTGCAAATGTACGCAGCCTTTCTGTTAGGGGTCGTTTCAAGTGAACTGGGGACAGTGGCCCAATGCGAAGCCATGAGAAGCTGATACTCTCTCATTAGTATTATCATTCACCAGTCTCCTTACAGTTGCTCCTCTTGAATTTCTGCAGGACTTATTTTTTGCACTAATGATAAGGAGAAACATATTATAACCTTCAGTAATTTTTTATGCTTCTGAAGGTCAAAATTTAGCATTTAAGCATGTTACTTTCCTGTTAGCGCCTCTCTGCTGTCTCTTTCCTGACAAACTGGAGGGTCTGCCTATAGTTAGACATATAGTTGATGCTCTGTCACTTTGTTCTTCTCTGACTTCACCAAGCTAGGCTAATTGGATGGCTCTGAAGAATGTGGGGAGTATTTTGGCTTTTGAAAATGTTCTCCTTTTCAGGCTGCTTTCCAACCTTTTCTCCCCTGCTTAATGACCCATTCGAAAAATTTCAAATGAAATTCTTAGACTAGATTTACATAAGATCATTAGAGTATTCTAACTCCTTTACTTTAAAATATTCATGGCAGTCTCACATTGCTGGCTTCATAGAACCAATTTTAGGCAAAATTCCCATCAGCTTCACTGAATAAGGACGGCAGGGTAGAGCTCTAATTGTCAAAAGCTCAAAAGCTTCAGCGTTGGTAGCCGTACTCCATGTCAAGTGCCGTTTCAGCTAGCACTTCATTGTGCGTTCTTTTCACTCTGTGGATTTGGGGAGAGGCAGGTTAGTTGCTTTTTATTGTCCCCAATCTTTGAAAGCAAATTGCA
Source organism: Apteryx mantelli (assembly GCF_036417845.1). Classification (NCBI taxonomy): domain Eukaryota; kingdom Metazoa; phylum Chordata; class Aves; order Apterygiformes; family Apterygidae; genus Apteryx; species Apteryx mantelli. The sequence continues at coordinate 11,896,260 of NC_089987.1, forward strand.
AGAAACTGCTGACTAAAATCTCTGCCCATGAAGGGTTTTCTCTATATCATCTGTGTGTAAAGCTTCACTGGATTTGCAGCTTTAAAAGTAAAGCAGAGTATGCATCATTATATTAAAAATTCTATGCAAATTTGTAGCTTACTAATCTATTATAATATTTGGTTTGGGTAGTTTTAGAATAGCGAGAGATGCTGTGCTATGAAATGGTGACTGGATTTGTCCACACAGATAGTAGGAAATCTTTATATATGAGGTGCCTCTTAGCAGGGAGCACTTTTCAGCATCACTATAGTGTGAACAGTTTCTAGTAGGAACAGCAGTGGGGACATCCGCTCAGTCCACAAAGCTGCAGGGAGGAGAGCAAGCTCTTGGCCTGGGGTTAGATGACTCACTGAAGGATCACAGCAGCAGAGCAGAGCCAGCATTTTAATGTCTCTCTCCTAATCTTTAGTGAAATGGAAGGAGCCTTTGCTGGAGTTATAACTTTGCTAGAAGGAAGGGTGGGCTTTATCCTGGCTCCCTGCCATGAGGCAAGTGATAACTCCTCAGTACAGCAGTCTTCAGAAACTCTGAGGTGCCTTGATCAAGCATTTGCAAAAGGTCTGTGGGGTGGCGGGTCCAGCTTTGCACACCACTGTCCAGGTGATGGCTTCAGCCATCAGGAGGATGCGTGCAGTCTAGTTGTGTTGAGATTTTTCACTCTAACCTCAGGTTTGCTAGGACGGCCAAGGTGTGCTATGAAGGCTGTGCTGCATGTTCACTAGAAAGAGCTTTAGACTTTCCACTTCTGGGCTTACAGTTCAAGTATTGTGATCAAATAAAACTTTTGGAGGAACGAAAGCTGAGGATGCCCTGCAGTAACTGCTCTGCTCTAGATCTCAAGATGTCCCAAGGACATCCATTGTTCTCTGACATTAAAATACACTATGATTTCAGGTGTATAAATGAAGTTGAATTCTGTTTTTCGCCAAAAAACTTTGTGTTGAACTGCTGCACTCTACATTAACAGTGACTGCAACAGCAGCCTGTAAGAGTAAAAATGCTGTGGGCATCCCTGTAGTATAGCACTAACAAAGCTGGCCCTTGTTCCTGAAGCGAATGCCAGCCAAACAGAGCACAGTGCCTCTGGTTCCCTCCTTTCTCTTTAACCACTTCCTGAAAACACGGTGTTTGTGCCCAGTGAGTCCAGATCCAGAAATGTGTTGCTCGTAACTCCTATTCCATGTTCCTGGCTTAATGCACAACCCAAGTTGCAAAGCAAAGTCTCTGGAGTACCGTATGATGTAAAATGTTCCCTCACATCTTAAAAATTTATTACTGAAGCAATGGAGCTTCAGTAATAATGTTGGACTTTTTTTTTTTTTTAAAAAAGGAAATAAATAATTTAAAATTGGTTAAAATATATGAATGTTACTTTAAATTAATCAGGTTTTTCTGTACATTGCTTGGCAAATAAAATACACCTCTAGGGGTTTTGTTTTGTTTTGTTATGGTTCCCCTTGCCTCCTCTTTTTTTTTTTTTTTTTACTACAGATGCAAATTTTGAAAAGATTTTTAATAACGTTTCCATAAAACTGAAGCATGCCCTGCCTCCAAACCCATGTGTTTCAAAGCAAACACGCAATGTTAGCCATGCCAAGGGCAGAGGAAAGAGACAGCTATCTCAACAATTACTTGAGACAGAGGGAAGGGTGCTAAATGAGGGCAACCCCTGCTGCTTGTGACCCTTGCTGTCTTTCAGGGGGGACCGCGAAGCCCCTGTGGCAGGTAATGCAGAAGCTGGTGGCAGCGGGCAGTGGGAGGAGAGGGAGTGGGTACATGCTGGAGTTTGGTACGTGTGGGCAGTGGCCAAGATGATTTGCTAGAGCTGTGTGCATGAATGAACAACTTGCTGCAGAATGGGCAGATTTGGAAATGAATGCAATTTTACTTGCGTACAGGATTTATAGATTTTCCTAGGGAAGTGTACAGTACCCATTGTCCTAGATAGTTGCTAAAAGTCATATAGATCTTTTAATGTCTATGTTAAAGGATGATACCTTGATGAGAGATAAGGCAGTCAGAAACTCACTTCTCAAGTTTGTTCCCATCTATTTTTCTAATGATGTGAATATTCAGGCCTAATGTTCATTCCAAGGACCATCAAGTGCAGGGTGCCTGCTCCTCATTCCTTGCATCTACAGAAATATCTTTTGTATTTCTGGTTATTAATAACAGTCAAAGTCAGAATATTGTTTAGTGACTCTTTCTCAATGTTAATTCTACAAGTCCACTTACTAGGAATGACCTGAAAAAGTGAATGATACTGTCTAACTTTATATAAATTAAATCACCTAATAAATTGTGTCTTGCAAGAAGAGAATGTTTTTTTTTCTTGGAATGTGTTCTAACTAAACTGGACAATTCTATAATCCCTTTGTTGCCCAGTTAGTTTTTTCTTTTTCTTTTTTGCCAGAATATTTAGGTTTTGAGGGAACATCTGGTGGTTAAATACTGGGCTGAAGGAAGACCTTGTGCCTGATAAGAGCTGGGCCTTAAATGTGGGTCTTTGAGTTTCCATGCCTGAATCACCAGTTTATTGACTTCTAAATAGGTTTCTTTTAAACTCTTCCATATAGAAGTGTTTCCCTTTTGTGGAAAGAATTAAATGTCTGTTGAGTCAGAAAGCATGTGGCTGACTCTGGGATGTGCAAGATTCAGACTGAAATTCCTGTGTTTAATTTGGTGCAGGATAGGTCTTCTACGTCCAAAGTGAATGCCATACCCATCAAGCCATAGTCTTCTGTTCCCTCTTCTCAAATTTTCATTTTAGGTGGAACAGAAAAGCTTTTTTTTGAGCATTTCTCTGTGTAAAGTGAAAATAAAATAGCTTATCTAAGCTAGTTCTAACTTCTGTATTCACAAAGGTTAAAAAAGTCTCAGCATAAAAGCTTGCTATTGATTTAAATGTTTATCTTCACTGAAAACTATGAGGAGGCCTAGCTTCACCTCTTCATTTGCTTCATAAATCATTATGGATTTAGGCATTTTCTATTAATATTTACCATGCTTATATTTCTGTGCAGAGTTTATAAGCTCTGGAGTCTGAACACAGCAATCAGTGTGATCCATCTGGAGGCTGGTAAAGGGAGGGCCGGGCACGGCGAGGAAATCCCATCAAAGCAGGGATCTGAGCAATGGGAGCGTCAGGCTGCAGAGACAGAGCGCGACTGGCAGCAGGGGCATGGTGGAAATGGAGAGTACACAGCTCAGTTTTGTTCCAAGTCCTTGCAAATCTTGAGTGTAGTCCTATCTGTGCTTCCTCTAAACTCATGGGTTTTTGTGTGAATGAAGAGCAGCAGGATAAAAATACAGTTTTATATGTTTGATAAATTGTTCTACCTGTTCTTCCTCTTTTTGAATTAAGCCGTGAGATTGCCATGAATTCAGCTGCTCTCTGTGAGAACCCCGTACTGAGAGATATCTCTTCCATTTTATCCCAGCAACTAAAAGACAGGGATGTTTTGATAGGATTTTAAACTTAGATTTTCCACCTGCCTGGTATTTGGACTCATTCCTCATGACAGTTTTGAGGTCATCATTCAAGAACCCCTGTATTTTGCATCTTGCTTCAATTTTTGGAAACCAGGTAGAACATGTAGGATATGAAACTGCTTGAATTATGGGCATAGACAAGGAGTGAAACAGCTAAATGGTACTGATGGTGTCTGTATTTGACAGTGGTCATGGTTCTGCTCCTACAGTTAATTAAAGGTAACAATTAGGGCCTTAGAAATTAGTTCTGGTCATTAATGAAATATTTTTATTTAGCTGCCTGTTTTTCACAGTATCTCATGAAAAAGGCTATTGGCTCAGCTGAGTGTAAAAGCAGCTATAAATGAAAATGTAGAATAGGTATTTCTGATGCTATCTGCATACCTTTTCACATTTATATGAGAGCAAAAATGAGCTCATCTATAGAAGGTTGATCACTAGGTAGGAAATGATTAACTATCAATCATATGACTTGATTAATGCTGGAACACTCATCCTTCTGTTACTATTGGCACAAGGTCTGACATGTTATTGATTTATTTAGCATTTTGATATTAGCAAATAGATATGTCTAAAAGAAGCTGTCTAAAATGCAAACATAGAATACAAAGGTTTGTATAGGTGACAATAGGGCAGGCAAACATTCTTAGCTAACAGAGCATGCCTGACTGACGTATCTGAAATAAGACCATATGTTAGGATTTTTTTTTATTATTTTTTTTTACAAAAAATAAACCTTTCAGAACAAATATTTTTTCATTTGAAACCAGAAGGAACATTTGTTTGTAAAGCTAGTTAGCTTGTACAATGTGCCCTTCACTCTGAAAAACACACTACCAATTTTTTGTATCAAACTCTGTTTGACAAGTGAAGCAGTAATATTTGGTATTATTGGGTAATTTACTCATTTTAACATTAGTTACGATGTATTAACTATTTACAGTGTTTAAACAGTGAGCTATCAGAAGACAAACAACCATCTGGGAGCAGCGGAGAAAACAAAATGATGCATTTAAAATATTATTTCATATGAATTAATTCTAAGCCAAGTGTGACAAACAACAATTGCCAACATTTCATCCACTCTTGTAGCACTTAGTTGTAAACTATAATCACATCTGTTGCATCAGTATTTGTAATAACTATACTTGTGATAAATGATCACATCAAATTTTAACAGCTTTCCTAATGTTCCTAAGAATGATCGCATAATGAGGTTACCTTCCTCTAAAGCTACTGTGCAAAAAATATGTTGCATGTAATACACTGACAGAAGTCAGCTACCTATTGGAAGAACAACTTCTGCAACACCTATTTTGCAGGAGCAACAGAGGGTGAAAGAGCAAGCAGAAGATAGAAAGCTTCCCTGAAAAATCTCCTTTCCAAAAGGGCTAGAGACTGTGAGCATGATGTATTCTAGCATGATTCAGAGACAGTAGCCCATTTATAACTTTTTACTTCAAGTCATTTTACATGGCATATGTCAAAGGCAAAGTAAAAGACAATAACAGAACCAAATCAGAAGACTAACAATAAAATAAAGACTCCTGATCTTCTGTATAATGCAATCACTGCTGCCTTCTCTGTCAGAAACCTTGTTGCACTATGTGTACTGTTTACACAATTAGTGCCTGCAGTTTTGGTTAATGAAATCATACCTAAAATATATCACAAACCAGTATATCCGCAAAAAGTTAATTCAATTTAATAAATTCTTTCACATATCTTTAATACTAACAGAAGTAGTAAAAGATTCTTTCCCTATAAAACTGGGCTGTACATGTACTAAGCACTGAGGTAAGGATTCCCTGGAATACATCAAAGCATACGGATAGCTTAAAAGAGGCTTGTTATGCTTGCGATAATGTCAGTGCCACAATACGTTGCCCAGTCTCACCTCCATATTCATTTTACTTCTGCATAATACAGCTTTCACTTTTTTTGTATGCTGTCTGATTCTCTGTAATGCACAAAATTTACAACCACACTCCCCAGATCTTTCCAACTTAATTCTCTCTGGGCGATTTTAGTCCTTGTTGGAGCGTCTCTGACAATCTGACAAAGAGGTCCGTTTATGCACGTAGCCGTCTGATAACCAGGGCGATGGCTGGGATGAGTACTCATCTAGGCACGTTTCCCTATCTGCCAGGGTGTGCTGCTTCAGAGGATCTTGCAGTATGCTCAATGCAGAGAAAGTGAACAAGGATAACTGTGTGGACTCTTTGGATCAGATTCTGATCTCCATTACAACTATTTATATCTACTTATTTGTGCTGGTCTAAAAGAGGTCAGAATTTTGCAGCTCAGCATATGTTATGATATATTAGGAAAAGCTGAATTACAAAGTAGTTTGCATCCTGCTCTGTGTGTAGTAGAGAATCTGTGCAAATGGTGCACGTATAGCCTAGCAATTCAGTTATGTGTTATTTAAGAGCTGTAGTAATACTGTAACAAAGTATGAGAGCAAAGACCAAGTTGATGCATGATACTGGGAGATGTACAAGCTTTACAGTCCTGGAATACTTGCTTCTTTATGGTTTATATGCAGAAAAGCCATTCCAACCAGCCCTTGGGTAGAAAAAGAAATGCTTGCGTAGAAAGAGAAAGAGATCATCCTGGGCTTCTAGCACATATTGTAAAATGCTGGGAAAGAGTCGATTTTACATCCTTCTGTTGTAGCTTAAATATAACGTTTAAGTACCACGTACAAGATAAGATTATATTCACATCATAGATTGTTCAAAAATGTACCTGGTTCAAGACATTAGGATGATGTGAAGACTGTATCAAGGGCTGACTGATTTAGAGGCTTTGCTAAAGCAAGGGAGCATCCTGCAACTAAGAAAGGAGCACACAGCAGGAAATTTACAGTAGCAAATCCCAAGTCATGTCTATTAACTGCTGTGTAGAGGCTTGCAGAGAGTACCAGGCATGGTGTTTCTGTGGACTATGGGTATGCCATTCAGCCGTTGTTCAGAGACACTGAAATGCATTGAACAAAATCTAAGCCTTGGCAATTGAGCAAATTAAGCAGCCATGTCATTTATCGAGCTGTTGATTAAATCCATTCTGCTCTAATGCATAAGGGACAAAAGCTCCCTAATTCTAACTTTAAAGTTTGATTGGTGAATGTGTGCATGTGAATTGCAGAAACACATGGCTTTCATACACACGTATATGTTACAGTAAATTGCATAGCCCTGTGATAAGTATATTTATCATAATTTCCTGAGACTCCACTCATATCTTCAGGCCTCAGTTTGACTTTCCAAACTGCTGAGCTGCTCTGACTAACCAACCTTATTTAAATTAACTTGACAGATGTGAAAATTTACTTCAATTTGCAGCCCCAAATCCCACTCAGTTCTGTACCAGAGACTTTTGTATACATCTTAGATGCTATGAAAAAATGCTGATATCTTAGAATAGGGCAGGTCAGCAAACCTAGTGTCCTCTGGGTCCTTTGGCATGCTCACACTGTGCCAAGCAAAAGATGAGCTTTGGCCAGACTTGCTCTTTCACCTCAGCTCCAAACTGGCATGTTACCAAGCCATGGAGGGCCAAGATGGGAGGCTGCTCTGCATCCTAAGCCACTAGCAAGCAGCCAGGATTGCAGATTTTTTGGGACAACAGAGAGACTTGCAGTTGCTGGTCCTGCTGCTCTGGTTGGTGGTGGGGTGTGCCGAGATACCCCGCGGTGCGATTGCTTTTCAGGTGAGGATGTCGGACGGAAAGGGGAGAGATGTACGGGGGCAGTAGTGCAGAGCAGAAGTTGGAGACTTAAAAAAGAGGCTATTACCATGGGAGCTATAGGAAGAAGAGGAAGGGACATGGAAATTATCTAAGTGGGGAAGAAAGGCTCTGATATCGATAGGTTGAGTTCTTTAGTGACCTACCTGCTCATCTGGTGTGTGCACCCCTGTGGAAGGGCTTGCAGTGGAGGAGAACAGCCTACTCTTGCTACCAGCTAAGGAAGCTACTGTTTTTATTTAGGTCAGTGATGCCAAAAGTCCCAGAATCAAACCCTGTTCTATTATCTGTCAGCTGGCTTCTTATTTAAATTTCACGTGTTCCCTGCAGAGTAACCTGTGTAAGCCATCGGCAGAGTGGCTGTCCACATGGCGAGCCCACCCGCTAACCTCTCGCGCTGCTCCAGTCTCCCCCTCGCGCGGCTGGCTGGCGGCGAGGGCTGTGCTGTGCTGCCAACTTTCTTTGCAGTGTCTGGATGGGTTCTGGGCTGGGAAAGCTACAGGTGAGCTAATTATTTTGGTGACAGTTGGGAGTGCCGGCACTCTGCCAGGTGGCACCGTTTCTGTTTTCTTTGGGAAGGGATGTGAAATGATTGATCAGCATTGAAAGCATGTGTGTACACATCAGGATCTCTTGTTAATTTGTTCCATATCTTGCATTTTTGGGAGTGCAGTCCTTTAATTGGTAAATGAGAGCTGTCTCATGCCTATTTATATATGAATCCAGAGTATGTAAACAAAATACATGAGTTCTGCTCTGGCATCTCCACAGATGGGTGCGTGGACATTAGTGATGCACAAGCATTAGGATTAAAATCAAGAAGAGAAAGCATGCTACCAGCAGTATCATAGGTCATTGATAAGGATTTTATATTGTTCATTATCTTGTTAGTTGTCTGATGTTGTGAGTTTTTCAGTGTCCTAAACTTGGACTGACCTCAGGTCTTCTACTGAGAAATACGAGGAAATAATCTTTGATGGGAGCAAATGGTCATATGCGGGTACATTTCCACAAGGACAGCAAAAAGCCAGTCCATTTGACACCAGTACTATCCCTTTACTAGCAACAATGCCATTTGTTCAACAAAACATACTCATGATTGTGGCTATTTGTAAACAAACGTTCCCACTCTTTTTTCTTGGCAAAATTGTCTCCTTCTCTCCCCTTAACTTATTTTTGGAAATTGCTGGATCATTTATTTTGAAACATTAAAAAAAAAAAGAATCAGCCTAACTAGACATGCCCAGCATGGAAAATTTTGAAGAGCAATTATCAAGTTTAGCTGCTAAAATGCAAGGTCTTATAAGGCAAAGTGCTGGGTAAGTGCAATGATACGATTCACATCACATCTCCTCTTATTCTTCAGTTTTAGAGAAGACCAGATGCCAGAGATTCTCTTCATGCAAAATAATCTGGTTACCATAAATAATCTGAATATCATAAATAATCTGGTTCAAGGCAGAGAATTTGTGTAGCTAGTTGCTTTATCTACCCAGATGATTCTTTGTAATATTTTTGCTTTTCTCACAAATTTCCTGTATAAAGTGGCCAAATCACTGAGTCTCACTTCCTTCATTGGTAACATGGGGACACTCACAGCACGTTTGGAGGCTTAATTCGAATTTGCAAAGCACTTTGAGACTCTCAGATTGAAAGTGCTGTTAGCACATAGTATTGATATGAATTATTAAATTGTAATTGGGCTCTGTGGATGTCTCACAGCTGGCACCTGCAAACCCAGGGATTTTGAATGAATAGCCCCTAAAATAAAGCCTATTTAACAGAACAGGAAGTTTTAAAGTTGATTATTTGGCAAGGGTGGACTTTAGAGATATATTTGTGGAAGAGAACGGATTCTGGCTCAGTTCTAGAGACTTGGGATATCACTGCGTGACTGGGGTAGATGCACGTGAAGTCCCTTCGTATACCCCCAAGCCCTGCCGTGGTGAGAAACATCTTTCTTTGTGATAGTATGATGCTGCCCTGAGCTAATCTAACACGTATGTCTGTGACCATCCTTGTCAATAAAGATCTGGGTTCCTTTGAAACCAAATGAACTTAAATACATAAGGCATTTTTGAAGAGCTTTCTCCTAAGTTTTTATTGATGGATACGTGTTCAGGTTATTCCATTCAAATATGGGAACATGCTACAAGGCAACTTCCTTATAGATATGAGGGGCAATGTGTTTGAGCATTGGATTGTGCTTCTTGTATTCGGTAATGGTGTCAAGGAGGTCAGATAAGGAGGAAAATTTTGCTCTAGAACTATATTTAAAAGGACAGGCTTCATTTGCATATATAAGAATGTATGTCAGTGTTTCAGCATGGCTTACCAGTTTTAATGCAATTATTCAAAAAAAAAATCAATATCTTTTACAACTTTAATTTTTGTTTCTAGCTACATATTGCAGTAAACAAGAGAGTAATTTATGAGTTCCATTGACCGGTCTATGCCTTAGGTTCTTCCTGTGCAAGCTGAAGAGAAAGTTGTACTTCACAGAAATTGCAGAAGCTTAATTCATTTATTTTGGAGGGTGTTTTCTGCTTTTCAGATAGAAGGGCAAATATTTGTATTTCAGACTCATATTGAAGAAAGCATGATTTTGAAAATCTTTCTTCTCTGTAATTTCTGATCTGTTGAAAAACATGACTTTTTTTTCTATACAGAAGGACAAGAGCTAATGTGTCTGTGCGGTTCCCGCTCAGCAGTGGGAGCTGAGCCCGATCAGTAACTCTATGGTGAGGACCAACATTCTGCATCTGTAGCACAGGGACGATATTGAATAAATACAGGCCTGGAGAGATAAGAAATGCTAACAGTCGCAGCTGAAAGTCAGCAGTAGTTTGTATTGCTAGGAATATTTTGCAGTTCAACTTAGTGGAAGAAGTACTAATGGACAGAAATTTAAACATAATTGTGAAATGAACTGTCATGCAGATTTCCCTCATTTTTTCTTTTCAAAACTGCCCCCCCGAGCAACTTTCTGACACCAGAGCTTTCTAGCATCTTTAAATGTTGCTGACTGAGAAAACAAACAACACTGTCACATTTGGAAAGTCAAAGCAGAAAAGTGTCTCATTTGTAGAGCGATTCATTTCGATTTTCATCTTGCTGCTGTCACTGAGGATACATGAACAACAGCAGTTGGTATTATCAGGAGACCTAAGCAGACCTGTTTTGTTGGCTGACTTGACAGCTGTTCCGTGAAAGAGATTCATGCTCACAAAATCAAAAAAGTATGAAGACCAGATTTTCCTTTTAACCCTTTTTTGGCTCACTCCAACTGGATTATGCTTTCATAAAAACTCAAGGCAAAGGATCAGGTTGCTATTTGAAACAGCAGAGGGTTGTGTCCTATTTAACACTTTCTTTAATGCAGTGTCTCTGACCTTGTTCAGATCAGCACCACAGTCACTGGGAAAGGTAAACCCGGGTACCTAATTCCCCTGTTCCTGCAAACAGCATGTAGTAAGGAAGAGGTTTGCATTCTTCTCCTGAGAGCTCAATATCTCAGACGACCCGAACTTTCTGTCAAGCAGCATCTCTTTCCTTTCAATCAACAAATATGCAAATATTTAAATGTTTTAAAAACTACTTCCATTTAGTTTTCAGCTTGCCAGCTTTGAAAAGACGTATTATTTTAGCAGATACTATTGCCAGGTGGTTATGTTTTACATACAGTGGGGATCCTCTGTTACAGTAGTTTTAATTTACCTGGTTTTAGATTTAGATCCTAATACAGCATCTGTCTACACCTTGACCCCTTGGTGCCAATGTGATTTAAGTGGGTGAAGTTTGTCCCACAGTTATCTGGATGATAGGAACTGTAATATCCATTTGTCTAATACAAGTGGTACTGAATGCACTGCACTAACATGCACTGGTGACACCATTTCATTTAGCTCCTGCTGCAGAATTCAGTAAGTTTAACATCTATTGCCATGAGCTGTTGTTGCTGTGAATTGTTATATTCAATGGGAAGTAAAAGACTGTGGAAATGAATCTCCATGAGAAAGTCAAATTTGATATAAAACTAGACTCCATCACAAATGTATACGCCTCACCAATTACACTAAAAGGATGACAGATTTCAGTGAGTGTTTAGGTAAGGCTATGGAGTTATGTTCAGACTACTTTGAAGATAAAATGTAAAATAACTGCAATGAGTGAATGAAACTAGGACAGTTCTTTCCAGTTAGCCCAGTGAGTGCTCCTGTACATCTCTTTTTCTAAGCCTTTGAAAGGTACTGTCTGCATACTCAGAGGCTGTGAAGCACTCCTTGTTGTCAGGTACAGGTGGTAAGTTAACTATTTTTGGTCAATAATCATGTCAGCATAATTATGATTAGTCATTTTAAATAAATTACAAGCTTATCTGGGACTGGTGTCTTGGATTGTCTCTACATAAATCTAATTTTTTTTTTTTTAATTACAGATACTGTGTTTTAAGGCTGGGATGAATTTAAGTTTAGAAAAGCTCTCTGGGGATCATCCTCAGAGGTTTTGTTGACTCTTTTTGATTCTCGTATACTGGGACACATGTTAACTATGGCATTTGACTTCCCAGTCAGATATGAAAAATAATATCCATGTACTTTTTCTACCAACGTGAATATGACCGCAGGCTATGATAAGAAGTGTAGTGATGAGACCCATCTGTTTAGCTCAGAAAAGCTCAGAATCACTTTACTCATCGAGTGTTACTACTAAAAGCTATGGATAGGACTGCTCTTGTTAGTGGATGCTGTTTCCATTAGTAAGCGTTTACAGAACAAGTCTATTAAATATGTATTAAACACTTTTCTGGACAATATACGGCATACACATATGCTCGTAGGGAGACTCAGGTGACACTCGTTTGAGATGCACATCTGTCACGCAGGAATACTCTGCTCAGGAGCCATCTGAACCATGTTAAATATGGCCCCTTTTCAGAGGACATTTCGTGTATATTATATAGATGCTCCCAGAACCATATTCTAGTGTCAGACTGAAGAGCTCAGACTGACTGAACGAGCATGTGTGTCTGACGCGGTTCAGGGCGATGCCATACTTGCCCTGCACCAGAAGAAGAGAGAGGAAAGAACTGACAAAGGGCTCCTCTTCCAAATGGGGCTTTGATGCTTTCTCACCCATTCGGATATTGTGTTTGAAGGAGGTTTTATTTGCAACAACGGAACCTGATTTTTTCAGTTAGCTGAAGGCCGCAGTCAGGGATATTTTCACTGTAGATGAGCGTAGGCCAGAGCCGCCCTCTTGTGCTCTTCATTACTGAGCAAGCACACCGCACAAGTGGTTGCCTCCCTTACAAGCCTTATCCTGAAAAGTGCTGCGGAGCACCTGAAACCCTTTGTTTATTATGTTGTTTAGGACTTGCAGTGACTTTAAACAGTGAATGGATGTAAGCATGTCTTACTATCTTATTATCTGATTTATTAGACCTAACAACGAGGTTGACACAAGGGATGCAAGAAAGGGAGGGAGGCAAAACTGCTTGTTGCTTTTAGAAACCTGTCTTTTCAAAATAAGCCTCAGTTTAGTTTTCCGGAGTTACTGCTACCCATGGAAGTCATTTATACGGCCAGCTTCAGATAATTCACATAACATTTTTTAAGCATATAAGCAGTCCAGTTGATTTCAATGAAACTGCTCACGTACTTCAAGCTTAGCTTGTGTGTAAGTGCTGTGTTAGATTCAGGCCTGTAGTTAGCCATTTTCAACTTCAAATACCAAATGCTATGGTTTTTTTTTAATGTACGTTTAAATGCTCATCCCAGTTTATTCAGCCCAAAGGCTCCTGGAACAGTTTATATGTCGATACCTGAACTGACCAAGTATGGCTAACAAGTTGTTCACAAGCTGGGAATCTTGGCAGAAGGAGGGGAAATTTAGAGCTTCTGTGTGAAGAGCGCGGGCATCCATAGGCCCGCACCAACATACGTGCACAATAATTGGCACAGCACATGGCTGACACATTTGGGAGAATGAAGGACTTAATTGTCTTACTGAGATTTTAATATTTGGTAGCAATGGAGTCTAGATGTTTTAAACAAGGCTGTCTCTTCCAACTCCTTTTTCATGAATAAATTATGATTTAATTAATTATGTGATTTTATCCCATTTCCTCTTAAAAGCAGTCCTGCTGAGATCTTAACATGTGGTTACAGTGAAGTCTAGGTGTTTTAAACAAAGCCTTCCCCCAACTCCTGACTTTTTTCATTAATAAATTATGAATCAGTTAATTATATTTTTTCCTATGCTCCTTGAAAGTCAGTTGTATAAATATTTTGTCATATGCTTGTTATATTCTGAACAGATAGTCTGACACTAAGCCTCTGAATTTTTGTGATTTACTATGGAATTTTAGATATATAATTATTAGTATCAAATTATATAGGTATGGGTCTCTTCTTCCTTGAAAATATGATCTGCTTAGTAAGAGGTTTCACATTAATTGGTTTGTGTCACATGAACTAAGATTTTAAATATCTTTAATACTGTTTTGCAATATTTACTGTATCGTATATTGACTATAAATATAACACATTCATCTGCTTTTTCTGCTAAAATGAACACATTTCTGAAACTGTAAGCATCATACACCGCATGAGTAGGTGAACATGAATATGTGAATATGTACCTATAAGCAGGGAATGAAGGATAACTGAAAAAAAAAAGAAATTGGCCAGAGAATTAACAGCAAAACATGAATAAGCAATACTTCATTACCTGAATAAGCTATGCTTCATCACTGTGAAATATTTACCTAACCTCTACTACATATAACGGCTGTAGGATCCATGAGGTTGGTTTTTCTACAGTGAAAGAAATCTGATTTGTGAAATAAGTGAATTAGAAATCATTTGTTTTCTGTATCTTGTTTTTTTCTTCCCCTGTCCTTTGGTACAATTTAAATATGATAATTAAAATATGTGCTATAAACTCCATTTCAGTGGTGATGCAGATCTCCTCTATGTGAAGGAGAGCGTAACTGGTGCATTTCTCTCTCTGCTACTCTAGCACTTAGTTGTCATTGGGGAGAGCTATAAGCTCATAGCTGCCTAAGGACTAAAATTCCAACCATATTTCTTTTGATTGGTTTGTCGGAATCAAATGTTTTGACAGCAGAGGCTGGAGGAACAGGGACGAACCAGTGGGAGGGAAGCAAAGACGTGCATGTGACATAGTGTCCCAGCATCCCTGCATGTAGTGTCAGGCTTGCGGGCAGGGAGTAACCGTCCAGATGCTTCGATATAAGGAATAAAAAAGGGAAAGGTATTCTGCACAAGTGCTGTTGTTGAATGGCAGGTGTTTGTTTGCTCTGCCTGGGTATTTGCACTCTCCCTAAAGCTTCCTCTTCTCGGGCTGAGAGGGCAGCTGCAGAACAGTAAGACTGGGCAGAAATTATATTAGAGCAAAATCATTACTGAGCTCTCCACCCTTCTTTTGTTTTCATTTTTGAAGGCAAATACGAGAATTCTATGTTCTCATGAGGCTGAAACCCGCTTTTGTGCGGAGACCTGCATGAGCCTAACGGCATTAGCTGGGGGGGAGCTGGCTGCATGGCTCAAGCCATAATTTCCAAAGGGGAACCTGGGAGGCTGAGAGCCTGCAACGAACCTCCAGTGACACTGCTGCTATTTCCCTTGTTTTCTGAGAGACTGCCTACTAAATTCAAAAGCTGTAACAATAATTCTTGCTGTTTGGTTTCAACTGCTCATATTCTTACTTCCTATATTGAATAGGAGGGAGGAAATGAAAAAATGAAGTTACCCTTAATACCTACATGCAGCAGGCTCAATTTGCCAAAATGCAATAGTTCTGCTCTAGAAGGGTAGAGAAATGAGATAGTTAATATGTTGTCAGGGGAGTATGTGGAGCTAACACCTTATACATCTTGTTGAACCCTTTACTATGTCAAGAAAAAGCAGCAAAGGTTTTGTTTGGGGACCACTGATCTTTTGAGCATATAAAATTTGACACAAATCCATTTCTAAACTGATATTCTAATACTTTAACTGCTATAGAAAGCCTGTGCATTTTTAAAGAACAGGGCAAAGCAATAGAATCTATTATTCACTTGTTTATTAAATGTGAAAAATTCTTGCCTGCAAACCCAGGAGAAGATTGATATTTAGTTATGTTTGATTGTTATAAATTTCTGTGTCCTTAAACTAATGCTAAAAATAGAAAGACATGCTGAAGAGCTGAGAATAGAAATATGCTCCAGTAGCTCAAATAAAAAAATCACAAAATATTCTCTGCTTTGTTATAGTGAGTCTCAGTTTTCTAGGTGTTTATCAGCTGAAATGTGAGTTACCATTAAATACCTGTAGGATAACCAGGTAATAAATGGTGAGCAGGTGGGAAAAGACATCCTGCGTCTGATGATTACATGTGTTAGAGTAGCAGTTCAGAGATTACTTTAATAATAGACAAGGCTGCAGCCTGCTGAGCGGATGTATGATGATACGTCCTTGACCATGCACAGAACATGCCTAAGCATCTTCCTGCAGTCCAGAGTTTCACGCAAGGACAGTCAGCTGCTAAAAATAACTTAAGAGATAACAACCTAAAATATTAATATGTTGCGGGATGTGATGATTCCATGCACGCTGAATAGCACTGCCATGCAAATGATAAAGCTCCAGAAGGAAAAGAGAGAATTAATTCTCATATTGCCACCTTGAAATGGCTTAAATATGCACAGAATCTATTTTGGGTGACCAGACAATTGCATCCTATATGGCTTTCTGAACGCAAGCTGACAGGCTGCTGTAGGAAACTGCGATGCAACCGTTTTTGGGCTTGAGCCAGGCATATCAATCGAATCATGACTCTGCCATAGCAGCTCAGCAAAAGTAATGCAGAACGAGCTTGTCATTTTATACTGAACAGAAGGCTAAGAGTTTAATGGCTGCACTGGGACCTCAAGCAAGACTTCCATCAACATAGTTAGCCACTGCTGTTTTCAGAGGAGCCATGAAGTAAACACCAAAGCTACGAGAATTTACTGTGTGTCCCTTGGCCCATGTGAAGGCTGGCTGGATGCCTACATGTGCTGTTTGTTAAACACAGCAGAAATCCTTTCTTTTATACTACTTGTGAGTCTCACAAAAATTAGAGTCCCTAGTTAAATTAATTTTAGGTTTTCAGAAGGTCTCCTAATGCTTCCAATAGATCTCCCACGTTATTGGTTCTTACATCTTCTGTCCAAGGTTTTAAGTCACAGTGATACTGTTGTGATGGGATAAAAGGTGTTAGGGAGTTCTTCCTTTGGCCTTGAATACATATACCAGGGAACATTCAGGCTTGTCTAGCACTTCACATTGCATTTGTGCAAGGATTTAACTGCTGAAACAAAACAAAACAAATCAGTCAATATTATAATCTGTGTTGCATTTTAAATTGCTCATTGATTGGGAAGTCTGGGTAGCAAGGATTGCACTTCTGAAATGAAAAAGCTACAGCATCTTTGAGGTTCACAATGTCATCTGAATACAGTTCATGAACTGTGCCAGATACATCCCCTTTAGACAGGCACAGAGGTGTTAACTTTGAGCAAGAGGAAATGAAACCTATGAAGAGGATTATTTTTATTCCTTTATATCTATATACAGAGATAGATAGATACAGATATATATTTAGTTGACAAATTAGCTATCCTCGAGCTAATTCCCTGTATGATAGCAATGATTCCTCTTCTAAATAGATTTGCACTTTCTCTGACAAAAAACAAGCAGTACCAGTGCTTAACACAAACAGCTCTCCTGTTTTATTACTCTTTCAGCATGACTGGAATACTGTCCACAAAACAATGCTTTGTCTAGAAGGAAATCAAGTAGGTAATCAGCTCTTTAGCTTCTGCAAGGACTACTTTGACTGATTTCCACTAACTGAAGATCTGATCCTATTATCTATAATATGCTGGATACATTTTAAACTAAATTTCCCCAAGTAGGTTGCAAAGGCAATGCCTAAGCAGCAGACAAAAATATATGTTTTTGTGTAAACAACTATATGAAAATGGCAACTGGCTGACAGTGTGTACATATTGAATCTGAGAGTGTGGCAGTAAGTAGGCATATGAGGAAAGAGGACAAGGAAGTTGCAATGCAGGCCACATGCCTCAGCAGTTGAGCAGGAATCTTTTGCTTCTTAATGAAAATTGAATTTGATCCATTGCTTTCTATTAAATATCCTTCCAGTAGCTGGTAAATAATTACTGTTAGAGATGAGCTTCAGTAGTATGACTTCAGACCTGAGTCCACTCTCGTATGCTGCTGGGTGTTTGGAAACTCTCCTTTTGTCTGTTTGTCTTGCTGGTTTCTGTGGATTAGCCAGATACACACTGTGTGCAACCTGTACTTCTGACTCTGAACTCTGGTTGAGTACTATCTTCTGACTGATCTACCTGACTATATTTAGGTGGACATGCTGGCATTCAGTAGTGGTATATGCATTTTGGCCTGATCCACTTTGGATAATATTATTATTTGGCCGGTTAATAGCAGAACAAATGTGATTTTTCACTGTCTTTTTCACCAATAGCCTTTTGCAAAGCTTGAAGATATGAAAATCCTGAAATGTATTTCTCTTGGATCATTTAACAACTCAGCTTGATCCTGTAAGTGGTACCTAGTGGAAAAGCACAGCTAAGCCACTGGTAGGATTAGGAAGCATGCTGTATTTATCTCAAAGACCAGTAGGAGAAAGTTGACTTTAAAGTCCAGCATGCTGCTGAAGTAGGGAGGCTACTGCTGCCTGCGTGCGTCACTGTGAGCCACAGTGAGCTGGAGGGATAGTGTTTCATGGGGACTGCTCCTGGTGTCATGGTGGTGGCTGCTCTCCCTTGAGGTCCATTCTTCCTGTTTCTTGACAAACCAAGTTTGTAGGTAGTAGCAGGTGTATCTCAAATCTAGAAAAACTGTCCCAGCCTGTGCATGTTTTTCCTAGGTGGAACAGCACTTAAGGCGCTGTGATGTGTCTGTGCTGCACCCGCCCTTGGTGGCAGAGCAGTGCGCCGTGCAACACCAGGCACTTTCTCGAGGCTCAGGTCCTGGGCAAGCAGTGCTCCATAGCAGAGCTTGACTGATATGTAAAAGCACTTCAGAAGAGGAGGAGCAGAAATATATGTCATGAGAGAGAGAGAGAGAATAATTTTCTAATGTGAGGGAGAGGAAGGGAGAAGTGTAGGTACTGTTTCTCTGCTACAGTTTCTCACAATCCTTACTCTGTTTACGCAGATGCACTTGTCTGTCCTTGTTATAGCACTTCATAGTGTATTAAGTATAAAGCAAATATTCACATTGTGTCATTGATTTCCATCAGACCACACATATGATTAAGGTTAAGCATGTATGAAAGCATTTGCAAAATCAATGCTTCAGGCAAAGTCTTTCCAAAAAGATCCCTGCAATTCGGCATTAGTTAATTATAGATGTGCTATGGATAAAGCACTTTAGAAGGTATGGAAATGGATTTGAATTCATAGAAAGATATTTCACAGGTTCTCCGAAGTGAAGTCTTTGTTGGGACATACGCAAATGCACGAGGCTGACGGGCTCCTGGTCATCGTTGCGACAGCAACGGAGCCCGTGTCAGAAACTGCACTGTCATTTCGTAAATAAGATTGGTTGTTGCTGAAAATAGAAGGTATTCTCAGGCATCACTGTAACATAGTTTTCACGGACGTTTAATCTGGCCATCTTTCATCAAAGCCTCATGTTTAACTGGGTTTGCTGAATGCGCCTGTTCAGGCAGTGGGGCACTGGGAACTGAGCAAGCCCTCGACAGGGCTGGACGCTGTGTGCTGTGGTGCCCGGTTAGCTCCTCGGAGATGGGCAGCGGGCTGGATCGTGGGCTGCTGGACAGCACTGTGATTCCCCTCGATCACTTCCCCTGATTTAATGCATTTGCTACAATTTGCCTTTCTGTTTTTAATTTTTTCTTGCAACTATACAGAAATTTCAGACTATGTGAACTTGAGAGCAAAACCTGACTGGTGTTGTAGAATATTTATTATCAGCCGAGAAATGTCTTTGTGGAACTTTAAAGGAGGGAGAATCACATGTGGGGAAAACCCAGGGTCAGTAAGTGGAATGAGTTTTAATCCTGTACATTTAGGTATGTATTTTGTTAAATCTAGGGAAGTAGCAAAAATGTCTGTTTCTTAAATAAAATCTAAGTAATGTCTGAAGATGAAGGCCATTCTATGAAAAGAATTACATAATGTAAGCCTTATTTTGGTTACATTAACACCCCTCTATACTTTCTAGCAATTTTCACGGACTTTAAAGGGATATAAATTATAGTGGAAAGGGGAAAATCAGACTTCATGACACTAAGCAAACTAAATTTGATAGCTGTGTTAAATGATACATTTTTGTTTACATTCAAAAGCCTTCATTCTGTGTTTCCTTTTATTCTGAAGAACACATTCAAGAGGGCACAGTTAGGGAGCATGTTATGCAACATGGGTGGGATTTTCTTGCCTCTCCTCCAAAGGCATCTCTCTTTCTTGAGAGAATGAATACTACTTCACATACATTTTAATTTCATGGATATTCAGAAGTACTTACATTACAAAACTTGTAATCTAAGCAATGAATGAAACATGCTGCACTGCCCTATCACTCACGAAGTCCCATAAAATCAAGAGAAGTGTCAATAATAATAAAATATCAACCCTGATTAAAACAAAAAAAACCTATACCATGGCTGATCTAACTTCAAGCTTTGGAAGCCTGAAAGTCGATAAAAGCCCAAGGTTTATTATTAATTTAGTCTCTTCCTGGAAACTGATTTCAGGTGTTTGCAATGAATGAAATAATGCATTTACAAGCAAATATTCTAGTGCAATAATGTACCAAAAAAATATATAGGATAACTAGCCTTAAAATAACGAGAAGTATATTTTCAGTGCTGAATTTATGTTTTTAAAAGCACGTGTACAGTGTGATATGTATTGTCTCAGATGCCATTTTCATTCTTTGATGTTTTTTATATGAGATTAATACCTTTGCGTGGTTTGGGAGGCACAAAAGAACATATACAGCTTCATTTTAGAACAGAATAATCCAGGTACTCGCTGCAGTGTTTTATGTCTAAAACATCTGCAAAATAAGTGTGTTGGCAAGTAATGTGTAGTAGAGTGTAGCATTTTAAGATGCTGCCACCCTTTACCTATTTGTTGTTGTTCGATTGTCAGGCGTTTCTGTGTTAAATCAACCATCTCAGCTCAAACCACTTTTAGTGGTGGCTTAGATTAAGACAAGTTTAAATTACCCCCCTGTCATGGTTGAGTTGAGTCAGGACTGCCGTTGCTGTAGTTTTATTGCATGATTCTTTAGCAACCAGGAATGGGGCCGGTTCAAGTAGCTAACCCTAGTGAAAGAGTGATTTATATTCCAGCGGGGTGAAACAGCTGGAGGAACTGATTTGCACTTGTTATAACCCAGGAAAAAAAATTTTTTTCATTCAGATCAGTTCTGGAAACCACTGACAGACTTTGCACCGAAAATGAAAATTCACAACGTTTTTTTTGTCCAGCCAAATTGTGGGGACAGCAATCTCTGGCAGAGAGGCAGAAACATGACTGCCGTTGGAATTAACTTCCTAATCTAAACTTCAGCCTTGGCCTCAGATCCATTTTTGCAAAATACATTATTTTCCCAAAAGTAATTCAAAATATTTGGGCATTAACAAGGAACCATAATATTACAAGGTAGAATCAAAGACTTTTTTTTTTTTTAAACTGTAATAGGCTACGTGTGTTTCCCCCCTAGTTTTGCAGACACATGGATATATAAACTTGTCTCTGTGACCACTTCTATGGTTAGAATTCTTTAGAGTTGTTAAGTAAATTATGTTGTGAGAGAACGTACCCATATACAGCCTTACTTTCATCACTGTGCAGTTACTTGAGTCCTTAGTAGCTGAAAGTGCATTGTGCATATGATTTCACTGTACTCTATGCCATTTTCATAAATGGAATTTGTTAAATAAGAATTATTACAATTAAAATGGCATTTTTCTAAAATTATTGCTGTGTACCACTCAGATTCACAGAAAATCTGAGGCTGAACATACTGCGCCTGCTGCTACCCCTTATGGTGCCTCATGAAATAATCTCATAGGGGCCCATCCAAGATACGCCTGGTAAAGTCATCCAAAAATACGAATCTGTAATCATGAGAAGCAGTTTAATCCAAGTTCATAAATGTCAGATCTTCCAAATTAATGTGAATACTGTGGGTCGCACACATTCCCATATGCTTAAGTCATGTGTGCCAGTACCAGGAGGGAATATCTCCTGCGTATTCCCATACCCAATGGGTGCCTTTCATGCAGCCATGCAAATACTGACAAGTGGCATAGAGGTACAGAATGACATTTTGTATGTTTTAATTAGCTTCATGTATTTTTAAAAATATGCTTGGGGCAAGGGAAAAATTAAAAAAAAAAAAGGTAGTTCCTGTCCATAAATTGTGATTTTGAATAATAAAAGGA
The DNA here is from genome assembly GCF_036417845.1 of Apteryx mantelli. Classification (NCBI taxonomy): domain Eukaryota; kingdom Metazoa; phylum Chordata; class Aves; order Apterygiformes; family Apterygidae; genus Apteryx; species Apteryx mantelli. The sequence goes on from NC_089987.1 coordinate 11,918,058, forward strand.
CATACTGTAAAATCTTTTCCGTATGCAAAGTCTTACTGATGCTTGGCTGTGTCATACAGTCAGTCTCCAGCATACTGCTTCATGTTAATCAGAGGGGAGTTCTGCTTACAATCTGGCAAGTGAAGCTCATAATTATAAATACATCACCAGAGGCTATGAATTTACAACCAGCATGACTAAAGCTGGACTCCTGAATCCATAATCATTCATCTAAATAAGTGTTTTGGCTTTAAAAAGTGCAGTTGAGTTCAGTGGAGATCATTCAGGAGTGAAAGTGCTCAAAAAGATATTGTATTTGTATGTAGAAAAATAGAAAAATATAGGTTTTTTTGAAAATTTTTTTTCTTTTTCTTCTTTTTTTTTTTTTTTGGAGTTTCAGTGGAAAAAAATGAAGCCTAAAACTTCTGAGGGACAAAATCTGGTGTTTGGTTGTTGAAATCCAATTACCTTAGAAATAGAAAGGTTTCATTTATCTAAAAAAAGTCCTTTTCCCACTCTGTTCAACAGTTTAGACAATCAAATAATTTAGTTAAAGATTGAAGAATAGGTTTAGAGAACTGATTTTGATATTATAATGTGCCACAGGATCCATACAGCTCAGCAGACAATAAATACTCCTTACTGAAATAGCTACCCTTCATTTTTTTGCTAACAAGAGCCACAGTGATTTAAGCTGTTATATTTATACAAAATTAGAATAAAATTAAAATATAGATCTTCACAGAGGTCTTTTGCATAGTTTCCCTCTTAATTTGACAAATTTAGTCCCTAAAAAATGAGATTTATCACTGAAATAGCAATAGAATTTCTGTGGTGTTGCTAAGCAGTATTATAACTGTAGGTGTTGGATAAAAATTACTCTTGAGTGTAAGAGAAGGTAATAGCTCATGAAAATGCATTAACCTTTCACACTGGGGCATGAGACGGTAGATACTGGGCTCAGTCCTGTAGGGTACCAGCTTCCTCCTGCAAAGATTTACCTCAATTCCTATAGAAGAGGAAAAGATTGTAAGATCAATAAAATCATTATAGCTCTAGCTATTCTATTTTAACGAAATACTTGTAAGCCATGGGCATTATTAGCACAACGAGCCAGGTCCATGCTGGTGGGCTTTGCTGCCAGTCGGCTTCCCAGGCGCCGGGATATAACCACACAAACCCTGTGGGCTGCAGAGTGTCTGACAAGTGTTTACATGCTAACATTCATTAGAAGACTCGGTCAAGCAATTCGTGCTTGATTAATTGATTATCCCATGGTGACAGTTCATTTTTTGAAAAAGCTGCCAACCTGAGCAGGAGCAAGACAGTCAGACCGATGACAAAAGACATTGATGGACAAACACTTGGCTTATGAGGAACTGCAGGAGTGACAGCCCTGCATCTACAGAGCTTAATCAATGCCTCAAAGACATGGCAATGCTATAAAGACTGCTTATTTCTCTTCTGTGCATCTATGAATTGTTAATGTGGTCAATACATATTAGCTTCATTTGTTGTTTGGTTAAAATGCAATTTAAATTTTCCAAGTTAAGAGTTGCCTTAATATCAGATTTATACAGCAAAATTTATGAGTCCTTACAGATTTATAGGGTGTTATTGATGGCTGAAAAGCCGAGCATAATTCCTGACTTTGTTTATTCCAGCATTACAGAATTAGTAAGAGTTGACATTGCAGTGCTTATTGAATAAATTCATTTCCTTGGCAGTGTGTGCGTTTTGAATTTTCTGAGTTAAGGCTGAAAAAGTGGATGCATCAGCACAAGCTAGTAAATAGCAACAGCAGTGCAAGAGGATTCAAGCTAGAGCAATGCAAGAAGGAGGCTCTAAACCAGAATGAATTATCCACAGACAGTAAATGTGTTGGAACAGATTATCCCTTGCCTAATGGTACTGAAGTCCATTAAATTGCCCAAGAAACAAGTTTGGCCCAGTATTAATTTGCAGCAGATGTTTGACTAACTAATTATTTGAAAGGATTTGAGTGTGTTGCGATATAATTACCTGATACTGCAGTTTACTGCTTTCAGAGCTTGTTTTTTGTCTTATTCTTGCAATAGAAACAGTAATGCAAAAGTCACAGTGTAAGTTTTCTGAATGATCTCTTGTTTTGACAAGTATAAAGACAGAAGAATCCCTGATCGTTGCAAGACTGCGGCGTCCAGGTGAAGTCAGGAATTGACTGCTCTGTAACCTATCCCATGTGCAGACACTGTTTCGAGCCTTGATCAGCCGAATATTCAGGTAGCTTCTCTCCTCTTGTCACCCGCCTGCCTACCTTTTCCTCCTCAATATCCTTACACATTAGGTGTACGGGGTGACAGTGCAGGACCATGCCGCACCATCTGGCATGGTTCTTCGTCCTTTCTGGATCCCTTACTCCTGTTACATCCAGGGAAAGTGCTGTCACTCGCATCCCTTCTTGGCTGCCCTGCCAAAGGTTTGAGCTTGTTCTTTGTGAAGTCAGTAGGAGCTTTACTGCCAAATTCAGTCACAGCCAATTTTTAAATAGACTTTTCATGATGTTTTGTTTACTTAGAGTTTCTACAAAACTTCGGGCTTCTTCTGAATTATGAGATTTTTCTGGAGTCATGGAAAAGAGAATTTTATGAAGAGAAATGAAAAAGATTGGAAAGGATAAACACAGTGGGATCCAACGAAATGATGATTTGAATAGAGGGGGAAAATTGGGGAATCATCTATTCATTTTTTTTTCATAAAACAGCATCATGAGGAAGGTACTTGAAGTGAAATCTAGTAAATTTGCTGAAACTTGATGATTTTTTTTTCCACACAATATGGAGACTGCAAAATGCTCTATCACAGGATGTCATAATATGCAAAAGTCTAATACTTTAGAAACAACTAGAGACATCTACATATATCATGAAGATGTCCTGAGTATGTTCTAAAATAAAGATGATCTTTGTAAGAAATATGAACACTCCTGTGTTAGGGCATAAACTGTCTTTTGCTAATGAAAATCCTGAAGAAACTTTACTTGAGAATAGTTTATTTCATAGCAGACTGTGCTGCATTTTCCTCTAAATCATATTATACCATCTATTTCTCAAGGATATTTTACTAGATGGGCTGCTGATCTCTAGCACCATGGCAATTCCTATGTTCCCATTAACAGAGCCTGCTCACTGTCATTTCAGCGGCAATTAGCAGGCAAATCCTATTACAGAAATAAGATCACCTAATCCTCAACTCTGGTACATGCTATTCACTAGGATAGGTGTTTAATTATAAGGCTTCTGCAGGATACATATATTTTGTGCAAAAATTCCAGAAAATACAGAGACTGTGTTAGAAAACTTCACTTTAAAATGACAAGTTAGACATCTGCTACTTCAAAATTATTACTTCAGCCCTTTTAATTGGAATAACTATCTTTCTGTGCTGTTCAGAGTGGCTTTTTACAACTTGTGATAATGTAGGAAAGCCAGCAAGGTCTCAAGTGTCACTAGCAATTTTCCTCTCTGCTGCATTTTTAACTTGTTTACCAAGGTACAAAGCAAGAAAAAGATACTTTGAGAGAGCCCACCAGGTACATTATCCACTCGGTGGTTTGATCCTTTTAAACTAGTTCATTAAGTGTAGCAGAAAGAGAGAAACAATGAGTGAGTGAATGAGAGAGACCCCGGGTTGCACACAGTAATGCACTCAGCCATTAAACAGCCCAGCGCTGTGCTAAAAGAACCCTTCTGCGTGTATTGCCGTTTGTGTGGCAATGACTCAAAAATGAGTACATCCATTTTTAATTTAACAGAACTGTAGCCACTGTCTTGGGGTTTCTTGTTTGGTTGGTTTTTGTCTTCTTTTCCTGGTAGGAAAAGGGCTAACTCCAAGGAATATGAAATCTAACCAAAGAAAGATGAGTTAAGGGCAACCTGGATTTTCAATTTAGCTGGAGCACGGGGACAATTTCCATGCAGGATGATGATATGTGTTACCCTTTGACTTCTGCAGAAGCTGTCTTTGGGCAGGCGGGGTTTACTTGAAGACTCTTGGACTTTGTCCTCTGCATAATCTAACTAGTTCTTCTTTAGATGACTTATTTCCTACACTTCACTGTAGGATGTGATGCTTTTCAAAGTATTTGATGCTAGCCCAAATGTGCTGCCCTGAAAGTTAACAGAAACTTTTGTTTTGTTTTGTTTTTGCCAGCTAACAGTCTACATACAAACCTTGACCATACAAGCAGAATTTGGCCTTAAAGGCTGCACCATAATGTAAGTTGCTGTAATGTTACTAAGAACTCTCAGTGCATTTTAAAATCTATTCATTATCATCTCTATTTCACAGGGCCAAGAGAACTGCTCTGAATCTCTGTTTCCATGATACGCATGCTATTCCCAGTCTTTTATTGTACTTAATAGTTCCCTGAATTAGCTGAATTGTGAGTTCAGGGCTCAGAATCATGAAGGTGTGCCATCTTGGGCTGATGCACTTTCAAATTACTACAATTAAATCTCAATTACAACAATTAAAAGCAAAACAATTAACAATTCTTCAAAAAATTGTTATCTTTTTTTGCAAAAATTGTGGGATTTTTTTTAGCAGCTCAGGTTACTCATTGTTTCCCCTATTCTTCTCCAAAGCCCTGGATACATTTTCTCAGCAGCTCTTTCAATTACAAGCATCAGTGTTATGATTCTTTGTCATGCTTTGTATTTTCCTATCCCAAGACTCTGAATCTGTTCCTTTTCTCTTCCATGTTATCTTTAACCTCTTTATAACAAAAGTGCTGCAAAAGCCATTGGAGAAAGATCAGTCTGTCTGACAACATCATTCTTTGCAGCGTGGTAGGTTTTGAATAGAGGCTTGCAGCTCTGTTATATGAAGCAGCAGATCTTGAACAATGGAGGATAAGCATCAGAAGCATCTTGGGAAAACCTCTGATTTCAAAGTGTTGTAGTGTGAATATGAATTTTAACTAGCAAGAAGAAAAAACAGAGTATCTCCTTGTAGTAAGCTGAGCTCAACCCCATTGAAACGCAAGGGCTAAAGGAACTGTTAAGTACTTGGGACACAATACAAAACAAGTCAATGGAAAAGTTCCTAGTGACTTCAATAGTCATCGAATCAGGTTTTCTAAAGATATGTTTTTCAAGCACTTAGGTACATGAATCTTCCCAAGCATGAGGAGCTAACATAATTGTTAGGCAAATTAGGTATTTATGTGAATAGTTTGGCAATCCTGAGGGAGGGAAGATGCAGCACTGGCAAAAAAGATTGGCCACGCTAAAAGCAACCCCAGAGGGAGGATCAGTGCCCAGCACCCTGAAAGGTTGAAAGCAGAGATGTTGGCTGGAAGCTACCGAGAGCCATCAGCCTCTGATGCCTTTGGGTGTCGAGGGGGAGGCTCGAACTCGCCTGCAGCAGTGCTAGGTGTTGCGCTCGCGTCCGTAAGGCCTTGGGCCACTGCCTGCAGCGGGACAGCAGCTGGAGCTGCCTGCAGCTCAAAGCATGGGGCTGCTGGCTGGCCTTGCAGAGGCTGCGTGCGTTGTTTCTGGCCCTTTTCTGCGAGGCTGAATTTTAAGCAGAACTGGGGATTCTGCAGCTTGATATTTCCCTGGATAGATCTTTCCCTTTCTATTGTTTAAAATAAATAAATAAATGTTAGGGAAAGAGATCTGAAAGATTTACATTTACAAGGAGGGTTAAACGGTGGTTGCCAAGAACAGCTGGAGTGTGTCTAATGTGCTGCGTCTGTGCCTGGCCTCCACAGACTCGCACAAAGCACTGCTTACGCACAGCTTCATGGCTAAGCAGTGGGAAATAACCAAGAGGAAGAGATGAGCTACATAAAGAGTTATCTTCAAAAGTTCCCTGAATAAAGGCAAAACAAATATTGTGTGCTTCTGAAGCAATGGAGTGTGTGTGGGGGGGAGCGTTTCTTGGAGCTGAGTGAGGCCACAAGAAGGACTGTAAATCACGCATCCGCTGCTGGCCCCTAGTCCTGCACTAGCCCAGGAAGATGATGCCACATTTTGTCTTCATGGCTCTTGGTGTCTGGTGGGAAGCACTTCTAGTGTTACGCAGGCTGGAAGGACTGTGTTTTGTTTCAGTTTCCTTTTGCAGAGCTCATTTCATAAGTTTCGTGCAACTCTATTTTTCACCCAGGATAAAAGGCAGGTTGAAATCTAGCTGAAATGTCTGTCCTTGCAGGCAGAGCCTTCATTCCAGAATGGCTTCTCTAAATATTTATAGGCTTGGATCTAAACTTGATGTATATTTGACCTTCATACATATTTCAGTTCTGGTCCACTCTTTGCATTGAATTTAAGCACCTTCTAGCTATGTTTAAATACACGATTTTAGCTGAAAGGGTTGGACATAAAGGAAATTCATAGAGAAAAAGGGGAAAGAGTAACAAAATACCTGTGTATTCATATAATTCATGTAAATATAAATATGTAGCCTTAGATGTATTTGTGGCACTGAAATTATACCCTTAAAGCAGTAGTTTCAACCTTAATTCAGCCTGTGAGGCTCTAAAAATATTCTGTGGCTATAAGGACCTCTTTATATTGAAGCCTGTTAGGAGTAAGCTTACTTTTCTTGCCTTTTGGTGACCTCTTATTGCCTTAAAAGCAATCCGTAGACTTGCAGGGATCCACAGACCATAGTGACTTATTGACAGCTACTGCAGTAATGTGCTTATGGAGAAGTAGAAACATAGGGGTGCCAGCTCTGTCCTCACAGACTGGCTCCTCCTGAGCATCCAGCATCTGCACTGTTGTTGTGAAAGTAAAGTTGACAAATATACCTATGAGGGAGATGTACCACACTATGTATGCATTGCCTCTAGAAAAAGATTTTGCAGGTGAAAAATCCCTGTATTGCACCATCAGACTGTAAGTATACAATACTACCAGCTAGAAGCTGTTGAATTTTAGAAGAAAGGTTTAATTCTCTGTGTTTTGTACCACTGCACGCTAATGCGGGAAATAGTATCTACTGAACCTCTAAGTAATGTATATGATGCATCATTTTTTTTTCCATGTCCAGCAAAAAAGCAGCTGTCAAAAATTTCAATTTTCTGTTTTAATGCCTTCAAATAACCTTTCCAAATGCTAATTTCCTTGTATGGCATTCTCCAGTAATTTTAGTTAGGGCAATGTAAACGGCATGTAATTTGCAGTTTTGCTTTTTTTTTTGAGGCACCTCAGCTAGGTTTTTTTTCATAATTACTGTGTTTTTAAATTGATATCAGATTTCCCAACCATATTATTCTAATCACAGTAACAACTTTCAGTTTGCATATTGAATAACAGTCCTTTCACATTATTCAAAATTGGTTTTTATCTGGTGAACTTCTACTATTTTTTTCCTTAGATTCTGACAGTTATTTAATTATCTTGTTAACATGGATCATTTGATTTTATATCAGCTTAAACTGTGGTCTCAATGAGGGTTCATTTTTGCAATATGCTGTGTTGACAGCAAGGTACAGAGAACTCAAATGGATATATATCTTATTAAATGCAGATTTCATTAGCATATTATGTTAATACTCTTTTAAGTTCAATAAATTTCTATGGCACACTTAAAAAGCTATAAGCTTCTTTGTAAAGCTTTGGGTAAACATTTTGAAGCTTTATGTTGGCGTTCATTAGTTTTTGTATATGTGTGCATACAGATTTTTGTTTTTGGCTTTTGAAAATGGCCATCTGTGGCAGGGTGTTTCCTCACCTGCGGTGCAGCTGGTGATAGATTATCCTCCAACAGTGCTTATGGCTGTTGGGCTTGGGGTGGTGTTCTTTGCCATACATGCGTTACAAAAACCCACACATTCTTTGGCAATAATCCATTTTGTTTAGGATCAGAATGCTTGAGGAGAGCAATTATATCTTTTTCTTAATGAAATTCTCTAAGTAAAAATAAATCATATTTCTTACATCTCTCATTTCAATATCAGGTAAGTCCTCAAAAGACCCATTCATTTCTGTTGCATCATGGAAAGTAGGTAAGAGTGCTCTATTCAGCAGGAGAGCAAGTTGTATTTAATGCCCTGTCTAAAAGAGAGTGATGGGTTGCCTTATAAATACTACATTTCCTTTGCAATGCCACTTAGGTAGACTACGTCAACATTTTGAATTGGTAGCTAAAGCAAAAAAAAGCTGGGAAAAGACTAAACTGAGCTGGTTATGTTTGTTTGTTCGTTTATTTTTTTCCTGCTGCAGCATTGTTTACCTTTCAGTGTGGATCATTTTGCTTAATCCAGAATGTTTCATTCTGTCTTGGGATGTCTTTTTACCTGTATTTTTTTCAAGAAATAATTTTTTTTTTGAAATTTAAATTTCAAATATATTAGTTTAAATTTCAAATATATTAGTTTAGAAAGATCATTTTTGCTTGAACCAACACTTTTCAAATTATCCATCTGATGAATTTTACACAGCTTTACCCATAAGAAAGCTGGGCTGCTTTGTTGATACAATTCATCTAACATAACAGAAAGGCAAATTTGCAATCAAAAGATTTATAAACCTGTCTGTCTCACAGAAATGTCTGTAAACTTTCATTTATATTTTCTTTATGGTTTTCTTTGCTGCAGTAAATGTTCAGTAGAGCTAATAACTAATTTACTCAGTTTTTTAAATCATAAATTTCCCAATGAACAGAATAGTCCAATTTCTTTTGAGCATTTCATTACTTTTAAATTCTTTGTTCTATTTACACTTTTAAGAACTGTAAATGGGCTTTGGGAAATGTTCTCAAATATTCACTTAAAACTTGTTCTTTTTGTGGGAGCAATCTTGCCAGCAAGCCCATTCCCTGGAATAAACATGGAAGGGAAACACCAAGGGCGCGCAGGAGGGAGTTACGCGAATCCGTGTAAGGAACTGAAGAGCGGAGCAGGAGGCAGCTTTGCCGGGATTGTGAAGGTCGCTGATGCCTGGTGGCCTCTAATGAAAGGAGAGGTTTGGCACTATCCGCCACCTTTCCGTGACTTTCTCCCCTCACAGCTCTCCATGGGCTCATGTTCCCTGTGTCGGAAGTGCGGGTCGTGTGCGACGGCGCTGCAGGAAGCGGCGGTGCCGGGAGCGGAGCAGGCAGGGGCACCGGGGCGTGCGGGAAGCCGCCCTGTCGGGAGCGTGGGCCGCGCTCTGGCGCCCGTGAGCAGCGGTGCTGCTAGACGCGCTGGAGGGGCGTTCGTTTTGAGCTCCGATCTATCCGGGCAGCCCAGTGACGAGAGGAATTTGCCGTTTACACGTTGCAGTCATAATACAGGGTACCGTGTTAACTGAGAATCACAGAATCACAGAATCGCTGAGGTTGGAAGGGACCTCTGGAGATCATCTAGTCCAACCCCCCTGCTCAAGCAGGGTCACCTAGAGCACATTGCACAGGATTGCATCCAGGCGCGTTTTGAATGTCTCCAGAGAAGGAGACTCCACAACCTCTCTGCACAACCTGTTCCAGTGCTCTGTCACCCTCACAGCAAAGAAGTTTTTCCTCATGTTCAGATGGAAGTGTCTGTGTTTCAGTTTGTGCCCGTTGCCTCGCGTCCTGTCGCTCGGCACCACTGAAAAGAGTCTGGTCCCATCCTCTCGACACCCTCCCTTCAGATACTTGTACACATTGATAAGATCTCCTCTCACCCTTCTCTTCTCCAAGCTAAACAGGCCAAGCTCTCTCAGCCTTTCCTCATAAGAGAGATGCTCCAGTCCCCTAATCATCTTTGTGGCCCTTCGCTGGACTTGCTCCAGTAGTGCCACATCCCTCTTGTACTGGGGAGCCCAGAACTGGACGCAGTACTCCAGATGTGGCCTCACCAGGGCTGAGTAGAGGGGGAGAATCACCTCCCTCGACCTGCTGGCAACACTCTTCCTGATGCACCCCAGGATACCATTGGCCTTCTTGGCCACAAGGGCACGTTGCTGCCTCATGCTTCACTTGGTGTCCACCAGCACTCCCAGGTCCTTCTCCGCAGAGCTGCTTTCCAGCAGCTCAACCCCCAACCTGTACTGGTGACTGGGGTTATTCCTCCCCAGGTGCAGGACCCTGCACTTGCCTTTGTTGAACTTCATGAGGTTCCTCTCCGCCCACCTCTCCAGCCTGTCCAGGTCTCTCTGAATGGCAGCACAGCCCTCCGGTGTATCAGCCACTCCTCCCAGTTTGGTATCGTCAGCAAACTTGCTGAGGGTGCACTCTGTCCCTTCATCCAGGTCATTGATGAAGAAGTTGAACAAGACTGGACCCAGTACTGACCCCTGGGGGACACCGCTAGCTGCAGGCCTCCAACTAGACTCTGCACCGCTGATCACAACTCTCTGAGCTCTGCCATTCAGCCAGTTCTCAATCCACCTCACTGTCCACTCATCCAGCCCACACTTCCTGAGCTTGTCTCTGAGGATGTTATGGGAGAGTGTCAAAAGCCTTGCTGAAGTCTAGGCAGACAACATCCACTGCTCTCCCCTCATCTACCCAGCCAGTCATTCCATCATAGAAGGCTATCAGATTGGTTAGGCATGATTTCCCCTTGGTGAAGCCATGCTGACTACTCCTGATCACCTTCTTGTCCTCCACATGCTTGGAGACAGCCTCCAGGATGAGCTGCTCCATCACCTTTCCAGGGATGCAGGTGAGGCTGACTGGCCTGTAGTTCCCTGGGTCCTCCTTCTTGCTCTTTTTGAAGACTGGGGTGACATTGGCTTTCTTCCAGTCCTCAGGCACCTCTCCTGTTCTCCATGACCTTTCAAAGATGATGGAGAGTGGCTTAGCAATGACATCCGCCAGCTCCCTCAGCACTCGTGGGTGCATCCCATTGGGGCCCATGGATTTGTGGGTGTCAAGTTTGCTTAAATGATCTCTAACCCGATCCTCCTCGACCAAGGGAAAGTCTTCCTTTCTCCAGACTTTGTCTTGCCTCCAGGATCTGGGGTTCCTGAGGGCTGGCTTGAGCAGTAAAGACTGAAGCAAAGAAGGCATTCAGTAATTCTGCCTTCTCTGCATCCTTCGTCACCAGGGCACCCACCCCATTCAGCAAAGGGCCCGCATTTTCCCTAGTCTTCCTCTTGCTACTGAAATGTTTTAATATCTTCTGAGCTTTTTGTTTTAACTGAAATGTATTCAGTCCAGGAAAAGGAAAGAACAAAACTAGAAAACTTTTTTTCCCCCTCAGTATAAATAACCTGCAACTTAGATTTGATTGAAGACTCTCGTGCTGCCTTCATTGCCTCGGAGACCCGTGCTGGTGTTGGCTGCCTTGTCAAGCTGCCTTTGACACTGACACCGCCGTGGCCCACTGTGAAAATGAAGGCACTTCCAGTCTGCTTTTATTGCTGTTTTCACACTGAAGGGAGAAAAACCCTGCCATCTTTAGGACCAGATCTTGCCTACAGAATTGAATAATTATTAAACCTGTTGCAAAGAAAATGAACGAGTAAAATCAATTGGAAATCTCAAATGAATACATTAGGTGCCATCCAGGCTTGCTGATAAGGGAGAGAGAATATTTTAACTCCACTAATTAAAATAGCATGGAAAGATATCAAAACGTGAGCACGTAGTGCAGAGCTTTTCCCATGTACGTGCTGCGCGTGCTACCGGTCTGGCATGGCCCAGAGCAGGTGGGTTGGCCTTCTCCGTGGGTCCCCATGCTTACACATTGCTGGGCGCAGGCTGTCCAGGGTAAATGCAGCAGCAGTGTGAACCCTGCGGCCAGAGCCGTGCTATAGCCCCCCAGCACAACTGCTTTCTGCTCACGCTCTCAGCAGGACATTGGTTTTTCGCTGGTTTTTGTCTGTGGCACCAGCCCCAACGTGTGACTGCGGCCTTCCGCCTGCCCAGGCTGCAATCCACAGCGGGTTTGCTCCGACTGTGCCGCCTGCGTTGCTAGTCAATGCCAGTTTGCTCCTCCTTGTGACAGAGCAGCACTGCCAGGGAAGCTGCTTGTGGTCTGTGCCAGTCTGGGCCCCAAAAACCCACCGTGGCCCCTGCTGCTGGGCTCCCGCATGCCCTGCTGGCTCCGGGGACCGAGGCCACTGCTCCGGAGAAGCTGCGCGCAGCAAGCCAAGCGCAGCTGCGCCTCCCGCAACCCTCTGCTCGCCACGCTGCTGCCACGAACACCTCCGCTTGCTTGATGAAGGGAACCGAGAGACGGGTTCATGCAGCTGTGTTAAGAAAATGCAGTCGCTAAATCGTGCGACGGATCTTATGAGTGCTTTGTTTAGGGAGCAAAGTCAAAGCCAGGAAAGCTGATTTCCTTTTCCCAAGGCAAGCGTGTAACTCCGGACACCTCGTCCGCTCAGACAGGGGGTGGTGAATCGTCTTCCGCTATCACGACCTGCGCTTCTGTGCTTGCTTCTGGTTCCTCTAAATGACTAGAATAAGATGGTTTCTCTTGTTAATTAGAGCCGTTCTTGTAGCAAGAAGGTGAAACCCACACAGGATTTCTCTTGGAACATTAAAATTTGCCCTCCGCTTGAATGTTTTTACACCATCAGTGGTTAGTTGCTAAAAGGACTGAAGCTCTGGGTGCCAAGAATATTAAAATAGTGAGAATTACTGAAATGCTGTCTCAGCAGTTCTTTGTGAAGTCTCTTTCATTATACTCATATTACTGTCTATTTGTGGTGTTGTGGAGGACTGCGATCAAAGTGGGCTGAATGCTGTAAAAATGTACATAAATGCACGCGCTCTTCTGAACTCAGCAGGAGCCAGCGTTTGACTCTCAGTCCCCAATTTGTGGAATTTGAAATCTAATTAACATTAAATTGCAACAAAAATACACAAAGACCAGGAGACCGAGGGATGTCTTAGGCGTGCATGGTAGCTCCAGGGCCGGGGCAGCCCTCGTGGCAGAGGGAGGGGGAAGGCGGGTGCTGCTGTGCCGTGTCTGTCCCGTCCCTGCGAGGGCTTTCGTCATGCAGGTGCTACCGCGTGATAAAAGAGGGGGACCACTGGCTGCTCCGTCCTGCTCCCCAGTAAATTCCTTTGCTGTTACCCATACTCATAGCTTTATGTGAGGCATTTGCAAGTGGGAGTTTTTTCCCTTCCAAAAAAAAAGTAAATAACCAAAAAATGCAGCGAGGCTGATGCTGCCGAAATTTCTCCGCGGATGCCTGGAGCCCAGGGCAGGCGGTGGCTCCCGGGCTGCGAGGGGGCAGCTCCGCACCACGACAGCGCCTCTGCCGACTCTCTCAAAGTCCTTCAGCCTGGAAAGGGGGCTCTTCCTTCACGCTAGAAATGGACCGCGGTGGTGGCACATCCATGACTAATGTGAAGGGTATATCAAGTACAATTCAACCTTTGAAGCTGGAGGGGAAGAAAAGAGTGAAATTCACTCTCCTCTACTGTAGGTCTCCAATTTCTAATCTGTGATTTCACGGAGGAAAGAAATTGTGTGACTGAACTCCTTTTAGGAACTGGGTCCTTGGCTTATTAACTTGCCTTATGTATAGTCCAATTTCGGGGGGGGGGGGAACATAAAAAGGCTGCGTTTGTGTGGGGGTGGTATTATTTTAGAAGACGTCTTAGTTAATTATTATCTACTGAAACATCACCTAGGAGATGGTCTCTCTCTGTCATGCAGCTTGGTACTTCATGCAGTAAAAGTTAACTCTTCTCTAGTTCATTAAATTATGTTGTGGTGAACTTATCTCCACTGGGTCTCAATTAGGAAATGAAGCCAGTGCCTTTAGAGGAAAAGGCAGAGAACAATCAGAATATACTGAATATATAATTTGATCTGTGGAAACAAGCAGGAGGAAAAATATGGTTGGCAAATGTGTAGGCATTAAGAATGTGTCTCTCAAAGATCCCTATACAGAGGTACAATATGATTAGACCATTACTGTTCATTCGGTGCATGCAGTGCTTTTCAAAATTTGAGTTGTCTTTTAGAAGTTCATTAACTACTGTAAATTTACTGTAGTAAATATTCTTTTTCCTTACTACTCCACTTGTCTCCATTTTAGCATGTCTGGAAACTTGTAGCATATTGATTCTGTGCTCACTTTCTATTAACATTAATTATAAAACCGTGACAATTTTAGTGATACATTCTAATTTAATTTAACATTTTGTTTTCAATAATATTTTTGTTTTTCCTTTTTAACATAAAGTGTCTAGCAGAAATAGTCTCTGCAGATATTTTTCTGCACAAAAAACAAAAAATCTCTCTTCATGAAATAGTGACAGATGTGTAGAACAGAAAAGGAAGTTATATCAACTTTTGTTTCTCAAAGTTCCTTTCCTACCTCTTTTCTTTGTGGACTGTGCACATTTTTTGTTCTGTTTCTCTTCCATTTACATGTTTTTCTTTGCTAACAGTAGAAGGCTGTTATTATAATGGTTTGCTAAGGTTTGTTTGTTTTGTTTTTCTCCTACAAAATATAAACCATCTCGAGAAGCATTGAGAGGTACAGAGCAGGTACTGGGGTAGTACGCCACCAGAGCAGGCAGTGACACAGCTGGGTTAACATGCAGCACTGAACACATCGTCAACATATATGTGTTAAAAAATACCTGACTTTGCAAGCTCTTGAGTAACTTAATTACATACTTAATTCCCTTCAATAGCATGAGTATGAGCAGCTCATAGATGCAGAATAATTGGAATTGTAATTAGGTAGCAACTTAAGGATGTCTCTCGTTTACAAGGTAATAACATGTTCGGAGCTAAATGAATGGAAGGGCTGGTTTCAGTTTAACAGTGTGTAAAATATCTGTTGATTGGTTTCTAATATTAATCTTGACTGTTCACATTATTTGGCTGTGCCCACCTAAGTGAATTTTGTGGCTGAGGTAACTGTGTGTGTTTGGGGCATCTGAACGGGATCCCAGTCCTGCTTAGGTTCTCACTGACAAAAGTCTTCAGGGTGGAGTTTTGAACAATTATAGTGGACTACATTAAAGTCAAAATGAGTACAGAATTGCTTTGCTATAACAGGCATTTTACAAAAATTACAGTACCTACCCACACGTGCATACATTTACTTTTGTGACTGTTTGGATATTCACCTTTTCATTTGTTTACAACTGAGTAGTGAAATGAAAGTGTTTTCTTGCATAAGGTAAGCATCATATTTTTCCTAACAACTGCACGTACAATTAGGAGGACCCAATTAAAGTTGCATTTGGTTCGCACAGAGCAACAGTGATTGCTGTCTGTAATTTCTCCTGTGGCTTGACTTATGGGCATTAAGCTCTGTAGAACTTTATTAGCAAATCTCAAGTAAAGGGAAAAAACAGTTTCCAAGCTGGAAAGTGGAACACAGGATCTTGGCCATTGAGCACCTCACACTTCTGGAGACGAGGAGTGACTTCCTCCTGCTTCCAAGCCCCCTCAACACCCATTGTGGAAACAGAAGTCTAAAAATAGTCTAAAATAATTCTAAATCCAAATATGCGTTTGTTTGTCCCAAGCAATAATATTTGCACTATGATTTTGTAAAGCTCAACAGTGTCAACCATTAGGCCAAATGGAAAGAGAAAAGTTAGTGAATTAGGGCATAGAAGGAATAGGACATTGAAGCACAGGTGCCTTCTTGAAGGACGAGGAGTTTCAATCAGTCATAACCTGCTTTCCCCCCCCCCCCCATGAGGCTGTTCAGTTCCCACTTCTCCATAAAGGGTCCTGGTGTCCCTGCACAGCCTGTGTTACTCTCCTTGTGTGTGTGCACGCGTACGCACACCTCACGTGCTGGAGCACAGCATGTTTCACTCTCATCGTTTAGCGATACCCAGAGTCTGTAAACACTGGTCTCTTGGCTAATGTGCTGCAAAGAGCAAAACATCAGACACCCAGTGCCTGCAAAGAGTTTTACAATAAAATGTGTGGTTGTCAACTGAAAAGCAGAAACAGAAGCCCTAAAGGACTCCTTTTTTGTGGCTATGAATAGCCCGTGGATAGCGATTCTGAAAAAAGGGGAAGAGAGACCGTCTGAATTGTCTTAATCAGCAGAAGTGGCAATGGCGTAAGGGCCCGGCTGTAGCATTCCTCCCTTAAACACCGCATAGGTCTCCTGAAGTGGTTAAGACCAAAAAGGGACAAAGATAGGACGTAATTCTGCAAGGTGCAGAATACGCTGACTCTCGTCCAGTGAAGCACTTCAAGCATCTGCATAGACCTAAGAGTCAGGCGCTTTGTGGATATTTAAGTTCCTTTCTGCATTGATGCTGGGAGCTCGCCGCTCATAGGATGCGGCCTGTACTGAATAAGATTAAAGTCTTTTAGTCACCTTGCATATGTCAAGTAGTGACAGATCCAAAACCTGTCACTTACTTTCAAAAATAAATAATTATTAATATGGAGAAAATGACACTGATGTCTACAACGAGTATTTCTCTAGGGCCTATACAAGAAAAATTATTTGGCTGTTTGTGCCCTCTTGAATGGTGCTAAAGCAATAGTTAACTGATGCTTTTGATGCTGATACACAAACAAAGCCATAATAGAGAAGGAAGCCACCTTTAATTTCAAGCTCCACTAGAATCGTGAAAGGAAAATTAATGTTTACTAAATGAAAAAGGATGATACTAGTGGAGAGAGGAGGTTTTGTTTAAGCTTTTAGAGGAACATTAATAACTTTGAGAAGTGGAAACATACATTGTAAAACATTTTAAAATGCCATTAAATTTAGAAAGTCCAGAAAGTCTTTTAAACTTACCTAAGCTCCTCAAAATGGTATCAGGTTTTCAAATCAAACAAACTGAATGAAAGCTAACATACATGAGGAAACTTGCTGGTGCCAACACATTTTCTGTGAAAAAATCTATAAAGATTCATATTGAGAATGAATGTTTTGAGGTGAAATGAAGGTCTGCTGATCAACTTTTGTGGGCTTCTGCACTGCCTCTGCAAATTCCCAGGCGGATTTCAGAAGCATGCCGGTTTGTTCCCCAGGAACATGCTTCGTAAACCTGCCATTCGCAGAGCCTTCTGACATATCACCGTATTGTTGAGCTTGCCTGTGATATGTTGCCAGGCACCACGAGCGAATGCAGCTCTGAGATGGCAGGTCACTTTTTATTTTGCCAGACACAACAAAGGAGTGTCAACCTCAGTTTCTAAAAGTAGGCTTTAAAAGAACTATCAAACTGTTTCTTTTAACCAGTCAGTATCTGAGAATAAATGCTCACAGAAAAAGAGCGGATTGAGAAACTTGTGGAAGCTGAAATTGCACTATGTGAGTCTGATTTAGCACTATATCTCTCCGATTTTATGCTGATAAATGTTGTTGGGATTAGGTGACACTGGCTTTATGCCATCAAATAAATGGCAATGGATGTGAGTTCAGTTATCTGATGCACGCGTGCACCACTGCTGTGGGATTAGAGCAGCGGCCAGAAATGTGCTGGGTTTTGTGATAATCTCACAGTTAATGTGCTTTGGTCTTGCATTTTTGTCTTAGGCTCTCATGGTGCTGAGGCACCTCAGTTGCCCTGCAGAGAGCTGGAGTTCTGCTGTGTGATAGGGAGGGGAGGTGTTCAGCAGGCGCCTTGCCGGCTGTAACACAGTCCATGGACTGGGTTATACCCGTAGCTGTCAGGCCGGACAGGGACAGACCTCGGGAGCTTTGCATCCCGGTTGCCCAGTCGAACACAGAAGTGCTCAGGCCACACCGTGAGGCACGTGCTGATGGGAACGCTGGCGCTCTAAAGGCTGACCTGAGATGTTACTGCTTAAGAGCTATATTTGCTTTAATGGGCTGTGGACTAGAAAGTAACTGACTTTTCAACTGCTAAACCATGTTAACAGAAACTGTAGAAAAAATGTAATGCTCTCCAAATGCCACGTCATAAACAAATGCTGTAGTTATGAGCCTGCCAAGGAGATAGCATAGTCATGAGAGCAGGGAAGTGCTGTAGGAGAAAATCTCTGTATATTACACATGATAAAACACCATACCCATGCTCACTTTGACCACTGAACTGCAGTTCTTCTCAAAATAACTGCGCTGGCAATGTGGTGCAGGCTTTCCTTTGTAACTGGCTGGACAGCTTTTGATGCCCCATAGGAGACTGATGAAGACCCTGCCAAAGATTCCTTTCAGTATAAAAAACAAACAGGTTCACAGCCAATCTGCCACAGAACCATGGCAAGCAACAGAAAAGGGCAGGCCATATTTGTAATAGCACCGAAGAGCCCGATTCCCTCAGAAGTGCCTTGCTTTAGCAGACTCCACTAACTGCAGATGGTTGGGAACTAGGCTGCACACAGGGAAGTTATCTGCTGGGGAAAGCTCAGCTAAAGGAGACTCAGAAGAAGGTCCATCCGCGCTTGCGTTGGCGGGAGCTAGCCCTGCCCACCTCACGGTGCGCCTCTTCTGCTTGAGAAGGGTATCCCGCAGCCCGCTTACCTGGCCCACGGCTACCCGGTTCTTTTGTTCGTGACTTTTGAAGCAGATTAAACAACTCTCCCAGTTTATAAAGAGAAGTAAGATGCAAATTGTAGGAAAATTACTTTGAAATTATAGATTGATGGCAGCTCATTTTCAATTGTATTTATGAAAAAGTTTCCAGTATGACAAGCAAGCACATTGTGCACTAAGATGTATTATGGAAATGTGCAGCTAACATGGAGTCATGTGCACAGGACTGTAATTTGTGGGTAACAAGGTATATGTGTTCTGAATAAGTAATTAAGAGAACATTACAGTACTGCTGTAGTAATGGTATTTGCTCTAGAGCTACTGCGGTATTCAGTAAGATATCTGCACCCTGACTCCCTTGGGCCTTCAGGTTTGTTATAGCAGTCACATGCCAACCCTGTCTTCTCTCCTTCCTCCCTCTCCTGCCTTTCACACCCTAATAAAGCAGAAAATAAAGAAGCAGACAGCATTATGTCGGGATCTGCTGGATGAAGGAAAGGGAGGAGTCACTGCAGAATCTCAGCCATGAGTCTTGGGCTTGGTTATACTCATGCTTGGCTTTCAACTTCTAAAATAGTGCAAAGGCCAATATTGCCGTTCTAGTCCCTGTTTTCACCCTTTTGGAGCTTTCACCACATGAACCCTTTGAGATGTATTTTCCACCTTTTACCTGCTCCCAGAGAAGTGTCTGTACATGTCTATCTTATAAGTTTTAACAGAAAACTCTTATATGCTTTTGAATTCAGTAACCATATGGAGAGAAAAAAACAATTGTTTCCAGTGGACTTATTCACCATATATAGAGAGATTTCCTACATGAATATAGACAGGTGTAATAATATATAAGCACACATACATACACCAGATTCATATGTATATGTGTGCATATATTAAAATATATAGGAACAGAAATATTAATGCTCCCCGTTTTTTATTTGGTAACACCTCCTATTAGAAATGCCATTTTAGAGTATCCCTTCTCTTCTGACTGAAGCCCACAGAGCACAAGGTTTACAGCTGCAGATACTGCAGCCCTGGTGCACTTATTGGTGGTGGTCGTCGTGCTCGTGACCGCAGCCCTGGCTCCGGCCCGGGGCTCGGATGTTTCGGCTGAGTTTGAACCGCGCCTCAGGGCTGTGAGCAGCAGCAGCACCTCTGGACTCTCCTCTCGCTTCCTGGCGTCGCTTGCCCGAGCGGCGCCGCCTCGTACCACCAAACGCAGCGCTCAGGAATCCAAGGCCTGAGCGGCGTTGGAGGCCTTTGCAAAATACAGAAGATAATTCTGCATTAGCCCTGCGTTAGCCCCGTAGCCCTGTCGGCGCTGTCACCGCGCGTCCTGGCCGTGAGGACGCGTGCCGTGACGCCGCACGCAGCGCCCGGACAGGCCCCGCCGTGCTCACGCCGCGGCTCCGGGACAAAGGCAGCGCTGGAGTGGCTGCGTATGTACAGTTACTGTCCGGTTTTTGCGTGCTTAATATCCTAGCACAGACAGAAGATTCATATATGCATGGTTTATTAGCATTAGAATGGGGGTGTATGTGTTAAATTTTGCTTGTGCATCGTGTGAAAATGTGTTTGACTTACCCAAAACAAATATCTTACTGTCGCTATTTAAAAATAAAAGCGTGATTACTGCAGAAGCAAAGTTTTATGTAATTCAGGGAGAACGATTAGAAGGGCATTACACTTCTGTCCTGCATACGACTGTCCCTCCTTCATACCAGCTCTGAGCCCGAGCCCCTGCCTCCTCCAGCCTGCTCCAGAGTAGTAACGCTCTCAGTGGAAGCCCAGAAGATATCATTCATAAGTGAAGTTATAGTCTGTTTAATGACCAGAAGAATATCTATTGAATTTAATATATTGGCTTGGGAAAACTGTTTTGCCCACTCTTAATGGTTGTCTGTCATATATATAACTGCTCAGAGTGAAGCACATTATATAAATAAAACTATACAGACAGTATGTTTGTCAGTCAGGAAAAAGGCTCTACACCCACTATCCAGGGCATATATACTTTGTAAGCATTGGTTTCCAACAGATAAATGTAATCAAGGTTTATACGCTCACAGAAGCCAACAGGATGGGATTGTTTCACTCGAAAGATCAGAAGAAAATTGTAACTAATGTTGTGGAAAATTACTTTGATATTGCTTTCTCAGTACAGCATCACAATTAGGTAGCAATGTGAAGCACAGGGAAAGAATAAATGAATAGTAACAAATCAACACAAACAGCTACTGTCAGGAGTACTTTGCTCAGTGAAAGTAATGTAAGCATTACTTAAAGTTTTATGACTGTGGATTTTATACTGGTTTAAGTAGTACATCAAGGTCTCACCATCATGCTTGCTAGGACTAAAACAATCAAGAACAATTTCCAGAACAGACAGATAAAACTAAAGTACCAAAGTATTTTTATTAATCTTGTTTCATAAATTGCACCACCTTAAATTAAAGATGACTGAACATACTAACAGTGAAAAATGTCCTTTTGGTCAATGTAAAATTCTGCTATGCTGCTTTTCAGTGGAAAATCTACTTTACTGACTTTTCTACAGCTTTTCTGGAGAGATTCCAATGCCTGGTAAATGCATTTTGCTACATAGTAACTACATGGGAAATACAAAACCAAAGGCTAATCAAATAAAACTTTGCCATACAGAATCTGTTGTCCTACGTAGCTTAATGACACATGCATTTGTTCAAATCCACTGAGGGAGCAATCAGACAAGCAAACTATAGCAATATCCAATCTCCATGAGAAACAGACACTTTTAGGAGCAAGATGTTCTGAACAAGGGAAGGAAAGCATCCTTTTCAGCACACCAAAAATTTGTCTTGTGATTGACAGATTTTCATAGGAGTCCATCTAGTAAGGAAATATGCCTACCACTCTTTTTAATGAAATGAATGGATATTTTTCCTGTGTTCTTTAAGCTGTCCAATATGCTTTAGTGATAACTAGTATCATTTTCAGAAGCAGTGAATATGAGGAGTTTCTGAACCCACTGGGAGCTGCAAGTGCTTAATGCACATGAAAATCAGCCAAACAGAAATAAGAGTAATTGTACTGAGCACCTTTTACTCTAGGGTGCAGTCTGACTCCTATTAACATAAAAAGTAATTGAATGCGAGTATCAAGCATTTGATTACGCACCTTTGGCAGTAGCAGCGCAGTCAGGACATTCATTTTCGAGGCATGCAGAGCCTTATCCACAAAAATCTAACATATTAGTGACCAAGGTCCCTCACTGGGTGGGGGAGGAGAGCAGAAACCTCAGTTCAAACTTGCTTTTACCTAAATGTGCTTGGTTGTCCCCTTCTACATTTATATCCTTCTCAAAAATCACTTCACAGTGTATCCCAATCAGTAGTCAGTGTTCAAGAGCTTCGGGACCGAAGGAGCAGAGCTAAGGCAGGTCAAGATGAGGGGCCAGTGAGGAAAAAGCAGGGAAGAGCTTGCCCAGGCTGTTTTTGAGGCACCATGAGAAATTCCTTTTCTTTCAGAAGCAAGCAGCTAACATTTTAATATAAAGTTACACACACTAAGATGCATTAGAGTACTTCCTGCATGTGCTGTCCGTCTGTCTGTCCCTCGCCATGTCTTTCCACTCACCCCCAACCTACTGTCCTGTTTCAGTCAAAGCTGTAAGATGGACAGAAGTCTCCAAGATGTAACTGTCTCCTAAGCTTGGTGGAAACTGGTGGCTGGATAGAAGGAAGGATCCCAAACTAGGGACCCTACTGACGAGAAGGACGTACATCGAGCCAGGAATTACCGGTTCTGTTTCACTTGCCAGCTGACCTCTTAGTCTGTGTATAATAGTACAGTTGGCCAAGGCCTGTAAGCTCCTCGTCCCGCCATGTGTTAGGAGAGGAGGGTGTTGGACATACAGAGAGGGGAGAATTAGGTGACTGGAGGGGAACTTCGGAGATTATAGGTAGGGAGAACAGAGCAGTGAGGACAGGCTGGGGTAGAAAGGGAACGGGATAAAAGCCTTCAGGAAATCGGTTAAATAATAAATAAATAAATAAATAAAAACATGTTTTGTGCACAGGCATAATTTAAGTGCTAGGTGACTGTCTGAACAGGAGTGCCACTGGGTCTTTATAAAGGGGATTTGACACACCGTCACAGGTAGATCTAGTCAGGACACTGAAACATTACCCACCCCCACGTGTCTGACGTCTTCCTCCACAACCCTCTGCCAGCGGATTACAACCCGGCAGGTTAACTTCAATTTTATGGTAATAACCTTCTAGAGGAGAAAAGGGGAAATGATTCTTTCCCAATCACTAGATCCTCTGGATTTGGGGGCACTTCATTTTCAAAAGATAATATGGCCTGATGAGGTCACAGTTTTGTTTCTAAATCCTATAGATTATAGCAGAACTACAGCATATCAAGTTCTAATATATAGCTAATAACAGTTAAAAGGTGGATCTGTTCTCAGTGTAAAAACAAAGCACATTTACTAGGTGGGAAGGCAGGCCCTTGACAGTACACTTGAGGTCTCGATGGTAGAGGTGCCTGACTGATTTCTGTCTTGCATGCATTTTGTGCAATCACAGCTAAACCAGTGAGCTTTTATAGTGAATTTATGGAGTTTTAATTTCCATATTCTCCTATTAACGTACAGACTTCATAGCAGTATTGATTCCAAATGAATGTGCACAGGGTCGAATGTGGCCAGTAGTTCCAGTTTTAATACGTAAGTTGTTTTGCATCTAGGTATACGAAAATAAACTACAAAAGCACTGAAGTGACTGGTAATCCTCTGCTTTCCGTGACACCATGCTGATTCATAATGTCTATAGTTTCAGTTGAGTGGCTGCTTTCAAAATTGGTGTGCAGTTGGACTAAAAAATAAATATATTAAGGTATAGATTTTTTAGTGACATGGAAATAAGCACTTAATAAACCTGGACACAGAAAATAGCACTTAATGTAATGATTTAAGAATTCTCTGTGTTAGGGTTCAGACCCTTTAAAACTGTTAGTAATACTTTATCTTTAAAATGTACACCATGCCTACTGTATGATGAAGATAACAATTAAATAGACTTTTTATAAAATAACTGTTTAGTGAAAGGAGAATTCCTATGCATATAGGAGAAAACACAATGACCAATCCTCTGCATGGAGGAGCATTATGAAGAGATTAGAGTAACAGCGCCAGCATTTGTCTAGGTCCTGAATCAGCCTTCGTTACAGCCTTAATCATAGAAAAAACTTACTGTAAGTAAATCAAGAGAAGTTTTGTGCATTTTCATACTTCTTGAACATTCCTTATTTAAAAGGAAACCACTATTTTAGCCCACAGTTTCCTAGTTCTCACATTAACTTGGTCTCTTTGGTTCTTAGTAACACATTAGTAACATGGGAAGATGGCACACTTATGCATGAAATTTATGAAGAGTTCAATGGAATTTATATACATTAAAGGAATACATCCTAAGTTATTTTAAGTTTCTTGCATGAGTCTTTGAATGCATCTCTTTCTTTGTGTCTCAATGACACACTGAATAGCATATACAGGCAAGGGTGGATTCAGAGGCATGTATTTGCAGGAATTTCTAGATTTACAGTGGTGGAACTGGCAGCAGAAATCCTTGGCAAAGATTCCTGCATAACTGGTCAATTGTTTCTTGAAACTGCTTTTTAAGCAAACTCCCCCCCCTTTTTTTTTCAGAAAGTGTTAATCAACCCTAAAATAGCCTTCATTAAAAAATAACACATCTGTGCTCAGGCAACCTCTGGGAAATATGTAAAGCTGTTAAGGATATAAGTATGTCATATTGAACATGAAAGAGCAAGTGAGCCAAACAGAAATAGAAATGCTAACCTGGTGTCTGCTGATGAACTATTTCTTCTGGATCCTGCAGATGAATGAAGACAACAAGCCCGGCTGCTCCAAACAGCAAGATGAAGGAGAACATACATGTCAGCCTCATAATTATTGTTCTCAGATCAATCCAGTTTGGACCCAGGAAAAGGACCTCTTGCAATCTCCAGGATGCTCTTCACTCATAGTCTCATCCTCTCATTGGAAGTCTGGCATAATATGTCTGCAAGAGGTAAAAAAACCAAATCTCTAAAACTTAACACAAAGACGATTTATTTTTTAAAGGTAGATTAGTAGATTTGAGTTCTTGTTTAGACCAAATAACTGATATCTCTAGTATTTGTTGAACTTAATTGCAGTTATCTAGCTAATTTCTGCCCCACTGGTTTCTTTTTAATTATGAATATGTCACTTTTTTTTTTTTACCAGTTTGAAAATACAGTGTGGGATAACATTAAAAAATGTAATATGGGGAAAATGCCGTGACACAGAAACCTCTCTTAAGAGCTTGCTTGCTTCAAGTCAAGCATGTGTCACTTTTTATTTTTCACTGGTTAAACAATATGAAAACCATGAAATGAGATGATGTGGGGAAAATGATCACACAGGCTGCACCTTGCATGTCAGACCTGGAGAGAATGACAAACTGGCAGCTGCCTGCTTCATCCTTGGAAAAATAGATGAACCAAGCCCTGCCGAAAAATAGTTGAACCGAGCACAGGTCACTGGGCAGCCTGTTTGCGAAGCTCTGTGGGCATGTCGATCCAGGGATGCCATGCACTCCAAGGGAAATGCCACTCCCAGTGCTCGGATCACCTTTTCTGGGCTTGCACAAAGCATTAGAAAATAGAGCGCGAGGAGCAAGGCAGCTGTGTGTGGCCGGAGAGCCGGATGGGGGCAACGGTTGTGGCTCTCCTGGGAATTCTGTGAGCAAATTTCTGGGCTCGGTTCTGCGAATTCTCACTGCTCCCTGTAACACTTGCAGTGACGTGTAGTGCTGGGGAAATGGCAACAGCTCTAATCCCAAATGGGCAGACTGCGTGTGTTTCTAAACCCCTCACTGAGCACAGCCCTTAGGCAAATTCTTCACTTTAAGCACATGAACAGTCCCACTGGAACAAATGTCCATTCTGGTAAGATACTGAGAAGCAAAGAAATGAAAGAACGAGAACCAGAGAGGAAAGTCATTAGTGTTGCTATGTGGTATTTATTGTAATTAATACAATGCAGTATGTATACAATATGTATTGTTATTCATTACAATAAATGCTACACAAGTGTGCTGGTCCTGTGTTTTCCACTAATGTGTAGGAAAACCCATTAGAGCACAGGCAGTGGAACAAGTTCCCAGAAATGTAACTGGATTTCCTATCAGCAAAGCATTTAACATAAGGACTCAGGCTGGAGATCAGCGATGGACCTCAAGGGCAGCAATCACTTTGCATTTATCATATTTCTAATTGGAAATGTGAGCTGGTCTAAAGGAAGGTTTTTGAAAGTGGTTTTGATTTAGAAAGGAGGTTTTAAGTACAGAAAGACTGTATAACATTAGTTTGCAGGGAGAATGGCTTGTGGAATGATGATGACTCAAAGTAATTATTCCAGTGAAAGCCTTTAAAGAGTTGTCCTCAATGTGCCTGGAATATTTGGCGTTAGTGGCAACTTCTTTGTTTTTCATGGTTCCCATAACTGGGTTTTAATTTTCGGGAGTGTATTAATGTTTTAGATTTCTAAAATGCACCAAGTAAGAACAGTAGTTGTGCAATGAAGTCATTCCTGTGACTCTGACTGATGAGGTTATTTAATGGCAATTATGTTTATTCAGTTTGTAAAGCAGCCCTGAGGTAAGCTCCAGGCCAGAAACATTCCTAGATGCTTGTATCTTAAGTGAATGCAAAGCACTAAGTTTTCTCTACACATAGGCAAATTCAACTTTACTTTCTGTTACAAATTATGGAAGGTGTTAGCTGTGCATTTTTACAACTTTTTTGCTTAAACCTTTCTCACCTCTTTAAAAGCTAAAGCAAAGAACTAAGTTTTTCAGCACTAACAAAGCCAAATCCTTTTGGGTCCTTGTGTGGGTCCATCTGAGTATGTTATGTGCACATGTGTATGTATATATGTGTGTGTGTATATACCTATATATGTGTGTATATATATATATGGATATGGACATGGATGGCTCTTTAGCACATGTATTTATTGTATATATACATTTTTTTATATGTATGTATGTATGTATGTTTGTATAATACTAACCAAATTCTAGCCAAATGCTATCTCTTAAGCCCTATCTAGGGGAGTGAAATTGGGGAAGTGTGAGGATTAGTCTTCCAAGTAATTGCATTACAGTTGCAAACACTGTTGTTATGACCAGACAATTAGGAAACATGAACAACTCTACCTCAGTTTTACTACAGAAGTTCTGTATGGTAAATTGTCAGTGGATCGGATAAATGGCCAAATCCACCTGCGGCAAGGTTGGTACAACACCAAAATCATGCCATCGTTTTGTGAAACCGTTCACTCAGAGCTTTCTAAGAATTGTTTTGGTTCCTCAACATATGTTTCCCAGTTTCTAACCTGTTTATGCTCCCTGCATGCCTCTGGGGAGGAGAATGCTACTATCCCAGCCTTGCAGGAGAGCTGTGGGGTAAATTTCTTGCTCAAGTTTATATGGAAAGGCTGTGATGGAGCAGAGGTGGAAGGGTCTCCCAGCCGCTACGCTGGCGTCCCCGGAGCTGCACGTTCTGCTGTGAACGCCGAGGCAGCTGGTGGGACAGAGCTGGCAGGAGACCCATGATCATCATTCAAGAGAGCACAGCATTAAAAATCCACTCCCAAATAACAGGGGTTTTGTATTTGCTTAACGCTGAGTTTTAAGGTCATTTTTTATGTGAATTATACCCTTGAGCAAATATGGGTTTCTAAAACAATTATTATTAGCTTAAAATGCTAAATCATTTCCCCTTTTTTGATTTGTTGAAATATTTTTGTTTGAAGTAAAAGCAGCATCAAGAAAGAAGGTCCCTAGCCAGTTTCTAATTAGTGTGAGAAATGCCACAACAGCAGTTTCTGTCAGTTATAATGTTTACATTATTGCATATCCTATAGGATATCCTTGCTCAGGATCACATAACCTTTTAGGTTAGACACTACAAAGTCTTAAAGGATGCAACAGTGACGAAAGCTACAGGAAAGCATATACTGAAAGGAGAAAAGGCCACATGTAATTACATTCCTCCAAAGAAAGACTACTGCGTATTCCTTGTTTTAGTTACACATCTTTGCGAGGAGCGAATGTACAGAGAGTCCAAGAAGGAGAAAGAAAGAGCCTCTTTCCTCCCCACAAAACACAAACTTCCGAGATCTTTAAACTATGGGTCTGGGCTTTTCCCATCTCTGTTCTCCTGTAATTATTTTTTCAATCAGTTGACTTTAATTAACCTGTCCTAGGAGAGCAAAACCTGGTGAATGAGAATGCCTGTTTTATATATGCTGAGCATGTGCCCCCAAGCCCTCCTAGACTGGCCGCTGACTTACAGGAGCAGAGAAACTCTGGCAGCAGCTAGCACCGACTGATAAATGCAAATGAAGTGTCCTCCTGAAGAAAACATTGGAAAATGTTGTTTAAGCTCAAATCGTGTCATTTTAAAGATGGATTAGATAAAAAAACAACAACAAAAATGCCTGAGTGGGGCATCAGCTAGCAGTTTCTTCCGGCAATGGCACAGGAGGGAGTCGGGCTGGCTAGCGCAGGATCTGGGAGCTTTGCCTTCACTCTCCCGCACGGACAGAACGGTCCCTGCGGCGCCTCTTGACCTTATGCATTGGATTTGTAGTCACATTCTTTAACCATGCCCCTCAAAATGGGCAATAAAATATTTTTGTGATTATTAGTATTACTGAGAGTACAAGAAGATAAGGTTGCAAGCAGCTTCCAGTCTAAACTCCCATTTTCAGCAGCCCTGAACTTATTAAACAGATGGAGAGTGGTTTACCAGAACGTGCAATAATGAATTGAAATGTGTAACAATTTATTCTTCCTTTATACACTTCTGTGGTGGATAAAACTCCTATGTATCAATATATGTTTTCCCAAGCTTTCCCTTTACTTTCCCATATCTGCTGCCCTTGAAAGCAGCAGAAGTACATGTATATGCTGATAATAATTAGCACTCAGATAGCACTTTCCAGTTCAAAGACATTCATTAATCACTGTAATACTCCTATAATGGTGAGGTAAAGAAGTATGAGCATCAGGTAGGAGAATAGGTGTTGCACCATTAAAGCAAACATTTTAAGAAAAAAAGATGCACAGCTTTAGGTAAAAATCATACAAATAAGTTTGTGGAAAAGCTTTGAATATTTTAGCAAAATTTTCAGAGATCAAATCTTTTATTTGCAAACATAGAAACAGGACTAATTCCCTCCTGCTCCCAAGCAGCACTGAAAGCAAGTTAGAAAGATATTGCAAACCAGTATGATGGGAAAGATGTTTTAGTTGTTTAACTGGAGATGCAGTACTGGGTCGTGCGTACACGGAGTCAGTTCTGAACATGGGTTACCTGCTGCTTCTCATGGAAAGGTCTGGGTCATAAAAGGAAGCCCTCAGTCTTCTGACAAAGCAATTTTTGTTTTAAATTGAAATTAAAATGATTAAAATGGAGATTAAAATCTGAGAAGAGTGACATTGAGAGTGGTGCTTTGTAGGTCTGCTTTTCTACAGTTGCCCTCTGGAAGCCTAATGGCTGAACATTTTTACTGGGAGCTATTTGACATCATGATCATGGATCATCAAAGAAAGGCAAAAAGAGATAGTATTCTACAATGACATTGTAAAGCACAAATGTCTCTGTTGTTTAATTCCTCCTTGGAGATGCGCTGGCCAGGCTGCGTTGGGGGCTCTGTCTGGTAGCACATGGTTGTTTCTTCATTCATGAGCTGTCATGAGACATCACATTTTCTCCCTAATCTACCAACAAGTCTGTGTGAAGAATGATGTTGATAATATAATAACCTGCTAAGAGCACGATGTAATTCTTCAGGTAGAAACTCAGGGATTGCCTTTGGTCCATGTTGAAAAGGATCTTCCCCTAACAGTGGCCGCTAGTTGATGCTTCAGAGGACAGTGCCGAAAGCCGAGCAGTGCAGAGCGGTAGGACATCTCGCTCCCAAGAAGGGGGCTGCCAGTCTTTAGTTGAGGTCACTGTCTTTGTACGTGGGCAGCATAGCTGAGGCTGTCTTAGGAAAAATAATGTCAGGGCATACGGCTTGCACAGCAACACAACCAGTTGCTTCCCAAGAGCTCAGTCTCTCGTGGAGGACAGGGGGAAAGGCTGGTGGACAAGAGTGCCCAGGCCCTTCTTTCTCTCCGTTGGCTACTCAGAGACACTGCAGCAGTCAAGTTATCCGCCCCCTTGTGCAAACGGATGCAACTGAGCTTTCACACCCCACTGCTTGCTGGTGACCAGCTAAACTAGACCGAAGATGACAGAAGCCGTGCCAAGTAAAGAACGGAAGAGGCTTTCTTCCTACGTGGCGCCAAGGGGAGGTGAGGACCTGGGACGCAGCAGGACTCTGGTTCACTACAAGGCACCCGCGTACTCTCCCTTCTCCGGACTGTGCTGCAAGGCGCCCGTGCAGCTCCAAGGCAAGCGAGGAGGGCGGACTAATGACAGTGTCAGGTTTACATTACCATATACATCAGCAAGTCAACAGAATACCTAAGTTGTTTGCAAACATCTACTGATTACTAAATTGGACAATTACAAATCACCTATGAATCAATGTAAACGTCTGGTTCACATGTATGCGGCAAACTTCATTTCTCATGCTGTGCAAGCTGCAACAACTCGCCCCACTCCCCTGAGTTGATAGCAGGCTGCCAGCTTAGAGCAGAGTCAAATCCCACTGTTTTATTTAAAGGCAGGCAGCAGTATGCAGGTATCTATGTGTTTTCAAAGCAGGGATTGATGTGCTGCCACCAGGCACCTTGTGTTCAACTGCAGACCCACTTACTGAGGAGCAGAGATTAGCTTGGACACAGCTCTACGCTGCCCTGGCTATACGGTTCTTGGGATGAGACGGAGCTGTGTACGTGGTGCCCTGCGGCTCTCTCTGGAGGTGCGGGTATGTGCAGAGCTCTCCAAAGAAACAAATTCAGAGAGAGATTTTTATAAAGGCATAAATATTTTTATCAATAAAACTTTACCTAATAGAAATTAAAAAATCTATGTTGAATTTCAGCACTCCCCTAGCGGATATGGGGAAGTTTGACTGGGAGGTGTTTGCAGCTGGGATCTATGATGGGCTTTTGTTTTCTGTTGTATTTTGTTTTGTATGTCCTGAAAGAGCGTCATAGTGGAGCGCTCACTTTTATGTGATATTAAAATGATTTTATTTAGGCTGTGTAATATGGTTAGAGACTGGGATAGTGACAGTGGGCAATTAGCTGAATAGAAAAAATCCAAAATACTATTACTACAAGAATATTAGAAAAAGATTTGCTATTATTACTGAAATTATCACTTCTAGACATATTAGCTGTGTTTCTATGAGTTGTACGAGCAACCGCTTCTCCTCAGATCTGAAGCTGAGCCAAGCATGCATTTCCTTACTTCAAAGCACTTACAGAGGCAAAAGGCCTTAAAAAAGATGGGGCACTAAGTTTTCCTATCATTCAAGTATCCACTCTCTGCTTTACCCCTGACTTCTAGACCAGGCTTGTCATGACATTTACAGAAGAAAAAAGGATTTATAAACATTATTCATATCCACCAGTAAAACCAACTTTTTATAGCAGTTTTACAAATGCAGACTCTGTACTAAAGGTAGAGATATTAAAAGTCCTATCATTCTGTAGCAGTCAGCACTTCTTGGAAATAGGAAATGCAAATTAATCCTGAGTATTATGCCCCAAATCCTCTAGCTTCTTTAGCATAGAGAGAAGTAGGAAACTATTAATCCCATGGCTGCTTCCATTCTCCAAATGTTCATCTTTGGGTGCTGGATTTTCTGTCACTGTGTTCTTGCTCAGTTACCACTACAACAAAAACTTTGATATTCACTGAGATACTTGGGAAAAGAAAAATTTGTTTCCAGTTGGTATTTCAAAACAAAACATTTTAATTTTGTTTTACGTATTTCAACTTCATCTGTAATGTTGTTCTTCATGTAAAACCAAAAAAGAAATATTTTGAAGAAGGATGAGACAAGAAATTTTTACTTGAATCTGTTCAGAATGCCCAGGCCCTGAAATCTCCCACAGATTCTTTACTGAAAAAATTTGGATTCATATTTTTCATTCATGGCCCATACAGGGAAAGGAGTTACACCCGGTTCTATGAAATCGTCAATGAAACCAAAGCTTGCTCTGGCTCCGGGAGGTCTGTGGCAACCATAAGCAAAACAAACGCGCAGGCGGGGAGCGGTGGCGCGGCCGCAGCCCCCGTGCAGGGTCGGGCCGTGCGGGGCAGGGGCGCAGAAGCCCCCCTGGCTCTGGAGGGTGCGCCGAGCGGCCTGGCAGCGCTGCGCATGCAGCAGCCAGTTCAGCAGCCTGAGTTCAAAGCAGAGAAAGCACACCTGCCTAGTGGGGTTTTACGTAGCATTGCTTGCAGCCCTCAGGTTTCCTAAGAAGCGCTTGCAGAGGCAGGAATCGGCGTTCCCGCGAATTAGACCTGCTGCCCCCGGTGAGCAGGCACCTCTCCTTCCCGCAGCCTGGTGAGTAACTCCCACGTCCCAGCCAACGCGAAGGAACGAGC
Source organism: Apteryx mantelli (assembly GCF_036417845.1). Lineage (NCBI taxonomy): Eukaryota > Metazoa > Chordata > Aves > Apterygiformes > Apterygidae > Apteryx > Apteryx mantelli. Next base: position 11,949,998 of record NC_089987.1, read on the forward strand.
CGAACTGGCCACCTACGTCACCTGCCACCCGTCACGCATCAGCAGCGTCACCGTAAGTTAGGCAGAGCCTACTGCCTTCTGACAGCCCTGTTCTCCAGTCACTGATGTCATTACGCATCTTGGCTTTCAGCATCTCTTAGAAAAGAGAAATGTTCCAATTAGGCAAAATGGGGATTTCTCAATATGAAGAGAATCCTGAAAATTACAGGAGCCTCTTTTGCTCGCATATATATGAATCCATGTTCTGCAAAAAAGCAGAAAAAGCTTTCCTCAATCTTTTTTTTTAAAAACCAAATCAAGTATCACATAAAGCGAATATCACATTTTCAAAAGGTTTTTTTTAGATGACTGCACAATTGTATGACAGGGATGACTGCACCTCTCTGAAATATTCTTCTGCAGTTCTCCTAGAGGTGCTTCACTCATCTCTTCTGTAGGTTTCTTAGCTATTGTAAATAAAAATGCCGTCTTTCAGAAGGTACGAAAGCACCCGGAGTAAGCTGGGCTTCCAGAGGTGCCCAAGCAAGTAACCCATCCTACGCAGATTCCCTCCTTTATGTCAGTATTAAGCAAATGTACATTGAAGTTTGGTTTTATAGATTAATTTTTCTGTGAAGTTGTTGATACTGTTGTCATAAGAACAAAAGAGGACAGAGGTAAAAGATTTTATGATTTGCTGTATATATATACATATATATGTATGTATATACATATATATATGTATGTAGTTGAACAATATGTTCCTAACTGTCGGGTAAATGCTTTATTCACATGCCAAACTTCTTGGCATCATGAGATTTTAAGCAGTTTTTACAACAGCAATTTGGAGTGCTTTTATCTTTGTGTGGGGGCCCTGCCTTCCAACGTTGCAGCTTTACTTTGTGCCGTAGCTAACATGGTACATGTAATATGGTGTGGAGGTTCATTTTCCTGAATATTATTTCCTTCTCCTAGAAGATGAAATTATTTTAAGTGGAGATCCTTTTCTGGGAGTCTTAAGCCAGGAAGAAGGACATAAAAACTGTAGAACGGTCCTTGTAAGCTAGGTATTGAAAACCTTTGTCATAAGCGAGGGTGGTTTTAATTCTGTACTTGAGGAAACAAAACACAACAAAATTTCTGCAAAAGCAGACGGAAAACAGCCTCCTGGCTCACAGTGTGTCTAGTTCATTGTGATGCTACTATGGTTACTTCAGGAGAAGGAAAATAGCCTTCATAACCCTGAAACCCAACATGCTGCTGCGGCAGCTGAGTGGGTTCCTTTATTGACTAAAGCAATTTTCAAAACGGTGTACATCTGACTGTTTTCACCTAATACTAGCTCTCTTAATCCTTCTAGCCATGATGACTAATTTGTTTCTTATTGAAATTTTACAAATGCTTTCTCCCTAATGAGAGATCGCCATCTGTTTAGTCAAGGTACTTTTTCACTTAGACTATGCATGTATGTCAGAGATAAATTATTTCCTGTTGTTCTTGATTTGGGCAGTTGAAACAAAGCAGCTAATTAAAAGGAGATATTCTATAAGTAGACCTAGTTGGAAAACCATTTTTTTTTCTTCTCTAAGGTGCCTGCTACACTTCCTTTCCATCTGAAAAATTTTCCCCATGATATATTGCAAAACAACTGAAACAAATATTTTCATTTTATTTTGAAGTGCAATTTCTACACCAAATGAAATAGAATTTGTTTTGCATTAAGCTGCCATGCTATTGCAGTGTATCAAAGGAAGCTGCGCTGACTGCTGACGGATTAGTTGGCGTGAGTGTACAGAGACGGGGCCGTACTGTGAGTGCAGCTGGATGGGCCGGAGAGGTCTGCAGCAGGGCCAGAGCCCCTCCGCCTCACCTGCCACCTGGCAGCAAGGGGGAGAAGTCCCTAGGTGGGTGGAGAGAGCTCCTAGGTGCAGGGAAGAAAAATATTGTTTGGGCTTTGCCAGCACTTAAAGAGGAGCAGGACGGTCGCTATACGAGGCAGCGGAAGGCTTGCATGTGATGCACGTCTGGGTCTTCCTTACCTGCATGCTCCATACACCCAAACATCTGCTCCAAAGTTCGGAGCAATCAGAGGAAATGCATGGATTTAGAGCAACTAGACAGTCTTTTAAATGGAAGAGGATTTTCAATAGTGAGCTATAATGAGAACCTTGAATAGCTATCAACTCTCCCTTTAAAATCTGTTCTGCAATGCTAGTAGAAGGGGAGAATATTACTATTTGGTTTGCTGTTATTCAGTTATTTTTAAGAACCTCTTATCAGATTTGTAATAAGAACAGATAAGGCAACTAGCTGCTAGGCATACTTCTGTGCTGTAAATACTGGAGATCATTAAATGTCACCGGGAAAGTTGCTGTTGTTACATGGATACCCTATAGGAATGGATATACTCTCTTGACTCGGTGCATTTGACATCAGGCTGTTTTGCAACTCTCTCTCTTCTCAGCCTCTGTATGTGGCGAGATCTCTCTCAAAACCTCTGTCCTTTCCTCCCCCTTTTCGCTATAACGTAGAGAGGCGTAATGCTGCTCCTGAAGGTGGATCTCAGTTTGTCAAAGATGTCTGTGACACAGAAGAATCTTCCAGGGGACGAAAAACGTTTTCTGGTATTCGTTTGCACGGTGCCAATGATTTGGCTGTACTGTCAAGACACTTACTGGGCAGTTAGCTTCAGCTAGTTCACTGAGAAGATAATATAAAACAGGGGGTTTTGTAATGTAGCTGTTCGGCGTGCTTATCTCTGCATCAGACGGGGGTATTCTCGCTGCGGGGGCTGGCTCGCGGGCCCGGCGCTGGCGTCTCTTGTCCCCGCGTGTGCGCGGTCTCGCCCGGGGGCTGGCTCTGCCCGGGGAGTCTGACAAGACTTTGTGGCTGGGGGAGGAAGACATTACTGCCAAGGGCAAATATTTGCATTCATCACTGAAATTGCAGCATTCGCTTTCAAAGAACGTGACTGAAGCCCAGAGAAATTAATGTTAGTTTTCTGATGTTAGTCTCATTTAATGGTTCTGTAAGAAGTGCCGGAAGAACTGGGTTTTGACTGGAGATGCTGTGTTGTATGTCGCAAGCAGTAGAGGAAAGTTAAGACGAAATAGGTGTGGAGATTACTTGCTGGAGTAAGACTTGATAGGACTAATTTCAAAGAGTGTCTGCATACACAGAAGCATCAGTATTTGTCCTGCCACCAATAGTACTTGCCAAAGTTTATCTTTTTTCTTCTCATGCTTCCTATCAATATAATATCTGGGTGCCTCACAATCTTCAGTGTTTCTTCTTACAGTACTTTTCCAAAGGAAAGAAGTAATTGCATCTTTTCTTTTTTTTTTTTTTAATGTAGGGATGCACCATTGACAGGGAGAAGGTACGCGATTTGCCCAAAGTCATTCACGATATTTCCCATGAAAGCAGTGGCTGATGCTAGTTTTCTCATGGTAGAGGTAAAGACTGTAATCGTGAATTCATTAGTGGTAGATGAAGCTAAACTTATCCAAATATTTTATATATTTTTTTTCAAATATCTGAACAAATATTTATCTTTTAAATACAAAAAATATATGGGGAAAATGTGTGTCCGAGGGAGCATTTCCTACTAGTAGTAATACTAGGGTAGTGTCACTATTGATCTACTCTTAATTCCACAAAGCTTGAAGAACCTTGAAAAAAACAAACAAATGATATTGTAATGCAAAAGGTGACCCCTAAAAAGTGAAGGCTAGAGTCAAGGGAGCGGGGGTACTGCCAGCTGCTATAGGTCTTGTTTCACACCTGCAACCTTCTGAGCACTGCCGCTCTCATAGCAATTAAGGGACGTCTAACTCTGTAAATGAACAGTGTGCTGTCTTAAAGTTCTTGCTACGAAGTTCTTGTACCTAGGTGAGTTTTTTATTCTACACACACAGTTTGATAGAAAAAAAAAAATATTTGCATTTTCAGGTCTTTGGTTTCCTTAAGCTTTCCTTAAGATCAGGTGGCAACAACTGTTACCCACAGATTACGATAGAAAATAGGGCCAAAGGGGCTCAGCAGTTTTTTTGCTTTGTCCCCACTATAGGTTATCCCCAGGATAAACTAGAGAAACTACACTTAAACCAGTGCTAAAAGATTATCTAATCTGTCCACAAAAAGACCAACCACAGAGATTCCACAGCCTCCTAAGAATTTTTAAAGAAATGTTTATTTTTATACTAATTTCTGCTTTTATCACCCCCCAATTATTTCATGATGAAGAAACTACAGAAGCATGCTGTATGTCAGCCAGGACTGCTGAGCAGTGCGGAGAGCCAAGCAGGCCCCCAGGCTGCCGCCCGTGCCCAACGCCAGCGGCTCTCCCCGTCCGTGCTTCACCCCGCTCAACCCGATACAGCGATGGAGTGCGAGTCCTCATCCCACCGAGTTCAGTTTCGATATTGTGTCCGTAAGTCCAGAAAACCACCTCCAACCCACTCTGGTGGTTGACAGCTTCTTAAATCTTGCTCTTGCACAAAAATTTCCTACAAAACCACAAGTTTGCCCATATAAAAACTGATGATGTCTGTCCCCCACAAACTCCAGCAGTAGAAAAATCCTCCGAAACTTAATTCTGACTATTTGTCCTTCCTATGCTATGCACTAGTGCGTCACGGTTTCACTTCCTACACTTTCAAGAAGCATTTCACAGATAGCGTTCTGCAGTGAAGCAGATGGAAACATTTACATCCGGAGCTCGGAGGCTCCCTTCTGCCTCCCGTTCTTGGGAATTAACCTTGCCTCTTCTGCGTGGGCACTTTTTCACTCCGAGCCATTCCACAACCGAAAGAAATTGCTAAGCCCACAGTGCATAAATATTGGTATTAAGTTATCCAAATTTAAAATCAAGACCTTAAAAATAAAATACTTACTGACCTTTTAACTCATATATAATTAAAACCAGTTCTAATGTTGTGCATATAAATAATAGATAGCTGTTTTCACAGATCAATGCCTTCTCCTGCTTTATAAGAAACATTTTTAAGTAAAATTATTGTGCCTTTAAGTTTAATAGGAAAATTTGATGTGTTAGCAACTATAGGTTGATCTCTGTACATTTTTCAATTGTAAATTGCACTTTAAAAATGCAAACAATTATTAATATTGATTTGGACTAAAACAATATTGAATTTCAATATATTTCTGGCTCTTTTATGAATTACCCTGCACAGCCAGTGTGATTATGATGAAAGAGTATTTGCACGCTCAATTTCTTTTTAGCAAGAAACCTTGAAGAGTGCAAGTTGTGTTCAGGCTGATAATGATAAACCTATACATTCAAGGAAAATAAGACTACCTTAAAAAATCTCAACTGAAGCATAAAAAAAATAATATTTCATCCTATGTATGCAGTTCCTATATCATGCTTGCTGAACTTTTGTTATTAACAAACACTGAGAATTTAGTCAGAATACAGATCACTGCCTGAGACCTCTGTTTTGGTTATGCATCACATGCAATTATCAAACGATGTCAATCCATCATTCCAATTTCCTGTGACTAAGCAAAGAGAAGAATACATTCATGTCCTAGAACGCTGTAATGCGCCCATTTATTTAAGTGCCATTAAAGCCATGTTTCTGCTCTGCAGCTGGCACAAACATTTCATAGCTCTGTTGCTACAGGGTTTTGAGCCTTTCCTCCGGTCTCAGCGATAATCTCAAGGCCTGTTTGCCACTTGCTTGCTCCAGTGCCCTTGCATCTGCCTGGCAGCCTCCTCGGAGGGCAGGTGCTCAGCCGGTCGCTGCACGAGCTGCGGGTGCTCCCGCGCGCACCCGGAGCCCCAGCCCCAGCTGTCTGCAGCACGGAAACCCCTGCCCCGGGGGAAAAGACGTCAAAGAGAGATTTTTGTAGGAATGGATTTCCAGAAAAATTTAACTTATGGGAATGTTAAATGGTGCCTTTTTTTGGGGGGGGGGGGCTGCTAATCCCTTGGAAAAATGTGGTGCAGAAAATTTCTGGGCTGCTGAGGGTTTTCTCGGCTGGCTGAGGGCCCTAGTTCTGCCCGCCTCTGCCTGCCTCCGCGGCAGTGCGGCCGGGCGCGGGGTGCTCCCGGCCGCCCGCAGCCTCCGCAAAGGCGCCGTCGCGCTCGCTTTCTGCCGAAAGTGGAACCCACAGAGCACAGCAGGCGGCAGCCAGAGAAGCCATCGCTTTGGTTTTGCCAGTGAAAAACATATTTTGCCAAACTTCATGTTTCCACATAGAAAACTTCAGTTTTCCGAAAAGGGCATTTTCTTACTGAAAAATCATTCTGCTGGAAAATTCCCCAACCAGCTCTTTTTCTGGAACTTACTCCCACATAGGTTGAAAATAACCCAAACTTGGTGACTTTCCAGTCATGTTACAAAAGCTCATGTTTTACTGGTGTCTCTGGAGAAGGCTGGAGGTGCGCTGCTTTGCTCCGGGGGGGGCGAGCTGGCTGGCCAAGTTTCTGTAGCGCTGCTTTGAGGGCTGCTGAGCCTTAATTCAATTGCATGTAATGAATGATTAATCATATTAAGGCACTTAACCTTGAATAGTGTTGTACTTATAAATAAAATAAAATCCAGAAAGCATTTATGACATTTAATATTTTTAAACCTCATTATTTTGGAAAGCATGATTCAAGAGTTTTGAGCACTTGAAATGGGTAAGCCAGAAAAATGAAATGGAGCATGATTTTTCTTTATTGTACATGACAGAGGTATCTTCTAGTATAATTTCACCCATCTATGAATAGAGTAGCAGAGTACCTACAAGCAAATGCCTTTGTGTTCCTTCATTTCACAGGTAATCTTGTTTCACAGGTTTATGCTCAGGTTCCCCTAAAACTCTAGTCACCGCTCGCTGTTATTTCTCATTGTAATAGCACGGCGGTTTTGGTTAAAGCCAGGCGGTTTGCTTTGTCAGAATGGCTTTCTAACACAACGGTAGCTTTCAGAAAATGGATTCTTTTGTCATAATTTTGTGATGTAGAAAGCAAACTCCCTGACAAAGTCAAATTCTGTGCCCTATACTGGTAATACTAATAGTGTGGATATAACTATAATTATATACGTGTTGCGTGAAATGTACTGTATATTGATACAAGATGCACCTAAAGACTCCAGTCTCCAGGAAAAAAACAGGGGCTGCATTAGTTTCACTCAGTAATGCATATCATCATTCCTCCCAGCAGATAAAAGTCTGGTTTTTAAGAAAGAAGAAAAATGTTCCTGTTAATTTTTCCTTAGCTCGATTCAGAGCTGCTTATTCACTAGATACTCTTTAACCAGATGAATTCTGGATACACATCAGAGTTTGTACCCTGCAGCGGCCACCCCTGTGGCTGACGCGCTAACTCTGGGCTCTGGAGCCCAGGAATAACACAACGGCTGACTCCTAAAGGATTCCCCACCGGGTGCCTTTATCGGACAGGAGAAACCATGCCAGCCGGCAGGGGATGGGGCTCTATTTTATTGCATTATAAGTGATCTACACCGCTAATAACTATACACCCTATCTTCACTGCACTGTATTTCTCAGGAAATTCCTTTTATCATCCTGCTTTTAGGCAGTGAATTTTAGTTCTCCATGGTCACGCTCTGCTTCGTGCTACCCGTGAGATTTTCTCCTGACTCCCTCAACCCAGAATTCACGTGCAAGTTCACTGAAAGCAACTCCTGGCTCCCAGCACCTTTCTTGCCAGATCCATGCCTCTACTCGTGCTAGCAAAAGGGAAATATCCAGAACCCCGAAATCTGGCTGTTAGTAATCCCTGTGTGTCCTGCTGCCTCATCAGGTGACAACTCATGGTTTTCAGTGCGATTCCAATGGAAGAAAAGCAGCATAATGTTTCAGAATAATGTATTTTTTAAGTCAAATCAGCCTGCATGTCAGGCATGTTATTTCTATTCCACTTGCAATTAGCAATGTGTGGGTTGACTGCTAGTGATAAGCTGTGGTTAGAACTGAAACTTAGCTTTGCTGCTCTGAGTGTTACGTGTTGCTGTGAAAGTTCAATCTAACAAACTACAGGAGCCATTAAAGGATCTCCCTTGGCTCCAGATAGCAACGTCTGAGCTTGGCAGCCCTCTTCAGGGGTAGCAATGACTGGAGTTTATGTACATTCACCACGGTGAAAATTACAGCTTTGCCCTTACCCTGACGTGCTGTGTGTGCCTACAGGGGCTGGACCACAGCATTAGATCCCCCAGATATGTAGGTATAACAGAGAGGTTAAGTGCAGCATTTCCAGCTTCGCTCTGGACTTGCCCAGCTTCCAGCCAGCCCACCCCATCTTCCTTTATTGTTTATAATTATTTATTATTTATTTTTACAGATGAATCCCTTTTCAGCAGCATCACGACCGTATTATTAAATGTTGCACTCCAGTACAGGGAGGATCTGAGACCTCTTCAAACCATCGGCTCTGAGTTCGTGTGTTTCCAGCACACGTAACGTGAACACAGCACTAAGGAGATTCTTATCCACATCGATATACTGTAGCCGCTCCAGTATCATAACTGTGGACAAAATATTATTAGGGATCGGTTACACAGAATGAATCGAGAGCCTGGGGACTAACGCATGTAAAGTGTGCATCTGCTGGTTCCTGCCCATGATGTATTTGCGTTTTAGGGACCTACTGAAACATAAAGAGCTATTTTGGCTTGCACCATTCGTGGTAGCTTCTTTGCTGCCTCCATTTATCTTTTTCTCCTTCTTGCTTCACCCTGTTTTTCTTATTACACTGATGTATAATGAGCAGCTTCCTGTTAAGGTGTTTTAATGTCAAAGACATTAAAGCGATAACCCAGGGGACTCGGGGAACGCAGACGAGCAGCGACAGCAGGCAGAGGGGGCAGCGCCTCCGCGGTGGAGGCATCTGCACGCCGAGAGCGGGCGGCTATTTCTAAACTGTTCTGAGAAGTTTCTAAGAAAAGCAACCTTGTTGTCAGAGCCTTCACTTATCTGTAAAAGGATTCAAGCACACAGGAGAAAAAAATCAGGAGCCTATGACTCCGGAGGGAAGAAAGCGGAAGAGCTGCCCGCGTGGCGAGAGGGTGGCGCGAGGTGGGCGACGCCACGCGCCCGGCGCTCGCTTGGGGGCACGGAGGCCGGGCCGGGAAGGGGAAACCCCTCTGGCGACGCCGGGCAAGGAGACCCCGTAGCGCTCCCGCGGGGCCGGTCGTGCTCGCTCGACAGACTGTTCACCGCTGGCTAAAGCAGTACGGCCCAACGATGAACACCAGCTTCGCACTAAAAAACGCTGTAAGAACTCAAACCGTCTTATCGTAGGAGAAACTCCCACCGCTGCAGAGGCGCTCCCGAAGCCCGCGGTGGCGCCCGCGGCAAGGCAGCACGCTCTCCGCCAGACCGGCTGGCTCCGACTCGCCCCGGGACGCCCCCGCCTGCCCCTGGCGCAGGGAGAGAGGAAGAGCCAGCAACTGTTTTTCTCCCGCCGAGCGCTGCTGGCCGCGGATTTGCTGCCCTTCAGAATGTTATGGCTAATGCACGAAGGATTGCGCCTCTCCAGACGCTCAACTTTTTGCTAGCTTGAGACTTAAAAAAACCCGCCATGAATCTGTCTTTGGCTCTTGGTCTCCAGGCAGGTAACCTTTACCGCATGTGCCGCGCTGGCACTAGTTGTCTAGCCTGCACCGTGTTTATCAGCCGCACTCACGTCCTGCGTGTATTGCAGCCTCTTAAATCCTGTATATTTACTCTTAGATACCCCCCCCCCCCAATAAATACAAAACTAAATGGCAACTGTATCTTTTGGAGAAACAGCCAGAAAGTGTCTAGGCAACAGTTTGTGCTGAATTTTTCTCCTTGGCCCCTTATATATCATTGGTGTATCTTTCAAGACACCTCTGGGGACTTGAAGCTCATTTTCCATCATCATTAGTGAGAAACTTATCCTTGTGTTTCTTTTCATTAATGTCTAATACAGGAATGAGAAGAAGTGCTGTATATTCACCCTCTTTTTAACTTGATGATGCCATATGCAAATAATTAAACAAGGCACAAAAGCAATAGTTAAAAATTCTCCAAAACTTCCTCATTAAACTAAGCAATTATCGGCAAGAAGAAAGAGCTCTGAACTCTCTCCCTCCACATGCATGATAAAATACCCACATCTTGCACATGTTTAATTTTTGCCCAGGAGGAGAAAAAGTACATTTAATTACCTTCGAGGGCGAGGACAGCACGGTGGGTGCCTAGATGGTGACATTCAGTGTGTCGGTGAGGCGGCTGTGACTTTGCATGGGAACCGCTGGGATACCGCGCGCGAGGTCACATCTCTGCGCCAGACTGGTGGGAACGTTAACTGAGTTCCAGCTACGTCATGGGCTCCCCGCGAGAAAATGATTCCTCACGCCCTAGGGCCACGATTCGCGACTTGGTAGCCGCACAGCTCACGCAGTTAATACTTCTAGCCATTTCGTCCTGCCTGCTGCATTACGCCGGCGCAATGTCCCTGCAGCCGGGCAGTGAGGTGACCTGAGGAAACCGACTCAGCTGAGAAATAGTTCATCAGAAAAGAATGGCACCAAAAGAAAGCAATATTTATGGAGGTAAATATATTTTCAAAGCACGGAACTAGATTAAATCCCTCCATGTTCTATTCCTGCCATACAGTTTCTCTCTTCAGTCACCTACACAGCCCTTGTCACGTAAGTAACTAAGATTTTCACAGTCTGGAGTTGTGAAAACAATGTTGCTGTTCCCATTTTACAAATGAGAAACGGAGGCAGAGAAAACTGCAGAACATGCCTAGAGAAATGGGAACGAGAAGAGCCTGAGTTTGGATTTTCCACGGTTCAGGTAAATGTTCTGCTGAATCATCTTCCTTTTCCTTAGTTACTGAAGAATAATGAAAAAGGTAAAATGTTTATTTTATACATACGAGGAAACTGGATATGCAAATCTGAAAAAAGCAAAAGAAGTTTTTTAAACTTATAATCAGAAGTTGTGTAAATCTGCCAAGAACTTCAGTTAAGCAACTGTTTTGCACTAGATGCGATATAGGTTAGTGGTTTCAGCAAATAAACAGGTAATTAACTGAAACTCCTTTTGTTCTAGCTGACAACATAAAAGCAACGAGAGAGAGAGAGAGAGAAGAAAAAAAATCACTTGGGAGTAGTACGGCATCTTTCAAGATTTCCAGCGTAATACACACAGATGGTACTCGGGAGGTTTTCTGGTGCTAATGAAGAGGTGTCAGACTGACAACACCCAAACTTGACGTCCAACATTTATTTGCCGAAAAGGCACAATAGCAGAAGCAGCAGCTCAACTTGCCTTTCCCAAACACTCATTCCTTTAACCAGTGGACATCTGTGGAAGGAAGGCCACGTACATTTAGTCTCTCTTCTTTGCCAGCAGCAGTGTAGCCTGATCCACAGGGCTGCTGCGCTAAAGCACTGCTTTCCTTTACTGCAATAGCTAATCCTGCGTGCCGGGAGATGTGAATTTATGTGGCATCTTCCAGCAGCAGGATGTACCTCAACCCAGCTTCTCCCACTGTCTCCTTGCGCCATTACCATCAGTAAAGTTATTATTATTTGACTCAGTTTTTGGAATGGCAAAGTCAAAGCTTTTATTTACATAACACAAAGTTTTACAAAAGACCAAGCGGTGAACAAGTTCAGCAATCAGGTCTGCAAGGTGCTCAGCACCTTTTTTAGGCTGGTCTCCTGGTGGCTGGCGTACGGGGAGCACGGTTAGCGCTTCGGCAGAAATGCGATCCCAAGGTCTCTGGAAGGTGCTGGGAGGTGGATGTGCAGCGTGTTTAGCAGGCAGCAATGCAAATCGCAAACCCACCAGCGGCGAAAGGCCTCGCTGCGGTGTCTGTTACTGCCGCCTTGTTTGCCAAATAAGTTATCTGTAAACTCTGCCATCATTAAAATTCTCCACAGTGACACCGGCGCTTTCGCTGGAACATTTTGTCGAAGCTTGCAAATGGAATTATCTGCTATGACTGCTCTTTTGAGCAGCGTAAATCTTCAACAACAGTCCTAAATAAACCTGTGATATACAGGGCATGGAACACCTATTTTTATAAATATCTCTGCAGTGGAACACTAGAGGTAGGAAGAATAAATTACAAGCAAGAAAATGGCATTTTAAAACGCGCTCTAACCCTGCTTGCTCCCACTCTCTCTGCACTGCTTTACATTAACTTAACTCCAGCCTATGGCAAGGCAAAGGTCACAGTTTTTATTTACATAACACAAAGTTTCTAAATAACAAGCATTAAAGAAGTAAACCTTGGCAGAAAAAAGAAATGTCTGAACCAGAAATAATAATTTAGCCTGTGAGGCCAGAAAGACATCAGCATTGGGGAATAATATGCCATTTTAACAAAGATATATAAGTGCTATCACCTGAATATAGTGGAAACACAGTCTCCCTGCTGGGGAAATAATCTCTCATTTCAGTTGAGGGGCACCAAATTACTCTCTGGTGCCGTGTAAGTGCTCATTGCTCAGCACCTCACCACACACGGGACAACTCCGTTCCTTTTTCAGGCCAGGACTACTGCTCCTCCGTGCTCTTACAGGCCACGGCCCCACCTCACAGCACCGCAGTTTTAGCCATTTAGAAAGGACCAGAAAGCTCTGCCACATCCCACCACTATAATTCAAGAGACTCTCCATCACATTACAGCACCTCCAGGAACGAGGAAGTAGTGCTTCTGTTCCGTTTCACCCAACCCCAATCTTTGTCTCATCTTAACATTGGTCTTTTTTGACAGTTTTGGGGTAGGAGAATCTGGGCAAGCAAAAGAGTCTATAAAATTTGTGTGTGTGATAGTGATGTTCCAGGTGTCTTATTATAGGACAGGTAACGAATATAACAGGTCTTATCCAGAAGAAACAGTTGCATCACACTGTCCAAAGGAGATGCATAGCTGTAAAGCAATACCTAGATAACGGTGCTCTTATGCTGAGTTAGACAACAGAACTTGCTGTGCTATACTGTTGTCTTTAAATAATGCAGGGCAGGTATGATAAACCCAGTCATGTGTCAGGGAGCTTGGATCATCTTCTGCCTGTCTGAGAGATGACTTTTGTCACCCTTGCAGTATAACTTCTACGCAGCAGCTGTGACTGCTACAGGCACTATTGGCAGGGGAAAACACACAGCTTTTTAGGCACTGACCATGGTGAAGGATGATTGGGAAGAAATACAGAATTCATTTTCTGGATCACCTTCCACTCCCAGCAAATGAGAAGTACATATGGATGTTTTCATTTTTCACACTACACTGCTGTCCCACAGGCCCAGGCTTTGTAACTAGAGTCAACTCAACAGTCAGTTGGTATTCATTACACCAAACCCGAGCAAGGAATTTCTAAAGGTCTTAAGGAGAGCATATTTGGTTTCTCATGCTTGAGAGAAACTTTGGAAGAATCCCAAGCATGGAAAGAAAAAGGGATAAGAATTTTTGACTTGCAGTGAGCGATATCTGCACATACACATCTCCTGTGTTACTGTATTTTAGAAGGGCTTTTGCAAATGATGAGATGTGACCAGCCCCCCCCAGTTTCTCAGAGATGTAGCAAAGCCTTGCTTCTCTTTTGTAATTCAGGGGCTATGGTAATAATACTTGCATTATATGCTCAGTTAGATTACCCTTCCCAGAGGCAATGCTCCAACCTGCTCCTATGGGTACTCAGATGCTAAAAATGCTGTCTGTGAGAAAACAGGTGAAACAGATCCTGCTCCACTCAGCCCTTATCAGTCCCAGGTGCTCAGGGTAGCTGTCACCAAAAGCACTCAAGGCCTTTGCAAGGCCCATGGTGGAGCTGCTTCCTTATCCCTGGTGCAGCCCCTTAGGGGATGGTGTCACCTATTCACCTGCAGAGGCCATGCGGCAGAGACAGCAGCACGGAGAGCATGAAAGGGGCATATCTGGCATGGGTGAGTAGCGCTGTGAAAGGCCCTGCCTAGCATGGTAGAGATGGGCAATGTGGGGCTGCTGCCTGGAAGGTATAAGATAAGGATGAATGATGTAGGAATGCATCATGTGCAAAGAAGCAGCTGGAGACCAAAGTAGCAGTAAGAGCACGGAAAGAAAAGGTTGAGATTGAAAAGGGAGTTTGAGTCCTGGGTGGGGGGTAGTGTCTGGAGAGCGGAGTCAGAGGAGGAAGAAGCACAGAGAAAAGTGGGATCCCAAAATGGAGAAGAGACTCTAGTGGTATGGGGGCAAAGGGGAGACATCTATGGACCTTGTATCCTGGGCAGGTAAATCACCCTCCACCTTTTCTCTGTCCTGTATACCGTGCAGTCTCTTGCCCCCAGCCCGCGCAGCAGCTGAGGGCTCCCTATTGCCATGTAACACCTCGAAGGTGCCTGCCTGCCTGGCGCGGATGGTGTGGGCTCTGGCAGCCAGCGCACCAGCCTCAGCAGTTCAGGAAACATCTTGCAGCCTTTTGGGTTGGAAGGTGCAATGCTGACATCCTGTTACCTGCTGAAAGGATCTACCTGAGCATAGACCCAGCACAGCGCTCCTCACACGGGACTCTCTTGGATCCTGCCCTGTCTTTATAAAAGCATATGCAAATTAATGAGCATATTCATTATTAATAATGACATAAATATAAGAAAGCCTTTTAAATAAACACTTGAAAGAGTACTAAGCCCCCTACCAGCATGAAGTTTAAGAGTTGAGCAGCAAAATGCAGTAGAAAATTGTGCCTGAAAGGAACAGATGTTTTAAATGAATGCTTTCAGGACACTGAACTAAAACATAATTCAAACACACACAGAAGACATATAGACCGTCTTCTCATAGCACAACCCCCTGAAATACCTATACAAGTAACCTTGTTTTGGATCAGCAAAGCTTATTCTATTTATTAAATCAATAAGTGTAAAGCCCATAGACCATTCTAGTTATCAACCTCTTCCAAATGAATATCCCAACTATTTCTAATCACAACAATCCGATTTCCATTATTTTGACCTCCTTCTACTTTGGCTGGATCAATAATGCCTGATGTAATAATTTATCAACACATACTGGGAAAATTATTGATTCTACTTGTACACATTAGCTGGGAGAAAAATATGCCAGGTTGTGCCTTCAGTCTAAATGCCTTTCTAGGCTTAAATTAAGCTGCATTCTGTGTCCGGATGAAGGATATTAGCGCTGTACATAAAAGAAATTGCTGTAGCAGAAATGGATGTTTTACTTGCCCCAGTTCCCCGATACTTTTATGGCACCCATCGCTGCAGTATCTGGTTTTCATACTCTAATAGCTTTGCGCGCTCCCTCGCTCTGCCTCCGCCTCCCGCCCCTTGCGCACGCCGAGCGCAGCACCGCGATCTGATGCTTCCCATCGCGTCTCTTGGGGAGGCTGAACTTGAGGCCAACGGGAGATTTCATTTAGTTGAGAGCCGCACTGTATGCGTAGGCAGCTTTCACATAAACCCTGGATGTTCAGAGTGATCAAAAGCCTGCATGTCTAATAGGGTAGGAGGTAGGATTAACATTAGGCCATGTGTGTTTGTAGGTGTGGGCTTCAGTGAAAACAGTGTTTGAAAGAAGATGAAAGAAATCTGTATGTTACGTATAATACATTATATTTTCTGTCAGACAGTATTACGCCTGAGAGCTATCAATCCCCATTCATGTGCAAAAATCAAACACATGGAGATCACGCTAATTTTATTTAACAGCTTCATGCTAACAGTACCTTGCAGGGAGGAAAATCAAAATAGTGCTTAAAAAAAAAAAAAAAAGCGCTGAGTCATTAAGAGGAATGAAACATTGGGAACATCCCTTCCTCCAGCAGCTATAACCTGTCAGCAAATTACTTATCTAACCTATGTGTTGTAATAGCCAAGTGTAGTTGCTTTTTCATATCCTATTGTTTCAGGAGGAGATGAAGGGACTTAAAAATTGCAAATGTTTCTCCCCTTAGATGCAAGAGCATAAATCACTGGTAATACTGAGCTCTCTGCCTCATATTGATTCCTTTGTGAACTAAGCCAGATGGGTTCAGATATGAGCATGATCTAATATTCCCCTTAGCTTGATTTATAGATTTCTTTGTGCATTACCTGACCATAAATGAGTCTTGCATTATTTCTTGTGTGCCTGTCAAATTAAAGAAAAATATTCTTGTTGACCTTTAAACCTGGGAGGAAAAAAAATGAGTCAGAGACATTTTACTGCATGTATTACAGTGATCTTAGTGCTTACGTGCCAATTAAGAGTGTGTGATTATGGAAGAGGTCTAGTAATTTGTGTTGTGTGTAATGATTTCATTTTCCTGTAAAGCACGCAGTAGACATGCAGACAGTAACACACGCTACACTGCAAAAAATCCTGAAAGAGGAAATAAGAGGAGAACAATTTGGCACAATTTATGCCTTAATTTACAAAAACGAGCGCTGATTGCAAGAACTGAATGTTTTTCTAGAGAAAATAATGTTCTTTAAAACGTAGGCACAGCAAGCAGAAATGCAGAAATGACTGCCACATAAGGTGTTAATACCATTAAAGAGAATGAGCATCATGAAGTGTTTGCTGACCCCAGAGACCTCTTCTGTGAGTAAAATGAGTTTAATATGTATGAAAAATAATGAGCAATGTATCATGAACCTATCATTAGAGCCCAGCCCTGCGCTCATGACTTGCAACTAAACTCTGATGGGAGACGCTCTAAGTTTTGCCTGAGCAAAGAGCTGGTGCTTAGACTGCAGGGACTGATTTCAACACTACAACCCAGGACCTCTTAGCTCAGCTTTCAGCAGTGCTTCTACAGCCTAATGAACCTGTTATCTCCTCTGTATTTATTCATAATTAATGCTAACAGCTATCAAATATAGGCATTAAAGGGAAAATACTTCCATCTTTGCCATTCTTCTGTTCTTGGAGTAGGTGAAATAATAAACATGCTCTGAAACGGCTCAGCAGACCAAACACCCGTCATGTATCTGTTCAGGTTGTACCTATATTCTGTATCTGCAGCAGGAGATGATGTTTTCAGTCAGAACAAGATTTTAGCCTCTCTTTTCTAAGAAAGCACTATGTGGGGATATACACAGGGTTTGGTTTAGTTTTGTTGTGTTTTTTAGCTTGTATCTGTCCATGTTATGTGCACATTTAGCAAAACCTGGCGGGTTGCCCTGGCCTGGGCTCTTCTAGGGACATGCAGGCCTGTTGCTGTTCTCTGGTCTCTTTTCTAGATAATCTTCCATATGTCTGTATCATTAGGAAAATCCTATTTTAGATTCTCTCCAGCTCAGGTATCTCTAGCTGAGCCCACCCCTTCCTATGGTGGGAAGTCAGGGTTCAGGAATGCTAATGTTCCTTTCCAATCTTGCTAAAGCTGAACAGGTTTTATACCTGCCCAGGGATGCACCTAAATAGTGTATCTCTTTTGAGGCCAGTATGCTCTTGAGAGGACATAAGTACTGATTTTCTTTGGTTTGAACAGTTTGTTTTAATTCCAGTAGCTGATCGCATTTGTTTATTTTTATTACAGTAAGTTTCCAGTCCCTGAGAATGGGGTTCTGCTGTGCTAAAGACACTTTTATTATATATGAGACTTCAAGTGATAGTCTTTGCCCTGAGGAGCTCACAATAAAAAATAAGCAGACAGAGAGAGGGAGATAAAAGACATGATTCAGCATCAGATGTAATTTGCTGTGTGAAGCTGATCCAATTGTATTTGAAGGATTTATTTTACAGATGAAGAAACTTAGGCGCAATGAAATTAAATGACTTGCAGAAAATACCACAGAAGTCTATGGAAAAGTAGGAACTAAAACTCAGATTGCCCTGTAGTTCCCAGGACAGTCCTTCTCCTTGAAGCACTGGGAACTATTTATACATTAGATGAACACAACTACACATGCTGTACATCCCAATCTGCAGAAATTATACAGGCCCACGCAGTTATGCCATGCAGCAGGTTTTTTATTCCTCTACTGTGTATCAGCCTGGCACTCTCCTCTCTTCCTTTCCTGAGTAGCTCTTGACTTCCAACACTAATGCTGCTTAAGGAAATATGTTTGCTGCATAAGTGACAGAAAATACACCTTTTAACCCCTACATTTCCTATTCTGGTCAGTATATTTGTATGAGAAGTGTTGTGGCAATAAATCAAAATGAGCAGCGATTGCCATTCCCCTTTCCATGGTGTTTTATAATTGTGGATTTACATCTGGCTAAAAGACACTGTTCAGACTGTCTAGCTTGCATTGTAATAACCACCAGCTCTCTCCTATTTCCTTTTAATATGGCAATGGAGACTGACAGTTCCTTCACTTCGCAGAACTCAGTGCATACATAAAATGAGAGTTAAAACCTTTTAGGACAGCACAAAAATAATAAAGAACTATTAGTGAAACCTTAAATCATAATGACAGTGTGATCTGTTGTCAGACAGAGACGCTCAATGACTACCATGGGATTTAAGTCAGGCCTCTTCTGCCCTGATAAACAAAAAAGGGAAGGAAAAAGAGGAAGTAATGTTAAAGAATTTCTAATAGTATTGAAGGGTTAACAGCAGAAGAAAACTGTTCTCTCTATGGTACTCCAGGGTTTTACTCCACAGGAGAAAAAAGGGGGAGGGGAATGCTGTAGGGTTTAGACATCTTGTTCTCTAGTGTTTCTCAGTCTGGGCAGTATAAACATCCATAGGCACCTTCACACTTAAACTAAAATCATCTTCACCTCCCCTTGTTAAAGCCACTCAGAATATTTTTTTTTTTTTTCTTGAGTTGCCTAAAAAAGCAAACGCACGAGACTGATGGCTGGTAGCTTGCTGTTGATAAGATGCAGGCAGTGGTATACTTGTTCAAAAAGTAAAGCAGCAGATGGACCTGTGAGACCCCTACCACACTCTGGACAGAGCCCTAACAGCAGAGTTTGGTGAGGAGCTCTCTGTTGGCCGTCAGGAGTTCACCTTGCTCCCTTCCTGAGATCTCCTTCCTCGTTACTGTCATGCTTATGGCAGCTGTGCAGGCTGTACACAGGTGTGAAGAACTCATTCTGAAGTGACATGTCTGCCAGTGCTGAAGGTAAGGAAAGAAAACCAAAACCTGCCTCCAAGTTCACAGGGATCTTCAACACCTTAGCCATCCAGTGCAGCATCTTTGCAACCTCCGATATCCTTCATGGGAAATAAGCTATACTCTACAGACCGTCCGCGCACAGAAGATAAACACTGCTGTTTTGCTGGGCACACCATACTCCCCCTTATAAGGCAATGAGTAGATGAACTAAGTCAGGCTTTTAGGTAGTATCTATCACTACAGTCAAAGCATTAAACCCATCTCCTTGTCTAGTGGTTTATTCCTTAATAGAAACATAGATAGTAGTGACAAAGAAAATCACTTGGGTCATCTTGTTTATCCTTTACTAGGAGAAAGACTTTCTTGCATTTGTTGTCTTTACAGACAACATCTCAGCCAAAATTACCACCTGACCTAAAGCTTTCCAGAGAAATGGAATATTACTAAGATACACCATGCCTGGATGCCTGTTTGTGTAGAGGAGGAGAATGAGATCAGGATACAGCTTGCAAGATGGAAAAGGGTGGGGGGGGGGTAAGAATCAAACCTTTCTCCTGCTCTGTGAGACATTGATGGAAGGAACAGGAGAAAACAGAATCATGTGTCTGAACAGCACTTTCCTGAGGGGGTGGGAATCTGTGAATATTGCTGGGAATCACTGGGATAAGGAATAAATCCAGCAATGGTCTCTAGGTGGATCCTAAAGGATTCTCCTCCCCTAATCCAAAGGATGCTCTGGAAAAGGGGCAGCAGTCCTTTTCTTCCCCATCTCTCTTCCCTGGGGGACCTAGGAAAGAAGTCACACTACAGTATTGATGTCTTCTCTTTCCATAGTGGTAAACAAGGGCAGCGAGGAGGAGCAAAAAAGGAAGATTATGTCCCACAAGCCTCTGTACAACAGCTGGAAGATAAAGTTGCTCCTTAGTGCCAGACCCCCTGAGACATCACTTTGCAATGTCAGAAATGTTTTTTTCATGGCTTAATGTGTGCTCTTACAGCACATGTTATGACTTAATTTCCAGCAGGTGTTTGTTTTAATAACATTAGAGATTACTTTAGGACAAGACCTAGGGCAGTGGAAAGAAAAGCAAGGCTTGGCTCTGCTTTGGCTGATTAAAGGTCCAGGCTGTGGAGACAGATGAAATGCTCTGCTCCTGCCACCTGGAAGTGGCACAAGCTTCCTCAGTAAAGGCTTGTCTGGGAGGTCATGCTCGTATTCGTCCTCTGCGTCCGCTTTCTCTACTCACCAGCTTCCCTCTTTTCCCTGGTCCCTTCCAAAGCAGCCTTTCACAGCCAGGCCACCCTCTGGTCCCTATACGTTTCTCCAGGGTATGGATGACGGTTCTCATTTCAGCTCACTCCCATGGTCAAATCCTCAACTCTTGCTCTGACATTTACACCTTTCCCTTGCACATTTTCCCCGCTTTGCCTAATATGCCTGGTGCCCCATCAGAGCCTCTCAGGACAGCCCAGGTCGCTCTTCTCTTGCCTTTAGTGGTTGCACACTGTGCTGTCCTGCCCTGATTCGGTCTGCGTATTCCGAAGTCAGATTAGCGCCCGGGAGGGGATACGGGATTGCCTGCTGCGAGAGCAGCGTCTAGTGACGGCAAGGCAGGAAAAGCAGAGCCAATTACCCAAAGTCTTCCCGCAGACCACGTGCTCCCCAGGCTTTCCCTCCTGCCTCTCGCGGGGCCCCTTTTGCTGAATAAGCCAAAAGCACGGTTTATTCTCCGCGTTTCGGACCAGGGTGAACATTGCCAGATAGGGCAGACAGGGTCTCAGGGTTCGTTTCCATTCGTGCTTGCCCAGGCTAAGATACCCCTGTCTCCCGGTGAAGGATGATAAAGACCTTCACGTTCCTGTGGGACTAGGAACTGGACTGATCTGGGAAATCATCTGAATAATAATTAGAGAAAATTAGGTGACATTTAGGCCTCAAAAGGGTGAAAATAGAGACAGAAAATTCCCATTCTTAGGTGCAGGCTTTCTAAATTATTTTGTTTATATTTCATCACAGGATTTTACCTTTCCTCTTCTGAATGCTGTCAGCAAACAGAAACAAAAGCAGTGGTATTCTGGTACACTGCTGTATTTAGAACAGCCACAAAAAATTAGGATCCAAATCATATCCAATGTATCACGTGATTACATGGCAAACTTTCACAGCCAGAGATAGTTTGTGCCATGCTAAGCCCTTGACAGAGATCTCCCCAGCAACGTGAGTGATGAGCTCCTATTTAGAAAGTGACAGATTTGTGTGGATCAATGATTATTAAAAAGAAAATGTTATTAAAGAGGACAGTTCAGTGCAGTATCATCCAGAAGCTGTCAATGTCTCTGCTGAGAAAATTAAAATAAAGTCATCTTAGGATGCATATTTCAAACATTTGGAATTTAATAATTAACTAAAAGGCAGAAGCAGTAGTCTATTTCCATAGTGTATTTCAGTTTTAATGGTAAAAACACTGATTCTCTGAGAGGCGGGAGACTATAACTTCTTGTTATTCTTATTTAAAGCTTGCAGAATTTTCATGTATATAAAACTATGTGACTTTTACAAAAATTCAGGGTGGCAACTGACTAAATATCTTACAAAATTCTCTGAGCTAAAAAAGGGCAAACATTTCATTTTGATACTTTTGAGCAAAAAACCACTTTTGATAAGAAATTATTTTTCACATTGAAGATTTGTTTCAGTGATAAAAATGAAACACTTATCTCTTGGACACACCTGAAGCAATTCTTTCCCCCAATAATTCTGGTTCACCCACTGAACAGAAAAACTAATTATTCAAATAGGTCAGTTCTTTAGGAACAAGCACTGCAAGTGTTAGTAGTTCATTTCATGCTGTCTTTAGTCTGCCATGTCTCTTCTGAAATGACGTAAGTAGTGGTAACATATCGTAGCATTGCTCTGAATCAATATTTGTACAGCATGAAGATGGAAACTCTTTTACAAAGTTTGTCATACCCTATATGACACCAGTCCTCATACACATTGATATTATTAGTTATTGGTGTTTTTTTCTCAAACAAATAAACTTAGAACTAAGAGTTACTTTAAACCCAATAGTATTAATAAAAGTTTCTTTTTTTCTCATCGTCTTTCAGTACTAAGACCCTAACTGCAAATCCTGTACAAGCCCAGAACAAAAAGACGGTTCTGTTTCAAACAACACAGCTAGGTAAAAATGGGACTGGTGCAGAATGACAGAGAAGTACAAGGAAAAAATTGTAAAGTGTTGGTTAGTTTGATAGATTATTCTGTCTTGCAAGGGACATCATTAGTGTCAAGTTCTACCTAGGCATCAGCGTGAATGGGAGATGTGCTGAAATCTAATCCTGGCTATGGCTACAAAAGAACACCCGCTACAGTGAAAAAGTTCTTTTTTTTTTTTTTTTTTCCTTATTTTCTAGTACTTTGATTTTGTTAGAAATATTAATATAGCCTAACCCTACAAATTTAGGTTCAAATTTCTCCCTCTGTCTCAAACTTCCTGTTGCCCTGTGGGAACTGTAATTCTTTGCCCATACAAAGGTCTCGCTCCCAGGTGTGGCCCCCTTTTCCATGATGTGATACCGCCTTTTCCTGAGGCTTTGTAGATTTGGCACAGGTTTTTAGAAAGAATCAAGTTTAAAAGAGATGGTGCTGTGTCACAGAAGATGGCATCTGCTGGTGCCATCTTAATTTTGTATTCCATTGAAAGTTTTAGAATGAAGACTTTTAATCTTAAACTGGAATTCCAAAACACTGGAATCTCCCAGGGGACGGAAGTTCAGTGTTTTGGTTAGCTGTACAGCCTGAGGAAACCATGGGGCACCTTGACGATGGATGGTAGCCAATTTTACATTCCAAAATGGCAGGGAAAGAGGTCCTTGTGCCAGGTACAGCCATGGTCCTGCTGGTAGTTCTTCCTCCCAAGCAAGGAGCTGAAACATGGAGAAGGCTACACCTAATTTGGGCAAAGTTTTTGCAGCAAAAAATGACCTGAGGAGTCTTTACTTCCAGATGTGTTCTTTAGCCTTACTTATGTTTATACCCTGGCAACCAGAGTTATTCGGTATATTTTTATTTGCAAAATTAAATTTGGAGAGGAGAGAGACACTTTGTAAAGTAAACCAATATGAACAAAATAGCCCCTCTGGGTAAGAAAATATAGATTTGGGGGGACTGCATGTAAATTTATAAAAATAATAGCCAGGAAAAGCCATGCTGCTGTGTATCTCTAGTCACAAACCTTCCAAACAAGAAGATGAAAACCAAGGAGAGCAAGGATACGTGGATTAGAGACCATAACGTGTGAAGAGGCTGAGAAAGCTAAATTCGTAGAGCCTAGTGGAAGAGAAGACTCAAGGGGAACATGATCACAGTCTATAAATACTTTCAAGGTAACAACAGAAATGAAGGCAGGGAATTACTCACAGTCTCAGAAAATTGTAGGCCAGGGAGCAATGGCCTGAGCTAAGAAAGAAAAAGTTGAGGTGAGATGTTGGGGGCAGGGGGGAAGCCCTGACCCAAAAAAAAAAAAAAAAAAAAAAAGACAGACAGACAGACAGACAGACAGGGCAGTTTAATGGGCTGACAGGGAAAGTGCCTAATGGAGCACCACTGCCAGGTTTGGACAACTAGCTAGACAGGATATCATCAAAAAAAGGGGGAGAGGCTTAATCAGACGCAAGAGGCAGAGCAGACCGACGCAGCACTTCTGGGTCGCCGTCTGCGCTCCAGGCAAGGCCGTGCAGCGCCGAGCGGGCTCGTGAGGCAGAGCCCCTTCCGAACCGACCTGCCGCCTCCCGCGCCCGCCGCCTTCGCCGCGCCCCTCCGAACCCGAACCCGAACCCGCGCGGGGAGGACGTCCTCCTTGGCCCCCGCCCGGCTGCCGCTTGCTTGCTGCCGGCGGGTGTCGGGAGGCCTCCAGCAGCCCAGACCGGCCACGACGCTTGCGGATACGCAGCGCTAGAGGAGCCTCAAACTCACTTAAGGACGAGCAGCTGGAGACTTGCATGAATAATGCAAATAAATAATTGTACAAAGACCTCCCTGGAACATGGAAAAAGCTGGAGGAAACTGCTGCTTCTCCTCGGGGCACCTCAAAAGCCAGCTCTGGCCGTGTTTCTTAATGGAAAGAACAAGGAAATTTCCAGGATGGTGTGGAACTCTTTCTGGAGAGGAGGCCTTTCCTGGAGGAAGCACTGGGCATGGCCCCCAACGTGCCGGGGAAGGGACCTCTTTTGGTTTTGGCATGACGCTCCTCTCCTGGTGCTTCCTTTAAAATAAAGCACCCGCGAGGAGCTGCGTGCTGCCGCACAGCTGTCCTGCAGCTCGCCCTGCCCGTGCTGCCGGGGCACTGCAAGGTCCGCGGGCGGCTGGGAGGACTGAGCTTGTCCCGCTCGTCCCCAGCTCCTGCCCCTCCCGGCCACGGTGCTCGCGGGACCCAGGGGAAAAACAAGAGACGGAGCACATGGTGCACAAGGAAATACAGGATCTTAAATGCGAGTCTGTTCTTTCATGCTAGTAAAGGAAAAAGCATTATGGTACTGACACCGAGCATCTAAAGCAATTTTATATAGCTTTAATAATTTTAGCTTTGTAATTAGCAAAGCTAAAAAGCCTATTGCATCCATGCTGCTATCCTCCAGTTGAGAATCGCTACTTTTAAGAGGGATCTAGACTGTCGATGAATGTTTTGTTAGTGGTATCTTAGTGACTAGCTTCTTGCAGAGGGAGTTTCTCGGTCTCATACTTGTTTACAAAGAACTAATTAATGTAATGATTCTCTGAGGTCCTCGCAATAGATAATAGCAGAAATATTTTCAGAAGAGATCTGTGCAAAGTCAGGGGTGCCACTGGATTATAGAGGAGGCCCATTTATTCTAATGCCAACCACTAAAAATATCAGACACAATACTTTGAAGACCAAAAACAATGGGTCTTGCTTTTTTCTGGTTTTAAAGCTATATCTGTATTGTTTCCTGTGCTGAGAATCCCTGACAGTTACTGGTGAAATAACATATCTTAAACTTTGAAAGTAGTAATAATTTTAAGTCACCCTTTTTCTTTCTAAAAGTATTCCCCATCCTAAGGAAATAGGTAAGTATAGACAAATGTTTCCAGAAAGTATGTCCTTGAAAAATCGGGAGTGAGTAAAGGAACAAGAAAGGGAGATGCCTGTGCTGCCCCTTCCCCAAAGTTGCTTTCATTCAGGAACTTTGCTGAAACAGTCTGCAGCTGCATGCATAAGCTCAAATGATCGTATTTCTAAATAGCTATTTAACTGAAGGGAACTATAGTCATTCTAAAGACATATCTCTGTTACAATCTATAATGAATGTAATCTTCAAGGGGCAATAACTTCTCTCAATTACACAATTTTTCTGATAAAAAATGTCATATGTTACAATCTAGGCTGTCAGCTCCTCTGGCCATGGACATGCACGTTTCTCAGTAAAGCATCTTAGACAGCTGCAGTCTGAAACTATAAATAAGAACAGCAATAATGTTAAAACATAATTTAAGCCTTTTTTAAAAATTGCACATCAACATAATCTTTCAAGTTATTTTTCCAATATAAATGCATAAGGCACAACAGCTGATTGGAGATCTCCAATTAGAGCTGGTTTGTGGCTATTTCTAGAGGAAGGGCCTTTGGCTAATATAATTTAAATCTCTCCTGTAAGTGCACGTCATGCTTTCAAGTTAGCTAATCACTCCTGTCGCTTCAGAACAACGTTCAATTATTTGCTTGTATTAGTAAAGGAGCGAAAATGAGTGCGCTTGCCGGGGAGCTGCTGCGGGCCGTGCAGCCCCGGGCGTCCGGCGAGCGCTGCCCCGCGCCGGGCGGAGGCGGCCGGAGGCTCCCAAGAGCTGGGGCAGCCGTGCACGCTTGGGAAATCTTCCCGGCGTTGGGTGCCAAGGTCACAGCCAGAATCGGGAAGGAGAACTATAAATTACAAAGCGCTGGACTGCAGCCAAGCCCAGGGGAAGCTACATTTAGCATATCATTCTCCAAGCAGCAGGATGAAACCTTCACTCCTTTCAGAGAGAATTTGAATGGGATTTGTTATAAGGCCGTTCTGATTGAAATATCACCAACCGACTTTCCATGACAACTGGGGAACCGATTGCAATCGCATGTCGGGGGGGGGGGGGGGAAAGCCTCTTCCCACCAGCCCGAAAGGATGATGAGGATGATGATAGAGCCCCATCAAATATGTATGAAAACCAGATGAATTTCTGTGCTAGCAACATGCTGATATTATAACAGAGACTTCAGATAAACTCCTGACGTTAACCTGAGTTCACATATCTCCCAGTATAAACCAAAGGTTGAACAACAAGCTGATTCTGGTACTTTGCAATAAAAACGCTGCGAGGAAGGTTAATAGCAATGTAGTTAAAACAATACAATGCAGGTAAATGTGATGCTTTATTATCTGTAGCTAGTATTTACAGACTGCCATCAGCGCCAGAGACCTCATATACGAAGTGTAGGATTAGAAGAGCTTCACGTGAGCGCAAAGCTCCCGGGCAGTGGCTGCCGTTACGCTAGGTGCAGATACGGTCTCTGATGCGCTGGGGATATGCTGCTCCTCCAGGAGTTGCAGCAGATACTTAACAATACAGGCAGCGCTATTCCAAAGCACTAAAAAAAATGAAAATGTGTCATTAAGAGGAAAGGGTGAATTAATTATTTTAAGGATGGGAAAGTTAGACCTAAGATGTTGAAAATTTTTAAAAGAAGTGATTTACCTAACGTTTCTGTACCATGAATGTAAAAACTCTGCATGTAACTTGCACCATTAACTCTGAGACCCATATTTAAAGATGTGAGATAATATTACTGCCGGTCTCTGTGGGAAAAGGGGCAGCTTGAAAGCAAATCCCCTCCCCCTTTGCTGCAAACGAAGAATACTGGCATTAAGGGCTGAGCCAGCTGCCGTCCTGCCGCTTTGGCACTCGCTTAGGTGACGGAAGGCCCTGAAGAGACGCAAGAGGTTTTGGGGAGGGTTGGGCAAAGGCAGGGGAGAGTAGTCATTCACTGGGCAGTGGTTTCCTCAGATTGATCTTACATCTATAGCTAATAAATAGATGTGAACCATTCTGCTAGGAAATTATAACAGATTCTTTAAAATACCATTCACAGCGCTTTGTGAACAGGGAAGGTAATATTGTTAAGGTGCATTAACAACGCGGTGTGGCTGACCTGAATAGCTGTTGTGAAGAGAAGCCAGAAAACTAATACATTTCCCCCTGTGGGGTGTGGATTTATGGTGTGTTTTTTCTTTTCTTTTTTTTGGATGTGAGTGTGGCAAAGTATACTTTTGGAGAAAGCTGGGGGAAAAAAGGATGCAAGTATTTGTAAAATATCTTAGAGACAGCAAGGAATGAACTTTCCCTAGAGCTGGTGGAGGTTGGATGGGCTCAGTTGTGCCCTGGGAGACGAGATCATGGAATAATACCTTGCCGTGCTCTGCCATACGGTCCGATACTTTGATAACCTCCAAATGAACCTGTTTCAGTCACTGCAGATCAGCATAGGATTAGCACGTCTCTCACTGAGAAATCACATGTCTAAGGACTGTAGGAACTAAGGACCGTGTGCTATAAGCACTTGTTTCCGTGAGCCTTTGGCATCTGCTAAAACGCAGAAAAGAGCTTCAGCTCTGAACTGCAACACAAACGACAGATTCACGGCATCCTCCCCTGCATGTGCCCTCAGACTCGCACGTCTGGCTGACCTGGATGCTACTTTTACAATTTCTTCCTCTATTTCATTACCCTAAGTGGATTTTTTGATTCCTGAGAAATGAGATGTTCAAAGTTTCAGAAACGAAAGATCTTTGGTTTTTTTTTCCCAAATGAAACAGCAGTGTTGCTCTTATTTCCTCCTGATGCACTAGTCTAACTTCCCATGTACACTTCAGATTTCTGCAGCTATTTCACTATTTCAGCTCATACCAGTTTATCTGCTTTAAGCAGACTGGTCAGGCAAAAAAACTGTTAAATATAGTAAATAATTATTTATGTACCATATTCTATTAAAGAATGTAAAAGCAACAAAAAAATTAATTGATCTTCTTTGAGCTAAGTAGTATCCCCACTTCAGGATGTAAAAATGAAGGCATGTTATATCAAATACTTAAATATAGGTGCCTGAAGTTAGACACCTAACTATACGTGTCACTGTCTAAGTACCGTTGTGGCTGTGCAGACTCAGAAGGGAGCGTTCTTGCATTGGAGGGTCACATTGAGCAGAACGAGAAACCAACATTTCTAAAACTATTTCTGTGCAGATATTTGTTGAGTTAAAAAGGACCCAAATTCAAATACCAGGATCTTCTGCAGCTTTGGCTGAGATTAACAACTGTTGAAAAACAAAGCAACCTGTGCTTGGCTCCTAGTTATAAGGGGCTGTCAGACGGTAGGCGTTCGGGTCCCTAAACTGGGCTTGGAAAGTTTACGTAACTGATCCCGCAGCCTTTACCACCGTGAATAATCACTGCTCTCTCAACGAGTGCCATTTACTTAAATTAACTGACTTCCATGAGGCTGGTGGCTGCACGAGGGGGTGGGAAGCTCAGGCCCGGCAGGATTTGCCGCGGTCGCGCTGCTCCGGGGCAGCTCCCGGCCCCGCCAGCCAGGGGTTTTGGTTTGCGCCCCGGCACGAGCGTGGCCTCTCCCTCCCCCCCGAGACACGGTTTATGGGCGCTGTGGTGTACGTTTCAGATCTTAAGTATTTTAAGGGAGGCGCGGTAATTGTCGGTCGTGCATATTTAACGGACCTCGGGCTATAAACATGCTCAGGAAAGTGCCAAGTGCCTAGTTAATGCCACTCTGACAGTGAATTGGCACAGCGCTGAGCTCCGATGCATCAAATTAGCATTGATCCGCAAAATGTTACTGAAAGGTTTCTTAAATCTGCCAAGTTTTAAAATCAATTCTGGAGAAAAAGGGCTTCTTCCTTTTTTTCCTTCCTTTTTTTTTCTTTTTTTTGGGGGGGTTTTGATGAACCTTTCCAATTGCCTACCAGGAGGCCAAGGACGTTTCCACCCCCGTGCTTTCGAAATGCTAATTCTTTCCAGACTTTGTTTTCCCATCGGCATTCAATAGCGACCAGCCCCGTCCTGGGCCGTACCCTCCGCGCGCGGTCGAGCTCCTCGCCAGCTCCGCGGGCCGGCCGAGCCGGGACGCATCGCCAACGCGCTGGCGCGCGGCCGCTCCCACTGCCGGGGCGGCTCGGGCGCGGGAGGCGGCGTTCCCACGGCCTGGTTAGCGTTCGCTCGCCCCGCTTGCGTTTTCCTGCGTGGGTTTGCAGTAGCTACGCTAGAAGGGCGTATGTCGAAAGCAAAGAACCGAGGTACGACGGTGACGTGTTTCTCCACAATGTCTATCTTGGCCCAAAGGGCAGTACGCGCGGTGGGACGAGGCTCCGGTCCCCAGCGCCGGAGCTCGTCCTTGCCGCGGAGCTGCAAGAGCTGCTGACGTGTTCTGCCAGCAGCGGGCGGTAAGGGCGCCCGCGGGGCCCCCCGCCCTCGAGCGACGCCAGCCGGGCGGCTTTTGGAGGAGAGCCGTCAAACGGGCTCGCTCTCGGAGGCGCGCTGCGCGTGCCGCCCCGGGGCGCGGGACGGGCTGGCCGGCGGGACGTGCCCTGGGCACCCCTGCGCCCCGGCTCTGCTTGCAGCGGTGCCGTCGCGCACGGAGGCTCTCCCGGCCCGCCGAACGCCCGCGGGGCTCTCCCGGCCCCTCGGGCCAAGTCGGGGTGCAGGGGGCCGCCCTCGGGCACCCTGACCCTGCCGGCAGGACCGGCAAAGGCCGGAGGTGGCAGCAGGTGCCTCCCTGCAGCTGGCGCGGGGCCGGCGGAGCGGCGGCTCGGGCCAGCACGACTAAGGCTCGCGCGCGCGTCGCTTGTCGGCTGGAGCGCTCTTGATCCCTGCGTGCTGCTTCCTCCTGTAACACGAATCCCCTTCAAGCCGTGAAACTCGCCATTTTTGCCATGACTAATTTGTGAAATCTGCCACCTTCGCTCGTGGCTTGCTGCGTGCCCTAGTTAAGCATCGTCTGTCTGATTAGAGAAACGTGTGATTTGTTTCTTGCAGAGGAGCCAGCACAGTCTCATTTCCCTCCTCGCGCTCAACCGCGCTCCCACCGGTGCTTCTCCTTCCCCATTCCCAGGAGGAAGCAGCCGCAAAGCCATTTTTGCCAAGATTTGTGGGCAGCAACTTCTAGCTTTCTGCTTTTACGTAAAGCGTACGCAGGGCTCAGTCTGGCGTCGGCTGCAACCAAAGCAAAGCTTTAACCGGGGTTTTGGTTAAAGCCAATTATGTATATTATATTGTTTACCATCCTACTATGTTTCCCCCAGCCTGGTTACTGCAATATTTTAGCAATCGTTTCCCACCTGCCTTGCTGTTGCCTTGTTTCACCATATATTCATCTGTTACTCATTATATTTAACGTTGCTGGCAATACTAAATGCTATAGATGTACCCAATACACTACAGAAACACACGAGCAGCTGATTGGCCTCGCTCACAAGAAATACTGCTAATCTCTTGTTCTTCACGTGCTCTGGGCAAGATCCAGAGGATGCTTGAGGAACATCTTGTAACAGATTTGCGTCCTAAATTCTGATTTTTCTCATTGATTGGTTACTGTGGAAAAAAAGAATTCTTCCAGTCCCTTAATGTGTTAATTGTTTTTTGAAGAAGTGGCCAGTTCATCCATTCTCTTACCCATAATTTACACTCTCTTACAAACCCAGTGAAATATTATCTGAGTATTTCTGTCAGGGAAACACAGTGATAAATGGTCTTGTTTTAAGATCAGTGGGAGCAGTATAATGGATGTGCAGGAGAGCTTATTGACTTGCTCTTGCCAAAGTGGAGGCCTGCCATGAAGTTCAGAGGGATCACAAGCTGCCCAGGACAAGCCTCGCCCGCCCGCTTGTTGCTTTAAATGGGAAACCTTATAGTTCTGTGGTACGCAGAGTTTTGAGATAGTGATAGGTGAGCAAAAGAAGCCCTCCCCCCAATGCTACTCATTTCCTTTCCACCTCTTTTTTCCTGTATTCTGCTTTTTTTTTTTTTTAACCAGTTTCATTGACTCTCAGTTAGGTTAATCATGTCCCTGTCCGAAACGCAATCATATAAGTAAGATCAGCAGCACCATTTCTATTAACGGGATAAACAGAAAAATCTCCAAGAATCCCTGTCCGTCCACGTTCATTACTTCCTTCCCACCACGGGAGCACTGAAGGGCCTGATCCTGCTGCTACTCATTTTCGGTTGGCAAAATTCCTGTGAACGTCTCCAAGAGCTGGATTAATGCCTGAGCCTCTGCAGCCCCTGCTCTTTTCTGTGTTCCGTGCATTAAACACGGGAGTTTTGCAACCATACTAACCACAGCTACTTACTTACCACCACTGTGGACTAATCAGATAGCAATAAAAGCTTTTACTGTGCCATCCTGTTTGTGATCAGCAGAAACATGAAAAGCATGTTAGCAAATTCATTTTTTGGCATTAATTGTGAGCAAAGAGCATTATACTGAGTACAGATACATTTTTTTTCCCAGGCAGAAAAATTCAATTTTAGTATTTTAAAAGGTATTCTGAAGGTGCTCAGCTGAGCCCAATAGACATACTTTTCAAATACCATAAGGCAAAGAGTAGTTACTGAATCTCCTCAGTCTTATTAGCCTACATAAACATAAAAATTTGAATAATGTTTAAAAAGCTAAATTCTCCTGATAATCCATAATCAGTAAATGTTCATTACTGAGATGTAGCAAATATGCATGAAATTTCCCAAGTGACATTTTGGCTACAAGATTTAAGAGGCATATCAAAACCCTCCTCCATATGTGGCCCATGTAGCAACTTCCACAGATTGCAAAGGTCATTCAGCAGCAGCTCAGACCTTTCATGTTCCCGTTCAGTAACTAGCAGAAGAAAATCAGAATTCACTGTTTCATTTTACAGCTCTGGTGATTTATAAATAAATCATCTACACATGATGATTGATGTCTCCATATAAATAATTAAGTCTTGACCTTATGTTATGACACTTGCTAAATTTTTTGGCACTTGAAACTAATGCTCAGAAAATTTCCTTGACACCAGACAAATAAAGGCGGTAGGAAGGAAGGAAGGAGGGGGAAGCCAGGTTATTGTTTACACTCATTTTGTTCTGTTTGAGTCTATCAGCTAATTGATGATGAGGTTTATTAATCTCTGTCGCAGTCTATGCTATGGATTTAATTTTTTTCTGTGATTGCTGCTGAAAAGTTTGCCCCATTAGAACCAAACTTGGACTAGATTTCCAGCAGCCACAGTTTCACAGAGCTGCTCCAGATTGCCCTGTAATCCAGCCTGAGTACTTCACACTTCTT
Source organism: Apteryx mantelli (assembly GCF_036417845.1). NCBI lineage: Eukaryota > Metazoa > Chordata > Aves > Apterygiformes > Apterygidae > Apteryx > Apteryx mantelli. The sequence continues at coordinate 11,982,390 of NC_089987.1, forward strand.
TTTGTTTTTAATTTACTTTGCTCAGCAGCAGAGCTCCAGGAGCTTGGGCGACACTGCCGTTCTGTGCAGCTCGGCTAGGTAGCAGGTGTCAGCAAAAGTTTAATTTGGGAGCTCATGAATTCCAAAGAAGAGCTTAACGGTTATCCCCAACATCGAGAGCTCCTGTGGCCTAGTCCTGGAAAAGAGAAAATCCCGGGGACATGAAAGGAATTGATGAGAAGCCAATCATCCGACAAAATGAAATCTTCTCGGGATAAACTAGGGATAGCTTTTTCATCAAATGGTGAGCATCATTAATACACAAAGTGGATTTAGCTGCTACATCTCTGATTTTCACTTTCGAGACCATTAGAGTTTACCATTCGCTCTCCCTCACTGATACTGTATATACAGGCTGTGCTCTGAAGAGCTGCAACTTTTAAATCTTACAATAAAATACACGCGTATCAGAGTAATCTTCTAACATAAAAAAAACGAGCATCTCTGATTTTCGTAAGCATGCTAATCTGTACCCAACACAAGCCAGCTACGGACAGAAAGCTACATTGCAATACAACTTAATGGGGCTTTCCCAACCCCTTAGAAAGCTTTAAAAAAAAAATCACACTTACGAAGGTGCTCGTGCACTGTATTGCTCCTACCTACTTCGTCAGCCAATGCCAAAGGCCCCCGGACGCCAGCGATGTGCCTGCTCCGCGCAGTCACCTCTCGCCAGTGCAATAGTGCCAGGACACTAGTAAGAAATTATCCTTTGCTGTGTTTCCCGTGCTTTGAGTGTGCAAGTTTTTAACGGTAAGGGGGCATGTGCAAGACCAGGGCTGCCAGCATCACCTGCCAGAGCCAGAGGAACTCGGGACCGGCTGAGGAAATACCCGAGGGAGCCGCGTGGAGCAGCTCCGCGCCGCCGCCGCCGCTCGACTCCCGGCGCGAGAAAGTGCGCGGAAGCCCCGTTCCGCCCGCGCGCAGCGTGACCGCCGGGCGCCGCGGCCGCGCGCCGCGGAGGCGCGGGCGATTATCGGCTAGTTTCTGGCGTTTGTCACGGGAAAAGCCCGTGCCCGCGGGGAGGGCCGGCGCGTTAGCAGCCGGCGCCCCAGGCTGCGGCCGCGGCGCAGCGCGATGGGCGCCCGCGGAGCCCGGCCCGGCCCGGTCCGGTCGCCGCCCACCCGCGGCAAGCGCCGCGCCCGGCCCCGCGCAGCGCGCAGCGCCCTGCGCCCTGCGCCCGCGGTGAGGGGCGCCCGCCCCGGGGCGCGGGGCCGGGGTCGGGGCCGGGGTCGGGGTCGGCCCCGCCGCAAGTTTCGGCACTTGGGCGAAGTGTCGCGGGGAAAAGTTGGGGAGCGGCGGCGCCGCGGCCGCGGAGAGGGGACGCCACTGACCTGCGCCGCGCCGGCCCCGGGCCGCGGCCGCGCCCCGCCGCTCCCCTGCCTCAGCGCATCCTCCGCGCCGCTCCCGGCTGCCGCGGCTCTGCGCGGCTCTGCGCGGCTGCGGCTCCGCGCGCGTCCTCCCCGGGCGGGGCTCGGCGGGGAGGGAGGCGCGGGACCGGCCGCCCCCGGCCCGCCTCCTCCCGCCGCCGCCGCCGCTGCGCGGGGAGCCCGCGGGACGGGGCCGCGCCGCCGCCGCCGCCGCCGCCGCCGCGCCCGGCCCCGCTCCGCCCCGCCCCGCTCCGCCCCGCCGCGCCCCGCTCCGCCCCGCTCCGCCCCGCCCGGCCCCGCCGCCGCCGCCGCCGCCGCCGCCGCCGCCGCCGCCGCGCGGCCCCGGGCAGGTGCCGCCGCCGCGGCGCTCCGGGGGTGTCGCCTGCTTTGCAAGTTTGCCACGTCCTCGGCGCATCCCCCCCCGCCGCATCCTGCTGAATTATGCATCGGCTGAAGGGCAAATTAATGATGTCCGGAACAGGGGGTTGTTAAAATAAATGCATATGTATAGGCACACACGCGCACGTCTCTTGCTGTGTAATAGTCCTTGCGTCTCTGGCTAAAACATTTCAACCCCCAAACGGAAAGTTGCAGGGGGAAGAAAAGGTCCCGAGCAAGCCCCAGTGAGAATCTTCAGTTGTTTCTTTGAGATTTTTTGGGGGGAGGGGGGAGAATGGGGCAGGTTGTCTTATGTCTTATGTCTTTCTTATATTCTTCATTACAGATATAAGCTTCCTGGCAGTCATGTCTTCCTCCAGTCTGCAATTTAACGGTATTGAAAATATATATATTTTCAGGCCAATTGTGGAGATCAGTGGCCCACAAAAGAACATGATTGTGAACACAGACCCCAAGGGGGGAAACAATGGGAGTAATTGGAAGGGAATTGAAATGATGTCGATCTTGAACAATAAGTGAGAACAAGAATCGTTGCGGTCGGGGCATCGTGGGAGCCGAGGTAGCATTGCCTAGAAGCTGGAGTATGAACCAGGTAATCACTGCGTAGAGGGTGGCTCTTGCACTCTCTGCTGGCTGTTTTCCATCCTCAAATACCAAGAGGCTTTTCCTGCACGGCTGTGCAGCAGAATAAACAGCCTCATAACGGCGAAACCAGGATATGGAAATAAGCCTGCGAATGGCCTCATGTGGGCTGCGTCACCACTGCTGGGAGTGAAACCCAGCAGCGCGGGGGCCAGGCTGGGTAGCGCCCGGAGGCGCCCGAGGTCACTGAGCGCTGCGGCGCTGGCGAGGGGGCGGCCGGGCCCGCGAGCGAGGCCAGCCGGCAGCACACCGCCTTGCTCTGCCCTTCTTCCCCCAATAAAACATTACATGCGTCAAGGTGGAGTCGAGCTCCAACCCTCTGAATACTTCCAGGTGTGACTTATAAATAAACTATGACATTTGTTCTTTGTCTGGAGGAGCGGAAATACGTTATACTTTGTCTGCTCCCTAGCAATCAATTATTCCAACTAAGTAGGTGTTATTTATTAAAATATTGATTAAAGACCCAATCGTGTAGTCTTTAAGCAGGCCAGATCTTCACTGATGAATGGAATATTTACTTGTCTGAGAGTTATGAGGTCGGACTTTATGTCGTTCTACTGTAATAGAAAAATAAAGTGTGTGTAGCAAGGTTTGCCAGGGGGAGATGCATTCATGCCACTTGGAGTTCAAAGAAAGTAAGAAACATTTCTTCCAAGAAAACCACAATCATGGCTTTACTTCAGCTACTTCTGTCATAGTCTTTGTGATGCAGGATGCATAGATTTGAACAGCAAAAATAAATAAATCTAACTGAGGAAAGTGCATTGCATTACCTACCATAAATTTAAAGCATGCCCCGATGTCTGCTGCTTCGACGGGCGAGCTGGGAGAGCACGATGCTCTGCGGGCCAGCTCCCCTGCACGTCACTGATGGAAACCGTCCTGCTAAGCCAGTGCTGGCCACCCTCGTGCGCAGCGTGAGCCAAAGCAGCTCTGTGTACGTTATTCATACTGTATTCTGAAAATTGCCTTTAATGAATGACCTTGAGAGCAAAGCCCAGCTAAGAGTCCCGGCCCCAGGTACAGGCTAAAATGAATTCTCTGCCCCAGTCTCTAAAGAGTTCACAGTTACAATTTCTTCAGTTTTGTCTTCCTTATTTGCAAAACATTCTTGGAAATTTGAAATAAGACATCTTTCTGCACTGCTTTCTGGGGCTTATTACTGTATTTGGGAGGACTGATTTTCTTCCCCTCTGTCTCTAATGGAGCAGAAGGCAACATGGATCCCCTCTGTTTTCTTTTTTGGTTTCTGCTCCTGACTGCTTAATAACATGAGCAGATACATGTATGGTTGTGGATCTAGTCCGCTTTTAGTTGCTATTACGAAGCTGGAAGGAGGAGCAAATGTCAAAATGCCTTGGTTTCGAGATGATAGAATCAAATAAGTGAAAAAATGATAAAAATGTATATGTTCTTTATATAAGAAAAGAAAGTACTTGATAAATTTGTAGTCTATAACAGTATAAGATTTTCATTCAGGTATTTATAGAAAATGAGGTTTCTTACTATTTTGAGATTAAAACATGTTAAAGGAAATGCAGTATTTACTGAAGGAATATACTATTCTGGGAATCTTTTGCATTACAGACGCATACACTCAGGGTATAAGCAAATATTCCAGCATATAATGTTAGTATTGAGGTTGTCTTCTGTTAATACTAGTAATGTGCTTATAATCAGATTTGTTGGTTATCTTATGTTACAAGTTGTAACCTAGAATCCTATATTTAATCCTGTTTGAGTTAAAGTCAGGAGAAAATTGTTAATCTTTGTTTAGCCATAGGTAAATTCAACTTATATTTTCAGAGTTTTTGGTATGGATGGCTGAAAGGCAGCATTTGGGGGAGGGGAAAATTAATTTTGAAGTTATATTTTGGGGTTTAGACACATTTAAAATATTTCTGGTGGAAAAATTTGGAAATTATTCATCTTAGGGATCTGGAGCCTGATGTTTATAGAAATACTGTCTGAATGTCGTCGAAAAAAAAAAATATTTCCCCCATCCTGCCCATTATTTGCAAAAAGACAAAGTTTTTTTATTCTGTTTTATAGGCAAGTTCATCTTATATTGAGTCTTTATTCATCTCTCAGAAAGCAGCACAGAGAAAAATGAAGAGAACATATGGTGTCTTCTATCAGTCAGTCATCATTACTGCTTCTTCACACTATGTCATCACCCCACAAATAGCAAATGAGTGTGAATTTCTCCCTGCTGAAAGAGAAAAGAGAAAACTGGTGCGTGCAGCCAAGTAAAAAAAAAATTAATAAATATTACGATAACCATCAACAGGAAGATTATATAAAATATTAAAGACAATAAGAATGCAGGGGAACCCCCCTCCCCAAACTGTTAAACAATAGTATCAAATCTGCAAATGTTGAACTGGAGCAGAACTCATGAATTTCTCTTGATTTGATAACTAAGCTTGAAATATTGATGGGACATAGTCTCTCTTGCCTATTCTTTATGAATGATCCTGTGCTATTTGAGGTGCTCAAACAGATAGCACTCTGCGAGACATATAATGTAATAGTTTGTCTCTGGGGCATCCATAAAATCCAGAATTTCCTTTTTAAGCAGACATCTAGGAAAAATATAATTTTATTTAATTCCCTGATGTTCCTATTACATTGCTAGTGTAAAGCTTGCAATTCAAATCCTTATCTGCAAAGCCTCTCTGCCACTCTCAAAGTCTCTCGCAAAGAAATACGTGACAAAGCAGCCATGGAAATAGCTGCCACAGGAACTTAATAAACCCCAAGACTGGAAACACCTACCCCAGCTTCGGAAGGGATATTCTAAAACCAGTCTCCTCTAGCAGCAGCAAAAGCAGTTGAGGTTTATGAAAAAAATTAATATTGGCAACCCGGTAGGTTTCCTGAGATTGCGAGTCCTCGGAAGGGAAATCTTTAGGCACCAGAACAACCACCTAAGAGCTCATTTTTATTTTCCATCTCCCTCCTCCTGCCCCCGCCCAGCAAAGCCGCCCAGGCAGGAGCCGTCACCGTCACCGCAGCGCTGAGCGCTACAGCCACAGCAGCGCGGCAAGGCACAAACCCCAGAGCCTGGCGGGGAAGTTTGCTCTAGGCCAGGGGACCTCCCAGGCCGTCACCCTCCCTTCCCTTGGGGTTCTTCCCTCCGAAGCAGAACGTAACAGGCTCGGCTGTGCCGGGAGCTGAGCCGGCACAGCACGCGCGGAGGCAGGCGCCTTTGCAAGCTCCTTTCCCTTTGGCGTGTAGCTGGACTAGGTGCATGCAGGATGGGGTAAAGCTGGTGCTCAAATCACCGCCCAGGACTACAAAGAGCTGGAGTTAAATTTCTTCTGCGACCAGTGCCAGGATCCCACCTTGCTTTGCTGATGCTTCTTTAGAGTAGCCACGCCTGACCATGGCAACTGAGCTTTCCTTTAAAGATCATTTTCTAAAAATTGCTTACACTGTAGACTGCCACTGAAGGTGAGCATGGCAGGGCAGGGAATGGGACGGTGTCGGCTGGGGTTTGTGGAAGGAAGGAACAGCAGCAGGAATAGCACAGGGATAGGTAGCATTGCTGGAAATGCAAGAAAGCAGGATTATTACTTGTTCCCTGAGAATAACAGCGAATCTTCTGGGAGTTAGCCAAAAATAAGAAAATATAAAATAATTCCATGCACTCTGTCTCTGGAGAAATGATTCTGCGTGTGTAGTGTCTGGGAGAGAAGAGAGGCAGGGTTTGTGTGGAGAGGCGACGTCTTTATTAGACCAAGCAATATTGCTGGGACAAACTGTTGGGTACACAAGCCTTTCCCTGGGAACAAAATAAAAACCTCTGGAAAAACTGCAGAAACCTCAAAAGAAGGAGTTGGACATGTGTTAGATCATATGGTTCATCCTTAGGTAGGAGCAGCAAATGGTTCCCTAGAGACAAAGGACATCAGTTATTGAATAAAATACAGCCAAAAGGCCCAGAAGAAACAATATGTTTTTGAAAGGGAAGCCTGAGAAGCCTTTGATTTAGTCTAGGTAAAAAACAGCCAGATCTGCCAAACTCAGAATCCAAAAAAAATCTCCCTCAAAGCTGCTCTGAGGGAGCTGCGGCTGCGTGGGCAGCCGGGGTGGCCGGAGCGCCGGCCTCCGTCCTCGGCACCGCAGGAACCTCCCGGATCGTTGCAGCAAGACATAGGGAGATGTGTGCGGCGATACTCCCTGCGACAACGTGTAAGGGCCGGGGGGTTGGAGTGTTTTACTGTTCCGGTTTTGTCGGTCCCAGAAGAAGAGCAGCTGAAACCCGGTGATTTCACAGGGCCTTTGAAGGGCTGGATCGAAGGGGCTTTGCCCTGTGGGATAGGGTCTCTCTCTAGGACGCAATTTGTTGTAGGTGAAACCATGCACTATTCTAACTTTGAATAAACCGGATTTATTCAAATCCAGTTCAGTTCTGGCATTTAGAGCTTGGGGTTTCCTGGGAATTATTTGGCTGTATTTGCTCTGCCATTTCCAGTGACAGTAAAACTCAGGACAGAATTTGTATGTGCCGCGTTGTTGTCCCAGTTCGAGCAAGAGATTGAACCCTTGATCTAGCAGAACCGTGGTGGCCGCTTTGTGGAGCAGTTGGGATGACCCCCAGCACATTTTTCTGTGTGGATGAGTGGAATGAATCATGCCGGAAAGATAAATCGGCAGCAAATGTGGTTAATGCTAGCCAGCAAAACTAGCAGGATCGCTCCACCGCTGAGGAAACGTGCCCGAGCCCCGTCACGGTGACAGAGACAGGTTCCTTTTCGGGACGTGAGGAACAGGGGCAGGTCCCTTGGCATCAGGACCCCTTCCTCAGGGTTTTGTGCGGTTTGCACGGAAACACGGTGCAGGCCTGTAGGTCTGCTCCCAAGGAAGAGCTTGGCTGAGGACCGACCAAGGGAAAATAGGTCAATCGTGTAATAAATAATGCTTTTCCCAGCCTCAGGGTAGGCCTAGCTCCTGCTTCCCTTGTCTTAGCCCTTGTCTTTCCTCAGCCTGTCCCTTCCACCCCGGCGTTCCTCGGCGCCGGGCCTCCCATACTCGCTCGGGAAACAAATATTCCTCTGCCCGATCTCCCTCCCACCTCCTCTTTTTTCCTTTGCTGCTTCTTTCTTTCTTTCTCATGATAATATTACTAGTTCAACCTTTTCTAATGTGATATATAATGTAAAGAATCGATTTTGCTCATGGTTCATGCAGAGAGGGGGCTGAGCCTGTGAAAGGAGCCAATATTTCTTGTTCTTCCTTCTACTATTCTTTTGTATTTATTGTGCTGTTTTCAATAAACAATTAAAGTAAGTGCAAGTATTGCAGCCAACTAGGATTTCACTTAGTCTGTTGGCTTGAATAGTCATAGTGTGAAATAGGAACAACTTGCTCTGGAACCATTATAAAATACAAGGCTTCACTATATGATACCGTTCCTTGTTTCACCAGCACTTTCACTAGCTAAAATAATGAGATGAGAAAAACGGGGGACAAAGGGGAAGCCGTAGATTTAGTTCTGGTCTTGCATAACCTCATTGGCTGGGTTTTTGCTTGCAAACCCAAGGGTGCTTGAGATTCAGGTCACTCCTCGCCACCCCCCCCGCCGTGGTAGGCGTGTGTGTGAATGCATCAGAGAGGAGAGATAAATGACTCACATTATGAGCCATCTTTATTTCAAATAGTACTCAGCAAAAGTGAGAGGGTGGCTTTTGTGTTGCAAAACCTTGTTGATTTAATTTTTATTTTGCAGAGCCAGGCATGGTTTGGGTAGAAGTACTATATATCTTAACACACAGAGGGTGAGGGCAGCACAGACCTGTGATTTTAGTTTGACCAGCTTCTCCAAGAAAAGCTAGCAGATCAATTTAGAAAAAAAAATAAGTAAACTATTTTTGGCTTGTAGCTTTTTCCCTGATTCTTCCCTCAAAGTTTTCATTTCTGAACAGGCATCATCATCTAGTCTTATTATAGATAATAGACTCTGAAGGGTAAGAAGGGAAAAATCCTGGCTATTGACATATGTGATGCAAACCAGCTCTTATTTCCTTCTTAAATCAGAGCTTGTGGAATACTGTAGCAGATGTCTTGTCAACTGTGTGAAGTGTACTGTTGTCTTTTTACAATAGGCTGCTGCCTAGGTGCACTGGTTTTCTTTAGAGCTAAAGCAGTGATGCCGCCAGAATCAGGCTTACCTTCCTTCCTGAATTTTGAATCACAAAAGCCTTTCCAAGGTCACTTCCTGGAATACCTTTGGATTTTCATCTCTTTTGACCATCTGGACTAGATGAGCAAGGTGATACCATTGAGCTCCTTTGTGAACAACTATCCATATGACAGAAGGAAGAATGGCTTTAAACGTTGTGAAAAGGGGAGGCAAAAGCTCAGGGCTGAATCACAATTTCAGTTTTATTTTGAACTGAACGATGTAACCTTTCAAATTCATGCAGCATTGTCAGTTCTTATAACCCTTTATTGGTCTGCTTGGTTTTGATTTCTGTTTATATTCCAGGGAAAATAGATTTTGGCATCCTCTAGTCTGAACACCGTCATCCCTTATTGTAGGAATAAGGTGAGTAAGAATTACTTGTGTGAGCAGGATGTCACTGAGCGGGCGCTTAGGCAAAAGAAGAAAAGGAATATCTGTATATTTTGATTCCAGCATTCTGTCCATTCTGGAAATTAAAGGAGAGAGAACACAAGCTGCTGCATTTGTGTGATTGCACTAAAATAGCAGCTTGTGTTTACATGTTAACTTTCCATTCTGAGGCTGCCGGCTGGGTAGCTCCAAGCACAGATTTGGGATGTGGTGAATACCTGTTTTTGCGGGCCCTGTTACGGGGCCCCAAACAGCCAACACATAAACACATCTCCTTTTGATGTGCGTGCCAGCTCCTGGGGCAAAGGCTTAGGGCACTGGGGATTTCATTTTGTCTTTATGCGTGCCAGAAAAGGAGTATATTCTGATATAAAAGAGAAACAAATAATTTTTGCTCTGGCTCTCTGGAACTGATCTGCCATGTAAAGCTGAAATGGTCAGTGTCTCTTTTAAGGTACAAGTGTGTTAATATAACACTGTGCTGAAATTCACTTTTCTATCGTGTGGGGCCAGACTGGGCCCTGATGCTCATTCTGGATTCTGGTTTCTTGGTATGCCAAATGCCTCGTTAGTCTCCAGGTCTGATGTGGTAAAGCCCTAAGAAACATTTTAGTGCGGCAGACGTGAGCCCTTTGCGAGCAGCCCTGCTGCTGTGTAAGGCTCGCACAGTCTTTTATCTAATTCATTCACACGGATCCCTAATAAAGGTTAATAAAGGTAATAAATCCCTAATAAATCACTGCATGGCTTCCACAAATGCTGGTGGTGAAAACATAGTAGTGTAGCGGAGATGCTATTCCAGCCATCCTTTTTTTAACGATTCGTATTATAGTTATGAAGTTGTACCTGAGGATTAAAGGAACTCCTCTCCCTTCCAATCCCAATTTTTTGGAGAGGACAAATTAGGATCTGAAACTAGATTGTCACTTTGCAAGTCAAGCTGTTTTCTAATAAACACAATGTTCAATTATTTGACTTTTCACACTTTAAAAAGCAATGGTACAGATCTCTGGTGGAAATTCAGTGATAATATGTCAACCCTTTTTCATTAAGTGTGACAGCCTGCCTTGTGCCAGCTCTTCTGCCGCTGTCAGAATACAGTAAACTTTTTGTTTGAACCCATGGGGTCCTTGAAGTTTATTTCATTACAGAGTATAATATCTTGTAATGGAAACTAGGTAATGATAATACCAAGAACTAGCAAACAGGAGATTTTGTATCAAAAGAAAATTCAATTTTAATTAATCTTTTCAAAGTAAGTAATTCAGTCGAGTCTTCAAGAGGAACATATTTCTGCTTTTCCCCACATTTTTGTACACTGATTCTGCATATTTCAAATCTGTAATTCAGTGGTCCAAGAGTGCATCTAAAGAGAAAGCAGAGATACGTGTTAGACCACGTCTTTGGAGATTTGCTTGTAGGAAAGGATTGGATCTTTTCATATAAGCAGGACCACTGCATTTTAGTGGCAGCACAAGAATCTTAATGTTTTTTCCTGTTTCTTATTCTCCCTCTTTCCCTCACGCAGTTTGTGTGTATATGTACGTATGTATGTACATACATACATATATAAATAAAAAGTATTCTTTAGTTTTTCAGTGGTGAGGAGAGTCTCCTCTTCTGACTTTTAATTTAAATGTGAGAGACATGTCTTTGTTACTTCCTCTGCATCCATTTAGCAACACAAAAAAGAATTATGTGTCAGCTTATATGAGTGTGGTATATGTGTGTTTAGTCTCAGTCTATATCTACAACCTACTGAGCCTGATGTAATAACTCATGCATCGGTGACAGGCATTTTAGAAATGATCCACTATAAAACGGAGAGAAAATACATAGAATGTATAAACTTGTAGTATTATCTCCTTTCAGCTAGTTCCCCCTAAGCCCCCCCAAACAACTTCTTTCTACATTTTTATTCTGATCATCTTTAGGACTGAAAAAAAGATCTTTTGGCCTCACTCTCATTTTTCTGGCATTGCTTTTAATTAAAGCACTTCTGTTTCACAGACGATATTGTATTGATTACGATGGGAATATATGTTGCCTTGATGTGCCCTGCCTCCCCCCACCAGTGAGAAACAGTGGGTCTGTCCTGAAAAGATGTGGGTGGAAGGTAGGGGAGGATTCTGTTGCTCTGGGTGTAAAATGTATAAAATCATACGATCTCTGGGTAGCAGCTGTTTATTGACACCCACTTTACGCACATGAACCCGAGGGGTTCCCACGAGAGCGAGGGACTGACCAGCGAGTGCGGGAAGGGGGGCGCGATCTGCTCCACGGCATGACGCGTGCTCCTGAGCAGGGAGCAGGGAACGCAGCGCGCCCGCTCCCCCTCTCCCCTTCCTACTGCAGCCTGTAATAGAAAATAAATTAACATATTCACTTTAATCTCAGGCAGAGAAGAGCAGCGTATATTGCTTCTCTGGCAGCACAGGGTGCCTGTATCATCCCTGGGAGAGAGGGAACCCAGCTGCGAGGAGAGGCACCTTTGCAGAACAGGCGCCCGACGCAGGGCGTGCGGCACGGCTGCGGAAACGAGAGGGGCTGAGTGCCTGGCAGTCAGGCGGTAAACGCACAGTTTATTTCCCATCTCATTCTCTCCTTAGCTTTATTTAAAACTGTTTTGATAACAGGAGGCTTCTGGCTTTGGGAATTTAGCACAGGGAGGGGAGAACACTAAGATTATGTATTGCTGCCTCTGTATGTAGATATAATATAGTTTTTGTTGTATAGTACAACTTGAATTCAGAGGCACTGCTTCCCCTCGCTGCAGTTGGTAATACATCTAGCCGGAAAGCTTCAGTGGCATGGGGCAGGGATAAAAAGGAGAAGCAAAGAGTTGAAGAGGAAAAAGAGAAAAGAAAATGGATCGATAGAAAAACAGATAAAAAATAGAAAGGGGGATAGTGGTGAAGAGAAAGAGGAAAGAATGAAAGGGTTAGGGGATATGTTAGAAAAAAAGAAGGGAAAACAGGGAAGTGGCTTGAAGATATAAAGACATCACATTCTTCCAAAAAATGAGGATCTCCAGGAACCAGCAGAAGAAGAAATAGTGACAGCATGTTGCTGTAAGAAAAACTGAGCAACGGGAGGAACAAGAGAGAAAGCCTAACAGTAGAAATGAAGATAAAAGAAGAAAGAAGGGAGAATGCTTTTGAAAGTAGGTGAGGCTGGTAACAACAGGGAGGTGGTGGGTTGTGCACTGGGTGCAGAGATGCTGGTTGTCCCTTCACGGAGGGCCACGGTGGACAAAAATGCAAGGCTGGACCTGCCACTAGAACTCCCACTTCTCTAAGGAATACGTGAAAAGAGCTTGTATTTGTGGGCTATTTATTTGACATGCTGTAAAAACTTGCTTTTTATTAAGTGAGGAGAGAAAGTGAATCTGAGATAATACTCTAATTTGTAAAACAAAGTGTCTTTTCCTCAGCACACATAATGAAGGAGTCGTGCCGGAGCAGTGGAGGCAGCAGAAGGCAGCCAGAGTGAGCATCTGGCCAAGCCGGCCCCGCATATAAGAGATGCGGTAACAGTGGCCATCAGATCAGCAAATAATTAAACCCAAGAGTGATTAGCTTTTATCTTTGGGGCACTTTTGAAATCACTGTTTCAAGGCTTGTGCCTATAGATGTGACTTTACCACTGTATTTTTTCCAAGAAGCACCTTAATATCAGTGCCAAGCACTGAGTTAGGTTCAATACTTAAACAAGGGCTTTCCCCTGGTGACTTTGGAGGACGTTTCTTTGGAGCACGAGAGGCTTTCAGACGAGAGGCTAAAGGCTGACAGCTATTTCTGTTTCCTGCTGGAGTAAATGCCCATGCTTTCGGTAGCTCTACAGGTGTGATGAGTTGTCCCACCCCAGCAGCAGGTGGGATGGTGCAACAGAGATAAAATAAATAGTCAGAAGGTGGCTTGAGGAGGAGGATGTGTCAGCAAATAGAGCAGGTCCTAGTAGTCAAAAAGTAACCACAGAATCACTTAGTTTGCTTGTTCCCTCAAGTGACTCTTTCATTTACTCTCTCGTCCTTGCTGAGTTTTAACCAGCTTGTCTTCCTGTGCAGCCCAGGAGTCTCGCGTTGCCTCTGTCAGCGATGGAAGGGGGAGACGTGGCTGTGTGCGCTGGGGGCTCCTGTGCTTGGTGCAGAGGGACATTGGTGTCCTCAGCCGGGTGCTTCTCCTCCGGCGGCGGCTGGATGGAGCAAGGAACTGCTGGGAAAGGGCACTTGGCAGGAGCGGCACATCGATCGGTAATGAAAATAGGCCTTTTGTATTGATGTTGAGAATATGCTGAATATTAGCAAGGCAAAAAGAGAACAGCTGAATGCTAACCAGGAGCAGCTTATGGTTCGAGGCCATCAGCCGGTGCTGGTGTTTAGGAGGTGAGGTAGGGTGGGTTGCAGATCTGCTGGGGAGATGCCAAAGCTGTGATTTGCTGTGGCCGACACAGCTAGTGAGAGGCAGGTTTTAAATGTAGGAACTTTTGAGATCTAGCTCAGCTGTGAGAGCTGGCTTGTTTAGGCATATGTCCCTGTGGGCCCCTCAAGGGACAACCCTGGACCTGGCGGCATTGGCGTGACTGTTCAGGACACCCTGAGGCATCTGGCATGGCCAGTGTTGTCCTGCCCTCTGCTGAGCCCGGGGGCTGAGCTGCGTGGCTGTGTGATATAATTGTTATTTTGTTGTGCTCTTGCATGGAGAGTACCCAGAATAATGATAACCCCAGCACACAAGGACCTTGGTCCCAGGCCCCTGGCAAGGTGGTGCCGGTGCCCAGCTAATCCCGGCAGAGCTGGCCCTGGCCGTGATGTCAAGCGCATGCCAGAACCGGTGGCCAGGTTTCATCCCTCCCCCTCTGCCACCTGGGACTAGTGAATCCTGGTTCCTAAACCAGGATAGCAAGGAAGGCCATCCAAACAGACCTTGCCTATGGTTTAAATTGCTGACTAACACGATGAAGACCTGGTTTAATACTAATGCTACCTCCTTCTTATGCAGCACTTATCACCAGTAGATGTTAGCAGCATTAGTTTGAGCTAGGATTCAGATCCTCACCTAGAGCTCCTCCTTGCCCAGATAAATCAGGTTGCCCTGTCTATGCTAGAAGTATTCGTTATCACATAAACCTTCACCTTTTGTCTTAATATACATACTCCGATGCAGTATGGTAAACTTGCCCATGGAGTAAATTATGGACAAACTGAACTAATGGCTATAGACAGGTGGGAAGGACAGGTCGCTGATGGGTTTGTGGCACAGAACGGGTGTCTGGAGTCTCTTTCTTTGTCTGAACAAAGAGCTGCATCTCTCTGAAAACAAAATAAATGAACGAAGGTGAGGATCATGTGCTCAGTTGCTTTAATTCCTGTGAGAATACTGGGACTGAGAAAAATGGGAGTAAAAATATAAGAACTTAGAAATGACTGAGGATGATTCCTAAGAAGCGTAGTCAAGAAACTAGATAAATAATGAAAAACCCAAAGGAAAAATCCAGCAGTGTTCAGACCTCTTCATGACAGGCAGTAAACAGAAGCCCTTTTCTCTTGAATGGAAGTGAAGGAGAAACATCAGAAAAACTGGTTTAGATTTTTATGTCATGGCACAATATGGCTGACATTTCATCTGCTACCTGTTAAGATGCAATGTTTAGTTACAGTGTCCTATTTTCTTCAATCTTTTTTTTTGTTTGAGCATGTGTAATTTAAAGCCATTTGAAGAACTGGAAATGAGAAATGAGCTGTCTTAAGCATGCAAGGTCACTTCCTTAAAATTTGGGCCTTAATGACATGCAGAATGGGGCTCGCTTAATTTGTGCTCCAGGCAGTCTTTGATTTTTGCACAGTTCCTTTGGGCTCAGCTTTTTATAGTGCTGCCGTGGGAAGGCGATAGTCATATTTCTCTTCCTTAAGGGGGAAGGGGACAGGTTCCTTCCTGTTTACTAGGCGGCCAGGGGAGTTGCACCAGCAGCGCGTTTGGCCCGGTATATGAAGAAAGCTATTTCTGGAGCTGCTTTGTTTACCGAGTGGGTCTGAAATGATGAACAGCGCGAGGCCTTTTGTTTCTGCAGAATAAACTGTGAAGCGGATTTTTTTTCCCCTCTTGTCCACCCCCATCTCACAAGCACTTGGCTTAAGATGAGCTCTGACCCATTTGGGAGCTGGCTGCTCGCGAGGTCGGAGGCCAGGTATCAGCTGGGGAGGGAGAGCCAGCGCTGCCATGAAAACCTTTCTGCGAGCATGCACAGCCCGGTGGGGGCCTGGGGCATCAGCTGCGTGAGGACGTTTCCTCTCTCTTCTGCAGACTTTGCCCGGGGCATCATACCTATTTTATAAACCTCTAGGTTGTTTTCCCATGTTTCTTGTCAGAGCCTGAACTGCCAGCCTCATGCCTTGGGTTGTCTGCCCAAGCTGTGAACTGTGGCAATTAAACCAAATTCCCAGCTTGTGCAAAATGCCTCAGTCTCTCCGTCTGACTTGGGATTCAGCAACACGTGAGCATCCCAGGTGGACTTTCCAAGAGGATGAACAATCTCCTAATGCACTTCCCGTTGCAAATACTGCTCTGCAGCCGGGCTGGTTGCACAGGCGAGAGGCGTCTGGATGTCACAGGCAGAGGAAATGTGTCAGGTGCAATCATTCGTGCTGCCTATAGCAAATGCAATGCTAGGATCGGAGGTCTAAAACTCAAGTAAATAGAACAGAACAACTGATATAAGGTCTAAAATAAAATGTTCTAACTTGGGGCTAGCAGATAGGCTCATCCTCTTTCCTACTTCAGTTTTACTTGTTCACTTGCACCCTTTATTTCCTTCTTTCTTCCACTGGCTTAGGGTTTTCAGTAACATTTTTTGTTCTTAGGGGATATAAAATAAATAGTTAAAATCCCAACCTTTGTGATTTTCCCTGTATTGACAAAGCCTGATGGATTCTCTGCTGAAGGCACTGACTGCTTTCCAGCACGGACAAAGCTGGCAGAGAAGGGGTTTTTTGCTGGGAACATAAAGCTAGCCATTTTGGTGAATTAAAACTTTGAATAAACTCCATTGAAAGCTGCTTTTTTGCTGGCCTCTTTGAAACCATCTCTCCCTAAAGAAGTCCCAGCAGGTCCCGGGGTGTCATTATACCATTGCACTGTTTTGATACTGTAAGCTCTCCGGGAAGCGCTGGGAAGTGTTTGGCCCAATGAGCCCCCTTCCCATTTGCCACTCTGGGTGCTGTTGGAGTACAAATACTAAGTAACAGTAATAATAGTTAATATGAAGAGCCATAATAATGGTGTTCAGGCAATAGTATCACTGAAAGCTATTCCCGTGCCAAATGCCTCAGCCACTTTGCTGTAAAGCTCTTCCAAAAATGACAGCAGGAAATGGGAAAAGTATCTTTTCTCTTCTCTCTTTTTTTTTTTTTTTAATTTCAAAGAAGTTGTCTTCAGGACAACAAAACTGTTCTTGCTCAAGCTGTCAAAGAAAAAAAATCGCATTGAGGCAGAGACCGAGCTTAAAACATCTCGGCTGGAGCAGGAGCTGTTAGGCAGAGTTACGAGCGGCTGAAGAGCGGCTCCACACAGGCTGCAGCCCTCCAGGGCGCTCACCAGCACTGGCTCTGCTCCAGCCTGGCTTCTTACAGGACCTAGTGGTGCCCTAATGGAAAAATGATGGCTGGGATGCTTGGGTGTCAGGAGACAGCAGGAAGAGAAAACGGGAGTCTGGATAAAGCTGTGCCCCATCACTGACTGGCCCATATTTTGCAGAAACTGGAGATGGGTATGATTAGGCTCAATTCTCTTTTCATGTGGATGAAATGCCTTTGACTTGAAGGGAACCAGTCCTTGCTGGGCCTTAGTGCCGGGGAGAGCGGGACGATGCTGCTGCAGTCTGTGGCCTCTCTAATGAGCAGGATATTCTGCGATTGCAGCCGCAGCCAACAAACGTTGGTTAAGCTGAGGCTTAACCACCAGGGACCAATTCCCCCTGCTGGAGCTGAGAGCCAAAACTTCTGTCAAAAAAGCAAATGAGGAAAGAAAGTGATGTGAGATCAGATATCTGCACAATCTCATATTTTGGAGCATCCAAAGGGACGGCAAAGCTGTTCAGGGAAAGGTTTAGTCCAGCTTTGCATCGTCTTCTATGCAGGCAGGCAGCATGCCTGAAAGCTGGTTTGAAGCCCATTTCAGATGGGAATGTCATTGCTAATAGCCTGTAATTGCTGAATCTTGTCCCAGTAATACTGCAGTCGTATCTGTGGAGGATTTTACCGAAAGCTCTGCAAAGCACAGCCCTGGTTTAATGCATCCTCCTGTATATCACCGGTGGGGATGGTGAGGCACAAGGAGCAGTGTGAATTGCCCCGTGGGCCAGCCCGAGCCAGGGCATCCCTTGGTGACTCTCCATGCCGGCCGTAGCCACCTGGCGACATCTCGCCTCTCTTGCACACTGGTGCGTGGTGGCTCAGAGTTGGAACTGGAAGTTGTTGCCTCTTTGACATGTGAAATAACTGACCCAAGTACACCTGGTATGTTAGCAACTCATTTTGAGTCTCAAGAGAAAATAAAGCCTTTTGAGCTGATATCACATGCAATGGGGGGAGAGGGACAGGCTGGCAGATGGGGTTGTAACTGTTGTTAGAAATGAGATCTACTTGGAATCTGAGAGGGTTTTAAAAACTACTGTGTTTTACATTTTCTCTACCCATATCTACATTTTACTGAAAACACAAAATGTGAAATTTAGATTAGGATATATCAAAGCCAACAAATTCCAGGAGCACTGACTGAGACACAAATGTTTGAATTTTGTCAGGCTTCAGGATATCTCCCTAAGCAAAGCAGAGCTGCCCAGCCAATGGAGGAAGTTAAACACAAGGGAGAAATAATTTCTTTGTTCCACTGCTGCCAAATGATGGATGCTTAACAAAGCATGCATGTAAACAAGCATCATCAATATTTCTTAGCCATCTATTATAGCTATCAGGGCTGGTCATATTCTGAAGGACAGACATGCCAAAATTCCTTGCTAAAAAACATAAGAACTTTTGTGTTCGAAGTAATTGTAATAATCTCTCTCTGACTCCCCCTTGCCTGTCTGTCGTACTCCATTCCGCCCTTCTCCCTCATCCCGCTGTTCTCTCCATCAGCCGGAGTGAAGTGACGTCTTCAAGAGTGGAGAAAGAAGCATCTCCCTCCCCCGATATTATGAGTGTACATTAGTGGATCTGTGTAGTAATAGATAAATCAAGAGCCTGATTGGAAAGGATAAATATGCCAGAACAGTCAGCAATACCAAAGATACCCCATAAATTGAATGTCTGAGATGAAAGTAGCTGCAGTGTATCAGCAGAGATCAAATGGCCCCATCCTGCAGTGAGTGGTGCCCAGGAAGCCAGAAATAACTTCGCTAAAGTTAACAGATGCTCCAGATTTGCATCAGCGTAATCACAAATGGAATTTGGTTTTCTTAGATGTTTGAAGTTGGCATATACATCTCATGTCTGATTGAGTTTGGTCTGGTCTGCTCCAGGAGAGCCAGGGATGGGGCGCCATTTTACTCTTTTTTAGTTTTTAATAACTCTGGGTTTTAGAACTTCCGCTTATTATTGCAGTGGCTGACAAGGGACCTACAGGAAAATCCAGCTTTATTGAAACTGAAAAGGTCAGTTTTGCTGAGCGTTTCCATGGTGAAAATAATAAATTAAATATATTCAGACTTTTCAAGCTATTCAGATCTGCAGGTTGAGCTGACCAACTGGAAGATTTTCCTCCAAGCTATTTTAATAGTATCTTGTTGCACAGCTTGTATGTGTGGGTTTCCCCCCCACCCAATCAAAAAACAGTTATTCTCTCTGTTTAGCCAGATTCTTGCAATGCTGTCTATGGACAAACCATTAACAGGAGCTATGAGAAGGATCCAAAGGGAACTGGGAAGGCAGCTTTTAAGCATAAGCATTTCTATTTCACTGCTAAGGGCTTGATCTGCTTCCCCTTCACCTCTGTGGGCAGACTCCGATTGATTGTGCCCATAAGGGGTGTTTTGAGCAAACAGTCCTTTATTTGCCTCTATGGCAAATGCCATTTAGGCCTCCAGCCATCTCCCACTGAGTCCAGTGGAAGGCTTTGCTTCGAGTTCAGTGTGGGTTGGATTGGTCTATAACAGGGCCGAGTTAAAAAGGACTTGGACTGATTTTGGCTCATTCCTCAGGTGAGCACTATCTCTCTTTCACTACTTGAACGTAAATGGTATTTGAAACCACTGTCAGCTTAGTAAGGAGACAGAGGCACTGTTCTCCAGGGTGTTGCCCCTGGAAATGGTTGTCTTTGTCGGCACTACAAACCAGCAGAAAATTCCTGCCCCCAGCAAACAGATACTAGAGTTGGAGAGACACGTCTGTTCCTGTGCCTCCCTGCCCCGTTTCAAGGATGGAGCAGCTAACACGTTTCTTGTTCACCGGCTGTAACTAAAAGCTCTCTGGATTTTCAAATAATTCCTTCTCAGTTTCACATACTTTCTATATTTCTTTTCTTTTCTGCTTATTATTGAAGTGCTATAGGCACAAAAGAAAGGTCTTCCTGTTTTAAGAGTTCATCTGCTCCTACCACTCACTGCTAATTAGTTCTTTCTTCCCATAATTTTGACAAAACTCTCTCAATAACCAAGCATGGTGGTGTCTAGGACAGGGCTTCTTCGCTTCTCGAGCGTGCAGCACCAGCACTGTGGAGACCTTTCACATAACCACATAAAAGGGTGTCTATAACCTCCCCTGGCTATTGTGTAGACGACATAATGTGTCTAAGCTATTTAAAAGGTGTAGAAAAGAGATCTCGCTGAGAAGCGAGACCAGTGAAATGTGTCTCCATTTCACAGTCAGGCTGCAATCTCTACCCCGTCTCTGATGTCAGTAAGGTTGGGGCTGTGACACCTGCTGAGTATTAACAAAATCCTAAGTAACCTGTGCAGGATTTCAACCTAGAAGCAGAGTATGCAAAGGGATGGTCATCAGTGGCTGGGACGGTCATCAGCGACTGGACCAGCCGGCGTCTCCGGCAGCTCGCCCCCACCGGGAGCCTTGGTCCCCATCGGTGCCATTCAACGTTGCTTCCTTCCATCCTGACAAGCAACAGAGGCAAGATGCAGAGAGGAGGGGATCGCAAATCAGCAGGACTTTCCCTGCAAAGACCAGCACCTAAGTGCTTTTGTTCTGCAATTTATTTTGCACACATGTTCATATTTTTTTGCATAGGCGAGCCAGTGCTTTGGAAGCAGCCTTTGCCCCCCTGACTGCACGCAGCAGGGCTCGGGCAACACGCTGAT
This sequence comes from Apteryx mantelli, assembly GCF_036417845.1. Taxonomy (NCBI): domain Eukaryota; kingdom Metazoa; phylum Chordata; class Aves; order Apterygiformes; family Apterygidae; genus Apteryx; species Apteryx mantelli. The sequence goes on from NC_089987.1 coordinate 12,002,727, forward strand.
TGCTCCTGTCCTGCGGCCAGCGTGCTGTCGGTCCTGCACCCCGGGGCACGGGAAACTGTGAATTACAGACTGCGGTAATGCCATGGGGAGGTGGTACCGGGAGGCTGAGCCCTTCCACAGCGTGTGCACGCAGCAGGCCCTTGAGGAGGAAATTGTCAGGCTAATTCAGGAGCTGCCTGGGCTTTAAGTCTTGGACCGGTGCCCTTCACTGCCTCCTGGACTCATCTTTTTATCACTGCTTCTCCTTCTGCTCTCGCTGCTGCTCACCCCTCCATGACCTTTTTCCAACTCTAGTAGCTTTTCTCTTAGCATCACAAGAAGCAGGGAATGGCTGGATCTCATATTTTACTTGCAAGACACAACTCTATGTAAATTGAGGGAATTGGCTTTGGTTGTTTTTCTTTCTTTTTTTTTTCTTTTTGCCCATAGTAGACTGTAATGTGTTTAACACCGTAATCCTGTATAACATCCTTGCAGCTTTTATAGCTCCAGTTTTCCTACATCCTTATACCTGTCAGTTCCTCTGTGTGATACCATGTAGCATGTGGCTGTACGTAGTTGACAGGAAGTTGTGTGTCGTTCCTCGTCTTACCTGCCTTACCGCCCTCCACCAAATCCTGTGGTTTTGCTCAGTTCTCTCTCAGGCAAGTTTTTCCCGCACTTACATGCATTAAAAATTCCCAACCTAGTAGCTTTTAGCTAGTGTTGCTGACTTCAGAAGCATTCTTCGGTCTACACAGCTCAAACCTGTTTCATTTTGCATTCAACAAAACATGAAGACTGAAGAACTGGAAAACAAGCAGATTTCAAACTTCAGTTATTCATGACCACTTTGAGTTTATACTCGCACTACACTGCACACGTATGTATGCATATTTGCTCACTTACTGTGGTTTAGGGTTTTTATTTCTCAGTGCAGGCAGTTTTGCTATTAAAATCTGCAGAAGTTTTAATTTTTAAAAACAGATAAGCCCCCCTGAGTTGGTATATGTGACTTTGTTCCTTTCCTTTTTCCAGTGACAGAAGTTTAAATGTAGCGAGCAGACTCAGAACAGGAACAGCCAAACACCTCTGGGATCAAAATGAAGACCCAGTAAGTAGCTGTTTCAGTCCCCATTTGTTAGGGAATATGGTGAACAGTGCAGACTTACTCACTTACTACACAAATGAAATAAAATGGGTCCTTGCCCCTTTCTCCCACAGCATAAATCCAATCTGCTGTGACAGAATATTACTGTGATGTATGGTATTGTAGGAAGCAATTATGGAGATGGAAAGGAAGAAGAAATAGGCAAAAATTATTACTACCAATCATTGTTTACTTTATAGCTGAGCAGAGAGGCCTATTTTTACACAGTAGCTCTACAGTCTCATAAAAAAGACAACACAGACAAATATGGGGAGCAAAGGAGTGTAATTAGGCTACTCCATGGGTGAAGATGCGAGGGCCAGAGACCCGAATGAAGCGAGGTGCTCTGGATCATGCAAGCCATTTGTGGCAGAGCTGGGCACTGATGACAAGAGTCCCAGGGCAGCAGTGTTTTATCTGAAAGATTAGCTTTCCTCCTATTAATAATGAATATGATCTTTCAAATAAGATTTTATGTATGTTTAAATTTAATAGCTCATCCTTCTGGAAAGGCTCAGCCCTGCTAGGTACTACATCCAATTTGGGTTGGTTTAGATCTGTTGGGAACTGAGGATGCTCCTGTCCTCCTGAATCAAGCCCTCGGTAAGGCGGATGCTATTGACAGATTACCATTTATAGCTCTTTATTGCATCCTGCAGGTTTATTGCAACCGCCTCTCCAGCCCAGCTCTCCCTCCCTCTCTCAGAGCAAACATAATGTACAGCTCATGTAAATATAAAACATTAAGCAATTACTAGGTTATTTCAGATGCAGCGCTAATAATACATCATTTCTGAAGACCACAGCTTCAGAGGCAGGGCGTGCTGTACCCGTCACCGCATGCCGTGCTCGCAGGGAGGCGAGCGCAGGCGCTACTGCGCTGTCGCGGGGTCATCGCTCGCCCGCCCCAGGACGCAAAGGGGAGTCCCCGAGGTCAATGCGGTCAGCAGAGCAACCCGAGGGAGCTGAGCGCCTGTCTGCTTACACGGTGTGCAGAAGGTATTCAGACGGCAGGCTGCAATCTCCTGCCCTTTTCTGTCGCCTCTTACATCCCCGTCTTTCTTTTGTAACGACTGCAAGTGCTCTGCTGAAATAAGAAATGGTGAATTTGAGCACTTGTCGTATTTGACGTCCCTAAGGCAAATCGCCTGGCACCAGCTTTCAGAGGCTGGATGTGGGCTTCTTGCCAGAAATGAAGGTTTCTGAATTCATTTGGCTTTGGTGCCCTGAGCCCTCCCCCAGGCTCCTCTCCGGCTCAGCCCCGAGCAGACGCCTGGGTGACGGAGGAACGCCGGCGGGAAGGAGCGCGTTGCTGCCGCGGGCCGCGGGGCAGGGGCCGCTGTGCTGCTGGCCGGCCCGCAGCCCGCTGCGCCCTCCGCGTCTCCAGACCCCCTCGGGGCTCGCCAGGGCACTGACGTTAGCGATACCAGGTAACACTATCCCCAGGTCGGCCCCGGCCCCCTCGCGCGGCCCAGGGGCCCCCTGGAAGCGAGGGGGCGTTTAAGGCACACACAAGGTCAACCTGCCCGCGACCAGCCCTGGTGTAAGACGGGGCACTGGCCCTGTGCCCTTTGCAATAGGATATATCTGAGGGCGTTAAACTTTTTAACACGTGTGGAAGGCACACTGGTGGGGCATCTCGGGAAGCTCGTGCTGCCCATGCTGCACCTGTTCAGCGGGTGAGCAGCAGAGCCGGTCTCCGGGCCGTCAATCCGGCACCTCAACCAGCGTGGAAGGCCCCAAGAAGATGCTTTCAAAGAAAGGTACAGATGCCTTTTGCTTCCTTGGATTGGAGAGCTGAAGAAAGCCGGGGTGTGCTCAAGAAGCCTGCTTACTTCTGTTCGTAATAATCCGTCTTCTGAATTTCTGAAGTTCATTCGGTAATACACTTAAATCGATGTGTTGCGGGTTATTACTGTGTAGTAAACTCCGAGTGAGTCATAGACAACGCACTAACCTCTGAGCTTTGCAAATTGCTGTGCCCTCTGCTAATTATTCCTGCTTTAACAGATTTTGTTTTGAATAGAAACATCATTGTTTCCATCAGAAATGGTTCCTCTACGAGCCTTGAAGGCTTGTCCCGCGTGGTGGCCCGGCGCGCTGGAGCTGGCCCTTGCCGAGGAGGGCTGGCTGGCACCGCGGCTGGCGGGCCCGGTGGCAGCTCCAGCTTTCTTCTGTAGCAGTGATAAATGAGGTTTTACTGATTGATTTTTGGCTGGCCTTTTCCAGGCATTTGGCTCACAGCTGAGCTAGTTGTCATAGCAGTAGTGGGGCTGCATGTGATCCTGATAAGGGGTCAGTTTGCTGACGGATTTTCTTACCCTTCCCTTTTTCCCTCTGAAAGTGAAAAATGTGCTGCTTATGTTTCCCTAAAAACAACTGATCTGCAGTCCCAGTTTGGGACCCTTGGTACTTAGATGCTTAGAGGGCAAGGACTGGTATGACAGGAAGAGAAGCAAACCTTGGGAGCGGGATGTGATTTGCGTCTTTGAACCGTGTTAAGTCTGGAGTACTAGAGGCGCACCTTTGGTTCGGGGTCTGTATTTAATTTGTGTACATGTAAGCATGAGAAGCTGTGCTCACTTGTCTCTGCATCATTTATTAATTACCTAAACAGCATTTATAGTTACGCTTCATTTATTTAGATTTTCTCTTGTGAGATTTCCTTGAGCCCAGAGCTCTCGAGAGCGTTAAGAGGACGTGGCTGTCACCTGGAGGTTACCAGCACGGCACTGCTTCGCGTTTGCTGTGACCATATGTAATTCTCATTTGATTTCGGGGTACGAGTTAGGGCCACAATCTAACTCTTTACAGACATTACAAAAATCTGTCAGGCTGAGCATTAATTGACAGTCTGTTTGGACGGCTCTGATTACAAACTGTAACAGGTTCGAGGCATGTTTGTATGTGGGGAAATAACTAAATTTGGGGCATTGTGAGGAAGTTTCCACAGCCCGTGCTTGTAATGGACCTGCCTTGTGAACGCATAAAAGTTTCCAGTATCAAGTCTATCCTATTGTTAAATTCAGAATTTCAATACATTTAAAGAAGCAGTGATTAATATTTCTTCACATCTTTCTTTCTGATATATATAATTTGCTGAGCATGGCTGAGACAGCTGAAATAAGAGACCTGCTATTTGGCCCTTTGGGAATCACTGGTCTGGTCTGGCTTTTTTTTTTTTTAAAGAAAGTTTTGACTTCTTATAAAAGCCTCAATCTCCAAAAAATAAATGTTTTCCACTCACAACTGGAGAAAATTAAAATGTTTTCAGCTTTCCCATAACACTTTTGACTGACTTTTTCAGGAGAAACAAACCTTTCTGGTGTTTCTCATTCTTAACCCTTCCCTCAAACATCCCCCACAAAAAATACCCAACACATTCATAAAAGAAAATCAGATGAAAATTTTTATGCAATCTTGGTATTTACAAAAGGAATTTTTATCAGCTCTCAGTTTGCAGAAGAAAATCTCATTCCTCTAGAAGAAACAACCCAGACATGTCTCTTTTAATGAATTTCAACAACGAGCATCAGTTTGTGATTTATTGGCCAAACTCTAGTCAAGAGACTCAGATATTGATAGTGCTGTGAGCAGGGAAGAGATTGGCAGGTAGCCTTTCTTGCATTTTGTAGAAGAAATGACAAATCCTTATTATTTATTAGATTATCTTTAAATAACTTGCCATAGTCCAAGGCTATCCTCTTTATTCAGCCAAAACTCACAGAGACTTCCAATAACTTGATCTGAGTTAGCAATTTAAACTAAGAACTCTGCGATTGAACCATTTATTGGTACAAGAATATTAAGCATCTGGAGATGATTTTCTAACCCCACAATACTTTCTGAGACTTTGAAACATTTTGATTTGGGTGGAATCAAAGCTTTTCAAAACAGTTCAGGTATGCAAGAGAGACACCTGGAGCACCAGACAGCCTGGCAGAAAAGGCTTAAATTTGGGTTTCCGCATTCTGGGTGCCTGCTCCAATCATCCGGGGAATTGCTGTTTGGGGAGCTGCTCTCCCGTATCCGAAGTATTTGAGTTTGCGGCTCCTCCAAGCCACAGGGCTATCCAGGCAGGCTTTGGAGCTACAAAACGGTTGATTTTTTCACTGAAACAGCACAAATGGGGAAGTTGATTAATTGACGTTTTCTGGCAAAAGATATTTTGCCAGAAAACCTGTACCCAGTTGTAATTAGATGACTCTATCTGGCCTGGATATTTCAGGCTTAAAATTCTATTTGGAGATCAGATGGTGAATTTTCACCACTGAGAGCAATTTCCTAAAAATCTGCTTAGTATTCTGGAAGTTTGCAGGATGGAGGAAAAAAAAATCAAAAAATGCTTAGGGGCAAATTTTCTGCTTGGTGCACAGGGAGTTTTAGCACATAATAACTGCAGTTGGGTGGGTAACTCACTGCACTGGAAATTTGTTCCTTAATATCTTGAGATTATAAGGCAGGGTAGTTTTCTACATAAAATTCTGGTTCTTTGCCTCTTTAGATATCAACTTTGTAACCAAGAGGAAGTTTACTGTTTGTAGTGCATAGAGGAGGGAAACAAATGTGCTATTGCATTAATCAAAACCAGCTGAAATAGCTCAGGTAAACTTTCTGCTGGTTGGCAATGTTACCATTTAAAAAAAAATCCTATGGTAATTGAATCTAATGTTTGTGCTGGAAGCTGAATGCATTTCAAATGTGAATTAAACCTATGCAATGTAGAGCAGCGGTGCATAATTAAGGCATTTCATAACTGGGATTGTTATCTTTATATTATGCACCAATTTTCAACACGTCTACAACCTTCTTTCCAAAATGAACCCAGTTCCCTTAGAATATAGGCATCATTTCAGCACTCACTATATTTTATTCCAGGAATTACAAAACAAATCAGGAAAGGAAATTAAAAAAAAAATGTATTGACCAGATTTTACCATTTGAGCAAGCTGTATTAAGAAACTTCCCAATGATTTCGGAAGGAGGAGAAGTGGGGAGGAGAGGACTTTAATAAGGCAGTTTGTTTTGGAGCAGCAGCATGTTTTGAGGTGAGTCACCTCCAGGTATTGCAGCCCTGCGTTTGACAGGGACGTTGGGATCCGCAGAGCAGTGTGGGCGACAAGGTTGTTTTGGAGCATACCTGATGCTTTTTCTCTTCAGAAAGCTTTGAACCCCTGAGCAATGGGAAGATTTGTTCTAGGTGATCAAGCTAAATCTAATCCAAATTAAATCCGTGATCCATGTCTAATGGAGATGTGAGGAGTCTCAGCAGCTGCTGCTTTGATCTCCTGATCCACTCGGATCAGACTGAATTACTCGCTAGTGGAGACGCTGCTGAAACCACCTACGTGGCAGGTTGGTTTTCAGCTTGTTTTGCACTGGGTAGGCCTCTCAGTGGGAGTAAAAATAGTCTGAAGGCCACTCAAGATCGCACTTATGAATATCAACCTCTTGAGGAGGATCACAAAGGACGGTAGAGCCCGGGGAACTGGGTCGAAGAAGGTGACAGGTGAAACAGCAAAGTTGGAAGCACAAAGCAGTGCTGAGAGCAAATGCAGGTTGTGCGCTGGGAAGAATTGAATTCCGGCTCTGTCTCCAAAATGCTCCTAATTAGAGCTTTCTGGAAGCTCTGATCTGCCTTAGAGGTTTTGACAGTGACTGGGACATGGATAACTTGGGGTGAGCGTTTTTGTTAATGTTGACTTCCAGACTGCTCTTGGATGCACTGGTAAACATGTTGGGTAAATTGTTAATTTTAGATTTAAATGTTATCAGATTTCCACAAGATCTTACTACATTTTTTAATTTTCTCCTGTTCATTATATATTACTCACAATATAGAAACTGTAATACTTTTAAAACTTCCTTAGTTCTCAAGATAGTTCTTAAACCACCCTAATCTGCCAGCATAAAACTCCATAAATGCACACACAAATGATTCCCTGTTATTACACTCAAAATATAAAGCAAACACAAAGAATTCAATTATCCTTTCCCAGTCACCATTAAATCAACATGGGAGGGATGAAGATCATACTAAAAAAATTAGTTTTAAAATGACTGTGTAAGGTGGAGAAGTTCCTCCTAGCCAGTGTTTGCAGGATACAATACCAGTGTCAAAATACCCTCTTGCATGGAGAATTTGGAAAGGGCAAAGGATCAGAACAAAATGTTACCAATAATGTTCTGTAAAACACGTTTCACTTCATAAGGGGTGCTGTAATAATTTTCTTCTAATTTTGACCTTTGTGGGTTTAACATCACAATGCCATGGTTGGAGCTTTAGATCCAGCTGAACACAAAAACCTAAAAATAAACCTAATTTGTTCTAAGGCAGAAAACTGAGGTCCATGCAACTTTACCGTGCAATTACAGGTGTGTTCAGCTTCACTCAACTAGTTCCTATAGAGAATTAGCTGATAACCCTTACAGTGCCAATTTAAAACTAGCAGCAGAAGCTGCCAAGAGACAGAACAGGCAAGTTCCCTGCAGCTTGATATTTCTCCAGAAGCCTTCTTCCAAATGAGTAATTTTTCTCCTGCTGCTAATTCATTAATATTACCATACTGCACATTCCTGTAAGATGTGGGAGTTTTTCAGGGGGAATATTTTCATCGTGGCTATAAGCACCGAAAGGCAACATGGTCCTGAATCGGGCATCACAGGGCTTTTGTATGCGATGAGTTTGACTCGTTGCAGTCAGGTCTTGATGGTTCAGGGCAGCTCCAGATCAGGGCTCCCTGCCTCTGCCTGCTTTTTAAGACCCTGTCTTCAGCAGACTTTGAAGCCGGCTCTGTGCAGTTAACATAAAAGCTTTGGACTGAGCAGCAGTCCCAAAGAAACAAAGCTGGACCATATGAGGTGAATTTGAACTGGCTAGGTCACCAGCAAGGGGGCATTTTAAGTGCAATTGAACAAGCTGTCTGATCCTAAAATTTGATTAAGAACAGATAAAATTATATTGCTGGGCAGTTAGAGACTTCTCCGAGACCAGTTTAAGCCCTTGCCCAGGGCAATCCATGAATATTCAATGTAATGACCTCTCTGATAATATTGCAATCACCTAAACATACAAATCATGGCAGTTTTTATCCTTAGAGCAGGATACGTTTTTCATTATTTTTCACCTCGATTGACTGGCACGCCTTGAACTGGAGTGGTTAACACATCCTGATAGCTGTATGCGGCTCCTGGCTAAGCCTTTCTCATCATCTGATTGATTATTTGAAGTCTGAAGTAGTTGGGTGAGCACCAGCTGAACTGGTTTCCGACTATCTGCGTGGCATAAAGCATGCTATAAATGTGGGAGTGTTCAAATTTGGTCTGCAGCTCTGATAGGGACATTCTTCCAGACAAATGAAGGGCTGGGCTGTTTTCTCCGTAGAGCCTCTTCTTGGAGGCCCCAATCCGTTGTCACGCAGGAGGTGCCTTTCCAGCAGGCTGAACATGGATCCGTGTCTCCCTGCACATGGCGTGTCAGTGAACACCTGTCTCATGGGAACTCAGAGGACTAGGCTGGTTTGTGCGACGGCTGGCAGTGTGGAGGACATGGCTAGCAGGCTTCCCAGGGGTTATCTCTGGCTGTTGCAGGGCCAAATTTACCTGTTTGGTAGGGAGAGAATCAGAAAGAAATGGGATTGTTAAGGGACCTCAGGAAATGATTGTATTTATACCTCTGCCATTCCTGACAGGTTCTCTTTAACACATTCTTAAAGACCTCCAGCCTAATATATTCTTCCCTTGGAGGCTTTAGTGCTCCTTTGGTATTTAACTGTTGTGGGGATTAGAACATTTCTTTTTTTCTAATGCCTAACATGAATCATTCTTGCTGCCATTAAAAGCTACTGCTTCCAGTTCTGTCAAACATGGACAGATATTGTACTCCTTATGCCTTTGCAAAAGAACTTCGGCTACACAAATATATTCATTCACTGTCTCCATGTAGGTCTGTTTGGGGGATTTTGACCTCTCTCACTGCTATCCTTTGGACTCTTATCAATTGGTCAAGGTCTGTCCTGAAGGGCAGTGCCCAAAACTGGATGTAGTTTCCCAGCAAAAGCCATATCAGTATTGAGAAGAATGGAAAGGTTGCTTTGTGTGTCTTGCAAGCTCTCCCCTTATTTATGCATGAATGTTTGTCTCTATCAGAATTGTGGCATTCTTGATTCACACTCAGCTGTAATTTACTACAATTGCTAGATCTTTTTCTAAAGAACTTCCAACTAATCAATTTTTCTCCATCCTGTATTTGTGCAGTTGATTATTTTTGCATGCCCTAATTGAAATGCATCCTATTGTTTGTGCGAGTTCTCCAGCTTGTCAGGACCATTTGCAATTCTGATCCTATCCTCCCACACATTTGCAGTCCCTTCTGGCTTGGGGTCATTTGCAAACGTACTGAGAATATGCTGTTCTCTCTGCCAGGTCACTACTATGACATTGAACAAAACTGGCTCAGGACAAAGGTATTCCCCGAGGAATACCTTTGTTTTGCACATCCTTCCATTTTGACAGTAAACAATCAATAACTCCTGCCTGGTTTTAGTCATCCAGTCTTTCTTGCATTCACCCACAGTAGTTTCATCTACATCATGTAACCATAGCTTATACAAAAATATCATGTGAAACAGTGTCAGAGACTTACTAGATGAAGTATGACAGTTACTGTTCTCCCTTATCTGCAAGGTCTGTTACCTTGTTGCAAAATTAAATTATTTTGTTTTGACATTAGTTTTACCTGACAAATTCACCTGTGCTGCTGTTCATCTCCTTCATATCTTCCATGGGCTTGCAAATCACTTGTTTATTTGTTCCAGAACTCCTCGCTGCTCTTTTATTCCTCCACTCTGCCATCCTCCCCTCTGTTAAACATGGGCGCTGTCATTTGCCGGCTTTCCCATGCCTCCTCCATGAGCTCTCAAAGGTGAGCTCCTAATGATGTCCCTGATTGGTTCAGCCTAACAAGCTACAGACTGTATACTTTAATAACTAATTGACTGGCTGTAGTAATCTGAAACTCTTGAGTCTGTTTCTTTTCTTTTCTTAATGTAGATGTTGATAGATACTTTCATCATAGATCTTAATTGTTAGCCATCTACATGGCATTGACCTTTTGATGAAGACTATTGCATAAAAGGTGCCTTGAAATCATCTGCTAGCAGCACTCACCACCACGGAGCAGCAGTACAAACCAGCTCTCCCTGGTTTTCCTCTTACAGTTCAGTTCCTTACAGAGCTTCCTAGTTGTACCGTGTTTTGTGAATTTTCTATGCTGATTTTGCTGCAACCTACTTTGCTATTTGTCAATATTTGCCTTGATAGGCAAATGGTAGGCTGGACACTTTGTAAAACCACTTCCCACAGGCTTGCTAGAGGCAAAGAGGGAACATCCAAAGCTTGGGGAACTTGCCAGTGCACGGAGGCTCTCTGCCTTCTTGGGGAAGAGGGAAATCTTCCGGGTCTTGCAGGAAGTTTGCTAAAAACTGGAAAGGCAATGAGTTTGACACATGGGCTGTAGATGGTATCAGGGTGGCTTGGTTAGCTGCTTTGGCCTGGTGATTTTCTTATTGTATTGGTTGAAATATATTTTATGGTGTCCTTGTTGGCACAAGGAAGACTGGATAAGGCTGTGGCTGGATGTGTTGAAGCCAGGTGGAAGGTGTGCGGTCTTGGGATGGGTCACGCACCCTGCTCTGACAGCGCTCAGCAGCCAGGAGGGAACAAGCCTCCTGCCTTCAGCCTTGGTCCGTATGGGGGACACCTCACGTGAGCCTCGGAGGGGCACAAAGTGGCCTGAGGCACGCTGCCGAGAGCAGGTCCCTGCTGCGCATCCCAAACTGCTCGGCAATCAAACAAAAATACATCTTACAGTCACTCCTATCCCTCATTCTAGGGCTATGCTCAGTCAGTGTAGACTAATTAGATGATCTGGACTTTCATTGTACCATTTAGGAGGCACGAGGCAACCAGTAAATATCGCAGACTGTCCTTGTGTTCGTGCATAGCCCTTCTCTTGCATTCCTATCTCCTGCTGATAAATACAGCAGAGCCAAAGGACGGCAGCTGAGAGGAAATTGCAGACAATGAATGTCCTCTGGCTAGCCATTCATTGTGATATATGGAAGAATTGTGTTAATTTATATAAAGTGGCTTTTGCTAAGGCTGCTTCTACTTGAATTTGTTTTTTGAAAAGAAGAAATTATTCTGCCTCCTTACTGCAGACTTCTTAATGCTTGTTGCATTCTTCCGGCAGGTCACTCAGTACCTGGAGCATCCCACTGCTTTTGTGCCATGGATGAAACAGTGTCCGTTGTTTCTCCTTCAGGCCTGACCCCTCCAATCCACATCATGGGGCGTCTCCGCTCCTGTGGGCTCAGCCAGCACGTGGGGAGCCTCGTGTGGAGGGTTTAAATGAGACAGTCTTGCAGGGTCTGACGCCCCCCTTCTAGTCGCAGTCCTTGGCTTCTCAAAGTTGTGGCTGACTCCTTCCTTCGATGTCCTAATTCAGTCTGATAAACTAACTAATAAACCCTTTACTACTAATGAAGCACTATTACTTTCCCCCCTTGCTTTTCTCCCTGAACCTTTGTTGCATCTTTTTTACATGTAAATCCTCTGCCTCATTTTCTTTCTATTACTGCTCTCATATTTGTCACTCACCTATTTTAGGATTTTTTTTCTGCACCCGATAGACTGGTAAATGAGAACTGGATACCTAATAATTAGATAAATATCTAACTCCTGTGTGAAGATAGGATTAGTAAGGTCAAGACTAGATCATTCTGAAGGAAACCAGTAGGAGCTAATGAATAAATCAGAGTTTGAAATCAAATTTCTTCCTATTTACTATTTTTAAGGATAAAAGAACATGGAAATACTAAATTGCATTGAAAAACAATTTTAAAACTGATAACTTTTTTAACACAATACATCATCAATGTATGGAACTCGCTGCTTTGGGATATCAAAACTATAGTGATGTTCACAGGAAAAGGAGCAAGGCATTTATTTATATGGCTAATGTGAATACATACCATTAGAGAAGATTAACTAAACAGAAGAAATTTGTAAAATGCATATTTAAGATATATTTATAGATGCGTGTTTGTGTGTGTGGTCAGAAATAAAACCTCTGTCTTCAGATCATAAATGAAGCACTGACGGGAGAGTTTTGTTATAAAACACCTAGGTGCGTGCACAGTTCGCTGAAGCACTTGGCGCGCGGCGCTGTCGGAGATGCCGCGCTGGATGGACCAGACCCTGGTCCGCGTTAGAGCCGTTCCTGGCACAAGCGCGTATGGCACCGGGTGCAGCATGTCCTGTCTGTTGAAGCAGTAGGGCGTCTTAGCTGGTCTCATTTCATGTGCCTGTTGGCTTTTGCTGAGGACAGCAGAGCTGGCACTTCTGTATTTCGGAAAAGCTTCAGGAGACCTCCTAATGAGAATGTGTCACTAGATGAATTTTAGTTGTTTAAACCTTTTAATATTAGGTTCATAGAATAAGGTTCTGCAAGGACGTGAGCTTTGCACTGCTGGTGAGCACCACGAAGTGATTCTGCCTGGGAGGACACCTTGGAACGTCTCTCCTTCCCCAGGTACCTGCATGTACATACAAATGCACATGCACACACACACATCTTCCTAAGAAGCATTTCCTCTTATTCTTTTGTTTGATTTTTAAACACCAATACTTTTGTCACTATTTTGCTGTTCATTCCCTCTTCAAACCTGATGTTAACTAGCACATTGGATCTAAAACCAACCGTAAATGCTATCACTGACCGAGGCATGGCATTTGATTAGAAATAACCGCAACTATTGCAACAACAGCATTGGCAATAGAATAACAAAGCTAAGCACATCTCTAGAGGGCTCTACACACTGAATGATCGAAGCCTTGTAAATCCTGTCAGGCAGCAAAATACTGGTGTAACTCGTTAGCAACAGATGCTAAGGTAGCGAGCAGGAGTCCATCTCCCAGAGTCCAAGTGAATTCTGCCAGCTGTGGGGAACAGCGGGCGCTGGCTGTGTTTTTAGTTGCATTGCCTGATCCCCTGGGTGCACTAGGCATGACTGAGGGTCTTCTTGCGCTTGGTGCTGTATAAGGACAGAACAAATTGGAGATGTTTTCACCCAAGGAGTGCGAGTACAAGATGATCCTGAGCAGGGAGACAAGCAGGGTGGGAGGCTGCGGTGGGGGAGCGCGGGCCAGCGGCGATGCCTTGTGCCTTGTCGGCATCGCAGCAGTACAGCAGACCAGAGCCACATCTAGGTTTTGACTAGGGAGGCATAGGCATCAATAATATTAGAGGAATAGATATTATTGTAACTCTTTGATAAATAGCTACAGCAAAAAAGAGGCAAATAAGATGTTGTGATAAAAAGACAAATAGATTACACAAGATACACTAGAAAGAAAACAAGTTACATAGCTTTATAAATCACTCCAAGGAGTTATGTGATACAAAACTTTGCTCTTTGCTAGAGAGGCTAATGGGGAAGTATGGGTAGTACCTGAAATCAGGAGAACAGGACAATGGTAAATGAGAGAAGTTACATGTAAGGAGAGGCACTAGGATTGCAGGAAACTCTTTATTTTATCGATATAACATTTAGACCTGGCAGGTTAGGCAGACCTGGATTCAGATCTATCCTACCACTTTTATCAATGAGTTCAGCTCAAAGAACAGAAAAAATGTCCACAAAGAACTCGGGGCCTCGCAGAAACTCCTGGTGACTTTGGCCCTTGGAGCAGACCTTGTATTTGGTTTCCCTGTCCTGTTGAGCAGCTGTGTGCTTCCTGATCCCGCTGCATCTGGGATCATGTCTCCCACACTCAGAGGGAGCTGGGTCAGGGGCTTCATCCACAGCCAAGCAAAAGTGGGTGATGTGAAGCTCTGTCCATAAGGCAGCAGGAGACAAATCTTGATAAGCTCCTTCTGGAAGGGATGGGGGGGGGGCAGATGAAACATCAGCCAAGGGAGGGTGTTGGCAGCATTTCTGAAAGTCCCTCCAGAGCTGATGTGTTTCATTCCTCTTTATAATCTTCTTGAGCTAAATGACACATTGATAAACTGTCTAGGATAAATAGTGTTTTCTAGACATTACCAGACAGTGGGGACTTTTTCAATGATCCTTTGTCACCGTTTAAGATCAAAAAGGTTTGTAACCAGTGAAATGGGAGGAAAAAAAGCTTCTTGATATTGCAGAGGGTGTTTAAGTATCCCATTGTTTAGTTAACGTGTTTTGACAGATGTGGTTTCAAGATGCATAAAAGTCTAAAACAAAATACCTATATAAACCTCATCAGTTGAGGATTGGAATTTAGATTTACTTCTTACTGAATAGAGCTATTGTGTTGTACTATGAAGCTAGTGAAAATGCATAGCCATAACACTGCTTGGATTTAAAACACTATATACCAGGTGGACTTGCGCAGAGTGATCAGAATACTAAGTGTCACTGGTGGCTTGCAATGAGACTGAGAGATTATTTTTGTTTTAGGAAGAAAGATGAGTAGGCATACTGTAAAAGTGTAAAGAATCTCTGGTTGGGGCACACATGGTATACAGGCCCAACATATTTCATTATGATTAAGCAATATCAAACACTAAAAGTTGGATTGCTTATTACAGTTACGCTATTGCTCCCTGCAAGTCTTGGCAAGTTAATCTGTGCCTCTGGCTCAGCAGGAGCTAGGGCATTTGGAGTATGTTTTATCACTTGTTCCCTTTCTCTGATTTCTTTATCTTAAATAAGGTCTATGCGTGAGAACAGTGAGTCTGAGCTTTGATTCACACTTCAGGATTTCACCCAGCATCATTGTAATCTCTGCTGCATAGAGCAGAAGGCTCTGAAAAAGCACCTGACAGGTCTGCACCGTGTCTGAGCCGGGCAGTGATAAGGTCGGTGCTGCTGTCGGGTTTGCAGCATCCCGTGAGGCTGCACAGCGGCGCCTGCTGTGCTCGGCTGCGGCTCCCGGTATTGTGGTAATTTAGGTATTTTTAGGGTAATAGGGGAATGGCCCTGGTGGATGTAATGAGGGTTGTCGCTGGAGTGCTGTAAGCCCTCTCCTAGCTGTTAGCAAAGCAGCACTTGTTGCTGCTGTTTTTAACTCAGAAGGCAGAGGGATCCCTGGGGCTCGATTCTTGTGTCCCTGGCCAGCTGTAATTCTCAGCGTGGTGGGATCACATCAGCAAAAAAAAAAAAAAGAGGAAAAAAGAGGAAAAGGAAAAAAAACATTGGATGTCTATAAACATATCTGAAAAATTGATCCAATAAAATATTCAGTGAATATATTCACTAGTCATTTATGCATCTCTATAAGCTGAAAATAAAGAGGGGAAGAAGGAAGGCAAATCATTATATGCCTTATTCCAAATAAATCACACAGTTGTCAGATCAATTATTTCTCAAATATGAATAAAGCAATTTTTGGTCCTCTGCAGTAGTACATTAGAGAACTATACTTTATTAATGTTAGTGTGGCTCACCAGAGCCTGATGTCTGGGCCTTGCAGTTACATAGGCCAAATTATTAAATTGCTCAGATTCTTCATGCATTTGTTTGCTCATTTTGGCTACGTATTGCTAGACATCCAAATAGCTGTATGTCATTGTTGTTTTTACTCCTGAAGTGTTTGATTTGCCTTATGCCCTTGGCAGATCCTTCACAGCAAATTGTTTGCTGAAAAATAATTTCTGTGACTATCTTCCTATTTGCTTCCATTTACTGTAGCTGAGGCCTTGAAGATTCCTATTTCTTCATCTTCTTGTTATTCAATTCGATTTAGTTATTAGCCTGTAAATATCCCTGAGAAGTTAAAAAATCTTGTCCAGATGGATTGATGGCTCATAATTAATAGAAATAGCTATTCAGAACTCATTTGTATGTTTTGTTGGTATGTTCTGCCCTATTCTGAAGAGTTCATGTCTGCTCTAATTTGAGAAAAGACTTTGATTCTTAATTTTGTGCCCAAATGCTGGAATGCTAACTGACAGCTTCTCTTTGCTTTCCTTTCCATTTTAATATACACAGCATTTAAGGCCAAATCAGGCAATATCACTCATTGACTCCTTAACTGTTAAATTCAGTGGAAGCTTTGCCGAGTGAGGCTGGAGGGTTTTGGCTAGTTACTAATTTAGGTGCTGCAGAAATATTGGAAGAACATGTATGTTATCTCTTGTGCCTTAGACAAGCATAAAGAATGGTGTGAGATCAACAAAAAGAGGAGAGGGAGCCTCAGGGAAGCAGAGTTAGGAGAGAGGCTCGGGGATATGGAGAGGGAAGATATACAAATTTGAGAAGGAATATCTGAGGATAGAAGTGGAAAGGAAGCTAGGATGGCTGGTAGGGGGAAGAGATGGGGGAAAGGGCTGGAGATAGGGAAAGAAATAGGGTATGGCCCTGAACAGCAAGGTCTATCAACCTTAGGCACATTTCAGGTTTTGTCCCAGCTGCAGTTGCATGCCTTGGCCCTCCCTAAGTCCTGGGCCATCTCAGCAATATCAGCAATTAGCACATTTTTCATTCTGGAAAACTATGCTGTTGCTCTAACAGTCCAAACACTGTCAAAACCCAAGTTGGGATCAACTTCAGCTAGAGAGCAAGTTGCAGGGTTTACCCATCCTGCGTTGCTCTGCAGGTCTTTCAGTGCCAACATGGAGAAGACCAGCTTCCATCAGTGCTTGCTGCCTCGTGGCCAGCAAACCACCCTGGGTTCTACAGTAGGCTGCAAAGTGCCCATCTGCTTCAAGCAAATCAAGAGATCTCGCTAATACCCTGCACCCATAGTATCATCTTCAGAGACAGCCTCTTTTTTCACTTGACTTTCTCAGAACTTAGACATGCAATATTTGATGACTTAGGCAGAAATAAGTCTATTATAAAAGCTAATCTTTGCATTACACATTGAATCCATTACAGATTCTCTCTACTTTAATGAAAAGCCTGGATGAATGACTTAAAGAAAGAAGAACTTACATCATAAATATGACTGAGGCAGTTGCCTGAAAATTACCATGAATATATTGCAGTAAATACTGCCTCAATTAAATAAATAGAAATACTCAGTGGAACTGTTGAAAGAATTAGGTATTATTCAGTGTGAGTAAAGGAGACTTAACAGACCCTTCATTCTGTGGCATTTTTGTGCGCTTTTGTAAGGGACAATATTTCCATAGCATTTAAAAGACACATTCTGTCCTTTCATGTTGAGATGGTGTCTCTGACATGAGAGAGAGTTCACAGCTTGCAAAAAATCGTGGTCCTTTTATGGAAGAGATATGGAGCTAAGATACAAACTGAACCCTTCATGAACGACTCGTAAACAAGTGCATGAAGTATATGCTTCCATGTATTGTATCCTCAGAGCTAGCCAAAGGATGTAACACAAAACTTCTTGTGGTTGTTGTATGTATTGGAAAAGAAAAAAAATGGCATAACCCTGTGCTGATGCAGGTTTTTTATTGCAAACTACTGCTCTTTCACATTGCAGTCCTCTGTTATGGAAAAAAAAGATTGCCAAGCAGATTGAAATAATTGGGTCAGGATAATGATTACAGTGAAGTTTTGCTTTGACAGTTAAGCTGCTATTTTACTCCCAACGATGCAAGAATTTTACATTGGTAAGAGAGATGAACAGATAGAATATGAACAGTAAACAAAGTAAACTTGAAACCCTTCTATGTATCATTTTTCTATTTTTTCTCCTTTCCTGATACCTACTGGGCCATACAGATGTCGCCTTGCTGTTCATTACTATAGCCAATACGGTTTTTCTGCTCGGTAAGAGGACAAGCCTCTTTCACTTACCTGTGAGAACAGCATACTCAAAGTAAAACTATTTATTTATAGGACAAATGGGAAGGTACTTAGAGGAGATCAAGTACATAGAATGAAATGGCAAGGTTTTCTTTTGCATCACAGATGGAAGTGCTGCATTGTCATCCCTCATTTGGAAGATCCTTCCCATTGTGGATGTTCTAACCTGTCTATCTCCATGCAGAATACCCAAGCCCGCACGTGCCCTGTTGTCATGGGTACCTGTGCTTGTCCATGAACCCCACACAAACAGAGCCTAAGCAATCACGTACACACAGAGAGAAAATTCCCTTTTCATCAAAAGAGATGAATTTTTGCTCATACTCCTCTCTGTCTCTCTGCAGATGCTTATTTGCTCAAACGCAGTAATACAGAGCCAAATGTCAAAGTAGGTGCCATTTTCAGATGGGGGTAAAAGGACATGTTTTTCCCAAAGGAGTTGTCTCCTGCAATAGACTGAGGGAATTGGTGTTATGACCTTACGGAGATGAAGGATCCTCAGGAAATTTCGTAGCTGTCTTGCCTCCCGACCACTCTGGCATTCGTGGTCGTGGCCATGGGACTGACTTGCTGCCAGCTACTCTCCCTCTCCTAGCCGAAATAGAAACAGCAGACTGGAAGTAAATCAATGCAAGATAAAGTATCAAGTAAGGATTCAGGCTTTCTGCCCCCCGTTCCACCTACTCTGTCAATATTTCCCAGCCCATGGGCTATGGGTTCCTAATTTTTGATGGAAAATGCAGGCTGATCTCAAAATGTGACAGAAATTCAGAGGGAGGAAGGAGAGGATGCCAGATGGCTCTGCTTTGCACCTTCCTCAGTTTTCAGGATACTAATTCATGATTTGCCGTAAATTTATCATTCTGCCCCCATCTTTGTGCTGTGGAATGAAATTAAACTTTTGGTCTGTTGGCTGCATCTTCCCACAGAAGTAACAAAACCAGCAATGAGGTGGTACCATGGAAGAAGGATGAAGAATGTTTGTCTTTTTGTGTGTATATGTGCAAAGAAGGAGAGAAAATTGGGGGGGGGGGCAGTGATATGGAAGGAAGGAAAAGAAGCTCTTAAAGAATATAACTAGCAGAGCTAAAAACACCCCCTCGCTACACACAGCAAACATCTCATTCCTCTGAGAGTCTGGCTGGAGATATCTTAAATCTATGAGGGACCAGAAGGAACTATTTATTCATCTGATCATTTTCCAAGGTGGAATTATAGCCTGAATTCACAAACTTTTTGAGGTACATTATTTACTACAATACAAATGGCACTTTATTTCCTAATTTTCTTTGCTCTCTTCCTGCTATTGCAGTGTAAGATGGTGAAGCAATTCCCCTGGGGCATGGTGGGCCACTAATCTTTACTCGGAGAGACAGCAGGATGTGCTGTGCTTTCAGATCTGTGTTTCATTGTCCTCCTCTGTCCTTCTTGTGGCATCTCTTCAAAGCTTCCACAGCAAAAATTTAAACTATCCTATTATTCACTTTCCATACTGTAGCTAGTAGGAGTTTGATAATGTATTTTTTTCACTGTGCAGTCATATTATTTGATGTTATTTCCTTATACCATACTTATTATATCAAGGACTAAAGAGTGATAAGAATATAAATACCCACTGCATGACCTTAATAGAAGCTTTGTGGTTTATGGAAGTGTTAACTTTCTTTTATGATAATCTGCACAAATATAGTGCTCATAGTAGAATGGAATTTAGAAGTGTGCAGTTGGGAACTCTAATTTTTCTAAGTTCAAGAGATAATTAGGCACAGAAAACATGTCAATCGTAAGCTTTCGGAGCATGTGTCACTTTTGCATAGAAACCAAGGTTATGCATGTAATTCACATATTCTGACAGAATTTTTGACCAGGCTTTTAAAATTATATTTCTAAAATTTGAGGTGATGTTTCAGCATTTCTAAGTTCAAATCAAGGGTTGTGCATGTACTAACCTATTTAGCAGGATGTTACTAACCTATTCAAAGCAGCCATCCCTAAATCTCGTAGTTCCTTTTGTCTTCCTTATTTATACCTTTTCCATTTCTTTGGTGCCTGTGCAGTGGTACGACACACAAAATGAAGTGTTCTGTCCTCAAGGGCAATGAACTTTTTGTAGAGCCCAAAATAAACTGTGAATTCACCTGTGTGCAGTTCTTCAGCTGACCCATTCAAGCAAAGCATGCAGTTGCAGTGGGATTTCCATGCATGTTGTGCATGTAGTTAGTGTGCCTGCAAGTTCGAAACACCAGCAGCTTGATATTGGCAATTGTATGAACAGTTTATGTTTAATACTTTGGATGTGATCTAGATGCATTTTATAAATAAATCAATATGTAAATATCCTTTGGTTTTACATTCTGCAATTCACCTAGCTTTTTGGTATAAGTCTCTCTTAAAATGTCTTCCTAAATGAGAAGACTGCCACAACAACTTGCCCAATAATACGGTACATAATTCAGTATTTGCTATTGTTTCAGATAAAGGAGGCTCAAACATGCTTCTTTGTTTCAGAGACATTCAAAGTTAGATTTGGATGCAATGGCTTTTACTATAAATCTGCAGACACTAATTTCTACCCAGAATTTTAGCTAATACGTTAGTTTGCAAACAACTGTACAGACAGTATTTTGTTTTCTCCAGAGAGAAATAAGCAAATATGCAACCTAGGTAAGAATAATTAAATCCTTTGTGTCTGTTCCTGTTTTTAAAGTTCTTCAGTGCTACCGCAGTGGCTACAAGGACATAGCCTTGTTCTGCTGTAAGGTGCTTTTGCTACAGAACATATCTATATGGAAATAAAGATAGCTACAAGTGTAAGTACTGTGCTGCATATGTGAGTTCTGGTCAGAATAATAGCTTTAATACAAGAATGCATACTTTCTTGACAGCTCCTGCTATATTTTTGGTAACCCTGATGGGAATTCTAGGC
Organism: Apteryx mantelli; assembly: GCF_036417845.1. Taxonomy (NCBI): domain Eukaryota; kingdom Metazoa; phylum Chordata; class Aves; order Apterygiformes; family Apterygidae; genus Apteryx; species Apteryx mantelli. The sequence goes on from NC_089987.1 coordinate 12,023,602, forward strand.
ATTGAGAACAAATCCCTTTTTCTATCCAAAAACACTATTCAGATGAAAATTGCAATTTAGACACAAAGGCCATGATTGAAAATAATCTGTGCAGCTTGTAACAGGAGAGTCTGTTCTTAATAAAACATTGATCTTAGTCTTATTTGTCACTCATAACATGGTTTTCTTTGCAAAGTAAAAACTGTCTCCAGAAGGTCTGGTTTAAGCAATAAAGTAGTATGAGGAGGTTCCCTATCTTCCAGACATCGAGTTTGTTTTGTGGGGGAAAATTGTATTAAGCTTACATTTAAAGGGAAACTCTGCAAGAAGACAGCACTGAAAATAAGCAGCATTTTCAATCAGTTGTTACTAAGATTTTGACATTTTTTTTATTATGAGATTTGGTGGCAAATCTGTTAGGATTCAGAATTCACCGTTTACATAAAAACAAGCCATATATTTTCAGTCCCTGGAGTGAGTTGAGACAGTCTACTTTAAGGCGGAGGTCTTTTGATTGCTATTTTTACAGTTTTGAGCTGGATGTCATGACAATCAGCGTGATAGGTGGGCTTAACTTTGAGCAGATTATGAGTTATAAAAGAGGTTGTGGTGCTGGCTGAGAACTTTCTGCCCCTTCCAGGTTATGATGCTAGGCTTTCCCTTCCGGTCACTGCCTCCCAAAACCATCACTTTCAGGTCTTGCAAAATAAGTGGAGCAGTGCCATGTGTATCTACGTGCACACCCCCACCCCTCTGTTAGCTAGTGCGAAGAAATCCGTGGTAATTAGAGTATGATCTTGCAGTCTTAACACAATTAAATTGGTGGGAGGTTTTCCTGATTAAGATCTACAGCCTGAGTCCTTCAAATTGGTGTATCGTCTTGGTGTTTAGGAAACTATGCAAGAAATCATTATCAACTAAGATACAGCCAAAATATTCTTACCAGATTAGAGTGGTTTCAGGACAGATAGGCATTTAGACAGGATTTTTTTGACAAATTGTCCCAGCATCTCTTCTCAGTGGTATCCAGTGACAGAACAACAAGGAATTGGGCACAAACTGAAATACGAGAAATTCCATTTAAACCTGAGAAAAAACTTTTTTATTTTTTTATTGTGAGGGTGATCAAATACTGAAACAGGTTGCCCAGAGATGTCATAAAGTCTCCATCCATGGAGATACTCAAAATCCTACTGGACACAGCCCTGAGCAACCTGCTCTCACTGAGCCTGCTTGAGCAGAGGGGGTGGACTAGAGATGTCCAGAGGTTCCTTCCCACCTCACCCGCTCTGTGATAGTGTGAACACAGGTCCTGGTCTCTTACTGTGGGGCTGGCAAGGTGCAGAGCAGGAGGCAAGGTCTGCAAGGGTCTCCCATGCATGTTGTCCACAGGAGAACACTGTCCATTTGGATTTTCTTCTTTTGAAGCAGCATTGGCCAGAAAGCATCCTTTAAAGGATTTAAATTTGCATCTCCCACATTCTAGAGGCATGTCTGAGGCCTGTAAGATTGGAATCTTATTTTAAGCTTATATTTAAAAATGTATTTTAAATACATTCCAATTAGCTTTCTCTCAGCAGTTTCTTTACCTGTCACTTGCCATATGGACAAATCAGTGCTATGCTAGAATTCAGTCAAACTCCCATGAGCTTGCCTGCAGGAGAGAAACTGCTCTTATTTCTGTACATAAATGCTTGGTGTGTGCTCATGCACTGCTGTAGTGGAAGAGCTGTTCAGGCATCCTGCCACCAGTCTGGGAGGAGAATTCCCAGTTTCAGTGGAGGCTGTTGAACAACAGCAGGAAATGCTGCTGTGTTTGCAAATGCCAAAGGTAGGAAGGGGTTTGGGACTCATGCAGTGTCTTTGTGGAAAACAGGTCATGATTTAATACTTTTTAATCATTGCAGTGAGTGACCAAAAGGATGGTATCTTGTAGATAAGAAAATCTGGTGAGTGGCACCTCTTTCTTTGTTGGCTCCGAGAACTGATTTAATGTTGCCTTTTGTTAAGCTTCCACAGAATAGGTCTGTCGCAGCAACACCGAATCATACTAGGGCCAATATTGATTGTTCCACAACGACTCAAGGTAGTAGCTGTTGCAAGTACTTTGATCATTTCTCTTCTCCACAGTGCATATGCTGCTTTTGTGAAGGCTTTAGAAAATCCCAAATAAATAGTTTTAGTCAAAGGAACAGGGGTGAGAGAGTAAACCATGGTTATATACATGTAGGTGAGAGCAGAATTTTGTGCCTGATACAGCAAGGCTGGTGCATTAATATCGCCCATCCCAACTGTTTATCAGTCTTATGATCACTCAAGAAATGCTCTGCATTTTTTAACCCTCAGTTTTGATTTTCGTGATTTTGCCAGTAATTTATATGTGATTGGCAGAACTTTGGATATAAAAGCCTACTTTAAGCACAAAAAAATCAGACTAGGTCATGAAATGCTACATCTGGGTTCTCTTCGATGGCCTCCTAATGCTGAAACACTGGGGATTCCCACACGCAACTTCCTCTGCTACCACACTGTCTAAAATACTTACTGAAGAGCTACACTGTTTTTGGACACTTTGCTGTATGTTTTGTGTTAACCTGATTGCACATACTTGTCTCCATGAAAAACGTGAATACGGCAAGATGCATGCATGCCATGAACGCTGTATTTGCAGCAAGGTGGGTGCAAACGACCGAGTTAGCGCCGCTCAGCAGGCGAGCTGTGGTGCCTGGTTCTCCCAGCATGCTGCAAACGGGAAGTCACACATTAACCCAAACTCCCTGTGCAGCACAGCCTGACTTGGTGCCGAGCTCTTGCTGCTCCAAGTGACAGCAGAGGTACGGCGCTGCATATCTGACTACACCCTTAATTATATTACTCTTTCTCTGCTTGCCTCTGCGATAGTGAAAATACTGTTTCATTTCAGTGATTGAAGTCTGTGTTACATCTAACCAGTGACTCACACAATAAAATTGCCGGTCCTTTTATCTCTACACTATTCCTTAAACAATCTGATTCTCTATTTTTCATTTGATATGTACATTGCAATATTGTTAAGGTTTTCAGCCACTGTAAGTTTTATCTGTTCTGTGAGGCAGATTGCTGCAGTGCCTTCCCAAATAATAGCTATTTCTTCTTCAGGTTCTTTGCTTGAAGGCTTCAAAGTCTTTGTATATCTGCAAATACCAGCTATTAATCCAACAGCATAATCAATTCAACACTGCCATTGTATTAGAAATGGTTTTGATGTTTTCTGTAATTTAATCTCATCCGAAAATTTGAAATACAGCTTTCAACTCCATCGGTCGTGTCATTTGTATATGACAGGACAGTGGGAAGATTGAGTTCAAAAGTTCAGGCATGCAACTTGTTCCCAAGCTCTTTTTGGGTTATGATATTTTTGCTTTCTGCTTAGTCTTTCTCTTTAAAAATCAGTTAGTCACATTTGATGCTCTGAAATTCTATTCTGCTTTTATTTCCTCTTTCTCTTTTGGTATCAGCAACTTGTAGAATTTTTTTTTAACTATAGAATTGGTTTCTTTCACCTTTTCCAGCATTTGGATATCAAATGATTGTCACCAGAAACAATCACTTTCAAATTAAATCACCCTAACTTTAGCTTACAAGAGATTTTTTACAGAAAAATAACACAAAGGTTTCATTCTCATAAATATAATCTTGAGTTTGGGAATAATGTGACCATTATATTCGTATTTCTTCCTAGGGATGGCTTCTATTTGTTTGCTGTCAAATGGATCTTCAGTGCAGTTTGACCTTCTGCTTAAGAAAGGGCCAAGTCATGTAGGACTGGGAGAAGGTGTCGAAGACAGATCTGGAGTTTTGGCAGCCTGGAGCCACCTCAACCACAGTCGCAGTCACTGTGATATTGATTCTGTCACTGAGCTTGTAGAAATAGTTCCGTCCTAAAGGGCAGAGTCAGAATATTCTTGTAATTGCAGCTTCTGAAATCCACAGCAACACTGAAATTAGAATTATCATAAATATATTTCCAGACATCCTGGTAATAGACAAAATTCTTGTGTAACGATCAAGAGTCTTTTAATGAACTTCAGTGAGTTTTGGATCAGGTCTTGAAAAAGGGAGCAAGAATCAACTGGGGCGGCAGCATTCATCAGCATTCCTCTTTGGGCAGCAAGCCAGGACTAGAGAAAGCAAGATAAAATTGGCTACCTGTTCTCCCACTGGTGCTGTACAGATAAGTAGATGTACAGCCTTTGGTTTAAAGTATGTCTATAGTATTTGGAGCACTTTGTATTTTTCTATCCTGCCACTCTGCCACCAAAAAGTCAGTGAGCCTGAAAATATTCACTTAGAGATTTTGATAGCTGTTTTTTTTTAATATTTAACATATTTAAATAGTGTCTGTCTTTTACATGAGCTATTTTTCTGAATTTAAGTTTCTTTTTTCAAGGCCAGCTCACTGCTGCCCATAGAGACTAAAAGTGTTTGGAAGGAAAAGGCTGTTTACATGTTTGGATCAACGCTGTATTTACGTGGAACGTCCCTGAGCCCCTCTCATCTGCCAGTACTGCAACAGTCTGGCAACAGGTACATAATGGGAGGCTTGTGGACACTTTGATATTACTTGCTACTTTTTCCCTGCCTTTTTAAGGGTACACCTATTGGTCCAGTTGCAGCTTGGCTGAGATCACATAGCATCAGCCAGAAAAGTGATGATATTAATGTTCTGTTTCCTGGGAGCAGCTGGGAATGGCTGTTTGAACAGAAAACAGAGCCGGCACAAAAGTCATCCCCTGTGTGTGGCTGGCTCTGGGCTCTTGCTGCTATCAAAGGCTCGTGACAAGAGGGGAAGATGCAGGGAAATGTGGAGGCACGCCTCCTGCTTGCAGCATTTCTGCGCTGCCTTGTCTGAGGGGAAGTCTGGGGAGAAGGAAGGGTGGCAGGGAGCCCCTAAGCTGCTGGGACGCTTGGAGTACGCTTGGCAGCGTGGTGATTAAATGTTGTCTCTCTACATTCTCACTGATCTTGCTGAGGTCCCTGGAGTCTCTCAAGGACCCAGCTGGCTGCCCAAGAACAACTCATTTCAGGATTAAACCCAACTGATCTTATCTGAAATTGTCTTTAAAATGGTTAATTCATTTTCTGAAGGTCCATCATGGTAGTAGAAATCTAGTATCTTTATTAAACCAAGCCTATTTTTTGTGTGATCCTGGGTTCAGAAGAGAGCTTGTTAAACTTTTATGTGTACTGTTCCCTCCATCAAGGTTACTTATCTTTGTCACACAAGAAAAGGAAACATATCAAGTGAAAAAATCAGTTTTATAGTTGGGAAATGCCTATATTTTGTCTTTCTATGATGTGTTGTCATTCATCATCTAACCTTTGGGAAATCATGGGCACTCTAACAATGTAAGAGGCCAATAAAAAAGAAAATGATTTCAGTAAAATTGTAGCTAGGGATATGTAAAAGAGAAATGCCCCTGGGTAATAAAAATTACCCATGCAGAGTGGCTGTGAATGCATTAAGCAGGCATACTGCATACAGCACGCTATGCCAGCTTGGCGGCAGGGTACGCTGCTCGCCAGGCTGGGGCTTCGAATGACGGCAGGAGACAGAGAGTCAGGAGGACAAGAGGTCAAGCCCAAAGCAAAGGACTAAGAAGCCAAGTACTTGGTAAGTGCTCATGTGTCTTTACCTATCTCTTTTGCCTCTTTGTTAGAGCTGTCTCTTTTGATCTTGCCTTTCTCATTATTGCTGTCTGCTACAGAATTTGGGCTCAGATCCAAGGTCGAGGCCTGCTCCTGCTGAACATCTTCCATATCCTTCCCCCGTTAGTCAGCCTGTCTCATTAGAGTCTGGCAGGCTTTCATGATGCCACAGTAATGGTATTTCTCACTTCCTCTTCAGTGTATTATAGTACTGTGCTTCTCTCCAGTTCATATTTGGATAAATTTTCTGTCCTTGTCCCCCTTGGGCTTGGTTGCCATAGCTTTCGGAGGCTTCTGAACATACAGATCTTCAGTCTTCACTTCACTTTTTTTTTAAAGACCTATCCCTGATCCATGCCCTAGAAATGAACCATGGTCCTAAATACTCTGAACAAGAAGGCAGAGTCTTTTGTGAAAACTGCTCTTCTCAGCAAGCCCTGCTCTGACAGATTGCTGTCTCAGCAAGCAGTGCTACTCAGGGTGGAAGTTTAAAGTTTACTAGATGTTCTCATTTTATATTTTACATTTTTGTTTATTGCACTTTTTTAGCTTGTTGGTTCTCAAGCTAGTGAGAAAAATAACTCTAAGTTTAGGGTTAGGTCAATAGGTAAGGTAAGTGACTTTTGTAAGTGGAAATATGTCCTCCCACATAGCCAGAATTATCACACAAAGAGCACTTCACCACTGAGGGCAATTGCCTGTTCTGCCTGTCTGACCGGCCCCTAACAAGCAAAAGTGACATGCATAAAACAAGGCATTGTTGATAAGAAATTACTCCAAATAAAGGAGTAGTTCTGCCAGCTAGCACTGGTGCCATGGAAAAGGACTCTGAACCTTGACACTGAAGTTAGAAAAGTCTTGCAGAAACACTAAGTCTCACAGCAGATAATGTCCTTGCCTGACAAACAAGTCCAGACACAATCCCTCCTTCTTTTCTACTGCACATTATCCCCACAGACTCTTTATTAATAGGAGTCTCCTTCTTTGCCATGTGACATTTTCCGTTTGAGAAGACATAAAGGATTCGCAGTAGAGGCCAGATCCTCCCCCCAGCAGACGCTGCATTTCCTGGCTCACCGCCCCCCTGGTGTCCACCCAGTGAATGTAAGCTCCTTCTCTCCATCTGTATAGACTTTCACAGCTCCTTTTGTGAGCAACTCTGAGTTTTCTCTTTGAATCATACTGCTGCTGAATTGAGTCCTTTGTATCTCCTTATTATGATTTTTAAAGGGCTTAGCTAACTCTGTTGGCACAAATATTCAAGCTGAAAAGCTGAGTAAATGAATCCATGATGAACTCTGTGCTGTTGTAGCTAGACATCCTCTGGTCCCAAGCTAGGTGCTTTAAAATGAGCTGGGGTATCAATAGGCTCCACTGCGGTCCTTCCTGTGCCTGAAGCAGAGACATGCCCAAAGAGTCTAAATTAATAACAACTTTACTGATTTTATTCCAGCTGCACCAGCTGTTTGTTTATGTAGATAGCCAAACAGCAAACACCCACAGAGTTGTTAACTCCGCAAATCTTCAGTAAGTATTTCCTAAACTACTGCTGACAAATTTCTGACAAGACCTTAATCTCTGTAAAATCTATTGGGTGTTGTCAAAGCAACATTAGTCAGGCTGTCATCGGGCGCTTTGCGGGTGTGATTCAGGGATTTGCATTCCCATTCTCCGGGCTGAAAAGTGAAACTGGGCGAACTTCAGGCAGAGACAGAACCGCTTGGAGCCCTGACCCACTGAGAAGGTGGTGGATGGTATCGAAATGCCCTGAGGTCTGACTGCAGAAAGAGGCCTGAGCCTGGACAGGTTTCTCCTCCTCCTCATGTCCTTGGAGGGGATTTTTATCTTTGGAAACAAGTGAAAATTACCTCTCCTCTCAGGCCTCGGAAAGCAGCAAATGTTATTGTTCTTCTGCCCCTACTAAGTTGGATGCAAAAGAAGAGTGGAAAAAGAAAGAGGTGCTGCACAGCTTAAAAGATGCAATTGGCAATAATTAAAATAATAAAGTCAGCTCCTAAATTAGCACTGCTGTGTTATGTTTAATATAGGAACAGTTCTGGTTTATACTTGCATTATATCTATACCTCCTATAAACCCCCAAACAGTTCATTGCAAGGGGAGCTGGGTGTGGAGGAAAAGGCCCGAGGGAGCAGAATGCTTGCTAGCCGCACCTTGCCTGCGTCCAAGGGCAAAGCCTGCACCTGGCTGCCCTTTGGGAGCTCCCCAGGTCTGAAATGCAGCAAGAATCCAGGTTATTTTCTGAAGCTGAATTCCTTATCTCCGGCCGGCCATATGAACAACTAGAAGAGTTGTTGCTGTCAGCAGTAATAGTAGCAAAAAAAGTTACCATGTCTTCTGAAAATGAAAACAAAACAAAACAAAACAAAATCACCTCTCCTGGCAGCACAAAAAGCAAGGACACCAGGCAGCAGCTCAAACAGAGCCCCTGCGTACAAACAGAGACGCCTGTCAGGGCTTAAGGGGGAAAAAATGGCAAAGCTGTAGCACCACATTAGTGAAATTGTATGAGCCTTTTTATTTTCAAGGATGCAGACAGATGCCACCTGAAATACAGGATGCTTGGAAATACCACACACAATACCACACGCGCACATGCGCTCGCACACACACACCATTAAACCACACCAGTTCTTTGAGCTTCCTTTCTGAATCTCCTCACGCCAAATTACATTAACACTGTTAATGCTGATAGAAACCAAGTGAAGCTGTTCTCGCAGCGGTCTGAGCGTGTACTGAACTACTGGATAATCTAGCAAAACAGAGGCCGAGACAGAGTTGCAGATAACCATCTCCTAGAAATCACTTTTGTGCTCACAACAGTGAAGTAAAAACCTGACAACTGTATTTGAATTTCGAGCCTAGGCAGCAAAGGACAGTGACTGTGGATGTTATTGCTGTGGCCCAAGCTGGGCGCGTGCAGGTCGCTTTGTAAGTACCTGCGCCCAGAGCAGCCTCGGCGGGGAGCCTGCCGGGGGTGAGGTGAGCTGAGGCAGGGTGCAAAACCCGACCAGCGCGCCTCTGGAGAAGGGGGCTCAGCCTCCCTGCAACAAACCGAGTCTTGCACCCGTGTTGAATTGGAAATCATTGAACAAATAGAGGTAAATATAAGCTGTTTTTAAAATAAATACCAGTCAGTTGGTTTATTAAAAGGTTAAGAAGCACATAATATCCTTAGCGCAGATAGAAGGCCACCTTATATGTTTGGCACAGCTTCCACTGCCCGGGAGAAAGGCTGTATTTTGTCTTTGGGGGAGAGAGCAATCGGGTGAAACAGCCATTCTTTAAAGTTCAAGAGAGAACTGAATTCTCTGATTCACAAGCTCGTGTTTTTTATCATCTCTGTTCTCTAGCATATTCTTGCACAATCTCCTGCTTTCCTTCCTAAACTACCACGTTAGAGCTTTCTTATGGGAATAGACTTTGGATTCAGGGCAGCATAATTGGTCTGACCAAACTGAAACATTGCTCTAGTCACACAGGACATAAAATATGATTAGATAATCAGATAGACCAATTGCTTATCACTTTGTTTTTAAATTGAAGCCAGGAGCCAGCTGGGTTAAATTTGCAGTCTGATGAAAAAGAGATTAGATGAGTAGTTTATATGAATAGAAAGTTGTATATCTAATCTTCCGCAGTTGGCACTGAAAACTAACCCTTGCAGTCACTTTGGGGCTGGAACACTAATGATTTTTGGCCAGAAACGGCTGCACCAAGGGCTCGCCCGCTGTCGCAAGCGCGTGACTCCACGGCAACCACGGCGCCGCTCTGCAGGCACAGCCCTGCCGTTGCCGCACGGGGGAACAGCGCAAGAAAGCGAAAGCTGAAGGCGTGGTGGTTTCCATCATTAGCGGGCACTCTCCTAAGAAGTAGGTCCTTCTTTGCTAGCAAGGATGGCAGGACCGTTTCAAGCAGAAAAAGGAAACGTTGTCCCTGCAAAAACTGAAAAAAAAGTATCAACTTGTTTCAGATTAGCAGACTCTCTTCATGGATGACTCTAATATGTCTGCGTAAGAGGGAACAAAGTACAGATTTTGATAAACCAATGGTTTAAAATTTTAATGCAAGATCTCAGAGTGGAAAATACTTTCCCTATACACAGTAAATAATTAAAGATGATTTTCTTACCAAAAAAAAAAAAAAAAAGGAAAATCTGACTTTAAATCAGTGTGAAGACATGGATCATAATCTGCAAAAACCTGAAGGCATTAATCTTTTGAGAAAATATTTACATAAGCATATTATAAGCTTGTTTGGGGATTTATTATGCACTGATTGGAGAGTATATTATGTAGATGGTAATGTAAGAAAAATTAAGATTTGTAACCATGTTCTGTATTATAACTGTACAATATACTGTTAGGGTTCAGCAAAAATTATGGTATCGCAGGGAACTTGCATGGGAAATGATGCTTTCCCATTATACAATTGGTCATATGTTCATAACTGCAGGCAATACAAAATATTTTGTCACACAGCACAGTAACTTCATCAGCCTCTTCCCACAGTTCCACTGCAGCAGGTGAAAAGGGAACAAAGCACCTCTGTCTACCATTAGTAACAATTTGGTTTTGCCCTTCAAAATATAGCCAATTTGCCACTCCTCTTTGTAGAAAACAGATGTGCATTTTAAAATGAAAAATACTGAGGCAATAAATCATGAGTAATGTGAAACAATTTTGTTCTGAAATGTTTCTACAGTAACATTGTAATGCTGTTGGAGCTTGGAGCACCAGCTGCAGTAATACTGACTACCTGCATGTCCTAAAACCAGTTTTGTAAAATTTCACTATACCACTGCCTATAAAATATGCACTTAGATTAAACAGAAGTGTTCACCTGTCATACTAATTAATTACAATTCTAAAAAAGAAAATACAGTATAGCAGCTTATCTCTTATACCTGACAATTAAGTATTATTGAGCAATGCTGGCATCCTGAAGCACATTCGGTAGGTAGTGTAAGAGCACACAATTCTTGGAAAAATCAAAATGACAGTTGGCTCAGGAGTCATGGTACTGTGCACTATGCAAAGCACACACAGGTGAAACTATGTCTTCTCTGGCATGCATTAGCAAAAAAGCAAACACACCAAAAATCATTGAGGAGTCTCCTTTTATTGAAGCAAAACAATATGTTGAACTGATTTCTTTCAAACTGCCGGAGATATTAGAGAAACATTACAGACATCACCACATTGACCACTAATTCCTGAAAAAAAAAAAACACAAAACCAAACTCCCCACAAAAATGAACAGTCTTCTGAGCAGTTTTGATAGTACTGCCATAATACACATTTTTAAGAGATAATGGTTCCTGTGGCAGCAACTTATAAATACAGATGGGCAGATTCATTTAAACGGAACAATGACAGTTTATACTAGCTAAGGATTTGCCCCAAAGGACAAAAATAAAATTATAGAAATTCATAAAAATCAATCAATAGACTGAGAAACTACATTAGACTCTCAAATCCTTGATGGGCACATTTTGATTATACTAGAATTTCTTACTCTGAAGTGAAAGTCAACAGGGAGAGTAATGATGCAATGTAGTGCTTTACCTTGCTTGTCTTTTATAATAATTTAGTTCAAGCAGGCTTTAGGAAAATCACACTTTTATTTCAAGATCCAAAAGATCAATACAGCAGTATAAATTTAGGGCCTGTGGGAAAATTTACTCAAAATTGTTTCATCATGAAAATGCCAAAGGCAGATGCTTTTATTCAATCTGTTTCTTTGAAGGGACCTTCTAATCTTAATTCCAAGCTAAAGACATGTGGCCATTGTATCAGCCAAAGGCAGAAAATGTATCTGTTTCTGTCATGCGATGTTAGGGATATATGTAGAGTAACTCAATGAAAAAAAACAGTATTAACACACTTTGCCATAAGAATCTACATAAATACTTTATACTAACAGATGATTCTATAACATATAAAATATTTTCACTTATATACCTACAAAATTTATCTGTTGCTCTTTGCTTAAACAGTGCTTTTCTGTCCCAAATGAACAAGGTTGTGGAGCATCCTAGCCAGCAACACTCTAGCTTCCAAAATTTTTTGGAAATATTAGTGGAAAAACAGATTGAGCTGAACTTAGAAAAATCTCTGCACTGATAAATCAGCATTTTCTGTTATTTCTATATTTGTGATGGCATGTGTAATACAGAAATGTTCTAGACATTTATGGAATCACCTGAAACTTGTAATGAAATCATATATCCACGTAAGGATGCACTAAAGAGGGCCTAAGGTGACCTTAATCACTCAGCATTAGACCCTGCTGCCCACTTGATGGGGTGGGGCTGGCAGGTGAAGGGTTCTCAGGACGTTACGGGGGCTCCACGCTGGCCCTGCCCTCGTGGCAGTCCCAGGCACTTGGGTGGGTCTCTGACCACGGCACCTTCCCAAAGCAGGAGAAGAGCTGATGCACTGTGTAGCAGCTGGATTATTTAGCTCTTCTTCTGACACACAGTCTGGGCTGGAGGGCAAAAGGGAGGGGTGATGCTCCTGTATCACATGCTGCAATCACAGCACAGAATCCTTGCTTTTCACCCAATCCATATCGGGACTGCAGCTGCCCCTGGCAGCATTGAATTTTCATCTATTGTGCTGTGAAACCGGGAGAAAATAGCTTGACCTGTATTCACAACAGTTGTGCAATTTTCAAATAATAAAAGGAAGGTTTATTTACCTAATGCTATTTCTTTTCAGATAGGGAACAGAATCTACAAAGGCACTGACTGCAGATGCTGGGACAGTAAGGTGAACTCTTAGATTCTGCTTGGACAGCAGGATAAAAACTTAAAATAGAGAGGGACGAACAGCAATAGAAAAGTGAAAAATACTGGTACCAATTTATGAACGCTTATTTCTTGTCTAAGTGTAAGGTGACCACTTGTTACAGCTGCCCTTCTGCAGCCTTTTCTGCCAGGTGAATGTCTGTGACAGAAAATTTGCATTGGTTTAGATCTTTATGATAAGAATAAAAAGAGATTTTTCATGCAGTCTAGTTACTTTTGGCTAACTAGAGCATGGCCTGAGGAGAGGCACAGTCCTACAAGATGAAAGGGCTACCAAAGAGTCATAGTTTTAAAATGCTTGAACCAGGGTTAGAAACACTGCTGGGCTGGCCAGTCATAAGAGCAGGGTTTTTTGATTCACATCCTGGGCTCTGCGACAGACGGTGTCTCCCTTTTGCTGCCATTTACTGAATACAACTGTGTGTTGGCCAGACCCATTGGCCAGGCTCTCGCAGGCTGGGATGCGAGGGACCCTTGCGGGAGGGGAGGATCCACCTTCCCTGGGAGAACTGCCCATGTTCCCGGGAGAGGGGGACTTTTGGGAGTGTGCAGCAGGTAGAAGACAGGCACAGCTTGGAAAGATGAGGGGGAAAAACTGCTGAAGGCTGAGCCTCGGCGGTGAGGGAAAGGATATACACAGCTGAGCCTTGGAGGTGAGGGAAAGGAAATTTTCCCAGGGACCCTTGGGAACTGTGTATAGCTCCATGTAATTCAGAGAGACACTGGCTGGACTCAGAGCAAGACTGCAGGAAGGCTGCAAGCACACACAGGCCAGGGAAGGTTGTGTTCAAACCTTTTTTTGTTCTGCTTTGTCTCATTCTGCAGATTTGAATTTTCCCTATTTAAGAGGAACTTTGTTCTATTCAGTGTTTGAGTAACCTTTAAAGATTGGGAGCCCTTACTGCGCTTTTGGTGTGCTCACAAGGCAAATTTACCTCAAAACTCTGGCCAGGGCAGAATCCCACTACATGTTGCAATGTTGCATCTCCTGTACACCCAAACTGCTACAGTGGGAATTTTGAAGATGCCAAAAGTGCAAAATCTGGCCTTCAACGTGAGAGAGAATGATCTTTACCATGGAGATAAGTCCTACTGGGAGATGAGTGACAATAACTGTCAGTTGAATCTTTAGAGGGAAATGCTCTAAACTAGTCTCTCAGACATTAAGGTCTACCACTGAATTATCTCAGCTGCAGAGTCAAATGCAGTGCAAAGAGAGAATTAACATTATCTATGTGTGTAATAAAGCTGGTCTTGCTCCCAATCTGGCTGCCGGTATCATTTCTGTGGTTGGCATTTCAGCTGGCTGCCAGTATAGCCACCTTGCAAATGAGTTTAATTTGTGCAAATTGCAGAAGTTTTATTCCTTCAAATCCTAAGACAGGCAAACAGGAAGTTTTAGGTAACAAACAACATAAAATAAAACACAAGTTTTTTTCCTAAGAACTGAAGGAATGGAGTGTTATTTTCTACTGAGATTTAATACAATAGAGGTAATTCTTCTAACTCTCAAGGACTGTTTTTGGAAGCAGGGCTTGATGACCCAGGGGAAGAGATGAGGAAATTAAAATAAGCTGGACAAAGAAACCCAGAAAGCCTGCTTTGGAGAACAGATACTACAAGGCAGGATACCTTTTTTTTAAGAATGGTAAGACTGTATGGGTGGGCAAGGGGGATTTGGAAAGAATGAAAGCCGGGAGCTATTAGTATTAGTATTTGGAAGAGTGACTTGAAGACTTTAGTCTTTTCCCTCTAGTCTTGACAGTGGAGGCAAAGTGAGCTTTCCTGTCTCCTCCCAGGAATTTGCTTCGAGCCTAATCAGAAGGGGTCACCACTAGGGATTGAAAGTGGCAAAACATTTTGCTCCAGGTTAAATTAAAAACCTTTTTCAGTGTCTGCATAAACTAAAGGAATTCCCTTGAAATTAAACAGCTTATCAATGAGAATGTCTAAAATGGGGCTTTATTCAGATGATGATGAACATTAATCTGGGCAAAAAAAGTATTTGTTCCTTGTCAAAAGGCTAATAGAAGAAAGAAACTTCTGATTCTTCTTTCAATAAATATTTCATAGTAAAGGTCTGTGAACCTTGGACATAAACCCATAAAAACCTAGAGGATGACTACTTGACTTTTCTGGTTTTCCTGATTTTCACACATCTGTCCAGGGTTTCTAAAAACAATCTTTCTCTGTGATTGCCCTGCAGCTTTCACACACCACTTCAGAGCCATCTGTGCATGAGTAGCTGCCATTTTCTCCCAACATCTAGTGGACAACTTGGCCAACCAACAGAAGATTTTAATCATGCCCATTTCTTAATAACAATGTACTAATTTATTGTAACAAACAGATTAACCTCAAGATCCATGTCAAGTATTTTATCTGTAAAAATCTGAAATGTTCTCTGCTTCTTGACTTTTGAAACATAAATGGTCCCTGATCAGTGATCAGATGAAAAGCTGTGACATTCCTGAATCCCTTGATGCAATGTGATTCATTTACTTTGCTTTAAATTCGTTATATTTCATTTATTTAATTTAAGATGAATGTATAAATTGACTCCTATTAAGTATTTTATATCCTTTACATATTTATATGTCAAAATTAGTACAAAGTTTAATTTATCGTCTGTGTAGAGTTAGTCCCAAACACACTTTCCTTAGGTACGACCATCAGTGGGAGTGAGTCCCAGCACTGGCAGTGCACATGGCCCTGTGTACCTGCCAACATGAGCAGGACATGATATAGCAGCAGCACCCGGATCTGTGCTGGACAGGAAGAAGCACCTTTTCCCTGCCATTTTACTGTGCATGCATATCGCTCCAGAACTATGATGCCAAGTTGCTCCACCTACCAAAACATTTCTCCTCCTGCCTCCTGCACAGCACCCCTAGCCCCATGCTCCTGTGCATCTCCCGGGATGGATGATACTGTGGATGCCATGGTGGTATTGTATTCTAGGTGTATTCTCTGCCAAACAATGCCTGCTGCTCCCCACAGACCAGCAGCCCTCGACAACGCTGGTCGTGTGTCCTGCTCTGCACCAGCATGGTGCCCAGGCAGGTTCTGCTTTTCCTGCCATGCTGTGTTTCTCTGTCCTTCTCCCAAGACCTGGGCATGGAAATAGACCCTCCAGGTCCCTTAGCCAAAGAAGTTTAATAGTATCACAATATTTAATGGTATCATGATACTTTCTTGATATCAATGTCAAGAAAGATACTGCTCATCACCAGTGTGGAGTGATACTCAAAACTGTGTGTTCTCCTTCCACCTAATGGAGGTCAGGGATATATGTGAAGAGCTATCAACTCAGAACAGTACTTGCTGCTATTTTACTGAGACACAGAGCATTCAGGTGACACAGCAGATCTCTTGTCTCTCATGCTTTATCCAGTATTTCATGGTTCTGGCTATTTTCTTTTCCTGACGTATTACAGGCGGCTATTGGCCATGCGAACCCTAGCATAGGAATTGTTAATTTCTTTAAGTAGTTTATAATTTTGAGGCAAGAACAAGTCAACTCAAGTTCTGAAGAAATCTGTGTGAATATAAGCAAAAGTCACACTGAAGTCAGTGAAAAGACTGGTATTGGCTACAGTGGACCTTGTTTGAAGGTTATTGGCAAACATTGTTTTAATTGGTGTTTCTTGTAAAAGAAACTAATATAGGGAGTGACGCTTATAAAACCACCTCTTGGTTTTTGATGAAACTGCAAAGGGTTCCTCAATGAGCTGGGTGCAAAAGAAAAGTCACTCAGCACATGGCTGAGGAGTTAAAAGTCCCAGCTCTCGCTGGGGCTCCCCCCCCCCCCCCCCCCGAAATCATGTGTGAAAGCCAAACACAAGGAGCAGCCTGTTGTGAGGGTGACAGTCCATTCATGTCCATCAGGGCCTGAGGAAAGCCTGGGGGCCTTCTCCTGAGCCCCTGGCCCACCTCCCTGTCAGCCCCCAGCACAGAGGAGTAACGGGGAGCCCAGGGAGGAGGGTCGGGCCACGATGGCTTCCCGCCCTCCGACGGGACGACAGAGAAACACACTCCAAGGCCTGCAGATGTTATGGGCCTACAGAAAGGGCCTGGGGAACCCCTGCCTCCTTCTGTGCTGTGGGTGCACCTAAGAGGAGCTGCTGGGGCGAAGCACCTCGGGGGACACCTCCGGGACGAGGTGCCTGAGGGAGCCTCCGGGGTGAAGCACCTCGGGGGACCCCTGGGGCGCCCTGAGGCGGGTGACAGCACGGCGGGGGCCGCCGCCGGGGCCCCGCGCCCCGCTCTCCTTCCCAGCGCTCACTAAGCCGGGCGAGCAGCGTGCGCGCCCCCGCCGCGCGCCACCTCCCCGTTTGCGCCGTTCCGGCCGTTCCCCGCACCCGCGGCGGGCCGGCCCCGGCACAGCCGTTGGCCCAGTCCCTCGCGGGCTGGCTGCGCGAGGGGCGGGCGGGAACGGGACTGAACGGACAGCGCCACCCCGCCCCGCCCCACCGCGCCCCCACGCTGAGGAGGAGGAAGAGGAGGAGGAGGAAGAGGAGGAGGAGGGCGGCAGCGCGGCGACCCCTCCCCTCCCCTCGCGGCGCGGCCTCGCCGGGCGCCTGCTCCCGCCCCGCCGTCACATGACAGGCGAAGTCCAGCGAGGCAACATGGCCGCGGCTGCGGGGTAAGCGCGCTGCTGCGGCCCCCGCCCGGCACGGCCCGCGGCGCGGCGGGGAGGGCGGCGGCGGCCGGGCTCGGCTCGGCTCGGCTCGGCTCGTCGGCCCCCGGGCGGGAGAGCCGCGAGGCGCCGCGGCTGGGGCCTGGGGCGAGTCACTGCGGGGGGCGACTCGGGGCCCCGGGGGGCCCCGGCCCGGGGGCGCCGCCGCGGTGCGCTGGCCGGGGCAGCCGTGCGCACAGAGCCTCGCGGGCTGCTCGGCGCGAGCTCTCTCACGCGTTTTATTGACAGATTAAGCCGCTTTTATCATTAATTTAAAAAGGTTCCATTAAAAAGTATCAAAATGGGGGGTGGGGGGGGGGAGAAGGAGCTTCTCAGATTGGCCCCAAAGAGGTCGTTCTGGGACGTGGCTCTGAATCTTCCACGTTTATGTGAAAATTGCTGTCCCGCAAAGTTCCTTTCAGCCCGTCTTTTCTTCCAAGTTCTGTTGTTGGTTCCCTTTTCGCAGACTGTCATGCCAGTTCCAGCTGTTAGCAAAATTATACTGCAAGAAAGTGAGTACACAGGAAATCAAACAGGGCAGTAACTTAAAACTTCACTCAGTTACTTGTTACTTAACAAGGAGCGTTTACCTGGCAGTGAAGAAAATATCCAGTTTACACCCTAAATAGCAGTGATTGCTTTTGCTTTTTCCCTTTTTTAGCTCGTTTGCTTAGGCTACTGTAAGCATAGGCCTCTTACACTATAAGTATTTGATGTGGCAGCAAAGTCTTAAACACTGAGTAGAAATTAAGCTGATGATGACTCTCAAACTGTAGCTTGAAACAAACAGAGAAGACCCAGTTAATAAACAAATGATAATTCCTTGGAAAAAATAGTTCCAATGTTTTCTTAAATTTATTGATATCTGGATCCTGTGTTAATGACCTGCATAGAATAGAAATGGCAGTCTGTGAATTTTCTTCTGAAAAAGCAGAACAAGAAGGCTAAGTGAAAAATGGGGAAAAACAGAAATAAAATAGGATTCGTGGTTACCAGTGTGTTTTGGTGGTTTCATCAAAACAAAAACAAAACATTAGATGCTTCATAAATTAACAAAATGTAACCTCTCTGAAAATATAAAACTTCTGAAATAAGATTTGAAAATAAACAGTTCTAAGGCAAAAGAAAAAGATCCTTTAAAGAAACAAATGTAGTTTAATGCTCTTAGCTACATTTCACTTCCAGTATAATAAAATAAAAAAGCTCATGTGTGGGCTTAGGCCTAACTGATGATAAAAACTGTATGTGACAGCCAACAGGGAAACTGTCAGCTCTTGTGGGAGGCCTTTACCAAACTAAGTAAGGCTGAATACCAGTACTTGGCTAATGAAAATGAGGGAGCTGAACTTTGGTTGTTCTGGTCTTCCAAGTAGCCATTTCTAACACCTGCTTCATTGGTTATTTGCAGAAGCTTGTAGCTTTGGAGATGCGTGTGCCGTAAAGTAGTGCTTGCATTAAATACGCTTTATTACCAGTTATCAAACATTTAACATTGTATTAGAAGGTCTAAATATAAGGAAACCATGGATAGTAAATGCTTTGTTTTTCAGCTGTTGGGCAGAAAGATTCCACCGTTTCCTTTTTGGACAGCAATACATGGGTGCTGGGCAGCACAGCAAGTGGTGGGATAGTCCAAAGACGCTGAAGTGACTGTTACAGTTTTGAGCTGAGTTTGTGCTGGAGAAGCCAGTGTCCCCCACGCTAACAGAAGAAACAGATCTTGAAGGACCAGCAAATATATTGTACTAATTAAATTCTGATATTTGTATGTCTTGTGTTTAGTAAACTGCGTGAGCGTTTAGAGACCACTCACCCAGATTGAATGCTTGTAGTTGCCTCTCTAGAAAGAACTTTGCCATAGTACTGTTAGGTGGTAAATGTACAGGGTTTTATGCTGATGGAGTTGCGTGTGTATTTTCAGAGTTGATACACATGTGAAGCAATCATATACATGTACCCATCCAACCTACTGCACATGGCATAGCTTGATTTCCTATATTTGAAACTAGTGCAGACGGTACTACAGAGGCAGTTTTTTTTAACAGTTGAGCAGGAAGGAATATGAGAAAAAGACCAAGGCAGTAGTAACTTCCTTACCTGTGATGTGCTTCATAATCAATACTAGAACAATGGTCGCAACAGAGCAGTGGTTACATGGTCACTCCTGTATTTGAAGACGGTTGTTGCAATCTTGAGTACTGTGAGAGCTGCTCTTTCAAAGTCATTATTTGCAATAAAAACCGGGTGTGGAACCATACTTTCTTCTTAAGAGAGCTGTACTACTTAAATTCCTGTGTAGCTGCTAGTCTGTGAGAAGAGCAGCCTGTGTGAAGTGTGGAAGGGTGGCAATGGGGTTGCACCTACAGTGATCCAGCTTCTGCTGGCAAAGCGGAGCCACTTTGTTAGTCCCTCTGTAACTCCATGCAGGTGCAGCTGGTTTGCAGGAGAAGAGGAGGGGGAAGAGAGAGCAAAGACTGAGGAGGAAGCAAACTTCTCTAAGTCCAGTCCTCCCTGAAACCTGGTAGTTTTTCTCTGCAGAACTTCAGTCTGGAGACTAGGTCTGTTGCCTAGCCAGCATGTAGGACCCAAAGCACGAATTCACATACGTGTGTTTGATGGCGAACCCGAGGAGTTGAGCAAGATCTGCAAAAACATTCAGCCCAACCTTCTGGTCCTGCAAACCTTGCTATGGGATCCGGCACCCTCAGCAAATGTGACTGTTATGGCAGCCTTAAAATAGAGACCAACACCGTGCAGGTGAAAAACCTGTGCAAGTCTAACGCAACAGCATAGGGCCAGATTCTGCTGTTGCTTAAAGCCATGGTATCCAATTCAAGGAGGGGAGGGGAGGATCTCTTATGTATAAGAAGGAACACAGGTTTGCTGGGGAGGTCAGCTCAAAACGTACAGAAAAACAATCATTTTGCATCTTTAACTAAAGCATTTCAGCTTAAGTATTAGGATGACAGTAAAAGTCCCTTTTAAAGTGGCTTAGTGAGGCTATCAGTAAGAATTGCAGCCTGACGTCACTATTTGTCCTTGAGTCTCTTTCTGGTTACCAAGGGTTTTGAGCCCAATAAAAGCATTCACAGTAAACTTAATGGAGATGAAAACCTGCTTTTGCGGCAGCTTCATATCAGCTTCATATCAGCTCCAGGGTGTACGAATAGGCCTGGAGGAGGAGGGAGATCAGAGTCTTTTTTTTTTTTTTTTTTTTTTTTTAATCACAGCAAAACCCCCTTGTGAACAGGGTAAAATTACAACTGAAGCGTCTTTTTTCCTTTCTTTCAACCAAACAAAAAATAATAGGACAAGTTGTACTAGAATCGATGCCTCTGTATGTATGTGTATGTTCTGGAATTCTTTTTTTTTTTTTTTTAATCATACACAAGGATACAAGAGCAACCTATGGCATAAGAGTAGCTGATTCTGCTCTTTTTCCTTTTATACTGGTAATAGGGTGAGTGTATGATTTCCAAGTCCCTGCATGGAGTTACTCCAGGGATGATCCTGCTTGGATGACAGGTAGATTTTTCAGCCTACTGTGCAGCACTGAGTTGCTGAGCCACTGCTTTGCACCTGAAGAATCTTGTCCTTACTTGTTTAAGGTTTGATATCTGATTTAAGTCTTTAAGTAGCTGTTGCCTGGATTGTATGAACTTGCTTCATGCTTCAGATGTGGGTACCCCAAAATGAAAGCTTATGCTGGGCTTCCATGCTGTGTTAATGTGCCACCAAAGGTTGTCTGCAGTCCTTGTAATTAGCACCTGCCACGTTGCTGGGGTTATCAGGTGTGTGTGTGGGGGGAAGTAATAAAAAAAATCACATTTGGGTTTTGTGCATCGTCAGCTAAACTCCTAGACAGCTAGTTTTAAAATTAGATTAGCAAGAGAAGTCTTTCACCTTCTAAAATGACTTACACTGTTATATCAAGTAGTTATAAACAAGTAAAATAAAATATTTTATTAGCTCTTTTATGCTGCGTCTGCAGTAAAAAATTGTAGGGTTTACATTTCTGACGCTGATAAAGTCTTTGAGGAGGTTATTTTATGCAGCTGTAAATCAAAGGTTACTTTTCAGTTTTTCTCTGAAAACTATAACAATTAAGATGTCGCACTTTGGTTCTCTAAGGTTAAATTCATAGGTGGTTCATTTCTTGTCATTTTAGCATAGCAACAGTTTAACTGCACTGTTCTGTCATCTGCTCTAGAAGCATATCTAATAGAAAGTGACCGTCTGGCTATTCAGAAGGGTGTCTTCAATAAGCTGAGAGAAGGTGAGGTAGATTGGACAAACAGGACTTAAATCTTAGGATTTTATTGATAAAGCAGTATTCATCTGTAGTATTGAAGCTCCAAATCACTGTTTTGCTATAACAAACATAAAGTAGGGGAATGCTCTGTTATATTCTTTTCTTCTCAGACAAGTGAAAAAATAAATCTTACAACAAGCTACACTGTTTCTATAGGTAGCTCCAAAAACGGAGCCGTAACAAATGTGAGCAAATCAGCAATATATTTTTGTAGTATTTTTTTGTAATATTTTAAATAGTTGAATTACTTAATAACCAGTTTATTTTATTTTATTTTAAAAAAGAACTCTGTCTTAAACTTCGTTCTCTCAATTGAGCCCCTATTGAGTACAAGCTTTTAGAAATATCCAGGCTCTTTGGTGGCAGCAGCTGGTTGTGCTGCCTGAGCCAGCTGTGGGAAGCAGCTAGCGATGTGCGATGGGCTTGCGGAAGTTGCGGCGCCTCTGCTGGCGATGGGCAGGAGCTCAGGCACTCCCTGAAGCTGCTGCTGTGTCTACAAGTGCAAGCATATGTATATGTAAAAGAAATACGTGAATATGATGTGAATATTGGAAATGCTGTCATCCTACATCTGCTATCTGCCATCTTTCCTCTGCAGTCCTGGTTTTAGTTCCTGTGACGTTTCCCAGAAGGACTTGCTGAAGGAGTTTTACCAGACTTAATGTAACCTTTCACTTCTGTTTTCAGGGACCCATTTTCTTCTCTCCTGTTTTGCTGTTACTCAGCAGACCGAGGCTGTTGTCACTTTCTGCGTTCCCTTTTCGCATTGGTTTACCTGGAGGAGTGTGACATCTGTGACATGCTATAGGCTTTAGCTGCAGCCAGCTGTATCAGCTGTGCCAGCTCTTTTTCTTTGGTACTCATGAGTAATGTGTGTATTTTATTCTTCCTCTCTATAATGCCATGTATCGTAGCTAGAGAGCAATGCTTGTATACAGCATCTATTCCACTGGAACAATTAACATCTTGTTTGTAGGGATTGAATTAAACCTCCTTTTCTATACTAGAGTAAAGTAACTAACACTATGCCTCTAAATCATGCTAACCGTTGTTTTGTCTTGTGTTAATTGTCAATTTTAAAAAATCCTTTCTAGGCCCTCCTTTTGGCTGGGGAATGAGACCTTGAAAGTACCTGCAGCACTCTTTGCCTTGAACAGAAGACGCCTGTGTGATCGCCTGCGACAGAATAAGGATGTCCAGGCAAATTCTGTTGTTCTGCTGCAGGGTGGGGAAGAAACCCAGAGATACTGTACTGACACCGGTATTTTGTTTCGCCAGGTAAGAGCTGAATCAAAATTTCAAATCAGTTAAGAAACCAGCCCTTGAATTGTGTGATTCTTAAGCTCTTTTTTAAAATATTATTTTCCCTTTATCTCAGAGGTGCGTGCACATTTGCATTACTTTGCTTCACTTAAATCAGTTAGCTTCTTTGTAACTTTGCCTCTTCAGCTTGGAGTTACTCTTACTCTTTCAGTGCTTTACTATGTAGGCTCATAATCTGTCTTAATGGGCCTAAATCTGTTCAAGAAATTACCTCCTGTCAGTGTTTAACATAAAGATAGAAACTTAATACTTCTTGTTTTTTTCAGTCCTGTCTGTCACAAAAAAATAACCTTTGTTCTGCAGTGCAATGTTACTGTTGATCTAAGGGCTAGAGATTAAATTAATTCACAGAGGAGTGTAAATAGTGTTTTCCACATAACAGGATGTATTTTAGAAGTTACCATGATGTATATTTTCAAACTGGACTCTTCTATAAGTACTTGTATGTTCTTATGTTACAGATAAGACTGAATAACTTGTTAATGTGATGCTAAATGCTTTTGTAGTCTTTGGAAAAGTTGGCATAACATAACTAATTGTGGCTCCTCCTGCAAGGTTGTGTGCTTTGCCTTGCCACTGCTCTGTTGAATGCTACAGTACTGCTTCATTTCTTTTGTTAATTTAACTGAACTGTTGTATGTTATGAAGAAACAAAAAGAATTCTGTCTTCTGATCTGGACAGTGCGTGTCTTAATGTAGGTATTGGTCTGCTTTTAGAGGAGATTAATTCACCTTTCAAGGTAACAGTGTATGTCTCTGTATACCACTCTTGTCTTTTTTACCCCATCCTTATGAAAATTCATCTCCGTGTTCTGTTAGGTGCTTTCTTTGTTTGCTTGTTCTTAATGCAGAATACCACTTGGCGAAGGGCTATTTTCGTTGCAGCTTCCCCTTCTCTGGAGAAAGTCAAGTCTTTGCTGCAGGACTCTGCCATCCCAACCCAATGAATCTGCACTCTGCTTTTGCCTTCTCCTCTCATGTAACACGATTGTTTCTTCCTGGTACTACTTGCCCTAATTCTAGTTTGGAGGAATATATTTTATTACATCGTATATATTTATTGTCCTGAGTCAAGTGGTGTTTATTTCTTAGGATAGTTTATTAATCTCAGATCCTTTCCAGTTGCCAACAGAGGGATTTGCATTATTAAAACTAACTGTACTGAAATGCTTTAAATCTAACCCACTTCCTTCCCTTCCAAAAGCAAAAATGATCTCTTTCAAATACATGGAACTAGGAATTAGCATGTGCCGTACTGTATTTTTAGAGTTGGTGGAAATGAGGGTTTTCTTTTAAGAATGTATTTCATCTTAACCTAGGAATCTTACTTTCACTGGACTTTTGGAGTAACTGAAGCAGGCTGCTTTGGAGCAGTTGATGTTGATACTGGAAGATCCATACTCTTTGTTCCACAACTCCCTGAAAGCTATGCAGTTTGGATGGGAAAGTAAGACATACCTTTTTAACTGTGTTCTAACCTATCTGGGTATTTAATGTAATGTGACTGTTTGAACAGCTGAAATGCTATCTGATTTTTAATACCAGTTGTTTGTATGGTCTCCCATTCTTATCAATTGGTATTGATCTTATGATATCAAGTGGTATCCCCATTTGGTGATAGACAATACATTTAGAATTTAAATACTACTGTGGTATCCATGAAAGGAAGCTCAACCATAAAGGAAACCAGAATTCCTCTGTTAAGACACAAAAGAAGGAAAACAGAAAAGCAGGCATTTTCAAGTTGATTTACCAGTTTGCACCCTTCTTAGCTAATGGGACTTTTTGAATGGAGAAAGGTAGTTTAGCCTCTTTGATCATACTTTTTTGATACAAGCTAACAGACTGTAAGAAAATGATTTTAATTCTTTGCTGTGAATATGCCATAAATATCTCTTTTTCAATCTGCACCAGTAGTAAATATTGCTCAGTGCCATAGCAGTGAAGGAATTGATTTATTTATGTGTTCATTTACTTTCTCAATCTTAATTATATTTATACCAACAAACTGTAATTTTTTTTTTGGTGTCTACATCATCTCAGAATATTGGATTACTTCTAATTTAATATTTTGAGTTCTGATTGCTCTATTTCTAATTGAAGCTATCACTTATTTTAATGCTAATTTGGGGAAAAGGAAACAGTTGCAACCAATCCCATATGCTGAACTGTGTCAGACCATATGGTAGGGCGTGGCTGCTGTCTTCTCGGGGAGTTTATGTGAATATTACTGTCTTAGACCCACCTTGGAACTGAAATTGTTTGTGATCACTTTAAAATGTGAATATTGCTATCTGAAATATTTCAGCTGAAAGCTGCACCTGTTTAGGAGGGTAGGTTCTGTTTAACTCCCACATGTACTCTCTAAACTCTGTTCCCTGGTGGTGGTTGTTTGCATTTATAGACAAAGCTTTTTCTTCCTCCTAGGTTCTCTTCTGCTAGTTCAAATCAGTTGTTTGCTACCCGCACTGATTATGCCTCATCCGAAAAGTCTTAAAAATATTATTGAGAATCCACTGTGTCATTTTGCATTTTCAAAGAAAATATTGTGTTATGTACAAATGGCAGCCTTTTTGATTTGTTGTGCAGCACTCATTATTGGTTCATTTATGGAATTTTAAGAGTGGGTAAAAATGGTTTATTGCCATTACCTCTTCTTGCAGAGTATAGTGAGGTAATTGTTTTTATCACAACATCTTTTCTTTCTAAATTCCCCTTGCCCTCCTGAATCCCTCTGTTACAGTCCTGTTTTCTTTTCTGTCAGCTGTGGTCATGTACTTTTTCTGCTTGTCAGAAAGAGAATGGATGAATAACTCATGTGTGAGTCAGTAGCAGTTCTGCTTCATAAGCTAGTTGGCAGGGGGTACTGCACAGTGCTAGCGATTGTATTCCTTCCCAGAAGACTCAATTTTAAGTCAAAATTAGCTTTGAAAGAAATGAGTTTGCCTTCCATCCTCTATTATTTATCTACTGTAGTGTGCCTTGAAAGTGCTTGTATGTGTGCCTGTGGAAGGTACTATCTACCCATTGAAGAAACCTTTTTTTAACACCAATGAAATACATGTCTATTTAGTTCCTTGTATGGTGTTTTGCAAGCTTGGTATCTTACAGAGCTCTACAGCTATTCTTGTAGTTCATAGTGCAGGGTGGGATTGATTTGTCTGGTGCTGATTCTGTTTTCTCTTCAAGGCAGATTGGAAATCTGCTGCTTAAATTTTGGTGGAAACAGATACTTTTAAAATTAATGCAGAAGGCTCTTTCCTACTACTGTATTACCAAATGATTTACTTATTATAATAAACTTGTATTGTTTTTGATAGACTGTTGCTCTTTCACATTTGAAACTAAACCCCTTCTTGTGCCTTGAAGGACGTATCTTTGGTTATGTTCAGAGACATCACTTAGGTAATGTGACAATCAGTGGTGTTAACCTTTTTCTCTTTAAATAATGCACAAGTGGGGCTTCTTTGCTTCTTTCAATTTTACAGTCTTATTTTGGCCAAAAACAATGAAGTATTTGAGAGCATTTGTTAGAGATGGGTAAAGCGTTACATTTTGGGGGGACTGTGAGCATTATAATTATTTTAATCTCACCAGCTACACCTCTGTTTTTACTGCTGTCTTTTGCTGGTCTTTAAACGAGTAAGCGTTGTCTGTAAGTGTAATATCAATTCAGGATTGAAATGATAACATTAAACTCTGATGGGTGTCTACCTCAGGAGAGGTAGAGAGTTAAAATACAGCCTGTAGATTTTAAAGAAATCTGATGGAACTGGAAGGGATAGAGTTTCTACAGTGAAGTTTAAGGATCAGATCTGAACATTGTGTTGTCACCTTAAATATTAAATGGGGATAGTATTTCAGAGGGTTCTTGACATGGAAATATTCAGTCACTGTAAAATACCGAGGTAGTGTTCCTTCAAGAAAAGCAAATGTTATCAGTAAAGGGCAGTGTTGCATGTTGAGGTGATGTCTGAGGACTGTAAAGAGGAGGTGAATGTGGAGTTGACAAGCATGCTGCCCTGGTCTGGGGTCTGCCAAGGACCAGCGCTCTGCAGTGCCCATGTTGAGGTGAGGAGCACTTCTCCAGGAGGGTCACTCTTCTTTGTCAGACTTCACCCTGAACGCGTGTACTCTGATGGTATGTACATACCTGTAAGACTAGGTAAGGCTACTTTTTAGTAGTCTTCGGAGCCACAGTAACCTTCTCAGTTTTAAAACTGAACAAATCCAGTGATACAAGATTATAAAGGCTTCAGAAACGTAATTATGTTGTGAGTGTCCCACTTTCTCCACATGGTCTTATCTAGGCAAGTTTTAAAACTGAGGAAGGATTTAACTTAACTTACTGTTTAGACTACGTACTTTCACCAAAAGAAAAATTTTAGAATGGCAATGCAGAATTGTTATGAGCATCTCTGTAAGACTGGTGCCCCTATTTCTGTGTTAAAGGGATTGCACTGCATACAAATCAGTCAGTCTCTTTTTAAATTATGAGCCTGGGCAATTGCCCTGATGTCGGGCTAGTCCCTAGCTTAGCTGAAAAGGTTGCTCCAGCCAACACCTAAGAGAACCGTTTTGTCTAACTCTTGATTTGTAGCTCTTCCTCCAGGTTTGTGAGGCAGAAACAAAGACTTCTGCTGAATGGCTTAGAGTAGACTTTTGCTCTTCTGAAATATCTTTCCAGTCTTACTTTCTGAGCAAGAGTTTAAGAAACAAATCCAGTAATATAGGATTGTGAAGGCTTCAGAAGCATAATTATGTTGTGAATGCCCAGCTTTCTCCACATGGTCTTACCTAGGCAAGTTTGTGGTGCAAAGCCATTACTGATTGGTTTTATTCCTAGGAAGCAGTAAGTTGGTATGACTGCATGTCTTGCACAGAGACTTCAATTTCACTAATTAATGCTGCACCTGCCATTTACCTCCTTAATTATAAATGACAGAACTAGTCAGTGTGCTGATTAAAGATATTTTATAAAGTAAAACATACTGTACAGCAGCTGCTTTATGTGGAGCGGATGCCAAAATAACTTAATTGCCTTGCCACATAAAGAGCATTTTTAATGGAAAACAAAAATATTTTAACACTTTCATGCTCTAACTTTAGAAATATGTATTAAATGGGACAGAGAAATATTTATATGCCATTTCCTGTGTTTTCGTTAAAGACCTGCTGGGCTGATTAGTAATTATAACAGTATTAATCTAACATTGTATCCATTGTAAGTAACATTTTTTTCACCGGGAAGCTGATTGGAAGCTGTCTGTATTTACAAAGTTTAACCCTAGTGTGGCTCTTTGGGACCACAGTAATACACAATGAAATGCTTTACAAAGATTAATCTTTTCTTAGTGACCTAATGAGCAAGCTTCTTACAGATTATCCTCATTTTCTCAGTAGGTTACAGCCAAAAGCAACCTTTGGTTTTGGTGATTAAATTTGACTGACTTCAGCAAAGCTGAGAAGTTTTACTGCCTTTTGAAATGGTGCAAAAGTGTGGTTTTTCTTGCATACTCCTTTTGTAAGGCAGCTTCTCAGGCTTTCAAGGCTCTTAATTTTTTTTTTCTTTAGGCTGTATATGGCCATGATAATGAGTAGCATAGAAGCTAAGAAATCACTTTCTCAATTTCTTTTCCTTACAGGGGATCCATGAAATGTGACATTTGTATTCTGAATAATTGTGAATGGTAACTTATGTACCGCATGATATGTTTGTCTGGCTATGTGATGGTGGCTGAGACTGGTATGTTAATTAGTCTAAGGTTTTGGGTACAAGAAGTCAAGGTCAATGCAAGCTGAAATCTGAGACAACTCTTTTGAAGAGTAGTGGAGGTTTTTGGGGGGATGGTGGGAGATGTTGTAGGGTACAGAGTCTAAATCACCATAATTGCTTTTCTTGATGCAGATTTTTCAGAAATGCAGGAAGTTTTCCAAATGAGCTTTACTGATGTTGTGTATGTGGGCCCCTCTTCTCTGTAACATGCTTTAGGGCTGTGTATTCAAATAGTATTCTCTAGAGTGGTTTTACCGTCTAAACCAAAAACCCATCTGCCTTGTCATTCCGTGATATTTTTTCCTGCACTTTTCTCTGAAGTTTAGTTGGCGTTTTCTTCTTCCATGTGTATCAGTTTGATCTCTTCCCATCCTTTGTTTCTTCCCCCTCCCCACTGAATCTTTGTTTTACTATTAAAAAAAAAAAACAGTTTTAAATTCCTTTAGGTCATCTTACTACTGTTTTGTACCAACTGGCAATTGCAATTTATCTGCAAAGATTGTTACCACCTGCAAATGCCATCTGTGGATCTCATGAACATATTCAGTCCTGCTTCTATTTCTGAATAACATCAGAACTAATTTCTGTCTTTGCAGTATCCCACTAATCAAGACTTGCAGTCCATTGCTGTTTATCATTTTAACTTCTGAAAGCATCAGTCTAAATTAATACAGCATTTGTCAATGGGTAGTTGGTGGGTTTCCCAGTCCTTAAAAAGCTCATCTTTTTATTTATTTATTTTTATTTATTTTCCAGTTTAGACTCTTCACTTTTTTATTATGATTAGTTATTGGGTTTCAGGTCACATCCTGGTGTTCCTGTCCAAGCCAATTTGAGTTGATTTGTGAGAGTAAGATTCTTCAGAGAGTTTTTTATCAAATGTTTTACTATTATTTAGATAGTACATCTGTTGCTTTACCCTTCATCCAATCTTTTCAAAACTCTGTACAATAAAGCTGATTGCATTTGACTGATGAGACTTATTCTGTGTAATTCCCCATGCTGCGTGTTTTCCATGATTCCATTTTCCTCCATAATACAGTGATTTCCATTTCTTGTCTCCCCTTCGTTTATTATGGTATTTCTCTTGTGATAAAAATTATTTTTATAGAATAATTAGTGTCTGCATTGCTCTTACCACTTTACTGATGATTGTTTTTCCCAAAACTGTGCTACTTTAATGTTCCGATTTCTCAAATTATCCATGATACAGCATCTTTATTGGTTTAGTAAGTGTCTCAGTATTCCAGCTGTCCAAAAGCCTTGTTAGTCCAAGTTGAATGTGTATTTTTAATCACTTTTAATTCAATAATTATTTTTATAGTTCTTTGCTTTCTGCCTGCTTAAGTTTCTTTGTATTCTGTGTTGAGAACATTTTAAAAAATAGTAGTAACTTATAACAGTCCACTGATTTATAATCTCCATCAGCGTACACCTGAAGCTGGATGCACAATTTGGCAATTTTAGTAAGCGTTAAAGTGCTTTTTCCCTTCTCCTCCTTTTAATTCAGTGCTAGGTAATTCTGCTTAATGATGCTGCACCACAGGTTTTTAATATTCAGATGTGGCTTTAAACCGCAGCATGAGAAAGTACAGTCTTGCCTATGCTCGTCTCAGGCCTGTGGTAGGGCGAATGTTGGTAACCCTCACCAGGCGTTTCTTATTTTACACTTTAATGCACTAGCAGGAATACCAAGTTCGGTGGAATAAACTCCTGATTACATTTTGGAGTATTAGAGAATCCAGGTTTCATTCCAAGCAGGCATGCCATCTGTCTTTCCTCCACGGATTCGGATGCTGCTGTTAGGAAGGTAAGCTGCAGCTAAGAAATGCCCTTTCCAGGCTTTTCCAGGCAGGCTCTGCCAAGGCTCTGCATCCCTGCTCTATCGTTGAACGTGTGGCTGCCTGGTTTGGGTGCAAAGCTCCTCTTCTTGTAGGCCTGAATTGGGGAAGGCACTTCAAGCTGCAAAAAACCCTTAGGAGAAGTAACTACAGTGGTACCTCAGCTCTTCCACTTTTTAAATTCTGTGTTCTCAGCTGTTGCTGTTGACTGTTTTCTTGAGGTTTTGTATCCCCTGCTACCTATGCTGTATCCGTCTTTGCGTACTCTCGCTTTCAGTCTTTCAGGAATGACTCTTTGAAAGAGTATTGCCTGTGTAGAGCTATGTTGAGAGAAATGTACAAAGACTGAAAGAAAACACACGGTTTTATTAAAGCAGGATAGGGAGAAGTGTAACAAATATTAACCTCTCAAGATCTGAATGTGAGTGAACAACAGGCATATTCTGTTTTATTTGCTCAGTACCCCTTTGTCCCGAAGGTGTCTGAGCTCCGAGTGCCGGATGTTTGGCTCTGCCCCTGCTCCCAGGCGGTGCCAGGTCCTGTCCATCCTGCAGGGGTGATGTAGCCTGGAGGTTGGACGCTGTTTGCAGGGTTAAGTTCTGCCTTTTCATTGTGTCCAATGAATTTTTATGACAAGTTCCTTTAATTTCTTTGTGGTTTAGTTTTCTTTCAGAGTTGTAAGATAGGAATAATGTCATCCCTTTCTTAAAGCTGCTCGGGTCATCTTACGCAGCTATTAAGTCAGTACCACGTCCTTTCATGCTATTAACAATTAATATGAGGGATACAGGATGTGCTGCACATGTTCCAGAGCTTGCTGTAACACTTTTATGTGTGGGGCATAAAATATTGCTGTTTTTCTCAATATAGGCATTTTTCCGAAGTAAAAGCAGAGCATCTGCTATTGGCAGGTTCAGTATATAACTCTGTCAGTGAAGAAGCATGAATTAAGACCAACATTTAACATGGAGTGGAGCACTGTTACTATATAGGCACCTAGAAGTTGTACTTACCTTCTTAGCCATTGTAATTCCTGTTTTGCCTTCTTTTTTTTGGTGTGGATTCCTAGTGAGTATTTGCTAGCAGTGTTAAGCTATGGGGAATCTTTCAGGGATTTCAGTATGTATAAATATCCTTGGCTATAGCTTTTTCCTCACCTGGTATAGAGCCCTTCTTTCCAAGAAAGCGTTCTGTTTGCGGAAAAAAACAAAATGCAAGTTATCATATTGCAAGTTTTTTGTGTTTTTGTTTTTTTTTGGATAGCTTTTGCTTGTATCTCTTAAATATGTCATCAAGGCATTGCCTCTTGAGATAGGATATACAGAAAGCCTGATGAACATTTCTTGAGAGTGCCAGTGATGGGAATAGCTGAACAGGAAGAGTGAGAGAGTGAGACTGTTTATTTAAAGTAAATCAAGCAGTTTGGAGTTTGGCCTTTATTAGGGAGAACCTTGAGAGTCTCCTTAACACTGCATTTCTGATTTCATAAGTCCACCAGTCCATATTTTGTTCCTAGTTATTGTGCTTTTGTGTAATCTGTTTGGACAATTGGGAAGCCCAGTATTGTGTATCGTGCATGTGGGTGCCACCGTTCCGACACTTTGCAAGATGTGGCTTCAACTGCAGCCTTGGTTGCCTTCTTTCAGTCAAAGCAGCTTGAGTCTTGATCTTCAGTTCAATTTCTTTTGAATTATGTTATTTTCTTGAAATCCATCTTGCTCTGGACTCTATCAGAAGGAACAAGGGAAAAGAAGCATACTTGTCTGCAGGTACTTCTGTCTTTCAAAGGATCAAACAGAAATCTAGAAAAACATTACATTAGTCAAAACACATGTGCTGGAGGCAGCCAGTGTTGCCAGCAAGCCCTTTTGTACTGTTTTATATTTCAAATCTAACTTCGTGTCTTTTAATCTTCTTGTCTGAGAGAGAGTGAAATTCCTTATCAGTGTATAGGTGATTGCATTTTTGGCGGCAAAGTCAGAAACATCTGCTAACATCTTGTAAAACCTCCTGTGTTGCTCTTTCTAGTAGCTCTGGACACCCTCTTGCTTAGTTAATGCTTTGCCATCTGTTAACCTGATGATATTATGATGAGAAGGGAGTATATTGGTGAATTTTTGACAGCATTAAAACATGGCTTTTGTATCCTTTTTCCTCCTTCAGTTCTACATGGTTTGCTGATGTATTTCTCTTCCTGTAGTTTAGTTGTTGCCAGGGTTCTTATACTGTGTGTAAAGTCTCACTGAAACTTTTGCTTTGTTTTAAGCCCGACCTATTAAGGTCTGAAGAACAGGTTGTTACCATTTGGGGCTTCAGTTTTTGAAAACGATGCTTGTCCAGTTTGCTCTCTGTGCACGTGTTTCTTCTCACGCGTAAGTGTATCTACAGCCCTGGAAAGCAGGGAAAATGCTGTGTAACTCGTGCAATGACTTGCTAGCTGTAAGTGTGTGCATACCCCAGTGCTGCGTTTAGGCACAACATGCAGGCTAAGGTATGCATGTACTTTGCTTAGGAGAAACTATTTGCTTTAGAGAAAGTGATTTTGCCATAAAATGGTGGATTATATCTGTTACTCCAAACATGAAAGTTAAGATGGAATGGAGGAAACAATACTGTTGTAAATTATAGTACACTTTCCCCCTGAAAGCCAAAAGCTTTGATAGTAAAATTTGCTAGTTTTACCTTTTCTGTCTCACCACATTAAGAATCTTCTTGTTCACATTTGCTGATAAGAGCTTTGACGGTTTCTCATGCCTTTGTGACAGCAATAAACATAATGAGTGCAGGACCTTTTAAGAGAGCACTGTACACTGAACGTTTTCTGGTACAACATGTTTTGCTTTAGGCTTTATCATGAATAGTGTCTTTGATACTTGCCTATTCTGTTTTTGTTTCAGCTATGTTAATTTTTACTTTTAATTACTACTTGTAATAATATCACTTTCCGGTAATGGAGGCTGTGAATCTGAAAGCCTAACATATAATAAGTAGCGGACAAGACTACATTTTAATCACATTAGGCAGTCTTTAGTATGGCATGTCTTGCTTTGCATCAGAGCTTGCTGTCTTCCTCCTTGACATATTAATAGATTCTCAAAATGGTTGCTGACTTTCATTTAGATGGTGCTACTGATCCTTTTTAAAAGTAAATAAAATGAATGTCAGTGGTGTTTTTGGCTGAAGACAGATCTCAGTGATTGGAAATTGCAGGTGATTCTCATTATTTGGCTCTAGTACATGCTCATTGATAGCGCACGTGGTCAGACAGCCTGCAATACTACTTTGCTGTCTATATAGGGTGGTATTAATTTAATGTCTTCCTTTTGCAGGTGAATTGTTATCTGACATTTAAGCCTGTGTTAGTATACACCACTTGCTTTCTTTTGTGGTATAACAGTGCAATAAAGCACCGTTCTTTAAGAATAACTTCAAAACACAAACAAGGCCAGATCTGAAGACAAAGGAATTCTGTAAAGCTATTCAAACCTTAATGTTACTCACTTGTTATAAATTATGTTGATGTAAAGCTACTTTTTATATCAGTTTTCATTAACCTTTACTTTTTCTTCCTCAGAAATGTTGAACTGTTTTTTTTCATAATGTAAAAATAAAAAAAACGCTGTAATACATACAAGCTTTCTGGCAGTTCTCGTGTGTCTGCCTGGTTAGACAAGCTGATTGCAAGAGAACTGAGCTAACAGGGAGTTCAGATGGGTCCCGAGTGCACAAGGGAGCAAACTTAAGGCTAGGGATTAGTAAAACATGAGAGAGAAAGCAAAACTGTCCATTCTAATTCAAACAACTTGTGCTAGTAGGTAGAAATGGCACGACTGCCATTTGTGCATAGTTATTGATGTAAGCATTCAATAAAGTATTTTCATTCTATGTTTGAGGGGAAAGAAAAATGTGCAAAGCTAATGTGATGAGCTAATTCCTATTCCAGTAGTAAACCTGCTACAGGTAATGTGTTTGTCCACATATTTTATAAGAATTGACAAAAGGGGTCTCCAGCCTGCTGTAAGAGTTTGAGCAGAGAGCACAAGGAAGATCTTGTTAGCAAAATCGAGCAGCAGGGCAGGCAACAATATCAAATGTCTGGAAATCAAAGCATCTAGAAATCAAACTAAAAATCAAATACATGTGCTTATTCTGATCTCTCATGTTTTTTATGGCCTATAAGTTGATAGCAGATATTGTAGGAAGTGCAAGGTATGTGAAAATAGCACTGACATTAAGACATGCCCATGAAGGGTATAGGGGAATTGCTTGCATCACGTTCCAATTCAGTGGACTTTTTGTTAGGGAAAATGGCTTTTACCAGACTGGTGCAAAACCGACTGATATAGCAAACAGTGGCTTTTTGTTGTTAACAGGAGTGCAGAAAACTAAAGCTTTTTGCTTAACCTGTGTTGTGGGGAGGGAGGAATCCTGTACAGCTTTTAGAGGAGACAATTCGGAAGGCTTGCTACACTTCAGGAAACTTGGAATCGCCTGTGGTTCATGTGCTCTGCTAAAGGTGCTCCTTTCATTTCTGAGGTATATACGTATATGCATATATATATATATATATATATACACACACATATGCATGTGTGTGTCTTGAATTCTTTAGTAGCAAAATAAGCCTTCTGGGTGAAGATGACCTTACAAAAACATGTTATTAACTCCAATCCAAGCATGCATCATAGTTAGCTGAAATTTTCAATGCTCACAGGTAGTCTTTATGAGTATGTGCTTTGCCTGCACTTGCAGACATTTTTGACTAATGTTGCAGTCTCAGGTATTACATGATCCACATTTCCCCAGCTCATTGTTGGTCTAAATATTTAGACTGCAGAGACTGAAATGAATTGATTCTTTGTGCATGTCCCTACCCTGCTTACTGTACCTGCCTAGGATATTCAGACATACTCAGATTCCCAAGTAATTGTTGTTTATGCTGTAAATTTATGTTTGCAGCCACATATTACAAAAGAAGACAAAACCCAATATTTGGAGATTGACGAGAAGTGCTAAGCAGTAAATGTGGAGTGAATGAGTCTAATGTTTTTAATCAGAAGAAGGCGAATAATTACAAATAAATATTCCTTTGCATCCCAGTCTGTAGCATTTTATTTAAGGTTTCTTTAGTTCAACCTGCTGCTGGGCTGCTTTTATAGCTGACTTTTTATTATAGAGTGACGTGGTGTACTTGGCTGACAAAGTGACATTTAAATGACTTTTCTGTAATTAGCATTAAAAACCTGGAAAAAATAACTACTATTTGATTTTTTTTTTTGTCTCTGCTCTTTTAAAAAACTAGAGTTCAAAATGTTAGAAAGGAAACTTTTAAACTTTTCCATTCTTTATGAAATAAGTGTCTGTTTGCATAGCAAATGTTTTGAAATTGGTCCCAACTAGAATTTTTCAACTTTTGTAGTGAAAATACCATTAACAATATTTTTTCCAGTGGAAATAGTTTTTCATCCTAGGTAATGCAATATGATAAATAATATTGGGATTTCAGAACTCCAACTGAAATACTGAGGAAAAAATAAATTTAGCTACTGAAAGAAAAGCTGAATTTCACTTTAAACTTGATCTGCTGTAAAGAACTAAAAACTGCAACTCTGTCCTAGAAGCATTAAGAAATGCAAATACAAAGCAGCCAGTAGGAATAAGTTGTCATATATTGAAGATGGCTTGGAAAAATGTTTAGATGCAACTGAAAGCATATACATGTGAATGTGTATCAGTATTTAGGTTACAAATATATTAGGAGCTGGCTTAGGTGCCTTTCTTTCAGGAATAGCTATCAGCGGTTATGAATCTAAATCACAAATGCCAAAGAAAAGTTGTGAACAGAATTTATCTCGTTTGTACCTCTCTTCTGAATGCAGTTCTGAAAACGAAAACACTGTTTTATCATGTTAGTGTTTCTAGGCTCTTGCTCCAGAGTCCTTTAGAATACAGAGATGTTGCCTAATGGAATTCTTACAGTAATGTCAAATTTGTACAAATCTCTTAAGATTTGCTGCTGTGAATTCTTGTGCAATGTAATGAACAACAGTTTTGAAATGGTTTTAGACAATGCAACCAAGTTTTTGTTGGGTTTAAAGATTGAAATGCAGTGTAGTTAGTAAAATATTGCTAAAAATGTGAGGTTTGAGTTTTGTCCAACTACATAAAAGCTTAAAAAAAAATGTTTTGGTATGTTTATAGATAAGCTTTCAGAGCTGTTTAACTTACTGGTGTATAAACAGAGAATTAGGTATTTTATGCCTCTGAAGGGTTGAGTTGAAATGAGGTCCAGCCATAATACTTGGTCTGTCAAAGCTGGCAACAAAATCTGCACTGCAGTAACTAGGTTGTGGTTTTGTTCAGCCTCTTGCTTTCTCAACATGATGTTGCATACCACTGTGAATTTAGTTGAACCTTTGAATCTTCTCTTAAAAATGTAGCTTTGCATCTTTAGGCCACCTTTAGCCTTTCTCAACTGCTAAGAAAAGCCTGAGAGTAAGAAACCAAGTGAGCTGGATCAGGTAGAAGAAGGTGGAAAAGGGGAGAGTGTGAAGAAAGCATCAGCGGGCTGTAAGCTGCTTTGGTGTCTGACCCAAAATAACGTAGGCTTTTTCACTGAATGGGAAAGTGTGATGAGTGCTGGGTGGGGAACCAGAATCAGTCTCCTGTGTCGTGGCTCCTTTGGTGGCAAAAAGAGAGACTGTATTCTGGTAAATAAATAGAAGCACTGGACTCTTAATTTTTCTTTCTAACTACCATAAACTATGAGATTCCAAATTTTTGGCTAGCCACTTGGGTCACAGAGCACTTGGGCATGATGTATTTGCTGCGGTTCCAGGAGTTCGAAATTGCTTATTCCATTATGAGATGAAACATGACTTCCCCTCTTCTGGTGGTTAAATACTGAAATGATTTGGAACCAACACTAATATTTGTTAAGCTGAGCTATAAAACTATGTGGAAAGGAGACTGAGCCTTTTGAGGGTTGGAGTGTACTATTCTCTGTAGGATTCCTCAAATTTATATTGCCCAGGAATCTAAAAATTTTTGCACAAAAAAAATTTTTTTTAAAAGCCTGTAAAAGTAGGCTATTGCTCTTGTTCAAATCTGTTAAGAATGTTAATTTTTTGGGTAGGTAAGGAGAGACATGATTCAATAATACTTGGGATCATATCTTCCACTTGGGTAATCCTTCTAATTAATTTATGACTTGCTGTGGTTTTTTTTGCTTGTAGTCTCTGCAGTGATTAATCAGAATTTTGAAACTGGCAGCCCATACCAGCATCACAAAAGACAAAGTTAAAAATTGTAACCAATTAACCTATTCTACCTGCCTGAGATTCATTTGTAGTCGTTTGCAGAGAAAAGTACTCCTTATCTGTGTAAAGTATCAAATGTTCTTGAAATTACCGTAATTGAATATAACTTTTGATTTTCATGATGCCAGTGAGCATCTTGTGGAAGGTATCGTTCCCCGTGACAGTGATGGTCAGTGCTAGGCTTTAGCTTGTTTTACATTTAAATTGGATAGAAATGAATGCTGAATCCTGTCTCTGTTAAGGAACTCGTTCTTTTTTTCCCATGACAACTATGTTAATGCACAAGAACCTTTCATGATTCACACTAAACTGGGAGCGGAGGTGCGGGTAACAGCCGGAATGCATCCCTGTGGTCACCTTGGGGTGAATTTCCTCCGACCAGAGGACGTTCTTCAGGCTCCAGCCTAGCTTACTCATGGTCCCTTAGATCTTGTGCCATTGTTGTCTGCTCTGTTTAAATAGTTGGCGTTTCTCTCTTGTGCGCTCCTCTCCTCTCCTGCTTTCTCTGAACAGTTCTCGGGATGTGGGGTGGTCCCTGCTGAGATGAATGTTGTTGCCACAGTATCCGCTGATAGATAACTCACATGCAATATGGAGTCGTACCTTGCAAATGAAGCAAAATGCACGGAATACTCCAAAATGCAGCTCTTCTGGCCACTTTTTTTCCTGTTTTCTTTCATCTGAGGAAGGGTGCGGGCTGGGTGTTGTTTTTCTTTTGAGATTACATTTTCAGAATTGCACTGATTGTGTTTGTATATGTTTTGGGGGGCTAGAGACTGGCATCAAAGAATAAATTCTCGTGAATGATCAGCTGGAAGCAGATCTTTCACATGACCCAAATTCCTGCATTCTTGTTGCATAACAGGAGGCTCTGGTTAGGCGTTTGGGGAGAAAGAGGCAGAAGTGATTTCACTTCAGACATGTGAAATTGCGCAGCCTGCTACTTTACAGGAGTGGCGCTTTGGCCGGAGGAGTGCAGACTGCTGGGAACGTGTCCCAGCAGTCGCTCTGGTCCTCGGCCGGCTCCCCGCTCGCGTCAGAGGGTCACGTCAGGGGAGAGCCTCCCGCAGCGAGGGGCTGCAGAGCAGGAAATGAATGTTTTGCTACTTCTCTGGACTTAACACAGGGCAAACTGGTCTTTTGCTGTTTCCACATCTTCCATATGGTGAGGTGAAAAGTTGCACACAAATGGCATGGCTAAATTCTTTAACACAATCATTTTGTGGAAAGGAAAAGCAGAAAACTTTCATTTAGGAGGAGATCGTGATATCTAAGTATCAAGCATGGTCCAGATTAAAGCATAGTGATCTTCTAACTGTGGTAACTTTCTGTGTAATCTACTAAATGGAGAAATGGAATCAAGAATAAGATTATTAAAGCATTCTGTATATCTGATTTCATTACTGTGATAGCAGAGGGCATTTTTTCATTGTCTGCGGCCTTAAACTATTGAATATTACAGCAAAGCTAAAACCAAATGTTTCTTTCTGTTGCTTTCCAAAGGATTCATCCCCCTGAATACTTCAAGAAGAAATATGCTGTGGATGAAGTTCACTATGTAACCAAGGTGAGTAGTTAGTGTCTCTGAATATTTTTCTATGAATCCAAAATTAATATGTGACTGTGATTTTGTTCATCTACGTACTGGGTGTTTCCTGACTGTGTGGGTTTTCTTGTTTTCTTTTCTTTTCTTTTTTTTTTTGAATACTGGAAAACATACTTCATTCTTATAAAAACACTCCTGATTTTAAAAATTAAAAAAACTAAAGTGCTGCCATTTTGAGCTGAACACTAAGGTCTTATTCCAAAGACCTTCTTGTAAACATGTTCTGTACTTCATGAGATCTTTCAATCCTTATCTTCATCTTGAGAGTTTAAGGGAATATCTATAAGCAGAAATGCATTGCTAAATACGTTTTTTGCAATGTGTGGTGATTTGAGGAAATTGCAGTCCAGAAGTGACACGTCCTAGCTCTGCCTGGGAGCCTATGCTTATTTTATACCTCCAAACAGCTACGAGATATGGCTGCCTGCCTTACTCTTATTTTGAATCATTGTAATATTTGAATAAGCACATTCACATTTCTAAATGTAAGTATGACTTGCTTAGTTAGGTTTCTCATTTTGTTTTTGAGCAGATGTTTATATAATTATGCACCTGGCCAGTTATCTTTTTTTTTTTTTTTTTTTTTTTTTAGTAGGAAGACTCAGCAGGTTGAGGGCAGTATTCCCGCCAAGCTCTGTGGGTGATTTTCACGGAGAGCAGCTTGAAAAGGAAGATTTTGATATTTCTGTCCCTGCAGAATGCTAACCCTGACTCACTAGACCCAAAATTTCGCTCTAATCAGCTGTGAAGATGTTTCATTTCATTTTCATAATGAGACTAGCTATAAAGTGAAGTTTGATCCTGTGTTTCAGTAACTGGAGGTGGAGGAAGCTGTGAAGAGGTTGTCTTTTGACGTGTGCGAGTTGGCATCATGTAAAATGCAGGCACTTCAACGCTTAGCTGTCAGAGTGTGAAAATTCCAAGTGGAAAATGCATGTTTTATTAAAAAAATTGTTGTTTTGGATAATTTTCCATCAACAAATGCCTTTATTGCACTTCTATCCCCTTTTTCCTTACAGCTTAAAAACCTCAATGCTGGGAAAAAGACCTCTTTTATGTGTGCAGTAAATTGTCCCAATGTAAAGACCGTTTTCTGCCTGGAATACGTGGGCTGAAGTTAGAGGCTTTTGAAGCTTGCAATTGTATGTCTTTTAAAGGCTCTGACTATAACTTTTGCCTGGGATGCCAACGCAATGGTTCTCCAGCATCAGGACACTCGGGACCTGATTTACAGGATAGTTTTATGCCAACAAATGACCAATCTGTGTATGTGTGTAATCCTGCTATTTCATGAAATCTGAGAAATATTACCAAATAGACCACAAAATATAATGCAGGATTGATATGTTTGTACCTTGCTACTATATACTTTCTTTTGGTAATATTACTACCATGCTACTAAGCTGGTTTAGCGTTGGTAGAACTGTGCTCTGTGTATTTGTCATCTGTTTGTTGCCTCAAAAAGTGCATAGTTTAGTGCCCACCTTTCTGCAGCAACTCTGAAAGTCCATTTCTACTTTGTTTTCAGAAGATTGGGGCAGGGATTTTTTTTTTTTTTTTGACCTTAATGTTTATACTCCTCCCCTTTTTATTTTTATTTGAACATAGTTGCAACCAAAAGACAAAGCATTTAAAAATACCAATAATATTCTATGAGTAGGAAACCAAGAATCCATTAAGACCAAGCAGTTGTAACTTACAGTGAGTGCATATTGATTTTAAATAGCAGCAGTGCGGTAGAGACTAAAGATGTCTCTGCTTTTATTTAATAAAACTGCTGTATAATAATTCAAATCTTAACTGTTTGTGGTGAGCTGAGCATTTAAACTTTCTGTCACCGAAAGAATGGGCCAAGTGAGTCATCTGATAAATATTGCACATTTCTCGTTTGTTTTTTAATGTGTCAGGAAATCAGGCTGTTCAAAAATGTTGGCTACCCTTTGAAACCAACTTAAAACTTGTAATAGCAATCTTTTTGAAGAGCCAAAAGCACTTTTTATTCTGCTAACCATTTGATAGGGAGCGCTGAGGGGAACCTGCTAAGTCAATGCAGTTGAGCTATTTTCCAATAGGAAGCATTACTGGGAGAGACCAATGTTGTGGGGGTTTTGTTCTGTTTTGGTGTTTCTGTTTGGTTTCCTGTTTTTGTAGTGGTGGCAAAAAGATGACACAAGTTGAGAACTCAAAGCCTTCCATCACAGTTTGTGGAAGTGAAAGATACATTGAAAGATACATTTTAGTCTCAATTTATAAATGTTTGAAAGATACCAAAGGAGCCTGATAGAAGTTCTAGTCAGTAAAAGATGACCCAGTGAGAGTAACAGTAAATATTCAGAACATTGTAACATAATAATATTAATGCATGTGTTTTATATGCAGTAGTGCATTGCAGATGCAGGGTTCCCTGTTGTTCTTTATTTCTGTGCCACATTGCAGCCTTTGACTTGTATTTCCTCTTTCTTCCAAAGGATGACTGCAGACTTAAGATTAAGACATTAAGACATAGTTGATATTTATGTCTTTAAAGAACACCACCAACTTAAGCACTGCATTTCTGTCTAAGTATTTTGTGATATAGTGACTCTCGTTGCCAGTGTCATGTATGATTGCAATATCTGAAAGACATCAGAAGATTTTTCTCTTTCCAGCTCATTTACTTTATATACAGCAACTTTTGCATAAAGAAATGGGGAAACTGATATCAATGCGCTTATGAGGAGGAAAAAAGTTAAATAATGGCAATCTAAAACTTCTTTTTAGATATCCAGTGTCTTGGCTTCAAAGAAACCTTCTACCCTTCTTACTTTGGTGAGTGATATTATTCTGAAGAACAACTATCAATTTTCCTCAATAAGGGGATCAGTTTATTAAGTATTTCTTCGCACTGTCATTCTCTCCCTATATTCTCCACAAGTAGTTCAGTTCTGAAAAATTTGAAACAAATTTGTGCATACAAATTTGTGTATAGTCTGGTCTCTGTCTCCTTCATGATCACATGATTTCTAAGCACTGGCCTTCCATTTTATATTCTCTGTGCCTTTATATGTGTTTGGGTAAAACGTGACAAGCCTATTTAATGTCAACTGTGCTACCCTCTACCTGTGTATAATGATTCCAAACTCCGTTTTTCTCTTCTGTTGCTCTGGCCATGTCATGTGCATATTTGGGCCTTTCTGTGGGAATTCCATAAGAATTCAGGGAATACTTTCTCTGCATAGAATGGGTTGGTAAGATCAGCTTCTCGGAGGATGTTGTGATCAAACACCTGCCAAGTATTTTGAATGCTGCTTACTTATTTCTCTGAAAGTAGGATGAATAAGCGGAGGTAAAGCCTTGCAAGTTCCTTCTTCCCTGTCACCTCTCCCCCAGCTTCTTTCCCTAACAGATGTTTTGTAAACCTGTCTTTCACTGTTAAGAGTGTCTGATTTGTTGGCTTCAATATATATATAAAAAATGAGTTGCTGACTCTGAGCTTTCCCTTACAGCAAATGCAGTGGCAGCTCCTGGATTTCTTATTTTCCCATGTTTCTAAACAGAAGTCTTACAAAAAATTCCTCCTTAGGTATTTAAATAGCGTGAGATCTGATCTCTTTATACATTAAGAACAAGAGGTCATAAATAGTCTTCATCCTTCCTTCCACAAATAAATAAATATATATTATATATGTGTGTGTGTATATATATAGTATATATAGAAGGCAACAGGCTCATCTTTTTATATATATATATATTTATTTATTTATTTATAAAATACACATATAAAAAGATGAGCCTGTTGCATTCTATCATGTTCTTTCAGAGAAATAGGAAAGAAAATATTTGAGCACCCCGCTTTCCTTACTGTGAGTTTCTGGGCATCAAGTTTTTGATTAATTGTCACTCTGTGAGCATCCCATTGTAATCAGGATTTTTCACGTAGCTCTTGGCCCAGAGGATGGAGCTGTGATGCTTTCACATTCCTCCCGCCACCACAGTAAAGCCTGAAGTGGAGAAGGGAAGAACATTCCTCTTTCCCTTGGCTGGGTGGGCGCTTGGTCCTCTCCTGTGATCTTATTCCAGATACAGAACCAGAATGCTGCTC
Organism: Apteryx mantelli; assembly: GCF_036417845.1. Lineage (NCBI taxonomy): Eukaryota > Metazoa > Chordata > Aves > Apterygiformes > Apterygidae > Apteryx > Apteryx mantelli. The sequence goes on from NC_089987.1 coordinate 12,067,034, forward strand.
TGCAGGGTTTCCCACATGCATGTCAGAAGTGCTCATCTGCTACATGGCAGGCAAAATCCTCTTGCTTATGCTCCCTGCATGAATGGCAAGCTGTAGGGGAGCAGCATGCAAATTTACATAGTAAGCATTGCTAAGGCAGTGAAGAATAAATTCTTTTTAAATGAGATGACTTTTAAAAAATCTTGAATGTTTGTTATTCTCTTGCATTTTATTATTATATTGCTCTCCTAGCTTCCTCTTAAGACATAACGGAATTAGAAATCCAAGGCTGCCAGCTTTCTAAGCAGTGCATCCTAGCCTGAATTCTGTGCTGGTCTCCTTTGAAACAAATAATTGCCTGTACTGGTCTCCGCTTGAGCAAAGAGTCTGTATTTTTTTTTATAGTGGTTTCAAATGAACTTATAATAAGTTTTTCTAGACTTACTGTAATCAGGTTCTCCCCATTATTTAAATTTTCACATACTTGTGTTTAGCTCAGAATGACGGTCCTTTTAATCTTTTCCCTCCCAGCGCGGTGTTAATACTGATAGTGGAAATGTCTCCAAAGAAGCTTCATTTGAGGGAATCAGCCAGTAAGTGACAAGGTGTTTTTATACATTAATTGTTGTATGGTTGTGTTGAATTCATTTTATATTTCACATTAAATGATGTTTTTGCTAATGACAGGATATTGAATGCCAGATCAAATGTGTTGATATTTCTTTTGGGAAAAAAAACTGACAATTTGACATGCTTCTAAAGATTCAAAATACAGCAGGATTTTTTGGAAATCTCTTAGCTTATCTAATACTAAGATCGTCTAATGCTTTTCTTTCTCTCTGTTTGCTTTAAGTATCTAAAAACAAACAAACAAACAAACCCATCCCCCTTTCCACTTTTGGGGATGGAATATTTGATTTTTAGATTTCAGAAAAATAGATTTTTTTTTTTTAAGAGTAGTTCCTTTCTTTTACTAACTTGCACGGTATTAAGGTATATATTAAAGATAAATATATACCAGTGTGACTGTTCTTTTGAAAAGAGGTAGCATAACAGATATAAAATAAAATATCACCTTTCTGCATAGATGTGACCTTTCCGTGTCACCTGATGTTGTCTTTTTATGAAGTTTGGCTACTAGTGGGGTGGAAATATCCTCCTACATGTAGTATTTTGAAAAGGCAGTTAATAAAAATCTATCATAGACCTGCTGCTAGGATGTGAGGACGATGGCCTCAATTTTGAATGAAATACAACTGTCTTTTCTGCTGTGATATCCTAAAATGAGATTGTTTTCCATGTTAGTTCAAGTGCATGGCAAAAAAGACACAAAACCTCCAACTACAAAGCCTGTTAAAATAAACACTCTCACTGTGATGTTGAGTGGGTGGCCTTTTTTTGATCCTTGTCTCGTAGTCAACCTGCTCTATTTTCCCCCATCCACCCCTGTCCACAGCAGATCACATTAATCCTATGGTGATGGTAGTGCACAGAATTTGCTGCTATTCTGGGCACTCCTTGGTGCAGTTGCACAGCTGCTTTCTCCTGGGATGGGCTTTTCTCTGTGTCAGTTGAAATGAAATCTGGAGTCTGATTCCATAATTACTTTGTCCTCTCCTCTACAACCTAACTGGAAACTTAACAACTCTGTCAGAGGTATGGACACTAGAAAGCCACAGTGGCAGACACTTAGACATCTTTTGCTGCCCAGTGAGTTAAATATATACTATTGCAGAATTTTATGGAATACTTGGTGTCCTTTCTGCTGTTACAGCAGTCTGGCATTCTGTTGCTGTGACCCAACCAATACTCAGCTATCTTCTGCCCTCTAGATACAGGTGGACTCTCTGTGTTCTAGGTGGAGTGATACCTTCAGTTTTATCTGCGACACCTTCACATGAAACAAACAGTTATTACCTCCAGCAGTAATTCCTTCTGGAAATGATGTACAAAGGTCTGTTTGAAGTATCATAAAGTCCTTTCGCTTCCAGAGTTTCACTGAAACCCTGGAGTTTAATTAATAACACTTTATGTTACTAGTCAACATTTGGGTAGGAAGCCACTCCATCTGGCACTTGACTTGCACTTGTGATGGTGTGTCCTGAAACACTTCAAGGGGTTCAACAACACTTCAATGATTTTTATCACTGGCTTCTCTGTTGATGGTAAACATGTTCTCGGTTTACTCTGATAGGAGCACTTCTCCAATCTTTTGCGGGAGATTTCTAGCTGTTCAGCAGATAATTTTCATTCTGTTTTGAGAGCACTGAGTTGTTCATTTTGGGCCTTTGACAGATTTGGTTAGCGTCTTCTCCTCTCCTCCTCTGCTCCCAATATGGCAGAGTACTCCTTGATTTTGTTGTTGAATATGCTGGCAGATTCTCTCCATCTCACCTCTTTTGGCAGATGTAATGCCCTCAAACCACTTGTCTCACCCCTCATTCTTTGATCTCCCAAATTCATCCTTCCATCTTCACAGGGGCTGCCAGGTCTGGCGGTAGGAGCTGCTTAGTTCCCATGCCCGCAACAGGCGGCGTGGAGATTGAACACTGCTAATTGAGGAAGTGGAGGAGGGGGTGAGCTTCCTTCTAAAATCTTCTCTCCTTAGATCTTTGTAACCATATATAAATCAACAATTTTATTTTGTTTCTCGACACAGACTCAAAACAATTTCAGTATTTTGGCTTTTCTGTTTCTCCCCCTCTCCTCTGTTAAATGCTTCCTTTATTAAAATGTTTAAATTTCTAATGTTTTGATTTCTTCCAAGATAACTAGTACCTGGAGAGTTTGCACCAAGCAATGTTCTCTTTCAAATCTCCCTTCCCTTGTGTCTGCTGTTGACTTCACATTGCCTGTTCTCTCCTGCGAGCCTTTGCTTGGCCAGACTCACCGGGCTAGCTATGAGGTTGTATTTTATTACTGTGTTCTTGTTTGCTTCCATTTTCCAGCTACCTGGTCGAGATGTATTTACTTGCTAGGGCTCCTTTGTGTTTCTCTTAGTCCCATTTGTCTTTTTTCTCCTAAACTGGCTGTGCCCCTTTGCATTTTTTGCTATGGATAATAATAGAAATAATGTATCGTTTCCCGAAACAGCTGAATCTTGCTCTCTCTTTGCAGGTTGTTCATCTGCTCCTGTCAGAGCTGCTTTTTTCTTGCCCTAATGATGTTGCTTCCCTCCCTTACTTTTTCAACCTTTTGAACTTTTCCCAGAACATAATTATCTAAACTATTTGATTAATTTTTGCGCTGTAATAAGTAGTCATTTTGCCTTCTCTGCAGTCATGTTTTTTTTCCTGTCCTCACCCTAAAGGTCACCTCTAGGTTATTTTTTGTCTTGCCAGCAATGAGCAAGCTTGATTTTATGTATCTGCTGGTAATAGAGCCCATAGTAACGAATTACATCATAGGGTCCATTAGTATATAGCCACGTCTTGTCCCTTTCAAAAAGTATGCTGCTTGTCTAAGAGTTGAAGAAAAGTTTGTCTGCTGCTGCAATCTGTAAAATTGGAGAATTGCTTTACTTCAAAAAACATCCTGCTGACCAATATATAGCACCATGGTCCAGTGGAGGGAGTAGTGTGGGACAGTGATGACCTGGACTGTTCACTACAGTTGTTCCTGTTAATTCCCTGAATCCAGCTTTGTTTATGACTGTTACAAATCCTACAGAAATGATTTGCTCTCACTTACTTTAGATGTATTCTGTGTAGGAGACAGATTTCTGAAGTAGTTCAAATGCATTGTTTTCTAGAAATACGTATTTCTGTCTGCCAATAAAGACTAGTTCCATTTTTTGTAACTTACAGACCCATTTTTCAGACAGGAAAACACACAACTTTTTTTTTTTAAATCTAATCACATGGCTGTTATGTAACACTTGTAAAAATGCTTTGAGGCAATGTGACTAAACCTTATAGAAAATAGATTTTGAACCTTCAAGCTGTGTTGGTATTGTGCATACTGCTGCACAAAGCTTTGCTCAATATGCTTTTTTATTTCTTCGACAGAATTGATTGATGTAAATGATAGATGGTAAGCAATTGTACTTAATGTTTAATGTTTTTCAGTGAAGTCCTTTGCTTCATAACCATACCTGCTGGGAATGGCAGTGAAGAGGAGTTGGCTGCTAGGCTAAGGCCTCTTCCTTATTGCCTAGTGGAGTCAATCATTAGAGGAAGTATTCTCCATATTGAAGAAGAGTAGAAAGTTCTAATATCGTGTATGAATATAAGTTTTAGATTTTATTATCATATACACACAAAGCATATTATGTAAACTGAGGAAAAAAAGGGTCTTATTGTACAGTCTCATTACACAGGAGATGTAGACTTCTTGCCTTAAAAAAAAAAATTAATGAAATTGCCTTGCATGTTAAAGGACAACTGAGTATGAAATTGATTTCAACATGCCGTTCAGTGTAATATGTCTTAGTTTTGTGTTGATTAAATGGGAGCATTAACATGTTACAGATTGTAACTGTAGCAAAATGTCAATTTGTTTTTTTCCTCAAGACACACATCTCATCTTTTTAGTACTGTCAATTTGCAAATTGCAGTAAAATGTGGAATTGGATTGCTCTACATGATCCTCTTAGTATTAGGACAGTCCATGTATTTTTTAGAGTAAGTTGTTAATGCTCTAGCAAAATCTAAACTTGCTGGAGGGATAGGTAGGCTTATTTTATGTAGAACTTTGTGCAAAAATTATGTAAATAACACCCTGTTTTCATATTCCTGTTAGTGATGACACGTGCTTCCCCTTGAGCTTATCATTTAACCAGTAACTTTTAGAATGTGGTTTGTTCAGCTGCTTTATTGCTGATTAAAGGGAAACATAATTTGAGTCATTAGTTCTGGATTTCGAGCAGTCATAAAGGAGGCGGCCTTGCGGCCACTTGTGCAGGGCCCATAGCTGTCACAAGCTCAGCAGAGCTGAGACACTTCCGTCCTTCATTGTGGGCTCCTTAGCAAAAGCTGCATACAGTATATGAGATTCTCACCTGAAACTGAATTGGCTCTCTGTCTCCGAAGTCTAAGATTTTGTTTTATACTTGACATTATATCAGAAAGTCTGTCTTTCAGATGAGAGATAAAACTGCAGTTCTGCTTGTGACCTCCTAGCCTACCCCTGTACTCCCTTGTTTTAATCCTTTCTTTGGGTTAATTGGCTTTCCCAACTGACAGCAACTAGAGTTTTAAGTGACTGCCACGTGTTAGGTGGTCCCAGCCACTTCTGGCAGCACCAAGGCAATCCAAGAGGAAGCCTTCAGGGTCAGGAAAGGCACAAACCAGGGACGATGACAGAGACAGCGTATCTCTCAGCTGAAAAACTCTTCTCTAAAACGGTATTATTTGAGCTACTTATAGGCCTATACCTGTGTACATTATTCCCCCCCCTTTTTTTTTGATATCCAGGCGAGATATAATTTTCTGTTTGTCATGAGGTTTGTAGTTTTACTGTTCAGCTTGTTTGATTTGCTTTTGGATTCCTCCATCTGTGCTTAAAGTAAACGTGTCAGATTCTTGAAAGAAGAGAAGTGTGTCAGCCTTCAGAGTTTGTGTCAGCCTTCTGTATCTGCCCTTTCCTGCCCTATATTTTCTTTTTTCCTTCACTTCCATAATAACCATAGTTGCTTATACTTGTCTTATTTACACAGAGCTGGTGATGGAGCTCTCTGCATTGCTGCAGTATATCCTTGCACTTGCCTTCATTGCTCTGCTTTCGGTCTGACATACTAATGACAATTATCGAAAGTCCTGGTATCCGCTGTGGCGTTTGCAGCTTAAGCTGCTCTACATCTTGGTTTCCTGTGGTGTTGCTAAGTGGCATGCTCTCCAGTCAAATAGAGGGTTCAGTCTCTTGGGTTTTTTTGAGTTATCATAGATTGATTTTTATTATATCATTCATCAGTTTTCCTCTGTATATGCTTTATTTAAGTGGTTCTTCCTTTTGAGAATTATTTCTGCATTGAACTACTTAAATAGTAGTTGTTGGGATGATGATATTCAAATTGGAAAAAATGCCTTTATCTCTGGTGTTACAAGACTTTCTTGTTTCCAAGTGACCAAATTTGTGATTTGTGGCTATTCATACTGTGTTCCTTTTCCACTCGTTTCTAATTAATACCTGTAATACTGATTACCATACAGCTTGTCTCTGTTGAATGTTGTGATATGTTGTTGTTTTCTGTCTGATGAGCTTGGAGCAGGAACACAAAGCTATTGACCTTCACCTTTTCAGATTTTACAGGTTTATGAGCACATGCTCTTGAAAAAAAGAAACATAGGTTTTTGGTCTGCTATCCAGGGATGCAGTAAGACCCTGGTATGATTAGAAGTGACTTCCAAGTAATTTTTTTAATTGGATTTGTGCTTTTGTTGCTCCCTTCTGAGGTATAAAGAATGGCCAGTAACCTGGAATAGATTTAATTTTTCCTTCAGAAATATGGGAAAATGAATTGTGGCCTTCCAGCATTCCTCTGAAGATCTTTTGGGAGCCTTGGAGCATTTTAATTTTCCTAAATGCTCTAATTGAAGAGCCAACAGTCCTGAGTCTGAGAAAAATATCTTCAATGCAGCATGCTCCTTAGGCATTTAAATTGTAAGCAAAAACAAAACCTTGAAAATCTATTTGTGTTCCAGTTAGTTGCTCAGCGTCTTACTCCGTTGGCCACTCTAGTGTTACTGTTTAGAGAGCCTCAGCATAGTTCCAAGAAGTCATGAATTGCTAATGTAGGAAATAAACAGAAGAGTAGTTGTGTTCGGGAGGCCAAGGTGAGATGGAAGCTTTTGCTTTGCCTCTTCTGTAGATCACAAAAGACAAGGAGAGGTTGTGTTCCTTTTCACAGCTCTCCTCTAAGCAAGCTGCTTTATCACATGCTACGTTCTATGCACACACAAAAATTTGAATACGTAAAACAAAGGACAAAATTGGCATTTCACTGTGTTTAAGTTCACTGAAGTGTGTTTTAGGGCTAAAGTTAAAGTCATAGAGCAATTTAGGTTGGAAGGGACCTCGAGGTCAGTCTGGCCCACCTGCCACTCAGGGCAGTGAATTGGTAACTTATATTTTACCTTTGTCAAAAGAAAGTTTCTAAGTATTTCTTCCACATGCTGTAACCCTGTTTTTTGCACATTCTTAAAAGTACATGGTTTAGTCTCATGTATTTCAAAATGGAATACTTGCACAGTGAAAATAAGCATGTGCATTCTTCACGCTGGGATCTATACTGTTATTGAATTCTGATATAATATCTGGCTTTGCAAGTTTTTGCGACTTCAGAGATGACACATTTTTTAAAAACAAAGTAAATAAGCACTCTCTACTGTTGTGTCTAGGTGTTTTTTAATGTTTGTATCTTTTGTTTGTTAGATTTAACGTGAACAACAAAATCCTGCATCCTGAAATTGCAGAATGGTGAGTAGTATAAATCTTTCTCTCTGAGTACTGTTGGAAGTGTTTATATTCTATACCATTGCTTTAGAGAGATTCCCTCAGCAGAAGCCTCCTAGTTTACTATGTGAGTTTTAATTTTTAGTTGATTTCATGTTGGGGATAGAAATAATGTACAGAAGTAAACATGCGGTTAAGTAATGGCATTGAGAAATGAAGAAATCAGGTAACATTTTTTAAGAAATAAGCATCCATTTTCGATACATGTTTTATAGAAAGCCTTTGGAGTTAACAATCGCATCCATATGTGAATTTGGATGAATAGGAAAATAACTGAGCATAATTCATATTCTAGTGATGAAAAACAAAGATGGTATTAAAACTGTATCAAAATAGGTAATATTTAATACGGTATTATTACCTCCCTAGGATTTATTTTAACAGCATTCATTTTGCTGATTTATTATTCATGTGACTATACTTTGTAATTCTAGAGGAATTCTACTGCAGCCTATCTAGAATAGCCAAAATTAGAGGGTGTGAGTAAGTGTATTAGGAGCATACAAAGCTATTGCATCTTACCAGCTTTCTTCTTTTGATCAGCATCATTGATTTTGTCCTCAGGATTGCTTAATTTTACTAGGGCTTTCTAGTTTTTTATTTCGGATATTAGCTGAAGAGACCACAGAGTGTATTTTTGTTAATGAATTGGATTTTTAACTAAGCTTTTTGAGTGTATTAGTCTGGAAATGAGGAAACAAATCCTTGGTTAAGACAGATAAGCTCAGAATCCTAAAATGTAAACAGGAAAGCATACAGTCTGACTACTACTATTGTAGCTTATTGTATTGCATGCTACTACTTATTATTCATTTTAATGTTTATTATTAGCACATTTGCTAAGAACAATCTTCTGCTGCTTCATCTACATCTAATTGCCAGCTTGAAATCTAGGAAGTTGTTTTTGAACATCAATGCTATTTCAGAATATGTGGAATTTTTAATAGGTTAGATTTCTGTTGTTACAGCCACTTTTCATTGCTTGGCATGGCGTAAAAAAGTTTTAAAAGGAAAGTGAGAAGCAGGGAAACTTTGACGTTTCTGCATCACTGAATCACAGATGGACCTATAGATGTGCAGGAGTGGGATTCACTGCTGCAAATCCTGCTGATGAGTGCAAGGGGATGCAAGTCTTCTGTAAGACAAAATTGTATGGGCTGCCAATTTTTAAATCTCAACTATTCCAAGCTTCTAGAATTTGGACCCCATCTATCCTGCTCCTCCCCTTTCTGAAACAGAGAAGTTATCTTACAGACTTGATTTCTGAATTTAAGAGTTGGTCCATTCTTTGAGATGCAGAGTCTTCAGCAATGTTGGCAGAGCACAGGAGCTGTGAAACTGGGATGTGGGAATGTGCTTTCCAGATGCACAACTTAAACACATTTAGAAAAACTTCATAAAGAAGCGGCTTAGCAAATCCTGTTTTCTTTTGAAAATATCATGAGTGTTTAATTAATCAAGCTACTGTCATTACACAGTGTCAATGGGAAAGATCTAAAAATATTTGCACGTCTTCTGAGATCCCTGATGCCGTGTTACATCACTTACAGAAGTAACAGAAAGGGTGTAGGTCAAGTTAAAAGTTCTTCATAAAGTCCAGTTTTCCTGCTGAGGCAGCTGCTGATTTTTTTAGCTGGTTGGTTGGTTTGGGGTGGTGTGGGTGGGTTGGTTTGCTTGTTTGCTTGTAGACATCAGGAACTGTCAGCCATGGACGCTCCACGACCATGTGCCCAGCAAGCAGAGCATGATTCTCTGAGCGCCCTGATAAGCCTTTTGAGGAGCAAAGAGAGCGACATCCCTGACTTGCCCACGGATGCTGTTTCTGTGCTCCTCCTTTGCCTGCCTTTTCCTACTCCTGTAAGCAGAGAAAGACAAGGGGCAGCAGAGAAAGGAAGGGGGCCCGAGGGAGGCCTTGCCTGCTGTCTGAGCTTTGGTCTACAGATACACCGCACGACGGAGAGAGATGACAGCTCCAGCTGCAGGACATTTTGGATTAGGGCTACAATCTTATTCCCAAGTTAGTTTTTGTCACGGTACTGTTCACCTTACCAAGATGTCACCTGCTGAGCTTTTTTTCCCTCTGTGATTTGGCGTAGATGAGGCTATTAAATCTTCTCTGGGAGCTCAAGGCTGGAGAGATGTGAGGCCAAGCTCTGTGCCCTGAGGTTGTGCTAAGGCAGATGGAGGAGTGAGGAAATAGAAGATATAGTGCTTGGAGCAGTTCGTTGTGGTATAGAGGGGATCTCTTTCATCAATGCTAGTCCAGAATTCTGATTTTTGTCTTCTCCTCATTCTTAAGTGGGGAGAAATACTTGGTATGCATTCTCCTGCTTCTGGCTTTAAAGAAAATGGTATCCTAAGTGAAACCAAAGTTCAGATTTGCATTCGAGTGATTTAAACAGTTTTATCAAGTTTAGTGGTTTTCATCATAAATTAGAAGTTTTTTAAAGACAATCTTTATGATTTAAATGTCTGGTGAAATCAATACATGCATGACAGGGTATGTGTATTAAAACTTCCTAAATTATAAATTTCCTTGGAATCTAAAGTTGTTGTTGAAGCAACTTTTTTTGGGCAGCAAATTGTTTCATTTGAATTGTATGCTTGCACTGATGCATATTCTTTCAAATACAGCAATCTCTAAACTATTCTGTTTTACGTGATACTTGTCAGGAAAAACTCCGATCTATACTGTTCTGTCAAACCTGCCAGCAAAAGGTGAAATGGATGAGCTTTGTGAACCAACCAGAAAGAACTATGACCTACAAAATGCACTTCCGGTATTTTACTGTCTTCTTCTAAAATGCAGAGAAAATGGTTCACTGCAAGGGGCAAAGAGCTTGTGATTAATTAAGGATCTGTTGCCTCCTGTGCTTTCTCTCTGCTTTTTCAAAATTTCAACATTTTCTGACTTATTATGAAACTTAAGGATAAAACATAAAAGATTCTGACCTTAGACTGAATTTGAATTTTAGCAGTTTGCAGAAGGGTGTTTTAACTTCTTTTTTCATTTTTTTCTTTTTTTCTTTTTCTTTCTTTCTTTTTTTTTTTTTTAATGAGTGAATACAATATCAAACACATTTAAACACTTTTAAATTTCAGGAGACTCTTTTAAATTCAGCACTGAACATCTACCCTAAGAACCGATTTCAGTGTTTTGAAAAGAAAACAGCATCCAATGAAAGACAAATTCCAAATCTGTACAATTTATCTCCCTAGTAATCAGAAGGAAATTTTCCTACTGCATCACTTAGCAAAATAGGCTATTTTTACTTTAGTGTACCAATGTCTGTCTACCATAATGATAATGATATTAGAAGATAACTATTTAGCAATGTATGGATGGTTTTGTGCTTGTATATCCTATACTTTCCTGTAACCTAAAAAGAAAAAAAGGGATTTGATAGTTACATGCAGAAAATTTCATTTATTCTGTATTTTGCATTGCTTTGATGGACGGCTATAACTGTTTCTTCAGGAAAAGTGATCTGTATGTTAATGTCCTAAAGGTTAGCGGAAACTTTTGTGTTTTCAGAGTTTTTTTTAAATTTATGTTGTAAACCTCTAATATCTTTTTCAAATTTCTCAAGATGAACTCCAGTATTGTTCAATGTTCGTACAACTGTCTTGCAGAAGTTTACAGTAATGCTTCTCCTTTCCACACAGGCTTTACTATGTTACTAGCTGTAATACTACTTCAGTGAGCAAGTTTTTATGCTAAAGCTTACAGAAGAGCAGAAGTATATCAACTGTGGTAGAGGGAGAAATTTCTATAAATGAGCTGTGGAAGGGTAACAGCAGAGGTTATGAAGGGTGAAGAGAAGTCAGGACTGCAGAGTCTGTTACTTGGGCAGCATCTACCCTTTACTAGGGGATTTGCAAACTGGTAATGTTTCCAAAAGGATAAGGAGAAGTGGACATTCCTAATTGTTTTCTATGTTTGTCACAGAAAGCAGCCTTTAAAGTTGCATGCATTTACTAAAAACAAGAAGACTGATAAGCACTGAGCTGGTAACTGGAAACTAAATATTTTTGTTGGTATTCTCAGGAATGGTGAATGCACTTGGAGAAGCAAACGTTTGTGTATCTTTGGAGAAAGCACTGATTTAGGAACATGTAGTGGAGTTATGCTAGTGCCATGCCTCTGATTGCCTGGAATTCTGTTTACTTTTGACCACTTGATTAATGGAAAGTAGGTCATGCATGACTGAAATGATACTTGTTCCTACTTCAAGCTTTTCTCTTCTGTCAGATGGCCTCCTCTTATGGCAAGTGTAAATAAAAGCACAAAGTGTATGTAGGAGAGGAAAGTGAGGGAGAAGAAATTTTTCTGCACTACTAGAATGAAAAAAAAATCATACATTAATCCTGACAATAATAGACTTGTGCTTCTACTTTAACTTGATTGCACTGAGTGGTTTAGCTATTAATCCAAGATTTGTGTTACCTGCTGACTCTGTATATTTTTACAGTTTTTAGCTGTAGCCTGTAAATGATTTGTTTCTATTTAAATATTAATGAACGTATTCAGTGTGTGTGACTGGCCCAAGAGCTGTTTTTAATAGAACATTGAAGTTCAACTTAGCACACAAATGTAGTGCTTTCTTCCTACCATTATGTTGAAAGTAGGGAAGAAAAAAAGTCATGAAAACTGTGGACCTCTCCTCCCCTGTAAGATTGCCTTAGAGTGCTAGCCAAAGTTCTGGACTAGCTGTGCTTTCTGCCTGGTTTGGAAGAGTATCGCCTCTCAGGTCCTCACAAGTAGTGAGAATGTGCTGGAATAGATACCCTGCGACTACCCAATATGCTGGTGGAAACCCCATCAGCAGTGCTATTGCAGACAGCCTAGGACCCCAGCGACCCTTTCTTTTGGGGATCTGTTTTAGGGAAAATTTGTTCCTGTTCCTGCTTGATTGTACATCCTCCCTGTCTTCTCTACTAACGGTTGGGTGGTGCCTTTTTGTTGGTCTCAGAGTGACTAAACATTTTCTGTAAAATGTTTCAGTGCTTGACCTTGTGTAGATGAAGGTGATGAATTCCACAGGAAAATCTAAATCTGAGGCTGAACATGAATTTCTATATGCAAAAAGGCACCAGAGAAGTTATGATCTAAAATAAATACCTTGGCCTTGAAGCCTTATGACCTAGTCAAGTAAAACAGATTCTAATACTATTTGCACTTGCAGTTGAGCAGTTATTAACTTGTATTACTTGCAGATCCCAATAAAGAGATTAGATATCTGAATTATGAAAGAACTATTTTTCGGACATTTGCAGATCAGGAATATGTACTGTATATTGAAAATAATATAAGGGCACATCAAACAAGTATTAAATTATCCTGCTAGCACAAGCAGTCTTCTGAAGAACACGATAAAAAAAGATCTATAAGCTGTTACTCCCTCAGTCTAACATGAATATATTTGAGCTACTGTTCTTTATGTCTTGGCTAAAAAGCAGAAGCAGAAGTTTGTTTCCTCATCCATGGTGAACAGATTATGCCATTCCAGTGTAGTTTTTTCACCTTTGCATGCATTTTAGAACCTAGCACTCATTCTCAACATGCTTAATGATTATTTTGTGTCATATCCCAATTTATTAAGCATGTCTAACCCATTCCCCTCTACTATGCTTCAGTTTGTAAAAGCATGTTGATTGGCATCAGCATTTTAACAAAGATGTCTGTCTTTTGCCAGAAAAGTTGTATTTGAGAAGAAGTGACTGTGCCGCATAGCAGTGCAATCGCTGTCTATGGAAAAATGCTGTTATCACACATCAGAGGCACTGATGGCTGAGAAACCTGTTTCTGGACTCATTAAAACAAACTACAAGAGCAGAAATATAGTAAATAGTCTTCTACAGCAGTATGAATAGGAGCATGTTACAATAAAAAAGAGATGTCTTGGTGACAGTTTCAAAATCTAACAGTTTATGGTAGTTTGTAACTGCTGCAAGCCCTGGAGTGGAATGCGAAAATACAGTTTAAATGTTTCCACACAATTAAATGGATATGGTTTTGTTCTTTGTAAACAATAAATAGGTACTTCCTGGCTGCTGTTGAGGTGGACTTGTGAATTTTTAAGAAACCATGAAATCTTCAGTATCTGTAGAAATGGAAAGAGTAGGTGATTGTTAATAGAAGGTTATGAAACTCTTTCTACTTCCCTGTTAATATCACAGTATAAATAACTGCTTTTTATTTGAAATACACGGTAGAAAGAGTGGATAAGAGATTAATGGTAAATTTTTGAGATGAGTTTAGAACAGAATATCAAAGCTCTAAATATGTACAAATTCAGTATCTCATAGGGCATGAAAAAGGTTTTTTTGTTTTTTTCCTGGAAACATATGAAAGAGAAAGGACACTGTGGCCTTAATTACTGCTTCAGCATTTTCTGAATTTCACATTTTTTTTTATACCAAGCAGAAATAGCATTTGGGTTCCCCCCTCCCCCACTTTTGACATATTGCAAATAGGTGGGAGTTGGGATTGTGCTGAATAGAAATTCTAGAGCTCTGGTAATTTCATTATGTAAACTAGCATCAAATTGTGTTTAACAAGTAAATCAAGTATGCTTGTAGAAATGTTCCATTTGAAGTAATGTCTGAGCCATGACAAATAAAGAAGTACATTGCTTTTGTTCCTAATGTATTGTAGAATGGGTTGAGAAAATGTTTATTGGACAACTTGTTTATTAGTATTAAAGTAAGGCAGGCTGGTCTTTGAAATGCCTGTGACTCTACTTTGTAAGATTGTTTTGCTAGTGGTAAATCAATGTCAGCAAAACATTGCTGTCATGAATACAGTAATAGCTCTTCACTCTTGAGCTGTTCACTCTTGAGGTGTATCTAATTTTACCATAGGTGATTCATAGTATTTCAGGGTTTTTTATTCTTTATCCTTAGTGTGCCAAATTGCAACCTAACCTGATTTCTGTTCTACTTTTCTTTAAGTCGTGTGATTAAGACAGACATGGAGTTGGAAGTTCTGCGCTACACCAATAAAATCTCCAGTGAAGCTCATAAAGAGGTAATGGATCCTTTACTGTTAATAATTTTTGCTCTTAGTGTAACAGTAGTACTCAGAAAATGTTCTCAGCAACCCTGAATTGCTTAGTAATAAAATAATGGAAAGGCTGGATAGAAATAAGAGGATAATATGCCTCCTATTACAGTCCTGTAATACACCTTGCATTGTCCTTGAACTCAATGGTGCATTTGTGATACGTGAGAAATGAAGTGTGGTTTTGGGCGAGAGCTGGGGAGCCTCAGCAGAAGGTGACCTGCTTGCAATCTATCTGTCCTGTATGTACAAAGACAGACCTGTACAGAGATGGAGAAAGAAGAGATGGAGATTTTCCTGGCCACTGTCAGTGTGTGCATCTCTGAAGCGTTTTACAGTTTACTCAGTCCGGATCCTTCATAAACAGAAGGAACATTTCCCTGCACCATGGAGGATAGTCCGGGGATGCCTTCAATTGCTCCGCAGAGATTGGTATGCCCAGGCAGCGCAGTGCTCCACCACGCTGTTGTGATGACATAGCAGTGTGGCAAAGATGAGTCCAGCCTCTTGTGAAGGCTGCTCAGGTCAGACCCAGCGCTGTACAAGTCAAGCCATGCTGCTCTATGGGTTTGGATCACAAAGTGAGCTTGGGTGTCAGTGCTGTACTCTGTGTCGTGGTGCAGAGGTGCCATGAGTTGTGACTGGCAACCAGTGAAAGCTTAGTTAAAGTAGCTGATGAGGTCACGGACCCAACTGTTGTCCTTGCCCCTGCTCCTCAAATGCCTGGGCTGTCTGTGAAGCATGAAAATATTTTAAAGGGAATATTATAAAATTACAAAGTCAATGAATAAAAGCACTTGCATTCATTCCCCTTTGTCCTTCATCATCCTTGAACAAGCTCATCCCATCTGAGATGATTCCTTCCACACAGCAACTGCCTAAAATTCATGATCCATAATCAGGCAAAGAAATAAAACCAGTGCACATTCTCAGCAAATCTGAGAGCACAATTCAGACTTACCAGGGTTAACCCAGTGTTAACTCTAGTAATTTTTCAGATTGCAAAGTAGAAAAGAGAATCATCCATTGTTGTACATTCCATTTCACAGTTTTGTTTTGCTGGTGTTTCATAAAAGTAAAACAAGAGGACTTGCTGCCAAGTTCACTGGAGCTTTCAGAATTAAGCATGGGTATTTAGATGAGCTGCACTTCATTTAGGATATACTTGTGGCAATTAGATGTGCTTTATTGCTGGAGACTGCAGGCATTCATAAAGATTAAAATGAGTTTGATTTCTAATATAGTTTTAAAATGCATCTACTGATGTAAATTTAAATGAAGTACAGATGATATTTTTGTAATATATGTTCCTCTAGAGAAGTTCAGTCATAAGTCATAAATTTATAAATATGAGATTCCCTCTTGTTAAGAATGTCCCATGTTAATATGTATCTTACAGGTAATGAAGGCAGTAAAAGCAGGTATGAAAGAATACGAGATGGAGAGGTAAGAGTTCTTTCAACAAGTGTAATAAAAGGAAAAAGTCTCTCTTTAGTGGGGGTAGAAGCAAAGCTGAGTGAGGCAAAGCAATAGCATTGATTTAGTAGAAACTGAGAGCTCATTGCTGTTTCAAGACTATTTGAAGCATTATTTTATTATTTTGAGGTGGCACTTCATCAGTTTCAGGCTTGTATTTGATGATGGTTGATTATTTTTTGGTTATGGTTTAGTGTAGTATAATTCTCTTCTTGGAGTTTAGTAATTAACAGTAACTTTACAAAATAGCCATTATTATTATTTGAAGGCATCCAATAAAGCTGTGTTTATGGGTAAACATTGCCATTATGCTGGTTATGCTTAGAGGACTACATATATGAGCATTTAAGAACCTTACAAAAGGAAGTGTTCAATTAAATTTCACCTGCAATTACAAGTCACCATTGCCTGCGCTTAGCCTGTACAGGGAGTTCTCAAAAACGTGGTAGAGATCTGTTAGGAAGTCAGTCAGAATACAGCATATATCTCTGCTGAAGATTGTAGTTGTTATTGTAATATTGAAACACTGTACAGGCATATATAGGAGGGATTGTCTGCTGGTAATTGATAATGACATGTCCAAATACAAGGAAGTTATTGCTTCCTCTCTTAAATCAGTATTTTCATTAGATTATCATCAGCCTATCTTATAAAGCATGGTTTTGATCACCATGTCCGTTTATTTTTAACACACATATAATATCTTCAGTTTTCAAAGTATTTGCATAATGAAGCAATAGAAAATAGTAGTCATATCTCAGTTACTGTTGTTTCTTGTTTTCACTTTTCAAATGTTAGTAAGCAGGCTAATTGGGGGGCCCTGGGAGGTAAAATCCAGTGACCTCAATATTTGTCATCAGGATGGGCATAACACATCAGGCAGGGCACAAAACAGGTAATGCTCCTAGAACATAAGCAATATGGAAACACTGGTGATGCATCTAAACAATTTAAAGTTCTACAGATGCTGTAGGCTCATGGGCTACAGACTTCAAATTGCAGCTACAGGTTCCACTAATTGACAGGAAAAAATTCAAGTTATATACATTGCCTGTGCTATACATGCTTATAGTGAAATTTTGGCTCTGGAAGTCAATGGAAAGCAACTGTTTCTATAGGAGAGTTTATTCTGAAGTTCTTTGAACGTTGTGATCTTGGCTGTCAAGCATAAATGTCACGCACCAAATACAGATACATACTCTTCTGTAAGCCTAAGAGTTATATTGCATTTTCATTTCAGGACTTCTGTTCTTCTGCAGCTGGCTTCTTCCATACACACCCACCTTTTGAAAATATTATTTATCTTTCAATAAAAAACGATTAGGCAACTCTCTATTAAACCCTTTCAAAATTGTCTTCTATTTTTCCATATGTCTTGGTAGATTACACTTCTTGAAAGAGTTTGAGGTTATTTCACTAATGAAAGAGGTCTTGGCAGACTACCTCTGTACTGTCCATCTTTGAGACTATAATTAGTACTTAAGTTTCTGTCACTGCTTGGAATTCATCCTTGTTCCAGTTTCTGATTTCTTATTGCTTAGTGGAAAAGGGTCCTAAGAAGGCAAAACTGTAATTTTTCTTACCTTTCTGAAAAGAAGCATGTAGTTGAAATTTTAAAAAAAATACAGTTAGAAACAGTCCAGAAAATCTCTAACCTGTGTACAGATAAACCCATTAATGTGGTCTAAGAAGGGAAATGCCAAAAACCTAAAATCAGATGACACCCCAAAATAGACAATTTTTGTTGAAACTGTAGATTTTTTTCTGTTGTTTTCTTGTCAACAAGCTAGATAGCTTGCGTTCTGCACATTTGGTACATCCAAAACTTAGGGGTGCAGAGAACAGAAATTCTCAGTCTGTGTAGGTTTATCAAAAGTATCACCGTTTACACTTGTCATGGAATTTTTTCATTCTTTGATGTTCCTAGCGCTTCTGCTCCTCTTGTGAAAGCTTTCTGGTTGTGTGGCCCTCCATCCCACATCCATTTGCAGTTCCCACTGATGGTTGTGAAACTGTGAATTTTTTAAACAGATATAGGTATCTCTTGAAATGCAGTCTGTAAAAAAACAAAACAAACAAACAACCCCCCCCCATTCATATTGCTCTGCTTCACGTTCTTTGACATTGTGGAGTACAGCATGTGTGTTTTTGAGTATAAAGCTGTTCTGACCCTGTCTTCTAGGAAGAATAATAACGGAGATCCCAAAAGCTATTAAAATTTTCCATTATGACTTTTAGGACCTAAGATTTGCTTTTTCTTTGTTCATTAAGTTCAGCAGCCTTCTTACAAAAAATTAGTCAAGCTACTTCTGCTGTATAATACAGCAAAAAAGTGTTAAAATACTCTAGGAAATGTATTTAAGAGTAAACGATATATAAAGCTAGTATGTTTCTAGATCTATTATTGGGAGCATTCTCTGAGAACTAATTGGAAGGAAATAAAGTAAATTATGGAGAAATCTCTCAATAATAACCTCTTTTTTTATGAAGATTTAAAGCAAAAGTATGGTGGAAGTATTCTGTATGACTAAGTACTACTGGTAAATGATTTTCAACCACTAATGCATTAGTACTGAGGTATATCAAAAATGAACTCATTTAACTGCAAGTCCAATCAGCCCTGTTTTTGTTTTTGTTTTTTTGGGGGGTTTGATGTTATTTAACTTTAATATGTGGTCAGTTGACTTTAAGGAGACAGCCAAGCCAATTACCTACAAACAGTAATTCACAGCGTGTGTAATTGCATATAAAGCCATTTTGGTAGGTCAGATTTTGGATTTTCTCTGAAGTAGTTTGTTTAGTATTTGTGTTTATCTCATGTTTAATTAATCTTCTGTTTAATTAAAGGTTTTTAATTATGATGAAACTGCTCTGTAGTGAATATATTGTTAAAATACAGCAAAATGATAAAAGAAATCACTTCAGCTTACGAAGTATGTGATAAAAATTCATTATTTCAGCTAAGTTGTTTTACATTTATGTATATCCACCAAAATATTTAAACAGGAAGTACTAATTTGGACCTACTATTATTATTTTAGGATGCTCTAAAATGCTGGAGATCTCTTCTACAGAACAGTGTTTATCAATTTCTAGAGCAGTGTCTTTTGTCTATTTTTATTATTTTTTACTGCACCAAGTTTTGAATACTCTGTACCTTTTCTCATTTGTTCCTTTTTTTTATTGAAGAGAACAATTTTAAGATCTAGATGGCTACTTGGAATTGTTGATTTGATTGGAGAATGATACAAAAGTATATCCTACAGCAACAGAAGCAATAACAGAAGAGCAACATGCCAGATAGTGTTGAACGCTTGGCTATTCTACACATTGTCCTTTTTGCAGTCATGTATCCTGTTCTTAATAGCACTGAAGGCCTGCATGCACGCTTCTCGATTCATTAAGTTGTAATGTACTCATTATTGCCTGGGTAGCGCTGGGCAGCACAGAGCCAGGCTTAAACACTCATTCAGTTGTCCAAGATCTCCCTAGATTATTTGACTGTCTCTTAACCCTCTGCAGTTGCTGAACCCAGGAGCATCCTAGTGTTACGAGACAAATAACCACATATCCAATAACTGTGGGTCCAATAATTTGGATCCTGATCCTGTAGTGTGATGTCTTTTAAAACAAATGAGAATTTGGCTAGCGCAAAGGGTAGGTGCTGTGATTTGCAGTGGCAGAGGCAGGTAGCTGAGAATTGTTGTTGCCAAGAGAGTTCTGTGGAAATTATTGTACGTGGCTCTATGAAGAAGCAGCCCTGAATCACTTTGCCTGTTGTTTTCCATCTGTTAAAACAATAAAGTAAGACAAATCTGACCACACCTGCTCAGAGGAAGCATGATGCTGTAGCTATAAAGCACTGGTCTGGCACTGCAAAAGGCTGGATTTATTATCAGCTTGCTAGGGGAAGCCACTTTGTTGCTGCCTGTCTGCTTCCCTCTCTGTAAGGTTTGCCTGCTTTTGCTGATGAAGACTTTAAATACCTCAGTGCTAAGGTTGAGTTCAAATGACGGAGGGTAATATATGTCCCATACGACCTTGCAGCAGCCGGTTGCTGCCAGTCGGCTAGAGCGGTTCCCAGGTGCGACCCTGGCTCTCGCATGTGGCGGCAGAGCGAGAAGCGGAGCCTGCTCGGAGCCTGCCAGCTCAGCCAAGAGCCCCTTGCCCAATGCACGGGTGTCCCCGCGCTGTTGAAGCATCTCATGCAGGGGCTCTTTTAGATCCTTACCAGAGACCATACCAATATTTATGGATGATTACCAGCTAGACTGATGTGAGTTCTTTACCCTTATTCTTTCTAGTGCTTTCCTTGATTGTAAAGCAGAGCTTAGACTCTGAGATGGTTTGTTGTCAAATCTGTCAGTGTTAAATTTCACTATCTGTGGAAGTTTGAGAGTGCTCTCATGGATTATGACTCTCATCTTTCATTTACCTCCCTCTCTTCTGCTCCAGTGGAACAAACTGAAAATAAAACACACATGTTATTTCACTAGAAAAGAGAAAATAGCCAGAATCATTTTATTTTCCTTTGGGTATTTCCTTTTAGTGAAATGCTGATTATTTTAGCTAATCTGGATTTGCCATTTCCCATCTTCTGATAGATTTTGCTCTTTGAACATTCTTGGGGAAGTTACTGACTGCTGTGCTAAATCATCTTTAAAAATATTTTGATTTTCCATGCTTGGCCCAATTTTCAGATTCAGAGTTTCAACTCAAGCATAGCCTTTGCATTAATATATGTTAGTAGTAAACAAAAATGACCCCATTACATTCTCTTGCAATTTTAGGGCGACTGGCAAAAATACACAAGTGAATTCTTAGCAGTTGCCTTTTGATATGGGAACCGGTGTCGAATCATTCCCTAACCCTCTCTGGTATTTGCGTATAGATTTATTTTTTATTAAACAAGAGACTAGCACTTCATTAACCTCTAGCAGCATGCCAGTCTGCTCAGTGACTGAAATGTGATTTTTCTTTTCCTTTAAAAAAGTTTTTAAACAGTTGTTAGTATTGCGTAGCCTGGAAATGGTTCGACTGCCTTGCTTCCTGGAGCTGCCTCACAATTAGAGATTATTTTTTTCAATGCAAGTTACTGTTGTCAAAAGGTTGGACTCAAAACTTTAAGGTGCACAAAAAGCCCCTGTAAGAGGGGAGAAAGTTGTCTCCCCCCGCCCCCCTTTCTTTAATCTGCTCACTTTTCTTTGTCCTGCATGCCTACACTCCTGGGTGATAGGGCTGGTATATGTCTGCCCATTAGCTACGCAGTGTTTGGGTAGTAAGATAATACTGTACCCAATATTACTTGTTTTGTCTTTGTGTCTGGTGCTATTAGAGTAGAAGGAAGAAATGGATTGGCAGAAATTCCTGCCTTTAGCAAAATGTCAACACTACCGGACAACCGAGGAGCTTCTCTTCAAATGGAAGTGAATAGAGGCTTGAGGGGGAGCTACCACCCGAGCCAGGCGGCTTTGTGGTCAACCAGGGATTGCCTGTAGGAGACAGCAGCTCAGGGTGACCCAAAATTTCCTGAAAAAGGTGGCATGAAGTGAAGTATAGCAGTCCAGGATCAAATAGGCATTCTTGACTCCTAGGGAAGGCAAGACACTGTTTTGAATGATAAGGCAATCAAAACAAGTTTTTTCATACAGATGTATCTTCTCACAGATATAGAAATCTATCATTTAAAGTGTGTGTCTTCAAAAAAAACCCCAAAAAACTGTTCAGGAATTACCAGCTTTCACTGTCATACAGCTCTTGAAGAGCATGGTAAATCAAAGTATCTACAGCTTAGTGCAGCTCTGACAGTGTGTGACAGGTAGCTCCTAATGGCATAGGTGAGTTAGCCATTGAATTGCAGGTGTCCAGTACCCTGTGGGAAGGCAGATATAATACCTTTGCCAGGAGGAGGAACTGGATTCAGACAGAGACTACTTAAAACCTTCCCTCTCCCTTTTCCTTCTTCCTTCCCTCTCCCAGAAAACCTAGACGGGATCTGCTGGTTGGCTGCATGTAGAGCATCCTGGCAAGCCTACCTCAGTTGCAGTATCATGGGTTTTAGTTCCCATATGGTGCAGTTACACTGCAAATTCATTTCCAGACACTTCTTTGTGATTTCAGTTTAAATTTGTAGATTTCCAACTATTCTGTGTGATGCTTGTTACCTGAATTTTTGGCATCTGGATTTTGGGATATTCACCTCCTGGACAACACTTTAATTAGCTGTTTGTGTAGAAGAACACTCCTTAATTGCATGGCACTCTTCTGTGACTTGTGATTGAAGGCCCACATAATTGCGTTCTATGAAAACTCTGTGGAATCAGATAGTGTGAGAACTTTAAAAGAAAACCTTCTATCAGTACACAGATGACAAAGAACAGTTACCATACTCGTATTAGAAAGTAGTTCCCTTCAGAAAGAGAGGTCTGTGAGAATATATGCAACATGCATATGTACAGAACTAAGCTTGTTTGTATACCCAATTTTAAATGCTATGTCATTGTATGCCCTTACAGGGTTAATAGTATAGTTTATGCTATGATAATTCATAATTACCCTTTTAGTATCTTTTTGGAAATCAAAAGGTAGGAACAAATTTTATTTTAATATTCAATCTGATTGAAAATTACAAGCAATATAAATTTCTGTGGCTGTTTTGTAGAATAAATGTTACCCTTCATATTAGGGAAAGAATAAGCTTTCTTTTCAAATTAACAGTGGTTTCAGTTTTTACTGAATCTAGCATGGAATTGAGATACTGAACTAATTAGCATTACTAATGAGAAGCTAAGATTTCAGATATATGAAATGGAACTCATTGTAAAAGACAGCAGGCTGAACTGATTATTATTTGCTGTGGATTTTGTTCATGCTTGTTCAGACAAGTCAAAAGAAAAGATTCCATCATCTGTGAGGCTTTATCTGCATTGTGAACTTTAGTTCAATAATTTTTGCTAATTTCTGTAGAAGTAGGGAGATCAGAATTTTGTGTTTGTTGGCCCTTTCCTTTTGATGACCAAAACTGCTGCATAATTGGACTTAGGGGCTTGAAGCCCGACAACTTGAAATGGGTAGAATGCTAAAGTAGTCCATTAATAACAGGTTGTCACATGCTGACCTTCTGAAAATCAGGAACGTTTTAGACAGATGAAAAGAAAATGAACAGATTCTGTTCCTTGCTGCCAGCATGCCCCCTGCATACATTCTTTTCTAAGTAGGTTCTTGTAGCACGCTCATCACCATAGCATGCAAGTGCCACCTTCTAGCGTATTAAGCAATGTTACTAGTATCTGTCATGGGGTTTTTTGTTTGTTTGTTTTGTTTTTTTGCATCACCTGTCTAGAGGAAGAATTTTGCAGAACTGTGTACTGTTTTGGCAGGTGGTAGTTTTTTAGTGTACAGATTATATGCAGTATTGAAAAACACAAAGTCAAGGTTATACTTAGAGGATAATATGGGATAGGGTTTTTTAGTTTGGTTCTCCATGCACATGAGCTTCGTCTTATTTTTAGAATGTTGTATTACTCTCACATAGTGTCATTTTTTGACAGTAGGTCATCCTAGGTCTTTGTCATAGTGCTTTAAGCGAGCATCTCTTCAGAGATCTTAGGTGTGGTCACTGAATGCTTCTTAGGGACTGAGATTACAAACAATTAAAAAATATATGTATGGAAAGTCAATGAAGGCAGCAAAGGACAAAGCTGTCAATGGTTGTCTGTAGTGAGAGGTGCTACAGTATTGGAGTTTGCTTAATGCTGAAGGTGCCCAACCATGCCACATTTCTTGTGTCCAGACAGAGCAGAAGACTAAGTAACTAAGTTGAGTTGTATACCAGGATAGAATAGAGTTGACTTCCCTGGCAGAAGTGATGGAAAACAAACTCTAAATGAAATTTAGAATTGGGGTGTAATCTGAATCATATTAAATAGTTTCTGTTAAAAGGGATTTGCCCCTGTTGAGAACTCCTCAAAATCCAAAATTACTCCTGGGTTGCTTGGATTTTGCTTCCACCAGCTCTTCCTGGGTAGATCGAACTGAGCCTTAAGGCAGTCTCGGGATATGAGGAATACAAAGCGCTTTGTTGTCAAGTAAGTCTGCGTCCCCTGATTCATCTAGTGAAACCTCTATATTTAAAGAAACCAATGAGAAACTTGATCTCTGAAGGCTCCACAAGTTGATCATTTAGAGTCAGGTACAGTTACCCTCACTTCTTACTTGGTGCAATCCTCTTGTAAAATACCATGTCTTTCAGGCATATTGCACTGGATTTCTGCTGTTTTTTCTTATTTCCAGATGAATCTGCTACGTCTGGTTGGTCAATAATGAATGCCAAAGATGGGTGGCATTCTTATCTTCTGTCTGTGGTTAGCAGATAGTTTGTGAAAGTTGTGTGAAGTTGTTTGTGTGCTACTTGTACCTGTAAGTTGTAAATGTTAGGATTGTGTGAAGTTTAGGGTATTAGAAATGATGTATTAATAGCCTTTGGCCTGTTTAATCTCTAGGGTTTGCTCTGAAATGTGAGGTTTGGCACTGGGTAATGCATTAGGTTTGGTCAACTCTCCAGGCTAAGTTTTTTTTCTTTATTATGTGTTCGAAAGAGGAAAAGAAGAATATATCTATTACTAATGTGTTGTTTGGGTTGGAAATGGCAATAGCATTTCAAGAGTTGGCTTTCCCATCCTGCCAAGTTTTGAGAACGTTCAGAGATGTTAGTGTTCTTTACTGGGACAAATCAAGGCTTCCAAAGTAAGAGAGAATTCCCCTACAAAGTAACCTGAGCCCAATGGTTTGAGTGTGCATATGTTGCAATGTGGGGAACGAAAGTTGAAATCTGTGTGTGTGCATGTGTGTGTGTGTATGTCTGTCTGTTTGTCTGTCTCTGATTCAGGCCTGAGGTTTGGTTTCTTGCATCTTAGAGCAAGTCCCTGGTAGGTGAGGGGAGGAGTCATTTGTTTCTGATCAGAAATTCTGCCTTTGTAAAAAAAAAAAATAATAATAATAATAATAAAAAAAAAAAAAGAAAGAAAGGAAGTCACTATCATATGACAAGAAACCATTTAACTGAGAAAAGTCCTGACCAAGGGCTCTTTCTTCTGCTTTCATAGGTGAAAGACACTTGTGTTCATAAGACCTTCACTGAGGGTCTAGAATGTGTTTGGGCAGGAATTACTGCCCTCCAGGAACACAGGTGAACTTGTTGGTTATTTGGGGCAGGGGAAATGATCTTTGTTGCATGCAAGACTTCCTGAAAGAGTGTGATAACTTCTTTCGGATAGGAATGACCATTTTCTGTATTACTTTGAGCTTCATTTTGGTGGTGGTCCTAAGCACTTGGGATCAATGTAGTGATTTTTACCACCTTGAAGCTGGATTTGGCAGCTTTTAGAAGCCTGGTAAACTACTGTTCTCTGGGTCCATAGTGAAGTCTAGCATACACATTGAAAAATAATCATTTCTTATGTTTTATCCCATCTGTCTGTGTTAACCTCTGTTTTCCACTTGTTGGTGTTTGGTCTTTTTGCCCTTCTCTTCAGCCAGCTCAGGTGTCGGTAAAACAGCCTGAGCTCTGGGAAAAAAGGGGCAGCACTGCAGAGGCAGAGTGTTGATGCTTGAGGCCAGTGCACAGTTCAGCAGGACTTCAGTTTCTTGCCTGTGAACAGGCTTTGAACAGGCAGATTTCATGTCCTCCATGCAGACCACTTTTGTGGTAGTTTGTTTGGCCCATGTAATAAGAAAGAAGTGATGAAGTGTTCTCAGCAATTGGAGAACGTGTTGTAAGAAGTCATAGTCGCAAAATGTGTCTGCGTCTTCATGGACTGGATGAAACCCTGTTTCCTCTGCTTCCCTTCCCAGAAAAATTCTGACTTCAGCAGGCTTACTAAGTCTCCCTCATACATTGTCATCACAAATTGAGTGTTATAATCTTTTGTTATCCTCAGGACAGTAAGTTTACATATCCCATATGACAAATTACCGCATTATTTTCTAAGAACAGTTAAAATATTCAAGAAAGTATTGAGGGTAAATTAAGCTTTACTTTGGGAACCCAACCTACTTCTAAGCTAACCCCTTCCTGCACTACTGCTTACACTGCATTGTTGAACAGGAGTTCGAATGTCAAATATTGAATTTGAGACTGAAAGGAAGATTATGAAGCATTCGTGATTATGCTGGCATTTTGTGTCACTGAATAGCATTTGTGTGCTATGCACTATGTGGGTGGCTGTGTATTTGCTAAGAAGCAT
The DNA here is from genome assembly GCF_036417845.1 of Apteryx mantelli. Lineage (NCBI taxonomy): Eukaryota > Metazoa > Chordata > Aves > Apterygiformes > Apterygidae > Apteryx > Apteryx mantelli. The sequence continues at coordinate 12,093,248 of NC_089987.1, forward strand.
AACTGAAGATGAAAGTTTAATTATTTCTTCAAGGCAAATCCTCTCTCCCATGGACTTAAACTTGCATAAGAAAAATGAAAATTCATAAGGAGTGTAAAAATTGGCTAAAATTAAAAACCATTTATTTTTACCCTATTTATTCTTCTGAATAATAAAATTTCCCCATGGGTCTTTGGAACATATGTGGAATAATTACACTGCAGAAGTAGTACTTTAGTTTAGCTTCTAGAGCTAGGGCAAACATTGTGATTATGCTGCAAGCTTAAGTCTAGGTTTTATAAAAAAAAAATCTCATTCAAGGCTCTGTTGCCGTCAAGTGCAAAAAACTGTGACCCATCGATTGGTCCCTGTGGGAGCAATTATTCTTTACAGAGGTTTTTTCCAGCACTGAATATTATAAATGTCAGAAAAAAGTTTAACCCCATTACCTCTAAAAGAATGTTTCCATACCTGCTGGCAAGAATATCAATTTTTAGCTTATGTTTGCAAGCAATTTATGATTAAGCCAGGATTTTTTAAAAACTTGTCTTTATAAGCAGCTCAAAAGTAACAGTGTTGTCTTTTGGATATAGTCTGTATGCCGTGGTGAGGACAAAACACAAAGGTTGAGGTTGCCATATATTGCATAATGCAGCACTACGCTGGAGACTCCCATGTTGGGATTCTTGCATGTTGGGTGCAGTGTGAATTGATGATTAAAAGCTCTCGTCTTCCAGTGGCAGAGGAGGAGAGTATGGAGTGAGCTGGTGTTGCTTAGGAACAAGGGTTAGGATCTGTTATCCAGTAGGCATGAGTGAAATGTTTTGGTTAATAAGAGGACTGTGTTCATCTTCCAGCCAGCAGTCTGTGGAAAGCAGTGGGCAGATTCTAGCATAGAGATCCCAGGAGCTGATGCTTTCCTTCAAGAGAGTCTACTTCCTCTTGAAGAGATGTAATGTGTGCATTTCACGTACTTGATTTAGGCTTTTTTTATTTTAAAAGTCTTATCAATCAAAGCATGGAATTACTCCGAACACACAGCCTAAAATAATATCTTTCTAGTAGTTAAAATACCGACCAGATTTCTTCCCCCTACCCCACTCTGTTTTCTCATGTATGTTCTTCAGTGCTGGGCACTTGTATTTTCATTAACTATGAGAAGACAGTGATGAAATGGATAGAACTTGCATCATGTGTTCAAAGGCTTTTGCAAAGTGAAAATTGTTGCGAGATGCTAAGAGGGGTGTTATACTACCTATCTCTGTGAAGTTCAAGTCTGAGGATGGGCAGAAGCACCTTTCACTTACCATAATTAACTGCAGTGAGGCATAACAGAAAAATCAATCTCAAATATACTAACCTTAGGACTGGTAGGGTCTCATAGATAATTGTCACCTTAATTTGTACTTGGAATTGCATAGGAAATTGAGGAGGTTTCTTTGGAAATAACATTCATGAAGCTTAGAGTGGTGTGGACTGCTTTCTGCATTAGATAAAGGTTCAGATCAACCTCCAAAGGTAGCTCCTGAAAACCCCCCTTTTTCCTTTATAGTATGGAGATCTGTTGAGTTCTTCAGATTGCTAGTTCCTTGATCTCTGACCTTTTAAGAATCGTAAGAAACTTTGATCCAAGTGTTCAATGAGATTTCTGATGGTGCTATAGACAAAACTGTCTTGATAAGGGGCTTGTTTAATCTCACAACAGGCAGAGGGAGCAGGTTCGTAGCTTGTCGCTAATCTGCACGTTTGTTCCTCCAGGAGATAGACTAAATCTCCAGGCAGAGGAGATGATTCAGAGGCCTTTTCTTCCTCCATCGTTGAGCTCACTCTTAATTTACCTTATCCTACAGTATATACCATTAAGTCATGTTGGTTTTATTCCTTTTTCATGGCTTGAAGCACTGGGATTTAGGTGCCTGTGATCCAGAATATAACTTCTTTTGGATAAGATAGGGGGTTCCTCCGTTGTGCAGTGAAGCCACACCGATGGTTTCTTTTCATGCAGCAAGGCCATGTCAGAAAGCAAAGTAAGAAAATGCTGTTCTCAACAGAAAAGTCTTTATCTAAAGAATTAATTTCCTTTGCTGCTTTATTGAAGTCTGTAGTATTAACATGCAAGAGATGATCCAAGAGCCTTTTCCCAAAAAACCCTCCAAACTATCTTAAAGAAGCTGAGCTTCTGCTAGGAAAATGATGTTTTCACTCACTTGTATTCAGCATGTTTGTTTTTGCAGTTAGTGCTTTGAATTTATTACCTAGTTCTGTACTTTTCTAAATCTAAAATATTATTGAAGACATTCAAAATAGTCCCAGGTATACTTAAGTAGAGTGCTTTTGCTTTTGAGAAATTAAGAGAGGACCTTGAATTTTGCAAGTAAAAATGAACAAGTTTTTTCTGTTGGGCTTGTGCCAAAGGATATAAAGATCCATTAGTGTGGGCAGACGCACACAATATTTTTTAGCAATTGTGTAGAATTTTCAGTGAAATTTGACAGACTTTTTTTGGAGGAAAAATATGTTAGGTTTAGATTAAGTTATGCGTTGCATGCTTTTTCTTCCTTTTTTTCCCTCTATTTTTTCCTGTAATCTGTGCAGCTTTTCCAAATAGCAAAAAGATAATAACAAAATATTTAATAACAAAACTGTAGCAAATTGGTATAGCTGCCTATATTAAAAAAGGAGGTAAAGTGCTTTTAACGTTTTTTTCCAGTGGTTATAGATCTTCTGTATATCTAGTTTTGTCAGAATGGTAGGTTACATGTATTTTACCTAGAAATATTCAGGATTGTGGTGACATAAAAGAAAAATGCATTTTTTTTAAAATAGTCTGAACTTTAAGTAAATACATTCAAGTCTTTATTGCCTCTGAAAATTCAAGCAGCCCCAAAGAATGACAATAGTGAGAGCATTATCTCCCATCTGAGATAATAAAGCCACTGTCAAAACACCTGCCTATTCGGGCTTTCCTGTGAATAGCCTTCAGAGCAGGACGAATATAACTAAGGCATGAGGGAGGGCTGGCATTATAAGAATGATTCCTTCCAATGCTGTTTCTGAGCATATGATTCACTGGACAAAATATCCAATATTTCATTTGGTCTGTCAGCTGCTTCTTTTGGAGTGCGCCTGGTGTTTTTTTCTAACATGAACACTTAAAGTATAAAATTACAAACACTGGTAATTATTATATAGAAATAATTTTTGAAAATTTTGTGATGCATTTTGGTCAACATCCAAAAGTGTAGTTCAAAATATTATGGGAAATATGCAGCCTAGAGAGGGTTTAACATGCTGTGGAGTCCAGGCTAGATCATCAGTTCTCACCTGGAGCTCTGTAGCCTCCTGCATGCCATCCCACTTGCTCTACACAAAATATAGTTCTTCTCTACAGAACACCCTGACTGTACCTACATTTCTGAGCACGATCCTTGCATGTTATTTTTAGCTAAATTACTTTGTTATTTGCCAAGTGTATTTGTTCCTTCAAGATTCAGTGTGTGTGTGTGTGTATATATATATATATATATATATATATATATATATATATAAAATCTTGCTCCACTTTCCTCTCCTGTTTCATGAGGTGACATGGAGGGGAACGGTAGGATTATATCCTTTGCTATAGCTTTGATTCTTTAAAGGCAGCTCAAAAATCAATGTGTAAGCATGTGTAGGTACGGACTGCTCAGATATTTTCCTTTTGAATGTGTGAGATGAAGGTTGCACATTGCAGTTTGTACTGTGCCAGGTTGCGTGGCTGTGGCCTTCAGGGAGCATGTAGTAGCCAGTGGGACCAGTTCAGACCGAGGGTCCTGCTCCTTCACTCCAGCCCACTCTCTGCTGACTGGGGCTGGGGTCAGTTGTGCACAGAGCACATCCCCGGCACCTGATGAGCTGTGCGCTGAGTCCATCTTGGAGGTCCACTCGTGGTCTTGTGTTGATCCTCAACACCTGAACAGGATACGGGGCTCCAGGCTTCCAACTTCCACACAGCTACAAATTCATGGCACATCACAGCTGTCACCATCCTTACCCCCAAAGAAACGCCAGGTCATTACCAGGTATTCTTGACCTTCTTCTCCTACTGCCACACCTACTACTTAGCCCTCTAGTAGCCTCCACTAGCACTCACACCAGAAGTCCCAAGATTCTCGAGATGTCCTCAAGCCCCTGCAGGTACCTTGTCTTGCACTTAGCCCAGGGCTGCTGTCACCAAAGCCTGGCCACAGCTGCAAAGGCTTATGGAACAGCGGGGTTGTCTGCTGACCGTTCATAGTCATATGCACTGTCCTCACTAAAACACCAGCCACAGGGTTCCTCAAAGCTGACAGCAGTGAAAACTTGGCTTAAATATTTACTTTTCCCTAGAAAGAACATGGGTGAAAGACTGAATACTGTTGCCTGCTGAGGGGCTGGAAAAGAGAAGTGGATTGGTTGAGCGGTGCTCTCTAGGAAAACTGGGCAAGATAAGGCTTGGGCTTTCCTGATATTTCAGGGAGGAAAAAAAGACAAACAGGAAACAAAACTTTTCATGCCATCTTTCATGCAACTTGAAGAAATTTAGAAGCAGATAAGAATCAGCAGGAAGCATGTGTATTTTCATGTATTTTTACTTGCTTGGAGATGACTTTTACAGAGGCAGCAGTAGTTTTCAATCCTTATTGTCTGAAAAAGGCAGGGTTTCCTTTATTCTTTAGATGGAGCCCAGGCCATCTCAGTTGTGCGTTTTGGTCTGTACCAGTAGATGATGAGCTGCCGTTGTCTTTAACTCTGGATCACTCCTAGCTGAGGTTGTTTTTTTTTTTTCCCCCTTCCTCTCCCAACCTGAAAAAGTATTTTGTGTCCATGAATCAGTTATCTTGGTGGCTCTCTCTAGAACTAGATGAAGGTAGAAATCCATCTAGGTGCTGAAAAGGCAACTGGGAAAAAGTGAGTATCAGCAGCCATGGTAGGTGGTATGCTTGTCGACATTGCCGGTGGCTTAGAGATCAAACAGCAGAGAAAGAGCTGCAGTGAGAACCCAGCAAATTCTAAGTAGATAATGAGTAGTGGCTTTCTTTTGATTTACAGCATGGATTTACAATCAATCTATAATGCTTTGAAGAGAAAAAAATAAACTTCTAAGGGAAAGGGAAGGGCCATACAATTAGCAGTTACTGTCTGCTTCCTTGTCTTCTCTAATTCCAAGAGCCTGTGCTGAAAATGGATGATAATGTGCAAGATACAAACTGTTGGCCAACTCCTTTGTAGATTCAAGCTGTGATATGGCTCATATCGTGCTGGTTCTTGGAGAATATTCAGTTTCATCTTAACTATAGATTATGTATAGACTGGTGTAGTTGGACGAATTTAACAAGGGTTGCATGTGTGATAGAGCTTTCAGCTCTTGTATATCAAATTCCTGCTCTGATCTTCTTTGCTTTCATCTCTGGTATATGTCTTTCATTAAAGAATTGGATGGTGAAGTGAATATGATAGCTTGCAGAATATTTCAGAACTGCATGCAGTACTATTTTTTTACTCAGGTAAATAAATATAGTTCGGAAAACTGACAGAGGAATATTGCACTGGAATTTGGATTTAGAAATGCAGTTTATAATTGTCAAGACAGTATTTGGTTGAGACTGCTTGGTCATTAATTTGTTTGAAGTTGACACTTGAGTTGAAAGACTAATAGCTACCTCAGCGCACTGTTCAATTTTAAATCTAATCTGTTACAGAGTTTGGGTATATAGTGACTGCAGATGTAGTTTGTCATTTTTATAACTAGTGGGGCAATGCTATTGTTTGGGGATTTGGGGGTTTACTATGCACATCCGCAGGCTTTTTGTGCATTAATAACAACTTGTACATAATGAAGTTGATTTTTTCTGATCATAAAGTTCTAAAATGTGTCTTACAGCAGTTGTTTCCACTATTCAGGATAATTTTAATGTTAAAATCCAGAAAGTTTGTGTTTTCATCATCCGAAAAATTAAAAGAGATGTTCAAAAATACAGGCTTAATTCTTGTTGTATCTATAGAGTGCTGACAATATCATTGTGTTGCTGCTGTGTTAATGTGCACATAATCTCAGTTTTTTCATGCATGTGGCAGACTCTTCTGATAAGAAACAGATGTGTCTTTTATCTAGGATTTGCTGGGTCTTTACTGAAACGTATCTACTGACTTGCAAATATGTTCTTTGTTTCCAAAATTACTAATTTGAAAACTCAGGTAAAGTTTTAATTCATATAAATAATCTGGCTAGCATTATTTCATTTTTTTAGATTACATATTAGTCAATTGTTCTATCCATAATAGCTTAAAATAATATTTCTGCGTATACATAGAATATTAATTTTAATGTAAAAGATGGCATGAATGACTCTTTTCCCACCCCTCCCTCCCACACTGGAAAGCTACTACTTTAGGAATTACTGAATCACTTTAGGTTGGCGAGAGTCAGCACACAATCTCAGTATCAGGTCAGGAATACTTGAAACCTGGAGCATAAACCTTGAAATATTTGGTACACTGTTTTTTCCATAGTTAATGGATGTACCAGATCACCCAAGTGTAAATCAAATTATGTAGCCTATTATGCTTTACACAGGAGAAACAAAATATGAAGTGTTTTACAGTGAGAAAATGCATGTGAATCAAACTTTTTTGTTGTTCCTAAGGGATACAATTTTGACAATTTTATGAGGTTGCAATTTATTTGTGGGGTGAGTTGGCACATGTTTTTGATAAAAGTAATGTTCATATAGCATACTACTAATAAGAATACTTTTTTTAAAGCCACTGGTCTTGCTGATTTGTATTGTTTTAACAAAGTATCTGTTAAACTGCCTGGAAGTGCACCTCTGTGAGATATACTTATAAACCCTGCATGGTAATGCCGGTTTGAGTTTGAACACCATAAGCTTTCAATCTAGGCTGAGGAACATTTTTAGTGAATAATAAAAGAAGAAAGCTGTTAAAACAAGAATTCAAAGAACATTTTTTTCCCCAATAAAGGCCTGATCTTCTGCAAGAGACTCAACAAACAGTAGTGGCCTTGAAACTCTCACACTGCCTCTTGCTGCCAAAATGGCCTGACATGACTGTCCAAAGACCTATTTTGATAGGAATGAAGCTTTCTTGAATAAAAGCTTCAAATTGTTGTTTAGCAAAACATTGCTCAAAAGAAAATATTTTAAATCATATTGTACATTTGACTGAATATATGTTGCTCAAAATTCATGTGAGAAATATAATTAAATGTGGCCTTTTCTATGCATGCTACATGCTGCTTTTTTCCGAATGTGATTTATAGAACAGGTGAAGTGGAAATTCTGTTCCAACTAGAATTTTGTTTTCAGCGCTGACACCAAGTGTGAAGGGGAGACTAGGGTTGGATGAGGCTATTGTACATGCCTAAGAGTGAAGAGTCATGGCTGCAGCTGTAACTTGTTCTTCGGACTCAGAATGGCATTAGACATCAGTTTGAATTTTCAGCCTCATTTTCAACATCTCTGTTTTCATATCTTGTTTCTTTGACATTGCTTACAAATACTTGGCTGGCAGCCATTTCAGAAATGTCTATGGAGACATGCTATTTCCAAAGAAGCAGCCTTATAACTGATATCTATTTTTTCTTTTATTTTTTACTTCTTTTTCCCTTTTGCTATTTTAATCATATCAAAGAGCAAGTCTAGAAGGCAGCCTTATTTCCTCCTCCTTCCTTCCCTCTTCAGTATCTTTTTTATCTATTTTTTCAGCCACATACGTTGTACTGAAACAAAGAAAGCTGTCCCACAGTATTCATCTCACCATAGTATTTTTTCCATGCTGTTTCACAGAAATATTGTGGGACAGATTATAATAGTCACTACAGAATCTGAGAGAGGATGATAGTTCAGAAAACAACAGCGAAAGGAATTTGGTAAAAGGTTTGATTTATGAGGTAGAGAAGCTGAAAACATTGATATTAGAGTAGAAATTAAAAATATTTGAGCTCAGAATTTTGCTTATTTTCAGGGAAAGCAAAAGTACGTGGACTGTCAGCATTGTGTTTTGTAGGTAGAATAGCTACCACAATGTGGGTTTGTCCATACTGGACTAGCTATGTTTGGAGTTTAAAAAAAAAAAAAAAAGCAATTGAACAAATGTGCAGCTGTGGAAGGGGAAAAAATGAAGCATTGAAGAAATGCAAAAAAATGAATTCCAGGCAAGAACAGTGTACTAAGAAAGAAAACTCTCAAAGTTATTACAGAGCACATCCTTGTAATAGCCAGCCACCCTTGACTGTGGCCTGTTTCTGTAGCACCTACAGAACTGTTGGTGTGGACTTCATGGAAGAGTGCCATGTTACACAGTAGTAATATTTGGTTGATAGAAGTGTTAGCTAAAATCTAACGGAGGAAATAAAATACTTCAGATCCTGATCTTTTGATTCTTGCCATTCAGTATTTCATCTCTCTCAAACTATAAAGCAGTGGCAATCCTTTGTTGCAGGGAGAATATAAGATCTCTTAAGAGCTGGAAGACACTAATTTGAAGGGTTAAATTCTGAAATAAATGAAGTAATAAGCAGTGTTTTCAAGAGCTTGTTCACTCTGGGCACAGAGCTTGCCCTGTCCAATACTGGAAAGTGCAGAAAGATCCAGGAGAGCTTTCTCCAGATACATGTGCTGTCAAAAAACTTTGTTAATGAGGGTTTATGCCAGTTGGGTTGAAAAGAGACTAAAAGGAATACTGTTATTTTTAAAATAGCACTAGGTAGCCTCTAAAATGCAATTTAATCTCTGGTGAAATTATTAGAAATACTGATTATAGAAGGTCTGAAAGGTGTGATTTAATGAGATATGCTGTGTAGCTGAGGAGAGGATAAAGCCCAACTAGTCTAGCCGTATTTTGTGTATATTTAAAACATAATGCATATGTATTTCTGCATATATAGACTCTGTGTGTGTATTTTTATATATATATAAAAAATATATGCAATAGTAATTGCAATATGCAATATTAAAAATGCCTTTAAATCAACCCTGATGCAGCACAACATCTTAGGGGATTTAGTAGCTTCAGGAGTTGTCATTACAGGTATGAAACGTGTCTCTTCTAAAAGGCTGTTGGAGTGGCGGTGCCCTTGGGGTTATTACTACTTTTTGAAGACTGTTGCAGTCCTAATTGTGGAGTCACAGTTTCGGGAAGAGAAGACACTTGGACTTTGCCAAGTGTCTCTTGCCAAGATGGATTGTTCCCCATTTTTCTCTCCTGAAGGTGCCATCCAAGAAGCTGGGTGAGAACTGTTAAGTAAAACCTTGAACAGCCATATCTGCTGAGGTGAGAAGGAAAATACCAGTGAGCCTTGCCTTTTATGACCAGTTGTTAAAGTCCAACTTAACCTGCTCTATGTAGAGGTTATGTGGCTTTTCCTCTTTCTAAGAATGAAACTTGGATTTAGTGCAGTGTCAAACCAGCACCTTTCTCTCTTCTCAGCTGAATGGTGTCATCTGAGAAGAGGGAGGAGACTTGTCTGCCTTGTAAAAGTCTACATTTCTTGCTCTATCCTCCAAAACTCTTGCACACAAAGCCGTGGAAGATTCTCTGCTCTGTATCTGTTCTTAGCTCTTCCCTGTATTATGGGATATTATTCTCTCACAGAATATTGGGGTAGGACTGTATTTTTTAATGAATTCTAGGACTGTGAGGCAAAGGAGTGTTTCAAGAATGAAGACTCTCTAATATGTAAGTCATCCAAAACAATGACACTGTGATGTCTTCCAGAGATTACTAATTCTATTAAAAATTACCTTGATTTCCTGATACCTGAATTATTTGAGGTTTTAATACTCCCATAAGATTGAGATAATCAGTCTGAATTGTACCCTGTGAAGCCTGAATTTATAGTGTGAAACAGACCCACATTGATTCCTGATAGTTTGTTTAAAGCTGGGAAATAGAATGCCAAAAGTAGCATTATAAAGGTTGCTTTTTCATTTTGAGCTGCACCTCAGTAAGTAGCAGAAAGCAGGCCGTGCTTGCTAATTATACATTGCTGCTGCAGATAAGACAGTACAAGGTGAGAGGACACTGGAAGTGGTGCCTCACATATTTTAGAAACCTCTCCCCAGGTGTTTTCTCATTTCATTTTTTTTACATATAACCAGGAAGGAAAACCAGGCTGAAAAATCTGACAGCTATGCTCTGTGGCCAGTCACCTGGCAAAGCATTGAGCAAGGAAGGATAGTCTAGTAGACTGCTGAAAATAGATGCAACTACCGAACTTCTGGCAAAGAAAATACGGCCTGCAGCAACACCACATAGGAGTTGGGCAAGGAGCTAACAGAGGTCTTTGCCACAGTACTTTGCTCCTGCAAAAATTATTTGTGTGCTATACACAGTCTGTGAACACTGGTTATCATCTTTCTAGTAGCACCGTGGTTAGGACTATTTCAATTTGAAAAGCCAAAAAGTACATCCTAGATTTCAGGATGAGTAGATAAAAATGAGATTGGTATGCTGCAGGGAAAATGCCTCAGCAGCATGCAAAGATTTAGCGGGGATTTGGTGTGTGATTCTGATCTGTTGTCATAGAAATCTAGGCAATAAAACAGTAAGTATCCATAATTGTATCCAAAGGTCTTGATTTTCAGAGTGAGTAGTGAAAGCAAATGCTGCTCTAAATTAGAGGGAAGGCTTAAGAGGAGACTTCATTGAAAGATGCAAAATTCCAAAGGGATTAGGAAAGATAGATGACGATATGGCTATAATAGCAAATAGAAGAAAATATAGAGATGATCTTTGCCAACAAAGAATCTACATAGAAGAAATTTATACAAACTCTTTGTTCTTGGAAAAGTTCTATGTAGTGTGAATCAAGAAAGCTTAAAAAAAGGAAAAAAGAAAAGAAAACGGACGAAAAACATTAACAGGGTTTTCAGGAAAGGAGAGTGGAAAAGGGGAAGCACAAGGATGATATTTCACTTTTGAGAGTGTGAGAAGCTGCTAGGATTTAATCAGGATTGTAAGCCATTATTTATTTATTTATTCCTTGTTTTTTGCTAAAGAAGATTTAAACAGAGGCAGTAGTTTGGTAATTTTAGATAGCAAACTCATAAGCTGTATGTGTCTGATATTACAGATATCATTCTCTTTATTCTGAATAGAAAATAGGTAGCTCAAAATATTGGATGCTTGGGTTTTTTCTAACTTGGAATTTGTATCGGATTAAGATTCCATGGAGTCTAGTGGTATTCCCTATTTAAAGATATGTTGCACTTGAGGGTCCTTAGTAAATGAATTACATAGTGGCCTAAATGTGTGAATTTTTCTGAGGCTAGCGAAGCACTGATGTTCTCTGTGCACCAGCGCATTGCTGGGTAGCCTGAGAGTGCCAGTGTGACAGAAAGCGTGGCCTTATGAAGGCTTTTTCTCCAATACTTCCTGTGGGATGAAGACATTTGTTTAATACTATTAATGCAGGTAATTCATTAACAAGGGTAGAGGAACTAGCCCTAGACAAGAGTTGTTGTAAGAGAACAGAATAGAAAACCAGTTCATAATAAATGCTCGTCTAATAACAAAAGTCAAGAAAGTTACCAGTTGAGATGTTGCCATCTTGACCAGCTGGGACAGGGATCAGCATATCCAGGGGCTAAGGCTTGGATTAAAACTTAAAAATATGTTTTCTGTACTGAACTCTGCCAGGAGATCCTAAACAAGTCTCTTTGATCACCTTATGGTTTTCTTTTCATTGTTTCTCTTCTCTGCTGAGATGGTAAAGAACCGCTAATTCTTCATACAGTACCTATAACAGCAAATGCCCAGTTTCAACTGGATCTGTTGCTGCTCTGTTATAATACTCAAATATGTTCCAAATCCACCCTTAAGGTCTGCTTCCCTTTTAAATCCAGTATATGGCTTTTGCAGTTATGCTCATTTGGTATATTAAGGTCAAGCTCCAGTTTTCTATTAAACTAATCAGGTTTGCTTTTCTTATAAGTTTTCTTTGATAGTCATTGTGAGGTAAAACAAAAGCAGAATGCAACTTAGGAAATTACTAATTGAAGGAATAGGAAGGCTTTTTGTTTTTGTTTTTTTTTAAGATCCTTAACAGAATTAGTGAATTGAAGGAGAACAGATTTAAACTGAAGATAAATGCTAGAGCTGAAGCAGTAGTCTGGGTAGTCTCTAAACTACAGTTCACCCTAATGTAGTAATTGCTGCAGGTACTGAAAGCAGTTGGAATAAATAGGTATAACAGTATTTTCCCCAAAAAGCTTTGAGTATCTGTAAAGGAACTCTGCAAGACTCTACAAGAAACTCACTTAAGAGAAAAATGTAACATGTATTATAAAAATAGTAGTCCAAGGAAAAAATATCACTTTTTTAGCTGTTGGTGAGCTTTGTACATCTTGCTCTGGTTCTGACTATTCTAACTAGCTGTGATCAAAAAGGTGAAAATCTGCATGATTGTATGCTTGGAAGAGAGGACTTGTAGCAATTTAATGAGCTTTTATTGCATTGATTATTTTGTCAGGAAAATAATTATACAAAATAGTTTGGAGAACTGCAATTTCCATATCACATGCTTTTAACAAAGGTGCCTGTCTTAAGCTGCAATTAATAGAAACTTAGAAATGTGTTCCTCCCACAGAGTCACTACAATTGCTAAGTTTCATCTTTAAGCCTCTCCTTTTCCATTTTTTTTCTAATGAAGACTGGTAGAAATAATTCATTATATTGCCTTAAAAAAGGCCAGATGAGATGTTTTTCCCAAGGAAAGGCTGGGGCCGGTGTGGGCTGGCGAGCTCACCTGGTGTAGAGGAAGCTGCGGGGAAATAGAGTCATCTATTCTCATTGCCCAGGCTAAGGGGAAAGGAGAGGCAAGCCTGGAGAGCAGGAAAAGTATTGGATTCCTTTCAGCCTAAATTATCAAAGATGCTGCCACTAACATAAGTAAGGACATTGGTTTCAATTTTCTAAAGTGCTGTAGTCCCACTTTCATAGTGCCTTTTCAGGAGAATTTAAGTTCTTAAAGGCCAGATTTTTAAAGGCAGGTAAACCCTTGGTTCCAGCTGGATACAGTATGAATCAGTGCTTTAGTATTTTGGGCATGTGGGCTTAAACTCCCAAGATACTTAGCTGCTCTTGAAGTGACCTTGTGACTGCCTTTCAGCCAGTTGTGATGGAAAGGCCTACCTAATCACCCCGGGAGGTCCCAGCCGTCCAAAAGGACCGGCCGAAATCGGTGCAGTCTGCCTGTGTGTCCCCTTCCCTTCATGCCACCTCCAAGTCACGCGTGTCCAGCAGCTCCAGGAGAGTATTTTGTTGCTCACTTGGGCCATTTTCTAATAGCTGTTTTGGGTTAAGTTTGTTGGGATTTGGAGTCCTTTTTGGTTTTGTATTGCTCTGTGTTTTATGGTTTAAATGATTTTATGTTCAGAGATGACTGATGGCAAATGCATTAGAAATGAAATGAAAGGAATGGGAAAGGAAAACCAAAGCTAAATTCTACCTTGCTCACTACACGTTTTGTTAAACAGAATTAGGAAGCACCACATGCATCCTAGTTGCAAAGTTTTCCTTTGCTTCCTTTCTTAATATGAATGATACTGATGTCAAATCCTTTGGTTCATAAAAACTGGATATCTACCCATGATGCTTCATCTGTCATGAAATTTGAGTATCTGCCCAATTAAAAATTACCTCACATCACTTCTCTATTGCAAGTCCACTTAACATACAGGTGGCATAAAACCAAAGAAGGCCTTGACAGGATAGGGGAGACATAGAAAATGCTATTTAAAAGCCAGTGAAATCTCTAGCAAAGCCTCTGTATTTTCTCTTGTCCTATAATGATTTTCTGATTAGTTCTATGTCAAACAATCTCCTTTATCTCACTGATTATTGTAGACCTTTGCTCAAGTATCTGTCCTAAGTAGTTCTAACTTATTATGATAAGCTATATACACTTAGCAGTTTAGCAAAATGCTTGTCACTGTGCTGTAAACTATCCCATGTGATGTAACCCAACCAGTTCTGACAGCAGAGAGTTCAACCACAATGTAGAGTTTTAAAGTGATTTGCAGTGCTTGAAGGTCTGTCTGCATACAGTGTCCGCTTAATCCAGGCTAAATCGAGGGAGCTGTCTTCTGCTCCTGCCACTCTCTTTAAAGGCTATTAATAAGAGCTGTTCTAGTCGCCCTATCTTCTGACTTGAAAATCTATCTGAAGCTTTTGCATCTCATGAGGCAGATCAAAATTGACATTTTTTTATTGATTTAACTGGTTTCTGCCGAATACTTGGGGACACGTAAAAATAAGTGAACTCAAAAACTGAAGTGGAAAGTCATTTATTTGGTGGAATTACCAGCCAGCTAATGTCTGAAGTTAAATAAGTAGTGCTTTAAAAAAATACAATTTAAAATATATCTAAGAAATGAAGAAATAAAATTAGCTTTTTAGTTATCAATTGCTTTAATATATCAGATTTATGTTCTTGAATGTAAAAATTGTTTCATGATTAACTTCATTAAATGACTCCGTGATCTAGACAAATCTCATTTATCAGTTCCTCTTCTCCTCCAGTAGATGTAGTATTAAAAGTGAAAAGCTATACACATTTCTTTCATGAGAAAATGAATGATCTTTTTTTGCTATTGCTGTTTCCTAATTATTTTAATAGCAATATATGTCTACAATATAGAAGGCCTTAAAGGTGGTTTAGAATCTAGCAAATCGTCCTGTTCTGATTTCCATGGGACAGGAAGGAGGGGAGCCGCCATGAGGTGCAGACTTGGGAGATGCCAGCTTGGATTCCTGATGAGGAAAGCTCATTTGGCAACTACGGCAATGCTGATATGGGGTTCCAGTAACACAGGACAAGTGTTTAATTCATTTGAGTTAATGTGATTTTTATGGAAAAGATCTTGTTAGAGAAACCTGGATTTAATTTTTTTTAATTAGATTACATTTGGCTGATAAAGGTAACTCAATAGATGTAATGTACTTAGCCTTCCGTAATGCATTTGACTTACTATCACACAACATTTTGATTAGTTCTATACAATATTAATAAGGTACTCATTAAATGGATTAAAATCTGGCTGACTGACAGACAAAAGTAGTCGTCAGGAAAGAATCGTCTTCTAATGCTTGTTCTTTTTTCACAAATGGGGTTACAGAGGAATTGACATTAATTCTGATGGTGTTTGAGTTAATAGAAGTGATCTCTAGAGCCCGATAAATCATATATATGTATACCTTTGAGAGCTAGTAGATCATTACAATGATTGGACATTCATTTAGTAAGATCTGGTTCATTTTATCAGCTGAGCTTATTGATACAAAATGTTTTTAATATAGCTAAGAGAGTCGTCATAGGTTTAAGAAGAAAGAATTTAGATGAAAGCTGCAGGGTGCTGGACTGGTGATCTGGAAATAACTTAGAAATAAGAGTTTGCAAACAACTGAACAAGTCCTCTGTGTAGTGAAATTCTCTCAGAAAGAGCTAATGAGATTGTATATATGTGAGTGTGTGGGTATAATACAAATAATATATTTTTATATATAATGTATATATTGTATATATTTTATATATATACACACACACGCATCTCAGAATAAGGCTTGAATACCTCAGAAGGTGTTAATCTAGTCCAAGGTAATTTTTAGAGTTTTTTTTAAAATCTCTGTATATACTACTACTGTCTGGTATCTGTGTAGAAAGTAGTATTCTAATGTCGGCTCCACTTGGAAACTGGTGTAAGCAGAAGGAGAACACTTTATTGAGACTAAGAGTGCCTACGCACAGAATTATCCAGGTATGGTCATTTTGCTATGTTCTGTTTAGCTTCGATAAGACTGAAATGATCTAAGCAGTGCACAGTGCTGTCTGGGCTACTTGGGCACTTGAACAAAAAAGCCGCTGCGAGTTCAGTAACTGTGTGGGGAAGCTGGGCAAATTCAAACAGAGACTGAGGTACAGAAACATAATAGAAACCACTGAAAGAAAGAAAGGGAAATGATGAGTTCTACCTGTTTACAAAACCAGCACCTTTTTAATGGAAAACCAGCATATTTTGGCAAAGACTTTCCTAAGTAAGGACTTACCTAGGTTGAACATAAAAATCTGTCTCATTCCTCACCTGGGTGCAAGGAAGGACAGAGGGTTGCGGTCAGGGCACTAGGGTGGGCAGGGTGAGAAACCGTCACCTTTCTGAGAGCTGCTTTTGATGCTGATGAGCACTACTGACAGAGTGGAGACACTGTGTTGTCCATCAGGAAATCGCCTCCGACCCATGACTTGGGTAGCTGCTTCTCCTCCTTTCCCTGGGCTCTTTGGGGCTTGTAGGCCATCTGCCATCACCACGCCTCCTTGCCTATTTGTGTGCCATGGGCTTACTGAACCCAGTGAGCGATGTCCACCTCTCTGCAGAGAGCGGTGAAAGGAACAAGGTGAAAGGCATTAGTAAAAAGATAGTTGCCAACTGAATCGAGAAGAATCTCCAACACTTTTTATATTCCTGGCAGAACCAGTGTCTTTGGCTTCCTGGACTCTCTGTTGGAGCTGCTTGAGTCCTGTTGCAGAGATTTGCAAGGAAAGAAATAAGTTGTGAGAATTGCAAAAGATCAGCTCAGTGCTGCTTGGCCTTAGCATTACAGTCTGGGGCGTGCTTTAAAGCAGTGTTAACGTGTAGATTTTTTTCCATTGTCTTGAGGGACGTGATTGCTTGTTAAGCTGAAGTCAGCAGGAAAGCACAGCAGACCTCATGGGGTTAAACTGGTAGCTACTGTCCTGCAAGTATTGCCTCTGCGTGTTGCCCTGCTTTCCTGTGTGCCTTCATCTTCATTTAGGGAGAACTGTGTTCAGCAGGTAACAAATCTTCTCCATAAAGAGAGCAGAGGGTGCCATTTTAGCGTGCAAGCGTGGCCGCGCCTCCCAGCAGATGTGGCTTTGCTGTGCAGTTTCACATCTTGACACAAGCAGTTTCAAGCCTTAAGTATACATGCAGCATGAGGACAACATTTTTTCTTTCATTTTTTGACAGATCCAGGAATTACACTGTTGGCCAAGTGGCTAGGTTCTTGTTATAATTGGTACCGGTGGAGGCTCTGAAGGGCTAGGAGCGGAGTCACTGAAACATCCTCAGAGTTTTAGGCGTGCAGTGAAATGCTACACTCATTTATAGTTGCTTGATGTCATCTTTCTAACCCTTATGGCTTTAATTCTTTCTAATAAAAACAGTAGATCTGCAGAAACTGATGAGCACTGAACTGGGCAATTTCCTGTGTCACTTATGAGCAGGCAAGTGGATTTGTCAAGCCTTGTGTGACAGCTTAAATTGTTAAGAGTCCTGTTAAGGCTGTACTCACCTTCCACCTGAATGATTTTTCTTACTCCACTGTGTGGGCTAGGGGAACCATAATTAGTGTTATGGATTTGTTCTTGAGACTGAGGATGGAGGAAAGCAAGAGCTTCAGAGGTGTTAAAATGATCTCTACTGAATGTATTTTGTTCCCCATATCTGGTAATAGTTTTTGTTTTGTATTTGCTTATTGCCTGAGAGTTCTTGCAAGCTGAAGTTAGTTAACATGTTTTTAAAGTTTTATTCACATGCATTCAGCTTTGTAAAATTCTCCAAGCTTCAGAGGAAAAACCTGTAGGTTGGAGTTTGCAGGATGGTGTGCAGGGCAGCATAGCTTCTGTTGTCCTTTGCAAATGCTCTCTGGTTCGGTTACATTGGATTGATGTGAATCTAGCTTTCAAGTCTGTTGGGAGAGAAGATTGTTGGAGACTCAACAGATTAATCTGGACACATTCAGCCATATAATGTTAAAGTGTTGATACATATATTTTTTTTTACTCTGAGTCTTTTTCAAAGACTTATAAGTCCTCTCTAGATTTTTATAACAGATAGTTCATAGCCCCAAGGGTAGCTCCTTGGAGTCATCTATCTCAGGCTTGGCTCTCAAAAGAGTAATTCCACTGGATTGAGGAGGCAAGTGTTTGAAATTCAGGAGACTATAAAATCGATTCTTCCATAAAGAAGTAATTTGTGGTAAATGGTGTAGTCCTCAGGGCACCTATTCACTCATTTTATATGGCCAGGACCCTTGAAACATGGACAAAAAGATTAGAGAAGGACATCTCTGATCTGTCATTTATCTGCAGTAGCCAGGAAAACTTTCCTTTCCTTTTGATGACATAGTATCTAGGAGCAGACCCAACCAAACAGACAGTCTAGACTCCTGAGAGGAAAAAAAGTTCTTTTCTTGGTATAGGAGGGAAGAATGTAATTTTAGGAAAAAGTTGGTGTTCTGGAGTTCACTAGATGACTTTGAAATACTTAACCAGCTTTTCAATATTTAGATGCATTTTCTCTACTAATAAAGCAGCAATTGTGCTGTTTTATTCCAGAAAGTGCATGGGAGAAGCCTGGTGTACTGCAGGGTTCTTGCTTCTGGCAGCTGCAATTGTTTGGTGTGAGTCTCGGAAAATATCCTCAGGAGAAAGCGTTGATAATCTCTCCCTTTCTGTATTACTCTAGTGGACTAGATTCACTCAGCATGAAAGCAGGCAAGCAGCTGGCATTTGCACTGTGTCCTTGCTTCAGTTAGAAGTCTCTTTAGACTGTAGAGAAGGAAATCATAGCACTTCACTGGCCCAAGTGCCATCTTAAAACAAAAGCAGTTACTATAGTTAGCATTTAAATACACCAGGTTATTAAATTGTAAATAAGACAGGTAGTTGCTTTCAGCCATATATATCTGATTTGCTTCTATCATATGTCATTTCTGTTTCTGGTATTGGCCTTACTACTGTCCTTCCTGAACACTTGTCTAACAACTAGATCTTGGATATTTCTTTGCATTTAATATTGTTGTACATGCTGTCCTTAAATATATTTGTCCATGGCCTCATAGAGGAATACACTATGATAAGGGACAGTAAAAAGATGGTAACCTGGTTAGAAGGACAGGAGATGTGAGGAGATACGTTCTCATTTATCTGCTTTTGACTAGTGTTGGCACTGCTGGACTCCTGACTTGATGGGACAGCAATTGTATGCCAGTGTTTTTTCTTCAGGATAGATATATTTTAATCCTTTGAAAAGTAAGGAGTGTTCTTGATGAACCTTGATAAAGCTCATTGAAACAGCAACATTTATTCTAGACATTTGTTAAGTATGAATACTTAAGTAGTCAAAATGACCCTTCCAGACATACTCTCTTGAGGAGATGCAATTCACATAGTCTTCATAATAATCTGTTGTTCTTGTTATTTAATGAGAATATCAACCTTCAGAGCGCTTACTAAAAGAGTCTCTGCCTCTAGAAGTTTGCTCTGTGCAGGAGTAGACAAAAGGGGAAAAGAGAGGAGAGGATTTATGAAAATCAAACTATGAAGCAGCTTAAGTTTTGTTGCATGGATGTTTCAATATCCTTATGTTCAGTGCCTTTTTCTTAGGGCACCTGTGATGTGGAAACATCTTGCTGTCAAAGTTTGTTAAATATTTTTTAGAGAAAACTTGAAGTAAACTGAAATATTGGCAATCTCATTAATCTATCTGAGCAGTAGAAATCAGTTTATGAAAATTAAATTCAACATATCTTAGTCATAGTAATAAAATGATATACCTTTTTTGAATATTGTAAAGTACAATTTCATGGGCAAATTAAACAGGCTTCTGCTATAAGCTTATTAGTTTCTTCATATCAGATTGAGATCACTGAAAGCAGTGAAACCCTATGACTGAGAACTTACTGTGTGATACAACCAACATGTAGAGTTTAGAAATATATTTAATAACTATGATGTATTGAATGTTAAGTTGTCTTAGTGAGAAAAAAATATCCATTGTAATAACATGCAATTTTAAAGGCTGAATTACTGTATGATATTAAGTGCTCCTAACCAGCTAACTGTGCACCCTGTGATTCAGAAATTCCCATATTTGCATTAAAAACTACCTTAGCCATAGTAAAGAATAGTTAAACTTCTATCACTTTCATATTTATAAGTCTCAGCCTCCCATTAATGCAGATAATGGGGAGTTGGCTGCAATCATCCCATTATGTTCATCTACCACCCTCCCCTTCCAGCTGGTGGAATAGGGATGCCCTAAATATATGAAACTTAGTGGCTCCTGCAATAATTAAAGCATCTCTTGACTCATGTTATTTCCTTAAACAAGTAGAAGAATAAAGTAGGAAATTCTGTACCAATGTCACCTTATATTTTTTCTTTAACTAGCAGGCTTTAAGTAGCCTTGTGTTTTGAGTTCAAGAGGTTTGAAGACATACAAGTTTAATAATAATGATAAAGCTTTTCTCTTTATTATGGTCAGTTACAGCTAATCTCCTTTTAGAGTTTTAGCAGGGATTTATAGGGATTCATTTGTGTTTTAGGTTTGGAGATAATTAAGTACCTTTCTGCTGCAAAGAAGAAATGGAGAGAGAATTGGCTCAAAGCTAAAACAAGATTCCAGTACTAGCACGCATACATTAAACTTCCTTTTATTTGGTTGTCACCCCAATAGGAATGATTAGTGGGTTGTAAAGAAAGAAAATGTATTGCATTACATCTATTAAAGCATGTTTTATATGTAACAGTAATTAAAATATAATTGAAATCATGAGTTCTTCTAATTATTGGCTTTACATAATGCATATTTAAAGAGTGAGCAACTATAAATGTGTCCTTTTTACACATCCAGAAATGGTTTGCTGGCAGCATTTTAATTAAAGATGGATTAGTTAAAACGCAGTTTAATCATTCTGTCATCAAAGGATTTAGACCCCATTAATTAGCTGTTGATAAATAGGTTTAAACTACAAAAAATTTAATTTAAAATATGCCAGTTGAGATCTAGAATTATTATAGTTAGAAATGGAGCAATGAGTATTAGAAAATTTCATGCCATCTCTTTCTGTAATATTAGATTAAGTATGAAGTTTAGACCACTGAGAACTTGTTTTTGTATTGTTACTAATGTATATGACTCTAGGTGGACTTTAGAATTGGTGGAGAAATAAAAATGAGACCTTTTTTAATGGTCATTGCTGTATGCTCTTGCTTTGTACTGTGCGGCAATGGGGAGCTGTGTTACTCATTTATGTATTTGGTGAAGATTGAAAACTCATTTAAAAACCCCTCTGCTGTAGAGAACAGATGAGACAAAATCCTGGGTTCAGGGTTTTCGAGCTTCCCCGTTACTGTGCAGGGGCAGTGCAGCGAGAGCTGGTGCTGCTGTCAGCTGCCTCAGTGCCCTGGGTGGGGAGATTCAGGCTTGTGGGAAGCAACATGAATCAACATACAGAAGCTGATGCTAGCACAGTGCAGAAAAAGGACACATTTTCCTGTCTTAAACTGTGTGCTGTACTCCTGCGTTCCCCTTGGTATCAATGTTGAACCACCCAATCTAAGGTTGGTTGAAGACCACCTGTTTTACTTGCTTTTGCAATAGACTCCAGAAGTGTATACATGGTCCATTTTCACTACCAGCTGCAGGTACAGTTATTTGAATTATTTTAACTCCTTTACTTGCAAGAGTCTGATCATAGCTGCATTCTCAGTGACAGCAATCTCATGTCCTATTTCTACTTTTTCCATCTGCTACTTAATGGTAGTAGTTCTTTCTCTCAGTAGAGCTCTGATGTAATCCTTTGGATAAACCTTATTTTTATTTTCTCTGTAACAGTCCCATTGCAGATTTAGCAGGAGACATGCTCTTCTGTTGACAGACAGTACAAAGTTACTACAGCTTGAACTTTTACATATGGAAAAGCAGAAAGTCATGTAGACCTGGACTTGCAAGTTTGTTAGAATAACATTAAAATCTTTGCAGTTTAGTACTATGAATACTTCAGTCAGCTTAGTTGCTAGCAAACAGTAACTGCAAAAATTTCAATAGTTGTCATAACATTTGACTTCATAAGTCAACCAGTTTTTAGGTAGGTGAATCAAGCTATTGTGACAAATCACAGATGAATTTTCCAAGTAGAGTTAAGAGCTTCAGAAAAAAATAATTTGACAACCATACTTGAAGACTTCCTTAAAATGCTCTTTGAATGTCAATTTACAGATTGACTTATTGTAAAGGCGTATTTACAGAGCACTCTAGCAACTGTCCCATCTCTAGGGTACCTGCTAAGTTGTCTTGCCACACTTCTGAACGAGCAGCAGTAGTATATGAGGTTATAGATCTACATAATCACTGTTTGCATTCGAGCGTTTGTAATGAAATGGGTTAGCTGAATTTCTGTGAAAATGTATCATCTGATGAATCTTCAGAATGGAGTAGAGAAGTGTAGCACCAGTGGAGAATTAGATGAAAGGCAAATCAACTGGACGTGAGTTTGGGAAGCTCTTAGAAATTATGTCTGTTAAAATGCTTGCCCTTTCCTCATACTGGAAAAAAAAAACAATTTAAGCCCAAACACAGCTGTTTGTCTCTCTGAATTCATCAACCCATGTGGTTTAACCAAAAAGATGAAATATCAGCTAATATTGTATAACCTCTTCAATTATTTTCTATGTAAGACAGGTAATTTATAATTCCCAGTTATGCAATTAAAATGCTAATTACTGCTAACCTAAATTCTCTGTTCTTGAGCCGAGATTATCAGTTACTTTCAGTCATTGTAAATCATATGTGACATTTGTGACAGTGCTGAGTTTGAATTATTTATGGACTTTGTTCAATGTGTCTTTGGTTTCAAGGTAGCACTAATGGCTGGTGAAATGGCTTAGTGGGCTTTGTTTTCTGAAGGAATGGCACCCCTGTGATCTGTCAGTCTGTATGCTTAGAAGGTATCTGCGTTTTGGGGTAATCCTACCCTCTATTCTTGCCCTGAGCTCTGGCTAGTCATCTATTTTAGTAAATGAAGTTGCACATTTAGAAATACCAACATGGATTTTTGATTACAAAGCTGAGACAATTCACCTCTATGCTGCTTCTACACAGCTTTTCCTTATTTCATAATATATGTTCTGCATTACAGTTACATTAATATGCTGCCAGCTCCATATGTCATACCTGCTTACGAAAGTTCTACTTTTTCTATCCCTGCTGAACTCAAATAATATATTTCCCTTCTAAGGACCTGTTATTATCTAGAGTTTGCTGCAAACAAATAAAAATAACTTAATTTAAGAACAAGCACTAAAAATGTCAAAAATGAGAACAGAATCTAGATGTCGGGATTCAGAAGGATCAAGATTTTTCAAAAAATAAGAAATATTACCTCTGTTTGCACATGATGGAAATTAGGGCAATTGTGAACAGACCTGCTTGAATGTATAGCTGCTTTCAGTATTTCTGTAAATCCCATTAGCTAGTAATAAGCTTCAACATCTCTGCTCCATGAACATGCACAACTACCCAGCCAATGATTTGAATCTCTAAGATTTTCCATTGGAAATTGCGCAAACAATCAGATTTAAGAAATCAGTGCATGGAAGTGTTTTTGTTTCCTTTTGTTGATGGAGCAGTAGTTCTGTCCTAAGCAATTTCCAGTCACATAGACCACTTAAATAATATTATTGCTTTTGTAAAATCTTTGACTATGTTGTCTCTGAGCTGTAGAAGAAACCTTTGCTCATTGGCACCCAGTGCTAATACTACTTGTTATTACAAATGCTTGTAACACACCACTTGTTCACGAACGGTAAACTGGATTATTTCTCCTACTCTTTCCCACTCCCTTTATTTATTCTTTCTCAGTGAAATACTGAGCTTTTTGTATTAGAAGAACCTTGGACATGTTTGCAATGCTGCATAAACGGAATGCTTTGTTGTAAACTACATGCAATTAGCATTAGATGAGCTAAACCTCAAAGCAGCTCGTTTGCCCACAGAAAACAAATAAGATTACCAAAATAAACCGTTTAACAAAGAAAACTGCTGTTTATTGAAGAACCTCAGTGTGGCTAGTGTGGGATTAAACAAAGTATTGCTCATCTTGATAATATACTCACTGGCATGAGTTGTTAGCCACTCTAACTGGCACTGCCTCTTCTTTACCATGTCTGTAATTCTTTGCCCTAGCTTGGTGCTCAGTATATATTTCAGATACCATGGGCATTTACTGTGGATTCTCAATTACGTGTTATTTGGGCTTTACAGCTTCCTCATGTGAACATACTTAGATGTCTAAATGATCAAGATCAATGGCTGCCAGTCCTGATATAAAAGAGAAATCAGTTTTGGAAAACTTGGCCTTTTGTGAATTATTTTTTTTAAAGCTTTATGTTTTAGCCTGTCTCATGTCTATTCTGGATACCGACATCATACAAAAGCGTGAGGGCACATTCTAGTTGGAATTCAAAACTAATTCAGTCAACAGATAACTAATAGATATTCACCTACTTCTTCCAACTGTACTCATGAAAAAAAAAAAAAAAGAAAAAAAGAAAATCCTCTGAGTTCTGTACAGAACTCCCTTAACCTGCTGTGGTTTCCAATTCATAGTTCAAAACCACCTGCTTGCATTTCAAGCCAAGTCCCAAGGGCTGCCTTCAGAGAATAATATTTTTGAAATGTGCAAAGGTTTCTTTTTATTAGGAGGCAGCTTTCTGAAAGGTGCACTGAGAAATTATCGTGGATCCAAAACATCCTCAAACCAGGGAGTGATCACTTGTGAAACAATTTTAAAATAAATATATATTTTCAATTTAAAAGCCTTAATGAGATATTGACCCATGAGTGTCCTTGACTCTTCCGTGTATTGTATGCTTCACCAGGAGAGTTAAATTTATGACAGCCGATCTCACTGATACGTAATCTAAAAAAATTGGTTCCTGAACTACTGTTCCCAGCAGGTGTTCTTGAAGTGACTCCAGTATCTGGAAATAATGAATGGGGTTATTCAGTACTTCTGGTCCTCCTTCACAGAAAACCTTGAATGATTAGTTTTTGATCCATCCCAAAGTCAGGCGTACCCAAATTCCACAAAGCTTTGCTACTGTCTAAGGATGTGAGACCGGGTGGAGGGGCTGTAACGTATTTTGTACTGGAATGCCATTAAGCTTTTATCTTTTTTACTGATCGGAATGGCGGTATTTCTTTCTTTTCTGCAATTAAATGGGAATTCCAGATGAGCGTGTGCTTCCCTGCGGTTGCCAGAGAGTGTATGGTGAATGGAGGAATTGGGTGGATTCCAGAGGGATTGGTAAAGACCCTTCTCCCCGCAGGGACAGGGTTTCATGTTCGATTCTCAGCATCATGCTATGGCCTTTGGACACCCAGCAGCTTCTCAGCATTTTCCTTTCCTCCCTAGGGAATTATTTCAGTTTTTCTGTGTCTGTGCCTTTGATGAGGCTTCTGACCAAGTGCATGAAAATAGAGGCAAGAACAAAGAAAGTTAGTTGGTCCCAGTATTGCTAGACCGCTCACAGGTGGCCTTTTCTTGTTGCTCCTGAAGAGGGAGCAGATACCCAGTCTTTTGTGTTCATAGCAGGAGCAAGAGTCTGGGGATTTAAGGTTGAAGAGGAATACTTTGTTGAATGAAATGTTGTATATATTCTTCCCCCAAGGAATCTGGCAGGGTAATTGCGAGTAACACAGAGAACATTGTGATATGCACTCAGTAAAGTAAAACAGTAGCAAAAATTAGTGGGAATGTGGGTGCAGTACCTGTTTGCTTTCCATGTCAAGACTCTAATACAGCCTGAAGAATCTCTTTAAAACCAGAACAGTATCATAGGCAGCGCTGGCTTTTCAGCTAGATAGGCTTTTTCCTTTCTCTTGGAAAAACTGCGATGTTAATAGCAGCTGAAGAAAATCTTACTATCGGATTCAGGGTAGATCCAACAGAATCAGGAGATGCCACTGAGGAATGTTTTGGGCAGTTACAGAAACCGGGCTTAAGTTTTTGGTAGGGTCCTGTGTCAGATATCCTTGCCACTTTCTGTTCCCTCTCTATTTTTCTTTTCTCCAAACTTACTGCATTTTCTCTAACTATGCCTTACCTGTTTTGTAAGACATAGGCCAAAATACTTTATTGGTTTGGCCAAATACTTTATTTATTTGGAATTTGAAGCTCTTTGATCTAGCAGTATCTTGTTTTGGAAGTGAATAGCTGAGAAATATAAAACACAATTTTATTCTGAATATTTGTTGTAATTCAACAAGAGCCAAGGACAGGAATTCAGATAGAGATTACTTGTTTACTTCTCTTGGGAAATAAGAATCACACTCTGCTGAGTGCACATGGATATGTCATATCCTGGTGAGGACAAAGATCTGAAAATAAGCAGAAAGTGTGAGGGGAAGTTATTGCAGACTGCTGGTACCTCTCCTGCTTTCTGTGCCTTTATTCCATCATTCCATTTAAGGGAGGAAAACTGGTAAAATGGAACTTCCTTACTTGATTCCGTTTCCATTTGGGTCAGAGTTCTGACTGGAACTGTCAGGATGCCTTTGATGGCAGCAGAGACTGGGCTCGAGGTGATCGTAGGACACAAGCAGTAAGAGCATCATGGTAAGAGGGCTTCTCGCAATCTACTGACAGAAAGACTCTCCACAGCAGGTTTTACTTTAAAAAAATGGATTAAAGTTGCAGCTTTTTTAGCATTTGGGGGGGGTTGTTTGGATGTATGCAATACTCCTTTAAAATCTCAAAAATACTGAGTATATACTTTTATGTTTTTTCTAATGATAAAGAACCTATTATTTCTGAAAGGTGAGTTTTCTTGTCTTTTAAATCAGCATTGTCAGTAAAGTAGTCAAGACTAGGCAGAGCTGGGGGGCTAAGATTACCTGATGCCTCAGCATATTTGTGAGGGTGGCAAAGCACTTGTGTTAGATTTACCTGAGCATTAATAGGGGCTAATGTTTGCCCTTTTTTAAGTTAATGGAAAAAATGGTGAGTTTTTAAAAATCATCTTTGAACTCTACATATGATCAGTCAATTATAACATGACTAAAGAAGTTGATATTTTTGGAAAAAAACAGTATATTACCTTTATATTAAAAAAGTTGTTTCTAAACAATAAAAAGAACATGCTAACTCAAATAAAGCCATATGCATTAAAAAGCTAACATTTGACATGCCTGTACACCATTGGCTGACCTGTATACACCACTGAGATAGTATGTGAATGATAAGCAATACATACACCCTCCAGGGAAATACTGCATAAAACATGACAGGAAGCACATGTAAGAGAAAAGAAAGAGGTCCTTAACTCTTGTATCTGTGTGGGCTACATTAGAAATTCACAGCAAGTCATCCAGCACCAATATAAAACTGCCTAAACATACATATCATCCAGTCAAAAAGACCAGGCAAAGTTGAAGATGCAGTATTTGCAGTGCAGGAGGCACTCCAGATTACATGATATTCTATCCAAATATTTCAGACTTCTCACTTTTGTATCACACAGATAAAGAATTTTGTAGTGCATAGACGGAGAAATCCTGGCACGATAAAGTTTAGTGGTAGAATTTGCACTGACTTCAGTGAAATCAGGATTTTAACTATAAAGTACTGGTGACTTCCAAAATTCTATGTATGCATTTTTCAGCTTTGAAAACCCACCATTTACCATCAAAGGGTTATGCAATACTTCACTTAAGTCTTACATGTTATACAAGAATGTTAGCTGTCTCTGATAGCAGTGTTGAATTAATTGCCAACTGCATGAGCACATTTCTAATGGGTCATAGCCTGAAAAAGTAAATTCAGTGATGTGAGTAGTTTTACTGCTGCTAGTGGAAAACATGTTACCTGGTAAAGTTATACTATCTCCAGCTCAATCACATTAAAAACCACTTCTTACTTGCTCTTAAAAGAAAGTCCATAAATGTTTGATGAAACAATCAAGTTTCCTCTTTCAGAAAACAGGAATGAAGTTCAGCCAACAGCTGGATTATATGAAGCATGTCTTAATTTATTTACCACTTTTTATTGCTAATCTGGGAATACAGTGAAAGGTGACTACTATTACTCTGCTGCACAGTTTCATATAAATTTCAACCATGAATATGTGATCAGTTGTCATATGGTAAAATAAACTCTGCTATCTCTGCATTACTGATGATGGAAGGATGTTTACAACCTTCATTATTTCATTTTTAAAGCTCTTTAGAAGGTTACCGAAAGTTGCTGTGGAGAGGAGATACAAATAGTTTAGTGTAAAGGGTCTATAAAATACAGTGAAAGTTACTTCCTAGAACATGACTATATATGTTTAACAATATAATACAGTATTGTGCAAAATGCTTGTGCACAGTGTCTTGTGGAGTATACCTTGCATACAGGCAAGCATGTTATGGAGGAGCAGGTCAATAACTGTTTCCATCTGAAAAGTCCCTTAGGTGAAGAAGCATCTGCATGACAGCAAAAGGCAGTTTATAAAAGTTTCATTTGCTGAATTTAGTGATATTTCTGCTATACATGCTCCATTTCAGAGTTTTTCCTTAGCTTCCCTGTCACTTGATCTACTCTTCACAGTTACAGGTTTCTAGGGCAATACATAATTAGCATTTCTATCTTGTAAAATGACAGCATTTTGAGCTGAAAAATCTTGTAAGATTTGTCTCCTTACAAAGTCAGGCTGTTGTCCCTAAATGTAGGCTTTTCTTTTTTCTCATCTGTTTAATTTTTATATTTTGTTTTGTTTCTCTTGAAATACTGTCATTCTGTATAATTTTAAAATCTGATTTGGATTTACAAGTGCGTAATGTCTTTAATATTCTTGAAAGAATTTGAACTGTGTTCTGTGGTTTGCTGTTGCAGAAGGACAAAATCCCAACTTCTCTATTCTTTGAATAGCACCATTATCACTCTGTGTTAATGAAATGATTTTAGTATTACAACAAATGAGTTTTTCAAATCCATTCAGTATTAAAGGGAATTGGATTGTAATTAGAGCATATTTCAGAAAGAACAAAAGGGTTCGTGATATGTGCTTAGCTCTTAAAGCACCTAATCCTATATTAATTGTGCTTTGGGCACAGCTGCCCTCATGTGAAGGGGACTTTGACAGTAAAAATAAAATTTTCCACAGCTTTTAAGGCCAAACAGCTCCTCCAGCAGGATGGCATTGCGACAAGAATAACGATGGAGAATGTGTGGCTGCTCTCCCTCCTCTTCCCCATCCCTCAGGCACAACAGCAAACACCGACGTCTCGTAACGGTCTCCATGTGTTGTTGAGGACTCAGCTAATATTATCACAGTATCTTCTTGCTGTTGGGATTTGATCTTTGCTGATTCTCCTCATTTGGGCAGGGGAAGATCATAGAGGTATTTAAGCATTTCAGTGTGAAATTGGATGGTCTCATGTTTTCTGTGCGCATATCCTGGTATGCGCAGAAAACATGAGCCTATGCTTTTCGGCAGGGACTGTAATGCTGGTAGAGAGTGCCTGCCTTGACATGGTGGCAGAGCTCTGCTGGTCCTCAGAGAGGACAAACCACACGGTCAGATGCGGTTCAGGCTTCTCACACAGCCAGGAATATTTGGTTTAGCCTGCAGTAAAGTCAGTGGGTGTCAGTGAGATGGTTAAAACGAGAGAGCTTCTGCTAAAATTTATTGAGGAAAAGCTTTGCCCTGTTGGAGAGCTCTTCCCCCAGCCCAGCTCGTGGTGGCACGCCTCCAGCCAGCCCTTCGTTTCGGGGCTGGTCGAACCCAGGCGTTTCAGGTGATGCAGCACCAGCTGCCTTTGCACCCGCTGGGGAGCTTTAACTGGCAGTAGGTTGGTTGGACTTCGCTTTCACTGGATCTCCACGCCATGGGTGGAAGGCAGCAGGGCTCAAAATATGGATCATACATGTGGTTGTGTCCCTGAAATGCCAGCAGGAAGTATTTTTCTCAACTTCACTTAAGATAGTTTAGCCACTGTTTCAACATTTGTTTAACTGTAATCATCGTGTTCGTTCTGTGGGCAGATTAACAACCTTCTGTTTACAGTATTTTGCCTTGCTGTGCTGGATTGCTAAAGAAAGCAATTTGCCATTTGCAGTTACTGAGCTGCACTCCAGCATCTCTTCTTCAGTGCAGAGTTCCCTGACGGGCTTCCCAAAAACCACGTGATGACCCACAAAACAGTTGAGCTGTGGCTCTAGGTGAATTTGAGTGCTAAACTGAGCACAAAAGGACAGAGAACTGCGTCAGGGAGCCTGGAACTTGCACCAACACAGCTGTACTGAAACAAGACTTGCTTTCCTCCCTGTCTTGTGGTAGTTTTGAATATATTATTAATTACCAATTTCTTTCTTTGCAGCCTTTTTCAGCACTATTGCTATGCTCGAGGTGGGATGCGCCATACTTCCTACACTTGCATCTGTGGCAGGTAAGCTGAGAGTTTATGCAGTGTTTATTATTGGTTTCCCACTGGATATACATAAAATTGTTTCTTTTAGGCACATAACGCGTTTGTAAGTGCCAGCAGAATGAATTTCAAGCTACTTCCTCTGGAAGAGCGGCAGGAAGGTGGCTAGTGTGGTGTCTTAAAGAGAGAGCTGGGTTACACTCTGCTGCACCCAGGAGATGCCACAATGACTGCTGCCATTGCCAAGATCATGTTTATGCTCACATCTGTGCTGCAATTGGCTTTTTTAATAAACAGTGTTATGAAGAAGGGCTTTAGAGATATTCTCTGTTGCTCACAAAATACTCTCTTTGAAATATGCTATTTCATACTGTTCTCGAAATTCTTTGCCTCTAAGGTTAGGATGCGATTAAACTACTCTTTTTGGAATTTTGGAAATTTTTTTGCTCCATCTCTCTTTGCTTGCTGAACAGCTGGTGTTGGAACTATTGTATTTTGGAAATTATTACAAAAATTCTTTGTGTAATTGTAGAAATGCACATTTTTAATTTTGCAGAACTGCAAGAGAATAGTGTAGGATACGTGTTGAAGGACAGTCATGTACTTTATGCAGAGGTTAGTCTTATTCTTTCAGTGGAATAAATCTAATTGGTGGTATAGGACAGTCAGATGAGGTATATGTGTTTGTATATATGCTCCATTTGTAAATCTACTGCTAGTCACAATCATTTGCCTTACACTGAAGTCGAATAGACTTATTATAAAAATATTTTTTAAGATATTGATAATAAAGTTATATTGCTTTGGGGGTAATGAGGACAATTAACATCCCTGCTTCTTCTGCTGTTTACTCAATTGGTTATTTGTAAAGGCAATTTCCCAATTTATATGTAAAATTTGAGTAGGATCATGAGCAGTTTTATGGCAGATTGTGCATCTAAATTGTCTGAAGAGTTTCCCCTTTTAAGTATCATCATATAACTTGAGAATTAGCATCCCATTGAAATGAGACTTCATCTCTATGGTATTGTTACAGGCTGAGATGGTAAAATCAGCTGTTTCTGTGTACATTTTTTTTGCAATCATACAAGTTCCATGTTTGTTTATGGTAAATTAAGACCTGTGCTGCAGTATCTGATTAGGGTGCAGCAGCTAGAGACCATCAATGTCTTCTCCAAACCTACAGAAACTTCTGCTGTATGCTTTGTAGCTGATCTTTGTGACCCTGCAGGGACAGGCTGAGCTCTCCATATGGCTGAAAGCCCCCAGACTGGCATTACTTGATACAGGGAACCCTGAAGAAGGAAAGCCCCACCAGCAGCTCAGAACTGGGTCATGACAGGAGCTGACTGGGTATCCCACCCCAACCCACCCCATCCCGCCATGCCAGAGGGGCTTAGCAGCCTCTTCTGCATGCTCGGCAGCCCCGCTTTGTCTGCTCCCTCTTCTCTGTGGGGCTTCACGTTACTCTGAAGCCATTGTGCTGGGACCAAGCATTGTATCCTACCAGTATTATTAAAAGTAGAGACAAACCTGATTTAAGAAAAACATCTACAGGATACAATACAAAGGTCTTTGTCAGTAAATTGCTATATTCTGATGTATATAATGAACTGTTTTAAGTTAGGTCATAGTAAAATGACTGTAAGTAGATCTATTTGATGGATTCAATTAACATCATAATGAAAAAATAATAGGCATTTTTTATTACAATGAAAACTTTATGCTTTGTAAATATTATACTTAGCTGCATTTAAGATTAAAAATAGCTTTTGCAATTAGGGTTTTGAATAGTTAAGTATTGTTCTATTCATGCTGAGTTTTGTTGTTTTCCTGATGTATAAAACTACGGTATTTTGACAGGATCTTTCCTTTTTAGATTACAGGCTAGATAAAAATTTCCATAGAAGAGAATCGTGCTTTTAAATTAAAAAAAAATGTTATTCAGATTTTTTTTTTAAAGATGATGATATAGGCATATTTCAGTGACTAACTTACTGCATTTTGCTCAGATTATCAAAAATGAAGGCTATAAATGTATTGGTGTTTTTTTTCCTTCTCAAAATTCCCCCCTTTCTTTTTTCTGAAAGATGTGGCAATGTCTAAAAATGTTTGAATGCTGACATGTTATTTGGGGTTTATGAAGCAAATCACAAATCCAGAAATATTTCTGTACAGAAATAAATCACTTGCCATGCATGTTGAGTGCATGCATTTGTTGCTGTCACCATCCAGTGTTACAATCTTCAGGAAATAGTAAATGAATATTCAGTGTGACCAAATATGACTTTATGTATTCACTTGCATGTATTCACTCTCAAATAAGTTGAGAATAATAACACACATATATTAGTATTGTGGGTGGTCACATAATTTGATTAGTCCTGTAGTGAGCAATGCTAGCAAACAGTGCATCAACTTATGAGTGATTTGAGCTGCAAACAGACGTCTCATAAATACAACTAAATGCGAATAACAGTATTTAATAAATGTACTTGCATATAATTAGCACTAATCTACAAGGTGTTGACTTCAGAGTAGTGTTCAAATGTTAATGAATTATTCATTGCAGTGTCTTAGTGTACCAAGTAGCCGTTTTTACAAAGAGGCAAACAAAGGTTAAGTCACTTGGTGGTGTTTCCTCGTGACCCTGCTGTCTTTGGCTCTCATCCTTATAGACTAAACTGTGTGTTGGGGATTAAAGCAATCACCTTACAAGAAACATGTTAATTTGTAAATGTGTGAGGTTTTAATTGTTGACCTGCAAAGTCTATACTCTGAAGTTACAATATTGAGTAATTTGTGTAGTTGGGGTGAAAAAGCAGATGTTGGGGACCACGATAATGAAATTTTGGGAACCTCTTATGGGATATCCAAAATACTAGTGGCACACTTAGTTGTCACTGAACACGACAGCGTGATTGGTGGCTGCATGGCCGTTACCTGCATCGTGGTTTCAGTGGAAGGTCACCCGGGTTCCCCTCGGTAGCAAGGCAGAGGGTGAACGCTTGCGACGGGAGGTGGGTGGGGAATCGCCAGCTCCGCAACCACCGCAGGCGCTTGGGGCAGCTGCTGTTGATAATGCAGCATCTCAGACTCAGGTTCAAATTTTCTCGAGAGATGTCTCAGATGACAGCTCTCACCAGATGATACCAGTGATTAAGAATAACATAGTCCAGTAAAATGTCTTTATCTGAGGATCATCATAAAGCTTTTGGGATGAGAATAGAGTAGTTATTAAATGTTTTTCTTTCTTTTCAGTATAACTTTTTTAAATTTCATCTTCTCTTAGATGAAAAAGTGGAGAGAAGGCTGTCAATGCTTCCTTCTGGATTCATTTTATTATTTAAATCATGATGGAAATAGTTTACTAGTTTAGTTCATGGTATACTAGTTTTTCTTTAGATGTTTTTAATGTATAGCTAATAGTTGCACTTTTTCTAATGCTGCTCCTGGACTTAATGCTGTTCCTAAAATATTGCTGATGGTCTTCCTCTTCCTTTTTGTTCTTCTCATTTGTTTTCAGAGTATTTCCTGACTTAAGATGTATTTTGGGGCCTTTTATCCCTTCCTAGCATTCTGAATCTCTTCCTACTGTTTGCATTCTCAGTGGTGATAATTTGCAGTTTTTCTTCTGCTTCATGCAATTCTTTTGGTAACAAGCATGTCTTTGGCACCCATTAGAGGCAAATTATTAAAGGAATAAAAATAGTGGCACAGAAATCTCATGGAGAATTTTTCAGTTTGGATGCCTGAAGGCAGACATCCAAATCCACATGTGTGGTCATTTGAAGTGCTGACCTTGAGGAAGTCAGCTCTGCACCCTGGCTGTAGCCTTCTAATGCAAGACCTTTTCACCATTGTTCCTTGTGAAGAAAAGGATTAACTCCTATGTGAAGACTCATTTGCTTTGCCAGTGGCTGGGGATTTCATTTAAATTGTTTTGAAGCCACCTTGAAAGTCTAGCTGAATCATTATGAACAATTTCTGGCTAGCTGTAACATTGAGCTTGTGGGTATACATCACTTCAGTGAAGCTTCTGTAACTTTGCTCTTAAAGCTTTTTTCTTGCCTTTGTCTTGGAGCAGTGGTAAAGACACCCCTGGGAGCGAGGTATGACTTGTACCTCTTGGCAGAAACAGGCTGGAGGGGTGTCCACATTAGTGTTTTAATTCAGGTTGATGACGCATTTCTGAAGTAGATCTCCCACTCATCCCTTTGGGTTATGCCATGGACTCGCTTCCTTTTGGATGAAAGGTGACTGGGAGAGCTCTCATGAACAAATGCTCCTGCTGTGCCTCGGTAGCTAGTGGGCATTCAGTCCATAGGACCTGCCTGGAGTGGTCCAAAGCAAACAGCTCCACCACCACCACTGCTCCCAACAGACATAAACCCCTGAAATGCTTGTGATGTGGATGCCAGGTCTTCAGCACCCCCTGCTTCTCTCTGTGGTACAATCCTGTTTATGCTACAGAGCCATGATTTGCATGAAGGATCAAGAGCCTCGTAATGCCAAGAAAAATTGTTTGCTTCTTAACATTTAAATAACAGTGGTGAAAAACAGGTCTTCATGCATCTTCCATAACAGTTGGTGCTGAACCTTACAGAAATATTTTGTAAACTAAAAACCTTTACATTAAAATGTGCTAAGGAAATCCCACATCTTTGGATTTGGAACATCTATTGTTGAAAACGTTTGTGCAGTACTCACATTTGAATATATGACTTATTTATGTGTCTGGTTTGATATGTGACACTAAGAGTTCCAGCATATAAGTAAACAAGTTATCTGCAAATACACTGGAGTAGAGTCAAACCCTTAAGCTTCATGAAAATTTTTGAAAAGTTTATCATAAATATATTCTTATGCTAATTTGCTTCTCATGCTTTATCCCCATTTTTAGAAAGAGATAAAGAACAGTATCTGCAGCTAAAATCCTGCTGACAAGCTGTTGTACTGCTTGCTTTCTGCATGCAAGGGTTCAGAGCAATGCGTGGCTGCTGGCAACCACTCCTGGGGAGACAGAGCTGCTGCTCTGCCTCGCGAAGGCCCGTCCCTGCTCTTTTGCCTTGATGTGGCTCAGTATGATGGCACATGGCATTTTTTCACTCATTTGTAGGGTTTTTTGTTTTCTTCCATTAAACGAAAAGGTTGTGGGTTCACAGTGCTGGTGGTCCAAAGCAGAGGTAGGAGTTGGAGCTGCTGCTGTCACCCCTGTGTGAAAGGAGACAGCTGGCACTGGGAACATGGTTCCTACTGTACACACAGCCTGACACAGAAAGCCTTTTCTTCTGATTGCTGTCTGTTGTCCTATATAGTACTTTTCTTCCAATTTCCTTGCCTAGAAAACTAAAATTGTGGCCAGAAGGAACTATTCCGCAAATGCCCAGGAGATAGGAACAGTCAGAATGAAGCTTGCTTGTGTCTTCCTCTTATATGCAAGTTTTATGGGACTGTTTTTAATTATCTGCACAACAGAGTAGGTTCTCAAATCAGGCATCTAGGAAATAAAAAGCAGTCAGCTAGCAGCCAGTTGTAAAAATGTCTTTAAGTCACCGGATCAGCATCACAAAACAAATCTATTACAGCCTTAATTATGTGTTTTTTTAATTCTTGACTTGACACCTTTTTACCTTTGATGTCCATATAATTAGAAAAAATACAGTTCTGTATCAGCACATCATTCCTACAATTGAGACGGTCTCCCACTGCCTTATTACATAGTGATTCTTATATACATAAAATACTTAGCAATAAAATGTTATTGCTTTGAAAATATTAACAGAATCCAGCCTTTTAGACTGAAAGCCTTCAGAAATTTAAGAAGGCATTTGCTTTCTTCTCCATAATCATTGCTTATGGAATTATTGTATCTGTATGAACAAATGAT
This sequence comes from Apteryx mantelli, assembly GCF_036417845.1. Lineage (NCBI taxonomy): Eukaryota > Metazoa > Chordata > Aves > Apterygiformes > Apterygidae > Apteryx > Apteryx mantelli. The sequence continues at coordinate 12,129,371 of NC_089987.1, forward strand.
CAATTAAATATCCAATTGATCACAAGTACTTAATATATCTTGAAGGTAATCTCTTTTTGGATACAGTGCAGGTGTTTTACTGTTTTTCTAATTGCATGTATTAAAAGTCTAGTATGAGAAATACGTCAGGTGGCACGTTCACTTCGGATATGACAAAAGATTCACCGAAACTGAGCTTCCCATTGCTTTCAGCTAAAATATTAAGCTGTTCCTCCACCTCAGTTAAGAATCAAATTTGAGCAGAATGACCAACCCAGTTTTGATAAAAGATTAGATACAGATCAGCAAGTCAGCTTGAGGGATCAGAGAGATGCCACAGTATCCCTGTTCCAACACATGTATTTTTGGATATGGTTTAATTCTTTTAGCCTTTTGAAGAATAAAAGAGAGAGCATCTATCTGAGGGGAATAATAAAAGGAAAATCAGTAGAGCTTGAGATCTTTACCTGTCTTTTAAATGACATGTGATAGAACTAGAGGAATACCAGTAGACAAGAGAGGATGCCAAGACCAAATACAGGTCACTGAATGGATCACGGCATTTCAGAAGTGTTGAACGAGGGTCCATGCTTCTCTGGAGATGTTTTCCCATTCCTGTGAATCAGCAGTTTAGTTTGAATGGTTTCCAGGAATTGAAATCTTCCTTTATAATGTGAAGATGAATGGTTTTTTTCCACTTTAGTAAGAGGTAAAAATAAAGTGACAGTTATTGTGCTGGGTATTACTGCTGACATTATATACCGGGAATGCTCCCCCAACCGTGTGCTGTGTGTTCATTCCAACAGAGATCACATGTAGCCATGCCAGAGGTGAACTGGGACTTTTTGCTTGGACAGCTGAATTTTTCCAGGCCTAGTAACTCCTAGAGCATTTCAAACATATCATATTTTACTCCAATGGAAATTTGGGTTTTATGCTTTGTAATGTTTAACCTCAAACAGGGAAATGTATCACTTAGTAATTAAAAAAAAAAAAATCCGAAAGGAAGTAAATGGGTATAGGTTGAAAAATTGCTCTTATATCATTGCTTCCCTTAACACTGTCATCAATTTGGGAAGTGTTTTATGTGAACAGTGCTGATACCCTTCTGCAGAAGGGTCACATCTTGCAGACAGAATTGCAAAATGCCCAGTTGGTACCCACTTCTGCTGACCGAGATGCCAAATACACTATTACAGCCAATTCTGAGGAAGGTTCTGTGACAGTTTTCATAGGCTGCAAGATTTCATGCTTAATATATCTATGCACGGGTGATTATTTCACAAGTTACAATGTTCCTTCTCATGTTGTGTGTTTTGATGTTTCTTTTTCTGTTAATTCTTCTGTGTTTTCTTTTCACCTATCAGTGGGGAGAACTCCTCCGTTTTACACTATGGGCATGCTGGAGCCCCGAATGATAAGACTATTGAAGATGGAGACTTGTGGTAAGTAAACGATTAGAGTTTTTTTGACATTTTTGTTACATGACTACTAAATTTTAGTATGTACATTGTGTCTGCTTTTGAACTTAATAAGACAATGATTGCATAAAGATAGAAGTCTGAATCTTTAAAACAGCATGTAATTTTGGGTGCCAAGCTAGTCTTCTTTCCTCCAAAGGTCCTGTATGCCTGTATCTCCAGTTGAAAGGGAGAAAGAGATTGTTTTTAAACGCTGTGTTCAAGGGGCACTTAGAATATAGTGTAAGAAATTACTGTATTTTAAATATAAGGGCAATTGCAAAAATTGGGATCCAAGTTTGCATTTGAACTTCAGGTCCAAACCTCAGCTCTGATAGTTTGGTGGGGGAGTTGCTACTTTTTAAAGAATTGCATCAAATTGCAATATAGATGAGATCTTCCAAATACCTGTGTGTATCCAAGACACCCCAGCCTGAAAGTGGACTTTTTGAATGTGTGAGGAGATCACACCTTCTAGTGCTCTATATTGTGCCAAAGATTTCTAAAAATATTTTCCTTAGAGTTTAGTGTTGCTGTAACACGGTTGCAAATACCATAGACTTTTCTCCGTCTGTGTTACTTGTCTACATGCTTTGTGGTGTCATTGCAAATAAAAAACAGTGTGAGTAAAATCACCAGATACATTACTGTAAATTGAAAGACAAACCTAATTGTGTGGTGTGTAACATGGCAGAATATAGCTTTTGTACTTCAGCTCCCAAGACTTTGATCAAAAAAACTCTGCATTTGTAAAAGGACAGAGCTACTTTTGGATGAGTTAATCACAGACATTCAGTGAAGGATATGTATTAGATTACTCTTGTAACACTTCAAAAAAGGTGCAGGTGAATATTTTCACAGCTGCATGTAAAGACGTTGAGGAAAGCAAATGAGTATTATCATAGATAAGCCCAAAAGCTATTATGGGAAACAAATTGAATCTCAGAAGTAAAAAAAATATGCCTTGTTGGCTAATTTTCTGGGCACATCTGTAGGTATTGCAGAATGAAGTTACTGAATTACAGATAGGTCAATTCTTTCTAACAGTGTAAAAACTTTCTTAAAAGCTTCTTGTACAATAGTTTGTATTATCTTCGTCTGTGGTGAATAGGCTACTAAACCCATCAAATACTAATGTTAATTTATTGTAGTGCAGTAACTTTGACTTATGATCATGTTGCTTTAGAGTATATAGAATGCTATGAGTTCATTTTGATCAGGTAGGACATACGAACCCAATACTGTATTGGCTGTGGCATTTGATTTAATTTTGCTAAAAGACAGGGTGTAGCCTATAAGAAATAAAAGGGTATGAACCTGAGAGAAGATATGCCACAATGTATTATGATGTCCTGTATTTAAGTTAAGGCCTTTAAAGAGGGAGGGGAGTAAATACATACTTTTACTTATAATCTTATAATCATACTTATAATCAGCAGACAGCTGGAAGTCCTTCCTAAACCTTGGGAACACACACCAAGACTCTTTCACAGTCTTAGGTTTCCTGCTGTACTAGCAAGTCTTTTTTTCTTAAAAAAAAAAAAAAAAAGCTTGGATTTATTTGCCTCAGAGCTCTGAATGACAGAAAAGCATAATCTGCTAAGTACACTGGTTACTTCATCATTTCAAAACTAGTGTCCCAGTGAGTTGCAGCAAGCATCCTTTGTAGCTGTCTCAACAAGGAACACAAGGATTAACCTGGAGTGTGAAATATCCTCTTGCTGAAATGATCCAGCAGAGTCTTTGCCTTGATTAGATGAAGCTGGTCAAGTGTAGATTGGCTCTGGCAAATAAGCACTGAGATCAGTTTGCCCTAACCTGCTCTTTCCTAGCACGGGCACAGGATAACCTGTTCAGCCTGGTGGCGCTCGCTGAGGTGCCCGATCAGCCGCTGTTCAGAGAGCTGTGAGAGAGCTGGCCAGCCCCAGCACTCTCCTCCCAAAGCTTTGCTCTGCTAAAGCCCCTGGTTGCTTGAGGACCCAGTTCTTAAAAACGGCCTCATGGAAGCTGCGTTCCCTGCACACTTTCCACTTGCAGGAGCCTTTCTCGGGGACACCAGTCTGCCCTTGCCTCTTGCGCTGGCTGACACTCACTGCGCAGTCAGGCTTTGCTCCACGCCATTTTATGTGTGTTCTTTCAAAGTAGAGGGGGCAAGAAGTTATAAGAAAGTGTAACTTCATTTGTGTAGCAACAATTTAAAAATATACTACTTTTCAAACTTAAAAAAACAGTGTTTTGAAAAAAAATCTTGAGCTAACTTGCTGTAGCAGAATACAGATTATCACGAGGAACTTCCCGGGTGGTTTTGCTGTGTGCTTTTACAAATTTCTAATTTGGGTGTGGTGTGTGTGTATACATACAGAACAGGTTTATTAAAATGAGCAGGATGATAATTTATATGTATGTATTAGAGCTCATATATTTGACTCTCCATTAAACTTTTTAATAGCTGCTGGGAGCCCTCTGTTGGATAATCTTAGGAAGCCCTGAACATAAGAAAAAATGGCTTTACTTCTGGTGAAAAAGAGATAGAAGTCTTTAAAGGGTTATTTCTGCTTCTGCCAGTATTTTGGTATAAATTTAATTTATCAAGTCATATACTGGTACCTAATAGAATCAGAAGGTAGGGTATTTGGTATGATTTTTATTAAATTATTCAGTAGAATTTCATGTTTTTCTAGAGATTATTTAGTTCATATGAATAAGATTCAAGAGTTCTACAGAAATGTGCTGTTCAGTTCTGTTATGTATTAAACAGTGCACTGCAGTAAGTGCCGGTAAATAAGTCAACAAAGCACCTGAATATTAGAAAAATAAATTTGGAAGACTCATGCTTTGATTCTTTGAAACAATCAAGTGCATGCTTTATTTACTCTTTGAAGAATGTTTGTTATAAGGATTTGGTGGCATCAACAGGAAATTCTAGGCAAAAATACATGCGCTATTGCACTTTTGTTTTTTTGAGACTGTTACTCTGACTTCTCCTTATAGAACTGTGGCTCATTTAGAACAGCCTGATTTTATGACTTACATTTTTGAAAACTAATCTACATTAATTGGGTTTATTGCTTCTGTAAGAAACCAGTATGGCATTAAATCTCTGATATTTCCTCATAAACCACATTTTTACAGGTACAGGTTCTGCGCTAAAAAATCTCAGTGCAACACAAGGACTCTAAAGAGAATTTCTGATAATTCTTGCTAATGTGGATTGTCTTGCTAAGCAGGACTGTCACTTTCAGTTTATTAAATATTTAAAACAAAATAGCAAACTAACCCAAAGCTTTATAATTGACGTAAGAAGAAAACAGTATTTTTAAAGGGAAGTTTAGATACTTATGATATGTGCAAAGCACTTAACTGATACTAATATTAAATATAAATATTGCAATTACAGCAAAATTATTTATATAAATAATTCATGTACTGTAACATCTGTGTGTTGAACATGTAAATCAGTATGGACAATATGGTCTAAAAGCAACTCCTTTCCTAAGCAAGCATCTATTATCTCCATGGCCAAAAAGGTCACGCAAATGAATTGGTAGGCTGACCACCCTTATGAATCATAACTCTGCACACTCTGCTCTCTCATTTGGCATTACCTTTAAATAAAATCTTCTAATCAAAATGTTACAAATCTTTATTACAAATACAGCCTACAGTGAGAACCACGTAAAGCCAAGCTAAGCTACAAATACTGACTTTCTTTGGTCATCTTAAACTCATGACAGCTTGGATAGAAATTGAGTTTGAGGTTGAGATTCTCCACGTTATCTCAAGGTATTCCATTATGCATTTTGTGCAAAGATGCCTGCTGTTTCTGTAGCGAAGCTGTACTTGCATATGCGCTTTGGAAATGGGAGTCATAGGCAAAAGTGCTTGTCAGAGTTTGTAATCCCCTGCCAGAAAGTAACCCCGTCCCGTTGGCCAGGGCTTTTTGAAGCTCCCCCACCTCCCAACTCAGTTTGGGTAGCCAAAGATCTTTCAAAGCTTAGCGGGAAGTAGAAAGAAATGAAAAGTTATTCCTCAGGAAAAATAAAAAAATCAAGAAGCACAGATTTGCCTCCCTGCTATGGCTAAATCAAGTACGTAGGGCTTTTGGTTAGCAGACAGCATACACTGCATTGTCGGTTCTTCTTGGGCGAGTTTTCTGTGATCTCCCCTTCTGCAGCAATCCTGATTTTGTCCAAACTGGAGAAAGAGATTGATTCAGTGGTAAAAAGCCCTTAAGGGACACGGCAACCTCTGGATTCAACTCTCCTCAAAGTGATCCTTCAGTTTGGCTAGACCCTGGGAAGTATCTTCTGAGAGAAGCTCGGTCAAAGCTGGTGTGTTTCTGTGAAAAGCTTTGGTCTCAGCACAGCAGCATCTGCCTTCCAAAAACCTGTTTTCTCAAAAATGAAGCAAACAACTCGTGCCGAGTGCTCCCCGCTTCCAGCCCCCACCCCATGCTGCCGGCCACCGCATGAGACCCACGAGGGCTCTGGGGAAAAGCGAAAACCTGCCAGCAAAGGCGGTAGGTGCAGAGGGGGGAAGCGGGGGACAAGGGAGGAAGCACCTCTTTCACCTTTCTGGTTCAGTGCATTCTTCAAAGGCACTGTCAGAGGTGCTGAGCCTGAAATGGGCACCTCACACTGATTTTGAGAAGGTATTCAGGAAAATGGTAGTTTATTGCATTCGATTTGCTGCACGGCGGTTCGCAGGGCCTGCCTGTGCCGCCAAGCGCTCTCGTGGCCATGCTGAAAGCGCCGTGAGGCGATCGGGTTATTGCAATTGATCTGCGGGGTTCCTGCGACATCTGACAAATCGAAAACAGTTTTATGATCTTAAAATAAAGATTGATTCTTCATGATGAAGCTCGTGCTTAAGTAACAGAAATGTGAGAAAATAAACCTGACCCCAGATGTCAGTGAAATAGATATGGCTATTACCATTAGATAGCACTCTGCGTGCGTGAGCTGCGCTTCTGTGTCTTTTTACGGCTTCTGATCAATGTGTTGCGGTGAAAATCCAGCACTGAGTAAGCTGGCCTCACTGGCAGGTTTGCTGACCTTTAAGCACTTGATAACATTTCTTAGGATTAGTTGGTCCATTCTGGCTTTGCAAAATACTAAAAATAATTATATAGTCTGCTCAAGGTATTTGGTGTTTTTAATATTTTGAAATGCCCTCGTAAGTCAGGAGATGGACGAAGCCCTTGCCGATGAGCGGTGCAGTGCCTGCCCTGCCCACGCCGGCAGTGCCACTGTCAGAGCTGCGTGCGCCTTTGCCCAGGGCCCCAGGCTGCGCGCGGGGGCCTGGAGCTCGCCGCGTTGCTGGCGGCAGCAGAGCCCGCTGCACCGGGCGCCGGTCCTCCTGGAGCGGTTCCCGCAGTGTAATTTGTTAAGAGGGCTCGAGTGAAATCATAAATAATGGGAGCACGGCATCAACTGCTTATGAAGTGCAGCAGACCTCAAAGAGAGATACCATTAACCTTGTACTCACAGTGGACCTATCTATTATTTATAAAATAAAACTAACTTTAGAAGTTTAAATGGAAGCAGGTTGGATCTTCAGGTGATGTCTTTCATTTTATTTGACTGTTTCTTTTAAACACTTTCAGTCTTTAGCTTACAGATTTTAATGAAAGTGTTGGAAAGCATACAGTATCGTTGCAAGAGAAGGACATTTCCTGCCACAGTGCTACACTGCTGTTTCTAAGCCCTGCTGGTGATGTCAGGAAAACAAGTTTTGCTGCAGATAACTTCATTGCATTCAGCTACCAGAATTTTAGCACTAGAGAAATTTTATCAGTGCCACAAAATCAAATGCATCCTATCATAAAAGTATAATCGTATCATAATGCATCTATTTTAAATGTTTTAAATATGGCCTGGCTGTATTAAAAGGTGACTGTTATTTGCTTAGTCAAATTGCAGTCAAGAGAGTTGGGGATATGGAAAACAACCTGGTGTTGCAAAGAGATTTTACTGAAAAAATTCAACTCTGAATGATTTTTTTTCCTTAATATTCTAATGCCAATTTAAAGCATCAGAGTAATACTAACACCAGGGGCACTGAAATAGTGCTCTCTGGAACGAGATGGGATTGTCCCACATTTTGATATTGGCAATGAGTTGTACTTGCAAAAGGCAGCTTGCTTTAGAGGCAGAGCATCCATCCATCCATCCAAGAGCGTCATCCATATCGGTGGGTATAAGGTGTGTTCGACTCATGCTGTGCTAAAATGGGGTTTTCTTCCTTCTGCGTGGCACCTATATGGGCCTTTTAATAGTTTTTTTACTCTAACTTTTGGTGCTCTCATAAGATCCTATTTTAACTCTTGGGGCTCCTCCTCTTGTCATTTCAGAAGCTTTGTTGATCATGGGAATTTTTCTTGAGTGCAAGTATAGGTATATGAGAAAGGTTGATCTGGATGAAACAGAGAGGAAAGATGCTAAGTTTTCATGGCTTTTTGTTTTGTAATTTCTCCAAAGGTGAAGGACAATTTTCAGGCTTCCTGGAGTTGTTGGTCACTCCAAGGCATGTGAAGAATATTGCGAAAGGAAGTTGCTTGTTGAAAGAACTGGTTAAAGCACATTGTTCATTTTTATTCGTAAAGGCTAAGCCATCTAATTGGTAAAAGTATAAGCTACTTTACTAATTTTTTTGATCTAAAAGGATAGTATAGGGTTTTCTAGTATTGAAAGAATTGTCATTTTCTATACAAGCTATGAACATATACCTATTATATGCACACAATATGCATAGGCAGTATACATACTGCATTGAAACTAGAAGCATATTTTTCTTGATTTTTTATACAGTATTATTTGTAGAAAAATGCACTGTTCCCTTTTTTGCAGGAATGAGGAGTAAATATATAGTATAAAAGGACTTTTCATGAATATTGAGTAGCTATCATTTGAGTAAAATATTAAAAAGATTTTCAAATAGTCAACTAAAAGACTTAGATGAGCTGGAAAAAAAGGATACTACAAAATCAGATAAGAAGTTTGCTATGACTCTTTTTCAAAGTCTTTCAAACTCTCATGGTACTAATGCCAGCCTATTGGCATTAGTACAAGCTACCTTTGTCCAGATGGGGGCAATGTTGCATTAAAAAGCAGGAACTGACCAATCTTTTTGCATCAGATAACAGAAGTCCTCCCTTTTCCACTCCAAGTATTTCGCTGCTATTAAAACAATCTATCCTACAGAACCAAATATTGTATTTATTACTTCTTGAAAGCACTGCTTTTAAAATCATAGGATATTAATATGTCAGATGTAAATGCTCAACTATTTTATGTGGGTGAGACTAGTATTTTCATTTGGCCTTGTGTATTTTTTATGCATTTTGAAGTTTGCTATAATAATATGCAAAAATTGTGGTTTGCTTTAACCTTTCAGTCTGCAGTTTTGAAACAACTTGTTGTTAGTTATGGTTTTGTTTCTAATAATAATGTGAAGAAATACATTGCTACTACTTATTGGTTGATTGCAAAATCAACGGGCTGTCCATTTCTGAAATAACTCCTTTGGCTTGATTCCTCTGGTTTGATTAATGGCACATGTTTACCATTCTAAGCAAGCATAGGTATTTTTTCTTTTCTTGTACCTGTAGAATATGTAAATTTTATGCTAATCTAGAAAATTTGAATTTGATTAAAAAATAGAAAAATATATTTGCTAGAATTTTTATGGGAATAATTTTTCTCTAATTGTGTTCTATTTTTACTGGATAATCCAGGCTATGAAGTTGCATACTCTTAGAAATGTATAAGCTTTTTAACCAAAGCAGAGGTTGCTAAGTAATAGTGTGCATTTGCTGTAACAAATTTTAGCTTTCATTTAAGTGTTGTGTTATGGTCTGCCTCTTAATTTGATGCTTTCTGTACATTATAGTTTATATGCAACTTCTTTTTAATCATAGCCTGTGAATGAGTTTTATTTTTCATATTTTTACATCAGTGTTCCCAGCATAATCTGAAAAGAACTGAGAGTATGAAGCTGCTTTGCCTGCTGTTAAACTCATTTCACTAGGGTGTTCATCTCTCTAGATAAAATGAGCAAGATAAAACCTAGTGTTTTGTAATAGCAATTGATTTAATAATGATCACTTGCAAATGCTGTTTAGTGAAACAGAGTATTTGTGGTGGTCCTTGTTAATATGTGAATATGTAAAGGATTTAGAAATATTCTGACAGATGCTGCTTGTCTTGGATGGCTTCCAGCGACTGAGGCCTTTCTCTTTGCTCGTGGTGCGAGGAGCTCAGTTGTGTAGGTCAAAACACAATTTGGGAGGCAGCCTGCCTGGCTCTTGCTGATGTGTGGCTGGAAGGGAAGGTATGGTCAGTCTCCTGCACGCTCTGCATATCCCGCATGAACCAGGTGTAATTCCTAGTCCCTGCGGTCAGGGCAGCATTGGGACGTCTCCTGCGTCTGTTCGCAGAACCTCTCGTTACTGAAATGATGGAGAGCAGGGCCTCGGGAGGAGCCTCCTAATGTTACCTCTGGAGTGAATGCTGCTCCGTATTTACGCTGAGCCTATTTAGGTCTTTAAAGCAAGGATATTTCTCATTTCAGTTGTACGTCACAATACTATACTTTCATCTCGAGGTGCTGCTGTGAAGAGTAGATATATTTTCCTAATAGGAAAAAAGTGTTCTCCATGGCAAAACAGCATAACTTGCCTAGGGGATGGTCAGCCTCCTCTTCTGAAGCACTAGTTGGTACCTTCATTACTGGGCACTTCACTTGAACATTTGGCCCTGTATGTGGAACAGTCAGCAGCTTTTTTTTGTGTTCAGTTGTCTTCTGTAGAGTATTCTGAAACCTCTGCCTGATGGATTCCTTGGAAAACTGATAATTTGAGGGCTTTCTTGAAGAAGCTAAAAAACAATTACAAGGTGGCTAAAAATTAAATGAACATGTACTGTTGGACATTGGCCCAGTTTTTGTCATGAGAGAAGGTGGAAGTGTTAACCTCTTACTTACATGCACACACATGTGCGTGCGCGCACACACACAAGACAACTTGACAGTATTTACAGTAAGAATCAATAAGTAAAGGTCTGATGCTTCACCTACTCCTGTAATCTCCAGGGGTTGTTTAGCCGGCGTGGGGAACACAGGTCAAAGTGTCCAAAAATGGTTGCTGAAAGTTACATTTCCTAAGTCCAAACGTTAACGCCTAAGAATGGGGTCTGAATTACAAGTATCAAACTTCTACAGTTCAACGTGAGTAGGTGCCTTCCGCTTCTCATTAGTCATCTAGAAATTGACTGTTTAGTTAACCGCAAAACTGTAGTAACTTGGAAATGTAGCAGTATTGTTTTTATCCTCTGCTGGTATCTTGGATTCTGGTAAGAAGCTAATGAGGTTTGCTTTCCTCAGTTTCATTGAGAAGTGTTTAGCTGCCAATACAGGTTTCTCTTTGCAGACTTTCTTCCCTTCCCTGCAGCTCTGACATCCTTGCTCCTTTTTGGAGCGAGTCGGCCGGAGCAGCGAATCCCCCAGAAACGTCTTTTTCAATATGCAGGCTCAGACCAAATGGAAGCTGGTCAAAATGTTGGGTTTGCAGCCATCCGTGTTAGCTTGACTTTTCAGCAAAGAATTGTCTCTGCTAAAGGGAGTACTGTTGCTTATTAAACCATGCCAATTAAAAATGGATAATAATTAGGATAATAAAACCAGGAAAAAAAAATCATCCATTCAGCAAAAATACTAGTAAAACAGGTAACCTATTTGTCAGAACTTCAACTGGGGCGTTTCCCGATCTTTGGCATATTGCCTGCATGGGCCTTGCCGAGGTGTTAAGTAGGCAATACTGACATTTTGCTTTCTGCATCTTATAAAGCCTCCATTGCTACCTCAGTCCTTCTTCTAACCCAGCAACACTAGTTTAGTGTTCCCAATTCTTTATTTGAATACAGCACTTCTGTATTAGAGACGCTCTCCTGCTTTTGGAGATGACACTCAGAGGAGAATTTAGTTGTGAACAAGCTAATCAAGATTTTTTTTGGCTCTTTGCTCTGGCAAACTCTACATTTTTAATAAGGCACTGACGCAAACTGCGTAGGAGCAAAGGAGGGGTGATACTTGATCATTGAAATTGATTTATTTAATGCAAAAATATAAAGCTGTTTTCTTAGCTTTCTTCAACAGACAAATATTGTAAGCAAGGGATTCCTTCTCAACATATGTGTGAAAAGAATCAGAAACAGCACATAAAAATCTTACTAGAACAAGTGGTTTTTACTGAACCAGCTCTGAGCATCCAGCTCATTCTGGTGAATTGAGTGAGACTCGGATTTTCATATTCCACGAGATAGATAAATCTGAAGTTCTTGTACTTGGTTCAAGTTACTGTGAAAGAGGACACTCCCACATATTGTTGGTTTAGGAAACTATTTTTCCTCTGCAGCACACATGGAGGAGAAGAGGAGAAAGGCACACCTTCCCAAGTGACTTAAGGGCATACCACGGCACACCCATTTACTCCTACTAATCTCTCAGCACCAAGCTGCTGTGCTGCTCCTGTGAGCCATGGTTTCTCCGTTTCTGTTGTAGTGCGGGGAAAGCCTGGTCCATGCAGTGCAGGAACACCTAGAGGAGTGGGGATTTTTCGGTAATCCAGACACCTCGAATGTATGTTCCTGCTACAGTCCCTGAGGGATTCTGCAACTAGCATTATAGAAGTGTGGGCTTATAATCCTTTCTTCTTCAAAATTCAATATGGACAATTTTTTTGACCCTTTCCCTATCTGGGCAAAGCTTACTGGAGTATTTTGCCATTTTTTGTGAGAGAAAGTTGAGACAAGCTTCCTATTATCTGTAATAGCCTGGGAGGGCCTTTATTGAGAGATCATTATAAAAGGAACAAACACCAGAAAGACATGAAAAAGGTGGACAAGAAGAAAAGTGGCAAATGAGGACAAGCAGAAAAAATATGGGGCCACACTGTTACGTAACTCGTAGCTGGGTATGTATGATAAAGAATAGTCATGTAGGCATTTTGTGTCTGTATAACCGTGTTCACAGAATCACAGAATAGTCGAGGTTGGAAGGCACCTCTGGAGATCATCTGGTCCAACCCACCTGCTTAAGCAGGGTCACCTGGAACACATTGCTCAGGGCTGTGTCCAGACATCTCCAAGGATGGAGACTCCATTCCTCATGGCAACCTGTTCCAGTGCTCAGTCCTCACAGTACAAAAGCTTTTTCTTATATTCAGCATTACTTCTGTGGGCTAGATGATCTTCTTTTGAACAAGAGACTTAAGAAGCAAAAAGCCTGATATTTTCTTGTGAATCCCCATAACCTCATTTCCTACATAGCAAGTATTCTCTAACATTTCTCTAAGGCTGCCCTGAACTCCAAGGGTGTGAACAACAAAAAGCCGGCCTTAGCACCAGCAGGCTAAGCCTGCTGTCATGGCGGAGCAAGTAAAAGCTCTCTGCACCATGGCAAATGGGATCTGGTCAGAGCAAAGCACCTCCTCTAAAAAATCATACTGGGCAGGGTAGGACTTTACCCGAACCGTGTGCTGTGCTCGTTCTCTATTGGGGTTCGGGATGTTATCTTACTTGGTATTGCTTTTTCAATTGATAACTTTTAGCTCATTGGGGTGCCAGGAGATGAAAACACATGCGTCGCTTAACTCTCCATTTTCTTACTTCTGTTAACACTTATTGTAATTCATTCTTATGGTCTGCTGTTAAGCCACTCTATTTCCAAATCACTGGCCATTTCTAAAGATGTATCTGATAGAAATACTGATTCCTAGTTCCCTTCAGCTGAAACTGTCTTAGAAATATTTAACCAAACAAACTAATAGTGAGATTTTGTTAGCACATGAATGCTTGAACTGCTGCATGCAGTCTAAGGAACAAAGCTCTCCCTATGTGAACTGGGAGCAGACTATGACCAGTTCACACAGTATAAAATCTCCAGCTGGGGCTGACTTGCTCTTGGTGCGATAAGAGGAGGGAAAGGTTGTGTATACCTTTATTCCTCTTATCCTGGGACTGCGCTGGCACCAGTTCATCTCCTAGTGCATCTGTGTGGCTGCTCAGAAGGGTATTGGTTGATAATGGCTGGAAACAGTAAAACCTCAGTAAACGTCCAGCTGAGTAAAGTACATCAGTATTCGTACCTATTTACCTTTAACCCGAGGTACTAGGAGGGCATAGTAAGATATGGGGATATCGGTTTGGTAATTGCTAGTCTTGCAAAGCTGCTCGGAGGAAGGGAAGGCCGAGTTCTGCGAAGAGATGCGGGAAGGAAAGAGCAGGCAGGGTGAAATGCGGCAGGGCCCCAGGCGGGAGTGAGCAGGGCCAGCTCTTAACCCCAGTGGAAACTACATGGATTTCATAGCTGTGATAGATAGCTCTGTAGTGTTAACAATAGCGAAGAAGAAAAATTGTTTTTATAGCTATCATGATGTGATCCAATTCTGAATACACACACAAAGCAGATCTGTAGAGCAGGAAGGTGACAGTTTTATGTGTTAGCTTTTGGGAGTAGCTTTCGGCTTTCAGAGGAATGCCTGTGAGAGCTTGTCTCTGGGTTGGGTTGCATATTGGATCGCTAACGATTCGTACACATGGCTCAGATACCCCAAATAAAGTATTGCTTCCCGTTGTGATATTGGCCATAATTTGCTTCAATGCCTGGCAGTTTCAAATTATTTTACAATAAAAATGTCAGCAAGCCTATAAAAGTAAAAACGTGTTTAGAGGAAGATGATGCTTTAATTTAAAAAAATTGTATACTGTGACTTTATGAAGAAAAGAATCTTGGCCATTGATAGCCCACAGCTTGGAAACTTAAAGTGATACCAGAATGTTTTGTGATGCTTCACAATCAGAGGTTAAGAAAACTAAAATCAATATCAAACCACATATTATTTTTCTGGGCTTTAAAGCAAAAAAAAGTAACTTTAAATGCATTTCGTGGTGCCAATATTCTGTAAAGGTAACAAGGCCACATCTTACTCCATCTGTATTGCTTCAGCATGACTGTAAGGGGAGTGTGAAGAGCGCTTTTGCTCATAGTATCGTATAATATTATCAGTTACAACAGTGACTTGTAAGCCTTGAATTCACTTTAAAATCAACAGGACTTAAGCACCCTTGAAATTTTTTCCACTCTCCTGTAGTGGGATACTGCACCTGGTGCAGAACCCCAATCCCATAGGATGAGGCAGGATAGTTACTGGCGAAACCTAGGGCCCCCAGGGAAGGGCTGGAAAGCTTCCTACAAGAGAGGGGAAAGTTTAGTCATTTCTTTCTGTATTTAATGCTTGTAAAGTTGCAAGGCATGAGATGCATCGTTATGCTTCATTTGAACTTTGTACTGTTTTATGTTCAAAATAATTTTAAGTTGTTATGTCAGACCTTTTGCCTGTGAAAGGAATAAAATGTGATTAGTGATTTTTGAAGGTTACCTTTAAAACAGATGCAGAAGGCATCTTTTGTTTGACCGTGTTGGCTAATATTATATTGCTGATACATAAGCAAGTCGTTCTGTCAGTAGAGCAACTGAAAGGTTATCTGATTTTTCTCATACTTTGTGTTGTTCAGCTTTAGTTAATAATGTTTACAGTATTTTGCAATATGTATAGGATGAAAGATTATAAAATATATGTATGCAGATCTAAAGCCTCCCTTAGGAGATCTATGCCCATGCTTCCAAATAGAAGTTTGGAGTATTTTTTTCTATGCATCTATTGCATATGGAATAAATTCATATTATTTCAAGAAAAAAAAAATGGAAACAGTATCAGGGAATCTTTAGAGAAGGCTTGGGTCTTCTGACTATTAAATATGCTCCTATAACATGCACTTTTCGCCCTGGAAATGAGGCCAGGTAGGTTTTCATTGTTTTTACTCCCAGCAAAGTGATACAAAGCAAGATAAGCTTCTCTCTCTAAAGGTTATGAAGGAACTTTGCGATAGAAGGTTTCATCAGCTTCAAGTTAAATCGGTGAGCGCTTTGACATACAACTGCCTGCCTTTTCTCTGATCAGGGACGCTCCCTTTCTGGCTGAGTTCCCCTTCTAGACTCCTCTGAAACCTGACAACCTCAGACACATCATCTCTGGATTCATTTAAATCAGGAATTAACAACTGCGTCTTGAAGAAAAAGGAAGAGGGGGAAAAAATGGATTGGTCTTGAATTAAATGTGTCCTCATTCTACAGAAAACCTAATTCACAATTAAGTTTTGCAGTGGACGACATATGCAGTTCAGTAGGCATGTAACATATTTCCCTTTTAGATAAGTTAATAGTGTCTGGAGATACTTTGTTATGTTATTGTATACATTACTATAGATAAGACAGTCCTTAATACACAAGCCGTAGATCAAGATATTCTGTAAGACTATACCTATTTTTATTTGTGCATTTAATTTGTTTATATTGCTGCTACATTTGATAAAATCCAAATAACATTAAGTAGCTGTTTCTGTGCATGATCCCGGTAAGATTATATTAACAGACAGGTGATTTTGTGCACACAATGGAAATAAACTAAAATACATTATTAATATGTTTTTTGCTACCTAGCGATTACCGCCTAATTTCGTGTAAAATAAATGTGTTTTATGTAAGAAACCAGGATATAAGGAACCTGTTTTCACGGACTTTTTCCTGTTAGTCAATAGGAGAAGATAGTAGCTCACATGCCTTTTGTTAGAAATAACTGTGCTTGATCACTTATTTTGCCTGGCAAGCAAAGATATGAAACTCAGATCTTCTAAGGCTCCCATTATTTCCTCAGGATAGCTACATATTTGGACTATTTCCATGTCTTGGGAAACATTTTAACTAATGGATATGTTCCCAACTGAAGTTACAGGGAAGAGAATTCCCAGTAAAAGCCAAAATATCTCCCAAATGTACAGTTTGTTTTGGATGCTTTTTCACTGAAGTGTACAGACTGGATGGTGTGTTGTTGCTCTGATGTGGAATTTGAAAGATCATCTTCCCCCATGTCTCCTCTTGTCTGAAAGCCAAAACCTGAACAAATGGTGCTTCCTAGCCTGTGAGCTTTATTTCAGTGCACCATCCGCTTTGTGTGATTTTTTTTTTTTCCCCATTATTCATGCTGCAGTAACTCTAACAACTACTTACAACCACCAAATGATGAATGGGTTTCAGAAAATGATAATTTTAAGGTTAAAGAAATACCTAAGGCTTGGCCTGTGTTAAATTCGGAATGACTATTCTCCAGGTAAAACATAGAACTCATAACAACTTCCAGTAGACTTGGACATGGGTTTTAGAAGCTGTTGGTCACAGCCTAACTCTGACCATGCTGAATTATCACTTATATTTGTAAATGGAGCAAAGTTAGGCCACAATACTTCTATAAATCCCACAAAGAACTATGAAACTTAATTTGCAATTTTGAAATGATTCATTTTGAGATAGGCTGAAATATTCATAAATAATCTAAAATATAAATATTGTTGGCATGTTAGAGAACATAATAGCTTCTCACATTATTCTTAACTGTTGCAGCCAGTTTTCTGCATCCTTAGGTTTTCTGCATATTTCTGTAGTTATTTTTAGAAGTGAGCCTAACCATAAAATCAAAACTTAGGCAGTGTTGATGGCATTTCTGATTTTGAGGTTTGACTAGGCTTGTTTGCAGTTGCTATATTGGTGTGAAGTCTTGTTTTTTTCACCCTGTGGGTCTGAAATTTGCCATCTATTGTGTATCTGTTTTCAATTAGCAACTTTCTGTTTTAAAATACTGCATTTAATGTTAAGTGAATGTATGTAGTATTTTTTGTATTATCTCTGTGTATGCAGGTATAACTTGGCAATTATCTCCATAAAGTCCTCCTGAAGAGTTTGTTCCTGTAGCTTTAAACCTTGTACAGTTCTGCATCTGTAAAACCAAGGTTTTATTCCTGAAGTTCCAGTCCTGCAAGTCTCTCTTAGGTGAACCTTGCCCAGCTTGGGAGGCTGGCGATGACTTCAGCAGGGCTTGCACTGAGTGCAAAGATTTGTTCACAGAGCAAATTGTAGGGTGGATTTTAAAATTTCCTGGAGTATATCTTCACATGAGCACGTGTCTGTCTGTGTATTCAGTGCAGCAAGAAGAGTCCCAACCATGCTGAAACATTATTTAGCTTTATCATGGTTGCCTTAATTTACTTATAACCCATTGCATTCAGTGGCAGTTAAGTTAGACATGGTGAATATTTACAGCTAAATGCTATAGTACTTTTTGATGGTAGCTTATTGTTACCTTTACTAGCCATGTACACTGGCTGGGGACAGACTTACCCTGTGCAGTGTGAGAGCACGGCTGTAATTAGGACATGACGGTGGAGAAGGTGCCCCTGAGGAGTGGCTTTCCTCCTGCTTTCATTTTTGACTGATGCTGCTATGGAGCTGAAGCAAGAGGAAAGAAACTCCAAAGTTTTCAAACACAGATAAGGAAAATTATATTTCTCATGAAGATTAGTGTTATATACAGTTGCCTGAGGTAGTTCTAACAAGAGCTAAACTAGCAGATTTGGACTATGATTCATTACCTAAGAAATCAGGAGGTCACTCAAATACTATTGGTCAAGACCAAACAAAGTCCTACATGTAAAATGTGCCTTCTTGTAATCAATATATGATGAACTGAAGGGTTATTTGCTTAGGTATTGTTTGGTCCAAATGGTTATTTGGTTATTTGCTAATTTTTGAGCCTGCTGAAACCAGTGCAGTGCCTTATCAGGTAGGCTCAAGAAGCACAGTATTGCAAATGTCTAAGTGGGTTCTCACAAGGGCACAGAGAGCCACTTGCTGTTCTTGTAGATTGATTTCTGGTAGTTGAGTAATCAGTGGTAAATCATTGATTCATGCATAGAATAAATATGCTTCTCAAAAGGTAAAACAAGTTTTTTCACCCATAAAAGAAAGCACTTAGTATTTTTTCCACCTCTGATACAGAAAACTGTACTAAATGTTCTTTTCTGGCTGGATCTTCCCATAATACTTTTTTCTTTAAGCCCTGTTAGACAAATTTGTCTTAAAGGAAAGTTTATGTCCAGAGGAGTGGCAGTCAACCTTTATTGGGGACATTTTATTTAAGCCATCAGATGCGTTATGACACTTAATCAATTTACAGCCTTTTGTATTTAACATTTCTCTGTTAAGTTTTGAGGCTAGACCATCCACGTGGTGCTAACATTTCTCAGGAGAGAAGAAAATGGCATGTTTCTTCTTCTGCACAGAGGTCCTAGAAACCAGAACTCAAGAGCTTGAACTGGATTCTTCATGTGTTTTTTTTATCTTCCTTCATGTGTTCCTTCAGTGTTTCCACCCAGGCCTGGTGCTGCCAATAAGGGTGTCCATTTAAGCTATGTGTAATGCAAGTTCCCCTCTGCTAGGCGATACCAAGAGACTGTCATCTCAGTTTACTTAGGAACCGCATTCAAGTGGTGATTATGTGGCCAACTACCAACATACAGCTGATTTTTAAGTGCAGAACAAGAGAAATATCATCTGTTCTACTATTTCTTTGGAATTACATTTTCATTTCTTCCCCCGTTTTGTTTCCCTTTTAGCTTGTTTGATATGGGAGGTGAATACTACTGCTACGGTTCTGACATCACCTGCACCTTCCCGGCAAACGGAAAGTTCACGCCTGACCAGCGGGCTATCTATGAGGCAGTGCTGAAGTCATCGCGTGCTGTAATGAAAGCGGTCAAGCCAGGTAAAAGATCGGTGCATGTCAGCAGGAATTGACAAGCTTAAAGGCAGCATTCAGCCTGTCAAGACAATTACGTTGGGATTTTAGAAACTGTCGGAAAGGAACAAGATGACAAAACTCATTTCCTTGTTTAAACAGCTCCTAATGGAGGGATGGGGTAAGCTACACAACATTTTCCATACAACACTTCTAAAGAAATAACATATGGGCCAACAATTTTTAATAAGATTAAAAAGGTATTTTAATCCCCTTTTTCTTGTAATCCATTGAATATCGTGGTGACAGTAGTTACTCTAGTGTTTATCCTGGCAGCCATGTTTTGAGGAACTTTATGCCAAAGAATAAGTCAGCGTTTGAGTGAACATGTATGTTATGCTTCGGGTTGTTTCAAGTGTTTTCTGTATTTTACGTGTAAACGCAATAGAAATCTGCTGATGAAGAAGTAGATGGAGTGTGCATCTTTGGGAGGGATGCTACTTAATTAGCCTTAAAAAGCTTTAGAAAATACTGGCTATTGAGTACTTCATTGTATGCCTTAGAATTGCAGGCAAGCGAGTTCATCAAGTCAAGTATACATTTTCATAGTTGAAACAGCTGCCTGGCTTGATGAAAATCTTATTTTTCTACAATTCTGCTTTCAGGGCAGCAAATAAATGCTTTTAGAGCTAACTGCTGCTGTGATCTCAAGTATTAGTAGTGAAGGTACTTGAGCATTTCTCAGTATTACTAATAGAACAGCTTTGAGAAAAATGTACTTAATGCTCAAAGCACACTTGTCCTTTAAATTTACTGTATTAGCTTTCAGTCATCAGACCTCAAGTGCCTGGGCTTTCTGGGTTGCCAGTCAGAACATATGTAATTTTCCTGTTATACAGGCTGGCAGCAGCACTGCTCATTTGAGCAGAGTGGAACGAAGCAGTAACACTCAAAGTTTATCTGCAAATGGAGATTAGGTATTTTGCCATTTTAATAACAATGTGCACACTCCATCATCTGCTATTTCTCCCCTTAAAGAGTTCTGTTCCAGTTCCTCTTCATATTTTGCGTTACATTTAGTGCCACCTTCAATTGTTTCGTTTAACATTTTGGACAGTATTTCACGCTAATAAGCTGCTGACTGTCTTGAGGATTTGAAAACTAATATGACACTATACTCACAATGGTGTAGAGAATTCCTCAGTTAACTAATCAATTTATTTATAGTGTCAGAAAACAAGGACATGTTAAGTTAAATATTTCTGAAAATTAGTTGCAAAGATCCTTTACTAGCCTTGGGAGTTTATGAGATTGGTAGACAGTTTTCAGGAGACCTTGTTTTTTATGTACAGGAGAAGGTGGGACTGGATTTCAGCTGTTCTTCCTGTGCTGTAGCTGTCTTGCTTGGTTAGTAGAAAGGTGTAAATGCATTTGTGCTGTTTAGGAGCTAGTAGTCGTGAACTTTCTGGCTACCGAAAAGCAGGTTCCATACATGTTCCATGGACTGGTTCATTAGTTTGGTTAATTTGCTACCTCTGTACCCAAAGCAGTGAAATGCAACCTCACCCTTTTGTATCCTGTTGAATTACGATTATGAATAGAGTCTTGCAAGGTGCAAAGATTTGCGCCATCTGGACAAAGTCTGCTTTTTAGGTTCATATGGCTTGCACCCTAGTTCTCTTGCAGCTTGTAACTCTAACCCTTCCACTGATACAAAGAATCTGAGAATTTTTTTTAATATTTATTTTCCTCCTATGAGTGATAAAAAAACACTCTAAAGCCCAAGGCGTCTTTACTACTGAAAATGAGATGGAGCATTTAAAATAGATAGATAGCTGACAGAAAAGTATTTACAATGTCTGAAATAACTTTCCAGTGTTCTATGACATATCTAAAAGTTCAAACTGAAAATTCAAAATTTGCAACTGGGAGAAATGCTGAGTTGGAAAAGATATAGATCCTTTTTTTTTTTTTTCAATACAACTTGAAATGGTTTTAAAAATCAGGTGTTATTTAAATAGCTATTTAGCTGTTTTGTTTCTGCTCATGCACCTTTTCTTATAAAAAGGGACATAAGAGATAAGCCATTTTTGTAAAAGCCTTTGACAAATCCTTTTAAAGAAATGGATATGTTTTTGCTCTCCACCAAATTCCTTTTAAACATTTTGGCTAACTGTAACAAAGATTATTTATGTGTCGACCACAGTTTTAACTGAGAAAAATATGCTATGTCTCATACTCATACTGTTGGACCAGTAAGTTGAAAGTGGCTTGGTATCTCCTGAAAGGCTGAGATGCTGCTGTAGAAAAGAAGAAGGACTAGAAACAGTAACCTTCGTAGCCTGGTTAGTGTCACGGACTTCTCGGGCAGTTGGGAAACTGCAGAGCCCCCCGGAAGGGGTGGGTACAGACTGAACGTATTACTGCTGTAAAGAGAAAGCCGTTTCTGCAAGAGGGACTGCAACTTTCTCGGTCTCGTTGAACAAACCTAATTTGTCAGCTCATTGACTAACGCACCGGGATCTGCTCCTGGAGGAGCCCGTTACCCTCCCAAAGGGGAGCAGGAAGGAGCTGTGTGAATTCAGCTTGCAAACCTCTGTTCTCTCAGTCTAACAAAAAGTAAACACTTGAGGTCTCCTAAAAAGGAGGCAAAAAGCTTGCTAGTTTGAAGGCATTAAATGTAAAACGCAGTTCAAGTTTTAATCAGGTTTTCTGAATTACAGAGTCCTTGTTCATTTTGCTGTTATTTTTGTTTGTCTTCGTATTCCGTGGTTCCTTAGATCAAAGGAGGGAAAAAGACAGTCCAGTGCCTTGGCTCACATGACAATAACCATTAATGTGGCAGGTTGTGTAAAAAGAATTTAAACAGCAAAGTCAGCAACTGTAGAAAATGTTATTTCACCCCAGCTGTAGAATTGGGCCTTAATTATGCCTTGTGGCAAACGGTCACAGGGGACGTCTAGTTGTCATCTTCAGGAGGTTAATGATTCCTGGAGTCTTTCTCATTGCGAGATACAGAGCAAGCACTTTAGGAGACTCACTAGCTAAATACTGTGTTACATAACTATGTTTATGAAGGTTACACATTTTGTATAGGTGTGTATAGTTCAGAGATTTGGGTTTCTTTTTTTAATTGGGTTCTTAGGTGAACTTAATTGACTCTGAAGTGAAGTTACTTTCTGAGAGATAATAGACCCCCTAACATATGCTGTTTATATTTGTTATATATAAGCAGCCATCATAATTTATTAAAACACTTCCAAAACTTCATATTTTATTGTAGAAAAGTATTCATCCAACTCTGTCCTGTGCAGGGTGCAAAAATGCAAACAGCTCAAATCACATATATGGGTCTTCCTACCTTCCAACTAAAAGAAAAGAATTCTTTCTGCAAGCCAAATAATACATTCTGAAAGTTAAAAAACAAAACAAAACAAAAAAACAAAAAAAAACCCCACTCCCTCTGGGATTATAGACCAAGTTTAGTGCAGTCATCAGAACTCCTGCCACAAACCAAATCTGTTTAAAATAAAAGGGGAGAAAGACATGTTCAGTTCTACTGCATGAGCAGTGATTTTTGAAGCGACTGAACACGGGTCTATTATAAAGACAGTGGTGCTGGCCACTGGAGCGAAAGAGTCAAAAAGGCATGCTTGTGTGGCAGTGGGATAATTGTCTCTTTCCTGCAAAGTCAGACTTGCGATCCAAAATGTCAGAGAGGAATGTTGCATTTCTACTTAGGGGATATTCTTAATCCGTCAAGTCCATCTGGGTTAAATTTACTCCTCCACAGAACTAAAATACAGGGGCGGATGTGCAAAATATTGACACATTCACTTCAGTGGCTGAGGCATCATCTGCTTCTTACTCAGAACAGTGATTTGAGAAACAATTCATCTTTATACAGATATTGTACACAAACAGAACTATTAAAAAAACTGTGAAATTGCAAAGCCAAGTATTCCAATCTTAGAAGTTAGTGTCTTAATTTGTTTCACTTGTGCATTGTTTTTTATTTGATTAGACGAATCAGCTAAATTGATTGAAGCATGTTAGGTGCACTCCTGGAGCACATCTCCTAGTTCAGTTTTGTTAGTGCATGCACTTCAAGACTCCACTGTGTAAATCAAAGAACAGTAAGTGGGGACAATCGAGATTCCCCATCTAGAGATGATGGGAACTAAAACAGTAATGCAGATGCATCCATCGTTTCTCTGTCTGATATCTTCATGCCGTGCATGTAACCGAAAGAGCTCAGCTAATGAGCAGCTACTCAGTATCTTATTTTAACCTTCTGTTCCATGCATGGCCCAGACTCTGTTTATTGCCTACTGTTCAAAACCTGCTCTGACTCCAGAATTACTCATGTCCTCACCAGTTCTTCTCATGGTGCTCATCACCCCGGTATGCAGATACTCGGTAAACAGTGAGTTCACTTGCACATCATCTTCATGGTGTGGAAGTGGGCAACAGTTCCCCTTCTATGGGCAGTGTCAGACAGACTGGAGAAATTACTGGAAAAGCTATTGACTCATTTTGGATTACAAGCGTGAAATTCATCAGACTTTATTTTTTTTAAGAGCGTTTAACGCAACATGGTATTCTTGTTCAAAACCCGATGGCTTTGACCTCAATTATAGCTGTGAGCGCCCAACCTTTCTACTAACCAAGCTCCGGAGTCTCAAGCCAAGCACTGGTAAAATGAAGGAAAACAATTAATGACAGTATGCAAAAAAGTTGTCTTTTAAGCAACTTGCCTAGCATCCTGCTGGGAATCTGAGACTGGGGCAAGGATAGATGCAATTCCCAGTGACAACATTCAGGTGCCTTGACCATGTTTGCTTTTTGTAAAGTCTCCTATTTCTTTTCTTTCAGTTTTTGCAGCAGATAGAGTAGGAATTATAGGAGAAACAGATATCTTCACTGGTCTAGGAGGAACTTGGTTTGCCTTGGAGCTGCGGTCTTCTGGAAATGAGGTTGCCCTAGAACTAAATGAACTTGGGGCTTCCCATGTGGATGTGTGTCTTGTGGTGGGTCAGAAGCTGTGCTTGGAGTGATGGGAGCTTTTCCGCAGGGCCAGGCTAAAAGTGGTAGATGGTCATGTAACTAATGGGCTGGATCATAATGTGTCAGCACCAAGGGCCCAAACAAAGCTCGTACAGACAGCATAAATGGGCATTTCCTAACTCTGGAGTCTTTGATGATGTAACTGTAAAAATAGTGCTTTCAGTGTAGGGTGTTGTTTTCCCCCGCAATTGTTCAGGCTTTAAAAAAAAACAAACTAAGGGTAAAAAGCATTGTGCACCATAATATCAGTGGACATAACATTGTATAATGCAATATTTAATGGCAGGCTGTGAAGCCTCAGCTCTAATGTCTGTAGTATCTCCAGCAGATGACTGTGACAGTAGCAGCTGTCTTGCCCTCAGAAAGTCTGAACTGAGGCAGTACGTTAGACCTTTTTGTGAGTGAGTTTGAGATGTTTGTTGATAGTGTAAAGATTTGAAGAAACTCATGGAACTTGACAGGGAATCTGTGCATCGGTCCCAAATCCTGTCTCCTGTCTGCCTCTATTCTTTATCCTGGTCACGTAAGTTAGATGCAAGTGTCAATGGAACAGCTTTTTTAACCGGAAGAATCATTTGTTACAAGTTACACCTGGGAGACCAGTATCATTTGTTCTTTGTCATTAATATAAATCTATTTGAAGAAATGTGTTAAAAGAGCAGCAAGTCCTTTTCTGAAACCTCTAAGAGACAATTTGCTGAAGAAACACGATCTAGCTTTGAAGTTAGCCCTGCTTTGAGCTGCAGTTTGGACCAGATACTCTCCAGATGTTGTTTCTAACCTCAGTTACTCCGTGATTCTAAATATGTCCTGAAATGTGCAAATGAAAATATCAGTCATGTAAGAAGAAGATGCTGATGAAGGTCAATGACTGTGTTCTCAAGTCAAGCTCTAGGACAGGAGGTGATCTTTTGCAAGCCAATGGATAGTGATGTGCTCCAGTTTCCATGTATGAAATACATTCATACTTACTCAACCCGGGGTTTGAGTACTGCTCTGTTCTCATGTGGATGCTTTACTCTTAGTGATGCATTAGTCCAGTAGTGTTTGGAAAATTGCTGTAGAGTAGCTTCTTTTTTTCTTTAATACATGACTGAGTATTTATACTGTACCCAGGCTGCCAGAGGATTTCTGAAAGTTTTTGTTTAGATTGTTATGTTGAGCATTTAGACAAAGTTAGGAATAAGAGTTCTATAAATTTAAATCCTAGTTGATGAGGACAGTATATTGGTAACCTTGAAGTTTCTCAAATATATTTAAGCAGCTACTGTGTTGAGAAGAAATAAGAAGAATGTATGTTTAAGCTTTGCGGTTAAAACTATTTTGGATTAATGCACTAGATCATAAGCAGATGAAGTCTTTCAGATTAATGAGCTAAATCTTGGAGCAATTGTGTACTTTTCATTTTCATCCCTTTGCGTTGCACACTCTGCATCTTCGGACATTCCTCCCTGTGTCTTCTCCGTAGAGTAACAGAGAGTCACAGGAGAGGGGCAGGAAAGGAGCTTGTTGTGCATAACCTCCCTGGTACTACTGCAGAGCTTGTCTATGTTTAAAAAAAAAAAAAAAAAAAGCCCTCTTTTTTTCAATCTCTCTCTCTCTCTCTTTCATGGATCACTTTCTAAGTTATACATGTTAGCGGTTGGGGGAGAGGGAGGAAGAATTAAAACACCTCAGTCAGAAAGGTCTATTGTCCTAAATTCAGTTAAAAAAAAGACCTCTTTGTCTAGCAAACTATTCCCAAGAAACAGTTGAGTAAGGCCAGGTTGGCAACCATTCAATTCCCTATCTCTACATTTATATGATTTAAAAAGCTTGTATATCCAAAGTCCCTATTGAACTGAAATGCATTCAGACATTAGCTGGGCAGCTGGGAATATTTGCTGATTGATGTTTGTTTGTTTCAATAAAATGAGAAATACAGAATTGTTCCAAATATGCACAGAAGTTGTTGTTCACCAAGCCAGTTTATATGCAGTGTGAAAACTTTCCTCCTCGGGACACTGGCATTACCATAGGGCGTCCCTGTAGGATTTGTATCTCTGAATTTTTTCAAGTTGGAGCTCATGCTTAGGGGTATATGCATATTCCCCAGGTCCTGCATTTTAATATTCAAAAGAGTGAATACTGTGTTGCCTCTGGCTTTCAGACTTTGCTTTGTGATAAATACTTTTGAGGAATGTCTTGAAAAAAATCTCCATCCCAAGACCAACATCTCTGATAATGGCAGGCAGGTGGAGGTGCCTCCCCTCCTGGGTAGAAGGGCTGGAAGATTTATAACTTTCTGAGGACTCAAGCTTCATATAAAGACACAGGGTCTCTCAGTCTAGCTCTTAAGGCCTTTCTTTTGGGATCAGAGATCAGCTCTTGCAATTATTTATTTATTTATTTATTTATTATAATTTTATGTAATTTTATACCAGGACTGCCATGTAATCCTTGAGCAAAAAAGTATGGTCAAGTGACCATGAGAAAACCAACACAGCCAAAAATGTAAACCCTTGTGTTAAGAAAATAAAACATCTTTTTATTAATCATGTAAGTATGAATCAGCTCTGTGGTGTGGGGGACCCCGCTCTAGCCAGGGAGCTCACCAACTTGAGTCCTGCCTGTTGCAGTGGCAAATAGGTGCCTGAAGCTTTGCTCTGGGGTTAGCAGTAACCCTGTCTCGCTGCCATTTCTTTCTTGTGCTCGGTAGATTCAGGGCCAAGCTCTGCCACGTACAGCACGATGCAGAGAAATGCTGCCTGAACCCTTTGGAGGTTATGGTCCAATTCTGATGCCTTTCTGTTAAGACGGGGAAAGCTATGCCCA
Organism: Apteryx mantelli; assembly: GCF_036417845.1. Lineage (NCBI taxonomy): Eukaryota > Metazoa > Chordata > Aves > Apterygiformes > Apterygidae > Apteryx > Apteryx mantelli. The sequence continues at coordinate 12,156,374 of NC_089987.1, forward strand.
CGTTTTGTGCCATTCTCCTGATTTCTTCAATTGCTGTTGAGCTGTGTTCAGCTAACATCAGCTGGTGCGTCTTCCTGGCCCACTCCGTGAAGGGGAGGCCTTTCTTAGCTAGTTTTCCACGTTTGCATCCTGCCAAGGAGTGTCGTAAATTAGAAGGACAAATCAAAACAGTCTCTTTATTTTCCAGTGTTTTACCAGTGTTTATAGGGAGGACCGTGTTCCCCTGCTGTTGAAGGGCGTAAAGCTCCTGGAGGTAGATCTGCACCTCGGGGATTTTGAGAGTGAATGGTCTCTATTCTGTTCAACACAATGTAAAAATTGGATGGTGTGTATTCTTGAAAACATTTTGATGTCTAAATATTGAGGCATGGCTCTTTCAGTAGGATGCAGCTTCAGTGAACAAGTATCACTGTCATAAATAACCCAATTAATACAACAGAAAGTGCAATGAACTGAATTTAAAGTAGCAATATGATTCCCTGCTCTATATTTTAATAACATTTCTCTAAAAAAAGAGGAATGGAGAATTTAGCTTCGGTAGGATAGCACTAAGATTGGGGATTAGAATAATCCAAATAATTAAAGAACTATTTAATGGAACTAGTAGCTATGGTACTTGACATGGCAGATCATATTACTGGCAGCTGCTTCTGTTATTGAATTGAGCACAGTGGCGCTTAGGAACATATGCAAATTCAGAAATTGCAAACTCACAGATTACTTCTTCAAAACTTCTCTTTGACTATGACAATTTTATAACTTCTTAAGAGTTCAGGTTTATTTTTGTTTGCTACTATTTCAAATACTGCTTTAGAGTAATTGTCACTATTTTCAGCTAACATCAAAATTTATACACCTAGAGAAAGTAATTGTAGCTGTTCTGTTTTAGCGTTTATTATTATTTATCCCTTCCAAGTTAAGTACAAGGTCCTCAATTACATGCACTGGGCATTTTTTGCATGTAAGTCAGTTTGTTTTCATGTAGTCCAGAGTTGTACTTAGTGTAATAGCATGTTGGCAAAATTGTCAGTTTTGCTATATAAAAGCAGTAGCTAATTATGATGAATTTTTAGAAAAAAAATTACTCTGTAAACTAGACCTTTTGACAGTAGCATAACAGGAAAGGGGGAGGGAGTGCAAGTCTGTTTTACAGTTTGTGTACTTCCAAAGTGTCCATTTGAATTATCCCTATTCAGATTTTCATATTTTAGGTAGAGCTACTGATCATTATTAATCTGCTATATTATCTGGCAAGACAATAATTCTTAGACATAAAACATTAATAACAGAAGTTGAAGATTTCATACCAATTTCCCTGAAGAACAAATGCTTTCAGGGCATGTTATAACTAGTACTTGATATTCACAAATCCTACTGAATGACACTGCAGTGCTTTTGTTTTAACCCTTGCAGTTAAAAATGTGTTATTGTGTTAAAGGCAAATTGGAAAGTAAATCTTGTCAATATATACTATAAATAGCTATTTGCAGCCTGCTGTCTATCCTCTCTGTTGAATGGGGTTTGCTGTATTTGTCTTGCAAGCATTAATGTTCAGAAATCAGTTTCCCCTTCAAAATCAGCTCTCTGCGAGGAACCCAAAAAAGGAAGCATAGCTTTCTGTGGCAACTTAATTCAGCTTTTGTCAGTATAAACTGTTAAAGCATCAGCCAGCACTTTAAATAAATAAATAAAGGCTGAGAGAGAAAAGGATGCACAGCTCATAATGCTGGCAAGGGACAAGGGACCGTCCTTGAGTCTCAGAAAACTTGCAAAATATTATTAAACAAAGACAGTGACATTGATCACTGGAGATCCCCCTGTCAGGCATGCAAGCTAACCTTGCCCAGCAGAGCAGTAACCTACAGCAGGAGGTGAAAGAAAAAGGCAATTCTTTCTGTCCAGTTGAGCAGATCCTCCAGTCCCTGAGTGCAAGCAGCAATCTGTTGAAATGCCGGATTTCAGACTGAGAGTCTCACTGCAAACCTTCTGGGAACTGTTCTTTTCTGTTTGTGACTAATCTGCAGGAGCTGACCCATGCATACAGTGACCACTGCAACATCAGTGAAACAAAAATAACACTGAGTTATTTCCAAATATATAAAAACCAGGCGCTTCAAAACAGTTGGGCTGTTCTGCCCTGAAGGCACTTTTGTGGAGCTCTCAGAGCAGCCTTTCTGATGGGACGCTCCCTGTGAGAGCTGCAGGGACACAGGGGCAAACCTGCAGCTTTTGAGCTAAATCCATGCATACATGTTTTTTTCCACAAAGATGCTACTTGTACAAAGCACATACATTTAGAAGTCCTTACAGAACCGGAGCCTAAATTGACGCAGCTTTAAGACTATTTAAGAAAAATCCTTTTGTCCATTGACTTTGGGCAGAATAACCTGTTTGCATTGTCTGCACTAATTTTCTCTTGATTCAGTAGTCAGGAAATGTGCATGTTCCACATTACAATTTTAGTTGAAGTGCAAAGTTCATGAGTCCTTCGGTCTTGACACTGCATCAGCTGTAGCTGTCTGAGTGCAAACCTGCTAGACATAGATTATTCTGTTTGCCCTGAATCTTATCTAAACAGTCTTTTCTAAGCTTCAAAGATAAGTTTCCACACCATGATCATTCTTTCCAAGCACTTCCCCCCTTCTCCCAATCTTTTTTCTCCTCTTTTCAACATACACCTATTTGGAAGGATTATGAAGCAAAATTCATCAAATCTGCCAGTACTGCTCAATCAAAATGTTGCATCTTTCCAGGCATGGAAGAAAATCCCTCCTCTTCCTCCACATCTGTATCTATTCATATTGCAAGATTTCAGCATGGCTTACTATTATCTTAATTTTTCCCTCTGATGTTGATGATCATCATATGCAGGGTTTATAATGGGGAAGATGGGGTTTACCACTTAAAATTTCTGTAGCAGTGATGCAAACAAAATATCACAACGTAACCAAATAGCATGATGCTATTCAACCTCTTGAAGAAGAGGTGGGAGTTTTGGAGGCAGCAGTGGCCGTCTTTGTTTCTCTTCAGTGATTCCTGCTCCTGTCACCAAAGACGTCCTATGGGGAGGGCTGAGGTACATTTTTTGGGGAGTCCGCCCTGTTTTGGAGCTGCGGCACTGGGACTCGGTGTATGTCTGTAGCAGTCGTGCCCCAGTGCTTTGCTGAGGGCGGAAGCGGGGAGCTGCGTCTGTTCCTGGCCCCTGTTTTCACCACGTCTGGAGGGTGGAGGGCCACCCCGGCGCCAGGCGCGAGCACGGGGCAGAGGGTCAAGTAGAGCAAGTCCAGACGATTGCATGAGACGGCACAGAGCAGGCTGACGTCCAATAATCATGGATGTTGCCATCGGTACGGCATGCATCTGCAGCTGTGGTCCTGCAGCAAGTTCGTTATAGCCCCTGCCACCAGTTTAGGGTGGGAGAGTTAACAAGAGCTTCTCTTCATACTGCAGCCAAGCCACCAATACGAAACACAGACAAAAATTGGGTCGCTAAAAATAGGCATCCATCATATTGTTTAATTAATCCATCCAAAATAGGTATATCCATCTTGTGCTGATCTTGTGATTCCTATAGATAATTATCTACACAATATATAAAACTTAGGACAGGACCAACTTTCCCAAATGTTGTCAGTGTTTAAGTACAGAATTTTGGTTTCCTGCTGGTTGTTGGGTACCTTGATCTGTACCAGAGAGTAGTCTTACCTGGTACCTTAAGAAACAAATCTGAAATGTTGAGTAACTGCTTCGTGTTTCATCCAGCCTGCCAAAAGGAAAGCATGAAAATCAGAAATATGACAAATTCTTCTCTAGCTTCCAAGTCAAGAGGGAAGAAATAATCATTTTTATGACTTAAACAATGCTTTGGTTTGTTTTTAAACTGGGTTTGATTAGAATTTTTAAGGACCTATTGTTTTATGTCTGATACGGTTACTGTGTGTTGGCAGATTTTAATCTGTTCCAGTGGTTTGCTGGCTGGACAGGGATTGCATGTTATGTCTGCATTTTACTGGCACTGCCAGGGGACATCAGGCCTTTTGCCCTTGTCTGTGCACACTCAGAAATTAAATGTAACCTTAACCTTAGCACAACTTGGGGAGAAGTTACTACAACCTTGCCATAGCAATTTTTTTTAGTAAGGTTGTGACATCTGTGCTGGCAAAAAAACCCACCAAGCAACAACAAAAAAACCCTGCTAAATCATTTGTGGTTTAATCATTGTCACATTATAACCACAAAGTGCCCTAAGTAGCAGCCAAAAAAATCCTGTTAGGCCTTTTCAGATCACTCTCCGACCAAAGTGGCTAAATACCAAGCAGTAATTCTAAATTACTTTTGTATGCTGTTTCTACTTTATGTTCTAGAATAGTTTCTAATAAAGCATCAGAAAATAATCACTTGAATGAAAACACCACTGAGGTAACAGCAACTTAGGCACAACTATAATGTGATATTTTATAACAATTCTCCTTTTTAATTCTACTGTTTACACAGTTACAGCATGTTCCTTCACAGGTAGGGATTGCATTTAATTCTTCATTTCACTAGAAGCATTCCTTTCCTTTTTTCTGAAATGAAAATCTGCACTATCAATAGCGCGATCAAAGAGACAATGTCCTTGTATAATGTTCCTGAGTGTTTTAAGCATAGTGCGTTGTCTGAATTTTGGTGTTTTTTGGCAAATGGAAAATTAGAGAGGAAATATTTTCAAGGAAGTAAAACAATATCTTTTTTTTTTCCCTGTTTTGTCAGTCACAATAATATCTAAGAATATCAGGTAACACTGAGGTTGATGGAAAAAAATAAATAAAACTAGCCCTTGGGGTAGACTTTAATATTTTGCCATTTTTATACACAGTGTATCACACTTCTGCAAAGCTCTGCTATATTATTAGCATGGAAGCTATGTCTAAAAAATGACCAGCCGCTATGGTTATATATTGTTTAATTAATCCATGGCCTGTCACATTCCATTTTCAGACATAGCCGCTGTCTGGTCCACGCTGTGTACTTGGCTTTATTCAAGGGATCTCAAATATTTCCATTGCACGTGTTGCTGTAAAAGGTGCTTTTACCCTGGCCTCTTGCCCGCGCACAGGCTGCACGGCGAGTACAGGCGCGGGGCTCAGCGAGCCTCAGGAGCGGGGCTTTCTGTGGAGCCAGGGGCTGCGCAGGACCGCGCTGCCTGGTATCTCCTGGGCAGAGAAGTCAGCATGGAGCAGACACACCATCAGCAGATTTTCCCTAGCGCAGGCTCATTTTGGTGCAAGCTTTCAAAGTCCAAGGACCTTCCAATCTAGCTTTCTAAACCTCATCTGTCAGTGGGGTATGACTGGTTTAGAAATTGGCTTAAAGATAGTAATGGAACTTACCTTTTTACACAAAAAGCCTGTCTGCAGCTATGATAAACTTCTCCAGAGCTTAAAAATAATAGTCCTGAATAATAGAACAATGTTTTAGCAGGTGATTGGTGATGGGAAGCTAGTTCAGATCGGTATTGCAGAACAGTCAGCGGTTGCAGTAACACACGCAACTAATGTCAGATCCACCTGTGTAGAAGTTTTACGGGTTGGTTTTTTTTAGTTGTGTTTTTAATTGTTTTGTCTCACTATAAAACTGATAATATGGTATTTGACTTCTGCTGTGTCAGCTTGCAGCAGGTGACAGAGCCGTCTCCCGGGCAGGGGCTAATCCAAGGAACTAAGTGCCTGAACATCATGCAGCCTCCATGAATAAAGCCCCTTTGTAAAAGATGCTTTTCATTCATTTTTGGTTGGTTGGTTGTTTTTCTTCATGTCTGAAAATGTCTTTTTGGATGGGATGTTCCTTGGCTGTGTGCAGGAGGGCATCTTTATTATCATTTTCTGTGTTTTAACATGCTAAAATTATTCACACACATATTCACACAGACATATGAGCAGAATATAGATGTGTCTGTGCTTTAACACAGAGATCCTCACTTCAAGTCCTTCTGGCACATCCAGCTTGTGGAATCACATGTTGTATGAGAAGAGATTACCCAAAAGATTCTGTTCACAGCTTTCCTAGGAAAGCTGGCTGTGATATTTAATTTTTCCTCCCTTATGTGCTTCTCACAAGTACTGAGAGTTCAGTATGTCTGTATGAAAATCAGATTAGCAGAGTCAGAGGACTTTTGTACCCCAAGTAAACTCACTAGTTTACTTAAACTACAGTTAAGTGCAGATGTGCTAGCCAGCCCCTTAGATGGCTAGGTTTGTATAGGCCATTGTAATATAAGGATTCCAATTGCAAGATAACCTAATAAAATTTAGGTTTAAAATAAATTTGAAGAGTTACCTATCTGCTTATTGTATATTAAATGCATATAAATATGAATATATTTTTATATATAAACATGTACTGGAAGTTCTTTCTTGATTTAGGATGTTTACTTCCTTCAGTAGACTGTGTCCAGTACTTTTAAGTAATTGTCATATTACTGTAAAGTAGTTGTTTCTCTTAACAAAGTTAATGCTTTTGAGATTATAAGGGTATCAGGAAATGTTTGAAGAAAGCCTTGTATTTAGAGCTTCTTTCCTTGTCAAATTACTGTTTAAAAAATGGGAGGGAAAAATCTGTTTGCACTCTATAATCAAAGTTTATTCCTAGCATGGTGGGAATCAGTTCATATCAAGGAAGACAAGCATATTGCCATTTTTTTAATTGAAGAGCAGTAAGGTCATTCCACTTAGTTCACTATCTCTAGTCAGCTCAAAAAACCCTCATATTTTATCTTAGCACAATAATAATAGTCTATGTATGTATGTACGACTGTATTATACAATGCTTGTAGGTTAAAATTTCTGTATTCCAAATACAACATAGATTTAATCACATAGAGTAAAAATTCTCCAGATTACAGTATTTTGAAGTGATTTGGAAGAGGTTGTCTAATAGCGTAAAATACCACCATTAGCGTAGTCATATTAGAATAAAACACAGAGCCAGACAATGGAAAAAAAATATATATAGTGTATCTAAGCATTTTCATTCTTTTTTTTTTTTTTAATTAAGACTCTATTTTAACACCTATTTACTTGCAAAATGAGATTTGTACTGTTTAACAGGGCACCTGCAGCAGTAATTTAATTTCCTGGTCCCCAGTGCTGTGCCCAGCCTGTTCACAGCAACTGCTGCTGCGCTTCTGCCGGCTGGGACAAACTGATGGCGCCGGTCGGGAGGGCCGTCGGGAGGGGTCCAGCGCCGGTCGGGAGGGCCGTCGGGAGGGGTCCAGTGCCGGTCGGGAGGGCCGTCGGGAGGGGTCCAGCGCCGGTCGGGAGGGCCGTCGGGAGGGGTCCAGCGCCGGTCGGGAGGGCCGTCGGGAGGGGTCCGGCGCCGGTCGGGAAGGACATCGCGGAGGGGTCCCACAACTTTTGCAGGCTCTGCTCTGGGTGCTGCTGCCGGTCAGAGGGAGAGGCCAAAACTGCCCAATTTCCATCCAGCTGCAGGGATTTTTTTTCCAGTGGAGCTTTTTGTTGTCCTTGGTCTCTAATGAAGTAGCTGAGATGGATGCAAACCAAAGCAGATGGAGGATGCAGAGTGCTGTGGGCAGGAGGCAGCACGGGAAGTAGTCAGGTTGCTTCTCAGTGAGGGGGAAAAAAGAAAAGTAGCGGGCAGGGGAAGAAGGGGCTCTATTGGTTTTGCTCAGGAATCAGAGATGCTCAGGGTTTACAACCACACCAATTTTTAGTTAGAGCAGTAGTATCAGTGATTCACTTTATTCAAGTTTTGCAGAAAATTTGATGTATATTTTTGATGTTTTAATTTCTGATCAGTAAAGCTGTCTGTGATATTTAATTTTTCCTCCCTTACGCGCTTCTCACAAGTACTGAGAGTTCAGTGTGTCTGTATGAAAATCAGATTAGCAGAGTTAGAGGACTTTTGTACCCCAAGTAAACTTACTAGTTTACTTAAACTACAGTTAAGTGCAGATATGCTAGCCAGTCCCTTAGACAGCTAGGGTTGTACAGGCCATTGTATTATAATCTTTGTATCTCTTGTTGTAAAAATTTACATCGTTTTTAGCTTATCATAGTTACAGGCACCTTTATCAAACTAAGAATTTTTTTTGTATCTCTTGAAATGGAATCTGTAGGTTTGGATTAGGACAAATAATATCAGCACAGTTGCAGAGGGAAGCTTTATTGCAAACAGCAGACCCCTCATCTTCAGTTCTCCTTGCAGACACTTCTTTTTAAGTTCACGCAGAGCATCTGGGGCTCCAGGTGTGTTTTGTCTCCTAAAACCAGGGTTCTGACCTTGGTGCTTATATCAAAAGCGGATAAAGCTTCAGGTAGCTGAACACAGTCCATTATTATATATGGCTTTGCAGTCATGGAGATGAAAATAGAAGACTTACAGTAATATTTAGCTACGAAATCCTGGAAGAGATCTCAAAAGAACATCTCATTTCCCAAGAAAGAATAATAAAGACTTTTAGAGCAGTTTCAGTTGATTGCAAAGTGTAGAAGCTGAGCCGGAAGTTGCAGACAGAAATTCTCTATTCCTACAACTACAGAATAAACAGGAAAATTACCGTGATTCAGTAATACTTCCAGTTTGATATCAGTAGTATCAGTGCAATAGACTGTAATGAGTGGAATTTAGCAGGTAATAGATGGGAACCTATTGTGAAGTAGCCACAAAATAATTCCAGATGAATCTAGAGTAGTGAAAATTGCAATACAATCAATGCTCAAAAAAAAGTAATATTTAAGTTAATATTAAGAAAGACAACGAGGTGTGAGCTCTCCCTGCTCTGGGGAGAAGAGGAGGCTGCCCGTCACCGAACTGACCTGCTGAGCTGCTCCATGGGAGGTGTTAAGGGCGGCATCAGGGTGCACTTGTGTCTGCGTGGGCAGTGTGCAATATTTAACAACCACTTGTTCCTCACTCCGTTTCTGGCCTTTATATCAGGGCCATGTCACACGATGGGATTTTATTTAAGCACTCCCATAGGATTGTTGTATTTCAACCTTTGAAGCCTCAGTACTTTTAGCATAAAGTGCTAATGTAATTATGAAGTAACATTAATGTTCACAAGATGCTAAAGCTGTGTGTTTAACTGGAGTAAAACAAATAGAACTTGATGGAAGTTTGGCCTTAAAAATTGCTGGTTTTTTTCTTTAATTTAATCATGCCAAAACTGAACAAGGAAAATATTCTTTTACTGTACCTTAGCCCTAGTTGTCTTGACTGTGCAACCACTCTGTTGATGATGACTCAAAGCCATGGTGAACTAATTAAGACAGTACTGTGTTACTAACAAAAGGGCTGCTTTCTTCCTCCCTCCTCCCCCCAGCAGTTTGTCAAACAAAATTGTGTCCTATACCAAAGTAATAGAAATCTAATGTATCCTGGCACTCTGTCTCTAGTCAACCAACAGTATTTTGTAATGCTGTTTTAGTATGTGTATTAGAGGACTTGTGTTTTACATAGCCCATTGACACAAGGGAATCATTAATTTCTGGAGAGTGTCTTTGCCAGAAAGATGTGGGCTTTAAATCTTCTACATCCATAGAAAAGTCCTAGCCATCTCACATCTTCTAAATGGGTATAGTCACTATCAAAAATAATAGGTATAGCAACATCTTGTGCTCTGCATTTAAAATAACTGCATTTTACCAGTTGATATTCTTTTGGAAAACACACTGATACATCTGCATCTGCGCAGACATGTGCGGACTCAGAGTCTTAAACTTTTTTTGTTCAAATCCAGATTACAGGATGCTGTTGTTTCTCATTTGTAGCTTTCTGTGCTTTGCATGCACGTTAAGATAACTTGTCCTGTTGAAAGTATTTTTGTGCTAATGTAGTTGCTCTTTCCACCTTTGTTTATTATATAAATGAAGGACACGTGTTACATCTGCTTCTTGAAAGTTGTCTTTAAAAACTTTTAGCAATAGTTAACTCAGCTGCTTGTTTCTGCTCTCCAAGGGGTCGCCTGGCCTGATATGCACCGTCTGGCTGACAGAGTCCATCTGGAGGAGCTGACGAGAATTGGCATTCTGAAAGGCAATGTAGATGACATGGTGAAGGTTCATCTGGGGGCAATATTTATGCCACACGGACTTGGACACCTACTTGGAATTGACGTGCACGACGTTGGAGGCTACCCAGAGGTTAGTGTTAGTCCGTTCTGGCTTGCCTTGCAGATTAACCCCTCTGAAGTCACTCAGCATTGCTCTTAACTTCACGATTAGTCAGCCACCTCTTCCCTGAGGTGGAGCAGATGTGCACTGCAGTGCATTTCTTTTTCTGGATGTGGTATTTTATGCAGTTTACTTTAAGGGGATCTATTACTTCATTAAAACATAAATTGCTTTTGGGGAGAAGTCAACTGATGCCGCCCTTCAGGCATTCTTCATCTGTTGAACATCTGTACCAATTACGGTCTTCCTCCCTGGCTCAGCAGGGCAGTGTGTATCGCGGGGGCGTCACTTGTGCCACGGCACAGAGATCAGTGCTCTGCCCGCAGCCCGGGCGGGCACACTCTCCAGCCCCCTTCCAGATGTGACACAGCTGGGGGAGCCCAGCGCTGCACCTGGGCTGGGAAACCCTGATGGTCGTGGTCCACAAACACACTGGCTCCTGTCCTGTCCAGATCATGCCATCCACTGCCAGCGTGGGCACCGGTACAGATCTATTGTCCGGGAATACAAATAGAAAGGAAAAGGCCATTAGGTCTTCTTGTCTTTGCAAATGTGAAATCATAATTTCTTGTGTTCTGAGTTTCTATAGAAAGCACAGAATGATTATCTTTTTCCTTGAGCTAATATGATGGTTCATGAGTGTGGTCTGAAAGCAGAATGGGTATAATTCTGTACCCAATGGTAAGATGTTTGCAATGATACTAAAAAATCTCTAAGGGGAATCGAACTTAAGGTTTGAATAAAGAAAGAAAGTTTGCAGCAATTTCAGAAGGATTTTCTTTGTGTTGCATTTTGGTATTTCGAGGCTGACAGTTTAAGGGTTTTCAATAATACAATATGAAAATGGATCTGTGTCCTTCTTTCTTTTCGTTATGTAAGATAGTTCTCTTATCTGAATAATAAAACAAGAGTTTGTTAGGTCTGGTTTGAGAGCACTTAAGAGCTTGTTTCTGTTGGATGGACAGGCTGCATAACAGCTAATGTTTCTAATTTGTCTTTCGCAGAGGAGAAAGAAGTAATATATGGTGTTTGAGGATACTTGTATTTTTAAACACTACAATATAATTATTGTTGACAGACAATATCGTGATGACAGTATATTGGCTTTGGCTATTAAACTTACATGTAATGAAAATGAAACAAAAATCAAAAGCAACCCTGTGCTGGGTTTAAAGCTTCCTCACTAGCTAGTAGAGAAAGGATGGTGGTTGTCTTCTCTCCTTCTCCCAAGGGAATTCTCTCTGCGTGCAAATACCAGCGTTCAGTAAAGCACAAGAGATGTGGTGCCTGGGAGAGCTCGTGGACTCCGAAATTCAGGAGCCCAGCATTGCGTGCCTTAGTGTAGATTGTTTTAGCTTATGCTTGTGAATAACCTTGCTGAATTTGGTGGAGTTTCTTTAACTTGAGCACATGTTCAAGCCTTGGTTGGGTGGAGAGTAAACTAAATTTTAGGAACAAGCAAGAAGAATTGTGGGCACGAAAAAGTACCATTTTGCTTTATGTCTTGACGCTGTATATTTTGAAAGTTAGAGCAAGCACCTTAATTACAGAGGAAATTCCAGGACTGATTTTTTGGGAGAACAAACATCAGGCCCTGTGCAACTTGCACGTGACAGCAGGTTTCTACAGCATGACATGCGGGCTGCAGAATCCGGTTTTGAAACTGATTTTTAGTTACATATGACCAAATTTATAAATAATAATTACCCAGTGTACTATATAATTTAAGGGTCTTTTTTTTTGACAACAGACTGATCTGTCTGCTGTTTTGGACATGCAACCTGTAATAGATGAATCTAAGGCTCAGGGCTTGGATTCTCAAATGGGTTAGGTTCTCCACTTTGACGTTTAAGGTGTATAAAAATACTGGTGCTCTGTGCAGATACAGAACTTTATACTTGGAGATACTAAAATTATTTGTGGGTGTAGACATGCAACAGCATTCTTAAATTTGTGATACATTTGCCTGGCTAATTAGTTTCAAAATCTTGTCCTAAAGAGCAAATTCCCAGAGTATGGGGAAGGCTGTGCATGAACTCGCGAGCAGGGGGTTACAGACACCGCTGGCTGTGCGCGCGGGCAGGCGCGCGGCACCAGCAGCATCGGGAAGCGGCGAGCTGGGGTCGTGCCGCAGCGGCTGCGCAGCCCCGCGCTGGGTGCGGGTCCAGCTCTGCCGCGCTCATCCCTTCGTCCCCGTCCCGGTGCCTGTGCTGCCTGGGCGCTGGGGCACCCGGCGGCGCAAAACCCCATGGCAGAAGCCTGTTGGCGGACGAGCTTTATTAGGACGCCGCCACCGTCCTCGGCACGGTTTTGCCCCGGCAAATCTCAGTGTGGGCGCTTCCCGCGTGAGCGTGGGCCTGGCCGCAGTACATGGGAGACGGCTCCTGGTCCACACTTCACTGCTTCCCAGAAAGGTGTATTTTGAAGATAGCCGGTAGACTCTGGCATGATTTTGGTGTGTTTTAAATGTTCACCAACTAGCAAGATTTTTACAAGGAATTTTATAAAGCTGTTTGTGTGTTTATTATGCAGCCCATGCCTCTAGTATCATGCTCTTTTTTTTCTGACTGGTTGAGAAGAGTTATTTGCTTTTGGCTGAGGGAATTTCTGGGAGTATTACAAAGGATTTTTTAAAAATAAAAACTTTCCAAGTGGATATTATTCCATTATTTTTCCTCAAGTGTAAACAGTTACATTTGGAATAATACAATAAGCTTTAATTTCTTAATTTTTATCCGTCACAAAGTTTCACATGTTCCAGAAAAACTATTTCCAGACATTGTTAGCTTAGATTAGTTATTCATTAGTAGCCAAAGGTTGTTTTTTTTTTTTTCAAAATTGGCAATAATAAGTTTTCATCTTTTCCAGTAAGCAGCTTTCACATGCAGCGTTGAACAAGCACTTTCTTCCTCTTTGACAAACACTGTAAAACGTTTGCACGTTTTCTGTAAAGGGTGCTCTTGGATATTAAAAAATACAACATTTCCTTTCCTTTACTGCCATAATAAAGGATAATCAGTTTTAGCCAACAGTAAATGTGGCCTCGCGACTACTTTAGGACAAGATTTTTAAAAGAACATAGCCTCCAATATTTCTCTTTTAAGCACCTAAGTAAACGTCCTGATTTTCAGAAGTACTCGGCAGTCAAGAGCTCCTTTGAGAATCTGGTCTCCTGTAGGGTACCATGTTATTCCTAGTGGGAAGCTGAGTGTTGAACACTTCTTTGAAAATCTGGCTGCTTCTTTTAAGGGTCTAACTAAAACTTGAGCAGTTCTGAAAATCTGGCCCCAGTGGTACTAATCACTTCAGCAAATCTGGCCCTGAGTCAGAAAGAGCTAGCTTCAAAGGGTGAAAACTCCACTGGGTTTAGCTTCAGCTGTAAAATTTAATCATGGAGATAGTTTTCCCACACTCTTTCATTTGTTTCTGGGTAAATTCAATATGGGATATAAATGAGGATTTGTGCCTGTTTCAATTGAGAAAGTGTGGTAGGTGATCCCAAATTTTCAGACCCCGAGGTAGACGGGGCTGAAGTTTTCATTTAAATCTAGGTTCCGTGTCTCTAGATGCTCGAGTTGATTCAATTTCAAGTTATATTAATTGACTATAAGGCTCTGAAGAATGCTAAGTACATTTTATGACTTTCTATAATAATAAGCCAGTTAGGTTAATAACCACTGTCATTTAACATCTTGTGAATTAAGAGTTCCATTTTGTTTTGTTTTCAAAAATTTTAAGATTTACCTTAGTTTATGGTTTTAATTCATTTCTCTGGTCTCATGAAAAGCTGATCCTTTCATTGCTATTCACCATCAGCAAATGAAGGTTTGAGGCTTGTTTTGATCCTGGAGTTATCCATGTCCTTCCATTACTGTGCATGCTTGGGGAACATCTTCACCGTTCAAAGAGGTGCACAAGCACTGCCTGGCTCTAGCAGAAAGCTTTCTCCCAGGTCCCACTGACTCTCTGGGGATTTAGGTCACTAAAGCTGCTTGAGAATGCAGGAATAATCTTGTTCCCTTTCTTGTTCTGGCAAAAATCATCTTCCTTGTGTATCCTGCTTTAAGCAGATTTCTTCCTTTTTGTGTGTGTGTGGCTAGCATTGCAAATGATGCATTAATGTTTTTTCCTTTAAGAAGCAGAGGATGAGGTGAATTTATTAAGGAGCCTAAAGCTTTTACATAGAGCCCAAGTGATGCAAATTGCTTCACTTGGTTATAACCTTGCAAAGCCAGAGCCTTGCTGTGGCTTCGTGTACCCAGGACCTGCAGACATGAAACAGCCAGTATGACAGGCACTTAGATGAGCACAGAGTAAAAGGGCCTTTCACCAGCTTTAGGTTTAGAGTTTTTTCTTGTAATCGGTTGTACACCTGGAGAAAAGATGAGGAGAAGCCTGCTGCTTTGAGGAGAAGCCCCTCGAATTCACTCTTTTTGATTAGGTTCCTTTATGACAGAGTCACGACATGGTTATGTGGGCCACTGAGCGAGCGCAGTGCAAGCATGAAAAAATTTGTAAAGACTTTCAACTCTACAGGGACTTCCATATAGAATAGTGCTGAAATCCATAATGCTCATTGCTGATCTGTTGGATCCAACCACCAACTAGGAGAATTTCCTGCAGCATAAGATTTCTTTCCGTGGGATTTTTTTGCACCTTCCAGTGTTAGGTTAGTAGATCTTCTTATCCCTGCTGCAGCATCTTGCATGTGTGCAGAATTGTGCTCAGTTCCCAGCAGCTTTTCCTATAAGGATCGACGCTTGAGTTTGGGTATTTATAAAAACTGGGGAGGTTAGGGGAGCCGAAGAGGAGGGAAGGCTCAGGCGTGGTTTCAGTGCAGTGCCGTGGCACAGAGCACGCCCTGTCTTACCCGAGGATTTCCCTCCTTCTCGGAGAAGGACAGTGGTGTGCTCATGGGTTTTCTGTTGCTTGGTTTGGGTTTCGTTTGTTTTGGTTAAATTTTTTGAAGGAGATACTTTTTGTTTGTTTGTTTTACTAATTGGCCTTTGTTTTAAAAGACTTTGTGTACTAAGAGAGTTTTGATCAGAACATTTATTGTCCAAATTTTTCTGAAATTTTAGCAGAGAGTTAACACAGCACGTGTATTTCTGAACAATTCACTGTAGGTGCAATAGGAGAGAAAAACCAAGACAGGACAACCCTGATGTGAACTATATGTAAAAGTAAGGTATAAAAAGTATCACAGTATACTTTAGGTTTTTTGCTATGCAATTTTCTTTAATATTAGTAACAGAAGAGCCACAAAAGAAAAAACCCTTTCATTTGAGACTATTGCCTATGTATGCTTTCTGGGTGTCGCAAGAAACCTTGCCCATTAGATTTTAAAACAGTACTTGCAATTGGTCTCACTTTAAAACAGTGCTGCTGGTAGCTTTTGCAATTCTTTATCTCAATTCCTTATGAATTCTCTATCTAAATATTCTCCTGGATTTCCACATTTATGTTGTAGTTCCTAGCTCTGTGATTTTTTCTGTTTGCTACCTCCCTGTTATTCTCATGCTTAGGTTTCATGAAAAAAAGAAAAATTATAATCTGTATTTTGTATTATTTTCATTCTGTTAGCAGTGGAGCCTGGTGACACCCAAGATGTAGAAGTGACAGGTGAAGTTATGCTCAGAACGGTGCTGTAGCGACAGGCTGAAGTTCAGCTCGCTCTGAGGCAGAGCAGGCTGTGCTACCTGGAGTAAATGGCAGGCGATTCTTCCTCATCCTCCGCAGTAAAAGGGAAGTTACTGTGCAGCCTAAACCTGATACCACAGTTATTATCTGGGAAAGGAATAAAAACATTTACAATAAAAATAGCCAATTAAATACCATGTGCCTTCCATTCCCCCAGTATTAACTTTGAGCTGCGTCCCCCAAGCTCCGGCTAGTAATTAGAGTCTCGTGCCAATGTGGAAGCACTGCCTTGCAAAAACCACAAGCGGTACGCGATGTTCGAGGCGCGTTCGGGGTAACCTGCCGCCGAGTTCAGCGGCTCGGCTGACTGCAGCTCCTCCAGGTGACTGCCGGCAGCTCGGGCTGCTGGGAAAAGCAGGACAGACTGAACAAACTGATCTTCATTAGCAGCACTCAGCTAGAGAAACAAGGGCTTAGAGGGAAGGGGCCAGGAGACAAGTTGAGTGGAATTCAAGGCTTTTATTTTATTAGCTGCATAGGGCTCCGTTCTTTCTACAATAAATGAGCTAATTAGAAGTTGGGTATACACAGTGGGAGAAGAGGGAAGAACGAAAGAAATGAGATTTTATTTTAGTATTGATTTTCATATTACCTAAATATAATGTTAGTATTCTAATTTAAATGCTTGATTTGAAATTAACTTGGTAAAAGAGTTAGGACTGCGCTGTGTTGGATGTGGTCTAGATGGGACAGTCTGTTCCTCTGGCTCAAAAGAGATCTGTGATGAGTTAGGTGGAAAAAGTACCAGAGAGTAGTTTGTCTTGCTGTGTGGGTCTTTGGCCCAGTATATAGAGTTACGGATCGCTTCAGTGCTTTGGCCTGCGCAAACCTGCACGTGACACACGCTGGGCGCTGCAGCCCCGGTTTTGGGAGGGGAGGCGTCGCGGCACCTCTGCGCTTGCCCATACCCATCCCATGTAACGGCCACCGGCGCCGGAGCGAGCCCACCACGGCTCGCCTGTCCTCGTCTAGGGACAGGCTGAGGATCGGGCTCGCTCGGTCGCAGTAATCCTTCCTCCCACTGAGCTAGTCTGGGGATATTGCAGCTTCTCATTTTCTATAGACACTTTACTGGGGAAGAGGCACGCTTGTATACTTCCTAATTCCCTACTTATTCCAAAAATAGATCTGTATTTTATATTACTGCCCACTTAACTTAATTTGAACTTTTATTTTGCTTACGTAGTAATGAAATCAGTTTACATAATAATTCTCTTGTTCCCTTGACAGCCCTTATTGCCTAGACATGCTGTTTTTTGTTACCTTACATGAACCATTAATTGGAGTCTGATGTTCTTGGCAGCAGTACAGTCACAAATGACAGTGTCGTACATCTGTGCTTCCTGCGCGAGCGGCTTGACTTCAACATGTGAGCAGAACCTCCAAATCAAATTGGTCTTAGAAAACCCTTTTGGATATAGGTTATTGCTGCAATATACAGGAAAATAAACAGCTCTTTGAAAAGTAATTTTCCCAAAATATCACTGGGAGTCTCTTTTTAGATGCCCAGGTGATAATTCTTTCTAGATTATTCTCTACACTTTTCTGAGGCAAAATACCAGTTTATGCTTCGCAGCTGTATGCCACTGAGTGCAAGAGGGTCCTGATCCGTGGCCAGGCCTCCAGGATATAACAATTATAGCAACAAGATATCCACACGACTGCTGCTCCAGTGTGCAAATTTTTACTCTTCATTTCATCTAACTACAAAACAATGTGACAGTTATTGCTGGAGTCAAGGCATTAGTTGTTTAGCTGCAAAATATAGGGAAGTCACCTCCTTACAAAGTAGAAAACGTGTCTGTAGCAGGAGGTTCTTACAGAGAGCTGCCAGTGCTGGTTTTGCCCACCAGGATTTGCTCTCAGCAGAGTTTGGCATTACATGAAGCACCAGTGTCCTTATTTCAGACCTGTCACCTTCTATGTGTACATGTGTGTGTGGGGGGGGGGTGTCAGTGATTTAAAAAAACCACCTCTTTTGTCCTAGTTTTTGTAAACAACCTAAGTCGACTGACAGCTGAGGAGAAGTGTTGGCTGCCCCACCTGATGGACACGGTAGCCACGGGGATGAGCGCAGGTGCCTCAGAAGTTGGTGCTCCCATGGGATGCTGGAGCCGTGCTTTCATGTACATTTTAAGCCAGCAGTTTTGTCCAAGGAGAAGTTGTGTCATCTCCCCAGCTTGGTGGCCCTCTCCCTTCCCCACACTGCTCTTGCTTTGAGCAGCATGAGTTTTCCTACAGCCTCGCGGTGAGACGGGCTGGACTTGTTCTCTGCTGCAATGTACATGCAGACGCATACACGAGATAGCCAGAAATTCAGTCTGCCATCTCCCGTCGCACACCTCTTGTAGTCAGCACCTTGCTAGCCCCCGTTAAAGGGAGTGGAGTCCCCTCAAGCTCACCAGCTGGCGTCCCACTTCAAAACGCGGAGCAGTGTTACCTTTTTTCTAAAGACTCTTTTATGCAAGAAATGCAGCCACTACCATTTCCATAGGAACTTCAGTGTCCCCAAAGTCCAAAAGTCTGGAGGTGAAGCCAAGAGCTGACACAGCCTAGAGCTGAGTCAGGACTGGGGCAATGTCAGAAATGCTTTGTTTCTAAATTGCTTCTAGAGCAGTTAAAATAGTAGTTTTTGGGGAGCCAGAATATTTGGGTGCCTCAGGGACCCTGCCCTTCATCATTGACTGCAGAGGAAGACCACACTTGTGAAAGAGGTTTCCAAATGTGACTCCCCTGGTTTTGCCCATTGCTGGCAAACATGCTATTAGCATCTTGGACGAAGCACTTAAAGCAGAATCAGACCATGAGCAGCCCAGGCAAAACGTCTACGTGTTACTTTAATGGCTGTACATAGATATATGAAGTGGGCATCGAGGCTTGATCATCACACCTGGTGTTAAACCTCATTTGTTTTAAGCACAAGCAAAAAATGCACATTTGGTGCCAGCGCTGCCTTCAGAGGATGTTTGCTGTTGTTTGCCTCACTGTGCATTAGTCTTTCTAGCATCTGTCTTGGATTGACTGCCTAAGAAAGGGAGTTTACAAATAGAATTGAAGAGAAGTATACTTAAAAGCCAAATATGGGTTATTTGTTGTAAAGCAGCCGATAGATACTTGGCAACACACCAAAAGGTCCAGACACTAATCTAATTGTTTACAGCTCATGGAGAGATTAATCCACAAGATTGGATGCCCTCATTTCCTTTACGCATTACAATGAATGTGGAAGATGCCAAACCCCATGGGGCAGCAGCAAAAAGAAAAATTGCTCCATTTCAGTGCAGTTATTGTTTCAAGTGTAGAAATATATTGATTCCCTTTCATTTTTGATAAGAATATAAATGCAGAGTGCCTTGGTTAATATCAGAGCATTCTTGTTTCCTAACTTCAGTAAGACAAAATTGTGCTCTCCAATTTTAGTATAGTATAAAGAATAATCTCAAAATCCTGTGCAAAAACTCAGATCAAACATGTGAATAAAATGTATCAAATATACAATGCAAACTGTCAGACTACAGTTGGTAAATCCCACTGGCCTGGTTTGCAAGGGCACCAAGAGCTGCAAACGCATCTCTGCAAAGTGGGCCCACCTATGGGTGGATGTCTGAGCCGGTTAGCTCCAAAAATCTTGGCTGCTGTAGGATATTGTGCACTGGAACAGAATAAGCTCTCTGAAGGGGAAAAAAAGAAGCCAGGATACCTGGGGTGACCAGTGAGAACAAAGCAAACGCTGTGGAGCAGCTATTGCAAGCAGCGTTTCTGTGAAATAGGCTTTCTCCAAACTGCAAGTGGAGCTCGAGAGCAAATAGTGCTATTGGCTTATACACATTTTGAAGGGGGGATGATGCGGTAAGAATTAAAACACGGCTGATCCGCAGGGTGGTCACCCACTGCCACCCCGCACACTGGTATGGATGAGAGGAGGGAGGGAGGGAGGGAAGGAGGGAGCCTCCACACCGGGACGGCAATGGGCAACACGCTTCATCCTGGAGAAAGGGAGCATTTCTTCCCACTGGTACCAGTCACGGTGCTAGGGCTTCTGAAAGGAGTCCCCCTCCTATGGGCAAGGAAAATTACCATGACTTTGGCCATAAGAGCTACCTGGAGACCAGTGTTTTCGGTAAATGAAGTCTTGATCTTGCAAACCTGCTGGCCTTTAACTCACTGGCTGCAGCAAAAGTGTTTTCATGCATGAAGTGAAGGGTGTCTACATGCTTGCAGGCTGGCAGGCCTGTGGTCTGTTTACTGGTCATCATATTTTGTTGATGAAATTATGCTACAGTTGCAAAGGATTTCTAAAAGCTAATGGGATTGAGATATATTTATTCAGATGTTGCAATACCTGGCACATTTGGGGGGAAGAAAATTAATATCCTGAACTAGTCTTTGCAAGGTTTCTAATTCCTTGACTAAGCATGTCCTCATATATCATTTTACTTTACCAGCTTTTGGGAAGGAGAATGTTTTGCTAGTTGGGACTTGTTTTGACTTAGTTTTTAATAATATTAGTCAGCACCACGTTGCCTGAAAGTCTGAATCTGACAAAAGTTTAGTTTTAAATGGGCTGCTTTTATGAGGTCATGTGTAGACTCATTGCTCCTGAATCAAGATCATAAATGTGTGATTTTAATAACATGCAGTGAGAATAAACATTTGCATATCCGTGGAGAAAGTGTGCTCCACTGCATAGTTCAGCTATTTCAGTCATGATGCAGAGGGTGCATTTCAAGACTTGCAGGTCCCTTAAAATATTATACTAGGAACTTTGGAGGGGAGGCTACAGAAAAAAATAATGTACATTTTTGTTTTTTTCCCTAAAGAAATACTTCTTACATGGTAAAGAGTGACAGTACCAAGTATCTCTAAAGCCAGAATTTCTGCCGTGCAAAAACAGTTTGGCGGTTGAGTTTAAAGCCAGTAATCACTGTATATGAAAGCTAAATGAGCATGATGAGACAGAGATAACTGTACAGCACAATTCCAGTTAGGTTTCGTATCTTGGGCATCTTGTGGAGCAATCAGTGTAGGAGGGTTGTGATGGAGGGTCAGCCACGGGTTGAGTTCCTGCAGTCAGAACAGATGTTTCTCTCGCAGGGAGTCGAGCGCATCGACCTGCCAGGGCTCAGGAGCCTGCGAACAGCCCGGACGCTGGAGGCGGGCATGGTACTCACCATCGAACCGGGCATCTACTTCATCGACCACCTCTTGGACCAGGCCCTCCACGAGCCCACGCAGTCTTGTTTCATCAACAACGACGTCCTGCAACGCTTCAGAGGATTTGGCGGGGTGAGTAACTCTTGACCGGGTAGTTTTCTGAAACGGCTTTTCTGCTTGTTTGTCCTTACTGCATACTTGAGAGGAAATCTTTCAAAAGTTGTGTCACGCATAAGGCTGTTCCTGAAACAGCACTTTGGGCCATTTCACCCTGCAGACAAAATGGGGCGTTTTGTTGTTTTAAATGCAGTTTTAAACCTGACTTACCTAATTAACAAAAGATACATATTTTTCCATTGATTGAAATACCTTCTGCCAACACCCTACCGTTACGTGCCAGGTAGATGTTTTGTCTTTGTGCAAAACGTGTTATGAAACTGGAGCCTGAGATTCATATTCCAGAGGTAGCTTCCTTGCAGCAGCAAGTCAGGCAGGTGCTCCTGCCTAGGTCAGAAGAAGAGCCTTGTGCTGTTTAAGTCACCGTGGCATTAGAGAAAAGCAGGAACAGTTGTTCAGAGTGGCACGACACCTGTGAGTGTAAAGTCTTCCCTGTTTTGCAAAGGCATGGCCAGGGGTCCTCGTGAGCCCTCCGCTCCAGGTGGCACGCTGCAGGGCTTATGCAGCCGCGTGCACGTGGAGAGGTCGGCCAGCTCGGGAGAGAAGGGCAATCTGAATGGCCTCTTCTGCTTGGACAGCTGCCATGTCCGGGAAGAAGCCCCGTCCCTCCGCGTTCTCCAGAGCACACTTCCCCTTCAAAGCCACCACCCGAGCCGAGTGCTTGGAAGCCTGGTAGCTTCCAGCGGGTTTTGGTTTTCGTAGCACCGGCATCCGGAGGGTGCCCCATGGATCTCCGAGCTCCCAGATTCGCACACCAGGGGGATAACGCAGGCAACTGGGATACCCTATCCTTCATCCAGCTTCTGTGCTCAGGCCCGACACGGCGAGCAATTACTGGCAACGGTGGTGATTTTCTGGTATGAAAAGTCACTCATTAGGAATTGTCTGCTGCTGCCATCGACTAATTTATTGCTGTAGACCAGCCGTGAGAGGGAAATTACTGTAGCACTCTTGGTCTGAGTGCCGTTGAGCCCCAAAAGACACGTTGTGCAAGCCATCACCAGCCATGCGAGTCAGCCAGGCTCCTGCACAGCCGCCCAATCCAGCCTGTGCAATCTTATCGAGAGACCTGGGACTTTACCCTCTGCGGTGTTTAATTCACTACTGAGGCTTGGGCCGTTATCTGTCCCTGTGCTGTTTCTTTATCAAGGCTTCCAGCCAGCCAGCTGCGATACGGATGAACAGCGGGCAGTTAACTCTGCGTTTGCTAGCTCTGAGACTGTTATGTATATGGCATCACACGCTGAGACATATTTTAAAGGAACACTGTAAATGCACTTGTGTAGCTTAACGCCACTTGAAAAGAGGTTTAACTGTTTTCACTTATCTTGCAAGCCGTCCGTGGGAGTTATTCGGTAGTTAGACTGATTCCTGGTGAGCTTTCACGGGAATTCCTCATGGCCTGGAAGTGCCCAGGGAAGCCCACCGGTTTTCCATGCGGTGCCACCAACACCCCCGCCAGCTCTGCCGGCTGGAGGCAGGCGTGTGGCTCACCCAGGGGCTCCGCGTTGGGAACGAGCTGCTGGATCGGGCGCTTTTGTGCCAGAGGTTTCCTACAAAGTCTAACTTTCCCCTGTTTTTTGCTTAGCTTCCTGTAAGGATGACTTGTAAGCAGAGCTAGCCAACAAACTTTGCTGAAAGGGGGAGCTGCCCAAAAAGGATTGAGCAAAAACCTGAATCTCTGATCCCCCTGTGAACAATACATTTTCCTTAAAAGAAAAATAATAATACGTGCACACTCTGAGCCAGATGTTGTCACTTGATTTTGTCCCAGAAAAGACTTGAAACAAAGTTTGAAACTGAAGTACATCTGAATTCTACAAAAAAAGCTGAATTACAGTGCAATCAAAATAAATTTGACCATCTTTACAGTTCTAACTTGATCCTGCATAAGTAGAAGATGTAATTTGTACTGTTTAGAGTGCTTAGTTATCTGCATTCTGGTTCATTTTAATTTATCTAGAATTAATGAATATTTCTTTCAAATATACATGAGAAAACTTCCTCTATATGATTAAAAAAGATCTTAGCCCAGTGTTTCTACTGTCAAATATTGACAGTACAAGTGTTAGTATTGGTATCAGTTCTAGCTGAAGAGCTCACTAATTTCATGTCCAATCTTACTTCATAAGATTTAAGTTTAAAAGAAAAATCCATTCTAAAAATGGAAATAAATAGTCCATTTCCCTCTGCAGAGCTCAGCACTAATTAAAGTGCTCTTAATTTGGTTTAGTTTAATTCACTTCAAAAATGAATTTAGATTAACCAAGGTAACACCACTGTAGTTCTGAGTAAGACTGTCCACACAGGGAAGCTGTGGATTTTAATGAGTTCACCTGGAATTCATGTCTTTTGTAGGTTTAGGTTAATTTTTCTCACTGCGACAAGTCTCTACATTAAGAACAGAAGTGTTTGTGCCAAAAAAAAAAAAGACTGTAGCCATGTGTTGTAATTTATGCTGCTCAGTATTAGCCATAAAGAGACGGTGAAAGCTGCAAGGGAAAAAAGAATGAGCGAAAACGTGAGGTTTCCTTCACCGCTTCTTGCTTGCTGGCGCCGTTCTCCGGTGCGAGATCGGGTGCCCCAGCACGGTTTGTGCACGTGTTCAAGACCGGCATCGAGGCAGCTCTGCGTTTCTGCCTACATGCAACACAAACACCAGGCTTTGCAGCTGAAACTAGGGCTCAGAGACCTGATAATTTGGCTCGTTATCAAACACGGTGAAATATGGGGCCCCCGGTGCGAGGCAAGCGGTCAGGCTGTGCGGTTCGGCATGTGGCCGAAACCCATACGGTTGAGAGTGCCATTCCCTGGCCCTTTGCAAGCCTCCTGTGCCGATTTGGGGAAGTCGCTCACATGTACTTCAGCTCTTGGTCTGTAAAACTAAAACCCAGTTCACTGAGGGCATGAACCGTGTGGGGTGAGGGCTGTCTGTGGGCTGGTGGGGCGCCAAATCCACCACATCACCGCTCGGCCGGGCAGTGCAAGCGCCCTGGTAATGCCTTAGCAGCGATGTGCAAGGAGAGGTGTGTGTACAGCTGTATGTGCGGCTCCGGAAAAGCATCCAATCCCCAGGGAAGAGGAAATACCAGCTCCCAGTGCTGCCCTTTAGGGGCTCCATTCTTCAGAAGCCGATTGCTGATTCATGCAGCTCATAGGATGTTTTCTCACAGACTCAGTAAAACCATTCAATCTTTTTGTGGGCTAAAATACTCAGTCTCTGTTTAGGCTTTATTTTGCCCCAGGATTTGTAGAACTGGTGCTAGAATTAACATGCGAAAACTCTATGTGACTTAGAGAAAATGCAACTAAATTTTAAATATATTACCTTATTTTATTTGCAGATTTTTCTCATTTAAAAGTTAAATAGCTTCACAAAACCCAGGACCTTGAAGACATGATAATATTATCATACAATTTTTCAAAACAATAGGACTTTCCTTATTCAGGAACAAAGGTTAAACCAAATAAAAAGCAGAAAATATTTCCCCTTTTGCATCTCTGAAAGGATATTTCATTGCTTCTACCTTTGGCTCACAGAGCCACGCAGTTGTCTTTGTCCTTATTTTCATTTTGCATTAGGTTGAGCTCCATTTCTAGGTTTTGTGGTGAATGTGTGTTGTGGAATGAAATAGTTTACTAGGCAATAAACATAATAATGCTCATTTGCTTTTTAACATTTCATTTTATGCAGCAGTAATAATGCTACTCAAAGCATATTTTGGAAAAGTTTTTACAGAAAAGCAGTTGTCATAATGAAATATATAGCTTGCTTTAAAGTTGTTGCAAGAGGAGTGATAGTTGTAGGCAACCCCAAAACAGCTACTCCTTTAACCCTTTTCTCTTAAGTTGTCTAATTAATATAATTAGGTTAAACTAAGAGCAGTTGTTTCCAGCCTGTATTTAGCTTGTAGTTTATTGCTGCTTTCTGAGCTTTGATGAAGGGATTGTGTGCCTCAAGCTTCTTTTTCCAGTCATATCAGTTGATCTAATGAAATACATGGCCTCACCCTACAAATCTGGATTCTCTTTTGTAAATGTTTATACGTAGACCTTTAAAATAAAGTGTGCCTGACGTGAGGACTTCCTGCTGAATGAGAAAAGGGAAGACTGGCAGGATGGGATAAGAGAGTCCAGTGTAGCACAGAGGCTGTTAGCCTCTACACAAAACATCTCGATGTTACCGTTCCGTGTGACACAGGAACAGGCAAGTGTCAGCTGGTTCCCCAGTCCTGCAAAGTCCTTGAAGCAGACAGAAGCGCGTTAATTTATTTAGTATGATGGCATGGTGGACCACATCCTGACATCATTCTCCAGGCAGGTCTCCTGCTTTCCACAGCCATGCTCAAACAAACGATCAGTAGATTAAAATAAGGAGACCTGTCTCCACCAGTGGTCTTTTTTAATCACATCTGGGATCTGTCATAGTGCTAATCTGGACTGCTTGATTGGCCAACACTGTTTCTTGATTCTCAAAAGCCTTTTGTATATATCATCATCCGAAAGAAATGAATGAGTGCTACAAGCCCTTCTCTGGGAAGATAACACAAGAGCCCTGGGGAGCGTGACTGTATTAGTAAGTCAGGACAAAGTGCGAGGCTGTATATATAGCTGACAAGAGCCTTGGTATTTAACTCCTATGTTGTCCTGGGCTGTGCCCACACGGCTCTGCTTTGGGACAGAGTTGGGTCCACTGAGTCAAGCCATGTGATGGGCGGCTGTTGGTGTTAGGCCGTTGTGCAATCAGATCTATCCAAATAGATCATGCTATTGCCCTTGATAAGAAACAGGCATCTTAGGGACAGCGCTGACATTCCTGGCCACTTTGCTGTTGCAGGAGCGCTTCTGAAAAATGCCATTTTGTGCAGAAAAAGCAAAGCCTTCCCGAGGGTGTTTGCAGAGAGCCCCTGAAAGGCGCTCGTGCAGCCGGAGGCCTCGCATCTCCGTTTGCTGTTGCTTTAAGCTGTGCCGGATTCCAGCCCCCTTTGTGGAGCCCTGAAATGAGCAGTGCCGAACAAAGAGCCTGAAAACAGGGACAGCTCTGAGAGCCAGTTTCATAACAACTGTCCCCACTGGGAACGGCAGTCCCGCGTCAGCGAGCCTTGCCAGTCAGATCCAGCATCTTTTGTCCATTTGGACAGCAGACAAGATCAAATGCCGGGCTCTCCTGTGGGGAAGGTTTTGCAGGTCCTCTGAAGAGTCTTCTTGTTGCTGGTGCGTTTGAGCTTGGTGTGAAGCCTAGAGGGCATGCATAAAAAGGGCAAATGCAAAACTTTCCCCTTCCCTTGAAAACCTGTATTCCTTTGCACTCATGTTGCTGTTAAGCAGAGGGAGCATATGCACTAGAAGTGGTGAGTCTTTCTTCACATTTCAGCTTAGGTTCCTACAGGCAGAAGCATGGTCTGATTCTGGAGAAAGCTGTCCCAAGAGTGGTCAGTGAGGCACCATGGGAGTAGCAGGTCCAGATGCCTCCAGCCACATCCCATGGACCATGTGGAGCTGCTGACGGAGAGCAGGCTGCTGGTGCGGTGCCAACTCCACTCTTCCCACAGCAGCCCACTGCCCGAGAGGCAGCTAGCAAGGCTTGCTTTCTTCTGCATGGTCTCCGAACAGTCCCTCTCCTGCGTGATCTGTGGCTGCGTGTGGCACTCTGAGCTCATGGGCCTGCCCAGCCCTCCTCTGCTTGGCAGCTCCCAATCTCCTGGCCTTGACAGTTCCAGCACCTCCCTGTGCTTTTCTCAGTCCAGGTCTATTGCCTCCCCCCTCTGCCAGAATCTCCTTTTCCAGACTCCTCCTCCAGCCCCCATCTTTCTTCGTCCCTTTTTCTCACTGCAAAATTGTCCGTTCCTAGGCTCTAGCCAGTCCCAAAATGACCTTTGCAGCCCAGTTATTTGTCAGTCCCATCTCACCCTGCTGTGTCTCCCCTCCCCCGTCTCCTTCCATCACTCTAACTCCATGTTCTAGCTCGTTCCCAGTCCTGATTTCCTCTTGTGGCCAGTTCCACTTTCTGTCCTTTCCACTGGGCACAGTGTGGACAGACCCCTTGCCCCACGTGCTCTTCTCTCTCCCCGCTGGCCTGGCTCTCCTCTGCTCTGTTTTCAGGGCAGTCACGCTCCTCAAACCTAGCGCCGAAGCACTGGTAGAAAGCATGAGACGTTGAACTGGAGCACAGGAATAATTTTTTTTTTTTTTTTTTTTGGTGCTAATCCTATTCTCTAAGCAGCTGAATGCTCATGGCTGAAATTCTTCTGTAGCAGGTACAGCAGTAAATTTCAGCTCAAATAGGTGACGCTTTGCAAAGCTAGAAATACTTGGGACAAGATCCTTTCCATAGGAAGAGTTCGCTAACATTTGTGCTTCCCACACCACAGCTGTGCCAGCTCTGTGTTCGTTGCTGTGCTTGCTGGTGGGATGCTTTGGCTTTTACCGTGCCACCGGGTCTGCTCCATGGGTTCCTGCATTTCTACACGACTCCCCTGGTGCCGGTGGGTTTTCGGCAGGGCCAGGTCTGTCCAGGCGTGTTGTGCTCGGGTCTCAGACCGGCGACGCTCTTTGCAGTGCCGCAGTGGTGGTGAATCCTTGGCTTATTATTCATTCAACTGGCCAAATTCGAAGCAATTAATCAAAAAAACCCACCCTGTAAAAGTCGTTTGAGTGCATAGACTTGTTCCCCCTGTGTTGCCCATCTCCCCTTCTGCAGCAACGCGTGGGCCTGGCAGAATATACTGAGGGCGAGGAGACTTGCAGCTTTCAAATTTACAGCTGTCCAAATCAAATGTGTGAACTCAGTGGAGTTTGTTTGTTTAATTCTGCTTTATAATACACTTAACTTGATACCAAGTAGAAGAAATAATCTGGCAAAGACATCATTAAACAGTTTAATAAGGACTGGATGACTCATTTTGTTTGAACAAATGGATTATTTTGCAATCAGACGTACAAATGTTAACCAGCTTTATTTTTAGCTGAAAATGTCAAGAGGTCAGAAACAATTAAAGCAACTGTAAGGTGGGAGTCCCCAGAGTTTGTGTTCTCTTGGATTTACACCTTACTAAAATTGCTTTTATTACAGCTTAGCGACTTACTAACATTTTTCTGATAAGATAACGGGAAATGACTATGTAGGCACATTTACTAGTAAGAAGAGATTAGAGTCAAACAGAAATGGAACATACTTTTCATTTTAACAGAACAAGAGCTGGAAAAACTGAGAGGACATGCTTTTCTCTTGCGTGATTGAAAACATAGTGATTGTATTTTAAAAGGAATGTCTGACCTGCCTAGTACTTTCTCATCAGCTCAAAATTCTGTGTTTAGAGTATCCACTACAAGCTATTTCATGTTACAGTTCCTGCTTTGAGAGTTAATTGTATTTAGAGGAAAGAGAATGTGATTTTTAAGCGCAAAGCCTGCAGCTCAGCAACAGGACTGCTTTGCGTGCAGGCACTTCGGGCGTTAGTAAGACACCAGCACCACGGTCGGATCTGTCCCTAACAAGCTGTGCACTAGCGAGACTGGTGGCAAATCCAAGGGAAAATGTTTCTTTGGCTGCTCCTGCTGGCCAGGGCATATCGGTAACTGAGTGTTCTCTGTGACAGGTCCGAATCGAGGATGACATTGCGGTGACGGCCACTGGAATGGAGCTGCTGACGTGCGTCCCACGTACCGTTGAAGAAATAGAGGCTTTCATGGCAGAAGGCCAGAGCAGTGCCAAGTCATTTGACTGCTCATCCAGCCAAAAGCAGTAAACGTCAGGATGGTACTTACTGTCTCACGCTAATCAGTCATCGTTTTGATTTAACGTTGCAGCATATAAAATAAAGTGTATCCAATTCTTAATAGCAAGAGAAGCAGGCAGGCTATTAGCTGGAATGATTCATTCACTAAAAATGAAGGTAGAAAGCTTTGGCACTAGATATCCAGGTAACTCAAATGTTGCTGCTTGCAATCAGCAGTTTACATTATGAAGTGCCAGCTAAATAACCTTGCTGCATTATCAGCGGGGCTTATACTCCTTCCAAATCTCAGCTCATCTTTCTTCCAATAAAATCTAAATTTTGATGATAAGGACTCTTTAAAATACCAAATGTATTAGCTGAATGCTGTCAACAATTGTTACAATCTAAGTCCTTTTTCTAAACTTCAGCACAAATATCACAAAAAAGAAAGTAAAAATCTCAGCTGTTCTCAGTGGACATAATGACACATATCTTTCTTATGGATCTTATTTCAATATTGATGGAGTAAGCAGAATCAGATTTTTATTAAAATTTATTCTTGGCATCATTTGTGCTCACAACTTCGTGTTCATTATGTTCTTCCGCTCCCTATTCCTGCTTCTTTATCTGACCTTTCTACCAATTCATGCTCTGAAAACTTTGACCCTTCATTAGCCAGATTTTTCTGCTCTGGGTAGTGAGTGTGCTGATCCTTCACACACAGCCCACGGCCTATTAGATTTGTACATCTACTTGTCCCTTAAAAATGTAGATTATTGTGGTGTTCAGGAGAGCTGTAAAAATTGCAAGAAGAGAGTATCTTTGGTGCAGGTCTCAGGGTCATTCAGCAGAATATGCTCTGCAGAATGATAGAGTTATTTTTAACTGTCCAGTGTTAGCAGGTGCAGAATTAAATCACGTAAATTTTATTTGGATACACCACAACTATATTGATAATGATCACAGAATGATTTTTCCATTCATTCAAGAATCAAATTACCCAGAGAAGCCTTTCTTTACTGTATTTACTGTAAGTGTTCATCAGCCTGCAGGAGAATAAATACATTTCTTGCATCATAAAATAGTCCTAGTTGCTGTAACTACATGAAAATAATTTTGCTTACTTTATGAATGCATCACAACTCCACTCAGTCTTCAGGCTCCTTTGCCTGTTTGTGTGCGTGTGCCATGCTTCGTAGTCCAGCTGATGTGTTTGCCACCGATGCACCTTCCCCCTGAACGCTGCCTCTGCCGTGTTGCAGACGAAGTCACAGCAGTGCATTAGGACCTTTCTGCACCTCACCACCGGCCGTACGAGGATTATCCCCACGCGAAGGGCTCTGCTGACTTTATCTGCTCAGCAGCTCTGCTGCCTTGCCCATATTCTGACACTGGTGCCCTGTGAGCTCGGACAGGGTCCAGCAGCTTGCAAACTACTGCGGTGGCCCTCACCTGGGCCGGCCTGGATTTGGGTCTGAAATAATGTCTTTCAGAATTGTTAAGGGGGTTGCTCTGTGCAGATTGCTAATTAGGTTGACCAGTGCGACAAGAACTTGCTCTTTGTTGTTCTTTATTTCTAACTGCTAAGTGACCCACTGCCAAATAGGAAACTTTGCATGTTGGAGACTAAAGAAGCAACATTGTGAAATAATCCAGTGGACTTTACTCCTCATGTTTGATGTCACTTTATTAAAAAATGAATCTACTTTTTTTTTGTAGCAGTTACTTGGCTGTGGTTTGCAAGAGGTAAGTGAGGGAGGTCTTGATTGACAAGAGGAAGAGTGCTGAGGGGAGGATGGGAGATGAGCAGGTTTTATCCATGACTGTGCTAGTGCTTCCTTTTGTGGTGACTGAAGGGCTTGTACCCCTGAACTGTAGTGCTTGTGCAAAAGACATCGGGCCTTGCTTTGGTAACCTTGCAGATACATGAACACAAAAACCTCTTGGCACTGCTCCAGGCTCATCTCCCTCCTAAGACTCTGGAGATTTATTCAGTGCAAGACTGTGCTCATGGCCTCAGCCTCAATCCCTCTGAGTCAAAGTACATTGGTGTAGCACGCTCTGAACACACCCATGAGATCGCACACTGCTTTGGGCACTCCGAAACCTGCAGTTGCTTTGGTTCAATAGCTGTTACTATTTTGAAGTAACCCTTCACAGATTTTTAAAAAAAAAGAGTTTTGGAATTGTTTCAATTAAGCTGTAACCCAAGTCTAGTTAATAGGCCTTTCCCTGCCTATGATTAATCTTGGCAAATATTGGTCTCTACTGCAGCAAAACAGGTCGAGCAATCTGGCAGTCTGCAGGAGGCAGAACTGGTTCTGCTTCGACATGTACCAGCGAAGACAACCTGCGAGGAGCTCTGGAGGGAAAAAGCACGCACTCTTATAACAAGCTTCTCTTTGGTAATGCTTGCCTGAGAAGTGGATGTGTTTCAGCCTGGGATGGTACACTGTCTCCGATTTTTCCTTCATATCCAGGCCAGTGACTATAAAATTCATCCTTCCTTCCAGAGTTCTGTTCTATAATTATGGTAATTTTTATCCACTTAAAGCAAAAAGTGAATTAGAATATATTTTTCTAAATTAGCATCTGTAGGGCAGGCAGCAGGAAAGCATGTCTTTAAAAAAAAGGCAAAATGATATTTAATGCACTTAAAATGTATTAGTGTATATGTGTGGGGAGACAGGTTATGACAAACTTTTTTTGGCTTCACTAGGTGTTTTTTAGGCTGTTAGCTATCATGTTTTCCCAAATGCCTTGTCTCCCTACTGCAAACACACTCAAATAGTGCTGCACCAAAATAACAGAAAGAGTGCATTATGTTGAGCAAGGCTGTGTATTTAAAAAGGTCCAAATCACTTCTGAACTGATATATTTAAATTGCTTCAGCTCCCTAGGGCTGGATGCACTCTGGATTTATCTATCTATCTGCTATGCAAATTATGCTGCTGCGGCTACACTGGTATAATTAAAGTGGTAGAGCCTCCTAGTGCTCATGGAAGTTATAGAGTAGACAAGTTCTTTTACTGGTACGGTAAGAGAATGGGAATAAGGTTTACTGGTGAAACGCACCGTGCTGTATGTCTCTCTTGTGGTGATAGGTGCTGTATTCTGTCAGACAGTGGTTGCTATTAAGAAAACTGTGTCTAAAGGAAAACCCTAGCTTTTATAGGCACACAGAGAGATTTTTTTATGTCGGTGCATTACTCCATCCTTTGCTTAGGAAGAAGTTAATTCATTACAGACGTTCTCTGGTGGCTTTACGGTGGAGGGGTAAGGCTGCGGCATTTTGCAGGCACGCAGTCTGGGTGCTGCAGCTTGGAGCAAGCCTCTCCTCTACCTTTGATCCGAGGGGGTCTGAGACAGTGATTCTGCCAGAAGGCTGGAGGGGCTTTAGAGTAATAGATTCATGCCTGTCTTGCAACCCACCTCCCACTGAGGGGAGATTTAAAATAAGTTGTTATAGTCTTGGATCAGTAGGTTCACATTCTGAAAGTGATGTGCTGCACGCGGCCTGTACGCTTCCCTAGGCACACAATGCAAGTGCATAGACTGCTAAGCCAGAAAAGTCACTGTGCAAACAAATGACTTCTCATAATGCAGAGATTTTTTTTTAACAAGAGAGGATTGGAATCAATGCTGTCAGGAGTAACAAGTAGAAAAGTTAGCCCTCCAGGAGCATCAGGAATTCCTGCATTTCCATCAAAGACTCTTACTCCCAATCGAGATAGATAGCTCACTTTCACCAAAATCGGAAAAAGATACCAGAGAGAGTTAGAGCCTCTGTCCCGGTTATCAGGAGATAATCCCACATTAACCTATCAAGTCAACGACAGGACAACAGAGCCATATAGCCCCAATTCACAGAGGAAATAAGCAGGGATAAGCCTAGCTCCTGCCTTTCACACCAGTGTTGGCACACAGTGAACAAATGAGAGGTTTTCAGATCATCTTTTCTCTTTGGTATTTTTTTTTCTCCAATCATAACCTTTTCAGTGCAATATTCTTTCAGGAAAGGTAGATGCAGGTCTTAAATTACTTTTTTGTGTGTGTGTGAAATTGGGACTTCAGCCCAAGCTGTAGTAAGTGTCTGAATCTTTTTCCACTGAGTAAAAACCTGAGGGGAGGACAGGAATGGAGACAGTCTCACTGATTTCTCAAAAAAGATACCTAGGAGGTGGACACTTCTGCCTTTGAGGGAAAGGGAAAAGGGACAGGAAAAATAAGGCCAGCATTAGAGGCAAAATGTTTTTATTAGCTTCTGTTATTTCAACCTTGCCTACTTAAGCTGCAGCTAGAACCAAAAAACACTTCTTTGTAAAAAGACTACCATAATCCAAAACAGTCCATAAAAGTCTTCCACATGTAATTACCTTTGTATTAAAAATTTAAATTCAAAATGAACTTTTGGAGGCTTTATTTTCTAACAGCATCTTCACAGAGCTATTATCCAAGTTCTCTTCCTAAGTACAGATATAATGCAAACAAGCATCCTACAAAATAATCTATGGAAAAAGGTAGTGTGGGAGGGAAATTAAGACAGTGTAATAATCCACTAGCCAGACGCACAGGTTAAATGTAACACAACCATACCATCAATGAAATATTTAAAAATGAAAATAAATTAAGGTTACATCAAACTTCCTGCTTTACTTTTATTGTTTAAATCCTCAATATAGTACATACCACTGCATTATGGATCATGGCAAAGACTTATTACTAGCATTTAAAAATTGCTATAGAAAAAGTTCTATGAAAATAAGACAAGACTGAAGATACTCCTTCACACAACTCTATGATGGCTATAGAAGTTCTGCTGAATCAATTATTCAGACCAGGGCCATTTATTTTTAAAATCACTTTGGACTTCTGTAAGATCTTTGTTGCAAATCTGAACAGCCATGAAAATGGAAACGAATGAGCAGTGATCCATATATTCTGACTGAACAGACGCTGCATTACCCCTTTCATCGCTTAACCAAGCTGCACACATTTTGTTCTCCCTGATACCTGCACCTTGGCAAGAATGCAATTTTGCAGAGCAGTTTTTTGGTAGCATTTTGACATTTTCTGAAAACCAAAATCATGTTCTCTTAAGGCCCCAGAGTTACTAGGTGAACAATGTCAACACATGATAGGCTTGAAAGGCTTTCTCAGTGTGCTACTTTACCCCTTATACATGATGCTTCAGACTATCAATTGCAGTTTGGAAGCCAACTGCCTGTATATGTCATCATACTATACTGCTATTTTTCTAAAAAACGTTAGTAAGCATCCCAGCTCACTATTACTACACCCTCCCCATTAACTATAACTGGGTAAGAAGGACCTAAATGGTGCTTTACAGGACTTGCTCTACAGATTTAAAGTAGTCCACCAAACAAGAAAGCAAACTCCCTCTACAGCCTTTGCAGTTTTGTAATATGTAATGGAAAAAAACAAAAGGCTTAAATACATTAAAAGGTACTTAAAAGACATTTCATCCAATTATCAGTCACTGATACTACAGTGAACCATCCTGCTGGATTCCTCTCATTATGCAAGATATAAGAAGGTAAGTGAACATTTCTGTGGAAATGCTATTCCTCTAATACTAAGCTCCTTGTTGACTCTGAATTTAGATCATCTGCATTTATTAGCCAAACCTTTTAGAGAAGAAAAATATTTAACACTTTAAAACAAGTACTCTAAAATTATGCTTTAGTTGTATCAAATCCTCAGTGTTAAACCTAGAAAGAAAATCTCCACAAAATAATGGTTAAAAGAACAGTTTTTGCTCGGTTACTGCATGGGCAGCACAGACAAGCTGTACTTCTGGAGTTCATTTCATGACAGTGTCTACTGTCCATTGTTTTCTGGATTTGTCGTGGTAGTTTCAGTGCCAACAGGTTGCACATTGTCTGCAAGATTGTGTGCGTGCTCAAGGAACAAGTCTTTCAGTACACTCAGCTCCTTGGTCAGGAGCTTAATTTTTGCCTCCAAACGTTCATTTTCTTCTTTGAGCTGGTTGACCCTCTGCAGCGTGTCTTGTGCTTTTTGCTTGCTTTTTAACCGGCTCTTTTTCACTGCCATGTTGTTTCGCTCTCTGCGCTGGCGATACTCATCGCTGTTTCTATCCACAAAGGAATTCTTCTTTCCCTGCTTGCTTGGAGGCACGGCTTTGCCTCCGCCACCAGGACTCACAGGCACCAACTGGGGAACCTGCTGCAAACCACTGGCGTGTGCTTGGGTGTGAATCACGCTTACTCCATTCGCATCTGTTGCCGTGTTCTGCTGGGATGTCTTGCTCATTTGGACAGGCTCTTCTTTAACACAACAGAATTTATTAGGACACTGAAAACCTTTAAGTTTCTAGAATGTGTTTTCAACAAGTCTTCACATGGATTAAGGACAAGTTGAACCTAGCAGAAAAAAAAAACACTATTAAAGGTGCTGCATTCAGCTACAATCTGGTACATCACTGGCTTTAGCATAAGGTACTGATGGTACAGCTGGCAGTAACACCACTACTATGCTGGAAATGGAAAAGTTGCCAGCTACTGGGAGATTTCAGAAGTCTCTCGAATGTATTTGGATTGGAAGGGACTGTTACTGGGTCATCTAGTCAAGCTGTTTGCATTGTTCACTGGATTTACTCAGTTATTCCAAAGCCATCCCTGATGGATGGGTGTCTAGCCTAGCCTTGAAAATCTCCAGTTTCACAACCTCTGTCTTGGCAACAGGTTTCACTGTCTAACTTTTCCTCCAGTTATATAATTTTCTTAATTTTCAGACTGAATTTTTCCTTCTGCAGCTTAAACCTATTAACAGCCTGACTCTTGACCAACAGGAATATTTGATCCTTGTCCTCTTCAGACTATCCATCTGGGTGTATGCACAGACAAATTCCTCTTTTTTTTTTTTCCTGGAGAATGTGCTCAGACCATCCACCTTTCCTCCTACATCTTACAGCATCCTCCAGTGCTTTTACCTACTCTCTTCTAAGATTGTTTCACCAGGTTTGGGGTTTTTGAAGATTATGTCCAGATTCATGACAGTGCTTTAAGCTCTCACTATTACTGAGTGGAAAAATTAATTCATCAAAGCTAATGTAATTAATTGGACAAAAATATTTTCCATGTTAAATTTTAAAGTGAATTAATATTTATTCTTTCTGAACTTATATATTTAACTAATATCAAAACATGATGAAGTAGCAGAAAAAAAGACTGATATTAGTGCTGCTGCATGCATGCTCTGAAGGCTGTGACAGAGTGATATTAAAGGAACCCCTTCAACCACAAACACAGTAAGACAAGCTAAGCCTGTAATGGTACTGCAGTGAGCAGGCGGGACAGGAAAGTGGGGTTACGGCACCGAGAGAAGCACTACACTGGAAGGAGAGGGGACTGCTGCCACCAGGGGAAGGAACGGAGGGGTCACAGCTGGCTTGCTTACAAACTATCTTCCCCTGCTGTAGCTTCCAGGCTCTTGCCCCAGTCACTGTCTGCTCTCCTCTCCAGCAGGCGACCAGGACTGCAGAGCAGGACATCCTCTCACCTGACTTGAGTTCTCCCAGCACTGAGGGTCAGCCTGCTCCTGCCCCACTGGTGGTACAGGTACAGGGAGGGCTCCCCCACAGCTGCTGCTGGGACACGGCCCTGCCAAGGCTGACGGCTGCATCCCTTGTTCTCCCCTCTCAAGGGGTGCAACATCCTAACTGTCTGGGAGATAAGGTTGGGAGAGAAGAGAGGACAGGGCAAGAGGGTTCTCCTAAGCTCCGAAATGCCTACCTATGGCTCCAGTGAAAAGTACTTACAGAAAGGACAAATGAGGATTGATTGTCTTGTTAGGTTATCTAACCGGCATAAAATGTTCCTAATCTGGAAAGATCTGATTGCATTTCAAAGGTTCAGCCCCATGCTCTGTCACACATGTACATGTTATTTTATGACTAGTATTCCTCAGCTTCCTTGACCCTCCTCCCACGAGCAGGTCTGTCAGGAAAGAAAGCAGTCAAAGTTAGTGGTAAGCAATGCTAATTGCCCAGTATCAGGGGTCCAGCCCACAGCTTACAGGTTATATCAGGAACACCGCAAGAGATGGATTATTCTAGTCCTGTGCCTAGTTAATGAATCAGTACGGTGAGATGTTTGTAAATGAGCTGCAGTGTGTTGCTGGTTATTTTATACTCAGGGGTTCATCAACTGTTTGCTGTCTTTGTTTGTTTGGTTTTTTCAGCGGCCTGAGCTGCCACTTTACCTTCTGCAATGTTATCATTAACAAGGTTAAAATTTTACTGTGTAGGTCAATTACAAATTTTCTTTCATAATCTGAATAAGCCAGAAGAAGATGCAGCTGCAGAGTGCAGTTCAGTAGAATTCACAGAAAAGCCTAATAAGTTTGGGCTGAATGTTATTCAAAATTAATGCTTCTGTCACTGAGAAGTTTTCTCACTTCAAACAAGTGAGGAAGACATGAGTTCACCCACCCCCCTCCTAACAAGCAATCTTTTCATTAGGAGTAATATTTCAGGGCAGAAAGAGCCCATCAAGCCTCTCATCTGTATAGCTAAATCTGTATATGTACTTGCTTAACCCTTGCATTTAATATTTTCCTAATTTCAGCTCTTAAAAAAACGTTTGCAAACCACACTTACATCTTAGATTCTGACTGAAGAAGCAATCCAGATCATCAGCTAAACGGAATATACAGCTAACGACATTTGTACACGCAAATACTAGGTCTGCAAGACCAGTCACAGTAGCTGCATGGGTGATTGCATGGACATTGTTAAAGTCAGGATGCAACTATTTGCTCTTCTGGCTTTGTCTCAGTTACATTTCTAAATATAGCATTTCTATAGCCCTCAAATAGTATATGGGTCTGTTAGATCATCTCTGGCTATGACAACCAAACCTTTTCACTAATTTTTGGGATGTTTTCAAAGTTGGACAGAATACCTTCCTATCTCCTCTATTTCAACAAATTACAGTCTTTGTTAACTTCATCTGGACAGCCCAGTTAAGTAACACATGTGAAAAACACCATTTTCACTAACTGCTTTTTTGTGCTTCATGAGATACTACAGAGGAAAGGGTGGCTTTTCCACCTGAAGGCACCTCACCCAAAGTTTAACAAGTTTCTTCACATCACCAGGTTCCACCTGTTATTTCTCTCTATGCTCTCAAAACTATTTAATATTGCTTTAATATTTGCTTAAGATCTCTATCAAATTCCCCTGTAATTCAAAGGAAAAGGATTTGTTCCATTAAATCAAATTTTAATTGAATACTTGAAATAAGTTCTTAGTTGGCAGTACGTGGATCTCAGCAAAGACGATGAACCAAGGTGTCTCGCCTCTCAAGTAAGTGTTCTGGCCATGAAGGACAGGGTATTCTGGAATGGATCTTCCTCACCTCCTTCCTACTGCAGCAGATCCATTCTGTATTAAATAACTATTCCTTGAGGGAGACGGGTTCCTGTCTAGCCTGATTATCAGAACACTTACCTGAGATACCTGGATGCCAGTCCTGCTCCAATTAATTACACAAAGCAAGTACTGCTAATTGTACTGCATCCCAGATAACCCAAGAGCAATAACAGTCAGTGCTGGAGAGTACTTCTTTCTCCTGGTTGTTTGGAGGCTGGATCTATATTGCCAATTTTCAGTTATACAATAGAACCACGAGACAGAAGGATATCCTTGATAACAACAGGTACTCTGGGGCATTCAGGGAATATTGCAAGGAGGTTTAAAGGCTGCAGCTAGGAGACATACGGAAGGGGTTCTGAAGAAGCTGAGGTAAAGGACACGATAATTGGGGAAGAGCACGAGGAGGCAGCTGGGTCTCACAGAGTTCGGTTCTCAGGTATCCTGCCACAGAGACACAGCTGCTCTGCTCCTCTCCAGAAACAGGTTAGTTTTCTGGGAATGGGCAATAGCCCCAGCATAGCAGGAGGCAGCTCCTTGGAGAGCCGGCTCAAGTTTCCTAGCATCTTGTTCCCATAAAGCAGCTCATTAGCTTGAGCTCAGTGACAGCCCTAGGCTGGTTCCACCCAGCACATGTTAGCATTTCCAGTGGCCAGTTAAAACCGCCTTCTTCTCTCCTTGGGCCACCAACTGGCCACCCAGGACACCAACTGGCCACCCACTACAGCATAAAGCTGGTTACTCAGAGGTGTCCTCTCAGGAGAGGAAAGTTTCTTACAGTCTGAAAGCACTCCTCAGGGACCACAGAGACTCCCAAGCAAATCAAGACCTTTATTATCTTTGCTTTTCCAAAAGAAAAAAAAAAGAAATTTAAACTTCCAAGTTTTTGTTTTGGGGAAAAAAAGATTTGTTAATTAAACCAATATTTTACTTAGCAGCAAAAAATATAAAGTGCTTCTCTCTGCTTCTTTTTCTGAGATGTGACTGTGTTGACTCTGATCAATAGTCAGGATGACTTTACTGTACAAATTCGATCAGCTGTCTTGTCTATCCAGTGCAAAATCAGTCCAAATCTGAACAGCAATACGTGGCCTCCTTTCTCATTGACTTCAGTAGGAATACCCCAGTAGGATCTGACTCTAAATCCAGATGATCCTGTATAAAGAACAACAGCATAAAACTCCCGGCGTGTGTTTGCTG
Source organism: Apteryx mantelli (assembly GCF_036417845.1). Taxonomy (NCBI): domain Eukaryota; kingdom Metazoa; phylum Chordata; class Aves; order Apterygiformes; family Apterygidae; genus Apteryx; species Apteryx mantelli. Next base: position 12,195,910 of record NC_089987.1, read on the forward strand.
AGCAGCGGAAAGGCCCAGCTCTGCACAGCCTACGGCAACCTCAGCTCCTGGGCAAGCCAACGGGAGCTGATGATAGCTCTCACGTTCTGGAGGTTAGGTGGCATTTCTTCAGAAGAGGAAGCCAAAATCTACTATCTGTTGCTGTAACAGGCAACATTACTTTCCTGTATTTTTCTCAGAACCTCCACTTTTTCCACATACAAGAGAAATGCACTCCAACATGCTTAAGAATGTGCTCAAGACATCTAAAATATGTATTTTCAATTACAGTCTAGCAAAACTGATGATGCAAGACTTGCAAACCATCTCAGATACCACAAGGCAAAACCGCGGAGGTGTCAATATGACTTTGTCTGATGAAATACAACGGAGTTAACTATTTTTAAAGATGAGCTAATTCCTCGCATCTTAAACTTTTTCAAAAATGTACATTTCTACATGGGCGCTATAACCGGCATGATATAATCTTGTGTTAAGTTGTCTGACTGACTGACAAGGTATTTCCCAGCAGGTGTTAGAGCAAAATACTAAACAGTCAAGGCCTGTGTTTTCTGAAAGTTGCGAACGGAGCTATAAAAGCTCATCTGGGAACCAGGAAGATTTTTAAAGCTACTGAAAAACTCCCTCGAGAAGCGCCGCGAGGCAGCCGCAGGGCTCCAGGAGGCAGAAGGGCATCCGAGGGGGTTGACAAAATCCCTGCTTAGAGGCCGTTTCCCCCGAGCAGCGCGACCTCGTTAACGACCGCCCCTCCCCCCCCGCGGCGCCCCTCGGCCGCCGCCGCCGCCTCAGCGCGGGGCCCCGCCCCCGCCGCGCGCGCGCGCCCCCGCCGCTGCCTGGGGAAAGGGGGAGGGGTGGGGAGGGAAGGGAGGAGGCGCGCGCCGGGCCCGCGGCCGCCCGGCCGTTGCATCATGCGCGGCGGCGGCGCCGCTCCTCACAGCGGGAAGGCCCCGCGCGGCGCGGCCCCGGCGCGGCATCCCCGCGGCCCCCGCGCAGCGCACCCCGCGGCCGGCGCTTACCTGGCCCGGCTGCGGCTGCGGCTCCGGTACCGGCCGCGGGCGGGCGGGCGGGGAGGGGGCGCGGGCCGGGCCCGAGTCTCTTTCTTTAAAGTGTTGAGTGCGGGCGAGCGCCGATTGCGAAACCCTCCGAGCGCTGCTCCCGCCCCGTCGCCGCCCGCCCGCCAATGGGCGGCGAGGCTCCCGCCGGGGCATGATGCAATCCCCGCCCGGATTGGCCGCGGGCGCGGCCAATCAGGCGCCCGTCAACACTCTTAAAGGGAGAGGCGGTGTTTCCCGCGGGGAGGCCGCGCGCCCCGCGGGGGTGGGCAGGGCGCGGCATGGCATGGCGGCTGGCCGGGGAGGTCCGGCGCTCTTCTCCGCCCCACCCCACCCCGGAGCGCTGCCCGGGGCGGAGGGAGAAGCCGCGTGCCCCGGCGTGGCTGCGAGGCCACCGGGAGCCGCGGGAGGCCGGCGGGTGGGACGGGGGGGCCGGGTCCGGGCAGAGTCGGCGTTGCGGCGCTGGGCCGAGGTGGCTCCTCCGGGAAGGCCCCGGCGCCTCGTTCGGAGCCACCGGCGGGAGCTGAGCCCCGGTGTCCCCTGCGGCCCCGCCTGGGCGGGCGACGCGGGCCTGGGCTCCTCGCAGAGTGGCCACCGTGCTTCCCCAGGGCCACACAGGACTGGGGCGGCTGTTGTCCTCTCAACAGGAGTTACAAGTTCCTAAATTTCATGGATTCTTAGTTACTTTTCTTTTTCAAAAACTTCACACAAAAGGGGGCTACAAATAGGAAGATTAGCTACAGCTGTACCCTAGAGTTCAGTATCGTAGAAAGATTATGCAGTTTCATTGATATATATTTGCTACTCAGTTTTTCTAGAGAAGGATTTTTGGCCCTTAAAACTTTCCAAATGTTTTGGTTTGCACCTCCCAAGTTATGCCTGAACACATGCTCTCAAAAAATATGTGGTCACATCTCTTAAGTTTTACATGTGTAAAATGTGATTATAGCTCTTTGAGTGGAAAAGATGTACAAAGATCCACAGGTGTGTGTATTTGCAGTAGGCAATTCTGAGAGTTGTCAGTTTATAAGGTAATCAAGGCTTGAACAGGCTCAGGTGTGCAGGCATCCAAAAGAATAATGTGGAAAAATAGCTTTTGCTTAAGTGCAGAGACGAAAAGTTTCAATGTGTGTGCTACTCCTGTTTAGCACATAGACCTGTCTGTGAAGTATGCTTCATGTCCGCAAAAGAAGAGCGAGAAGAATCAGATTTGTAAACACTGTTGCACAGCTCAGTAAAGTAGATATAATTATTTGTATTTGCTACCTTTATGGGTGTCTGATGTTGTGTGGCTTTTTTGTTGTTGTTTTTGTAAAGCCCTGTGGAAAATAAACCTTTGCAGAAGAATTTTGGGGATTAATCTGAGCAAACAGTTTTACTCAGCTCATTACTATGAGGATACTGTTTCTTTGTCAGTCATCAAGTATTTGTTTTAACATTACTAATTTTTTTTATTTGTCAGTTGAAACTGTTAGGTTTTCTCTGATGGTGACTCATCCATCTTTAACTAGAGCAAAAATTCCAGGTAAGCATTAAACATTATCCTCTATTTATAATAGTTAAGTAAGTGTGTGCTCTTAGAGTGCTTTCCTGGGATGGTAGAGCACTTTATGACCATTCATTAATCCTCATCAAAGAAAGCTGAGGAAAATACAATGTAGACCTACTCATTCTCATAGAGTCTGATACTTTAAACATTAAAGTCCATACATAATTCCACGCACTTAAGTAGCTCCAACGCTTGGTTGGCATTGTATCCTATCACATGAAAACCATCACACAGAGTGCTTAAGAGTTTGTAAGGTAAATTCATTTCTTCCCACAGTGGTGTTGCAGTAAAAATAGGATATGACGGAAGAAGTCTAAAAAGTAATTGCAAAAACACATGGACAACTGTTCTTCAGGCATGATAGGGAAACGTACACCTTGCCTGCTTATTCACAAGTTACGTGAGCTGTGCAGTAGCTCTGGGGTCCGGGATCATAATCAGGCCAGTCCCTGCTCGGGTGAAATCCTTTTCACAGTGGTTCTGGGTGGGTTCCCGTAGCAACACTCTACCCATGAGACTGTACGTAATAGTATTTATTAGCTTTAATAGTATTTTATTTTCACCTATATAATCCAATCTCATGATTCTTTAAAGGTTCTATCCTTGAAATAAAAATGACACAGATATTCAGCATCCTCATATAACCTACAGAAAATCACAGTTAGAGGCAGAAAGTCTATTGGAAAAAGAAACGGGTCTGTGGGAGTTGGAGGCAGAAGGCATAAAGGGGAGAGGAGTCTCTTGGGGTAACTGTCCCTGTTTATTACCCACTACGTATGATTCACGCTACTGATTAATTGGTTTGGAGGGTATTGCAGCTAACCAGAGGTTGTACACATTATACTGAATTTTAATGTGTGCAATCTCTGGTTAGCTGCAATACCCCTCAAATTAAAATTGAGTATATGCAGTGATATTGCACTGCACAGCTCAGTATGCTCCCTTAACCCTTACAAATACGTTTAAGAAGTTCTCTGCAACCTTCCACTTAGTGTGTGAAAACTATTTTGTCTTATTCATTTTTATTTTGTGTCTGATTCCAGTGTTTGTGCTTGTTCTTCATGGGTGGTTAATTCTTTGTCCTAAAATAAAAACCATACAAACACATTGGACTGCAACCTACACTTTAAAAGAAATTTTTTTTTTTTCTGTAAGCATTTAGTTCTTTACCTCCATTTCTCTCCTGGTTAGTCTTCATTGGACTTTTTACTTCAGACTGGCACATTTCTATTGAAGGTTTGCCTTTCACACATGATGTTACTGTGTAGTTTTTCTTCTGGTCTAACATCCGTGCATTTTGAATTCTTCTAGATGAGAATTCAATCATTTGCTTTGCTGTGATTTAGAACAGAGGAAATTAAATGTATCTATATAACAGTGAGTACTTTTTAATATTTTACAAATGGAAATATATAGACCTCTCAGGTAAAAAGACACAGTGCCAGGCTGTGATGTAAAGTGTGCTAATGTATTTGAAGGCAAATGTACTAAATGATACTAAAACCTTTTGTCTTTCTGTAGAAGTCATCCAGAAGCTGAAGGGACACAGATCTGTAATTCCCCCCCCCCCCATCATTTAGTGTTTCAGTTTTAATCATCCAAATAGAGCTACATCATAACAAAATATTGAACAAATTGTTAGAAAGCAGCGGTAGCAGTGTGTTGCTGTCTGTTTTGACATGGAAGAAAGAGGACAAAAAGAAAAGTTAGTTCACATTGCTATTGTGAATTTTGTTATAAAAGCTTTTGTTAGTAGTTGTTAACCCTACTCTCTCAATGTAGATTTGTTCAAAACTAGACAATTTCTTGAACATGATCATATTTCTTGTGTTCACCAAGTAGGCATTCTTTCAAGGATATCCCAGAAATACAGAGTCTGTAATAGAGGTTCTCCCTCATCTTATGATAGTAAAATCCTCTTCTTGTGATAGCCCTTGCACCTTGGTTTTACAAGAAATATTTCTTGCATTCAGGACTGACCTACACCAAGATCAAAGTAATATTATTAGAAATTTAGATTTTTGTATAGCTGAGGTTATAAAAGCTCAAGAAAGCAAAAGGGCTGCTGAGTTTCATTTATCAGGAATCTGGCTCTGTTGGAAAGCTGCATTTCAAAAAATTAGTTTCAGAAAGAAAAGAAGAAAAAAGCTCTTACCACTACCTCTGTTTTTTCATTTGTTTGAAAAAGCTTGCACTTGAAAAGCACAGAATTTGAGTAGTTTCTCAGTCTGATTCGGTAGAAACCAAATGGTTTAAATGGTAGAAACTTGACTATTAATAGAGTATTTGTCAGTAGCAGTCTTTATGAATAGGTGAAGAGAAAGGAGAGGAAACATTGCTTAGTGGTAGTCGCTATTTCAGGAGCGTACTTCTAATTCTAGCACTGACTCACTATAGCCTTGGAAAGTTGCAGTGCTTTTGTTCTAGAGAATAGTAAGTAAAGAAAAGAGCCATTCTATTCTAATAGCAAACATCCATTTTATTGTAACGCTGCCTGGAGTTCATTTACAGGAAAAATCCAATGCCTTTGTTCTTTCTCTCTATGCAGCTAATAATTCTTGCAACAAAGTATTTACAGTTTCTAATTCTCCTCCTACTGCATCTTCCAGCCCTACTTTTCCTATTTGCAGTTATCAAAATATCAAAGTTACTAAAATGTCAAGAGTAGATCATACCGCTTTGTGAAAGAGGTTAACTCAGTGATGTGTGCACAATAAAGGGAATGCCTCCCAGAAGGAGAAGGACCAACAAGCAAACAGCTATTTGCTTTGCCCCCACGTCTTCTGTAGCACTTCTGGAATCAGCCAGCTGCATAGGTGAAGGAGCCATTTATACCCATTTTTGTTAGGTTCATGTTTTCATACATTATTTTGGTTGGTAGGATTGTTTTTTTTAACAATCAAACATCAAAGGCCTCTTTATTCACAAAAATTTTGTTGAAGATAAATTTATTTTTGAGTGAAACCCTTACCCAGCCTGTGCTTAGCCCTTGTGCTGTCAGGAATTTGTGCTTCACATCAGTCATTTATCAAGCCACACCTGTGCAAATTCCCTGATACCAATGCATACTTATATTTTGCAAGCTGGTGCTTTCATCTGAGAAGCATACCACCACAGCAGTGACATCTGCTCAAGATCTGTGAATCTTGAGGGATTTGGAGGTAGAAGGCCATCATTACCCCAAGTACCCTTTGTCTTTTTGTGACAATTCTTTGTACGTAAAAATATTTTTACAAAAATGTGTATTTTTAAAAATATCAAATATGTCATTCTCTCTCTTTTAAGTATTCCAGAGAACTGCTTAGTAGATGACCAACATATATTAACTGAATAAAAATTGCCAGATGTTCATTAGTGTTCAGTAGCCACAAGTGCTTTCAAAGTCAGTGAAGCTGCTGAGGCTTACTATCTGTGACCTTGTATTCAGATGTCTGAATACAGAGTTAGGAGCCTTGTAGGTATGTGACTTTGAAAAAATTGAGTGTGTCACTGAAGGTCTGGGAGAAAGCTTTAGGTGTGTCACATTACCCTGAAGTGTTCAGATTTTTGGAAGAGCATCTAACAAAAGAGTGCTACATTTTAACAAGAATTTTACAGTTCTTGTCAAGGTATGATTGTGTTTAGATGTTCTCTGGCTTTGCTTTGACACCTAGTGCTCCAGTTAGAGTTGGTGCAACCTCTGTTGTGAATTTCACTGGGGCCTGGCTTGAGTTTTAGCTGAGCTTCTTCAGTAGTTGTACTAAGCTTAATGCAATGTGCAGGTCTTTTCCGATATCTGAGGAGTGTGTTGGGGGTTTTTAGACAGCCGCTGATCAATACTGTTTTTTACTGCCATTTGTATGTAAAATGTTAGGCAAGATGAGGCTGCATAGCTAAAAATGATTAAAAAACAATAGATGAAAGAATTCAAAGGAAAATGCTATGTATTGTGTGCGTATATGTGTATATATAAAATCTGGTTCAAAAGAGACTTGTTAGAACCGAACAAGTCTGAGCGAGAATTAATGGCCCACACCTGGGAATAAGAGGTGAATTCTCAAGTATCCAGGTTTAGTAACTGCCACACCTGTCCTATATTCCCAAAAGCATAAATGAGGTCTGCAAGGATTTAGATAGCTTAGCTTCTGAATGCACAGTGCCATGGCTTTTTTCCAAGGCATCATCAGTCACCGCATGAAAATCCCCACCCATAATTACTAGGGCATTATTTGTCACGGGGAATACTCTAATAAAGAATTTTGCCTTATTGATATGATACCAAGAAAAGTAAATAGTTTTAGGGATGAATTTTACCCTGATTTTAAAACAGTTCTTCAGAACAGAAGCCTAAAATAAATATCCTTACAAAAAAGCAGTGAAATTGGAGAGGCATAGCTCTTTCTCCTTCGCTCCAATGGTGTTGGGAGAATAAGGACCCAAAATTCTTTCTTACCAACGGCTTTATTATTCCCTGCAACCTATATGACCTTTGAAATACCATAAAAGCTCAATGAAGAGCCACTTGAAAAAAGAAACAGAGCTTGTCAGAGCACTGGTGGGGGGATAGTCTCCCTGATTGTTTACCCTGCCTGTTTTCTGTTCATAGAAATGAATAGAAAATGAGCTATTTATACCTGGATGATACAAAATATGTGGGAGGAAATTTTGAGAAAGTATATGGCAATTACAGAATGTCTGTCATTGAGCTGCTGCTGATAACGTCTAGGAGAATTTTGCTCTAGACATCAGTGACAGCAATACATCTGTCAATGAGTACAGTGCATGTCTTCTCTCCAACAGAAAAGAAAGGAAGTGCTTATCGCAACAGAGCCATCCTCCTCCCAGAAAGTTGATTCTCCAAGTTTGGTGAGTTAACTGGCAGAAAGGCCTTTTCTTTTTCTACATCCTGAAACAGAAGCGAATTCTAAAAGGATGGCAGGGCATAGCTCCCCCTGCTCTTTGGCTCTGTGTACCTTCCAACAAACTGTATACTCCCAGAAGAACAAAGTGATTACATTTGCACTTGCAGGCACCTGAATATCTCTGTCGTAGTGAAATTATCAGATACAAGCTAGCACTAGGTTTCCATTGAATATAAACATGGCAGCCAAATTGGTAGAAATAGCCACTTTGGTAACATATTCTGGTAACAACAATATCAATGGAGAAGGGCTCATCTGATTTTTCTCTCCTCTTGGCAGCAAGTAGATCATATTTCCCTCAGATAGTCAGGAGAGGCTTTATGCTCCCTCCATCTCTAAAATAGCCTTTGAGGTCATATGTCTGCACCTCACCTGCCTTAAAAACAAACTCAGCAGATATCTCTATAGGAAACTGTCCTTCATCTGAATTGTCCAGCCATCGAGTGGATTTTCCTGCATTGAGCATGATTTATCTGGTTGAAATCATCAGGATTTTTGCCTGAAGAAAGAGTTCAGGATCAGCAGTATTACAATAATGTTGATGTCAGTGATTCCCAGGGGAACAGCCTGTCTGCCAAAATAGGGCACCAAAAAGAGTAATATGCACAAAATTGATGCAAACTCAGAGTACTTTAAAACAGCCTGAACCAGCTCTTACAGTCTCCCAGTGGTGCACCTGCACCAACATTCAATGTAATACCAGCAGTGAGCTGGCAGGGACTGACTAGAAGTCATTCCACTAAGGCACAGTGGCTTCCCTGAAGATTGTTCTTCTGCGTACCTGATACCTGCTGAGCACAAGAGGACTTTACCAAGGCGTACACTATTGTAGAAACCTTCAAAACTCAAAATGAATACAGTGAAACAGTCACAATCGTTTGTCTAGATTTTTGAGGCCCCCCTCCAGGGATTACAGGGATTGCTTTGAAGTCACCCACAGTCTCAGTGGAAATGTGGTTTGGCAGTTGGAGAAAAGGACTTTGCTTACCAGGATATGAAATTCTTTGAGGTATATTGCTTATGTGCACCTTCACCTCTTGTCCTTTCTTTCTTCTTCTGTAAAGCCCTTTGACATTAACGGAATCCACAGGTGAGATGAAACTGAGGTGTGTAACGCACATACTGGTCTTTTTTACAAAAGACATGAAGGAAAGATGAGTGCACACAGGTGTATGTGTGCTCCCAATAGGAATATGCACGCAGGCAGCCAGTCTCAGAAAATCCCAGCTATGGGAGACTGATTTACTGTTAACAAGCTAATGTGGGATGTTGTGCTGCACTGGTGCCATAATAACTGGAAAGCCTTGGGCACAAATGTCAGTGCATTAAGTGCGGTTAGATTTGTAACAAAATATTTCATTCATTTGAACATTCTCCTAATGTAAAGACATTTATTAAGCTCTGGTTGTGACATCAGTAGAGAATACTGTAGATATTCTCAAATAGTCCATATGTCTCTGGATTTTATTAGGTAAGGGACACTCACTGTGGCCGTAATTTTAATGGGAGTTCACAGACAGCTCTCAGATACTAGAGCAGCATTGATATCTGAACTATGGTAAAGTTAAAGTGCTTGCATGCTTTTAGTTCCTTTCTGAGTGCTTTTAAACAGACTTCTAGAAAGCTTTTTAATAGACTTAGAGTTTGATACATGCCATATATTCTGCTTCTCTACCACCAGATGGTTTTTTTTAGCCCAAAATGTATAGACCCAAGGACTAATTTTCCAGTCCTGCAAGGGAAATTTGACTGTCTAGCTCTGAGCCCGCTGAAATAAATAGGCCAAGGGGCACCAGAGCAAAGTCTGGTTTCCTGAAGACTTATTTTTCAATTGATAAGGCATGAGCTCCACTTGAGGTATGTCACACAGTTTAAATGTTTAGCCTTTTTTGCAGGTAGATTCTCTAGTGGCTAATATAATGCAAATCCACAGGGTGGCTTTTCCCACTGTTGGTGCATTTATGGGATCTATGTTACCTATCTGCACAAAACTTGTAAGACTTTAAATACTTTCAGGATCTCTGTTTCTCAGATTTGTTTCAGATCAGCCAATGGATGCAGTGTTATTAAAGAAACATTTGCAGAGATGCTCACACAGACGTCATGATCACAAAAGCTTCATTTCCATAGGAAAGAACAAAAACAGGCATGCATGCGTATTATTATATATCCCAGACTCTTTAGACTCATGCTTCTGTAGTCCTGGCAGAAATGTAAAAGTCTGTGTGCTGTTTCTGAATACACAAATTTATTTTCTGTATTGTTTTCAAACTAGAATCAGGGAATGGTGCAACAATTTTTGAAGTGGGATCTGTGTAATTGATTGATTTTTCTTAAGGACAGTGTTATCATCTAGTTTCATCCTGCAAAACACTGTAATGCTCATCTTAGCATAACAGAGACACAAATATATAGGGTTTGATTGTCTTCCATAAAATACAGGCCCAAATTTTTTCATCTGCAGTGGAATTAGCTGCTGAGCTTACACAGATTGTACAAGTGACAACCGTAGTTAGGAGACCTACGGTGTTTTACACTTCTGTGCAAAAGAAGGGAGCAGGGACCTCAGACTGTTATCAGTGACATGCTGTGCTGGGTAACCAATGTTTATTTCAGTTTATTCATAAAGGAGAAAAATCATTCCCATGTGGTGAGAGGTCTAGACACAACCTAAGATTCAAATGATCTCTTGATGACTTAAGTTAAATATAAATGATCCATAAGCCCCGTGCTTAGTTATATAAACACTTCCGTCTACTAAGCCTTTCCAAAAGGTGCCAGAATATTCATGCCGGTTTGGAATAGCTCCTTTTTGTGGAAAATACTGACCTGCTATCAACTGTACTTTCTTATCCAACCTAAATACCAGCTGTGTTGGCTATGGTAACTGTCAGGAATTGTTTCTCTAACTGGGGAGCAACAGGGTTCTGTGCTGAGTTACATTTTCTGTCCTTTTGGCTACTGAGTGCAAGATTACAGATAAGCAGTATGGATCCTTTCCTTTACTGTCTTTAAAAAGATTCATACTCTCCATGTTGTGGGTTCTGTAGCATGCAAATTTTTGAATCATCATCTTCCTTTTAAAATCATATATTTTATTAAAATAAAATTCAGTATGCTAGCACCCAACTAAAATATGTTTCATGAATTTTTTTAGCATGGTGCAACTCATTATTAAAAATCTGGGAAGTTTGCGTGCTTTTAAAAAATATAGGTCTTATTTTTCTAAAATCAAATTTTACTTTGTTACATTAGATTTCACTTTATATCCTCCTATTTACCACAAGTATGTCATAAATATTTGTACTGCTCATATTTCCCATTAACTGAATAGAATGTTGGGTTTGTTAAGGAATGTAGGATTTATGGTGATATTAATATATTATATATAATTTGTGGCAGATTAATATCTAGTTTAATTGTTTAGACCTGGAAGAATTATTCAGAGTAGATAATTGAGGCTCCAAAAACTTATGCCCAGTTCTTATCTTTAATCACAGCAGTAGGACAAAAAAATTACACATTTTTACAATATAGGGACCTGATTGCCTGGTTGGTGCATTTTTCACTTAGAAACACAAGTAGTTTACAAGGGCTTTTTGTTTGGAATTAGAAACCTCTCAGCCCTGGGCTCTTGCTGAATGATTAGCTTTGATTATACTTAGCCCAGCTATTAAGTATATGAATCAGTTGCTCAAGTAAGTCACATGACACTGTTTCCACCTCCTAGTTGAAGGGCAATGCCTTTTCGGCATTGCTTTATGAGCATTTCACCGTGAAAACTTCTTGCAAGTAGACTAGCACCGTCAGTGGATTTTTACTTTCTGAAGCATTCTTGCAAACAAAAAATAAAATCATTTTTATGCTTGCTTCCATAAAACAAATGAAAAAGATGACGGCTTCCATCAAAAAAAGTCCTCTGGTTTTATTCGTATGAATTCTGACAGTATTTATTTGAGGCATTCAGTAGCTCAGCTGTCAGCTGCCTTTAAAAACTAAGCAAGGTGAATGTTTTGCTTCAAGCATCATAGTTTGAGGTAGTCAGTACTGTTTTACTATAAAACTTTGAAATACCTTTGTTACCTCCCTACTTTAGTTTCTAAATTTTTGAGGGACTGTGATCCATTCAGGAGAAATCTACTGATCATCAGACTCACCTAGTTTGTGGTTAACTCTTATTGCACTTAAAACAAGATAAAGACTTGTTTTACCTAAAGCTCAAAATTCCAGTTTGAACAGAAAAATGTAAATGCAAAGAACTCACAGGACCCATGCAGTGGTGAGTAATCTCTCCTTATTTTTATTAACAGGACTGCAATGCTGAATGTTACTGTGTGTAACCCCTCTGTGAAGACTTAGAAGGCAAGATAGGTGTTATCTCTGCAGCTGGGAGTGCCAGGTCCTTTCGCTGGATGTTTTCCAGTGACCTTTGGAGTCCCTGCAGGGAGTGAGGGGCCCTATCTCACGTCACCCGCCAGTGGTTCCATGAGAGTTGATGCTGCCCCATCAGCCTGCCACGTGGTCAGTCTGGCAGTGAAATCGCTCTGCAGCAGGGTCAACATGCTGCAGATGGGAATTTCAGCACAGTATTCCAACCTGTAAGTGTTAGCTGCTTCTTAAGTCTCATCTTTGTGCAGCAGTTATTCTGAGTAGAGTCGGAGAAATTCTGATCCCAGAAGTGTCACTATTATTGGCTTGAAACTGATAAGAAAACTGCAATCATTTGCAAGCCAAGATTGCTTCTGACCTGCTTCCTTCCTCTGTGTTTCTGTTGTTTCCCATGTGCTGGCTGTTTCTTTGATCAGCGGTTAGGAGTCATTTGTGACGTCCCCTGCTAACTCTAAAAACTTTCCAAAGCTTCCTTGTGACTCCCTTCCCTCTTAGTGCCTTTGACATTTTTCGTTACATTTAGTAGGCCAACTCCTGCTTAGATTACTCATGCCAGTAATCCCTGGGCTGCCAGTGGGATAATTAGAGAAAGCTGAATTTAGCTCAACAGCAAGGTCAAACTTTTAGGTACAAGACAGGATCCATGCTGAGCAATAAAACTGCTCTCTATTTGTACAGATTCAGTACTTTACAAAACCTGACATTTTAAAATGAGAGTCAAATGTGGCCCCAAACCCTTCTGCCATTGAAGTATGGCATTCTTTATGACACTAGTAATTGATGGGTTGCACCAAAGGTGGTTGGTTGGTTTGTTTGTTTGTTTTGTCTTTCCACCTCCTAGCACTTTATCCCACAGATAGTTTGAGCATGGCAAGTTTGCAGGCTGACAATCAAAAAACATGACCTACAGGATAGTGAGGCTATCTCATTGTGTGCCTTGTGAATCACACAATAATTTGAATATAAGAGAAATGGTAATGCAAAAAGCCCATCAGATCCCTGACTTCTCTGATGGGCCTTGTGCAGTTTTCATCCAGCTGAAGTTCCCAGCAGAGTCAGAAATGTGCTTCTCTGTGGAGTGCCAGCCTGAGGCTTTCACATCTGTGCTATGCTACAGAATGTAACTTTTTACCACATTTTTACTCTTCAGATTAGTTTAGATCCCTGTAATAATCTCATCTAAAGGAGAGTAAAGTTGATTTAGAGAGGAGCGCTAGATCCATGTCAGTGACTAAGTTTTGTGACAGGATGTGTCACAAGTTAAAATACATAGTGAAGAAATTGCATGACCTTATTTTTGTAAGCTGGTCTTCCTCTTCCTTTCCTGTCCTGTAGCTCTCACTTCTCATATCTTGTTCTTTTGTTTGTAAATTCTTTGTGTAGCAAAGAGTCTCCTGCTATACATCTGGAAAGTGCCTAACATCTCTTGATGTTCTATTTTATATATATATATATATATGTATGTATGTATATTTCTTTTTTTTTTTTTTTGCAGATACCCCCAAGATCATGTCCACAGTACAAACAAGGACTGGTTAGAAAGGATGATAAAGCCTAAGCCATGCTGTACCATCTTCTTTTTAAAAATCCTTTGAGGTCCATAAAAAGTTATGTCTAAGTCAGTGGTAAGGTTTTTCATTACTTAAGTGGCCTTTCCAAAATGTATTAACTCATCTTTGTAAATGTACCTTCTGAAAACCAGAAGATTGGAGACTGACTTTTTTTGGTCTCCTTGCATGTTGCCAAAGTTGTGGTTACCCCAGTAAACTACCTGTTGCATTAAAAGCATATGTATGAATACTGCCACAGGATGACTGCATGAATATTTTTGAAGTATCAATGCTAAATCAAAACACATGTATAATAGACAAATGGGTATTTTTTCCTGTGATTCAGTGTCACAGTGCAATGTTCATGGAGGTAAGCTCTAGGACAGTTACCAATATATGTGTTCAGCCTTAGCTATTTCTTCAGTTAATATTGCAAATGAGTATTTTTAGGAGGAGCTGATAATCGTAACACACTTCTGACGTCAGAGTGAACTACTCGTATGAGTGAGGGGATGCTATTGCTCTAACTAGCAGGATTTCCTTAAATAATGATGCTAACCCAGATGTAGAGTCCAGCTGGCTTGATGCATGACAAGTCTATAGACACCTGTCTGTGTTATGTCGGTATTTAGTTTTAGGTGCAGTTCAGGGCATTTACAGTTGTGAACCTAAGTTCCCTATGCAGCTCACGTAGCATCTAAGTTAAAGGCCTGAATTCAGAGTTAACTGTGTGCAAACACAGGTAGGGAGCTATGTTTTGGTTTTCTGGATTTACCAGCAGGTTAAACCTCCTTTTCTGGATTATATCGTGGATGATATGATGAGAAGCAGCTAGCCGTATACTAATAGCTGTAATCTTCAGAGAGTATTTGGGAACGCTCTGCCCCTAAAAGCAGAGTTGGGAACTGAGTCGGGAATGTGTTAACTGCCCTATTATTGTTCTGCTGTGTAGCTTTTCTGCTAGCTAAGGGTCTGAACCAGTTCTGCACAGATCAGTGAGAGTCTTCATGCTCAATTCAATGTGGTAGGGGCAGGGTCTGTAAAATAAGCTGTATTTCCTATAAGTTCCCTTAAGCCATACAATGGCAAAATCAAAAGGAAAAGAATGACATTTTCTTGGCAGTTCACTTTAGAAATAAATGTATTTCAAGATAAAAGTTACTTTAACTTTTCCATCAAAAAATGTAGAAATAGCAAGGAAGTGTGTGAAAAATAAAGTGTTTCAAATGTAGGGAAGCAGCAGTGGAATTTTTAGACACTCGCTGGTTGTGATATTAGCTCAGGACATGGGAAAGCCGAAATTCCTTGTTTTGCCACTTATTTCCTGTGTGGCCTTGGCAAGTCATTCAGTCTCCCAGCTCTCTAGCTGTAAAACAGAGAGTAGCAACACTGCTTCACCTCCCAGGAAGATGTAAGCGTGAATGAATTAAAGATTGTGAGCTATTCATGATGAGAAAAAACACTGAAGCTTGCAAGATAGAAGACTGAAAAATAAATTCAGGTGGGAAAAAAGGTAGATTATTGTGTAGTCAGAGGTAAAAGACCAGATAGTGAATGGATGATTTGTGGATAGACCAAATATTGAGCATGGGGATAACTGATACATATTAATAGAAGAACTGTAAACGTGATTGGAGGAAGTCTTGAGGCAAAGGTGACAGCCTAATAATGCAGAAGAAAACAGTAGGAGGAGAGATGGGGAGCAAAACTGTCACACAGTTTTTCCTGGTATTTCAACAGTACCTTCTTTGGGACTGAACTTAATCCTGTATCTGAAAAGCACTCAGAATATTCTGGGCACCATGAGTATAATCATTGAAATACGATCCTAACTATAAAAGAGGAACTATGTATGTAATGGCTCATTAACCATGTAAAAAAATTTGGGACAGGTAAACCACTTAGTTTCACAGCCTGATCATACATGATTGCAGGTGACAAGCTAGAAATGGGTTGAGTTATGAGCCCCCCCTTTGAAAGGAGGTGAGCAGTAGTCAGGCAGAAGGAAGTGAAAAGATGCTCCCAGTCAACTAGCATGGTAATTGCAAATGACTGAGCTCTCAGGAGAGGAGCCAGAAGTGAGTAGAGCAAAAGGACAGCACGGGTTGAGGACATGGCCATAGAGAAACGGTAAGAAAAGGGAAGAGAAAGATAGCATAATTTATTTTTTTTCACCCTGGAGTTGTAAGCATTGCTTCTCTAAAGGAGAAAAACCGTAATGATAAGTAATTTAAACATCTGTCACTGGACAAACTTTGCACATCAAAAATGGTAATCAGTCACCAGCTGCCTTTCCCAGCTGAAGGGAAGGTCCTCTTTACTTGTCATACCATGCTGCATACTGATCTACTGGCCTCCAAGGGGTTTGGCTTTGGCACATAAAGACTTTTCCTTTGAAAATTGTCATGGTGTGGCAGCTTTTACATGTGCAGGATCATGTTTCCCCTCCCTGGGGCAGAAAGCACAGGAGAGGGGAGAAATTTGTGTTTTATTACAGCACAAGAAGTAAGATGGTAGGTTGCCAGCTCTTTATTCACACAGAAAACTACTGCCCCATCCCTGCCTGCTTCCCTGGTGCGTTCACGGCACCGTGCTGTCCCCAGCTGAGGATATTGTCCCCCTGTCACTCCCAGGGCAGCTGTCCTGTTCTTCCTGCTCCACAGTGCCCATCCCTGCCCCTGGCCAACTCTGTATCCTTTCCTCCACGCCATCCCCAGATGGGAGAGGGGGGGCTGGCCTGGCCTGGCCTGGCCTGGGCTGGCATTCACACCAAGAGGAGCTTTGCCTGCAGACAGGGCAGTCGGGAGCTTTGTCAGTAGTAGTGAAATATTCTAGCTTAACGAGGCAGTGAAATAATTGCATAATGGCACTCTGATTCTTACCTGAGCTGCTGCATGCCATATTCTATATGTACTTCCAAACCCTTGGACCAAAAAGCAGAGTCCTATACTAACCGCTCAGCATCTAAAGCCAGCCTGGACATTGTAGCTGTACGCACAGGGAACCCCTTTTGCAGCCCACAGGAGTCGAAGGCCTGAGAACAGGACAAGAGCTGAGTCCAGGGGAAGTGAATGAGAATTCAGTGTTCTGGTGCTATTAAAAACCCCAACAGTCACAAAATTCACTTTTATAAAGCAAATATATTTGCTTTCCTTCATGATTATGATTTTCTTTTCAGTTTCCTTCCCTACTAACAGAAACCAGTACAACTGACTTTGTATAAATGACTTCCAGTGCTGTTCAGAATTTTGGAGCAGCTTTTCTATTCCTTCCCTAGCTTATAGCTACTAGAGGCAACATCTACTTTGAGATGGAAGAATAGCACCCTCAAGAGTTGACAGCAGTGCTGCTTCAGGGAGCCGCAATATGCAACGGACGTCCTTCCTCTTTTAGTTGAATTAACTCCTGGACACACTGAACTGAGCAACAAAACACATTTTTTCATGATGTTAGATCTGAAATATTTGGTATCAGTCACTGTTGATATGAATGTGGAAATACGCATTTGTACCTGTCTGAGAGATTATCAGCTTCTAAATGTTTTAGTTGCTGTAGAAGAAGAGACAAAAAAAAAGAATAAGAATGATCTTACTTGTCTAAGTCAGGGAGTTTCATTTTATACCATATTAAAACAATTTGAGCAGGAATTTATGTTTTCATGTAAAAAGAGAAGATTTAAAAGTTCTTAACTTAGATAAAAGGGGTCTATGTAAAAAATACTGAGAAAACCAGTCCTTAAATTGTGGGGACTTGTTCGTTAATTACAGTAATTAGGAATGGAATCTGATCCTAAACTTTCTGATTTACTTTGGATTTCTTTTTATGTGTGTTTAGGGCTTAATTTCAAAATGATTATAAAATGTGAGAGTGTTTTAAGACTACAAAGGCATAGGTATTTGACAAACATTTATATGTTTCTGCTATTTTGCACAGCACTGACCTTTTATTTTAAACACGTATGGCCTACTCCTGTTTCTGCTGACTTCAGAGTTAGATAAGGCTTTGAAAGCTTCAGAGTAAAACCGAATCACGAGCTGGTGTTCCAGAAGATAGTGTCTCCCAGTAGGCAAAATGTCGAGCTGGGGATTTGCTCCTTTTCTATGAATGGGATTGCTTGAGTAGAACAAGCAGAATTCAGACAGTCAGCTGCAGCTGGGAGATTTTACTGTAGACTCTGAAGCATCCAAAATTTGTTTCTGTCACAGACTTGAGGGTTTTCTTCTGTAGCATGAGCTTGTTCAGAGTTATTACTGGTGTTTTGATTGTGCTACAGTCCCAAGTCGACCACTGAAATACCCCTTTCAGGAACTGTTTAAGTGTTGAAACCAGCACGTACAATTTTAGAAAATATTGACCATGTATAAAAAGAATTTAAATTGATTTTTTTTCCATTGATACTGAAAAGTGAAAGCTATATTCTATAGTCTGTAAATTTATGTTTTTTCCTGCTGTAATTACAGAATCCATTCTCCTGATAAGATACTAGAGTACAACAAGGCTATCTGAATCTACTGGCCCTGCTTTTTGTTCCTGAAACAGAGGTTCACATGTGCAGCATGTGGTACAAAAAATGGGTTCATTGTACATTGTAATTTTGTTTCCTGTTTAAGACTTTGTCGTTTATTATTAATTGCAAGGAATGTGTCAAACCCTTTCTGAGCAAGCAATTTACTGTGTCACAAGTTTCTGGCTTATGAGGACATCCAGGACTAAGAATTACAACCCTTTCCTTTTTTTTTTTTCTTTTTTTTTCCAGACATCACTATGTTTGAATTGTTTCCTCTGCAGATCTTCCTCTGGCAAATTTAGGCTGCACCTGGTCCAATGGCTTTGGCATGTCCTTTCTCTGTGCCAGTTTCAAAGCGAGCTTCTGGACCAGCAGGAGCTGAATGCCTGGGTGGCTTCCTAAGGTACACCTGGAAGACAAGCAAAGGCCCATAGAGGGAAGACAGATAGATCCGTCTGCTCTGCAGACTGCCAGGGATAGCAACAAGGGGAAATTCTGTGCATCCTTACCCCTCCCGAGCTGAAGCGTGCAACTCGGGCTTTTAGGAAGTCCGTGGATTTGCACGGGAGCTGCTGTAGGAACATGCTGTGCTACCTGGTCGAGAAGTCACGGCAGCTGGGAGGTGCAGATCCTCCCTCTCTGCAGTCGGCGGTGCGGGAATCTTTCTCCAAAGCAGCCAGGAAACGAAGGCTGGGGAGGCAAACAGTGTCTGCGAGGGGGCTGCGGCCGCAGGGCCGGGCGCACGCTGGGTCACCCGGCTGCTGCCCGGCCGCGGGGAGCCGGCGCCCGGCTGCGGCGCGGGCAAACGCCGGAGCCCGCCGGTGCGGGAGGCGGTGCGGGAGCGCGGCGTGCGCGCTGCGGCGGTCTGCGATCGCGTTTACCTGTCCGGCTGGAGCTGGGGGAGGGCGCTCACCCCCCCCCCCCTTCTGCGCAGGGCGAGAGCCGCGGGGGCCGGGAAGCGCTTTTCCCTCCGCGCCGCAGCCGAGACGGGCCGCTCCAGGGCCGAAACAGGTACCCGAGCGGGCCGGCAGCGGGCGCGGGGCCGCTCACCGCCGCCCGGCCCCGCCGCAGCGCCGCCGGGGCTCAGCCCGAGCCCGAGCCCTCGGGGCCCGGCCGAGCCGCCCCGCCGGGAAGCCGGGGCGCCGCGGGGTGCGGCGCAGCCTGCCCCGAGCCCGCCCGGCAGCGGGGCGCTCTCGGCAGGTGGAAACCCGCCCGCAGCCCCCCTGGCACCCGCGGCGGGGCTCATGTTCCGCACTGGCCAAATATTTGCAAGCAAGCGCGGGTGATGGTGAACTTTGAGACTTTCTCCGCAGCTAAGCCGGGGATTTGCCGGCTCCGGGAGCGCGGCGCAGGGGCGGGAGCGGGCGGTGGGAAGGTGCCGGCCGCCCTTGGCCGCGCCGCCCCGCGCAGCGGCGCCGCGGAGCGCGGGCGCCCCGGGGCGCAGCGCGGGGGCCGGGCCGCGGGGGGCCGCGCTCGGCGCTGCCGCTGCCGCCGGGGCGCGGAGCCGCGGCTGCGCGGCGGTCAAAGGTTCCCAGCAGGAGGTTGGACACTAGAGGGCGATCCCCGGCCCCGCTGCGGGGGTGTATATATACGGCACGCAGGACCGCGGCAACCCACTAGCAACGGGGCAGGCAGGCAGGCAGCGAGCGGGCCGGGGCGGCTGGGGCTGGGGCGGGGGACGGGGGACGGGCGCGCCGAGCCGAGCCGAGCCGCGGTGCCGCTCGCCGCCGGGGGGCCGCGCCGCGGGCTTGGCAGAGCCGCCGCCGCCCCGTCCGAAACCTGGATTGCAGGAGCCCTTCACCATGCCCGGCTCGCTGTAGGTGCTTCATGGAGCAAGCCAACTTCTACGAGGTGGACGCGCGGCCCCCGATGAGCAGCGGCCAGCACCACCAGCTCCAGACTCCCCTGCCCGGCAGCGCCTACGGCTACAGAGAGGCTCCCTCGGCGGCGGCACCTGCTGCGGGCGGCGCGGAGCTCGGCGACATCTGCGAGAACGAGAACTCCATCGACATCAGCGCCTACATCGACCCGGCCGCCTTCAACGACGAGTTCCTGGCCGACCTCTTCCAGCACAGCAAGCAGCAGGAGAAAGCCAAGGCCATCCTGGCTGGGGATTTCGACTTCCACGGCATGCATGGGGCCGGCGCCGCCGCCTCGGCGCCGGGGCACCAGCAGCCGCACCACCAGCAGCCGCTCTTCGGCTGCATGGCCGGCTACCTGGACGGCAAGCTGGACCCGCTCTACGAGCGCATCGCGGCGCCGGGCTTGCGGCCGCTGGTGATTAAGCAGGAGCCCCGCGAGGAGGAGGAGGTCAAGTCGGCGGCCCTGTCGGCCCTCTACCCGCACCACGCCCCGCAGCAGCACCCGTCGCACCTGCAGTACCAGATCGCGCACTGCGCGCAGACCACCATGCACCTCCAGCCCGGGCACCCCACGCCGCCCCCCACGCCCGTGCCCAGCCCGCACCACCCGCACCACCCGCACCCCCCGGGCAGCCTGCCCGCCACCGCCGGCGCCCTCAAGATGCTGCCCGCCGACCACCGGAGCAAATCCAAAAAGACAGTGGACAAGAACAGCAACGAGTACCGGGTGCGCCGGGAGCGCAACAACATCGCGGTGCGCAAGAGCCGCGACAAGGCCAAGCAGCGCAACGTGGAGACGCAGCAGAAGGTGCTGGAGCTCACCACCGACAACGAGCGGCTGCGCAAGCGGGTGGAGCAGCTCACCCGCGAGCTGGAGACTCTGCGGGGCATCTTCCGGCAGCTGCCCGAGAGCTCCCTGGTCAAGGCCATGGGCAGCTGTGCCTAGCGCCCGCCGCCGCCAGCACGGCACGGACCGGGGCCCACCGCCCATCCACTACCGACAGCGGAGCGCAGCGATCTTGCATCGTTTCACGGGGGTTCGTTTTTCCTTTTCCTTTTTTTTTTTTTTTTCGGTTTGGAACAATTAACGACCAATAAAAGAAGCCAGGCAGCTGTAGTAGTATTAAAAGGTTTGTGCCTTAGGGATGACACACGAATAAGCTGAAAAACATGGTGGGTTTTATAAGGAGAAAGGCGAAGGGAAGGAAAAAAAAAAGCCCACGTGTCTACACAGGGTAATAATAATAATAATAATAATAATAATGAAGCACACATAGCAACCCACGTTGTGCCTTAAAAGCTGGCTGCAGGAGCTCTGGGGCTTTCTGCTCCCCGCAGCCTGGCAGGGCTGAGGGAACAGGGTGAGGAGCATGCGGGCAGGAGGGGGTCCCAGCTGGGGGAGGCCAGGACCCCCCTGCATGGCCGGCCTGCAGGCGAGGGGGCATCACGGGGCGCCAGGCTATAGGGGCCAAGGCGGAGAGGAGCTGGGCACACGCGGATGTGTAAGCTGGACGCCGTTGTTTGGAGCACCAAGGCATGGGAGAGCTGTTGGACTGCTACCGGGACTGTCCCCAGCAGGCTGCGCACCTTTCCAGGAGCCCCCTCTCCTCTGCCCTCGGCGGCCGGACCCCCGGCCATCGCGCAAGTGATGGGCAGCCCAGGACTGCAAGGGAGCAGCAGCTCGCGAGGGAGCACGGCGACGTCCTTCCGTCAAAACGAAGAGCAGCAGTGTCTTGTACTGTATGTCATGACATGGCGAAGTACAAATGAATAAATACCTATCGATGCGGGTATTTACTATGAACTTCCAGTGTATTTTGCTTTATTCCAGGACATTTAGCTCCTCTCCAAGTCTCTGTCTGTCCAAGCTGTGCCTCATGTAATGTGAAAGCCTTTCCGTGTATACTAGCTACACTTTTATTTTTATTGCATTACTTAGATCTTTGCCATCACACGACTTTCTTATCTGGTGACAGAGACTATGCCCTTGTGCTGCAACGTTATTTTATTATTTGTGTGGGTGGGTGCGAGTGTGTGTGTTGCCTTCTCCTCGAGGGACGGGGCTGGCTCCGGTGCCCCGGGTGCAGGGAGCGGGCCGGGGCGCCTGGCCTGGGTGCAGCGCGGCCGCGGCACAGCAGGCCCTACACAGCGCCCTGCACCTTTGGACTCTGGAGCTTCCCCTGGGCAGAGAGAGAAAAATAAACAGAGAGCGTGTCCCCTTCCAGCGAGCGCTGGTAACCAAGCGGTGCTTTTCTTTCTCATGCTGTAACTGCACAAAAAAATTGTCAGTTTGCAATAGTCATAAGGGGAGAGAAGTGCAAGGTGACGTTATTTGAAAGCGTGACACCTGGGATGCAGTGCTGTGTGTGCAAAGCGTGCATGGGGGTGTGTGCGTGTGTGTGTGGGTATGTATACATATATGTATATGCACACACACTGCTGGGGTTTTTTTGAATTGGGGGGGCTGCATATAAAGTTTGTCGAAGTCCTGGTTACATTCATAAATAAACAGCATATATTCTGCCATGACCACCCGCCTCTCCGTGTGCTTCCAGTTCTTTGTGTGGGCCGGTGCGCGGAGCGCGGAGGCTCCCTCGCCTGCCCCGCTGCCGGTGGCCGCGGCCGCCGAGCCTCGCGGCGCAGACGCGCGCCCGGCTGCGCTGCGGAGACGGGCGCTGCCTGGACGCGCGGGGCGGGGGCCGCTCCTCGCTGCCCCGCTCGCTGCCTTGGGCCGCCCGCAGCGCCGCGCCGCGCCGCGCCGGGGGGGCTCCGCACCCGCGGCTGCGGCCGGGTCCCGGGGGGAGCAGCCCGCCGCGGCCGGGGCCCGGGGACGCCGCGTCAGGGCCCTGTGGCGCCGGCGGGAGCCGCGCCGTGCGCTGCGCTGCGGGCTCGGCGGCAGCGCGCTCGCCGCAGCCCCGGCCTGGCCCCGCGCCGGGGCCGCCCCGCCGCGCTGGGGTCGGGGCCGGGGTCGGGGCCGGGGCCGGGGCCGGGGCCGCGGGGCGCGGGGCGCGGGGGGAGGCGGCGCGAGGGCCGGCGGCGATAGGGCGGGCGGCGGGCGGCGGGGCAGGCCGGGCCCGGGCCCCGCGGGGCGGCTCGGAGCGGCCCCTGTCCCCGCCTCGGGCTCTGACCCGCGGGGCCGGGGAGGTGGCGGGCGGGGCGGTGGCGGGGCGCCGGCCCCCGTCCCCGCCGGCCCTCGGGCCCCGCCAGGGCTCGGCCCAGCCAGCCCCCGGCCCGGCTGCCGTGGCGAGGCCGTGGACCGGGCGCCGCGCAGCAGGACACGACATGGCGGCAGCGGGCCAGGCCGTGGCGAGGCCGCAGGCCACAGGCTGGGCACCGCGTGGCAGGACACGACATGGCGGCAGTGGGCCGGGCTGGCATGGGCCACCCAGGCTGGCGGCCGCTGATCCCCCGTGGCATTGTTTCCGCACCCCGTGTCCCGGGCAGGGCTTCCCTGCCTGCAGTGTGGCTCCCCATCGCTGCTGCCAGTACCGGAACGTCCCAGCAAGCCACTGTGGCAGAATTCGGACAAGCCTAAAAGACGGGTTTAGACCCACAAGTGTCCAAGCCAATGATACCTGGGCTGTAAGGCTGCCCATATCCTCCTAAAAGCTCCCAAACCCGGTCCCGGTAGGGGTGTACCAGGTCAAGTGTCACTCTAACCCATGCTGTGCCAACAGGCGTGGGGGAGCATCCCGGCTCAGGTGCAATTTGGGGGCGCAGAGTGCCCTCGACTCCCCAGGAAGGGCGCCTGTCCTGGCAGCGACTGCGGGTGCGTTAACACCAGCTCTCCTGAGCTGAGGAAAGGTAAGGTTGGTCCTCCGAAAACTGTCACGGCAGTCGGTCTGTGAGCGCTCGCAGCATGGGATGGATAAGAGATGAATCAGGATTAAAGATGTTGTTTTTCAGTTAGATTTAAAGCCGGGGACTGGGAACTAGGGATTTTCTTAAAGTAGAGTTAAGCTCTGCTGGTGTTCAGCAGAAATGACTTTTACTCGTGTTTCCTCTCCCCCGGCCCCATAAGGCTGCGCTCCCGCAGCGTGTGATGTGCCGTGCTTTGTAATGCCGTCCGGCGTGTAACGTGGGGAGACGCTGTTATCATCTGAGCAGAGATTATTGCAGGGTATATGTGGGAGGGACTGCAATGTGGTGGTTAAGCATGGGAATACGGTCCCCGTCGTTTGGGTTAGGTTCCGAGCTGTGACTCACCGTGTGAGCATGTGGTTTCAGCAAATCATTTATGGCCTCAGACAAAGCAGATTTTTCCCATTAATGTAAATGGACTAGAGATCAAGCAAGTTTGCAGCGGCAGAAGAATCAGCCATTCAGTGATGCAAGGTTAAGACGGCCTATCTACTGCATAGGTGTTTCACTGGTTATATAAACACAGCGTGCCATGGGATATTGTGGAGGACTGATAGCAGGGAAGTGTTTAGAGATACTTGCCTTAAACACAGTGCCAAAGCGAGCAGCTTTCCATAACCCTAACCCCAAGCCGAACCACAGGCTGAGCGTAGTAGCCAAAGCCCCCAGCGTTGCCCGGCCGTGCTGTACATGCAGCACAGTGCTCTTTGCAGCCCGCATTTGACTTTGGCAGCCCCTCTCCCACTGCCGTGCTCGGCTGTTCCTCCCCATCAGCCCTAGCCCTGGGCTGAGCCTTAGGCAAGTCCCTCAAGCCATTGCTCTGATGGAAAAGTTCTCACAGCAGCATGCTTAGAGGTGTTTGCCATAACCACAGGGCCAAAGTGAACTGTATTCCAGCTCTGGAAGGAGAGAGGATTTTAGGGTTTTTTGGGGGTTTTTTTTTAGTTATTCCCCTCCTCCCCCAGGTGAGTGTGAAAGCAGCCCCCTACTACCACAAGTTATGCTGTCAGACTTCCTGCATTTGGGGAACCCAGAACATGGGCTGAACTTCACCCTGAAGAGGATGATTTTGCCACCAGTGCGGCGTGCTGTAGTTTGCAGGATGCTTTTGTCACCAGAGAGGCGGGTGGCCCGGTGTGTGCAAAGGCCACGTGCCTCCCCCCTCAGCGACTGCGTTGCCTTTGTCCGGAATGGCAGTCCGGCGTGAGCACGGAGAAGAAAGCGTGGAGCGGCATTAACTCAGGTTCGATGCCTGATTCCTGTTGTAAAGGTGACCTGACGAGTAATGCAAGAACATTTGTCAGCGTTATTTCCATGAATGGAGAATGCTGTGTGTGACCCCAAGCCTTGTCCTTGTAGTGGCGTATGAACCGGGCTGTTTCAATAGGATTTAGACACGCATTACAAATAGCTAGATAATGGGAAGGATTTTTGTGCTCTGTCCTGTGAAAGGCGATGCAGACCTGTGCTGGGGGTGCCAGGGGTACGTGTGGTGTGACTGCGGGCCAGGGCAGGCCGGGCTGCCGTGCTCCCACTCCGCTCCCTGCACACACCTTCTCCGCGCCAGGGCTATTTATCCGGACTTGGGCCACGGCTCGAGCAGCTCCGGCGCTGGGGAGGGTGCCGTGGGTGTGTGCATGCTCAGAGGCACTCGTCTTCACAGTGCTCGGGTGGTTTTTTGAAAGTTTCCTACCAAGCCTGTTTCTTTTATAGGCACTGCTGCTACGATGCTACCAGCATCTGCTCGTCCTGGCACAAAATGACAAGTGTGGCTGTGCAATGCTTCCTTCTCCACCCTAGCCCTCGTCAGTCCCCGAGGTGGGATCGGGGACGTGGGGGGCAGTGACTGAGAGGCCGAGCGAGTAATCACATGTCCGAGCGGGTGCGGGGAGGAAGGGAGTAGCTGTCTGCGAGCACTGTGTACAGAGTTGAGACGTTCCTCATGACCGTAACAAAGTCCTGCAGCGGAGAGCGGGTCAGCAGGGAGGGATGTGAGGATTTCTCAGTGATTTTTTTTTTTTTTTTTTTTTGCCACAACAGGCAGATTACCCCCAGGAGCCTGCCTTGTCCACCTGCTGCAGGTGGCTGGAAGATAGGAAACAGCTCTTGGAGTTCTTCATGCTGACTTCCACCCTGAAAGCGGATGGTGGAAGATGCTTCCTGTTAGGAGAAAACAGGTGCCTCTCAATGCTGTGCTCGTACTGGGTTTGAGCCCACTTCTGCTGAAAACAAAGGCAAATGTCTAACTGAATAAAGGAATGGGCTTACTGCTCTCTCTTGGTATAATAGATTAAGTCAAAATAATGTTGACTGAATAAGGTGGCATCTCTGGTTCTGAGCTTCACTTTCTTCCACAGTAATGAAATCTTTGTTTATATGTATGAAATCACACACACACACACACACACACAACTTGTGGTGAGATATCTGTGTTTCGGTGTGATTTGCTGTACCATATCTGAGGTACAGCATTTTAAAGCAAAAACAGCACTTGGTAGTAACAGACATATCACAAGGAACTTCAGAAGAATTGGAAGGTCTGTTCAAATAATTCCTTCTAGTTCACATTACATTATTAATAATCTTTTTTGATTTTTTTGTTGCTGTTATGGGAGTGTTTAGTATCCAGACTTAGAGGGAGTGTTTAGTATCCAGACTTAGACTAGGACCTTATGGATCTGAAGGGAGAAAGTCAGACCTTTTCCCAAAGAGTTTACAGTTTCTGTGGAAGATCAACATGTGTTCATAATTTATTGAACACTTGTATATTCAGAGTAAGCCAGTTCTGTGTAGGTAAAGTGAAATAAAAATCAACTCTTTGGAGTGAAGATTTATTATGTCAGTTCCATTATCAGGTTTCTCCTTGAGCCTGGTAGGGTAGAAGTAATGCATTTACATTACATTGCCCGCTCCGCAGTTTGGTGGAGCTCCACAAAATCTCACTCTATGCAAGAACAACGGCCCCATGTCTTAAGAGATATGTGGGTATATCGTCAGCTGGAAGGGAGCCTTCACAGAAAGGAATCTGATTCACTTACTCTCAATATTTAAGTGCATTTTGCTTAGTTTAACACCATCCTATTTTACTGCAGTATTGCATCTTGCCTCCCAAATTAATAGTTAACCACTGAGAAAGACAGGTCTGGCAGAATGGAAATCAGGCATTATATTATCCTATGAGTCATGTACATACAGAGAACCAAACAAGTGTCAGCCAATGGCTTTGAGCCCAAAATATGTCAAAGAGGAGATACATATCTTTATATTAAGTAGATAGAAAGCTTGTTGCTGTTCTCATTAAACAGGTTGGAGTTCTGCCACTGACTTCAGTGAGAACAGGATTGGGCCCATGCTGTAGAAGCTAGCTTTGATTACCTGCATGGACTGTATTTTCGGTGTAGCGGGGGACAACTTATATTTTAACAGTTGTTCCCAGTCAACAGAGAGATTGAAGATCTTCCCTTGTGCTAGTTTTAGACATTATTCCTTCCTTTATTAGTCTGATGAATTGATTTCTCCCTTAAAATGCTAGGACGCTCGGTAGTAGGCAGTAATGGAAGTTTTTCTGAATGCAACCTCACAGAGAGTCAGTAGCGAGTGACTGTAGAGAGGGATTAGCACACCATCTTTTCTGAGCAGTGTTCTTGTGATTTCTAATGATTTACGTGATACTGGAGAGCCACCTTTAGGAATTAACCCCTCTTCAGGCATTCAACCCACTTTTTCTGTCAAAATCCCATTGGAGTCAGGAACGGTTTTGACTGAATAAATGCCTCAAAATGGTTCAGAATATTCTTGAATACAGGGGAACTTCTGTATGCCGATTTTCTCACTCCACATATCCCCTCCACAGTTTCTGATACATCTGGCTGTAGATCTGTTTCAAGAACCAAATAAATCTTGGGCTACTGATATTTATTGGATCCACCACGTGATTTGTACCGAAGTCCCTCAGGGAGAGGAGATGGCTCGCACAACTACCAGTAAGTACACCCAAGCAGTAACTGTGAGATCAGGGCTGAATGCCAAACCTGCTGTTCTTAACTGAGTATCACATAGCTTTCTCATACAGGCATGTAGTGTTCCCTGTCACATATGCATTTTATTTTCATTATGTTGTCATTTATACATTAGGTTTTGACTCCCTTTGGTGGAACAGAAGCCAGTTTCATGCAGAGAATAGTGGACTGGGGAATTATGTTCACTAACTTTAAAAGTTATTTTCACATTTTTATTGATTTGCCAATTCAGTCAAAATGCTGGTGACAGTCAGGCCGAAACTGAGTATTTGTTGTTGATTCATATTTGTGCAAACTGGCATTTAGATTTTTCCGAAAAAATAAAAACTGGAAGGCTATGGACAAGTGCCGCTTACTTCATTCCAGTCAGCAACCCTCCCGTGTTGACTGGCACGTAAATGTCAAAAGAATGGGACTGCCAGAATTTTCATACCAAAAATTTCTTGACCTATCTTATTATTGGATACAGAATTCCACCTGTTTCTGAAGGGGGCTTGCTATTGACTGCAATAGAAATAGGATTTGATTCCCTAGACTACAGTTTTTAAAATACCACTGTATTATTTGGCTTGCTAAGTGAAGAGTGTATATTATAAGTCTATTGACAACATTTATTTTAAAAAGTCAATATATGATTACCACATGAAAGCATCAAGTTCTGATTTTTAAGTGAACGTGTAGGTTAATGTAAATAAATAAAGCTCTAGGTATACTGCTTTATGTTTGCATTGTGAGCAATAACATTTGCAAATATCACATCAAGAATTCTGAGTTGATAAAACCAATTTAAAAAGTGGCCTTTGCTAAGGAAAATTCCAAATGAATATATTGTGAGACCTAGTTTATACAGTAGTCAAAGAATGTCATTCGCATTTTTAATTTTGTGCGTATAATTTATTTTGTAATTTGATTACCAAATGGCATAGGCAATCTGACTTTTTTTTTAGCTATGAGTAATACAACTGTAACTTTTTTTTAGCTTTTTTTTTATATGGATTATTTCCTTAGAATTTTAAACAGTGACAGATGTTTCCTGACCTTACTGGTGTATGTACTTTGTTCAGTAGCTGGATATATTCCTCAGTGTGACCTGAATTATTCCTGCAAGAGTTCATGAGCAACAGACTGAAGGAGTTTCATATATTTATTGCACTGGGTGAAATTTGCTTTTTCCCTTTCAGTAGCCAAAAGGAAAAGATTTCAAATAATGAAAACATTTTGGGACTCACCTGAACAGTATATATTTTGGTATTTGTATTTCTTGCTTATAACTGGGGAATATTTTTTAAGGGCTTAGATGCTTCTGATGCCTGCTTGATGGCCCAATATGGATTACAGGTCTCTTTTCATTTACTTCAGTGGGCATTGTCAGTTGACTTGTAGAGAGCTTCCTGGAAGGACGCTAGTTGTGTCTGCCTTTTCTTGGGTATGCTGCCGCTAGAGAGAAAGTTCATGTACCGATGTGGCTGCTCTTCCTTTTGCAGATCATGCAGCTGGCAGTGATATAACCTCAGCTGGTGCCGTAGGTCTGACGGGGTTTAGACACGCTGGTTCCCTCCGCAGCAGTCAGCGGATGCCACGCTTCGGACTGGCTGAGGAAGTGGGGCTGAGCAGAGGAGCACCGTGGGGCTGTAACACGAGCCTAGCAATGCCATCTCCAGTGCTGCCACGCGTGCAAAATGGGCTCAACGAGATGTAAAAGAGTAGGTTTCCCCTTCGTCAGGGTGGTGCTACAGTGCAGATCATTGCAGGCTGATTTACAGAGCAACCCCCAGCGAGCAGGAGCGTGAACAAAGCTGTTGGGATTGGAGAAGAAGAGATATGTATTTGGAAGAAAATGTGATACTGAGGGAAAATTGGAAAAGAGAGGAAGCAAAAGGCTGCAGTTAGGATGTAGAAGTGAGAATATTTACAGTTTGATTCTGCCAGCAGCAAAATTCTCATTGACTTTAACTGGACTGGAAACAAATCTTCCAAGAAAAGGAACACAGGAAGAGGAGAGAGTGGGCCCAGGAGAGAGCAAGCTGTTTAACAACTACTGTTTAAGGGCCTAGCACTTGAAAAGGTATTCAGCCAAAGCTGGTGCATGTGTGTGTGCTTGGTGATGGCAGACAGGGAGTAGGCGTGCTGAGGCTACTTTATTTTTTTAGCTTTCATGCTATATAACATAATCTGTTTATTTAGAAAAGCATATTTTTGCCCCAGTCAGAGTCATTTCCCGTGAAAAGCAAAGTGCTCTTGCTGGAGGACTGCTGGGTTTTGTGAAATATGAGAATGACAAGAAAAGTTTCAGAAAATTTTGGAACAGAGGGGAATCCTCTTGCATTTCTTCCATCACTGGTGTCCCACCCGTAATTCTAGTGCATGCAGTGGGAGAACAGTTCAAATTTGGGGTGTGCATTTCTGGGCACCCTTTTGTGATGTACAACATAGAATAAATCCTCCCACTGGAAGAGGAAACCCACAGATGCAAGTTAAACCAGCTAGTAGCTATTATAGTAGCATGTAACACAAAACTGGCAAATAAGCTTTTATGGAAGATTTGTTAGTTAGAGTGTGCTTGTCATTATAAGGTTTAAAATGCAAAAGTTACTTCTGGTATTGCCATCTTACAGTGGCAAACTTGCACCGTAAGCAACTGTGAATCCCAGTGATAGCATTTGCATGGCTGCATGTGTACATTGCAGCTAATCAGCATATATTGTTGCTGCAGTTCATATGAAAATTATTTGTACATGCTGAAAATCTGGCACATTACTGAACATAGAGATTAAACACTTTTTTGCATGCATGTAGACTCTTCTGATTTGGACACACAAACATAATTTTTCAGGTAAATCTTGCATTCTAATTAAAACACAGGTTGAAGGATCAAAGATTTTCAAGCCAAATTATGTTGTACTTACAGTTTTGGGGATCCAAATGTATAGGCTGTATTGGAGTTCCTTTAAAAATGAGCTTTATAGATTTCATATGTGACTGCAATAGTAGAATCTGTAATCTGTTGGCAATTATGACTTGTAGACCTTTACAATTTCAGTAATTTTACATGATAATAAATGGCTCATAGGCAGCTCTCTCTTCCCAGCCAAAACAATAATACTGACTGAAAAATCAGGAGACTTAAAAAAATGAGAGAATAATAAATGAGGGGATCTTTTTTCCTTTTTTTTTGATCTTCCACTCTTTTAGTTTTGTGCATTTGAGTTAGGTTTTCAAGCTTTTCACTATGTTCTTGCTTTTTAATAAAAAAGTACTAATTTTCAGGAGCTGAGGAAAACATCATTTGCCTTGAGAACTGTGATCAAATCACGAGCTGGCAATATTGCTGAGGATCGTCTTGCTTACCAGGGCTGAGCTGATGTGTGTGATTTGGCCGGTGCGACGCTACCTGTGTTGCTGTAGGTACTCAAAGGTTTTGAGTCTCCAGGATGGTCAGCATCCACTTATACGCGTGGACATATGCGAGGTAAGTCAGCCTGGTGCTTCCAAAAGGGTTCTTGTTTAGAGGTGTAGTGGAGTCTGTGGCAATCGGAGAACAGTGCGCGTGCCAGACACGGTCCAAAGGCGCAGGCGAGGGTAACAAGCCTGGACTACCTTAACTGCGAAAGAATGACTCAGCTCTTTCTGCAAAGATTTGAGTTTCAGCAGAATATTTTTTCCGCTATGCTGACAGCTTTTCCACCCACGTATTGCAAGTGCGGCTGTGTGCCACAGAGGTATTTTAGGATTGTAAAGCCTAGTGTAAATTTTTAAAGTTATGTATAAAAAAAGGTGAATTCTGGAACTTCAAATGTATGGGGTGTGTGTAGAGTGGGGGAGTAGGGGAAGTCTTTGAAAAGCCCAGGGTTTGAGGGAGGTTTAGCCCCATCTATCATTTAGCTGTTTTTATTTATTCCATTGAAAACCAGTCAATGATGCTTTGAGACCACCTGTATCCTACAGAAACAGAGTTTCTCTGAACCCCCCAAAAAGTTTTGGCATTGTTTTTGGAGCAGAGTTAGTCATTCGCATACCTGGTAGATACTGTTCTTTTCTTGATCCTGTTATTGTGAGGCATTTCCAAATCCTGCAGGGAAAATGAAGTGTAGAGAGATATGCGGGGAATTAAATCTAATAAAATACAAAAGATTTCTTAATCTGTCAAGTGCAATGCAATATTCAGTGAGTTACTGTACTCAGCTGAAGATGAAATTGGATGGAGTATGCTTGTAATACTATTCCAGCACACTGAGCCATTACATGCGAATACATCCAGTCTGCTTTGAGCAAGTCATTTGCCAGTCTATGCAAGACTATTATCCATGCTGTCAGTCTGTGACTGTTGCATGAATCAGGCATAGAAGGACTGAAGTCTGAGGAGGAGAACAGTGGGAAGCTGGGGTTGTGCTTAGTCTTATATGCACTTAAGCAACCGAGCAGTGAAATCCAAAGATTTGCTCTATTGTCACAATTATTTTATGCCACAAATGCTGATGCAGCAGTAAAAGCCTCTATCAAGGCCTCACCACATCATGGGACTGGGGAAGAAAAAGAGCTAAAATCCGAGCAAGTAATGTTAGTGACCAATAACCACTCTACGGCAAATCACTATTGTAAAGCAGGCAGGGCTATGGCTTCTTTTGACTCCATGTCAACTAAAGGAGCAGTAGTTCATTTGTGATGTCTGCAGCCCTCCTCAGCTTTCTTTGGTGTTTGGATTTTGGGGTTTGGGGTTTTGTTTTGTTTTGGTCTTTTATGAAGTTACTTCCAAAAAAAAGATATAATGCAAAATGACAGCATATATTGAGCATAAAAACATCACTGTCCTCTGGGAGCTTTCAGAGAGGAAAGCACAGAGCCACTGAAATGTAACCCCATCAACTCTTGTAAGTACCCACCAGCAGGTCAGCAAATCCCTGTGATCATTGCTGGGCAGATCTAAGAGAACCAAAGGGACAAGTGACTTTTGTCCCTGGCTAGCAGAAGGCCACCAGCCAGGGAAACAAGGTCACCCTTTGTTTCACCCTCAGGCTGCAAACAGACCAGGAAATGAGTCCTTCCAGCACCTTGCACTGGATGCTGATCATATTTTTCATGGGTCACAATTGGGAGACTTGGTTTCTCCGTTGTTTCTTTCCCTTGAAGAATGTTTCTTGCACTCCCCAAAGTGGAGTACTTCTTGCACTCCCCAAATGGGAGTACAATCCTACTCTCCATGCTTGGCAAAGTTTGTCACTTTAAACTGACTTTTGAGGTTTGTGAGCCTATAATTCAAAGTAAAACTCAGTGGATGTGAGTGCCATGGCAAGCAGGAGGTTTGCATGGATCCCCTCAGGGCTGGAGCTGCTGAGTTTCATATGGTGCTAGAAAAAAACACAGTGTCTCTGGAAAAAAAAAATCTGTCTGTGTCTTGAGGCAACTGTGGGCACCTTCAGCCAGCACCTGATTCACTAGTGAACAGTTACCTACAAGGCATTTCAGCTGGCAGACACTTGTCCTAGGCGCCATAGGCCGTAAGGGCTGTTTTCAGTTTAATCTATTTTTAATGTGGCGCCTTATTCCAAACTGCTGAGTTCTCACATTCCCGAGCTGTCATGGTAATAGGATTGTGCAGTCTTATTGGCTAAAGTTTTCCACCCCAAGTGCCAGAAGTTAGGCTCCTAAATTCATATTCAGATGCCTAAATGTTAGTGACAAATCCCGCAGGAGTCGGTAGGAACTGGACATGGTCTGCACCTTGAAAAACCAGGCCATTAGATGCATAAACAAAACCTTGCTGCAGGCACCCAGATTTTCAGATGTGGGCTACTGTAGGAATATACTGAGCCCAGATTACAAACACATACCCCAAAGGTCGGAGAGGTTTTAATACACGGTTCTTTGTTCAGCCCCACTGTACTTGTTGTGAGATGAAACTTTATAATGTGGTGACCGTGTGAACTATTATGTAGTGCATGGGGCAGTCTTGAAAGGGCAAGTTTAAAAGCAAGCACTCTCTTTCCTAATGTGGTTGTCTTTATATCCAGAATGGCTACAAATGTTAATATGAAAGAGGGAAGTAAGGCTCAAGTGACTGGGAATTTGGTCAGGGATTTGGAAATGGAGCACATTCAAAACCACTGCAAGTAGCAGAAAGCAACAGCGTGCCTATCCCATTCATTGACTTCCTGTCTGCACTACTTCTCTACCCATGATCTAACACTGCATATTTTTACTCTACTACCTTCTTCTGCTATTTCTATTTGTAGCACCCTGCTAGACTTGTATCCAAGCCAATCCAGAATTCTTCTGAAACTCCCTGTGCTAGCAGCAACATGAAAGCAGAACTCTGCAGTGGCTGCAGCAGCTACGGTAAAGGTTTAACTTTAGTTAAGAGTAGTGTCAGTCACTTTAGCCTTTTGAGTTGCACTGAAAATGGAAATGCTGGCTGCCAAGAGAAACAGCTTACATAAGTTGTATTATGTTGTCTTTTTTTCATGACAGGCCTAAAAATACACTACATAGAATTACCAGCCAGCACTGGAAACTGATGCACTTTTATTGCTTTGTTTTATATGAAAGATTAGATTTGTTTTCTTGTTATTATTATTGCAAGATAACACATAAAGCCATGAAAGTACAGTGCATTTTCAAACAGATGAGGCAGAATTTATTCAGTACTCTTTAAAGAGTGTTTTACTTCAGTGTGAAAGTGCCAAGTCATTTATTCTCCTATTCTCCATAGAGGGGGAAAAAGCAATTTTCAAAATGTCCTTTGCCACCAGAAGATATTAACAGAGAAGCCAAAGCAAATTCCTGTAGAGCATGTTCATTCATTAGCCAGAGGACCTATACGGCTTCAGCCAGCCACACCCTTTCATCCAAAGAACACAGATGAATGAAAGACCCCTGTTCTAATCACAGAATCACAGAATGGTTGAGGTTGGAAGGGTCCTCTGGAGACCATCTAGTCCAACCCCCCTGCTCAAGCAGGGTAATAGTGCCCCCCAGGCAGCCCAGTACCCTGGGGTGAGCGGGAGGGAGTCAGACCAGCCGGACTGCAGGTTGAGGGGAACATAGCCCTGATGAGCGTGTGTTCCTGGGGACTGGAGCAGAAAGGCTGTGCAACTGCGTAGCACCTCTTTTCCTCTCATTCTCCCTCAGTGCTGCGTGCAGACCTGACCTAGATGTTTGAGAATGGGATCCAAAACAGAGAGCATGTTTGATGTCTAGAAGACAGACTGAAAACACAGGTGTTTCTGAAGTCTTCCTGCACTGTCACGTCCGTGCCAGCAGAGGAACCTCACTCAGGGCTTCAGGCTTGAGTCCTCTGAGCCCAGAATCTTCTCTGCAGGGACAGGGCTAGAAAAACCTTTCAAGTAACAGAGCAGTGCTCCCTGGCTGGTGCCTGTCTTCTAAGTCACTGTCTTTTATTTTAGAGCATTCACTGAGGAAGTGGGAGACCTGGGTTCAATGCCTTCCTCAATCTGAGAGTGCTTGTCTCTCACTTCCCATGAGACTGTCTAACTGCCAGCCGATCAGCTATTCCGGGTGAAGCTCTTAGAGTGAAACTGTGTCTTCCACTAACCGGATGTTTGCTCTCCCCGTCCCGCTGTTGGTTGCCAGCTTCTGTTTTAGAATGAAGCGATCAGAACTTCATGTTGTGAAGAGCCTCAGGATGCGTTTGGCCTTCTCAGAGCTGATTTGCAAGATCTCGATCCTCAGGGGATTCAGGGAAGGGGCGCCTCATTTCTGGGTGCTGAGAGCATAGTGGAGCATAGTGAGAATGCAGCTCCTCAAAGATGCTGCTCTGGGCAGGTGCGGAAGCAGAAAACTTGAATGTGAACCAAGGAGAGACCGCAGAGTGCAGGTGACTGAGAGACAAGGACCTTTATGAATCTGGACTTCAGTGCCTGAGTTCAATTGAAGTCTTGTTTTAAGCACTTAAGTCCTTTATTAGAGGTAACTCCTTAAAACTCAACTCTGCATTTGGCTCTTTTATATGCACAGATCCTGGCAGATCAGCCAGGATCTTTACTGCTGCTCTGATAAACATTTCCAAGATTTATTAAATGTGCTCTATGATGTTCTTTCGTGGAGACAGTAATTTGACAGTAATCACGTGAGAAACTTAGAATTTGCCACCTGGCCTGGCAAGACTTTTTTCTTCTCACTACTAATTAAACTGACGTTATTGCAAAATTTTAGTATGATGGTTATGATTTGTTCTGTGATAACACTGGGTCTAATACTGAGGCATGCAAAGCACCTTCCACTCCTGTGACATTAGTGGGAGGTGTGGTTGAGCAGCACCTCTTTGGACTCTGGTGTCAGCACTAATAACAATGTTTTGAGGCGAATTTCTGCTAGCCTTATTCAGGCACTTTATCCAGGAGCGGGTTCTTCTGGTTCTAAGGGGATAGGTTCACAAGTAGGAAGGCATAGCTGGGGGGGAGGAAGGGGGCAGCTGCTTGGCCACAGTACTGTCACATAACATGCCCTGACGGGTGATCTTACCGACCACAGCTTTACTCTGCCTGGTGAGACTCTGACCATTAATGGGAGAGTTGATCAGCAACAGCAGATTATTAGAGCACTGTGAAAAAAGAAAGGATGGAAATGCAGTAGGGCTAAAGCCAAAATCACCTGGAAAAAAACAGGTACTGATGGTGGCTGGGCTGAAGAAGAAGGAAATGAAGCGTTTCTAGTGATGGGACAGGAGGTAGCTATGTCCTGTCTGGGATGGATGTGTGTGGTATTTGGCAGTTTAACCACTGTTTCCAATCCACAGCTTAGACCCTGCTGCAGGGCCCTTGAGTGGCAGAGGCTCTCCAGTCTTCAGTGAGCTCCAAACTGACTTTGCAAACATGCTGAGGCTAGTGGGGTTGAAGAAATGACTAGGCAGGAAGTGAGAGGAGTCGTTCACAGGACTAACTCTTGCCCGTTTGTCCCTTCTCTGTCAGAAACTTGAATGCTTCACTGCTTAGAGTTAACTCAACAACTTCACAAGAGATTCAATAATATTTGTTTTTATCCAAATCCCTCGAAGTCTGAGGGAATGGAGACAGCATCAGTTTGAGATGAGCAGCCAAGAAAAGTAAATCATCCTTGGGTTAGAGTAAACTTCCATTTGAAGTGGCCACAGATGGCAAGTATGTTGATGAATCAGCGATTTCACAGACCTCTGCCCACTTGGAGAGTAGCATACGTAAACAAACATGAAAATGGCACAGAGCCGCAGAGCTTTCCAGATCCTTCCTGTTCCCTTCGCGCTGCTGGGGGATCTCCTTGGAGGAGCTGTAGGGAACGAGAGGGCTGAGGCCCTGGGCACAGGTCATCGTACGTCCTCTGTTTCAGCTACACAAGCATCAGCGAACAGGGTAATGGCAAGACTCTGCTCCGTGTGCCCTGTTCACCCACCAGCACACCCAGGCGTGCACTTCAGTAAAGGAGACAGCTGCTGACAACCTGACTGCAGATACTCGGGGGTTGTCTTAGATAAAGGTAAGGAAAGAAGGGCTGGGTGAGGACATGAGCTGTTGCACCACTGTGCCACTGCAAAGTGGTGCAGAACAGCTCTTGAACATTCAGGTTGCGTGGAGCAGGCCTGCCCCATGGGGCAGCTGATCTCAGCAGCTGATGGATGGATAGAGGTGAGGAGAAGGGATGCAGCAAGCCATGATGACGCAAGCCTCCTCTGATATCTGCACTGGATCCATGTGCCCATGAGCGCAGGAATCCTGTAGTCCGGGACCTCAGAAACCTGTCAGAGTCCTGATTCCCTTACTACAGTCCCACGCCATGGTCCTGTCCGCTGCTGGTAGCATTGCCCCCCTCCATGCGATGCAGAACTGACGGTGGGGGCCCCTGTTCATCTATACAGAGATGTCTTCTCAGGCTCTCAGCAGACTCAAGCAGCCCTCCCTGCATCCTGCCCTTGATTATTTTTTTTTCTGACAGTGACTAAAAATCTCACGAAAGCACTGTGTAATTCCATGGCACTCACTCACTGCAGGCCAAGGGTGTGTGTCTGGAACCGAGCATGCCTCACACCACAGAAACCCCCCAAAGCTCCTGCTGATCTGGCAGGGGGGGATTTTTCCTGCCCCTGTTTGGTTTGCCAAATGTTATGCCAGGAGAATGCAACGCCGGAAGGCTGTGCAGAGAACCCCCCGCTTTGCTGGACTCATGTATGTTCTAGGATCTGCTGACTAAGAAGAGCTCCTGAAGAGACACAATATCACTTCCATTCCTGCTTGAATGCAAGCCCGGAGGGTGCTTCTGCTGTAGGATAACATGTAAGTGATGAGAACTGGCCAAGCCAGAGACTGTACATGAATTGTTTGGGAGATTTTTATAGACAGTCTATCTGGGATAAAACACAGAGCCCAGATCTTCAAAGCACTGTGTGGGATGGCAGCTGTGGGACTCCCATTAAAGTTACTAGGCATCACATGACTGAAAACTTCTGTGGCACTAGTGTTTTTCTGCAGAGGAATAACTGAGACAAAGGAAAGTGGAGGAAAATGAACTCTGCTATTCCCCCAAGAGCAACACCTCACAAAATTTCAACTTTGGGGCTTGCGTCTTTTTTGTAAGGAGCAATTATAATGGATATCACAGGAGATGTAAAGGAACATCTGAGACATTGGGATTTATTGTCAGCAAAGGAGATGCTTCAAATTCCATTGCAAAGTTGGAGAACATCTAATCTCTAACTCTGTAAAGAAGTTGAGGGAGTTAAATGAAGTAAATTGGATGAATTTGGCTGTGAAGTTTGAGCATCTGTTCGCCATCCACATTTACAGAGAAGAGAGAAGATTCTCAGAGAATTTCCTCACAGGCATTACCCTGCAAAGTAATCACCTCACACAGTGATAAATATTCAAGAAAGCAGCTATATTTTTAAGACAAATATATTCACCAAATGGATAAAAGTTGGTATGCTCAAAAGCCCTGCTTTATTTTTAGGGAGGGAGGAAAGGGATAACCTTTTCTGTTATTCTTCTGAAGGTTTCCTGTGCTGGTGTCCAACCTCTAGAGTAAGTCAGTGTAGTTGCATTAACTGACTTTGTCAGGACTGTCAGTGGTACAAGGTAGTAGCTGAGGGCTGATTGAATGAGCAGTGAGGGGTTGGTGGACTGGACTGGCTGGGGGCTGAGTCCAGCCACGGAGCTGTGGCAGGGGGAATACTGATGTGTGGTGGGTGGCTGTGATCTAGGACCAGCACCTGATGGTGAGGCCTGGAGAGAGGCTTTTTCTGGGTGGGACAACCTAGAGAAAAAGGAGCCTGCTGACAAAGTTCAGAAAGGGTGTGAAGCCTCATATGGCAAGAGGCTTCAAAGAGGGTGTAGAAGAGCATGTGACAGAAATGAGCAGTACAGAGCAGTGAAATGCTTGAGGGAAAACTAGCTTTAGCCAGTGATTACAGCATCATAGAGTGGAAAGTTGCCCACCAGGCAAAGACCAATGATCATATAGACAGGGACATCGAGTCAGTCTAGTCAAAGCTCTTGCTATAACTCTTAGAAGATACTTGATGGATGAAGACTCAGTGGAAACAGGCTCCCTTATTCTTACTTTTCGGACATCTTTCAGGCTTTAACATGAACTAACTACCATTATCCTAATTTTACAGATGGGGACAGACAGGTTACATGATGTGCTCTAAATCACATGAGTCAGAGTGAGAAACTGCACCTGGATCACCCAATGGTGAGACTGTTGCTCTTGGCACTGTGTCATCCTGACTGCAAACAAAACAGAGATTGACTTTGCCTGTATCCTTTCTGTGCCTACAAATGGTAAGATTTTTGAACAAAACAAAGAAACAAAAGAGTCACTCATCTGGTTTATATGTCCAGTTCACAGTATACAGTGACATAATGTACCCTAGAGGAGTCTGTAATTAATATAAATAATTACCCCTTGCTGCAAAGACATCACTGACTGGTTGAGAATCTAGATGAAACTTTCACCTTGTTTACTGAGTGCCTGATGCTGTGTGATTCAGAATGGATTTGGGCGATAGCTGCTGGATAAAACAACTAAGGTGAACACTGTAAACTCCTTGGCACCATTGTCACAATTTAGCCTCCATTGGACCTTTAATACAAGTGGAGAGAAGTCAGGGAAATAATTAGGTAGGAAAAGTAGTCATCAGCTACTGCAGAGGGGTTTCTTGCATTTATCAGAGTTTGTCTCCTCCACTTGGAAAGATGTAATATAAAAGCTGACAAAGGGGTGGGTATCCATAGTCCACTGGCACAAAAACACGCGTAGGGTCTAGGCACTTCCTTGGTTCTTCAGTTGCATTGGTGATCAGTAGGAGTGGGCTTTTCCGAAGTGCCCACAGCACAGCTACCCAAAGCCCAGCTTTCAGTGCCATGACCTCTTTTTTAGACTCCAGTTCCCAAACTTACTCCTGACTTCTGCTGTTCCAAATATGTGCTGTAGGCTGCTCTTTTAACCTGGCAGTGTTGCCAGAAGCACTGAGTACCTGACATTTCATGACACCCAAAGACGTACAGTATTTGAAGCTTGCCAAACAGATCCTTCTGCTCATTTTGGCTCTGAGTTTTCAGCTTTTCAACTCTGAAGTAAAGCTTGCAATTTTTGCTGGCTTCTCGGACCCATTGAGTTTTGCTAATTAGTATTTTTAAAGTACTTAGACATTCTCAGGTTCTTGGTGATCCAGAGAATTATTATTACTGCTGGTATTATTATGACTAATACTACTGCTAATAACCTTAGTGAGCCTGGCAAAACTCAATTTAACTAAAATCCATGCCACATATGAACAAAAAACTAACTTCAGTGATGTGAGGGAGTGCATGACTGAGTTACCAGTAACTGCTATTTACAAGAGGCAGGAAGAGTATATTTGCTCAAATGAAAAAAGGTCAAGGCAGAGGCCCATTTGCTGTTTGTTAATAAGTAATCTAAAGAACAACACAGCTTTACTGTAACAAATCAGCCTGGCCTAGCTTTCCTGCCATCACTATTATTTCCAAACCAATTCTGGACTAAAATAACAATTAAAAATTAATCCAGATTCTCATAGGTTATTTTCAACATCTCCAAATCTATAGAGAGGATTTGTAGCTGGGAAACAACCTCAACAAAAAAAACCTTTCAGATTTTTGCCACTGTTTGTCTTAGGACACTGGAGGCAACCAAGGTTGAAATGTCAGATAGGACATTATTTATCTCCTGGGAAATTCTCCTTTGGGCTCACAGTCAGACCCATACATCTTCCCTACGGAAGTGTGCCAGTTAAGAGCTGTGGTGTGGCTGGCCCACTTACAGCCACCCTACTAAGTTACTGATGGGTAACTTACAAAACCAGCTATGTCATCGCTGAACCTGGCCCACGGTCAACAGTTAAAATTCAAACATGGGTGTTAGAGAACCTCCTTCTTCGAAGTGATTGAGCATATGTGCACTTCATGCATCACAACCCCTGCCCTGTCATTGTCTTTTGGCAACAAATGGTCATTTTTCAAGCCCTGGTTGTCTTTAGTCACCTCACAGAAGTCTGGCAAAGGGCTGGAACCTGTCCTTTGTGGTGCATCTCCTGGCTGCAGGTAGGATTCATTAGAAAAGGCTTTCCCATTAATGAGCCACTTAAAGTGCTTATCAGAAAAGCAATACTTGTGCCAGCTGCCAGCTAACCACTGCTTCTCATTTGTAACCTTTAATGTTCATGTCCTTCAGTTGCACTGGTCTGAGGCACTTTAGATGTCGCACAGCTATTCCTCAATACAGGGACTCTGATGTACGTGTTGCTGCTAGAGCAGACAGCCGAAACACAGACAGCCTGGCACTGCCAGTGTGTACCTCCAGCACGTGTTCGTGAGGGTGGTTTGCCTTACGCTCAGGTATCTCGTGAAGGAAGGCAGCAGGAACGTGCGTGCGCGCACACACACACACACACACACACACACACACACGCACGCGCGCATGGGGTCACCTTTGGAATCAGAAGCCACACAGATTGCAAACTACAATTTCTGGCTCCCTGAAATGCAATTTTGAGAGGCAATGATCCCTTAACAAATCAACAACCCCTGCTCAGGCTGTCCCAAGTGCCTGTTAATCTAGGTGGAGGGAAAGAGCTTGGGGGGGGAAGGTTTCACTGCAGAGCAGGTCACATTTGGCTGGGAGCTCAGAGCACCGGTGCCTAAGGCTTAATATATGGTCTTGAGCTCTGCAGTCCTAGAGGCTACCAGGGCCTTCCCATGGCCAAGGCAGCGGAGTATGAGTGGGGAAGGGGAAGGCTGGCTTTCTAAAGAGCTGCCCCTCCAGCTGGCACCAAGGAGAGGACAGTGAGACTGAGCAGGAGGTGCTGAGGTGAGGAAAGCAGTAGCGCATACGGGGAAGAATATGTAGGGGCCATGGTGGGCTCTTTGTAATGGGATGAAAAGAGAATTTGTGCAACTGAGTGTTCACAAGCATCAGAACGCAGCATCCTGGCTTAAAGGGGATATTCTGGATGCCCTGGAGCCCTCCTGTTTGCCTTGTTGTTTGGTGTTATTGACACAGAGGGAGGGAAGGAGAGGAGGACACTCACTGTCGTGGGGAAGCAGGCATGGCTGGTGCTGCCCTGTGTGTCTGCACCTGCGTGCTGGGCTGCCATGGGTGGTTGCAAGTGGTACAATTGAGAGAGGCCTTTGTGTTGCTCTGATGTGTGCCAAGTGTCCATCCCAGAACACCTGGTGTGGGCAGCAGGGAATATAATGGGATCGATGCCCACTTTTATGAAATCTGGCTGAGCTGGGGATCTGGGCAAATACCTTCTAGGTTAAGCAGGGTTAAGAGGATGGTAGCGTAAAGCCCTAGATCCCATGCCTCCACGCTGCTCTGAAGGAGCACATGGCCATACCACACATCGTGGCAGGGAGAGCAGCAAGTGTTACTAGCTGGCAGCCTTTGCAGAATGGCAATGCCACATGCAAATGCACGTGTTGGTTACTCATGGGATATATATTTGCCACCCATCCCCACCTCTCTGCAGTAGTATACACCCAGGGTGGCAGAGCTCTCTGCTCTCGTCCCTCGATGTTGTGCTATTTCCTCTTGGTGCTTCTCTGTTCTGGGTAACATCTGCTGTTGTTTCCGAGTTGCCTAGTGAGTTGCAGGAGTCTTTAATTACACTGATACACTGTACTTTTCCTCTAAAGGCCAGAGAGGATTTACTTCTTCCCCTTACAGAGATAGAAAAACTGGGATACCAGGATGTCAGGTGACTCTCCTGAAACAATGGGATTAGCTAGAAAATGTAAGTATCCCCTGAACCCGATCCTGAGCTCTAGTCATCACCCCGCATCAAATCTCACTGGCATCATGACAGTGAACTTTGGGACTGTGCAGTCTTTCATGCACAAATGAGTGGTATGTGATGAGAAGGAAGCCCAGTGCTGCAAACAGCAGTGTAAAGACATACACTCTGTTCTAACCAGTAGCCAGGATGCCTGGGAAAATGTGCAGGTGGTTTCAGAAATGCATGAGTAGCCTATTATGACAGAGAAGGGAAAAAAAAACTGGGGAGATTTCCCCCATGACCATCTGTTAGTTTTCCCCTGAAGCTATTATTGATTTTCAGAGTCACATACTAATGCCTTGCAAACAGCACTGTGAATCAGAGTGCTGCACTGCGGTTGCTGAAACACGCAAGCTTCACAGACAGGGTTAAATGCGGTGACATGCTCTCTCAGTTTGTACCTTAGCACTTCATGCGCCTGGCAGTCCTCAGCCTCAGGGAGAAAATCCTTCTGTTTTCCCATAAACATTGTGTTTTGCTGCACTTCAGCTTGTGACAGTGGTGAGTCCCTTTGGTTGACCCACCAGCCTTCTATCATATAATCTCTCTAGCCTTCCTAGTCTAATAAAGAGAAGCCTTGATCACAAACTGAAGAGTCATGTTGAATAGGCTTAGAGATATTGAGGATAGTTATGCTTCAGGTTTAGCCTAAGATCACTGTACATAGGCTGTGCTATTTTAGGGGCCAAATGCAAAGTCTGCCCATCATCTGCAGTCTCCTTTGCCCTTATGATTTGATCAATGCACAGGCACAAATTACACAATAAAAATAACTTCTACCTTTGCGGCAACAAATGTTGGCCTTTTGTATGCACCCTGCAGTATCCATAGCCCTCTTGTGCCTAATGGTGGTCTTGGGACTGGGCTCTGTAGCAATATCGCTATGTTTTAGCTTCTGCTTTGTGCTGAGCCATAGGGGACCTGAGTTACAGCAGTGGCTGGCCAGGCCCGAGCTCGGTTGGTAGCTGCTCCTGCGCCTGGCTGCCCAGGACGGTGAACACGGTGAACATCTGGGGGGGGGGGGGGGCTGTGGCCATGGTGGGGAAAGCCTGGTGGAGCTAGTTTGGGCTGAAGTGCACAGGTCAGAAGAGTTTTCTCTTTCTTTTTTCTG
This sequence comes from Apteryx mantelli, assembly GCF_036417845.1. Taxonomy (NCBI): domain Eukaryota; kingdom Metazoa; phylum Chordata; class Aves; order Apterygiformes; family Apterygidae; genus Apteryx; species Apteryx mantelli. The sequence goes on from NC_089987.1 coordinate 12,239,994, forward strand.
TTGTTCTGAGATGTAAGAAGGAGATACTGCCTCCGATTCATGGTGTGAGGGCAAGCTGAACAGCTTTGCTCTTTTTCCTGGCATCTCAGAGAGAAGGAAGCTTCAGAGTGTTTGTTAAAAGTGACTTGGCCTGTGGCTCACTCTTGATGTTTTCTGTGTGTGTGCTAGGATTGCTGAGCCGTTTCCAAAGGAGCTTTCTGAGCACTCTAGCAAATGGAGAAATGCACCTTGGAACAGTTGTTGCAGTAAATGAATCTTGTAAATGATTTTTGTTTTGTATTTGTGAGCAAATTGTGGCATTTTCCAAAGTATTTTTGTGCATTTCGTATTTGTGTATTTAGTCCAGGGAAGAATTATCAGTTTCTACCAGAGCAAATAATTTGTGCAGCAAAAATGGCAAACAACCCAACCAAATTATAAACTTCCATGAATTTTGTCCAGATGGGAGCTTGTCCAGTTGAACATTTCCTCAGAGAAATGTCATAATTTGTGCATTTTTTTATGGTAAAATAATTCTCTGCTTGTGAAAAAAAAGTCTCTAATCTCAACGAGCAATGCAGACAGATACAGAAAACATTTTGCTATTTCATGATTATTTAAATGCAATTAAATACAATTGTTTCCTTCTTTTAATAAGACACAAATCTGTTTCCCTCCTCCTCCCCCCGCAACTTGTCCTGGAAGAGAAAAACGCATGTTAAGAGAGAGCCTGCGGGAATTAGTGTGGTGCAGGGGTAGAGGACAACTTTACCTTTCCGTAGCAATATCAGCAATACAGATTTTTTTCCAATGGCTTTCTCCCTTAGCCTATGCTAATTCATGTAACTCCGCATTGTGTTTGCCAGGACCTGGATGCCCAGGCTGAACAACGTAATGTAGCCATTTACAGATGCAATTATACATTTTTGAAGTTATACCCAGGAGGACTTTGTTATCTCAGTATTAAGCTCTGTGATTCTTGATTTCTAGTGCCCAGCTTCTGGCGTGGGAGCCAGTGTGCTCAAGGCAAGTCCAGTACCTCCACATGAGGTCCAAAACATTCAACAAACTGATCAGAGAGCACAATAAGGAAAATTTTCAGTCTTAAATGCTACTGCTGCAGTGATCCAACCCAGCATCTCCTCTGGAGGGTGAGTACAGACAGCCTTTCTGTCACAGCACTCAGCAAAGATGTTTCATCTGAAACACTGATTACCAGGAAGTGACAAACAGGTCACTGTTCTCCTCTGGGTGTTTGTACCCATATTCCATGTCCAGCAGAACGCCCAAACCACAGGGCACTGAGCTGGACACTCCTGGCCTGCTTTCTGCTGAGGATCTGCTGCTCCGCAGCGATACACTGGTGAATCACTGGGCCAGAAAGCAAGTGCACACGGGGGAGCATGACTGTCTTTCCTAATGGTTAAAGCATTCACATGGGAGTTCTAGGCTCTGGACTCTGCTCCCAGGACTGTTTATGCATTTTACATGAAACAGTCACTAGGTAACATATAATCCCTGATCAAAACCCTCAGGGGATTTAGGCAAAGCAACACCCAGTTTCTGGATCTCGATCAGACTTAGGTGTGAAATGGGCTGAGCTGCTTGGCCCTGTCAAGCCTGGGGCAGTTCTGGGCATGCACAAAGGTGGAACTCTAGATAGCTAGGGAGCTTGCAAGTATTAGAAAAGCTGGAGATTGAAGGGGCCAGATAGTACGAAGGACCTAGGAGCTAGAGTGGGATGTATATGCAAGCATTTCAATCCAAACTGAAGATTTAGAATAAAACATCAGCTGCTCTATTGACAATGTCCTCTTACAAGGAAACAATTGTGCTCTCAGATTCCTGAAATGGAAACTTATTTACACCATCATTTTACGCTTTTTTAAAAAAATTGTCCCATCCTAACCACTGCATTTGCATGTATTTATTTCCACTAGGCTGCCTGTGCTGAGCTGCACAATGGAGGCTGCTATATGAATAGCTTGTTATTCTTACCAAGCGTGACAACTGCTGTAGCAAAATCAAGAGCAACCTGCTCTAATGTAAACTGATTTCAGATTGCCCCTGGCAGTCCCAGCTACCTCATCTAACCTCTTTTTTTGCCAGTCTTTCTTTCTTTTTCCCTCCCCCCCCCCCCCCCCCCCCCCCCCCCCCACTGAGGACGCACCCTGTGCTTTCATGTAGGGTGATTTATCAAGCTGGCTATTGCATCAGTGTCCATGACATGCAAAGAGACTTCTCTGCTATTAGCCATGGTGCATTTTAAAGCCACTTGGATTCTCCAGCAAATGCAGAAGTCAGCTGTCAGTCTGCTCCAGAGATGGCTGATGATTATTGGTACCCAAGAATACCTAGCTGCGAAGCACCCTAGAGGTGTGTGTCCAGCTCTTGATGGGACTGCTGCATCTTGATACTCCACCCGCACATTTGTAGAACGCTGTGGGACTGGATAAATGCAGACAAAGAGAAGTTCATTCTCTAAGGACAGCACTGTCACTCCAAATGCATGCCAGATACCAAGTGGGAAGCATTTGCATTGGTTGGGGGAGGGAGGGGGAAGATGGGGTGGATTTGGGCAGAGAGTACTGTGGGAGAAGAAGTCTGGTTTGCTGTCATAGCTGCCAGATTGGTGTGTATGATGGGTGTGATATAAATTACTATCTATAAATAAATACCACAACAGCGTTTTAATGAGGTGTTATCTAGTAGCACTTGTCCAGGCTGGTAGTGTTATGCTAAGGCTGGAGAAGTATCTCCAAGCAAGCTTCTTGGCTAAACCTTCATAAACATGGTCTCACCCAAGATCTAACTATGATTTGTTTGGATAAGAAGTTTTGTTTGTTTGTTTCTGAACATATTTTCAAATGCATATGTTTTTTTCCTTTTTTTTCTTTTTAACTTCTTGGCCCAGATTTTGTGTTGGTGTCACAGAACCCAACTGGCGCAGAGGCAAGGGCTAAATCTCATGCCTTTTTTGAGCAATTGCTGTTCTGACAACAAGAACCTTGCAGAAGGGCTGGGTCATCTGGGATTTTGTGGGGGGATGTTTGGGACTGTGACTCACAGGAGTGTCCTGTGTCTCTCCAGAGACTGAGTCATGTAACATCCTTACCCACTGGCCCTTCAGAGTGAGTGCTGTGTCCTTAGCTTCTCATGGCGTGCAAGCACAGCTGGGGCATTTGTAGCCAATGCTGGTTGAAGGCATGGTCTCATGGATCCACACCCCACGTTTGCAAGGGCTCGGCTGGGACCCAGCAGCCAACTGTGAGGTTTTTTTCATGGCAGCTAGCTACTTTTCTGAGCCCTTGGCAGCCTGAGCTACTGGACAAATGGCTACACATGAATACTGCATGGCACAGCAAGTCAGACAGGACTTAGCCAAATACACTGTAGCAGCATACATGCACTGTAGAGTTGTACTGTGCGCATATGCACTGTTTGTCTGTCCAGCTCTGTAGAGTCCCCCCCCCCCCCCCCCCAGCATTGTGTCAGATCCCATAAGGCGGTCCCCTGCATACATGAGCACACAGGCTACTTAATCCATGCATGCCAGGGTAGATCTGGGACTAGAGGTGACCCATCGTTTTCTACTTGAACCAAATAAATCATGGTGGGAGGCAAATATTGAGCTAGGGGTTTGGGTTTGGAGGCCGGATCTTGGGCATTGCTTTCACAACATTTCAGGCCAAAACAATGGTTTCATCAGAAAGCCTCTCAACATGTTAAGTTGCCACCACAAGAATGTGCAAGAACTGCATATATCCAAAACAAAGCCAAGAAATGTGTCTTTCTCATACTAGATCTGAACTGAAGACTTTCTGGCATATTTGAGGAGTCATATCTGATACATCGTAGTGATTCCTGTGCCTTAAAGATAGGGCCTCTTTTCTGCTCAGTTTGAAGGTCTGAGAAAGAAGGTTCATTTTTTTGATTCTTAAACATAAAATTGCTGAAGTGAAGTCTGGATTGACTGTCTGGACTTGTGATGCATACTCAGAATTCATTCATTTTAGAAATAAATAATAACTAGCAGGTGATGCTATAGAGATAATAGCTTCCATTCTTTTTGAAGAAACATTAAATCCAGCCAGGTCTCCCTGATCAACAGCTATTAAACAAAAAAAAAAATCACAAAATAATTTAGGTTGGAAGAGGCATCTGGAAGGCTCCAGTCCAATCCCTTCAAAGCAGGGGTAATTTCAAAGTTAGCTTAGGTTACTCAGGGCTTTGTCCACCAGATTTTGAAACTCTCCAAGGATAGAGATTTCACAAACCTCTCTGGGCACCTGTTCTAGTTCTTAACTTCTCACATTTTGAGCAGTTTCTTTCCTTATATCCAACAGAATTTCCCTTGCTGCAACTTGCAATCATTGCCTCTTGCCTTTTGCTGTGCACCTCTGAGAAGGGTCTGGCTCCCTTATCTCTGATAGTGCCCAGTATATGGTTAGCCTTTATCACGGCAAGGGCACCCTGCTGACTCATGTTGAAATTTCTTTCCACCAGGACCCCAGGTCCTTTTCTGCAAAGCTGCTTTCTAGCTACTCACTTCCCAGCCTGGGCTGTTGCATAGGTTTATTCTGTGTCAGGTGCAGACTTTGCGTTTGTCTTCTTCGCTGAATTTTGTGAGATTTCTGTCAGCCCGGTCCTACAGGTTGCTGAAGACCTTCTGAATGGCTGCTTTGTCCTCCAGCATATTGACCCACACTGAATTCAATTCAGCACAAACTTGCTGAGGGTGCAGTCTGCCCTATCATGCAGGTTGCTGGTGAAAACTGGCCTTAGTCTTGTCCCTTGAGGAATGCCATTCCTAGCTGGCCTCCGCTTACATGTCAAACTGTTGACTATTACCCTTTGAGGTTTGTGGTCCAGCCATGAGCTTGTATCACCCATCTTGTGGTCCACCCATCCAGTCCATACCACCCCATTTTGGCTAATATGGGAGACAATGTCAAAGGCTATGCTACAGCCAAAGTAAATGACATCCACTGCGCCCCCCCCGCCCTGGTCCATTCAGCTGGTCATTCCATCCCATCAGATGGATAATCAGGTTGGCCAGGTACAGTTTGCCCTTAGTAAATACATGCTGGCTCTTCTTAATTGCCCTCTTGGCCTTCTTGTATCTAGAAATGGTTCTGTGAGGACTTGCTCCATAATTTTCCCAAGAAAAATGTACTGATATCTTACAAAGGACATCTTACTCTTTAGTAGTATTTTGGCTAATCCCCTTCAAAAGAAGCCTGTTGACTGTATGGAGTTTGTGAGACCTTCAGCATGGGCCTATGGGACTAGGTGAGGGAATTTTTCGTAGGGAGCAGCTGAGCAGGTCAAACTCAGAAGCAACCTAACCAGGACACACCTATTTCTCCTCTGTTGGAGATCCCTTCCTTCCTACCCAGACCACCAAAGAGACCCATCCTACTATTACTGCCATGGCCAGAGTGTTACCTTAGGGCAGGAGCCCTATGGGGAGGGAATGGGAAGAGGGAGGGAATGAGGCTACGAGGCCAATGGACAGTAGAGTGTAGCATTGTCAGATCTTGGCACCAAAGGGTATAACTAGTTTGAGTGAGAGGAAGAAATAAGGAAGAAGCAAGGGCAAGGTCAACTGCTTGGAGTGCTAGGGACAAGCATGGTTGTTTGCAGAGAGCATGGATAGTTCAGTCAACAGGAGGGGTCAGGCACTTGCCAAAATGCACATTTGCACAATGTCCTGTAATAGGCGGATTTCACAGAAGACCGTTGTGTGTCACTGGACTTTGGTTCACTGGGGTCTGAAGTGTAATACTGAGGTAAGTATTACTATAGAAGGTAAGTAGTACTGAGAGAAAAGGAGGTCTGACCTGGGAGAGGCAGAGCAGGACAAATGCTGTTTTGCCAAACTGGAATGCCCTTGGATGTCCTGGGGCTCGCTCCTCTGGCCTCATGTCATCGCTGGAGCCTGCACCCAGCCAGGGAAGCATCTGCAAAGTCCTCTAAATCACTCCCTTTCCATGGAAAGCAAAACTCCTGGAAATGCTGGTCTATGCAGTGAGGGACTGGCCCCACGAAGGGCTTTGTGGGATTCACTGGGGCGTTCAGAGCTGGAAAGCCTGGCAGACCAGATGCAGCCCCTATAACTGGAGCTGGACCATGTAACTGCAATTGAGAGAAAAGGCAGAAGGGTGCAGTGGCAGGAGTCAACAACTCTGCTTGAACACCCATGCATGCAACATTGGGCAAGTCTTGGTAATTAGACAAAACATATGTAATCTTATCAACTTTTGCTATAACCATATTAATGCAACTGAGACACCATATTTCTGTGATGGACTTGCATTTATAATCTTCTCATTAGCACATTAAAAGACATTTAACAGTGATGCACAGAAGAGCAAATAGGACTTTAGTGTAGTGACAGCCCTGCTGTGGATCCTCTCTCAGGAGGACAACGCAATCCCAGACATGTGAGGCTAGTGTTCGTGAATCTCCTTACGGCAGTTTGAGGTGTCCAGGGTCCCAAGGCAGAAGTGGTGCACCTGCACGTTCAGACTGCAGTCACCAGTGCATTAATGAAATCCTGACTTGCTGGGTCACCCTCCTGCTTCACTTGCGGTGACACAATATCACTTAAAGTTGTTTTCTTATTACAGAGATACTATCACAAGGCGTGGTGTCCTGATTGGAGTCTAGAAAGAAAGTAAAACTCTTATTCACCCACCCACCTTTGGCAGATCGTCTGAGGGTCTCTCACGGGCTTCATGAGCGAAGGTGGTTGATTCACCTCCACCCAACGGTAATTATGTGTTGCTGCCTGCTGGAAGTGCTCATGTTTGGCACTGGAGAGGTAAGCCTAGAACTCACTGGTGAGATCAACTGCAAAGTAAAAGTGGGATTGTTTGATGCCTGTGTTTTACATTCAGCCTAGTAAAACTTAATACCTTGTATCATATGCTTGTGAACTCTTTTTGTTATGATCATTAAAATGCTCCTAATTGCTGCTACCGTGCCACACTCATGTTTCTCATCAGCTGTTTGCATTCAGCCTTCCTAGCAAACACGAAAGCAATTCTGGTAGCAAAAATGTTATGGCATTTCTGGTTTTCTTTCCGGAAGAGACCCCTTTTTCCTTCCTTTTAATCTAGATCCTCCTGTGTGAAGCAGAGCTCCTTCTGGAGGTGCTTTGCTCCACTGAAAGCTGGTTGTTTTATCTCCTCAACTTTAAGGCGCAATCTTTCCCTTTTCAGTGCAGTTCTTGAACCAGGCTGGCTTGGCAGGTCTTCACTCCTTCTTTGTTTAGGTTTATTTATTTTTATATCAGAAAGGTAATAAAATTGACAAAAGAAGTTTATTCAGATTCTAACTATACAGTTTACCATACAACCAAAATAAAATGTCCAACACAGTGCCTTTTATTTATGGCATCAATGCTTAGCCGTTGTAGTACCAGAGTTATGTAACTTTTTCTTGCCTTCATCTCCTTTTGAAACCTCTTTTGCACCAGTGTTTGCTCGGCATCCTCCATCTGGTAGAAAGTGGAAAACTTTTAACAGAAGAGAGCCCAAGCCATAATGTCCTAGATCGCAGCATGCAGGACTTTCCCTCAAGGTGGGGAAGGAGGAACAGGGGGCTCTGTTGCACCTTCAGCATCTCAGCTGGATGCTCCATCACATGGTCTGCAAGAAGGACCAAGAGAACCCCTTGGTGTGGAATCAGGTATCTCCTGGCCAGGTCAGCCTTCTCCTCCATCAGGGTCTGTGGCTCCCATCCCCACAGGCGGGCTATTCCTTAGCACTGCGTCCTGACCAGCTATAGCCTCCATGGGGGTCAGGCCTCCACCTGACTGAGTCCTGAAGTCCTGCAGCACCTCAAAGCTGCTGTGCTGAGGGTTACAGCGATTAACCTGTTTCATGGAGTGAGCCCTAAAACTCAAAGTCCTTATCAACCAGTGGGCTTTCATTCGTGGCTCAGATTTAGTATCTGAGTGATTCTATAGACACAGTCAGGGAATAAGCATGGCAATCAATTTAGCAAGGTCTGTTTTCATGTATGTTCATTGGGGAGTTGGGATCAGAGTGGGTGTAGGTCCCAGAGATGTATGGCTGGACTTAGCAAAGATAACAGAAGTGTGGGAGGATGTAGTAACATTTCCAAAGAGAAGGTGAACTCAAATCTCCTCTGCTTCTAGCTGGTGGACAGCAATGCTCCTGACAATTAGGGTGATACATGGGGTCTGGAAAAGTGAACAAATGGTCTTTTAATGCCTAGATTAATGGAGGGAAATGAGCAGAGAATTGAGCAGGATGGGGAGATCAATTCACTCAATTTTATTTGTTAGCATGCCAGCTTCACCACCTATATAAGCAGTGTAATATCAATGCCACCAATAAAGACATGCGATGTGTCAGTCAACGGGGAGGTTGCTGCTGGGGAGGCCTTCTGACAAGGCTCCCAACAGCAGAGTCAGACACAGAAATGTTTGCTACAGAAGCAACAGATAGTAACACAGCACTTGTTTAAATTATACTGCAATCCACAGCTCTCCAAACAATTTCATTTTGGACTCAGGCACTGGCACTACCCAGCCTTCAGCCCCATGCGTGTGTTTTGGGGCCAGCTTTCCTCTTCCATGGTGCTCCTCCTCACCTGGCCCGTATGCAAGCTGCAAGGGGAACCAGCAACATTACGGTGCTCTGCTGACCAGGAGTGCCCTGACCCACTTGCTCCAAGAGCACTGGAGGTTACGTAGATGTTAACCAGCATTTCAGCTTCAGGGCCCTGCATCCTGCTTCAGATGCTTGCCTGGGACTCTCAAGGTTGTCCAAAAGCTAGTTGTGTTCAGCCACTCTCAAAAGCCAGTGGTATTGGGTACCTCCATCCCTTAGGTGTTGTTAACCTCCCAGGCTTGTTTACCTCGGGTCTGGCTGAAAGGTGTCCATCACCAGCACCTCCGAGTGCCTGTACTGTGCGCTCAAGTGCCTTCCTGCAGAAACAGCGGAAGCGGATTGCCTCCTGCAAAAGGGACTGAAAGATGCGCAGATCCCCCATACTAAAACCCACTGATGGGGCAGCCAGCAACCAGGCTGTGGGCACTTGGACACAGTCTGGGCCTTGCGGTTCTCTGCCCTGGAGGCGAGGGAGCCTGGTTCAGATAGGCATACATCCATGACGTCGAGCCCTCCCAATCCTACGCAATGCATCCGCTTCATGCGGCTCTCACAGACAAGAGAGAGGACTTTACTCCCCTTCCCGTTCTTCTAGCAGAAAGGTCAGTTTTGGCACAGACTGCCTTTTCTTGAAAATCTATACCTTAAAAAGGCACCACAAAGGCTTTAACAGGAGTGCAATGAATGACCCTTCGGCAGCTCCAGGAGATCGTCGGCTCTCTGGGCAGTCAATCGAAAGCAGTGAGGTTCTGGAGTTCATTTCCAAACAGGTGAGTGGAAACTCTCGAAGCGGGTGGCGATTAGCGTGTCTGCAGGTCTGGTTTCTCCTTTCCCTGAAGTGAAGGCGGGCGGTAAGCCCGAGATGTGCAACACTGACATCATGCCTGAGCTAAGATTTACCAATATTCATTTGTTGCCTTCTACTCTTTAGCAATCAAACAGAAACTTTTCAGCTGGTACCTTCTGGGTGATGAGGTTTGAGAAACAACCCTTTGGTCGCTATTGCAATATTGTGAAAATGTTGTTAGATGATATAAGAGCTAAATCACATAAGCAGAGTAAGTTATCTCTCAGCTATCTGTATTCTCCTGTATGATTCAGACAGTTACCAAAAACGTGTATTAATTCTCTGAGCAATACTGTACACACTGCAAGGGAAATGCTCCAGATGGAGCTGCTCGAACTTACATGAGCATATTTCCCTGTCACAGAAACCTTTAAACTTACTCCTGCTTAAGCAACACCGATGGCAAAAGCTACATTGCCTGCAACAGGCGTGGGAGCAGGTCAGTAATTCCAGGTTATGATAAATAGGCTATGCTGTATCTCTGATACTGTTATTGCTCAGGAGGCAGGTGACCCTTTGGTTGCTTTCTGGAGATATGTTTAAATTTCATAAATTGTATTATTTGCCATATAAACCATCATAAAAAACATAGGTATGTAACAGAGACAAAGGTGTCTCTTTCCAGTGAAGCAGTGTTGCGTCATTTTATATTACCACTGAAGGAACAAACCAAGTCTTAAGAACAGTAGTTGGCAGTATTTCTATTAAATGGCATTAGCCAGTAATTTCTAAAAATGGCCTGTTAATTACAGCAGTCAGCCCTTGCAGGCAGCTCTATTTTACATGAGCACGATCCAGTTTCCAGCCACCAGCAGAAGGCTGTAGCCTTTCCTTGGAGTCGAACAAGGCCACCTATTACCAAATCCCTTTCCAGGGTAAATCTATTATCACTGTTTTTTTCTTTTAATCCTGACACCGCCAAATGACAAATTTAAAAGAGACAGTTTACTTGCCACGGTGGTGAGCGAAGGCCTGCCGGCTCGGGTCCAGGGCGCCTGCCCGGCTCCGAGGCAGCGCAGCGGCAGTGCGGCGGTGGCAGCGCGGCGGCAGCCGGCCGAGCCAGCCTGGCGCGAGCAGCGGCGCCGTCCGCTGCTCCCTGTGCCCGGCTCCCTCAGCCCGGCAGCGGAGCTGGTCATGCCCGCCCTGGACCCGGCACCGCGTCGCACATCCAGCAAGAGGGCTGGCAGAGGGCGCGCGGCCGCGGCCACGTCCGCCCGTCGCCGGCCCGCAGCCGCTCCCGGGCGCCTGCTGGCTGCAGGGCCCGGCCGAGGAGGTCGCTGCCTGCAGCAAGGCTTTAGCGTCTGCCTGCACAAACTCCTCCGCGAGCGCACCGAGCGGCAGCAGATAAGGCTAAGTCTTTCGCAGGTAACTCTAACAGTGGCAGGAAAAAGTGACATCTCTTTTGTACCGATCCCTTTGACTAGCTGTAATTATCGCTGCTATTGTTAGCGCTCTCTTGCAAGATCACCTGAGGCTCCCTGGCGAGCACCAGGCCCCACGGTGCTCAGCGCAAATCCGTCCAGACCCCTCCAAAAATCTTACAGTGCAGAACGCAAGTGACATGACGGTGGGGAAAAGGGATAAAACCAAATGGATACAATTAGCTTAGGCACAACTTAGTCATCCTCTTCTTGGTATAATTATAAAATGGACAAAGGTAGCACCAGCTAACCTCAAATGCCCTTCTAGCCATAATTAATTATATTGCATAATAATGGTGTCGGTTTAAACATTGTTTAAAACCCATGCTTTGCTCGAAATTACTGTACAGCCACACTTACGTCTTGCACAACAGCCTAATACATAGCAGTGTCATTTTATTGTGTCATCTGCACATAGGAAAAGCTCTTGACCAAGGAGGAGTCAGTGGTACAGTGGTAAATAAAAGTGGAGAGATTCATCTCTCTGTGGTATATAAGGAGCAGGTAAATACTAGAAATGCCCAGAGTCGAAGTGGGTGCAGAGGGAGTGCCCTTTGCCTGCATTTACCCTTGACTACACCACTTAGAACAGTTGCATAATTGATACAATTGAACCACATCAGGCCTTTATTTATAGAACATAATGAAATGGTTTTCAACATCCTGCATGATGCTACATGGGCGATTGCCATATACGCATCCAAAGAGAATAAATAAAAACATTTCCCTAAGGTATTATGGCTCTTCACCTTCTCTAGTTGCATCCAGGACTTTATTTTGAGAAAAGGTCTGTAACGACTGTACCGTGTAATCCTGGCACTATTACACAGGTGTCCTTCGAAGGAGACCTGCAGCCATGCTGCTCCACAGTGCTGGAGTTTAAAGCTTCCCTCGTAGCACATAAAGCACTATATAGATTCGCTGAGCTTAGCGTGTGCATATACCACAGACTGTATGACATGGATCCCTGCATTGCTCTTTCTTACAGTTATTCCTTTTCCAAGTTCCATAACTTGTATTTGACACAAATCTGCATTGTCAAGAAAGCATACAGGCTCAATCTTGAAAAAAGAAAGGAAAAAATACCGGCATTTGGTATTTGCTGTCAGTGATGGAAGTGAGCCGTGACAGTCCCCTGATAAGGGCAAACGCCAGAGCTGGCCGCAGCAGCGGTCAGACCCGCAGGCACTCGCGGCCCAGCGCCCTCGCGGCGCCGTCGTCCCCCATCCCCGCGCAGCAGCCGCAGCAGCACATGCGCGAGCCGGCGCTGCCTTTGGAGAAACGTTACACAAAGCAAAACAAAATGCTGCTATTACGTTATCTTTTTTGGTACTCTTATTGGGAAAATACAGATAATTTATAAGTGTTTCTCCAGAGACATGGTTTGTCCATCTTTACGTGATGCTCTCCTATTCCTATTGCATCATTTGAGTTTGGCCTTTACTTACAACGCTACCTTGTTTTATGTATACGCTTTATAATTAGCATTACTAATTGCAAGCTTGCTTGCTGCCTTTGGTTGATTCTTCCAGAGCATTAGGTGCAAAAAGATCATGATTACTCAGTTCTTCTCAATTGCTGAGTGCATTTTCACAAGCTGAAAAGAAACCGTGACTAGGTTTTTAACTTACCCTCTGGTTGAGTTTTAGGTTATGCCCACCTGGTGTGCAGAAATGGTACCTTTTCAAAAGCGATTTGTTTTCATAATCCTCTTTTTCTGAATACAGCAATACTAATCACATCAGACATACTGAGGGAGTTCTGCACCAGTTCTTATCGTAGATTTTAATTGTTTTTTTTGACAAGTAAAACGTCAGCCTAGACACATTGTCATATTCTTGATCCATTTTGGAAACACAGTGCTGAAAAAAAATCCATGTATGTTAGTTGTTCTGCAAGAAAGAGCTCGTCATTTCCATATGTGCACTGCAAACTTAGACACAATGGTCCCATTTTTTCTTTAGTTAATTCAACTTTGCTGATGATTCAATGGTGTTTTTACAATGAAAAACTGGAGTAACGCAGCCGTGAATCAGGCTCATTGGCTCTGCAGCTCGCTATCTGCCGCGAGGATCCACCTACAGGTACAACACTATCGCACTGCACGTCTCCCAGCCTGCAATCTGTTCTGGCTTGTCAGATCATCATCGGAAAAGGATTGCACAGGTTCAAAATTAAAGTGTGTGCTGACTGCCATTTAGTCAATGGGAATACTCATGTGAACAAGATGAGCTGGTTTTAGCTTTTCTAATTACAAATCACTCACATCAAAATATCATAGCATAGGGTTACCTTTTTTTATTGCCGACGTTTTCATTACCTGTGGCTGCTGCAGAGAAAGCAGCACCGCCGCCACTTTCGCACGCAAGTCGCCAGCCCGGCCACGCGGGTGGCACTGTGCGGGTGGGCGACCCGGCGCGGCGGCCGTCGTGCCATGCGGGGAAACGGCCGGGCGCGCAGGGCTGTGGGCCCTCTCGCACCCTTCAACACGCCAAACGCTGGGGCAGCTCCAAGGAGGCACCGCGGCGCGTGCGCAAATAATGCTATTAAAAATAGTGTAATCAGCTTGTTGGGTTTTCTTCCTTCAGTGTGACCATTGCAAGATTTATTGTCTCTATTCAAACAGCCAAATAACCAATTTGCAATCTCCCCCTTCCCCTGTATGTCATTCCCAGTTTGTTCCCTCCCCAAAATCAGTATTAAAGGGCATCTCATATAAATCTACATTCATCTAGTGCCAGCAGATTTAACCCTCTCCCACTTGCACAAAAGAGGTATATTTACATCTCATGTACCCTGTGCTTCATCTGACTTAATTAAAAAATAGATCCCAGTTATACGATAGTGCAGACAGGCTCAGCAGGAAACGCAGCCAAAGGTCTGTTGAGTTGACCAAGAACCATTACGGAGGACACGAACAATTAACTAAGCGCATACATTTATTGGGGGCAGGAGGAGATGATTAAGGCGAGCTGCCTTTAGCCCATCGTCAGGCCAAGAGCAGGGCGCCAGCACATGCGTAGCGCAGGCAGTATAACTTGGAAAGCTCTTTTGCTTCAGCTGCTCAGTAACAGCATCATCTTGGGCAGCATCTCCGCGGTCGCAAGTCCTCGGCACAGCTCCGCTCTCCATTCCTGCACGGGACACGCTGCGCCTGGCTCGTGCCATCCCAGGAACCGTGGGCTGAACACGCCAGGCAGGGTGGTGTCGTGGAGGCGCAGGGGCCCCGTCTGCATGGAGGCAGCTCCCCCAGGCTTCGTGGGACTCGCATGGTCTTTTTCACCCCGTTGAAGGCTTCAACTGTGGGTCCTCCACCTGCAAACCACCCGGCTCTTAGGAGGCAACGGGTGTTCCTGCTTGGCAGTGTTCAGGCGGGAGGAGCTGGTGGCACCAGACTGAGGTGACAAGTGGGTGACACCAAAACAAGCTCCCAATCGCTGCCGGTTGTGGCGGAGGGGAAGGGGGGCCGTAGCCTGCCCAGCGTGCTCCTGGCTGCAGCAGTGGGGCTAGAAGTAACGCGCCAATGCACTGCAGAGCTGTTACGAGAGGACTGAAGGAGTCGCTCTCCAGTGACACCCATCTTCTAACCAGGGCTGAGCAATTGTCACTTTAAAAGAGATACTAGGCGAATCCAGAAAAAAAATGAAACATTGTGAGATAAAATAAGGAATGAGCCAAAAAAGACAGAATCTTACAATAATACTAATGTAAACACTGGTCTACTAAGAAATGTCAGCCTATATTTTTATCATGTAGCAGGGAGATTGTTTTTGGGAACTTCTGCAGAGTCAAATGAATTCAAAAACCTCCGTACCAGGTGCAATCATTAGTCAGTAAATGAATTACACATAATTATCTGCTTTGTATTTAATTCACTTGGCTTCCAGTTTCTTACTCTTCATACAGTGAAACTCTCTATCGCTCTCACACAAACACACTCTCCATGGGCAAGGAGGTTTTGGAGGGCTGCCATCGTCCTGACTCATGAATCAGACTCCATGATTTGGATGATATTTATCTAAGCCTGCAAACAAAGAAGATGGCTATGTGTCCAATGAGAGAATAATTATTGTTATTATGTTTATAGAGGAACAAAGTCGGGAGTTAGGACCCTGGGGGAAAGGAGGCAGGCGAGGAGAGCGGGGCAGAGGCAGCGAGCTGTAGGCGCTGTTTCGGTGCACGCATGCAGCCGGCAGTCGCAGAGCTCCCCGCGCGTGATTCACCTCCGCCGGGAATCGCCCAGCGGCCAAGGCGGGCGCAAGGCAGTGCCCGCCGCCGCGGGAGCCCTCCCTGGGAAACGCAGGACCACCTCCTGCCGCCGCAGCGGGACGCAGGCTGCGAGATCTCTGGCAGCGGCCTGCCAAAGGGAGTTGGGGTTGGCACTAAACACGCCAGCCGGCTCCGCCGCTGGGAGGCTGAGGCCGGTGACACGCCGGTCCCGGGGCGAGCAAAGCCCACGGCTGCTTTGGTCGGCACCACCGAGCCCGCAGCCGCCAGCTGCAAGGCACTTGGCCGCACGCAGACACTGTACGTTCTTTCTCATACAGAAACCAGCTGTATGCTTACATCCATAATGACTTTATTTTAACTAGAGAGATAAAAAGAAAAGAAAAATAGTAATTTCCATATGAGAAAAGGCCTCCTTGCAAGTTATACAGCAGCTGCCACAGCAGGTCGTTAGAAATAAACACGTTCTTGGGCACTTCCCCCGGCCTCGTCCTGCTCCGGGACTTCAGTGCACTCTCGGTGCGGGAGCCCCGCGCCGCTGCCGGGGACCGCTCCGGGAGCCGTGACCGCGGGAAGACGGCGAGCGACCCAGGCCTGCTCTGGCTGGGTTTGGGCTCTGCGCGCTTCGAGTGGGTAGTGACAGAGGAGGCTCTACCTATTCTTTAAGGTTACTTGTAATGGGCGATAAGTTTGGGATAAGGTGTAATTTGAATCCAGTATTTCTAAAACGCACCTGCCCCTCTAAAGCCTTGTTTTGCCAGGGACTTGCAAGAGTCCCCTGAACCCAGCGGTCACCCCGCACCGCGCCGGGAGGGCGGCATCGCCCCTCGCACGTGCCGCCGCCGCCGAGGCAGGCGCCTGCACGGACGCGGCTCCCCTTCCTCGCCAGGCTCGCAGCCGGCACGCCAGGCCTTACCCGGGTCACGGCTCTGTGCGAACCTGTACGGCGGGATAAAGACTCGCTGCTTTTCTTCAGCTCGCCGCCACCGAGCAATGGCCCGCGCCACCGCAGCCACGGCTCCATCATCGGAGCCCTAGGAGAATGCCAGGCTCCGGGAAGTAAGCGCTGCTTTGGTTTGTGGTTTAAGGCCAGACGGGCATCCTCGGGAAAGGCCACAGCATTCCTGCCGAGAGAGAGCTGGAAAAACTGTTATTTACCTCCATTAACTCAGCTTAGGACTGGTAAAGTTTGAGACATCTTGCAACTATCTCTAATCACCTGCAGGTTAACAACACACAAAGCAGGACAAACAGTCAAATAAAGAAGTTAACGGGAAATAACGATGAACTTTTAGAACCATCCTACAGGGGAGTAACCCGTCCTGTTATAGCTCATCCAAGACCAGTGTGAAACACTTCCAAATTTTGCCCTTGTTACTGGAAGGGAAGCAAAACCAATATAACCTGTATTATTATCAATGTTGCAAAAAATACCACTAAAAATGCAAGATAAATAAGCTGATGTCCCTTCCAAACAACCTACTTTTAGCAGCAAGTTTTGTCTTGCTGAGTGTTTTAACTGATGATTAAATCCATGTTAATATCCTAGGAAGAAACAGGGAAAGGATTAGAATAAATACATATTGCCAACACAACAATATGCAACTGTATTTTGGATCACAAAGCATTTCTTTGGGGTTCTGCGCTGCAAGTGCTGGCTTTTTAAAGCTGTAGTAAATCTTCCTTACTTAATTCCCATTTCAGAATAACTTAAATTTTCTGGAAAAGGCTGATGAAAAACATCTAAGTGCCAACATTAACCTCCCAGAAAAAAGAGCTTTATATAAAAGCAATCCAAAATATTACTGAGACAACACTGGCCACAACAAGAAAAAAATGAGGTTCTTGGGGACCTAGCAAAGCTGAGGAGTCCTTGACTTTCTCGATCTCACAAAATTGGTGTGTAGCCTTGAGAAAGCCAGTTTACCTGTCGGTGCTCCAGGCGCCCACCCGTAACATCAGTATAAAACAGCCGCCTCACCAGCAGGCAGTGAGAAGCAAAGGACATTGCACTGGTTACCCAAACTCAGAGCATTTCTTAGCCCACATTTTGCTTTGAAGATTGCTGCTTCTAGAGCAGATTACTTTAGAATGGAAAAAGCACTTCTGTGGCCTGAAATATGTTTGTTTATTTATCAGTTTGCTTATTTATCAGTTGGGCTAATAAAAATACTACTGCTCCCCCAAAAGTTGGTCTACAGGCGTTTCAAGACCCTCGAGTGGTGGAGGTGAACAAAAACATGCAGTGCGTTACCAGGTAGGTAGAAAAAATAGCTTAGCACAAGACTTCGTAAATATTACTGAGTGACAACACTTTCTGCATCTCTCTTTCTCTTCCTCCCAGATACACATGCTTTATATGATTACTACAGGGAAAAAAACCTGAAATGGTAGTACCAAAGCCCTCTCTTGTTCGCAGTCCCAGAGAAAGAACTCGATGAACTACTGGACCAACCAGAATGCCACAAATACTTCTCTCTGAGCTGGCTGACAGAAAACAGCCAAAAGAACAGGGCTATAAACTGCTTCTTCATTATAAATCACTGCGTTTGGCACACCTGTGCCCAGCACACCTTGGGGCTGCTGCTGGACATAATGTGCCTTTATTTATTTATTTTTTTAATATTGCAACATGGATGGCAGCTGGCTTTGTACACGTGAGCATGGTCACATTGTCACACGCGCCACAAGACCACAGTGCATTCATGCCCTTCATTGTCAAACCCAAGGAGGTTTCTCAAAAATGTTGTGCTGCAATTGCCTGGTCTTACTAAGTGCATGCGGCAAGGCTCGGGCACAGCGCGATGCAACACGGCTGTGCAAGCGGCACGTGTCCAAACGTCGCAGCGCGCGGGCCAAGCAAGGCCAGGGCCGTCTGCACCTGTCTGCAGAGCTGTACCCGATGCGAGCTTAAATCAAAGGGGAGTCATTCGAGTATTTTTTCAGCACTGTACAAGAATTTAAAATCAGGTCTGTTTTCAGTGTGAATAATGTCATTTTGGTGCAAGATGAGTGTGAAAAAATACATTTCAAGTTCCAAGAGAGGCATTCTTCCCAGCTGACAAACTGTTCTATGTTAACAACGTTATAAACTGCAGTCCGTGACAAAAGAGCAGATTTAGTAGCAGAGATTTGAGATGAACCTTACAGTTGCTGGACTTCTTGAATTATACCCGTGCAGCTAGCCTCGTATTTTACAGAATGATTAATAGCCCATGCTTGCAGGGATTTTACAATTCTTTTTCTAGAGATATTCAAGTAATTTAGAACAGGAATATTGTTTACCAGCCCTGGGAAGATCACATCGTTGGGCTGTGCTTGTGTGTGCTCTGGAAGGCTAGAAGGGGACAGGGAGACGGAATGGAAAGAACCACATCCTCCTCTGGATCACAAATCACGCCTGTTTGTACCTGAAAGATCATAAATTTATCTGTTTGCAGAGTACTGGCATGTAGCCTGGCAACTTCCATCAAAAGATGTAGCTCTGCTGCACTGCACCTCTCAGTGTCAAAGGTGGCATCTTTAGCATGCAAAGAAAAGCTTTAAGATCATGCTGATGGTAACAGAAAAAACAAACGATTAACCTCTAGCAGTGCTCAGCGTGCCCGTCCCGTCAGGTCACCAGGGCACTCTCTCCCTAGACGTCGCAGAGCGCTCTGGCTCCCCAATTTCAGTATTACTGCACGTTGTCCTGTTGCACAAGACAATAAGCTCAAGCTTTGCTCTGGGACAAACGTACGAATTCATATTTTGGTGATGTGAAGCAACCTAACCCTGGCCTTGCGGCAGTTCCACAAACACATGTAAAGTGTCCTCTGAACCAGGGAGAATTTGGCTCTAAAAGCTAATAGCAGGACAGGTCATGTCCCTTACGTGCCCGCCTGTGTGGCTACAACTCCCCAGCCTTCCCGGCCTCTTCTTGTTGGATAGGGAGGAGAGCCATAACCTGGGCTCTGTAAATTCATGAGAACGAATCCGCCACAACAACTAGTGGGCACGGCGGTGAAATGCAACCTTTTCTGTAGAGCCCATTCCTGCCCCCTCCCTTCTTCCGCCCCACGCAGAAGCACTTTGTTTATAACAAACTAACCCCATTTACAACTGTTTTGCTTGACATATGGGTCCTAGATAGGGAGAAATAGCGAAAAGGAGGCAAATTTAACTCAACATGTGAAACTCCCCACTGCAGTGGGTGTGGGAATATACTGGCGAGCGCTTGGCTTTACAAGAGGAGGAGGATAAAAGCCAGCTAAAGAGAGGAGAGAAGCTGGGCTGGGCGGGAGGGGCAGAGGAAGATTTTGTGAGCGCCTTGGAGGAAACAATGGGAGACGGGGAAGGAATTAGAAGAACCACATCCTCCTCTGCATCGCAGCCCTGCAGTTTAAGTTACTCCCTCATGCTGGACCAACCCATGGTGTCCTACTTCTAACATTGCTCCCCTGGGACTGCTGTGGCAAAGCTACATCCCATTAGATGTATCTAGATCAGAGACCATTAGGGCAGCAGTTCTCTTAGCATTTTAGATCAAGCCTCCCTCCTTCTTTCCAAAGCCAAGCCAAGCAGCCGAGCCCTCCCCAAAGCTCCCCCCAAATCCTCCAGCTGGGACGTCCTTCCCTCCCACCCTGCTTCCCCGCAACTCCTCCTCGGGGAAGAGGCACACAAGGAAGGGACAAAGGCGAGATGGCATTTCTGTGCATCATCTTGTACTTATGTCCTCTCCTCTCACCTCTGCCTCTTCCCTAAGTTTCTTCAACCCCATTTAAGAACTGCTGCATGTCTAATAAATGACAGTAGTGGTGCATTTCCATCAGTCCTGTATTCAATAATACAGTCATACTATTTATAACACTCACCCTTTTACACCCTTCATATGTTCATAGCATTTACAATCGTTTACTGTTTATTTCTCCCAAAAGCAGTGCAAGGGAAGCAGGGATGCCAGCACTAGCAGCCCCACTTAGTAGATGGACCTGACAATATAGATAGGATAAAGGTTATCAGCAGCACCCTCCGCATTTGAGTGTCCAGCATGAGGTCTTTTGCTCTGGACAACCCAGAAATAGAGGCATCCACAATCAATTGTTCCCTTCAAATAAAAAATGCCTGCAACTGATCATCTAGCAAGTCAACTTAAGTGCTCTCAGCCATGTACAGTGAGCAAAAATGGTTTAAAAAATGCATGTATGTCTGTATGTGTATATATATACATATTTTCATGAGGTAGAATTGGGTTTGATTTTTCTTCAAGAAGCTTTGACTGTGGTCAAAGTATCTATTTGAATGTCTGAGTTTCCCTGTTTGGAAGGCAAACTGCGAATGTCCAATTTCACTGTCTCCAGAGACTGCAGAGGAGCCGTATCCCTCCCTCCCAGCACCCGTGAGAGCGCTGGGCTGGCATTCAGCCGGAGAGACCTAAAACAACCTGAGCACCGCCATCCTCTCAGCTCTCTGCAGGTCCTCCAGCTCTGAGGCCAGACCACAATAAATAGCACTGCTACTTGGAGAGCTTCTGTTGCCGCGAACAATGCCGATACGAGGGGACAGGTTGCACACTTGGAAGTGTACAGAGTTCTTCAGGATTTATTTGTTCACTCCAGAGAGAAAGTGAGTCATGAGAAACCTTAAGGTGGAGCACTCAAAACAAGGAGTGTATAAATGATTAGCAAGGGAAGGTCAGCACTAGTCCTTCAAGTCTGAGCATGTCCCATTGTTGACGGTACATAAATAATACTAGCTGGATGCCTGTGGTTGTAGCACGGCTATCACACTTCTAGTCTCTTACAGGTCTCTGACTCACATGTTATCATCAATGAGGCTGATCTAAGTTTTCTTATAAAAAGGTAGTTAAGGTTACAGGAGTAAGCTGGTAAAATGGGACTCACTTATTCAAAAGACCCAGTTTCAAGTCAAAGCTGCAGGCTTAACAGAAGACAAGCTTTTTAAAAAAAAGAAAAAATAAAAACCTTTATTACATGGAAAGCTAAATGCAGGGATGGAAGATGGACCTGAATTTTACTTGCCCTCACGCAACAATGCAATTAATCATCTTGTCAGATAAAATCTGATTGCAGAATCTTTATTAGCACACCGATGTAACCGAAAGAAAGAACACTGCCTGTTTTTTCAGACTGCAGCCGGAGTTCAGAGCATTTGCAGACAGGAAAAAAATCATCAGTTGACTTCTTTAGTGAGCTAGAATGATTGGCGATTCACTCAGAGATACGTGACAAGAACCATGGGACCTTCTTTTTTCTAAGATAAACTCTTCTATATACTCAATTTTACAGAAAATAGTCTGCAGGTAACACTCTTAAGTACACTAAATGTGCTAGATCTGCTGATACTGGTGACACCGCAAGCTCTAGCATACAACTACAGAGTATAGCTGTTCAAAGAACATAGGTTCTAGTATTTTCAGCTATATCAACTTTATATTACTATGAAGAAATCCAGGCTACTGCTGTACTTTATTATCCAGCTAAGACTGCTCTTACACATCGCTGGTGTAAAAATCTCTTGTAGAACCACTGAATACCTTTCCCACTGGTACTAAGCTTTTCTTCAGATACTCTACTAAATTTCTTATCAAGGATTGAAATGCGAGAGATGAGCTGCCTCACAGAGATTGGGCAAATCCTTAAAGATGCTGAACAACAGAAGCTTTTGTGGAACATGAAGGTATATGATGATATACCTTTATCTGGTCTTATGCTAAAACATACATAAGTCATTGCACAGAGATCTGCATCAGATTGTACAGTATCTGGCTGAAAAAGCAATTTTTCAGCATGTTTGCACTTAGAAATTCAAGAGCACAATCCTATGCAAACCAGCAATTATAAGCAATGCCAGGAAAAGCTGTACATACACATCCAACAGATAACATACTCATCAGTCTGCCCTTTCTCAGGGAGCTTCTCCCACGTGTTTTTGTTTCACCTACGCTCAAGCCAAGACACTTTGAGCCTTACATCCAAGAAGACATTTGGCTGAAAGACAAGGAGGGCACATTCAGGACTGATGCAGTGACACTAGAGGGTCTAGTGACACTGGAGGGTCACCATACAGATGCTAAGCCAAGGCCAAGTGTCCTCAGTGAGTTGCAGTGGACAAGGTGGATGGGGCATCCTGTGCTGGTGCCCTGGAGAGACCGGGCAGTGCTGGGTGCTCTCCAAGGAAGGAGTATTGCCAGTCCTTGTGAGCAATGACACCAGAGCGGGCTGCTACAGCTCAACAAAACTAGCAAGGCCATGTAAAAAGGGGCACCCAACAGTCACAAATAGTAGCTGTCCCAACTGTTCCCCTGTCCAAATCCAGACCCACCGAAATACAGGCTCCAAGTGCCAATGTTCAGGCACCATGTTGCCCCCAGCAAGAGAAGGATAAAGGCCCAAGGGAACCACGGCGACTGCCTGCAGCAGCTCTGCACCCCTGGACAGCGGGGACTGGCCAGAATGGGGCTGTGCTGAGCATGAAAGTATCTGTGGTTAAATGGCTCCTGTCTCAGCTGGAACATGGCAGATGACAATGGGGTGAAGCCACTACAAACCTGCATGTTTGCTGGTGCCATCCCTGCCCCTCCTTGCTCTCAGGCAGAGGGAGGCAGGCAAGGTGACGCTCCTGCCCTCTGACTCTTTTGGTAGGAGGCAAGAAGGATGTAGTCCCTCTGCGTTCAGGTAAGGAGGCTATTTGGCCATGTTTTCATATGCACGTGCTTTCCAGTCTCAGGGCCTCCTCTCCTGCCTTACCAGCATCTCCTTTTCAGCCTCTACTTTCTGTCTGGGGTAATTCTCTGCTCCTCTGGCAATAACAGGGCTCATGATTTACTGATTGTAGAATAAAAACACAAATTTGAATTTTAATAATGATGGTTAACATTGTAAAGAACTGTACTGAGGTTCAATTAAATCATTTTGCATTTTTTTCTGTTTACATGCATCTATAGTTATGTGTCTTGACTTAACATGATATATTTGATACATACCCCCCTTTGATTTGAGAATCTTAAAATATTTTATAAATAAACAGTAACTGTGGAGTAAAGAAACTTCACTCTGAATTGTTTTTACCCCTCAGGATAACTGAAATGCAGGGGATGTATATATCTTCTTTGGGGTCCATGTATCAGACAGGGACCCCAAAAATTCTCATGCTGAACTAGCTGAGGAAAGAAACGAGTATCTTGCTTTGGTAACTGGATGCCAACTTCTCGCCTGTCAGACAAGTTTAACTAACACTTGACATTGTCTGGCTTGGGGATTTTATTTTTTGCTTTGTGATCAACAAAAATAATAGAAAGATCTTCGAAAAATAATAGAAAAGATATTTGAAAAATGCCAATTATTGTACTAACAACAATGCGTGAAGCTGGGAGATAGAATTTGTTTTATTTGCATACATGGGGAGTGGCAGAAGGAAGCAGCACTGCTGAATGGCCAAGTTATCATCTTCAAGTTATAAGATCCTCTTCTAAGCTACTTCTTTTTAAGAAATGCTACATGCTAAGTTTTTCCCAGCCATATCTTTTTTCAGTATGTCATATGCATATTAACTTGTGCAGCAATACGGTTAGGGGAAAGAGAAAAAACCTAATTGCCTTATTTAGATAGCTGAACTTATGAAAAGCACAAAACCTAACCTGATTTGTAAGTGTTGTGTATGGACTAGGCCCACATATGCGCGTATTGCCTGGAACTGTATTTTTGTTCTGCAGTTCTACAAGCACAGTGAGTGCTGAGATCATGGGCATGCAGTTTACTTATGCAGAAATAAAATAATGAAATTCAGTCTCTTGTCTGTTTTCCTCTTTGGAAGGTGTTACAGAGTGCTGCCACTTTCAAAGCAATTGTCAGTGAAATTGTGTCTGCATCTTTTTGTGCACAACAAAGGGATGAGACAAGACAGATTAAGAGTTACAAGCGAATCAGAGGTTTGGCAGCCACTTCAGATCACAGAAAAATGTCTTGATCCAAATATTCATTTAACTGAATAAATAAGCAAATTAACTACCTACTGCTATCATTCTTTGTCAGTCTGATCATCATGCTTATGTAAAGTATATGAATGCCTTTTTATATAGAGCAGAAAAGTGTTTGAGAGAGGAGACCGGTGACTCACAGTTGCTTTACAATGAACTATGTCGAAAAAGGATGTTTAAGTGTGTAAGCTCAGAACTGCTCTCCCTGCATTACAGAGGCACACAGCTATGACAGGGCTGATCGCGAGCACAAAGCCATTCTCTGAGAAATTCGTAACAAAATCCACGTGTTTGTTCCTGTCAAAAGACATGAGGAATAACCCCAAAGCTAACCAAGCTGTTTTCTTCTGGCTCCTTTGATATTCTCTAGTATCTCTGGGCCTGGGTCAAAGCCACAGAGGTCCACCCGAGCCTTCCCACTGACTTCTGTGGGGCTTGGATGGGACCCGCTTGTTACCAGACTTTGGCGCTGACCTTAGTCGGTCATCTGGTCTCCCCGGCTCTTCAGAAGGGGGAATAGCAGACCCCCCCAAAATGCGAGGGAAGAATTCAGATTAAGCCTGTCTGAGACAGGTTTCAGTACGTTTTTTGAGATAACTGGCATGGCTTCAATATCCAAACAAAGGAGTGATGTCTCGGCATGATTTCCCAATGTGTGTTTGATCAGCGCCAAGTGCAATAGCAGGAGGCTTCAGGCAGAATCACTGATTTAATAACAAAAAAATTAGAACTGTGATTGGATTTGATATTTGACCACATTTCTTGCCCTGTCAACTTTGCTGATATACATTACTGTTCCATTTTTCTGAGAAAATAGGAAATAGGGACATACCTCAAAGGTGTGACTTAACGCTTGAATCTGCTGCCCTCTGAGCAGCTGTCTGTGCAGACGTCTCAGGCATAAATCTTCTGTCATCCTGAATGGCACAGAAGGCGTCACAGTCATTCCCAGGCTTGCTAGCAGAGCCTCATAAAAACTCACACCACGCATTTGGGTCCTGATCCAGGACACATCATACCTAAACATTTCTCTCTACAGATCAGCAGCGTCTGTTCTGTTCTCCCGTTACCTGTGTTCCCTCCTAATCTGTGCAAAAAACCATGAAGCACAAAGGGGAAAAAGTCAATGAACGGTCCATTTATTCAGTAAGACCCTACACACAAGACAAAACAGCATGTGGCACTCAGGATAACATCAAAACACAGCTACGCTTAAACATGGTGAATCTTGGTGGGTTTTGAAACTAAAGAAGTAAAACTAGGAACTAGCAAAAATTAGAGGAATAAGGTACAGTTTAATAACCACAATAAACAGCTACTGACTGTGCGGTAGTGCAGAGGTTTCCATGAAGCCATGGACTTCGCAGAGCCTGCTGGGAGCATTCAGCACTATCTTCTCAGGTGAGCAAGCAAGAGGGCCCTTTCGCTTCAGTAGGAAAACTGGGGAACTCCTTTATTCAGACCTAAGAAGGAAACATCTTCTGCTGAAGATAAACCAGAGCAAACACAAGCAGCCTGCCCCTCTGCCCCAGCGTGCAAGCCTGCAGCCATGAAGAAGGTGCGTCCCAGCACCAGCCCCCCAACACCTCTGCATCTCAGCAGGACCAACCAGCCATTTGCAGAGGCGCTCTGCCGTCAGGCTTTCACTGCTGCTCCTGAAGGGCTGTTGCTGCTTGAGGGGAAGAGGAGGATTTCAAAAAATCACATTTCTAGGCTATCACATTATTATGGGTGACAATTTTCATCATCCTTTTAAAAGGATGGTTCAATTGCCCTTTCAGGATTTCAGTGTATCTTGGTTTTGCTGTCCGGACTGAAAAGACTACAAACACGGATTTGAAAAATAAAGAGCTTGTTAACACCCTGCTGGCTTTAAGAGAAAAGCATACACATCTTCCCTTTGCGATTTTCATTTCTCAGGTCTGAACCCCATGTAGCAGGGGAGCCGCCAGTGACCGTAATGCAGAGTATGGCACATTTTCCAGTCACACAAATCCCTGCATTCACAGAAGTTTTTTGAAATGCAGGTAAATACTTAACAAAACTGTAGCTGGATAAACTGAGACTCTGAGAAATAAAATCACTTGAAAGTGTGGCTGCATGAGTGAAATACTGATATCAACATCCTATTGCCTTAAGTCAACCCAAGTATTACCACAGGCCAGGAATTGCACGGGAGGGCTCAGCTTGCTGCTGTGACTCCCAAGGCCAATTGACATTTCCAGGGTCTATGAATGTATTGGATGAGTTTTTAAATTAAAGAGCAATAAAGCTTTTGCCAGTTAACCCCCCAAAAAAACCTAACCAGTGATGCCCCACTGATGACTAATCTGCCATGTTTCTTATCCTCATCAGGCTCCTGTTTTGGTTGTTTTCTGTTTTGTTTTGTAAACTCAGATCTGCTAAACAATGCGATAGTACTTTTCTTTTCCAATCTCAGTATTGTTTTGTACTACAAGCTTCAGTGCCACTTAATACTGTGACGAGAAATAACACATTTACAGCAATGTATATTCCTTGTGTTCTTCTTCACTGCAACAATGACTCATTATTCAGAGTATGTTTATGTAATATCATAAATACCAATCTCTGGTATTTATGCAGCATAGTATTTACTTGGGCAAGTTGCCACATGCACTAAAGAAGTAAACAAAGAGCCATTCTTTGGAGGGTTAAAAAAGTCTTAAAATGAATCCAATTTTCCTTCATAAGGCACTCCTTGTTATTTTACCTAAAGTGGCTCTTTAAGATATACAGTATGATAAAACACACAATTCCTGGGAGACGTAATTATGGTTCCTAAGAGACTGGTGAATAAACAATCAGGAATAGAGTGTTTGTTTTCCCTAGCTTTTTCTTAACTATTAATGGAAGGCATTAAAAAAATGGGGAGGAATGTGTTGGGTTGATAAATGGCAAGAAAAGTTGAGGAGCACACTTCACTGAACACACAGGGTTTCTGCCTAAAAGCAGTACTATTTTATTGGATTGCAAATAATCCTATTTTGCAAATGCATTTGCGGTGGGTGTAAATACCACAGTGAACTCTTTGTGTGTTATATTTACTTTACTGCGTACATCAATGGCACAACGCATGTTCCAAAGTAAAGAGCTCGCCTTGTCTCACATTACCTTTAAGCATTAACACAAACTACTTCCTTCGAATCAAGGTGACAAAATCTTCTGCATTGTACGAAATGTGCTATATCTGACACAAATTTCTCAGGGACTGCAGAAGGACCCCATCGGTATGGCACAGAGCAATTGCAAATACTTTTCTAGCAAATCAAGGACACTGCAGTCAACACTACCCACATGTGGGCACCGAAAACCTAGATGACCACCAAAGCTAAGCTCAGTCAGCAGCTGAAGGAAACCCTTTTGCACTCTGCATATATCAGAAAGCAACTGAGCTGGGGACAGGGACTAATCATATGGGTCTCTATAACATTGCTCAAGTGATCAATCACCTAAAAACAGGCTCCCAAAGCCACCAGTCACTTCTCTGCATCAGTTATCCCTCCTGTAAATCAGACTGATGAAAAGCGAGCTATTCCAGCTGATGGTGTGAATCTTTCATTTGCTGTCATCAGTACTACTTAAGCGAGTGAGGGTCTTGGTAGCACCTTAGCGGGAGCACAGCTTCCCACCGCAGGCCCTCAATGTGCACCGGCACCTGCCACTGCAGGGTTTAACGTCATGAATATAACGACCACGTCATCATAGTTTAGCAGGTACAAATGTCGACCTCGCATTCCTCCTGTGCCAAGAAGGTGTCGGAGCAATGTATCACACTGCCTTAGTTAATATTCATTTATGATCTATTCACTTCCTTCAAAAATAAAATACCTAAAGTCATGATAAAGTCTATTTTGCACTGGAAGCAGTGAAGAACATGCTATGCCATGAGCAGTCTGAAGACCACTCAGCTCATGAGTTATGAGTTATTGCCTAACTGATGGGTGATATTTTGTCTCTTTCTCTCTGTATCCTGCACATACAGATTCGCAAATATGGTTACAAGAAAAATACATGCACAGGATGAATCTGGTCAAGCTAGTACTTGTTCCTGTCTTGAGGATTTATTAGAGAAGTGAATAAACATGCTTGTTGTGGTAATTAACCCCATGTAAATCACAAACCCTGCCTTTATAGGGTTTTGTTTGTGCTGCTGTCACTAAGAGCCATTCAGTGTTTCCAAACTGGAGGGAGGCCTGAGGTGAAACCACAGCAAGGGAAGGGAGAAGATGCATAAAACGGGGAGAAGGGGGCCCTGAGCAGGGGGAGCCCGGCAGCAAAGCCAGCCCCCATCACTGCTCCGTCTCCTTCAAGGTCCAGAAAATAGAAAGACAGCAATAATAAAAACAGGCGAATCCTAGAATCTCTGGGCAGTCTCAGCTTGGTAACAAACTTTTTTTAATCTAAAAAAAAAAAAAAAAAAATTTTACTTCCAGCCTCTTAGCCTGTTCGTGCGAGGCCTGTTCCCCTTGCTGAGCCGAACAGACCCCAGGGCTTGGCTGGCCCTCGGCTGCCCTCGCCTGCGTGTGGGGCATGTGGGACCCAGCCTCAATGTTGCACGGCAGCCTAACGAGGAACTAATTTTTTGTATGATGCTGGTTAGCAGCTCCTCGGCCTCTAGACAGTCCCTTCTAAAGTCTACTGAAATCAGCGGGAATCTTCTAATTGATTTTCAACAGACATTGGATCATATTTAGTATTCCTAGAACAGATACGTCGTGGCAGTGATAATTCAGTCCTCATGCCTCACGAATGCTCCCTTATCTCTTCCTTAGCGTGCAAGAAAGGTGGTTCTTTGGGTCCATCCAGCCATGTTTTCTTCTGCCACTTAACGCCATCAGTAATGGAGGCCTATGTCTAACAGGCAATGCCTTCTGTCCTGTAGCAAACAAAGCCCTCCAACTAACTAGCGGCAGTGTGAGGCCTTCTAAGAAAGTCTGAATTGACACTATAATGCTGACTGAGTGGATACTTCAGTAACTTGCTAGACCTCTTGCTGTATAGAGCATGCAAATGATTATGGTTAAGTAATAGTCACACGGAACAAGATAGTCTCTGTGCACACACTTCTATTCACTTTGGTAAGGAATGGCTGATCATTCAAAGATGCCTTTCACTTCAGGCCACTTCTTACTAGAGGAAGCTTAATCAGCTAATACCCGGATTGATTGTTTTCTCTAGCCACCCAGCTGGGAGCATGCTAGAGAATCAAAAATATAAGCTCTCCATAGGTCACTACTGTTTGTGAGACAACTACATTTCTCCTCTCACACTATGAGCCCATCTTCTTTTCTGGCTACACTGAAGACAAAACAATCACCCAACAAAGACAGCACAACACAGCAAAACTGAAAACACATTTAGCAATTTGCATACCTTGCATGCCATAGAACACCCCCAAATCCTGGTGGAAATGTGCATAATATGCCAGACATCTTGAACCCAGGAACTCCCCTCCCCATAATCCCTCGGGATCGAAAAGTTTCTGATTTTACTCCAGCTTCCCCATAAAAGCTTCATTGTTACTGCAGCCCAGCCTTTACCAGGAGTCATGGCATTGGGCCACAGCCTCCAGGGACACTCTCAAGCTGCACAAAACAAGTTTTTCCAAACAGTTTAAGTATTTCCCAGCCCAGACTCTCACATTCTAGTTGTTTGTGCAGGGACAGTAACCCACCAAGCCCTGCCTAAAATACTGGTTGTTTAAACTCCACAGAGACATTTTTACTAACATTCCTTACTGCTGTAACCTCTTGACCATTTAAAACTACTATTAACGGGCAGACTCCATAGGCCTAATGTCAAGGAGTCATCTCCGCTGCAAAAAAGCAGCAATCAGACAATAGATGCATAATTGTTGCTTCCTTTGGACCACTATTTCAGCCAGTAATTTCTTAGTTTAACTGTACTTTGCAGCAGTCCATGAGATACACAGGGTCAACTGAACAGCTCTTAGTTGCAATAAAGTTTCATGATAAAAACTGGAAAATCTGTTAGGTGAAAGCTCCAGGGCTCAACGGGACTCAGTGCAGTGGGCACTGGAGGAGATGCATCTCTTAGAAGGGCCTGGGCCAGGCTACAGGCAACGGCAGCCAAAGGTGCAAGCTCAGCGTGTAGCTCCCTTGCTTGGTGCCCCCAAGCACCCCAGAAGCACGGGAAGGTTTTCACGTTTCTGAGAGTAGGTGTCCAAGCTCCAGTGCAGAGAGTTCACCCTCTTTACTAAGCAGGCAACACCGCAATGGAAAGAAGCCATTGCAAAATTGCTTGTTGTACTTAAACTTCCCATCTGGGAGCAAGGGGCTCCTGGTGTTTGTGTCAAGGGCACAAACAGGCCAGATGCAGAAATTTGATAGCAGCAAGTAGAAACTGGAAAAATGTCACCAGGTCATTCTGCTGCTGCCATTACAGTCTCTGAAGGGGTGCCTTTCTCACTGCTCATTTGCAAGGGGACACCATAGTCACATACTTCACGGAGATGGCTTGGCCTCTCCTGTCTCCACCACCAAGAGTGAGAGCCTTCCCTTCTCCAGCAGGTTTCTGCCAGCCTCTTGGATATGTTTTATATGAACACCTACATATCAGGATCTCCTTGCTCACAGTGAAGGGCTGATGGCCTGAAATACACTGCCTTCAGGGATTTGACGAGAGCGGCAACTTCCCACAAAGACAAGCTGCCGTCACTCGGCTGACTGGTGGCAATGTGGGGCAATGCAAGGCAGCCTGCACCAGTCCTGGCAGGATGCCACTGAACAGCCGAGCTACTCCTTGCCCCTGCAAGGCAGCAGCCCCCAGCCCCACTTACATCACAGCCAGACCCCACTGATATTGGGCACCTTCCCCTCCCTCTAGACCTGATGAAACTAATCAGGGCACTCATTTGCTAAATTAGCACTAATTAATGAAGCATTAGTTAACAAAAGGGCTTGCTATAATTCATGGCTTCTGATCATAATGGACTTCTTTCTCACCACTTACGAGGCACCTGCATCTCTGCCCTACGCCAGGAAGGCTGAAGCAATCCAAAGTCACATGCACAGGTTGGAGGAACGCTCCAGCCACGCTGGCTCTGCTTCGCTGAGCGGCTCACAGGAGAAAAATAACACCGATTTGAGTCACCACTTAGCACCATCGAGTGTTTGGTAGTTTTTAGTAAGCAGCCCTTCAGAAGGCGGCTTTTAAATGGCTTGCTCTGTAAAGATGATAAAACAAACAGAATTGGAGCTAAAGAGGCAATTTTGGAGTGCTCAGCACCAGGCCAACCTCTGCCAGGGCATTGAGGCAGGTCCTTAACGAGCCTCCTTGGGCAGGCAAGTGCCAAGTAGGCAAAACCTTTTTACAGGTGTCTAAATACACACTGTTATTTGAGGAAATAAAAGGCTTTAAAATGCACTCATGAATTCAGTCAGGGGGGCCTGTGTTTAAGGGTCCTCAGCCATCAAATCTTTATTCCCATGGACTTTGAGAGATTTTTGGATAGGGATCTAGACACTCAGACAAGGCAGCTGCCCTCCCAGCACGCTGCCAAGCTTTTCACTTTGTGAGAGTGGCAGAGTTCTCTCCTGTTGGGCAGTTTTGGAAAAAAAGCATATAATGCAGAAGCATCTAATACCTTGGTAAGGCCCTTTGGCTCAGCTTGGTCTAGTTTGCTAACATGAGCACCATAATTACAGGGCTTGTGTTTATCTCGAGAGTTCCTCGTATATGTAATAGGAGAGGATAATTCATTCGGCGCCTATTAGGGAAGACCAGCCGTAAACTGTCCAGGGCCAGGCACTGAGCCTTTCATGCAGGTGGGAAGTGCTCCAAAAGCCTTTGGAAACCTGGTGCAGGCAAACCTGACTCGTGGCGAGGTTCTGCTGTTCCAGCTTGCACCTCTCTCTCTTCAGCCTTACCTGGACCTGCTGGCGAGGAGGAAGAGGAGACTCAGGTAAGCTCCCTCACAAGGTTACTCAGCACCACTACAGCCGGGAGAGCTGTCCCTTCTTCCTCGCCTTCCTCCAGCTAGCGACGCCTTGGCAAGCCTGAAGGTGACAACCTGGAAGGGACTTGCCCAGCAAGCCAAGTCGGAGAGGGCTCCTGAGGGATGGTCACCTCAAACTGACCTGAGAGCTTGCCGAGGCAGCACACAACACAAGGAAGGAGACTCGCCTGTGAGCGTGGCTGTTTGCACAAGGGTTCTTGCCAGCATAACCACGTTGCTCAGAGGCGCGCTCCCTTTCTCTTTCCTGACCAGTGCAGCTATGCCTGCAACACTTTTAAGTGGAGACTGAGCCCAAGTCTTGGAGTTGGTCCTTCGCATTGTGTGTGCCCAATGGCACCATCTTGTATTGTCTAGTAAGCTGTATCTTGCATCTCCTGTCACATAGGCTGAGCCTCATAAAAGCTTACTAGACGCAGTATGAGCCGTCGACTGGGTAATGAACAACCCTGCAGAGAGGGTCTCTCTCCTGGCTGTGGCCTCCACAGGGGCTGATGCCTTGCTCTTGTTTCCTGATGTTTGCTGAAGCTCTGCACTGAAACTGTCCTTGCTCCAGACTCAGCAACACTCACTGCTTTTAAACACTGATTACAGCTGTTTTAGATGCTTTGAGACAGCAACAAACCAACACAGAACAGCTGATACAATTAACTGATTGGAAAAGTAAGTTCATGGCATTTTTTTGGCCTAGAAATATGTCTCATGTTAATGCAAACATACTACCAGAATTCCACTAAGTCTTCTTCCAAAACTGTTTTATACCCAGTACAATAGTACTGTGGAGCTGCACCACACAATTACAGCTGAGCAGGCTATGAAGGTAAGTGAGATACTCTGCAAAGCCCTGAGGGCTCTGTGCCCAGGAGGCTTGTTTTTGAACATGCACTGCAAGGTCTTCTCTTTGTAATATAGTGAATTCCTGGCCTTAACATGGGGCTATTGCGTGGGGGGACAAAGTGATGGTAACAGCTCTGCAGTGATTACTGTCATTGGTCAAATGGCAGGGTGGTAGTGTTACCAGGAAGGTTGGTGCCTCTTTCTTGACGCTTTTATGGAGTTTCTGACAATTGTTTAAGACATTTAATTTATGAATGTCCCAAGTGAGATTTTTACTTCCCAGAGGACTGAAACATTTGAGCTCTTGCACTGAATTGCTGGCTCTGTTGAAGACCAAACCATGCGGCTGCCTGGGACATAATGTTTCCATGCGAGGACGGACACAGCTGTCAAGTGCAGGCCCTGGCGATGAGGCCTGCCTACGTGCACCCGATGAAAGATCACAGCCATGGCGGCTGGCAGGAGCCCTGCCACTGAAGTGCATGCAATTACAATTGCTCTCACTGAAGCTACATTTGGCCTTTTATCTGACCTCCTTTGATCTTTTCCCTAACCTCTGGCAGGTCTTCAGTGCATTCAGTTCTTTATATTAAAGCAATCAATCCCACATGCAACCAATTAGGTTTAGACATATTTTGGTGACCATAATATTGTACAGACGTTCTACCAAGTTTTCAACAAGAGAGGGTGGCTCCGACATGTCACTTTCTAGTGGGGAGCATGCTGACTGCAGTTCAGAAATATCCCAAGGAGAAAAACATAGTCCAGAATTACACTCTGAGCCCAAATGTCCCACTTGCAGACAACAGTCTGGCTTTGTGTACATACAATAGGGACACAAACACTCTCCTCCTCAGCGTGCAGCACGCAGGGAAAGAATCTCACTAGACCTGTGTGACCAGGTTTGTCATCCAATAACCCGATCACCTGCTGCTGTCATTGTCCGTGACACGCACCAAATATGCTTTGCTTACCAGAGGCAAAAAGGCAACGGCACCCACGAAGTCTTTTAGCTCCATCCATTTTGTCTGGGTCCCTATGGAGGGACGGGAGTGCAAAATGGGTAGTTGCCTTTGCACTGAGCAGAGTTCAATCCTCGTTGCTTCTCTCTCCCCTGCTGCTGTACTGGTGCATCACAGTCGGGCCTTGGCTGATGTTTATCGTATCATTTAAAGCTCCTGTTTGGGAAATCTTCAGTTAGAGCCACATCTTCTTTATGTTTGTGGTTGAAGGTCCTATTGATACGCATTAGTGACCCAGACAAAGATAAATGTGGTCCCATCTTAATCTTTTTCCAAGTGTATACTGCAGGTTTGGCCTGATGGGGGGTAGTGCTTTGCAGAAGTAACCAAGAGAAATTCTTATGCTTTGGTATAGGCTCTTGGGAGCAGGCCTGATACTTGGCCCATGTCCTGGTTAACGCATGGGCTGCAGGCTTCGGGACTGTAAGATAGCGGGTGATCCAGCTGGGATGACAAACATCCCAGAAATTATTCACAGGAGTGCACCGGCAACCTGGTTTCCCTGAGTAGGACAGAGAGAAAAAGAGAGAGACTGGAGCCCCAGGCAGCCCCCCATCAACAAGCATCACCTTCTCACGCTACAAGTGCTTGGCCCGGCGCAGCACCGAACCCACAGTTACCAATTAAAGCACTCTGGTAGCTCACAAGGGAAAACAGCACTGAATGAAAATGCAGGAAATAGTTCATACTCAGGCATGGAGGAAAAATGAAACTCACTTCTATTCAGATAATCCTGGAACAGCACAAGTCTTCTAAAATCCAGCAGAGGCAGTGAAAGCACGTGACCATTGTCTCTTTTGAGTTCTGGGATACAAGCTATTGATATTACTATTCGTTAAACTGTCCTAAGAGTTGGTTCACCATGGACTTCGTCCCGTTAATGAGGGAGAAGGTGCACGTTTCCTCATGTGGGTAATTTTCTTTCAATGGAAGGAGCCAGCTTTGATGGTGATTGGTAGCTTGTTTGCTAGCTCCAATGCAGCGAGAAGATTTCTTGTGTGTCAGGGGCTTGGTGTCCGCACAAGCAACTTCCGACCCCATTCTCCCACACTTTGTGAGCTCTTTCTGGAAGGAGCTCTTTCATCCTGTTCACACCTTGTCAAAGAGAAAGAGATCTCTGTGGGGACCTTCCAGGCCTCACTGTAGTACAAACACGGAGTACGAGTCCCACCAGACCCTGACTCTGGTGTTATACTACTTGTAGAATTTTTGCATTACAGCTGTTGTAGGGCAAAAGGTCTGGATAACATGGCAATAGGATCTCTAATGAACTTCAGATGGAAAATTATTT
This sequence comes from Apteryx mantelli, assembly GCF_036417845.1. Lineage (NCBI taxonomy): Eukaryota > Metazoa > Chordata > Aves > Apterygiformes > Apterygidae > Apteryx > Apteryx mantelli. Next base: position 12,275,236 of record NC_089987.1, read on the forward strand.
AATGGAGTAAATGTCATCCTGTCACAGTCAAAATGCTTTGTGAAGCTATTATTTTCACCAACTTTTTTTTTGTGGAAAAAGTGCCAACAATTCTGGAATAAAACATTTTGATTTTTGATTTTATATAATATATACATTTTAGAAGTTATAATGATCTAAATAAGCCAAAACTATTTATTTTTGTGGAATTTTCCTTTGTGGAGAATTTCAACATTTTGAGGTTTTGTTCTGAATTGGAATGAAAACAAATTTCAAAATCTCAAAATTGTCTGTGAAACACAATTTCCATTCTCTGGCCAGCTCAAATTTCAGGCTAGAACATGTATAATAGCTCCCCTGCAGGGAATCCCTTTAGGAAAAAAGTTTCTGAATGAATTTATTGATGCAAACATATAGTTTTTAACATTTGTCTATTTGTCCAAGTAGACATCTGCACCACTGACTGCTTCTTCAAGTCACTACACAAGAAGCCTCAACAATTTCCTGAAAGACTTATTTCTGAAAGGCATTGCTAAGCTAGTGCAGTTGATGGTGGTCATTTCCTGGTATTGATATTAGTCAGTCGGTTACAGTTGTCACTTATTTCACATAGACCACAGAACTGATATCATAACTATTTTCTTGTCTAGGCTTATTTGAACTGTTTTTAATAGCTTCAACTAGAGATTATAAACTGTATTTTACATTTTCAAGGAAGGTGACGCGTGTTCAAATTGAAACATTCAATAGAACAGAATTTATATGCTAGAAAATTTAGAGGGATTTAAATATTTACAGCCTTGGCAAATACTTCTGCCCCCCAAAAAACCCACCACACATTATAAACAAGCAGACTTGAACTCGCAAGTGCGAAGGACAAAAATCTACTGTTGGACAAATTAATTATTAGGGACGCTGATGGAGACCTACCTTAAGTGCTGTTGTCAAAGGAGTTAATTTGGATTTACAGTGACATAAATGAGATCAGCAGCCAGCCTGTCCACAGCAGCTTTATATATCACAAAAGTATGAAGAAGCTTAATACTTACATGAATTAACATGAATAGATTGTAAGTTAATCATGCACTCTATTAAAAAGCCCTGCATGCCATGGTTTTGTTTGCTGCCTTTTTCTTGTTTTGTTTTATTGCAGGAGAGCTTGTGTGTACTGCGAATGGAGTGTGCAGTGTGCATGTGCTGCTGTATTCGAGAGAGTATCTCTGTTCCTCCAGAAAGCAAAGGCTTTGTGTCAAGGTGAAAGCTGAACTAAACACACACTCTGCAGTCAAAGTTTGTTTATAACTCCTGACTCTGCTGGGTCAGTTACGCGGCAGTTTCACTAAACAAACAAGTAGAAAGCAGGTCAATGTCCAAATACTGGAGCTCAGCTTATTTAAACTGCTTGAATAGCTGTTGGAGGAATAAAGCTGTGTGAGAAACAAATTGCCTCTGCAGTAAATAAAAGTGCATGAAACATGGTGGCTCAAACTCATGCCCGGGTATGACTGCCCGCTGCATGTGGGCTGCCCTTGCCTTTCACTGAGATGCATTTGACCAAGTGCCTCAGCCTAATCCGGGAAGTTATGGAAAGCACCCTGCTTGGCACATTTGTTGCAGAATCAGCAACATAAATCTTTCACTCCACTGTCGTGAGCTGCTATATTGTAAGGTGTGTGTTAAATCACCACAGCAGGATTCACCCTCTGAAGGACTACAGAGGGGAAAACAAACCAAAATTGCATGGTAAATCTATCAAGGAATGACACAGAGGCGCCCAACCGGTTGAATCACTACCATGTCTATCCCTTTCCCATGCCTCAGTACAGCAAGGTATTTTCTGAAATTGTTCCCTAGTGAGTTAGCTGTTTATCTTGTATATATAACCCCCCTCCTTTACTAAACTGCCCGTGCATTTCATACCCCTTAAAGTAGTTTTCTTTCAATGCCCTCTGAGGTAGAGAAGTTTCGTTATCCTCTTTTTTTTATATAGGCAATTGAGGCACGAAGTTAGGAAGACTAACAAGCTACCTAAATCTAGGCATTTAAACAACAGCCGTGTCTCTAGCTGAGACTTCTCTGAATTTTCCTCCTGAAAGACTGAATGCTTGTCTGGATCTGGAGGAAAACATTTCCATCCGCTGGTCTTTCAAGCTCCTGTGTATTTCCTCACTGAACACACAAGTATATAGACGGGCAATCAGTCGCTAGATACACATAAACATGTATCTACCTGTTCATAAATTTTTTATCAGTCTGTATGATATAACTGCTGTCTTCTGACTTAATATCCCATCTTTCCTTCTATGCTAGAATGCACGCAAATAAATGCCCATCTGATTAGATACCTAATTTTAATGATAAATGATTCCTATATAAATATATTCCCCCCTTGCCTTGTCCTGTCCAAAACACGTTTGCCTGCTTCCCGTTCGGAGGCTGACTGCGAGGGCACTGGCGAGGCGCTCGGTCGCACCGCCGCCAGGCAGCTGCGCAAACGCTGCACCGCCGCTCCACAGCGGCTCTTCTGCTCTCGGGAGCGGAAGGGGAAAAACACCGCTACTGCGGAAAGCGGAGAAGGAAGGGTCTAGCAGGGAATCAGCTCAGTGCCAAAAGGACTGTTTAGTAGTTCTCATGTGCTTTTTAGTAATTCACTTTTTTTTTTTTATCAGCAAATTCATTAACTGGAGTCTTGGTCACTTTCCTCTGTATAAAATCTCACTACAGCCATTTTAGGATCATTCTTAATTTTCACTCACTTATTAAGACTCTTCTCTTTCCAGCATGCATCTGCTCTGAGCCTTTGGAGAGTTCCCTCTTTGACTGCTCTCTTGCAGTTTTGCTCTCCATTAGTGTTTGCGAAGGGGGCTGCCAAAGCCCTTGCCGTTGGTCTCACATACTGCCTTTGATGAGAGCAAAGGAAAGCTAGGGTCATCTGCTTTTGCACACTCCAAACTGGGAAAAAAAAAAAAAGGCAAAATTAAAGCAGTCTTACCATGGAGATTTATTTTAAGGGAAGTGGGCAGAGAACTGGTCCCAGGAAGATCGCCATACAGGAATCCCTAGATTCCTAAACAAAACCTGTCTAAATGAGCTTGTGGTCAACGCTTGCAACAAGCAACTGGCCCTCCCATCAGCTCTTACACCAGCCCGACGATGGCAGAGCTCCACGCGGCTGGCACGGAAAGCTCCTCCGCGGCTTCTGCTGGCAGCCTGACATCTGAAGGTGCGGTAACACATTAACTATGTGCCGCAAGATAGAAACCACTGCTTCTTTTGATTCCACCTTGGATACTTTTTCCAATTCAGTGTTTAATCATGTAAGCAAACAGAGGAAACGGTTTAAAAAGCAGCACGCATGATTAAAATGCTTACAGGAGAGGAAGATACTGGTTGGCTAAGCAATAGCAAGAGGGAGGCAACTGTCCAACTCAGAAGGATGAGGGATCTGTTCAGGGAGTGACAGAAATATTTGTCTAGTAGCCATGGGAGAAAATGAAGGAAAATACGCTTTAGAATGAATATCAAGACAATCTTGTATCACTAAGATCTAGTAGGCTGGGAAATATTTCCTTCAGGAAGCTCTGGAGTTTAAAGTCTAACAGAGATTTTCTAATAGCTAAAAAATAAATACATGCATAGAGTAATTAAAATAGCATTAGATTCTCATGCAGAATGTAGAAATGAAATAGGAATAGCACTTTTACAGCAACAAGTGCTATACAGGACCTAGCGAGACACATCGCAACTGCTGTCCCGTAGTTAGGCAGCCACTGTCTCTGACCTGCCACCCTGTCAGTGGGAAATAGTGGGAGGAATTAAATGGGTCAGTTCAAAAACAGTAAGGTAGTAGAAAAACCACAAAATCCATGACACAAAATCACTAAGGGAATCACTTTCTATTGTCCAGCTCCTTTACACACTGTGGAGATGACTGGTTTGCAATGCCACTCTGAAAGAAAAGCCTGCTGTGTCTTCTTGCACCCTTCTAAGCCCATGATCTCAATTATAAACTTTTTTTTTTATTAGCAGTAGCAGCAGCAGCAATAATGGTTGTTGTGTTACAGTAGCACTGAGAGTCACAAACTGTACGCCCTGGCCCACTGCACTCTACAAGCCCACAGTAACAGATGGAAGAGTTTAAAACCTTCATCTTATTTGTTTGTAAAATTTTGATTTGATTTAAAATTTGCTCTGTTCCAGCAAAGATTTATTTGCATGCTTTTCCTTACCACTGTGAGGAATGTGACTATTCATAATGTAGAGAGAAAAGCACATGCAGGACCAGAATCAGAAACAAGCAAGCAAGAGAAGGGAGATGGAGAATATTAGCAACCCTGAAGATTTTATTTTCCTTTGCCTCTTTGTAAGGTGAAGCTTCATTTACTGCCAAGCCCCCTCTTCACTCAGAAAGCATGGGTGAAGACTCAGAGCATGCTTAGACTGCCTTAAAACTTCAGAGATTTAAAAATGGCGACACAGTTTGGCTTCTTGTTGTTTGGCATCTGGTTTTTGAGCCTTGTAGTGCATTTGGATAACATTTTCAGGCTTTTCCCTGCAACTGGAAGAATTAGAATTTTATTGTTAAAAAAATGAAGAGTGAGAGAGTCATGTGATCTTGTGCTTCCAGGAGCTGAGACTTGAAGAAAAAGCCCACCCCAGACTCACAATAAAATCATGAGAATTGAAAACACCAGACTTAAGAAGCTCATCCAAGCTTTCTGCTGTGCATATGGAAAACCAGGGTGTTGTCAGGACTAGTTAGCTAATGTTATAAAGCACTCGGAAGAAAAGCGTTCGTTATTATTTAGGAGGAAACCAAAGTGTAAAGTGTTTTACATATAAATCTGCCCTTTAGAAGAGCAACATTAAAAGCACAAGATTGAGCTCTGGATTACTGAAGGGTAATAAAGAGGTTTTAACACAGCCAGAACTCATTCTGCATGAAAATGACTCAGCAGTGCCTGCACGGAGCCGAAAGCAGGGCCTCTGGAAGCGCTTGGGAGCGGGCTGTCTCCCGTCGCGCCTCCCCCCAGCTCCCTCTGCCCGGGGCTGCAGCCGTGCAGAGCAGCCCGGCGAGGGGAGCCGGCGGCTCCAGCCCGCTGCACCCGGGAACTCGCCCGCCTTCGGCCCGGGAGCAGAGCGGAGGATGGTGGCAGCAGCTCGGTCGGCACTGGTGGGTAATGCCACACACCAGAGGCTGTGAAACACGGGCTGTGGAGGTCCCTGCACCCACGTCACACCGATTTCTGGGGGTTCAGGCCAGCCCTGGCCCGGCCCTGCGTCCCGAACACCCCCGCTAGCACTGGGAGCCCACGGGGTGCGCTCCCGGCGCGCCCCATCCCGCGTGGGCGCAGCCAGAGCCATCCCGTGCGCCCGGCCGAGGCCACGCTGCAGCGCGAGCGGCACCGGGGCAAGTGGGGACAACGGGGAGACAGACTTCAGAGGGGACTGCTGAGCCGAAGGCAGCCGCTGCCACCGCCTCACCCCCCCTCGCGGCAAGGGGCGCAGGGAACTGCAGCTGCGGGGACAGAATTAAGCCTTCTGAAAAAATACTGTAGGCCACTGATTTTCAACTTTGTCCACTAAATAAGGTCCCTAAAAATGCTGCAAAGGGGATGAGGACTCCTTTACAGGAAAGGTAGCTCGGCTGACAAAGGGTTTGCCTTTCCCTTGCACCTTTTGCAGACTCTTCAGAAGTCTCTCCCCTCCCCAGACATCCACAGCTAAGAATCACTGATTTCAGGTTTTTGGACGAGCTCTGCAAGCGGCAGAGCTCTGTTCAGTTTGGTGGCAGTAGAGTAATTCACGCATGTTGAAACATTCATTTCCTGGCTTTAGCTGCCTTCGAGTTGGACCCGTCTTACACGCTACATAACTGCTTGGAAGCCGCTGCTCCGTTTCTCCTTCAGATGCAAAGCGAAGGCAGTGCTGTTACTTTGTTAGGAGAGAACTTAAAACAAACAAGCCGCCACCAACTGCAGTTCATGTATATGGTTATGATTTTAAATTGCAAACAGGAGGCTACTTGGCTTCGCATGGTAAGTATTGTCTGGCAGCGGATGGGCTCCTCTGATCTCCCTGAGCCTTGGATTGCTGCTGTGAGATTGTGTCACAACGAGTCATTAATTATTTCATCAAAAGCTTATTTTTCTCATTTCCTCATCATTATTTCCACCTAGTTTCTTATAAATTGAATCCAGCTATTGGCAAGGCTTGTTTCTCCCCTAAACAAGGTCTGGGCTTTGCAGAGAAAAATACTGACCTTAGATGAAATGTACTGTTGATATATGTAGTTCATGTGCGTGTGTATGCACACACAGAGGGAGAAATTACTGTACGTGTGTATAACCATTGCTCTTACCCTCCATGTCCTCCCACCTACTCTGGAAGAAAACTCCCCTTCTTCCTACCCCTTAACAGATAGAAAAGGCTTCCGTTCCCACCATGAGAATGAGTAAATGAGGAAGAACAGAAAGGAGAAGGGAGACGAGTGCAGCTACCAGGATAAACCTAGGAGATTCTAGCAGTACCTTCATCTCCTTGGCAGATATTTGTTTTTAGAAAGTGTCACAGCATTCTTAGAAAGATGGAGACCCCTCCTGGTAACGCCTGTCCTGAGAGACAAAGCAGGACAGCTCCGGCACTGCTCACGTGAGATATTACCGCCGCGAGAGAGTCGTGGGTAGCAAACCCAAACAAGTGGGGCAGTAGTGAGAGGCAGCCAAAAGATGCAGTGAGGGGACTCGGAAAGCTCTCCTGTCACCCGCTGACGAGATGCTAGCCAAGAGAAAGGAGCAACTGGATTCACCATCCCCCTCATCCCCTCAGGGGATAAAAGCAGCCTCACAAACACATTCTGGGAGACTCAGTGCGAAGCACAAAGGCTCACAGACTGCAGCGGGCCGGAGGTGAGGGCAATGCCCAGGAGAGGCTCCCAAGGCAGGCCCCGCAACCCAACAACCTTCCGCTAAAACAAAACAGAGTGAAAGCCGCTAGGCACAAAGCTGCTGCTGCCATCCTGCTGGAGCTGGAGCAGCCAGCACGCAGGAGACAAGCATGCTAGCAGCAACTTGCTGTACCTCCACAACGGTCGTCTTGGTGAAGAGCCCAGTTGTTTGGGCAAAAAACAGAGTCTTCTCCTAACAATATCCTCAGCATGCAGTGTGCAAAGCAAGATCCTTTCTGAGTCTGACTCAGCAACGGGGCAGTGATAAGCGCAGTTTGTCCTGCAGCTTGTACTAAAGAACGCAAGGTTTACCACAAGGGCTATGACTCTTTCACAACCGGAGAGCACAAGAACACAAGAGCAGCCACACTGGGCCAGGCCAAAGGTCCATCTAGCTCCTGTCTCCAACAGTGGACAAAAGCAAAATGCCTGGGGGAAAGTATGAGCACAGGGTAAGCGCATACAATATTTCCCCTGAGTGCTCTCCCAGCCCCCAACCATTTCCAGATTAGGAATTTCTGGAGCCAAGTATGGTTTTTATGCAGTTGGAGCCCTGTAAGTCTCCCTGCATTGCATCCTTCAGCAGCCCTTGTGCTTCCCCAAACCCCTGTGCTCTCTCAAGACTTATTCCTTCTGGTCCCTTATTTACACATTTGCCCTCCAGATACTCCTCACCCCCTTCATGCCTCAGGTATACCTCTCTATACAATTCAAAGTGACTTTCCCAACCTTAGTTTTACATGCTCCTCCTTTCTTTCCCTGTCCCTCAAACTCCACCCCACCTGTTAGAGAAGATGCCTAATGTTCGAGTTACCTACTGGGACTGCCCGTCACTAAAAAAATTGACTCTTCCATGTGACAAACTGCTTGAAAAGTTGTTTTTGTTCCCAGGATGCAATATTTCCTGTGTCTCCTCACCCTCACCAGTTCCTTCTGACCCTTCACATAATTGTTCTCTTTCCAGGCCTGGTGCCTCTGTCTGTGGCTCCAAAAATCTCTGGATCATCAGAACTCCCCTCAGAATTTTGGTTCATTTGTAGCAGAACTGTTCATGAGAAGTGATGAACCCATTTCCTGGGGCTGTCGCCTTGTGTAACCAAGGTTAGGCCGTGGAGTGTGTAATACTTCTGAATTATAGGGATTAAATGTACATCAGATTTCTGGAAAGTGTGAAAAAGACAAAACCTTAGATCTTTCCAGAAATCCCCACACAATCTTTTTTGATTCTGGAGAAAGATCCGTTAAGCTGTCTACAAGCCCTTACCGGCAAAGACCCCATCCTGAGAAGACACAAACTACAGCGGCCCAGTTTTAGTAATTCAGCACTGCCAGTGAGGAGGCAAGTCCCCGAGATCTGCACCACTTAGCTTATTCCCAGAAGCAGCAAGTCATTTTCAGTGCTACAACAGCCAGGGGAGGAGCCCACGCAAGAGATTACAGCTGGCCCTTTTGACAGATACCCTACTGGAAGGCGGTGTCCATACTTCATCCTGGACTTCCCCAGTGATGAATCACCTCTCCCAGAAAGCTGTTTTCATGAGTGCAGTGGGTTCAAAGAATAGCTCTTGCACCCATGGCGATGAGTCAAGCCTCTGCTCTCCCTGCTTTCTGTTGGGCTGTTGTCAACATGAACATGCTGAGCCCACTGCTGCTCTCCCTGGGGAACAAAAACAGCAGAGCTTTCTTGCCAGGGCTATCAGCTTCGAAATGGCATTTCCCTCCTTCTGTAGAAGATGAACTAACCTGGTGAGTGCAGTGAGGACTCTTGTTCCTCTCATCTCCCACTCCTGGTGGAATGGGAAGAGGTCAGGGAAGGTCATATGATTGTTCTCACTTTCTCTTCACCAGTAATCGAAGTCAAGGACTGAGCCTCAAGGATTCCAAGCAGATTTTGTTCCCTCTCTGCACACTCCACAGACGCCCATAATAACAAATTAATTCCTCATCTGGTTACTAATTCTGAAGATTGAAGTCCTTTGCTGGTAGAAATGGTACAGAAATGGCAGGGTTCCGGTAAGCACCTCTATGTTCCCATGTGCTGTTACTGAGGTGTAGAACCCAAGTCTACACATTCACAGGGAGCATATTTTAATGCCCATCAGCCCCTGTTTTCTCTGCTGACACAGCCAGTAAGTGTGTATCATTTCAAGTGATGTTCTTGTGAGCTCCTGAGTGCTGCTCTGCCAGAAGACATCTTGATTTAGAAAAGTAAATAGTTAGGCAAGATTGGTCTTGCTGCACATGCAAAGAAAAGAGAGGATGCAGAAAAAAGTTTAGCTTAACCCTTGGATGCTCGTCACAGGGATTTGGCACAAGTAGCCATCACGGCACTTTTGGAGTGGCAAACCTCCTCCAAGCCAGCTATTGCTTGCCTCAGCAAATGGCTCTGGAAGAATCTGGACATATTTTAACCCCATGGCGCACCATGACTTCAAAAGTCATCTTGAGCAGATGATAGCTGCAAACTGGTCCAAAGCTGGAATTAGCTCCTCCACCAGAAGGAGCACACAAAGCACAGAGGGAAGCTATTATCAGCATAACACAAAGCCTTATTTTTGGCTTTGCCAGTTGTTGCCTATTTGCGTCTCTTATGAAGCTGCTGTCCTGCAAATAACAGCAGGCGCATATGCGCATGACATTACCAGAGCAGACGGAGATGTTGTCATGCTTGACTGGAATTAGAAATCTCACCAGGAAGAGGAAAGAATATATTTAAATATGGTGTTGCTACATCCCCATGTCTCTACAGAGCAGGACAACGTTTTCAGAATTCTTATTTAACATCACTATCAGTGTATAAACAAAAGGAGATGATTTTGTAACTAAGGTTCATCTGTGTATAAAGCTGGGAGAGAAAAAAATACTGAAAACCCAGCTAATGAATCTGTAAATCAGCCATTGGTTGGAATTTTTTTTCAATTCACAGGAAAAATGTTTTTACTGTATTCCCTTCACCCACATTTTTATCCTACTTATTCCTTCAAATCATTGAAAATCTCCTACATGTGTTTAAAATGCAGTATTTTTAGTATTTGCTGTATGTAGATTGTGAGTTCTTAGGGGCAGGGACCAAATTTTTTTCTGCAGTACCTAACACAAGAAAGTTGTGTCTTGGCTAATAACCAAGACATCTGTTCCCATATAAATATTAATGATACACCTCAGCATGCACCCTCTGATAGTTGCCAGGGCTGTAATTCACAACACATATCTCACCAAGAGATTTTCCCGCACAGCGCTCCAAAACCCTAACAAGCTTTGAGCAGATGACAAAACAGCCTGGCAAGCTGGCAGTGACAGCAAAATTGGACATTTTTCCAGTAAAAAAAAATTGAGATTTACACATCTTCTGGAAGAGCAATACATTATGGAAACACTGCACATCTGCATAATTGCACTCTACATGGTGCCATCTACTCTGCACAGCCCACTGTGCTGGAATATGTGCACTGATCACCTAAGGTACAGTGGGCTCCATTTAAAACACATTAGCGCTAATCACAGCATCTTCTCACACTTATTACACAGCAATAAGCACCAAGAGGAGTTTACACATGCTCTGCTCTCCCCCATAGACACAAGGAGACTATCCAGCAGCATCACGTCCCACACGCAGAAGACCCGAGACTCAATATGACATAAGCTATCTTCTTACAGAGGCAATGCACTACACACAGCACAGGGGTTTCATTTTCAAGAATCTGGCTGGTTTAACGGTAATTAGTCCCTTCAAGAGCTTTATACTGAAACGTTCAAGCCCCTGGACTCTCCTTGTTCAAATGAGCTGTCGTTAGAATGGGCTGATGCCAGCAGCCCATCTCAGAAGTCTTGGTCACAGACTCTTTCCTCCGTCGGTTCACCCAGCTGTGGTTCCCCCAAAATGTGCTTCGGACATGTCTGAGCTCCAGCTCAGAGCTCTCAGTTACCACTGAAGAACAAACGCGACAGCAGTGCTGGGGCCTCAGCCCCTCTTCGATCCCAAAGCTCGACTGCAGCAAGGGCATGAGCTGCAGGAGCCCACAGGCGCCCTTCTCCCAGTGCAGCGCTGCACTGCGAGTGTCCCCACAGCCCTTCTTGGCACTAGCACCTCTCACACTCAACGAAACTCAGAGCTGTTCATGTTAAAGAGCGATGGGGTCTCTCTCTGTCCTTCTTGCACGCGTGGCTCAGGGACTCTAATGGCATAACACGATCTGATGGTGGGGAGTGTAAGGGAGATATAGATTAGTAAAAAGTTAGAGCTCCTCTAGGAAAGGTATGCAGAAATCAGAAAGCCAAAGGGACCTCACTGTGCCAGTGTAGTTTCTGAGATAACTCATTTGAAAGCAAAAGGGGAGTAATATGTTTAAACTGAGGCAGAATTACACAATTAGGAGGGGCTGGGAAACTACCCAGTTGACAGTCAGCAATAGAAGAGAGCCTTAAGCCATGCATCAAGAGAGGAACTGGACAGATTTTTGGAAACAGAGCAAATCAAGACATAAAGCCACTGGCCAAGGTTAAATGAGCTGGAAAAGAAAGTGATTTATATGTCCTGGGCTGATAAGGGCAGGTCTTGCTGGGCTTTCAGGGCAGACCTTCCCCATTTGTTAGTGTTCCTACTTTGCTTGCGTGTTCTGCTCACATTGATGAGATTAAATGTAATGGCTTTGGAAGTGTGAAGCCATGATTGCTTTGAAACTCAAAGTGGGATAAATCCAGACTGCCTTCCCTGAAGCCAGTGGAGAAAGGTTGGACTTAAACCAGTTTGGCAAAAATTAGTATTCAGCCTTTGATAACATAATGCAGTATTGCTTAGCTTAAGCAAAGGTAGCAGATTTGAGCTCTTGAGAATACATTGCTCATATCAGAGAAGGGGTATTCTTTCTTTCCCCAACATTAAATATTTTTCTGATGCAATATTCAGTGGCAACCAAAGTACATGTGGCCTGACAAGCAAGCTGAGGTTATATAGCTCCCATTTGTTCAGCATCTCTGAAAAGTCAGTGCTGCTCATATGCACAGTCTCAGTGGGGTTATTAAATCAGGCTTTCTGAAGAGGAGCCCAGCTCTTCCCTGGTTCACCTCTAAACGTGTCTGTTCAAGCACGTGTACCATGTCCACCACCACCTAGTACGCGGAAACTGAAATCTTTGAATCAGGGGGAGGGAGGAGGCGTATGGGGGTATCTTCCCTCTAGACTCAGTAATGAGAACGAAAAGTTACGTCAGGCTTTCTCAGAAACTAATCTGTGGCTTCCAGGCCAACGTGGTTTGTTGCCAATGACAATTTGATTTCTGCATCAGCAGGTCACATGGATCAGGTAGGGGCAGAGGGAGCGCAAGCAGCAACCCAATGAGGCAAGACCGAGCTCTGCGTCCACTGTCTCCTTCCCCTTTGGTTGTCGTCTCTCCGTCTCGAGTTTGGGGGTGGGTGGAATGAACCTTTTGAAAAACAAAGCCCAGATGTGCTCAAAGGCAGCTGCAGGCTGCTCCTGGCTGGCGGCTACGGTGCTTTCTGGACAATTGGGTGGTTCAGTAAAGCCAGGAGGCAAAACAATCGTGTGACACACCGGGTGTTTACCAAAGGGCAGACAGATGAGATAGTGGCTATGATACCCATGCTAATAATACCGCATCGATTACCTTGCTGCCACTGCTGGGCACAGCAGCTCAGGAACTGGCCTCCGAGCCTCTCGGATCACTGTCCCACTGCATGGGCTCTATAAAAGGTCTAAGGACAGAGGGCACCTTGGCAAAGGCTGCTTGGCAGCCCGCTGGGCAGGGGGGGCACCCCTGTGGTGCGCTGCGCTGGACCAGTGGGCTGTGCTTCAGGTCATGGCATGGGCTCGCTGCACGCACAGGCCTGGGTGAGAACCCTCCCGGCCAGCAGGCTGCTTGGCAAAGCCAGCTGAAACCTGCTCAGAGGCAGGAGCTGTTTTTCCAGAAGGCAGTGTGAAACAAGAGGCTACTCTTGACACAAAATGCAGTGGAGGATGTGAAATCTGCATCCTCGTCCACGGAGTCAAAATAGAGGAGGCAGGAGAGAGTCCCGGGGACGAACCTCATCCCCCCAGCCTGGGAGCAGGTCAGCTGCCGCGGCAGGCACACCAGCGCTGGAGGGCCATCTGCAGCAGGCTCCAACGCAGTCTGAGGACAGTCTAGCCATCAGATTTGCACAGTGTAACCTTTCCCAGCCTCTCCCCAAAGCCTGAGAGAGTTTGGCCTGATTTGTCCTGACTGGGTTTTGGATCAAATCCAGAAGGTAGGAAGGTTTCAACAGAAGATGGTTGGGTTTCTTGAGCCAGAGTTTCTTGACCAACCCCCAAACCAAGCTGATAAAGGAACTTTTACAACACAGTCCCTAGTTTATAGATGAAGCAAGACATAAGAGGAGATAGCAGATTTGAGAAGATAAACCCTCTGCTGTCCTGCATAGCCCACGATACCGATCACACCAAGCTCCAACTGGCTTTAGCTCAGGACACTCAGAGACTGCAGAGCCAAGGTCTAAGGTAAAACATCTGGGGAAACATCACAAACTTAGCATAGATCTCCTGGTTGTGGCCACAATTCCTGAACGATAAACACAACTTCCCTCCCAGTGAGCCACTGAGAAGATAGTAACAGCCTTAAATAACATTCTTACAATAAAACACTGTTAAGAAAACAGTTTACAATCTGAGATTGTGACTAGAGAGAAAAAAAGTGAGAACCTGCAGTGTCTTGAAGGCAAACCAGTAACTAATAGTTGAAGAAGTCTCATACACAGACTCAGAAGTAAACGTTGCTACCACCACCCCAAATTTAGACACTGATGCTAAATATCAGTAAATGTAAAAGAATAATGACATTAATAGAATAGCATGACTGTAACATAAAAACCAGTTCCAGGAACAGCTTATAATTAATAGTGCATAGCAACAGCAAACTGCAGGCACTAGTTAAATATTGCTGCTGGTCCCTGCGATATTGCTTTGCCCCTGGTGGCTCCCCCCCATCCTCAGCACTCTGTTGTGCCACAGATGAAGGCTCAGAGAAGCCCTGCCTCCACGGCACTGCAGCAATTAGGAGCCAGTTACACTCTTCGGGCTGCTGGGTCCACCCCTGCACCCTCTGGGATATGGAAGAGGCAGACTCCAGCCTGCCTCCCACTCCTGCAGGGCCAGCAGGCGTGAAGCCACAGCCCCACGCATGGAGCAGCACTGACTGCATCCCCTGTACACACCAGCAATTTGGAAACGAGTCTTCACCCCTGACTGCAGAAGTCCTCCCCCAGCTCTCCCTGCAACAGGCTCACGAGAGGGCCGCGTGCTGAGGCACGGGGGTCCCAGTGCTCGCGGAGTAGGTATCCTTGCTGCCATCTGCAACCACGGATGTACTGCCAAGGTCTGTGCTGCTCAGGATGAATTTCACTAAACAAAATTTTCTCATGCTAAAACTGTAGTTGAGAGGCAAGCAGGAGAAGCCAGGCACTAGAAGTTCATGATCTGCTCCTCTTCTGTGATCCAGACATTGCAATTTCCCTCAGTATCCTCTGGAAAGGAGTCCAGTTACCTGAGGAGTCCAGTTTACAGCTGGGCTCAGGCATCCAGGATGACAATTTGGGGTACACCTCTCTAGCATATTAGCCTTCCCCAGTACCTTGGGCATCCTGCAGGGTGCAGTGGGCTGAGCCACCTGGCTCAGCAGTTTCCCCTGCAAACATCCTCAGAGCAGCTAAGGGAAATGCAGATCTGCCCTTTGATGCTACAGCCTGCTTTTTCTCCCTGGTAACTTCCCTTTGAATCACATCCAGCTTCTCTACCAATCACATCTACAACTTCTGGGAAAGTATATATTCAGTTTAAACCAAAGGCTCTCCATACCAGCTCTGGCCTCTGTAGCCTTACCTATGCCGTTCTTAGGGAAGATATTCTCCACCATTTCCATAGGCCTCCTGATTACCCAAAACTACTCCACACTGATGCAAACGTTTCTTTGCATTGCTGACTTGACCCTTTATCGGGCGAAGATGTGAAGTTTCTCAGCAGCCTGTTCTGGTTGATGACTGCTGCAGCAATCCCTGATCAATTCCTCTTATCTTGATGCTCTTGACACAGGCTGGTGCTCCAGCTCCTCAAGACACTGGCTGTACTCCCAGCTGGGGAAGGTGTGTGGCACCTCACAGAAGAAATTCAGCATTTCCTGACTTGTACTTTTTCTTGGAAGAAACACCTATGTACAGTAAGGTACATTTTCCTCTATATCTTAAAACAAAACCAACAAGAAACAGACACAAAGTGGCTCCTGGCCAGGACTTTCTTCAAAACATCTGCTCAGCAGCTCAGTCAGGCTCTGTGCCCTGTGAAACCATATTTTAATGAAGAAGGAAAGGAAGAGGAAGCAAAATCACCTGTGGCTTTGCTTCTGAAGAACTGGCTGGTTGCATTAGGCTGGGTTCATCCCAGCTTTGAGCACAGGTGTTAACTAAAGAAAATGAGCTTCTTTTCTGATCTATAGCCTAGAGATTCAGAGCAAGGAATGCAGGCTCTGACAGCAAGGAGTCTATTACAAGCAATTCAAATGAGTTTATGCAGTATAAAACTCTCTTTAAGTAAAGTAGCTACGTTTTATACTCATACACTAAGCCATATAAATATAAATATGTTTCATAAATTATAAATATATAAAAATAAATATATTATTGGCCATCATCTCTCCTAAAGGTACAGCTGAGTCAAACTGTAACTGATGTGAATTTGAAAGTGTCAAGAATTAGCTCATTTAAGATATTTACTGCCAAACATTTCAGAAATTACTCTGTGTTTTACTAAATCTTAGTGCTAAATCCTCTTATATAACCTAAAGAACAGATCTCATTTTGTTTTTAAAATGTGCTCAGTGTTGTCTGCTTGGCTCCCAGCTGCTGCTATCTGCCTGCTGTGGTTGGTAACCGTAAATGTGGGGGGCCATTTTGAAACCAAAAGAGATTAAAGACAAGAAGAGGAAGTCCAACAACTTGAAGATGCTATCATCAATCCACAGCTGGCCTGGAAACAGGAAGCAAGCGGAGAGATGGCATACATAACACATAGCCACCATGGCAGAAAGACAAACAAAAATTAAAGGCTGTAGAAATGGTAGAGATTATTTCTGAGTAGCTACTGCACAGAGCTGGTGACCTGTGGCTGAGGAGCGTGCGGGCAGAGCGTAGGCTTTTCCTTGCGCAGACAAGGTGCAGTTTTTCTTACTGTGCAAGAGCTTTTCCGGGTGGTTTAGAACAGGAGCAGGGCATGATGCAGAATGGAGACCTGCAAAGGGAAATTGAAGATCAGATTTAGTTCCCATGAATATCAAACAGAGCTTTGCATTGACCACAGTGGAAGGGAGGTCAGGTCCCGAATGGTTTCACTGCCAGTTTAATTACAGCAGATGAAATGCAAAACAAGACAATGTTTCTCACATGGAGCTTGGAGGGAAACATAACGTTATCATCACCTCCGGAGCCTGCGTGCAACGGAAAAGCTGCCATTATGAGAAAGGCCATTTCAGGCCAAACATGAAAGAGCCAGATGTGGGATCATGCAGCAGTCGCCGAGAACCGGCCCGCAAAGGCGGCTGTGCTGGATACGCTGCGCCCCAGCAGCTGCAGTTGCAGTGGAGATGCTTCGCTCCTGCCCAGCACGCAGCCCGAGGTGAGGGCTCTGCTCAGGATTCACAGGACCATGTCTGCCGGAGCGCTGTGTCCACTCGGGGCCGCAGAGCCGGCACGCTTTGCCGCTGGCCTCCCCAGCACCTTGAATGCGACGCCATGGCACCGCTACCAGCATGCCAGGCCAGCCCTGCGACAGCTGCGTGGAGCAAACGGAGCTTGGAGCAGATGCCATAAGGAGTCCTCATATTTTTCAGCTCCCTGTGGCCTTCAAAGGCCAGTGTAAACCAGATGAGCTCTCAAACCTGGGAGGAGCAGGGCGTTCAGCCTAGCACCAGGCGCGAGGGAAAGGAAAGTATTACGTCCTGACCTGCAGCCGGTGGAGTCAGGCCAGCTCCAAGGATCTCACCCACAACTCAGTAAAGACTTTGCAGTGCCGTCTGAATCTTTTTTTTGTGTTTTGTTAATGCAGTGAAGTAAACTGTACCTGTACTACATTTGCATGTGTGGCTTGCATCAAGTTGGATTAAGTACAGAAAGCTTCTTAAACACAGAAGTGCCCATTGTAAGAGAGCTGTCACTAATGACGCTGCACTCATTTAGAGCAGAGTTCAGGCATAGCCTGCAGAGCGTCACTGCAGAGAAATCAAAGTGGGCACATTCAGCCTAAGCGCTAATACTCAATATCTCCACCAGTGAAGTAATGACGATAATCCCTTAATTACTGGCACTGGGAGAGTTTGAGGAAAACCTGCCTGGCAAACAAGTTCACCCTAAAAAAACAAAAAATTAACACAGGCCTGAGAAAAGCTGAAAACATTCATGTGGGAAAACTGAGAATGGGGAAAATCAACAAGAGAAAAAGGTAACCAAAGGGGGAGAGATATGAGAAGAAAAACTAGGATCTGCATTTTAAAGATGACTTTCTTGTCTTTGTTGCTTGCTTCCCTGGCCCATTCTGTCAGGGGCACAGGATCCATCTCCCAGACTTTGCTGAGACCCCTCAGCACCCCAGCTTGTTCTTCATCCCTGGCATCGCACCTATCGGGAGCGCAAGGGCACAGCAAGGTGGAGGGAGGCTGCCCCGAACCTGCACCGGCTGAATCACAGCCGCTCGCCGTAACCGCTCGCTCCTGCTGTTTTCTGCGCGGCCGACTCGCAGCCTCCGCCGGGCGCTGTGCCGTCCAGGCTGGCGCGAGGTGCTAACAGGAAGCCCAGAAAGACTAGATAAAAGCTGAAAGGAAACAAGCAGCACAGACGTAATGAGTTTCAGAGAGGGCTGGCGGTGCCCGAACGGGCTGCCCGAGCGTGGGGCTGTGCGTGGCTGCGCCGCCTCCAAAGCGGAGCAGGGGAGCGCTGACGGTGAGTCACCGCTCGCTTCCTGCTCTCTCCCCCTGCGATGGAGCAACTCGCGCTGGCCGTGCCAGCACCCCTCGCCAGGGCCGTCAGCTGCTCGGCCCCGCGCCCGGGCGCAGGGAGCCGTGTGGCCTCGGGTGTCACCCCGGCACGGTGCGGGGGAGCCGCTCCGTGAGACTCCCGTCACCCCTGGCCGGCATGGGGAAGTCAGGGTGTCCCGTATGTCACGTACAGCAAGCAGTGACGCTGGCCGAGCAAGCAGGCGAGTCACAGCCCAGGCAAACTCCCAGCACTTGGCTTGGCCGGGGAGGAAGGGTCCCAGATCCGGCCCCAAGACGTGAGTCTGTTTGGAAAGATTTAAAAAATGGGGATTCTCCAACAATTTGGTGTCTCAGGACCCTGGGTGCTTTGCTTGCCTTGAAGTTTCCCTCTTTGATGTGTAAAACAGATGGCCGCAGTCTCTGCTCCGAGCGGGCTGGGGTGCCTGCGCTCGCCGCGGCGCGGGGGAACGTACCATGCCCAACTGCCTGGCGAGCGAGCGCAGGGCGCAGGCTCCGCACAGAGCGCGTTCAGGACGCTCTTTACTAATAACAGATCACAAATGTAGCAGAGCACACATGGTACTCAAACGACAAACCACTGCAAAATTACTAATGATAATTTGCTAAAATAGAATAAAATACATCAAGGAAAGCACTGAACAAACTCTGCCACACTAATCTTTCTTTGACAGGATGGTGGCTCATTCTTTATTTTCACAGTCTTTGGCCCTTTTCAGTTGCATGCAGTTTCTTTATCCTGGTTCATATCAACACATCCAAAAATTCAGAGGTGGTTTTGCCTTTGTTTTAATTGCCAGGGGCATAGGCAAGACCACGTCAGGGTGCACACGTGTGTTTAATTGATCAGTTGAATTGATTAGTTTCCACACTAATTGGGAAACCTATGCAACAACACATGGGTATCTGAGAAAGCTTTAGGGGGATGCAAGTTCTATGCAGCAAAAACCAGGTAGATACCACCACCACCAAGGTACATACCACCAGTTCAGATTTCCCACTTCAAATGGGCTGGCTATATTATCCAGGGACTTAATTTCTCAGAGAGGATGTACTGGGGAAGAGAGAAATGAACACAAACCTAGTGGAAACTTCCAGTATTAATTACACCAAAAACTGAGTCCAGCATCCTTTGTGACTTATGCTCTGAAAGCAGAGTTGCACGCAATATTTTGCTGCAAATTGCCTTGTTCTGTGATTGTAAAAATGCAAACAAACACTTTAAGAATTGTTCTCATATTCACTCTTCCAAGTGCAAATATCAGGCCAAGTTTATCAGCCCTACTGACTTCAGTAGAGATATCCCCAGGATAAATTTGGCCTGCTGACCTCTGTGTCTCTTTAGATTTGGAGTAAATGTTATTAGTTGTGAAGACGATGGACTGCGCCAGACAGGGCAGGCACGTGCTGTGCAAGCTTCCCCACAAAAGTTCTGCTGATACAACACAATCCTGACCTGCAAAACCTCTGCTGCTCTTACAGTCTGGCTTTCTTAAAGAGCAACTGTCACTAATGTGACACTAGATCCAATTGTTCTGTGACAATGAGCACATCTCTCCTAGGAATTAGACTAAACATACTTCATGGGTGATCCAAAGCAGCCTTGAATTCTGCTGTGGGTCTAAAAGAAAATAAAACCTAATTAAATTTGCAGCGGAAAAAGTCCCCCCATCATTCCCACCAGAAGCCTGATCTTCAGGCTTCACTGAAGACCTCTCCAAATCTAGGCAAATCCACCAAAACCTGATCAAGTGGCAAAATGGCTAACAGCCTTCTGGAATGCTCCAGTGAGTTTGTCACAGAGTCTCAAAGACAAGATAAAGTGAAATATTTTAATTAAGGTTAATTAAAAGTGTATCAATCATGAAGAATGCGTGCATCTCACAGTCCAGAGAGACACCAAGAAAATTGCTGAAATAGAGCCTGCCACTTTTGGGGCCTTTGCTGTACTCCTGGTCTTCAACTTGCCCTGAAGCTCAAAAATGAACTGATTCTATATAATGGGTAGACTAGAGAATTGCATATATGTGCTTTGCTTAATTGTCCTTAGCATGTGGTGGTTGATCATGCAATAACAATGAATCCATTATAATTAAATCTGGGAATTATTAATTGATTCCATTTACACATGTTGTAGTCTTCCATAGGAGCTGCAAGAATCTGTTGTCTTTAATGAACTTGCTCTAGAAGTCTTGGGGACTGTTTGAAGTCATGCAAGACAGAGATTTACCTGTGGGAGGTAATTTCCAGCATTGCTTGCAATGAGCCAGTATTCCTAGTGAAGATTAGGTGATTAATTTTGTGTATAAATAAAGGCTCAAATGCACATTGTAATCATTACGTTTGTTTGGCTTCTTAATGTCAAAAATTAAGGACATAACTTGTTTACTGCCTAACTATAGATTGGTTTGTGTGGAGACGTTTATAATGAAATTCAGCAGCAAGGGAGCAATATAAAAACCAAGGAACTGGAACCGATCTCAGGAATAGAAATTCAGTATTGTCCTAATAATTATGCTGGCAGCTGTATTTGCATGAAACCATGCTTTTTCTGTAGTACTCAATTAAGGTTATTCAGCTGCCTTGATGTGTTTAGAAACAAAACCACTGGCATCCAAATAAGGCTAATAACGAAAATGCAATATGATGTTTCCCATTTCCAGCAAAGGGTAAGAGAACAGATGTTCCTTATGTTGCCATGTTTCACCAGCGCAGGGGGGAGCTGAGAAAGTTTGCAGTTCATAGTGACAGTGCCATTAAACTAATGTAGTACAGAATGTGCACACTGGAAGCATGCAGCTCTGAACAATCTGTTTGGGCACAGAGGACGGGGAGAACTAAAATTGACCTTTTGGGTTAAAAAAAAATCAAAACAACAAAAAATTCCTTTGGCCTCTCTTCCCATATTGCACAGAGCAATCGGCTATAAGGTTTGCCTGGTGATGGCATTCCAGGTTCCCTTTTTGCCTGGACATCCAGTCTGCGGCGGACATTCACGATCCAAATGGAAACGGCTGCTTTGCCCAGTTGCGCTCGGCTCATGCGTGGGAGTAATACGCACACTGCTGTACAGGCAAGCTCAGATCCTGCAGCTATGAAAGCAATGCAACTAAAGAGGACAGTCAGCGGTGTCAAACAGCCACCTCAGGCCATAAAACGATCTCTTGATCTCTCACCGACACCACGGCTGCCGGTCCATGCCAGAACATGGCACGACCGAAGTGGATTAACACAAGGTGGCAGTGCTCTCAGAAAATTGCCACCAGGGATCTCCCAGCTGGGATGGCTCCCGGTGCTCGCCACCTTGCCACAGCACCACCGCAGCACGGCCAGGGCCTCTCGCATGCTGGCATGACCCCGGGGTGCCTACGTGTCCCCATGATGGCCAACCTTCTCCAGGACTGCAAACGCTGCTGACTTTGTTGCAGGAAAACAGTAAACCTTTGCTGGGATGCGGCTGTTCCCTGCGCAGTTCAGCCAGGCCAGGGGCTCGGGGACTCTGCGAAGGACGGGGAAGCCAGCTTTGCTTTTCAAAATTTTATTCCTCTGCAGGGACCTCCTGGTGACAGACATTTGCAAAATGTCCCTCACAAAAGAGACTCCAACAAAAGCTCCAGCATGGATTCAAACCTTGCATGCGAGGGCCCTACGCCGGGCCTGCTGAGCGGCCCCTGGGCTGGTAGGCTTTCAAGGAGCCTCGCAGGCTGGAGGGGGATTCAGCTCCCCGCAGCGCCTCCCAGTGCAGGGGGAGGCAAAGCAAGGTGGGGTGACTACACCCCGAGCCCAGCGTTGCGGAGCACCTCGCGGAGCCGTGCACTGCCTGTGCGCTGCCCTGCCACATCCGCAGGGTTGCAGAGCCGGATGGGCTCCTGTCCCCAGCAGAGAGCAGGACACCGGCTGGGCACAAAGAAGTCCCCACTCTTCAGGCCAGGGCTCCATCCAGGCACAGGGTGCGGGACAGAGGTGGACAGGGGAGGCGTGGAGAGGGCAGAGCCTGCGAAGCCCACGGCTCCACAGACCCCTGTGCTGGGGCTGCATTCACTACAGGATGGAGTCTTCTCTTCCTCAGATGCTCACCAGCATCAGGAGACGAAATGCTCCCTAGGAAGCACTTTAATCCTTTAGGATCTGTAGCCACCCCTGCCCTGGACAGCCCACCCTGAACCTCAGCTCAGCATGGGGAGCTTATAGCCACCATAATCCACAGAGTGAGCTGAGCAAACCTGCAAGCAAGCGCACTCACCAGGCAGGTCTCCACGGCCCTACTCACATCTTCCTAATGTCCTGGGGACCTAAATCCAAGAGCAAGATAAGGTATAAAACATGTCAGCACATTTTGGGGGCAGGGACGACAGCAAACAACAGACCAGATCCACCGCCTTCAACATCTCTGTCCTCACTAGGTTAATAGTTCAGACATCCCCACTGGGGCAGACCAGGAGCTGGGGTGGAAAGACTGCTGGAAGACACAGAATATCAACCAAAGGGTAGATCTCAGCTGAGGCAGACGAGATCAGGGCCACCAGCAGCGAAGGAGACACACAGAAACCAAAGGACGCCAAAGTAAAGTGTCAAACGGATCCAATATTGATTTTATGTCCCATGGAAATCCTCGGGAAGGTCACACGCGCTCGTGCTGCTGGCACACACAAGTCACCCTCAGGCCGCTCCCGAGCCAGCACCACCACCTTCGAGGAGGTGCTGAGCACCTCAGGAGCGACAGTAGGTCTTCAGGACTTTGCAGGATCAGACCCTTTGACAGATCTGGAGTATTTTCACTGACCTCCCTCCAAATATCTTTTGCCTTGGCTCACTATGCCAAAGTAAATAAATAAATAGAATAACAAGCAGAAATGCCTTTACCGGACATTATTCTGGGCTGATTGGTTGTGAAACTTTACTCAAAACCCCAAAACCACAAAAACTGCCAGTTTTCCAAGCCCTGTGTTTTTCATAGCTCTCATAGCATTCTGAATAGTTTGCATTATTTCAAACATAGAATAAATATACATTTAAACTGGCTGGATTATTGACACAGCAGGAAAAAAAAAGGCACTTAACTCTTTATTCTGTTTCTTTTTCCCATGAAGTGAAATAAGAATTAGCACCACTGAACTATGCCTTGGATTTTTACATTTACAGATGTAAATGCTGACAATGACCAGAGTGCCTGGAAATGCAAGGGTTTAAAATTCATTTAATAGGTATACTTTAAAATAAAAAAGATCAAAAATCACCACTAATGTGTCTGTGTCCTTTACTCAGAGAAAGCCTATCGTGATGATCCTAGGTCCTTGTACAGCTTTTTCACTGTTTTACACACCGCATTCTCTAATGTTAGCACACCACCATACTACATTTTTCAGCTGAGCTCAGTAAAACACTTTGGGGTGCGATTACTCCTGCTTTATAAATGGAGCTATAGAAAAACTAAGTGACTTGGCCAGCATCATGAATAGGTCAGTGGCAATGACAAGGAGTCCCTTCTCTCGGAGTGTTTGTCAATGGTATTTAGAGGCCATGAACTTGATTTAAAAGCCAAGAGGCCGGAGGTCTGCAGCAATGTCCAGACGGGCGCATAGCTTGGTTTTGAGCACAAAGGGCTGATGCCCACGCCGTGCCCTGGCGCAGCTGCTTCGCCGAGCACCTCCAGGCTACACGCGCAGCCCCTGCCCAGGGTCACACACAGCCACAAGGTCTTACGTGGACAACAGGCACGTCTGAGCTCCCAGTCCCCTGTTGGAAAACTGGCACACACAGCAGCTTCTCCATTATCGCTTCAGAAATGCTGCTGTATTTCATACAGTTATGTTGGATAACTCCATAAATTCAACACACTGTTGAACAATGACAAAAGGCTACTTGAGGACAGGAACACAGACATCTGGGAAGGAAAACCAGGCTGTTATATTTGGAGATCCTACTCTAATGAGTAATCTTATACAGTTATTCAAATATAAAAGTCTGGGTAGCTAAAGTGTCATATGTGATTATATCTCTGCAACAAATTATGTTAATATTGTTACTTCAAGAACACAAATTAATTAAAAGGTTACAAAATGTAGGCATGGAAATTCATGTTGTGTAGAACCTGTATAGACAGTTTTCCTTTTCATACAATAGCTGGATTAATTACTTGAGTTGCAAGAAAATGGGAACCCTTGTCAAGGGAGGTATTGGAGAACAGCACGTGTTCTCCTGTCTTCACTGAATAGCTCACTCCCAATACTTTTTATGTGCACGAGTACATTGTGAGGAGATGTTCATAAGTGAACACTAACAGTTTCACATCCACACTTCTTATACTAATTATAACTTTGAGATTATTAAAATTAAAGAATTTTGCTGAAAAAAGATCAGTTTACTTTTCAGCACTCATTCTCTTCCTTAACATTTTTGCTGTCCTCCGGCTAAAGGCATGGAAATTGATTGTTTTTGTCAGCTTCACATTTGTTTCTAGCCTCTTTCATTGATGCTCCACTTGCCTAAACAGTTCTCCTACAAGATGGGAAATCGATGGGACTTGGGCATTTGCTTAAAATTAAGAATTTGCTTTAGTGCTGTCTGGGTAGGGAAGTGTTTGAGTGTTTTCCTGAAATGGGGTCTTTGTGAGAGTTTCGCTTCTAGTGAAAAAATGCTTTCTTTAAGGCAATAGTAATTGCATTTTGGAAAGAAAGTAAATGCAAACATTTTTAGTTAAGCTTCAGTTGTTGCTTTTTCAATAAATAAGAAAATCCCTTTCAACGTCAGTTATATTTTGAGCCTAGAACTATCCATGAGTCCTCACAAAAACACATCTTCTATGAGACAAGAAGAGTAGCTGCAGTGGTCTTTCAGACACTACCCTGACCCAGCAAGCACTTCCGTGGGGAGTATCCCTGAGGTCCCAAGCTGACTTATTTAAGGTAATAGCATTCTGCACAGGTGCCTCTTTCTGCAGGAAAGGGCCTGAAATAGTCTTCTAAATCAAGTGAAACTGCAGCAGACGGAGGAGCCAGGGCTGCTTCTCACTGAAGAGCCAAATGCCTTCAGGACTGCCAGGGTTTAATACAGAGCATACAAGCAAGAGTCTTTTATTTATTTCTTTGTTCTTCTGAGCTGAGGGAGGGATGCCATTTTTCTTTTTATGCTCCTGTAACATAGTCACCTATTAAAGTTATGGTTGTGCTCATTCCTGGAACTTGTAATGGACAGTAATTGTGCCTGTAATAGTAAGATTGCTCTCAGCTAAACTTTGGCTTTGCTGTGATGCATTCCCTACTGTCACCCAAATCCTGGGATAATATTGAGGCTGAGCTGCTTTTATCATAGACAATAAAAACTGAATGCACAGTACTGCAGGGAGACAAAGTAGAACACTTCCTGTTGGAATATCAAACTGTAATACATATGGGTTAATGAAAAAAACAAACTGTTTGGTGATTAATTTGAGCATTAATTAAACCCTGTATTAATATACATCTATATAGTGGAGAATGAAAAAGAATGACAGATATTCTTTTTTGGTGGACATTAATGCTAGGTCCCTCTCTGATTTTATTGAGAAATTACAGCAGCTCAACAGCTCTGGAAAACATCACACGTCTTAAAAGAGATCTGCATTGCATTAGTAAGTGTCATGACGCTTTAAGTAAATCAATTGCTCCAAAACCATCCTTGATTAAGAGTCTAGTAGCCCAGAATTCACCAAATATGTAGAAGGCCTACAGAGGCATTGTTCCTAAATATGTTTCAGTCCTTAGGTCGAGAGATGAGATTATTTATTTCTGCATCTTTACAGCAAATTTACTGACACTAATCTCCATTTAAGCTGTACAGTTTTGGACCCAGAATTTAGGATGGCCACAAAATGGAAGTCTGGCTAAGGCTAGGCTGCAAATTGGAGTCTTCATTAATTTACATCTTTCCTGATATGAGCCTTCAGTATTTAATTGGGCTTTTGCACTAAATGGAATGAGAGTGTGGATTGGCTAGAAGTTGACCATATATATATATTTTTTAAGTATTGACCCCTTCATCAACAGCTGGGTGCAAACATCAACACATGGTATTGCATCTTCCAAACAGCAGGAAGGATTAATTCCTGAGTGCTAAAACCATGTAAGCAGAATGGGTTGGTCTAAATGTAAGATGCTGCCTACCTCAATTGGACATTTACTTTAGCCCCTAGCAAACATCCTTCTTGGAAAAAAAAAAAACTTAAAATAAGATTTGGCACTGTTCTCTACCTGTGTTGGTCTTAGCAATTGCCAGAGGAATCCATGTCACCCTTCGCCCCACCTGGAGTTCACATCATTCCCTATACTATCACTGTCACATATCAGTGCTCCCCTTTCCCCAGATCATTTTAAGAATGAATGTGCCACACATAATTCTCATCTAAGCGTATTGAAGTAGGCTATAATAGAAACAAAGGTGAAATGCCTTTGAAATAATGATGGATTGTGCATACGGCACAGAACATGCGCTTCATCAGTGAGTGCCTCGTGAATCCTCTGCGGCTCTCTGAGGCAAACCTTGCTCCTAGTCCACTGTCAGTCTTTGCAGCAGGAAGACCTCTTCTGCCAAGCCATGGTCCCTCTCACCCCGGGCCCCTGTTCTTCTGTATCTTATGGCAATCCTGTTTCTGAATCCTGTCCCCAGTCATTTTTCACCCCACAGGCAAAAATAGGAAGGACCATGGTATGGGTCTGCTGCTGTTACTCAGTGGCTATGTCAGAGCTTCCTATCATGGCGTGTCTCAACAGCAGAAAATACACATTGCAACAGCAAGGGGCTGTGGCTTTCGGCCAATGAACTGTTACGATTACGCTACCTCCCTGGGCTGCTTTTGCGTTCTTCTGTGAGGAAACCTTTCAGAGGCCCTAAACCATGTTTCATAACATTTTCTGGTTTTACATGTCAGGCTCATCTTACTCACTTGCATCTTTCCCTGCACAAGTTCCCCTTGGGAGTCCCTGAGAGATGCTAATGTGGATAGCAGAAAAATGGGCCCTTCATTAATACTGACTGTTCATCGAGTGCATGCTAAGGCAACGGTGTTCAGGGTATTTATGGGAGCTGGATGCCCAATTTCCTTTCACCAGGGAATCAGTTCAAAGCCCACGTGAGAATACCTGCCTGGCCTCCCAGGTTTCCTTATAGGGACCACACAGTCAGAGCATACAAACCAGCCCAGGTCGTGTAAAGAGCAGGCTCCTTCGGAAAGCTAGTGGCTGAGTGCTGAGGTCCTGCTTTTGGCTTCCTGGTAACCCTAAAAATAAGATAATCTTTTTACAGTAATAAATTAATTTTAAAAGTGTGGCGGGATAACTGTTCATAAGCAATTGAATCATAATAGAATTACCTTCAAATGCATTGATACTCTATAAGCAAAAAGCTTATCCAGTAGTAACACACTTAACTTCTAAGGTGGTAAAAGCTAAAAGAGGGAATCAGCATGAGTAAAGTCAGAAGAAATTGAAAAGCTATATTTCACATAGGTCAGGAAATTTATTTACCATCTGAGTATATTAAAAGCCCCTCATCTTCTTCATTCACCCTTGTTATTACCAGTGAGGGGTTTGGTAAACAGATCTAAAATATGTCATGTTATTGATAGCATGTTACTACAGCACGCTACTGATGTCATATGGACACGTCTTGTCTTATTACTGAAAAACCTGGAGATGAATGTGGCCTTCACTTTTGCCCAAGCTCAGCAGCTCAGCCTCACCAGCTGTGAGGAGTCCTGGGGCTGAAGTGAGCCCCACATCGACCAGGTATTGAGCAGGTATTCAAAAGTCCTCATCTGCAGAGCATGCTGTAGCCTATAATCATAGTAATCCTGTAAGGCAGTATTCTGTGGCTGCCAGAGACCAATTAAAAAACTGGAAATATTACTTTTTTTTCTCCCCAAATCAAGCCGGAGGCAAAATGTGTTTCTGTGCCAGATTCTTTCAGCTCTCTGTGGATTAGCTTCCCAGACAGGGGTAACCAGATGCTTTAAACACGTTTCTAAACTGGCATTAAAGGTGCGGCCTCTGGTTTTCAGTTTTTCAACCTGCCAAGTATCTTCAGCATTTTGGAAGCTACCCACTGTTGACCACTGCAGAGCAGCAAGGGAAAAGCCTGCCAAGTGTCCTTCAAGTTTTAAGCCTTGTTTTCATTTTGGTCATCTGTAGTTCTGGCTAGCACAGCTTGACAGGCTAATACGGCTCCAGGGAAAGAACTGGACCATGCCTGTGAGTGCTCTGCTACAGAGCTGGTGAAAATAGCCCTTGAGCCAAAGTGATCCTGAGTCGTAAAAAAATACAAATCCAACACCACAATGCAAAGACCATTCATCTTTGAAAAGGTGCCACACTGCTCTCTGAAATGCATTTTGCTACAAAACAGCAGGGATATTCAGTGCCCTGAAACGAAACATAGGTTGAGCTGTAAATGCTTCCTTTCTGCATCACACCACAACAATAAAATGTGGGAAATACTTAGAAGCCACTGAGGCATATACACTATTTATACAAAGCAACATCAGGAGTTCCCTGCAAAGCCCGCGACAAGGTAGAAGACGAAAGAGAACAGTGTCTCATGGCAGAAAGTGACAGGAGAAGAGATCTCCTGCAACGTGTGGGCCCATGGTATGAGTGGGAAGTAGGTACGCACGGGGCGGTGGGGCAGCTGGGCTGGAGAATGGTCTGATGCTGTTTCAAGCCACGGTTTCTGAGCACAAACCACGGAGCAGTGCGCTGTGCTTTGCCATTTCTGTCACAAAGAGCTTCCTGCGGACACCTCCAGCCTATCGGGCTGGCAACTGGGGCACTCTTAGGCCACTGGGAATTTGCCACTCACTTCATTAGGACCTGGAAGGAGTTCATCCTAAGGCTTTAGCCTCCAGTTGCTTATTTGGAGGTCCTGGTGGACTACAGGCTGACCATGAGCCAGCAGTGTGCCCTTGTGGCCAAGAAAGCCAGTGGCATCCTGGGTTGCAATAGGAAGAGCATTGCCAGCAGGTCGAGGGAGGTGATTCTCCCCTTCTATTCAGCCCTGGTGAGGCCACATCTGTAGTAGTATGTCCAGTTCTGAGCTCCCCATTACAAGAGAGACATGGCACTACTGGAGCAAGTCCAGCGAAGGGCTACGAAGATGATTAAGGGACTGGAGCATCTCTCTTATGAGGAAAGGCTGAGAGAGCTGGGCTTGTTTAGCTTGGAGAAGGCTGAGAGGGGATCTTATCAATGTGTACAAGTATCTGAAGGGAGGGTGTCGAGAGGATGGGACCAGACTCTTTTCAGTGGTGCCGAGCGACAGGATGTGAGGCAACAGGCACAAACTGAAACACAGACACTTCCATCTTAACATGAGGAAAAACTTCTTTACTGTGAGAGTAACACAGCACTGGAACAGGTTGCCCAGAGAGGTGGTGGAGTCTCCATCCTTGGAGATACTCAAAAGCCATCTGGACACAATCCTGTGCAATGTGCTCTAGGTGACCCCGCTTGAGCAGGGGGGTTGGACTAGATGATCTCCAGAGGTGCCTTCCAACCTCAGCGATTCTGTGATTCTGTGATTCTGTGATTTGTTATTTATTATTGTTTTTGTCACGGTAGTCTCAAATGGCCCAAACATACAAGGGTACCACAGGGTTCAGCCTTGATGAAAAGCAGATGAGGAGCCAGACCCTGCCTTCAGCAATAAAACGCAGAAAGCTGATGGAGCAAGGCAACGAGGCTTTTGTGTGGTTTTCTTCTCTCTACCCCCATCTCTTGCTTCCTAGGGGATGTAGGAGACAGAGAAAGAGCCCTGGTACTACTTTGCAATATTAATATTAAGACCTATTTTCAAGGAAGCAGAAACCAAAAGGCAGTGCCTGCCTCCTTTGGTGAGACCCAGGCCTTAATAGCCTTGTTCACACTCACTAGTGCCCTGTATTACTAAAGGGCCCTGCAATGTCCTTGGGATTGCTACTCAAGTGCACGTAAAATGAGAGGTATAAGGTTCTGGCTCTAACTACCATCTCACTACAATTGTCTTAGATACCACTGTTTGTGGCACATTTTAAACTTCATACTTCAGCCATTTGGGGGGGGAGATTTTTTGCCAAAATGCCGTTCATCACAAGGTAGTTCAGTTTATCCTGGGGAATATGTAAAAAGTTTCTCTCCCGCACACAGAAGTGGCTGCAGGAATCTCGCTCACACATAGCACAGAGGGAGGGCTGTGCCCCCCTGCACAACAGAAGCCAAACTCAAAAAGCTTCAGCAATGGAAGCACACAGTTCAGGAAATTAGGAGCCTGCTAAAAGCAAGGATTGTAACGGAAAATGTTTTGTAATCCTAACTCTTGCTGTTTCTAGAGAGATAAGCAGAGCATAGCCAAATTGAAATCCAGCTAAAACATCTGGACTAATTCTTCTGCAAAATGTCCCATACAATTTTTGTTAAGCGCACAGTGAGTGCCCTCAGCAGCCCAGCACTTCACAGGAGCAGTGTGGGGCTATTGACTCAAGCCACCTACAGAACTAGGAATACTCATCTCTTCAGCATTTACACTGTACCAAGGGGTTTCCCATTCAAATTCAGACCAGAGCCAGCCCTATTTAGCTGGTTAATTCTGGTGAGATTATATCAAAGGAGATCTGACAATGTTGATTTTCATAAGACATCATAGACTCTTTTTTTTTTGGACAGAGGCAGAGACTGTCCTAAGCAATATGTTTTTTAAACTTCCACTGTTAATAACATAAATACAGAAGTGACAAATACATTTGTAATTGCACAGCTAGTTTGTGGTATTGGCATGGCAGAAAATGTTTCAAGCCTATAATACTGTCAGTAAGAATTACTTTAGGTAACAACTTGGGATCAGTTACTTCCTCTAAAATTGGAAATTGCTGAAATTACTCCAATTACCAGAGCTCTCTGGGAACAATATGTATGTATACCACTTGCGCTCTGTGCTGTTTGGGAGTATTTTAACTAATAGCAATTACGGAATATCCATAACTGGCTATCATTACTTCAGAGAGAGCTTTTAATCTAAATCTGATTAAAAGACCATTTTTTGTTTCCCATGTTTAGAGAATACAGCAGATGTGGATCTGAATGCTGTTATGTTTGCTAATAGATGCAGGACACATGGCAGTGTGGTATTAATAAAGGTTTGGGCCAAGATTTTCAAAAATAGCCTAATTTTAAGATTCCACCATCCATATTTAGTGTTGGAAATGAACAACCTTTTTTCACAGAGCTCCAGCAGCTCCTATTGAAATCAGTGGGTGTCAGAGCTTTTGGAAGTTGAACAACTAATTCAGGAATCCCAAGGGTGGGTTAAGAGCCAAATTTTCATCTCCTCATGTTTGGAAATGTGGGGATAAGATTCTGTGTGTAGCAAAATTCCCATTCACTTCAAGAGAGCCAGGATTTTGCTCTGGTCTGAAGCTGTGTTTGAGATAACCAGGTTAACCTGAGCGACACAGCCAGAAGTGAATTACACAGGTCCTTCCGGTACAACGCAAGCATGAGGCCATCCCAGGGACTCCGGGAATTTTACAGAGTAACTACTGCTATTTTAGAAGTTTTCTGCATGGTTCTAATAGGCTAGTTAGTGTATTTGTTGCTTTTTGTTTTCCTGTATTCTGAGCATTCTCACGCACACTGAAGCAAATAACAATTTCTATCTGTGTGAGGACATGCTCAGAAGCGACACTGATATAATGGGAATATGATACAATGGGAAAATGCAGTATATTGCAGAGACTTCTAACAGCTGGTTTGCTCCAAAGACTGTGTTGTATCGGGGGCACTTTCAGGGACTGGGATGTAGTTTGTGTGGTCCCGGAGCACAATTCATTTTCACTTGTTACTATTACTAAATGTCCCCCAAAATACCTTCCCGGAAAGCATTTCTGCAGCTATCACAGGCATCAAGAGAGGCTTCTCCACAACAGAGGAGCAGGGGCAGTGAGGCGCAACACCCAGAGCCGGTCTCTGCCCTGTGCAAAGCGCCTCCTCTCAGTGCCCCCGGGAATCCTGCGAGATTGCAGGTCTCCTCCCAGGTTGCCTTTCGCAGCCAAGAACGCGCTGCGATCAGGACATGCTTTATACGTGTTCTGTCCTTACGGATGTGAAACGCTGGAAGACTGGGGCAGATTCACTCCCTGCCTATGTCATCAAAACCAGAGTTACACCCAGTCAGGCCAGCAGCAAGCCCTTTGGCTCCAGCTGGGGTGAATCATGCCAGCATGGAACCTGATCCTTTAGGGGAGATAACATTGTAGCTCGAATTTTTAATAAACAAGGCTGGGCTTGAGCTTCCTCTGGGTAAAACCACACAGGGCCTCTTTCAGTTTCAGGAGGTGAGAACCAAAACGATACTCTGCCTCCAAACAAAAGCTCGCTTTTATCAATTTCCAGGATTTTCCTAATGCCAATGTTGTGGTTCTCATTTTTCCACAAAAACATTGCTAATAATGGAGCCATCTCTCGAAAAGTTCCAGGATTTATAGCAACTGGCAGCATGTTCAATACATAATTGTTTTTTGGAACAATCATCATCTTATTAGTTGCCAGTCTCCCCCACCAAGATAAATTTAAAGGAAATCGATCTGCTGACACTTCCCAGATAATTTTGGCAATTGTAACCTTTACGTTTAACAGTTTAACTGAGCATATACATTAAGGATGTGAAACCCTAAGGCTTGCACTTAGGACTTAAATAGTTAATTGCTAGCAGTGAACAAAGACCATTCACTAGCATAAGCTCCAACTTTGTCCAATTAGTATTACAGTAAGATATTGAAGCAACTTTGTCAACAAGTTCAAGCAAAGATTTCATGGAATTATCTGGATGGGTAACAAACATCAGAACGTCATCAGCTAAGAGGGTAATTTTATACCGCTTCTAACAAGAAATACGTTGTATTCCTTGAACTTCTTCCCTGGGTCCTGTGGTGATAGCATGAGGTTTCCAATCATAAATTATCTGCACTTTGGGACTGGTCAAGGTTTTGAGTTATCTGGCTAAGTTTACAAAGTATTCCTGCTTAGTGTTAGCTGCATTTATTTCTTTTAATGAAAATTCAACTGGTCTGGCTGAATATCAAATGCTGAATAACTATTTCTATTCTTGAAATTCTAATCTTTGGGGAAAAAAAAAACTTGTAATCAAGAATCCTGTTTACCCAATAATGTTAGATTACTAACGATACTGTCAGCAATTGCTAATGGTGACAAACTATTATTTTGGCAGAGTAGTTATACTCGTCCAAATGCAGATCTGATATAAGCACCACAACCACTTGCCTGTTTTTAAAATTTGGCACGCTGAATGCATACATGAATGCATAAATCAAAAACACAAATAAAAAGGCTAGACGAACACTCGAACGGGTTTGCTTTCATAAACGAGTCGTGCCCAAAGCTCCTACCTTTCCGTGCCATGCAATACGCGCTCAGTGCACCACGGATGCTCGTGTGCTGCACGGGCATTTTGCCACCCGTGTGGGTCAGCTGAGTAAGTAGGTGTGGGGCCTATGCAGCCAACCTGGGAAATCAGATCTTGGGCAAGTCAAGTCTGGTAGGGGCATATTCTCCCGATCACTCAGGAGAGTTACAGGTGAGTCAAAATGAGGGTTAACCTCTCCCAAATGTTTAAATCCACTGCACTTGAACGGCTACATTCAACCTGGTCCGCAGAGATTTCACAGAACACTTTCCCGCGGTTACTGCTTAGTGATATCTGCCCACTTTGTAACCTCTTTTCAGCTGTGCAATTATACAATGAATACATAACATCTGTTTTCTGTTATGTTTGAAACATGCCTCGTCAGTGTTTGAAAGAGAGGACATGCTGGTGAGCAGCTCTGGAAGGACCGTTCGTGCAGCAGCGGCAAGCACTGCCTTTCCACTGATAGCTCTGGCAGCATGCAAAGTATTCTAGCTGGAGCGATTGCGGTCATAATGGTATGCAGTTGGCATTTGGGGGTTTGAATTTATTGATATAATTCGCTAAAGAGGAGATTATACAAGAGTGCCCCCTCCTTACACTGGAATGTTTCACAGGCAGGAAATATCACCTCCTCAGCCAACCTGGATGCCCCAGCGTGGTCGGAGCCGTGGGAGATGGTGCGTTTAGCAGAACTGACAGCACTTTGCAAAACGACTGCTGCTTGGTGTCGAGGAGGAGAAAATGGCCTGATTTTGAAGGATCTTCTTTTTTCTGAGCAGAGCTTGGCTCATTTTTTTCCTAGCTAAATTAAAGCTGAGAAGTGACATTACTGCTCCCCATAGGTGCTCTGGGAAGATACTACAAGAGCTGTTGGAACTAATGGACAACTAAAGAAACAGAGGTATAAAATATCCATGAATATATTTGGGCTAAAAACTGATGGAAAGTTTCTGATCATGAGAAGGTGAGTGATAGAACAAGATTCTAGTAAGAAAAGTGGGAAGAAAAAGCTCATCTCAGATGTGGGTAGGAGTAGATGATACAGTTGCTTGCAGAAGCTGTAAACCAGACTTGATAATTTTCTCTGCGCTGTATCCTACAGGAGATGGAAAACAGAGGCATTTCTCAGACACGGCCCAGAAGGATGGTCCAGGCTCTCTGGCTCCCTGATTATCCCCACAGCTCCGAATCCCAGATCTAGGCCTTTAGGGTGACAGCCTAGAATCTGAACCGAGCACTTACGCAAGTTCTGCGTAGTCTAAAGATTAGGACGGTTTATTCAGATATCTGTCTCTGGAAATATGGGTCCCTACAGCTGCACGAGCGGGAGGGAAGGCCCCGCTCTGTGCATCAGTCCCTGCTCCCGGTGGCGCTACTAAACTGCCCCCTCCCAGAGCGGCTCAGTCTTCAACCCACAGCTATTAGCATGTCCTTTAGTCCAGGATCACGTTACCAGTAGCACTCTTGACAATTATTTATCAAACTTCAAAACTCTTTTATCAGACTTCAGACAAAATAATTCATTTCCACTTATAGATCTTCCTCTTTTTTCAATAAAAACTACATTTTCTACAAAGACAGAAATTGCTCCACAACAATTTAACTGAACAGCAGCTTCCCACTCAAAAACTGCAGGTAGGCAATTTCTGAAGAGCTAGTCTTCAACAACAGGAGAAATCCAAGGTGGCTCTTCTACCGTGCTGAAGGAATCACAAACCCATCTTTTCTTTCATCATGTTTTATCTGACAAGTCAACACTAGAACCTGGATTTTGGTCACTTGAAAACTTACAGAGTTTCCTCAGCAGGAAACACCCTGTTCATTCTATAAATAACACTGGAGCAAATCAATGCTGGACTAAGCGCCAGTAACTATTGTCAAGATCTAGGTACATGTTTTACAAAGTGTCACACTTCAGGAATTAGTAGTTAAAAACACAGTTTACATTTCAAGACAAAATACAGAGCAGGAATTAATCTCTATCCCTATTCTTATCCATTTAAGTGCGTGATGACAGGTACTATATAAACATCAACATGTGTGATAAAGCAAGTCGGTTTTAATTCAGCGATGTGGCTGAGCCAGTAAGAGTGCTGCAAGGTATTCTGCGGCTCAGCTGAACGCAGGCAGTTGCCTGACGGGATTAAGGCTCGCTTACCATTTGGTGCCTACAGTTTGCCCCTGACCGTGTCTGTTATTCGCGATGAGCAGAGGCAGCGTGTGAGCCGTGCCACTCCGTCAAGGGCCAGGTGTCGGCTGCCCTAAGATACCCTCAACTACGGCTTACTCAAAGGAGCTTTGTTTCAGTAGATTGCACTGCTGTAGCAGCTAAATCCCACTTGTGAATGAAAACATTCACAAAGTTCCTCTCGTGGCAGGTATTTTTCCTCCGTTACATGTCCCATGCTAATTATAGAATTATCTGAAGGGCTTTCTAAGTGATAATGACTGTAAAACACAGTTCAGTGTTGCAATTACATTTCCTCTTTCTATCCTGTGAGGCTAAAGATTAACTGATTTCATCCTAACATGCCAGTTTTTTGATAACTTCATAATGTTTCCTAATCTCTGACTAACTTCCAACTGATGAGTTAACTACTGTAAAATAGGTAACACAAAATCATCTTGATGAACTTCTTGTCAGCAAAAGCAGAGCGAGAAAGACATGGAGACAGCATGCAGAGTTAATCCAATGTTACTGTGCTTTGACAGATACTGGACTAGGTTCTGGACTAGTTTTGATTATAGGAAGACTTTACATCATTTTTCATGCTTCGTAGCATATTTCAAGCCTTTAAACACCTATGCTAACATTTTTGGAATTAAATGCTTCATTTTCATTTGAAAATGTTATTACTGAGTAAAAATTTTTATACAATAAAAAATTAAAAATATAAAGGGTCCAAATCTAAATGTAACCCAAAATGCTCTTTTCTTTCATAATTTGCATAACATGTCCACTTTCGGTTGTCTTAGACTTGGGACATTTTTTTCAGCATTTTGATATTTTCAGAATGATAATATTGATTTCTAGCCATAAAGTTGGCACCTGGAGCCAATGGCTGCACACAAGTCATTTGTGGGATGCTCTGTGCATTTATTTCATTACTAAATTCAGGCCTTCAGACTCTCCCTCAGTACCACTGAGCAGGCATTGCTAGAAAAAGGGCATTTTCTTCTATTTTTCCTACACATCTGTCCAGATTTCTGGCTGCCTGGGAACCCTAGCAAGTCAGCTACCTTCCTCCCAGCTGCTGGAGGCTGCCAACGGAGGAGCTCCGAGGCAGCTCCCTGTGCTGGGCTGCGCCGCAGGTCTGCTGCTTTCCCAAAGAATCAGACCGACTGCATGCTGTAGACAATCACTCTGGGAATGTGCATTTTGGCCTGCTTCTTTCCATGGATTTTGTCCCAATTCCAGGAGAATTAGACAGCCCCACTGTGCCTGCATTGATTACCCCATTGTTCTGCACAGCGGCAGTGAGTCTGGTGCCTCGGGGAAACGTTGTGCGAGCGCTGTAAGCCGTTCTGAGCACGGAAAGTAAAGCCGACCCGCCCCAGAAGAATTGAACTTGGTGAAAAGTAGCTGGTGCATGTGCATTTATTTTTGTCCTCAGACTATTTGGCCCCTCTTTTGCTATGCAAGGTGTGGGGCAGGGAGGCAGACCCCGTGCGAGGGGAGGGGAACTCTTGAGGGTGCAGCTGGAACAGTACATGGGTTCGTGGAAAGAGTTCAGGCAATCACGGATGGTGGTGTCCTGTTGAGCGAAAGGGAGGGCAGGAAACACGGGGTCTCGAGCCCTGCCCTGGCAAGGAACATATACTCTCAGCAAGCTAGCATTAGCCGTGCCGAGCATTGCCCTCTGAAATCTGAGTCTGCCATCCTGTCCCTGACAAAATGGGACCCAACACCAAGAACTTGTGCCTGTGTTTTTGCAGTATTGACTGAACTAGCTTTGACAAATATTCACAACTGCCTTTCGCGACAGATCAGAGCATGCCCTGATTTGACTTACATTTGCTGTTTAAGATCACACTGAGTCAGAGGCACAACTGGCATCCAGGGAATCCTGCCTCTGTCTCCGGTGTTACCCACTCCTCCTTTCCTCACCCCAGGTAAGGAAGGATTGAGGCTTTCTTTGGGTTTTTTTGCATGTTATCCAGGATTCTAGTTGGCAGCTGATTTTCTCAATCATTTTATCATTCAGGGGGTGCCAGTTACCAGACTGCAGGGTCCAGGAGGCATGGTTCTCTCTCTGCTTTGAGAAAAGGGGAAGAACTTCATTCCCTGCATACAGCTTTGTGTAACCATGCATTCATGCAGACCTTTGTACAGAAATTCCTTCAGCCCAGACTACAGCATCAGCACCAAACAAAGGAGAAACCCAGCTCTGTACTGCACTGGGCATGGCTGGTTTCCGTGGTGAAATATGTAGAGATATTCCAGTAAGTCCATTTAGACAGCAGTCTGCATTTTCCAGGCTTGAAATGTATTGCTTAGCCCAAATAGGAGCCATAACAGATATAATACACAGGGTGTAATTAAAGACTGTAACTTAATCCAGACACACTTGGGACTTGAAACAAGGTTGCACAGGTAATCTTATTTACAGCATTTCCTAGCTGCTCTCTGTTTGACTTTGTAACCTAAATAATTTTCTCTTAGTATAATTTTTATGTGTTTAGTAGCACTATATGCACTGCTCATTTGCCACAGGCTTGCTATAAGTAACTGGCAAATATTTGTACACTAAATGAACTCCCTCAAGTAGTTTGGACGAGGAACGCGCGTACTCTCAGGCCTGCGAACGCTCTTGGTGTTAGTCAATGCACTAACCTTTGGCCTCGAATGACACAACTTCTGCCAGTGGCTTGCTGGCATTTGTGTCTGTCTGCATTTGCTGGAAGGCCTGAAGTCTGTCTGTCTGTCTGTCTGTCTGTCCGTACTGTGTTTTTGTAGGGCTGCCTACCATACAGTCTCTAAGCACCTTCCAGGAGAACTGAAATACACAGAAATTAAGACAATACAGTACTTGAACATACAAAAGTCTCAAGTTCAACAGTGATTTTGCCTGTGTCAGGACTGCAGGATTGGGCCATACATGTTGATTATTAACAGGGTCTTAATTTCTAGATTGCTCTGAACAGTCACGTTGATTTTCTAAAACCCAGGATTTAGCTATTTTGCACAATCAAACACTTAATGACCTCCTGCAAGCAAAGATTTTATCAGCTGTCTACCCTCTGTGTTTGCAAAGTCTTAAGGATACATTCCAGCTTGCAGAATATGTAAAATTGCTTTTTGTCACCTTAAAATAGACAGCGGTTCTGCCAGACAGATGTGAAAAA
This sequence comes from Apteryx mantelli, assembly GCF_036417845.1. Classification (NCBI taxonomy): domain Eukaryota; kingdom Metazoa; phylum Chordata; class Aves; order Apterygiformes; family Apterygidae; genus Apteryx; species Apteryx mantelli. The sequence goes on from NC_089987.1 coordinate 12,313,960, forward strand.
CAGATTATCAGTTGGACATTGTGGGGTTATTACCAATGCATCATTGTTTTTAATTGATTAATCAGATAAGGAGAGTTAGGGGTGGTTTTATAACAAATGGTAATTTTCTTCCTCTCTCATATGGGCATGCTATAGGAAGCAATAGACCACAGAAAATGGCCTCCCCCTTTGATTTTACTGCAGATCTGGCCACAGGAAATGTTGCACATTTGGATCAAGCAGGATAAACAGTAAGGGCTTCCTCTTTTGTGAAATCATCTTTAAGCAGCACCCCTCCCCAGGAAAATAGGTTTTCCACTTTACATAATGTTGCAGCAGCAGTGGTTTGTTCCTAAGTTTTTTCTGGGTAGGTTATGAACTTTACGGCTCTGACCACAGATCAGTTATTTATCATAACAGGAAAGATGAGACCAAAGATATTTCCTAACCTTCTTCTTTGCAGATCGGAGAGAAGCAAGCCAACAAATATTAACGCTTCATATTCAACCGACAAAATTATACAGAAATATTTGCTCCTCTCTTCTAGTCATATTTGGTTGAAATCATCTGTAATTTTAAAAAACCTAGGAGCAAATCAGTATACACGGTTTCACTCAGATCTCTTTTCTAGTGCAGCATGATCAGTCTCTCAAAAATAGACACATGGGCACAAAAAGAATAATTCTGTTTTGAAAAAGCCAAAGAAGCTGCTAGAGAAAAATCTCATTTCCAAAAAAGATTCCTCCATTTGATATTTATTACAGGTGTTCCTATGTATCCTGGTGGCATGTTAGATACATGATAAATTTCTTTGAAATATTGCCGTGGACAAAACAACTTTTCCTCATTCATTTGCCCCTCAGCAATTGCCCTCAGCACCAAAGAGTCTGAAAACACTGAACTCTAGTGGCAGATTTTTATGCATATATTTGTGTTTCATGAGAAAATTAATAACTGTAGGAAAGTGTGTTCCTACTTTATATTGCCATATGACAAGATGCACATAGCTGGGATTGCTCAAGTTACTGCACCACAAACCTAAAGAGCAGAGTATTTCATACAGGACCAGATTGCAGCATTTAACCACAGGCCTGCAGCGTGCCGGTGCAGCGCCGGGCTCGCGGGGGGGAGGTGGGACGGAGAGCCAACCTCTGCGAAACGAACCTGCAAAGAGCAAACTCAAAGCAGCCACCCACAGGCACGCTTGGGAGGCAAACCTTCAAGAAACGCCGGACTGGTCACAGGTGCCTAAACCCTTCCTGCTGCTACCTTAGAGCAGAGCTCATCCCTCTTCCAACACTCCTCCATTTTCTCACCCGCAGCAGCTGCCGCCGGTCACTACGAATAGCTGCAGCCAGCACCGTCGCCCTGTGCTTGCACCAGTGCACCAAGTGTCAGTCCCTAGTACGTTTGCCCTCTCTCTAGGCGGCATTTTGCTACCAGCCCTGGAGGCCTCGGGGTCTTGCTCTCAACTCGCTCTTCCAGCCAGCACTGTGCCCAAGCGCTTTCCATAGGCTCCTCTCAGCCTGTGTTTTCACAAGTCATTTCTGGCCTGTTGCTCTAGTGTGCTGGTCACCACAAAATTAATAGAGAAGGAAAACTCTGCGGTAGCCCTTCAGAGCTCAGGAGATTGCCTGGGGAAGATCCTTCCTACTTGTCTTGGGAGAGAGAAATACATTCAGCAGGCAAGCGAGGGAGGTAAATATCATTGGTTTCATTACAGAAGAGACGTCTCACCAAAATACTATTTGAAGTCAAAGAGGATCTACCACTGGCTTCAGCAAACTTTGGATCAGATTCCAAAAGAATTGTTTTTATTTCCTTTTGACATCAGCTGGACACTTCCTAGTTCACATGAGCCCGAAGACCCAAACAGGATTCAGCAGGCTGGAACTGCAAACCATACAAAGAAATCCTGCAAGCCTCAATTTGCTGAGGCTTGCCTCAACAGAAACGTGGGTGACCCACAGCTCACGGGGCGTAAACCACAGGCTGCCGGCTGTAAAGCACATGCTGCCTTTTCTCCATCCCTGTGCTTTAGTCAACACGGGTAAGAACAGAGGTAACAAACCTATTCTGACTTTAACTCAGTTCAGCACAATGCCCAATTCAACAAAAGATTCCCAACTGTTTCCCTGCTGGAAACAACATCAAGAGAATATATGCAATTAGCACAATATAAAAAGCTTTGAGCAGCTCCCAGCAGGCTCAGCAGCGTATCTCAGGGAAGACTAACAATTCCAGACAGTGAAACAGGGGCATTATCAGTTTGCCACTAAAGTTTGGGCCTGGTTCCTGCAGCCACAGCTAGTCATAAAAACTGTGTCCATCTAGCTGTGTTTAGAAAGACATTTGCAATTAAAATGAATAAATAAAAATGACCAGCAATTAAATTTAACTCACTAATTCCTGAAATTACTAAATTGCCACTGAACATAAGTCTGGCTGTTATGTAAATATCTGAAAACTACCCGGTTTAATTCTTTAAAGAGGATCCTACTTTGTCTTGCAAAGGAAACTCTACCACTGGCCTTTTTGAATCAAGACCCTCTGTTTAAGCAGAAATGTCATGTATAATAAATACAGTACTGGTGGAAGAAAGACAAATCCATTGTCTGAGAAGAACAAGCTATTTAAATTCCACAGTGATGGAGAAATTGAAGGGACAGAGGTGGCTCAGGGGCTTTGTGAGTCGCACAATGCCTCCAGCACTGCAAAGAGTCCAGAAAATAACAGTGATCTGCTTCGGGTTTGTGCGGCTTCAAACAATGATGACAGCTCTTCCAATCTCATTTCAGTACCGTCGCTGTTATGGAAACTTTCCTGTCCTCATCAGCTCGATTGTGTCTCTACAACACTAATGAATCACAGCTGACACTTCCGGGTCAGCCTCTTTTGAAGGCACTTGCCTCCTTCATAAGCAATTTGGTCAAGTTTAAATTCTTATTTTCAGAGGCTGAATGAATAGTACAAAGGGAGTTTTGAGTATTAATTAAGAAATGCATGAAAATAGCAATGACTGTTACAATAGTGGTACTTTTATCACTGCCACCTTTCTAACTACTGTCCTTACATTTTCGAGAGGCACTCGGATACTCTAGCGATTACTGATGTAGACAAAAAGGCAATAAACACAGAGAAGAAGAAATAAAATAAATTCAGATTCCCTCTCTGATCCCTTGAGTACCTGTTGTCTGCTTTGCTGGGATTAAGTGCCACCCAGTGAGGAATACTCTGTCCTCTCATGATGAAAATTTGCTACAGGTACTTACGAGCTAAGTAAGAAGTTAGGTAAGGACCTTAGGGGGTAAGGAGTATTTCCTCCTGCGGTTTGGAGCATTCACAGGTACATGATCATCTAAATCACTTCTGCAAACAAGACTCACGCTCCCAAGGATTAGACCCACAAAAGACTTGGGCACCGTGATGCTGACCTTTAAGAGCCTAAGCCACCTAGCAGAGCCTGCAGCTCGAGCACAGCTCCCTGCATGATGCCTCGAGAGACACAGGCACCAAGGAAGAACAAGTGTGCTGGGAAAAGAAGCACCAGAATTAGCCTACAGCCAACACCAAGAAGGACCTATCTGGGACCCTAATCGTGTTGCAGTTGAATGCCTTCCTCTGGACTGCAAAGAGGCAGCACCCGCTACCCAGAGCCCTGCCTGCCGGTCGGTACCACACCGACACCAACCCTTTCTCGCAGCCCTGGCAGGGGCAGCGTTTGTTTCTCCCTTCTCGCACTAGCTCTGCGGTTAGAGCCCTCACCCAAGCTGTGGCACGCAGGAGTCACTTCCCTCCTCTGCCCCTGTGGATGCACCCGTCCCGACGTCCCAGGCAACCGAGGGGCAAGGGAGAGCCCACCGCGAGCTCGGGAGGAAAGCTGGCTGGTGGTCCCGGGGTGCGGTGCTGCACGTGCCCAAAAAGAGAGGCTGCCAGAGGGAAAGGAAGCCCAGCGAGGAGCCCGCACAGCCAGTCCCCTCCCTCCTTCCCCTCGGGAGCCCTTCAGCTGGGCTGCGCGCAGAAAGCAGCATGCCTGCGCTGGGGAACACGGCAATGCCGGGGGCCCGCTGTGGCTTTTATCTCTGCCAGCTAAAATAAGGATACTTGCACCTCCCAATACACTCCCCTGACTCCAAGAGCAGTGAGGTGGCCGTGCCACAGGTGGATCAAGCACCACAGCGGGACGCGGCGGGATGGGAAGAAGGGAAAGGAAAAGGAGCGCGGAGCATGCACATCCGAGGGGCAGCTCCGCACAGCAGAAGCATGTGTAGTTTGACTGTAGCTCACTAATAAACAACCCATTTCTGTCTCTTAATGAAGGTGAAAATTCTCTTTCAGCATTTTTACAATTATTAGGCTTCCAGGAGTTTTTACTGCAAATCACTGACGAGTTCCTGTCACAAGCATAGATAACTCACTGCTCGCTGGCAGAGTTTGGCTGACAGTTTTATTGCACTCCTGAGCCAAGCAATCAACTGCATTTAAGGCCAGATGACTCTCCTGTTGTACATCTATATATGCTTTACAGTACAGCTGTAAACAATAGTGAAAGCCTCTACAGGAAATTAGATTTGCAGATTTCAGCTTTTAGAGACTGGGCAAATTAATTTGATTATTTAGCACTGGTCTTTCACTGATGCATTTTGCATTGTACATTCCCAAGGACCCATCCAAAGCAAGACACCTTGCGACGTGAAATTCAAAGTGCCTTTGTCACTGTAATTTTAATTTTACTCACTGAAACTTACTTTTAGCAAATCACCAAACTCTCAGTCATGATTTTCATGGGCTCTACTGCCACCCCCCCACAACTATTCACTAGCATAGTCAGAGAATGCAATGACACCAAGGGCACAAACAACAATATGAATTTGTTCCCAGTAGAAATGTATGTTGTGACCATTTTTATCGGTAGCACACACCCACCAGATGAAGCTGTCCCTGTAATTCAGTCTAAATAATTCCTTCTTTCTCAGCATTTTGGAACATGTTTTCCATTTCAATTCATTGTGTCTTATTTGAACTCTAACAAGCTTTGGGGTGCAATATGGGGTTGACTTCTCCAAGGCATGCTGGCTGTCCAGTTTTGTTACTTCACGCAAAGGCATTTTATTTTTAAAGACAGTGGCTTGGATGGGCAAGTAAAATGAAAATGCAATATATGTAAGGAATGAAAGTAAAAGGCAGACATTCTTTTTAAAATCTATTTGCATGCAATCAAAACTCTCAGTGATGGCAGGCATATAGCAGTAACAGAATTTGTCCCTTCTGATATGCTTACATAGTTTCATCTACACACAAACTTGTACCAGACCAGTTAAACCAGTGAAAACCTGGGTTTAAAAGTGGAATTTTGTGCTTTAGCTAAGGTCTGTTCCTAACTGATTTAGGCTAGCCCCAGAAAGAATTTAATTCTGTATTCCAAATATGCAATTCAGATTTACCTCAAGGTGAGAACCAATCCACAGACCAGACTAAGGAAGAGTAAAGAGAGCAAAAGCCCGTGAACAGAGGGCCTAACAACAACCCACAGCACATCAGAACAGACGTCAAGTAGAACTTAGGCGATGGAATAGTTTTCCAGCTTGATTAGCAAATTACAGCATTGATGTAGTCCATATAAAGCTTAACGAGCATGTTCTGACTACAACAAAACAGTTCAAACACTACTGCTGAACTGCTACCCTACCCAAAGTGACTTAAAGTTACCTTCTTCCTTACACAGCCACTGCCCTAAGTCTTTGAGAAGCAGCTCCAGGGGTATAAATATTTATGGTGAAAAAAACCAGCCTGACTGAAAAAGGATTGTCCATGGATCCTCAAAGACCTGTGGCATTTTGGAAGCAACTTGAAGACATCAATGTTGAATTACCTCCTATCTAGGGAAAAAGGAAAACAAGGGCACTGAGAAAGATATAGAGAAGAGTGGGAAAACTTGGCAAACTTTGAAACTCTACAATTTTAACTGCTCTTTGCTAGAAAGGACATTCTGTAGGACAGATGTTAAATGCACATTTGTTAAGAGACAAAGCAAAGTTCTGAAAATACAAAAGATAGAAGTTTCCATCACTTTTCAGGTAACAATGTAACAATGCTACTTTGGTGTTCCCCATGTCACTGATTCAGTCTCATAAGCTGGTCCCCCATCAACTGTTGCTGGCATGATCACAGTATTATTTTTAGTGCAGCAGGCGGAAGAAATACAGGCATGTAGCCAGCAGAAAATGGAAGGATGATGGAAGGATTCAGTTTTAAAAATAAAGCAATACATGCTGTTTTAAAAGCTGAAAGGGAGAATTGTGAAGTTTTTAAGAATGGTGGGAAAGGAAAGAAAGAAAATTACTGCCATTCTGCTGGTGTTCTTGGGAATACTTCACTTGCTCTACATAACTAATGTGTAACCCAAGGTGTGGACTGAAGGAAAAGCTATTCTCACTCCATCAGTGAAATTGCATCATTGTCCTGAAAACAAACCAGAATTTCTTCCCAAGAAACATGCACTGGGATTTATTAATTCTCTCCCAAACTCAGATTATGATGAAGTTTACATGGGTTAAACTGGCAAGAACATCATTTCTCATCTCGGAGAGCACAGGAGAGCTGTAAAGTGGGGATTTGCATGGAAACTTCAGCTGTGGTGGAACATGTGAAATTGTGCATATTCACTAACCCTGTGAGGACTGAAAACAGGCAAAGATCAGCAGCCAGTGCAGACAAAGCACAAGAAATTCACACCTTGTGTCATCCCAAGAACTCCAACAGAGCAGCCTGCAGGAAAGGCTGCACGGGAAGTCTGGCTTTGCAACGCGATGCCCGCACTGAGGCGGCAGCATTCCCAGCCTCGGAGCCGCGGGAGAGCACCTGCAGCCACCCTGCTTCTCCCCCTCGCGGGCCAGTGTCGGTGCCGGTGCCTCTCCTTGCATTCGCCCCAACCCTTCAGCCCTACCCACGCACACGTTTTGCCCCAGCCCGTAACTGGTGTGCAGGCTGCCAGGAGCAGCGGAGTCAGGGAGCCACTTGGTGCAACACCCACTTCCTGCTAGGAAGACAAATCCTCTGGGTAATCCCAGAGCTGCGGGTGCGCAGCGCGCTGCCGACAGGAGCTGAGACTCTCTCTGCTGCTTTGCAGTGCCATTGCAGGGTTTTTACTTCCTTCACTTTAGCTGCTTGGTCCAGGGTCAGCCAAAGTACAGCCTGCAGCTGCTCCCTCCTTTGATTATTGATGAGGATGAGGATTTATTTTTTGTATACAGCTCTGTAAGTGTGCAAGACATTTCACACAAATATACAAGGACAGGGCTCTGAAGAGTTTATATAGCGCAAACAAAACACAGCACAGCTAGTGAAGACACACACGATTAAAAGCTTATTGATGTAAGCTACATGTGTATCTTGTTAGCTGGACAAATTGTAGGAGCTTGTTGTGGCCTTTTCCCTAAGGCCAAGGGTCTTTAACCTGGTGCTTTAACCTTCTGTTATAGACATCAGCTGTTTCAAAGACTGGACTTTCATATCCAGTCCTGGTGAGGTGATTTGCTTCAAAAGCAGCTTATGGAAAGATTAGCACTCAGGAAAAAAATGTTAGGGGGTAAAGGGCAGAAGATGGCTCTTTGCTCTTGCTCCAGAACAAAGCACATGTTTCTCCAGCTTTGCCCACAGGACTAAGTAACTAGATATGAGGATGTGGGCCTACCTTCCCAAGCCTTCCAGGCTCTCTAGTCTCCTAGGCATAGGCTCAGGGGTTGCACAAAGGGAATGATAGAATTTGCCTCAAAACACAGAGAAATATTGCCCTTGTATTAAAAGGAAAAAAAACAAACAAACAACCCTGTAGTATGCTATCTTCCTTTGTGTTACCTCCCTGCTGACAGCACCTCACTTAGGTTTACAGCTACATCCCAGCACGTATCTGTGGCTCACCATGGTTATCTACAGCCCACCACTTCTCCCTGTGCTCGTTCCCTTCAGCTCCTGGTGATTCGGATTCAGAGCCCAAGACAGCCTTGTACTGGAGATCCTCACTCCACCCTCCATGCACCTAAACAAGTGAAGACCTTCTGTAAACTCTTAAATAGTTGTTGCTAAGCTAGCTTCTTAATGTCCACTTGTTCCGTGTCTATTTTATTGCCTGTGCCTCACCGTGACACAGCATCTGAAACAAAACATGAATAAAGGGATCATTCTGTTCATGCTTTAACAACGAGCATGAGTTTTAAATGGCAATGTTTTGTCTAGTTGTTATGTAAGCCAACTGCACTATTCTTTGAGTAGGTGTGTGTTGAAATGGGATAAGATCAGCATGTTATATAGCTATTCAAACATGCACTCTGAGAGGCGTCCTGAAGCAGCACGTCAGAGTCACAGCAACTCTGACCTCAGCTGTATCACATCTGTCTGCATGGCAGACAACTGAGACTTATGTTTACAATTCTCCCATAACTGGGGGGCTCAGAGTAAGACATATAAAGCCTTGTTTTCAGAGTTGGTAGGTAATGATAGCTGGAAGCAAAGCCCTGGAAAACAAGCCCAACATGTTCTAAATGACCTCGCAGACGCTAAGCATGAGGGGTCACTTGCTAAAATTCTACCCTTAACTGTCCTCAGTGTGTATCAGTTCACATGTATGTAAATGGAAGATGGTATGTTTAAGTCTCTAATATGGGTTTCAAAGTGGACTTAAAGGGACTTTGGGGGTGAGCATGCCATCAGAACAAAATTTATGTTACGGATGAAAAAACATGTAAGGTCCCATAATGACCATTTCTGCTGATCACTGGAGTATGATGGCAGCTGACTGCAAGAATACATGAATGATGGAGACTAATAATAAAAAACTTCAGAGCGGTAATCCTCAGGACTCGGAGTGGGCTATACCAAGGCCAGAGGCTAACAAGAAGCAGAAGAACTGATACAAGAATTTAGAGAACTAACTTGGCATATTTGATATCCATCAAACAAGCAATGGTTACCACCAAAGACCTCAAGCATTACTGAAGAAATCTACTTAGAACAGGTTAGCAAAGGGGGCCCAGATTTGACAATATAGCATAGCAATATTTTAAGCCAAAATAAAGCAATAGGCATCCAAGAGAAATGCTACATCCAAAGCACATAACTGGAAAGACTGGACATATAGCCTTCCACAGAGCTATCACTGCAAAATATGCAGTTCTGTCAGTGATGTTTCAGCAAAACACTTCCTGACTCCTAGAGCCCTCGAGTCAGCAATATTTATTGGAAAAGATGCAAAAATGGATGCCTTGGGTAGAAGCAGTTCTACAAACCAGCCTCTCAGCTAGTGAAAAAGGGCACTGATTAATGAGTTGGCATACACAGGCACACTTTTTATTCCATCAACTTTACAGGTTGGCTGAAAGCCCCCAAAATTTTGCAAATCATGATTGCTCCAAGGGGAATATCTCTGTCTGGTTAGTTTATTTGTTTGTATGTACATTCGGTAACTAAGGTCAAAAGTTTTATAGCAGCAACTGTCTCTGAACTGTTACTTGGCTTTGATTTTTCAGCTATGGCATTGAGACTTTTATGCAATATCATTAATAATAGAAATGCACTTTGTTTTAGTTTTAACTAATTATAGTTTTGTATGATGCAGAATTTCATGTGCATGGGTAAAAGGTAATTGCTATAGCCTTATAAAATCTAAAGGTTAAATTCTGCCTTCAATTACTTAGATTTCACTGGTGCTGCAGAAGGTTTAGCGAGGTCAGAATCCATCTAGGATAATGACAATGGTTTAGCCATGTGATTAGGCAAAATAAATATTACTTGATGTCAAATCATAGTGGCACAAAGGTATTCTACAATCTTTAGAAATGACTGCTTGCACCTGAGCCAAATAGGTACAGTACCAAAGCAGACTTTGCACAAAGACGACCAATTCCAAGTCGCAAATTCACATCACTAAATCTGATCAATGCAATACTGCGAAACCCAGTATCCACAGCTGTATGTACAACTTTAAAGCCATTCTTATTCCATCCAGTTTCAAGCCCCCCTACATGGTGTCCGAGACAATTTGCACAATTCTTGAGTTCTGTTCATGTACGTTTTGAAGAAACATCCAATCACAACATTTCAGCCTCCTTTGATTTCCTAAAACAAGTGTTTGTAAGCCAATAAAATTATTTGATATTATCTTTCATTTTAGACTTAGTATTCAGACATAGGGCAAATACTATCTATCAAACCGGGGAACAGAAATGATGCCACCTATTTAGGTGACCTTTCCTTTACAAGTACTTAATGGAAGAAGCAAAAACCTCTATAGTCTGACAACTGTCCACTTGGTATTTTGTGGCAAATGTTCACAAATAACAAATAACATCTGAAGAAACTGAGAGTCTCATGAACAGAAAAAAAGCTAAACTCACTGTCTAAGTTATTTGCAGTTAATAATATTGTGGAACTACTGATGTGTAGCTTATTTATAATTTCCATTGCTTAAGCTGGAGGCGGGGGCGGGGAGGGGGGGAGTAGTCTCAAACACTGTGAGAACACAGACATTTTCACCTTTAATATAAACTGTGACAAGAAGCAACAACCCTAACGCCTACAACAAAGGGCCCCTCCGGGCACCGTGCCATCAGCACCACTGCTTTCTATTATCTGCGTACACTTGCAAGAATTATGATGTTCAGGTTCCATTTTGAACTCCTGTACATCAGAGTGTACAAACTTGTCCTTTTTCGTTTTCTTCAAACTGAAATTTGGCAGAGAGGAGCTGGTGGGCGGGGAGTTTTTGGAAAGATTATTATTTTTAAAATTTGGTCTTTTCAAACTGTTCTAAATACAGCAGAGGGGAATATGCCCTGAGGAGCAATTCAGTTGCACGTCTCCCATGGGGGAGGTATTGACAATTAGATATTGTCAGTCTCTTATTCAGTGCAAGAGGAAAACAAGCATATGCATTTCAGGCTAAGTCATGGAAGGCCTCTGGCCCAGCAGAAATGATGAGTTCAGGGTGATGCTGTGGGGCCAGGAGGCAGGGAAACTGTCCATCAAAGGTCCCCAAGGGTGGTCTGTACTCCTCTTGCAACACACAGAGCTTTTGTATGTGGCCTGACAAGGATCTGGGAGTTGTGGCTGTCCTCCACAGCACCAGCTGATTGTCAAGGCTAGAGCACCCGCAGGGTCTCCTCCAGCGGCTCTGGGACGGGGTGAACGTCTGGGCACTCAGGATCTGTCAGCCTTTGAAAGCCTGGACCGGCCTGCCCCTCCGGTGCAGTCAGGCAATTTGGCAAGTCTCACAGCTGTGTATTTCAGACCCTTGGCCATTTCTCCAACCCTTCCCATTATTTCACATGACAGCAAGAATCCTCTGCAAGAGCTAGCCCAGGAGTGTTATATTGCCAGGACCAAGATGAATTTCTGCTTTCAAGAGCAGTAGAAGCCATGCACAGCCCAACTCACGGTGCTGAGCACGGATGGGGCTGGCAAATTCCCCCTCCACCAAGGGGCCAAACTGAGGGACAGGCTCTGTCCCTACAAGATGTGCTCCAGAGGGAATACCAGAAGTTAAACCTGGGGAAGGAGGAGGGGGATAAGCAGTGATAATGAACAACAGAGTTGAGGGAGCCTAAACACCAATTTGCAATACTAATCCCCTGTTAGCATTTTTCCGTGATAGCTATAATCCCCCCAGGTACACGTCCTTGCATCCCAGCACATCACCTGCCTCATTCACCACAGAATCCCATAAGCCCAAACACTGTCTGCTTAGAAGGAGCTCAGGGATATGATCCTGAGACAATGCTTCCTTCCACCTGCATGGATCCCAACTTTCCTCTTGTTTTCTCACTTTTCTCCTGCCTGCACTATAGTCACCACAAGAACGCTTTAGATAATGACAAAAGCAGTGACAGCCTTTGCCAGATAGCTAACACAGGGGAAAAGGTGCTGTTGTGAAGAGCTGAGCACACTCCCTTGCAAACAGCGAGATCTCAGCATGGCCTGGACAATGCAGGGTGGTACGAAGGCCTTAATTACTTTGGCCTAATGAGCCTGAGCCAACTGGAAAAAAAGGCCAACTGGAAAAAACGGCCTTCAGATCAGGCCCTTATCCCTTAGTTTCCACAGACGACTGATTGCAAATCCCAAAAGTGTTCATTCAGCTCCAGCCTGGAAAGGTGCCAGAGACCTAGAGACAACCATAAAAGAGAGGGGCTTGAAACAGTGGACAGAAATTTTGACAAGCTTCTCCATACCCAAATATTTTAAAGAATAATGCACAAATGGATTTTTATGTACATTTGTGCTGATTTGTGTGTAATTGTGGAGGAATTCCTAACGTGCTTTAATTGCTAAACACTGTAAGTTACCTTCCATCCAACCTGTTCTTAAAAAGACTCAAATCATGCCCACATTTAGAAGAGGGCAGCTGATCCTTCTAGCCCTGAGAAAACGTGACTATCTTCACACCTGCTAGTAGCTCCTGAATTCAGTGGATCTGTTCATTTAAGTTTGCAGGACTTTGATTTTTTTGCTTACTATTTCATAGTCCATTTCATTTACCAGCTACACAGCAAATACAATTCCCTAACAAGAATTTTAAAAAAGGATATCACATGCTCTTATATCTATATTTCCTGCTGTGCTTCTCAGAAACAAATGCAATTACAAAGCCATTTTGATGAAGACACTTTTGCTGACTCCTTCACATAAGAGAAGTTACTGGCAGGCTCTTATCTCCTCCATCTGAAGAGTGTTCCTGGAAAAAGGACAGTCCGTGGCTAGAGATAACACATCGTGGAATCTGCTGCACCTGCTGGGCTGCAGCATCCGCCCTCTTGGTCACATGAAAGTTATGGTGATATGAGATAGTCATTTCTGTCCCTGAGCAGATCGACACACTCTGTCCCACAGAGCAGAAGTGGTAGCAGTGGTGGTTTCCATCTGCTCAACCAATATGAGAAGCTTTTAAGAGCGTGCTTTGGAGGTAGATGCTTTTCAGTCACTTCCCTTGGAAACTTATTCATATAAACCCCATTTATTGGGAAACTGGACAGCGAGGACACAACCTTCCCCCTTTCTGGAAGTGTATTTTCAATAGGCAAAACTAACAGTACTTACAGCATAAAGCTGTTATCCTGAGGAGACAGGTTCTATACGGGGGCCAGGAGCTAATCAGTGACAATCATTTCCATTTCTAATTACTCACAACCATTCATTGTAATACATTTTAATTGGGAAATACTTGCTACTGCACTAGACATGATTTGTTTTACAACACCCAAAGAAGTGCTGTTCTAATCCTTGGACAAATGGAAATTTCATTTCCCTTCACTCTTCCCATCTCTCTTGCCTTATTTCCAGCACATGGATGCAGGAGTCTTTCACAGTGGCTGCTCAGACCACCTGACTCCAACTCTAGCTGAAGGAGTTTGTGCTTTTAGGATATAATTGTCCAGGATGGTAACCGTCACATGAAGCATGCCATCACACAAATAAAGACATGGCTCACCCTCAGCTGCCTGTAACCACCCTGCTCCACTCAAACTACAATGAATTCAGTACCCCTGCCCTGAGGAACTTACAGACCACGTCCCATGACACATTTCCCATTGTAAGATCAGCTTCCAACCTGACCATTTTCAAGCATCAGTAGAGCAAGGTGGGAAAGACTGGGGTACACTCAGTAGGATCATGAAGTGGATGAGACATGAGATGTCTTCATTTTTGTTCTTTTAATGGGTGAAATGAGTGGGCATGTGTAACAGCAGAGACCCTGGACAGCTTAATGCTAAGGCAGGATATTTCGAGGGTTGGATGGTGAACAGGAGAGAGATGAGTGAAGCAGATGCAGTTTTGTGTATCTGCTTCCTAGTCAAATGTCAGCATCCAGCACGACATTCAGAAGCTGGCAGATTTAAAAGTGAATTTTTTAAAAGGTAGGGAAGTTATGTGGGGTTTTCTTTAAATCTGGGCAAAAAGAAATAAACTCCCTAAAACACACTCTTGTTCAGCTCTGCAGGCAGCCACCCTGCTGTTTTAGCTGTGTGGAAAGTCAGGGTGCTCCTTCTGTTCTAACATTCATTTTCAGCATCCTTGTTTTATTTTTAACAGCTTACAACAGAAAGAAATGCGTTATCGCATGACTGTCTAAAGCAAATAGTACATTGTGGTTTTGGGCTTGGACACTTGAACGTGTAACTTCCCAGCAACAAGTACTGTTCTCTCTGTAGGGCACTTCTGGTAACTCGTCTCTCCTAGTGAGAAGTAAGGAACACTGTCACCTAGCAAGTGTGACAGTTATTTCTTACAGCCTTCACACCTGAGAAAAGGCAGAAAGATGACAACGGACTGCAATTATTATACAAAACATAATGCTGTACAGAAAGCAGCAGGCCTTACTGATTAACACCAGCACTGGGCCTTAGACAACTGGGATATGGTCCTGACCTGCTAGAGGCTACTGTGCTTCCTTGGCCAAGTCATTTCACTTTTCTGCACTTCGATTTCCCAGTCTGTGAAAACAAGTGTGCTGTGGTTTATTTTTAAGCATTTCAGCAACTGACATACTGTACCTCAAACTCCTTAAATGGTTACATCATTTTCACTGCTATGAAAAGTTCACTAAAACAGCATTTCAAAATCCCTCTCTATGTATTGTCCTTTCTGTTCTCAAGTCTGACTGTGGTTTGACTTCTGGCATCTGAAGTTCAGGCTACTGGGGTGGTTTGACTTCAGACAACAATTGTTAATGAATACAGATCTTCTATAGATTTGAATGGGCTGCATAATCAGTGGAAACATAACCAATGCAGCTTAAAACACTGCTCTATACCTCAATTGTGTAGGTTCTGCTTATCAGTGGCTACTTCTTTGAGAATATCATTGAGACCATGTAAAAGTTAACAAGTGCCTTCTTCAGTTGCACCACTCGTTCAGACCACTTAACAGAGAATTCTGAACCAAGATCCAAGAAGAAGAAAAGCTGTAAAGGGTGTTAAAAGCAAAATAAAATGACCTAAGTACATACTTAGTTATTAAAAGACTTTTAAGAAAAACTGTAATTTCCATCCTTACAAAAGACACAGAATATAGGTACATTCAGCCCTTGTGCCATTTGTTCATTACTGCCAATTTAGTCAGAAGCTGATAGATACTGTTTTGTTACCAAAAATGACCAGACCTCATCAAACTATTTTGGTGAAGCCTATTCTCTGCATGGATTGTCCTGCCAATGGCTTGGGTTTTCTTAGCTATATTTAACCTTAAATTTATTTAAGTAAGAAAATCAGAAAATAAACCTGATTGCTTTCTTCCGATTTTCTTATTATTTACTCAGTCTGCTGCTGTGCCCAGCTTGTCTGTGGGTGAACGGGCCCTAGAGCAGCAGAGCCTTGCAGTCTCAGAGACTGTGAGGAGACACAAAAGGGAGTAGGAAGAGATTATTACAATCCATTCTGGCCAAGCTTTGATTTAGCTTAACTCAAGTGAAGCTAGTCCAGAATTACTGGGAGCTGAGAAACATCACAGATACTGTGCACATATTTTAACAGGCAAAAGCCAATGGGATGTTCAATAGACACGATACTGAGATAGCCCCTGTAGGCCGTGTACGCTTGCCATGCATGGGAGGAACACTTGATACCATTCTGAGAGCTGATAAAGGCATCATAAAACCACTTTGCCATGCTAATAAGGGATCTTCACACTGCTGGAGCAAAAAAATCTAACCCCTCAACATCTGTTCACATGATTAACATCATTGATTATTCATGTGGTCACCTGAGGAAAGAGCAGATGGTTTATTCATTAGGTTTGAATCCCTGATTTTTAGCTCAAAAGAACTGGCCCTCTACTAAATGAACTAAAGGAGTCATGCTATTAGCAACACAGTAATTCTGCTGGGAGGTAAGCACTAGATCCCATCTTCTGCAACTGGATGCAACAGGAAAGCCCAGCGCACTGCAAAGATGTTACATATTTTCCCCCATGAGAAATATTATGCTAATGCAGCTGAATTCACAGGAATTCAAGTCAAGCATTGGTCATTTTTCACGACCTCATTTCCCCTTCTCCTGCCCGGGATCTTTGACATTAAATGAAGGGTCATTAGCCTGTAGCCTGATGCAAGGTTGCTCTTAACTATCAGCAGTAGAGGATAAATGCCTATTATGTGGATCAGTTGCTAAAATGGGACACAATCAATCCTGTGCAAAAATGTTCCACATCCAGGGGTGCATTACATTAGCTGTAAAATCACACACACAGAGGGATGAAATCACTGAACACATCTTTTCTAACCATTATTTTCACCTGTTCTGTGACTGAGCAGTTGTCTTGCTGCACCAGCTATGGTACAGCTCACCTTTTAGCATTATTTCCCACTCCTCAGATCAGCACTGTTTCCAGTGTTATGACTATCTCTGCTACAACCAATGTAATCCTACAGTTGTCTAACATACTGATTTCAAATGTAACAATATCAAAGCTGTAGCAACAAATTTGCAGTGAAATGTGAAATTTAAGGAACTGCAAAGAATTACTTGAAAGTATTGTGTGAAAGTAATAGCAAAAAATGGATCCTGTTAACTGAAGTAAAAAAGGAAGATTACAAATGTGTATGTTTTCCATTATTTGCATACTTCTGTTACCGAAATCTGAATAGTGTCTTCCAGTAATATCTGGTCAACTAAATGACTCATATGACTTCTGAAGAGACTATGGATTGTTTCTTAGCTGCATGCACTCACAGGAGTTCTCGTGTCCAAGGGTGGATCAGAAAAAAAAAAGGGAACTGAAAATGGCTGACTGTAAAGATGGCTGCCCACTGCACTTCCTTATTTATACCAAAATAAAATAGAAAACATTATTAACCATTTTAAACTTTAAATGACGCGACCCCTGGCACTGGGAGCATGAGCAGACAGCCATAAAAGTGGATGCACTTCATTCATGCCATCCTGCACACCGAGCAGACACTGCACACCCACGAAAGGGCTCCCGCATCCGAGCCTGCAGCTGGCCGCAGGCCTCTCCCAGCAGCCATGGACAAGCGCGTGCCCTTCACACAGGCAGCCTGCGGCTTCCCACCAGCCTGCTCACATTCACTCATCGCCTTTGCAATATTTCTAGTTCTAAGCCTAGGAAAAATGGAAGCTGATAGAAGATACTGGTGCATAGAAAAATCAAGGCCAACGTTTCCAGAAGTGAGAGGTGATTTGGGATGGCTCCACTGTTAGTGCTCAGCTGTTAACGCCTGACATAAGCCTGCTCTTGGGGCATGAGGGAGCCCCCCCACCCCGAGGTCTCACAGGCAGAGCAAACAAAAAAGGAGCCACCCCGGTTGCTCCCATTTCTGAGGATCTTGGAGCTCACTTCTTAGCAATGGCCACAGCTCAGAGCCATCTTACAGGTCCGAAATTCCAGCTCCAAAAATAGAAGAATATAAGAATAGCATTGATTGAGCAATGTGCAAGTGAAACTATTTTTAAAGACAGACAGTGACTGTGAAAGAAATTCTGAGCTTAGAAATGGTGAAGTTTTCACAGAGGAAAACCTGAAAACTACAGACACTGCAGCAGAGGAGAAAACTCTAGAACCACTGGTATCCATTGGCTTCCAAGAGGAAGAACGGCATTTCTTTTTGACAATAGTTATTTGAATGGTGATGCGAACTGCTCCTGGATTTCAAATGGAGAAAGATCACTGTGCTCCCTAAAGCAAAAACTACAGAGGACTAGCCTCTGCGCACTAACATGATAAAGCTTTAGCACGTTCTAGATAAGGCACTGAATTCTGTGCAAGTCCTGAATCTCTGTGCTTTTTCTCCTTAGGTAAAGTCTACTGACTTCAGTGGAACTGCTGGGTTATGAACGAAAGCAGATTTAAATCCATAGAAGAATAATGTTGTGTTCAGAAATTTAATCTCTTCATTTTTAATACAGATTTAAATTCTCAATCTTTTGAATGCCAATAGATATAACGAGGAGCAGCTTTAAAGAGCAGGAGTGTGCATGTTTGTGGCACACAGCCAAAGCTGGCTTCCTGCGGCATCTGAGCAACGAATACCATCAGCCCAATCCTCCAAGGGAGCTGAGGGTCAACATGAACGATCTAATTTCCTGAAAGACAGCATACCCCCTTTATAAAATTCTGAAAAAATTCTGAGAAAATTCTGAGAAAATTCTGGGCCATGCCATGAATCCTGCATAAGAAGAAAAATGGTCCAAAGTCTAGTTTGCCTTTCTCCCAGGAGATATCTAGGAGTCACTTCTTAGACATGCACCCCAGGAGATGCAGCTGTCAGAGGACACTACCACAAACCATAGAGTTAGCAATGCAAATGTTGCTTTTACTGCATCTCTCCAAGGTCTCCTGGATCTTGTCCTACAGCTGAAGCTCTTTTCATGCCACTGTACACTCCCAAGAGAGAGCAATCAGCAGCCAAAGATAATGCACACACTGGCATACAGGGTAAAAGGGAAGATAGGTGTTATGTGAATGGGAAGTTTTAAGGCATGGAAAAAGCAGAATTGACTTCTTTGTGTCTTCCGGAGAAGAAAAAGATACATAAAATTCACCTGCTAAGCCCACTTACAGCCACATGGCTCTCTCTTTCTGTCCTTATTTAACCTCAAAGTTTTCACCATCTTGCTCAATCCTGCAATCATCTATTGTAATAAGGGGCATAGCAAACTCCTCTTCAGAGCTAAAGTCATGCAGAGGGAAATTATAGCTTCATTTCTCTGGAAAAACACTAGCAGATTGTTATCTTGACACTGATTACGAACAACACCATGAGCATGAAGGATAGGACTAAACTGTTTCCT
Source organism: Apteryx mantelli (assembly GCF_036417845.1). Classification (NCBI taxonomy): domain Eukaryota; kingdom Metazoa; phylum Chordata; class Aves; order Apterygiformes; family Apterygidae; genus Apteryx; species Apteryx mantelli. Next base: position 12,332,736 of record NC_089987.1, read on the forward strand.
CTGTGCCCTTACCTTAAGCGATACTGCGTTATAGGGAATGCTACATCTAGAGGAGTCTTTAAAAAATGACCAGCTCGCATGGCTGGAGCAGAGGGCAGGGCTGAAGCACGACCACGGCACAGCTGGGACCAAAATGCATCAGCTGCTCATAGAGGCAGACTGGTCTAATTAAAATGAGTTTAAAGCTGATCCAGTGAGTGCTCTTAAGCCTATTTAAAATTCACCTAATATAATATATTGTGGCACACAAGCAGATTAAGATGCACTGATACGTGCTCTTTTAAATTGACTGAAGAGCATCTAGGCTGGAAAGGGGAAAGGAGAAGGCTGTTACATCCACTCAGCAAAACAGATTTTAAAGTTTAACTAGGAAAAAGCTACACTGAGTAACGGTCCCACACACTGAATGAGCTCACCCTTCTCCCCTCAGACAGCCTCCTCTACCTCACCTACTGCAACATCACCGTGCACCACTCGGGATGGCCAGAGCACGGGGGCTGGGATTTGAGAGCACAACGTACGCTCCCATACAGCTGGGTGGAGACACAGATGCACTCCTGGGGAGGCGGGGAGGGGAAAGGAAATGTATACAGTTCTCCACGAATTAGCCTCGGATTATAAACTTCAGTTCAACTTCCTTAAGCTGTCTTGAGGAAGTATCTGGGACTGCACTGCATTTGGGCAGTGCTAAAAGCGGCAGATGGGAAGCGGCAGGGTACGTGGGGACAGTGGGGGCTGCTGGCACAGGGCCTGGAAATGCTGACCCAGGCTGCAGGGCTTTGCCGGGCACAGAAAGGGGCATCCTGCCAGTGCATGTGTATGTCCTGACAGTGCAGGACGGGGGAGATGGGCTCTGCAGGGGGGTGCCGTGTGTCCTGAGGGCTCAGGGAGTACCAGGAGGGCCTCAGGGCATGAGCCACCATGCTGCTGCTGAGCAGCCTGGGCAGCGTCATCTAATCAAAGGCCAGAGGGCAAGAAAATGCTCTAGCCGAGAGCCGTGAAGTCTCCTGGATCTGTACCCAAAAGGGTGGTGCACTCTTGGGTGCTGGAAGGAAAGCAGCCCGAGGCTAACTGGCTTCTGGCCTCCGGGCTCTGCAGTATAACCTGGTGGCTGAAGGCAGAGCACGGCCAGCCCCGACACAGTCAGACACCTCGGGTTCAAGCTGAGCAATGCTGCTGATGCACGGCTCCATGCACTTCAGGCAGGTGCACGTGGGAGGAGAGCAGTGAAACCTCAATGTTTTCTCTATGTCCTCTCTTTCTCCTCCACCCCCCAAAACTGTGCCACTTTTGGCACACTGGATGTAGCAAGAAAGCAGCTGGCAGTGCTGTCCCCAGACTTTTCTGCTGCCACAGAGAATTTGCATCTGAAAGCAGTCAGGACTAGAGCTCCTGGGGGTGCGGAGAGCATGCTGAGCCTCCGCAGCCTTGTCGGACCCTGTGCCACAGAGCAGCAGGGTCAAGCTCTTACCCTGCACCCGTAACACCACCAGCAGACCCAGCTATCCCCCTTGCAAAGCAGCAACATGGTGCAGAATTAAACCTGCTTGTAAAAATAGATTAAGCCTTTCATTCTGCAAAATACAGAAAGAAAGCAGCAGTAAGCCCTGCTTTGTCAAGAAATCAGCTGAAGTCAATATAATGAGTATAAAAGCATTCACAGTCGTCTTGTACTGCCTTTCTCTGGGAGCTCTGGCCTCCTTTTTAAGGCATCTGTAAAAGGCTACTGGCAGAGTTGAGTGAATCGCCTCTCTCCTGGCTTACTGTACCGTAGGGGAATAGAGAACCTATCCCTTTTTCTCCACACCTCCCTACACATCTTCTCATAAGGATTAAGCTCTTTCCCAACCATTGGAAAATCCAGCTCCAGATGCCTGAACTACACTCATGGGCCCAGTGGATAGGGAGTGGAGGGGGATATCACATTTGTTTCTCAATTGATTGAAAGACCAAAAGAAGCTGAGTCAGATAAATCCCTTGGTTTCCTCACACTCCACTCCCTTTGCTTTAGGGAGCTCCAACATGCTGAGAAGGGAGATAACATTTGGCAACAGCAAACAGAGCGTGCAGGAGAAGAAATAGGGAAGTCTAGCTCCCCAAAATTACTGTAAAATCTGATTCTCAAAGATAGGCTGGTGAGACTGGGAGGAAGCGGAAAATCATCGTGCCAGGAAGGCTCCATTTGCTAGTCAGAGAACAGAAAAGCTGGTCACTACCAGCGTATGTCTCTTATTTTGTTATCTCTTCCTGCTGAGCTGCCCAATGGGAGGATGAGGATTTAGTCAGCCCATGGCTTCCCCACTTCCCTATGCTGTGTCCTTTGAAAGAACTCGCTCGTTTTCAGCCCGGATATTTAATCCTGCCAGAGAGTTGGTGTAGCCGGTTCCTGCAGCCCCCTGCGAGGCCACACCAAGGGTCCAGAGGGGTGTAGTCCAGCCCAAGCTGTGCTCTGGCTGGCCCCCAATGGCCACCAGCAGCTGGTCCTGATTAGAGCAGCCCCCAAAATGCTGTAATCTCTACTCTAACACTGCTCTAATCAGTGCTGGAGCCAGCTTGTAACCTGTCCTCGGATCAGGGAGCTATAATTAATTGGCTAAGGCTCCCTGTAGGATCTGGGCACAGCTCAGATCCTGGCCTTCACAGTTTAACTCGAGGCTAACACTGACCTGACTCTAACACTGTTGTAATTAGTTTTTCCCCAGTGCAAACCAGGACTGTTAGTGTTGCCTGTTAAGTAGAAAAGATATGGGGACAAAAGTATGTGAATTACTTACTGTGAGTTTTGACTGCTGTTAGGCAAGTTTCAGCTGCCTGTTTACTTTGCTGTGGTATGAAGGCCCTACCTCGGTGAGGAACCTATAGAACTGAGCCCATACATAAATCAAACCTGAGCAATGCAGGAAAAGTACAGTATGCATTTCTTCCATAAAGGTAACAGTAAATAATCTACTAAGTTAATGGTTCACTGATGCAACTCGGTTTAAGAGGTGGAAAAAAACCTAGGGATGTCTTATCTATGACCCTTGGCTTAGGCCTCTGAGATACAGCTTTAACCGAAGAGCAAAGGTTAACTGTAATAGGAAAAGTTGGCATTGCTATAGCTTAAAAGCCATATTGTGAACTTTTTTTGTCAAAATGAAGACAACTTGTTTAATGACAGTAAAAGAGCCATAAAAAGTTCATTGTATAGAACTATTTGTCAATGTTTCTTGAGAGTATCATGCAAGAAGACAGGAGTAGGTGGACAGAGAAGACCTGGGGAAGGAAGGAGGCTTCATATTAACTTGAAAACAATGAAGAGAAGCAATACAGTCAGGAGAGCTCTCTGGCAGGAGAAACATTTCTTTTAGACAGGGCAAAAGACAGAGTAAATTCATGTCTCAACAGTTGTGCCCAGGCAGAGCTTTTTTTGGGTGCTCAGTATTTTCCTACCAGACAGACCATGAACAAAGAAGCCAGAGGAATAAAAATTAGGCAAATAGTAGAAACTCTACAGACAAATATTGCCCTCGGGTAGCACACAGATGTAAAAGAAAGCAGAACACAGTGTCTTAGCCAGGGGCCAACCTTTCAAAAAGCAGCTGGGGAAAAATGCACACATTCTCCCAGCCGAAAATCTAACAAACACACCATTAGACTGGAGGGTGCTGCCATCGCTTTGCTTGGCTGACAAGAGCTGATACCTCGGGGCAAGATGAGGGGAGGGAAATCCACCACTGGCAACTATGAACAGCAAGTCCCTGCTCTTGACTGTTACTATAATGCACCAATACTGAATTGGTCAGCTTGCACAGAAATAGTGTGAAATAAAATGAGTGAGGGCAGGATGAGACACTGACAAGCACCAAAAAATAAAAAATAAATTGAAAGCGGTCAGTCTGTACTGAGAGGAATTTTCATGAGGCTTTTCTGGCACTGTCTTTTGGAAAACACTGGGGTTTTGCTACCCTTTCAACTTCTGGAGTTCTCACAAAACCTCTAAACCAGGTCTTTATTTATAATAGGAATTTTGAAACTATTTTTTGCATTCTTTCAGACTCATTCATTTTTTTGACTCCAATTACATTGAATAATGTGGTTACGACTAACATAAATATAGGACCATTATAAATCTGGACATGTTTGCCTGGAGACAGCCCTTTTTCTTCCCCTTGCTCATGTTCTGCAGCTGTCCAAATACCTCCCCACGGTCCCTGGAACCTGCAGCACTGCCCATTGCCACAGCTGGTGGGGGCAGAGGTAATGGGCTGTAGCTCCCCTCCCTTGCGCCCAGCCGGCAAGCCAACGCACGCTCCAGCTTACACTGCGACGCTGAAAGGCTGAAAGAATATTCTGTTCCTGTGAAGGGTATTCAATCTCCCTACCAGGGATGCAGGCCATCCATGTCAGTTTGATAAAGATTCAGTAGCTGGCTGCTTGACTCCCTGAGGCACAGTTCAGTCTTGGCTTAACTGGAGCAAACATCTCATTGCATATCTCTGCAAAGAGTAAATGATCACAGGAATGCAACTAAAACTGAGTATTCAAGGCTTTCCATAGTGGGGATTACTAAAAAGACAGCAATTGTCATCAGATATCAGTGATACCACATTTGATTAGAATGGGAAATAAAATCTTTACTAGCATTATCTGCTGGTGAATGCTGATCCTAAGGGTCATGCTGTTCTGGTATGTCAGGTGTCATATAAACAGCAGCACAACTAGGGGAACTAGCAGTCCAGCATGGCACTTCCATGGTCCTGTCTTCCTCACCAAACAGAAGACTTGTCAGGAAGATTTTTCACAGAATGATACAAACAGCAGGGGCAGCAAACTGATGGAGGAAAAAGGGCTCGCCCACCCAACCAGAACTAATTTCTCACTATGTTCCTTGTAATTCTTCATCTTCACCTCTTTCTGTCAGCTTGCCAAAACAAAACCCTGAATTGTCCCAAGACAGGAACATCAGCTCTGCTTCTATATTTCCAGACTCCGCTGGAATCTGACAGACCAGAAGAGCCCCAGGAAAACCCAGTCTTGGCAGGTTCCCACCCCAGCTCTCTGTTTACTAGGTCTGTATGAAGAGGTCACACTGGATAAGCATTCACAAATTTAATGAAACAGCAGGGCTCAGCATCTACTTGCAAATACATGCCAGCTCAGGAGCTGGTCCTTTGAAAGTGTACTAATTCACAAACTCCTAGTGAAGTCAGCGACAAGGTAGAATGTCCATATAGAAGTGAATCTTTGGCATCTTGCATAACACTTCTAAAAATACAAATATATTCTCAAATGATACTGAAAGAGCACCAAGTCTCTGCATTGGTAGTAGCAAACAGTAAATGGGTCAAAAAGAAGAGAAGTTAGCCTTCTGCCTGTGAGGGGAAATAGAACTCTAACTCCACCATTTGTACCCATTTCTCAGGTGTCCACAAAGTTTTGCCACTATTTGAGAGGTTCATTTGCACAGTAGCTAGGAGGTATATCTGCTTAGGAGCTCAATGAGGAATGTAATGTGGTTATACTCTCTTTGTTTTATTAGGGTCAGGAAATTAGGTACATTCTCTGCTTGATTGAGCAAATCTTACTCTAATGATATGTTTGACAGAACTCCCCGCACCAGAGACAGAAAAAGCTGTAAGCATCAAAATCCCAGCAACTGCCCAGTGTCTTTCAATCTGAATACCGCATGCTAACGTGCTTAGTCTGGACATAAGCAAGCCCTGGCTCTGGGCAGCAGGCTCGCAGGAGCTGCCTTCGTCTTCCCACACTGCTTGAACAAGTCAGCAAGCTCAGTGCAAACAGACTGGTCTCCCCACAGAACAGGGCAATGGTCACCTTCTTCTTACACGACTTTTGCCTTCATTCCCCTTCTTCATCAATGATCAGTGGCTAGAGCATTCACCCAAAATTGGGGTGTGGAAGGGAGACAGGTTTAATTCCCTTCTCTAACTGGCAGATGTTCCTGCTACCCCACAGACAAGGGAGATTCTGATGCATTAACACAGAAAAGAAGCTACTCCAAGAATAGTCCCACTGAGACTAACAGCACTTTTAGCTTTTCTGCCCAAATCTGTACTCTCTCTCGTCCCATGGTTAACTGAGAGTAAAATAGTAGAGGATTATTTTTATCCACAGGGGTTTTATTTCAAAATACCTCCATGCTTTCAGAACATTGAGTTTAGAAAGTTCACCCATTAGAACACAGTAAACCGGCATGAAGTGAAAGTTTGCAGAGACACATGATCCCGGAAACTCTGCAATACATGCTGAAGTGCAGTATCATAGTTTTGCAATTAGATTCACTTTTTTAAAAATAACCGAGAAAAACTAAGAAATAGTTATCCTACAATATGGCAAAGAATGACAAGAATTTAAATGAAGTTTGCAGACAGCTGCTTCCCAGCCTCTTGGCATTACCCCGGGCCTTATCAACATGGAAGAGTTAGTGTGGAGTGAGGAAATCGTCAGGTCTTCTTTGGACACTTTGTAGTAAGCTACACCAATGAAGGATTTCTTATCGTTGGAAGGGAAGCCACCTCTTTGTACCCTGGGGACCCTGCATGCTCCCACTGTGCTAAAACCTGGCTGTACTCATTGTATTGAAGCAGTATCTGCACCTACGCGGAGCCTGCAACGGCATGGTCACTTAAAGCTGCACAAAGTGAGGGCTGCTGCTGCAAGAGGTAGGTCTGACCTTATCATCTCTGCCCTTGTGCAAGCACTAATCCTTGTGTGACTGCATAGGGAAATCTGGGAACTGATCCACATGAAAATCAACCCAACAAAAACCGGGTTCATCAGCCAGCCAGCTCATGTTCTCCACACTGCTCCGTAAGCGCTGGTGCTGAAACAAGGCTGGGGCCAGGGAGACCTGGTTTTCAGCAGGAACCCACGCTCAGACCAGCACAAAGCAGCCGTGGTATTGCAGGCTAAGCGTCCTTGCTGTCACGCTCACTCTGCGAAGCAGCAGCCAGGGGAAATGAGGTGGCAGGACAGGTGCTGATTGGATATTCACGCCGCGTATATCTGATGTACAAGGGTTCAAATGGAAAATTAGCTTGCTCTTATATGGCATTGTGAAATTCTCTGGAGTGTTTCATAAACAAATATTTGCATCTTGGACACCTTTTAACATTTCTTCAGACACCCCTGTTGAGCAAACTGGATGCATGTGTTTTCTTTGTAATGTTTCCAAACACAGTTGCCTCAGCTCTTACTTAAATGTCAGTGGGAATCTAAGCTAGGTAAAAGAGCTCAAGACAGGGCCCTTTGGGTAAAAGAATATTGCAAATTATTTATCCAAAAGATCAGAGAGGTCTAGTATAATGCAATTTAATGTTTTGCAATGGCAAGCATTTCACATGTATCGATACTTCTGCACTGATCACACAAGCCCATCACAGCACGCGCTAGGGAAGAGCACCGCTTGTGCAACCTGCTGCCGCCAGACCCGGGAAGGAGCCGCGGCGCCCCAAGCCCGGCCCTGCGACACGTGCACACCACAGCGTGGGTTACGCGCTGCCGTGCTGCCTCTTAGCTGCCCCCTTGGGCACACCACAGCCTCGCTCATCCACAAACCACCTGCAAAGGGGAGCTTGCGAGGGGCCTCACATCTCCCCGATACCCACCACGCGAGCATCACAGGAACTGCCAGACTTTCTGGTTAGCAGAGGTGATTTCAGCTCAGTGCAGGACTGCGCTGACGATTGAGGGATTCTCTGGTATCCTGTACTAGAAATGGCTGCGATCCCATACAGTTCATACTGCAAAAGCCACACAACTGCCTTGTTCCTGCCTCTTACATTTAGTTCTTCATCTTTTGACCCAAGGGGCCTTTGGGGAGGGGCCAGCACAGCAGTTTTATGACCCCAGGTCATTGCTGTCCATACATGTGTCATGATTCGGGTCATCCAGAACAATATGCAATTGATAAAGTTAGTCCAAGTTATGGCAAAATTATGCATAAACCCACGTTACAAAATGTTGAGGAGACTGCTCAGTGTTTGGCAACTGCAACACAAGCCTTGAGCAGCTACAGAGGTGTAAATCTTGCTTCAGCGGGCTTAAAGAGCGCCATACAGGAAGATTTATCCCCAATATTGTCCCTTGCAGAACATGTCTTGCAAGAGCAGATTAAATCCGCAAGCACAAGCAGTACGATGTTTCTTTTCTCACCTCCCTGGAATAATTTTATAGGTCCTGGACCAAATCCTCTGTTCTGCACACAGCAGTATGATTCCATAACTGCCCCTTTGAAATCAGCAGTAAGCTATGGCCTTGCACCCATCCAACAGAGAGGGATTTGCTCTGCTGTCTTTTTTTATTGAAATGTGACTACCCTTCTTTCATACCCTTCCTTCTCTCGTGCAGATGCTGACCACAAGGAAAACCACAATGATAAAGCTGTTTTCTCTTATTAGCCCATCTCTGTAAACAGTTCTGAATGCATGAGCAGAGCTCCTTGGTGTGTGCTGAGGAGTGGAAATCTCCATTCTGAGCTGAGATCCTAATGAATAAACCTAGGCTGCTTTAGCTTGATAGAAGAATGCTACCTAAGTAGAGCTGTATCTTGAAGACTTTTGTAAAATAAAGGGGAATTTAGGTGTAAAAATAATGCAGGATCAGCTCCTAATTGTTCCAAAACTTACAGTACTCTGATTTTTTTCTGCTTTGCTGAAGCATTTTTTTTCATCCCCCTTTTCTTTACTTTATTGAGTTATTGACAGTAAGATAAAATATTACAATATACCCAATGTATCTAAAAAATAGTCCTGACTCATTAGGTTGAGTCAATCTAACATATTTTTCAAATTATACTCATATAGTCTAATTTTAAATCATTTTAATGTAATTTAAAAATGTTTCAGCTTTTGGCAGAAAACAAGGGAGCTAGCAATGGCAGAATAAAGATCCAGCTGGCAGGGAGATAGAAAGGCGAAAACAACTTTGAGAAATACATTGTAAACGGCAAGGAACTAAATATCTACTCTAATGAAAGCAAATGGATTTTAAATAACTCAGTTAAATTGTTTATGTATTTTTTAAATAAAAATAATTAACCATCTTACAAAAACAAAACCTTCTTAAATACAACGCACTTACAAAGGCTCTTTGGTGGAAAAGCTTTCTACTGCTCTGGCTTACAGAACAAGCACACACGAAAGAAATTCTTGCCTCTAAAACCACATACTAACAAATGTTGTGTTTTGTTCTCACATTGTTCTGAAAAGATTATTAGCTAGTAGCTGTCTTAAATATAGATAATTAATTATTAGCTGTCCTAAGTACAGATCTGCAGAAAAGCAAATCAAGAACGCAGCTATCTTTTTCTCCTGTCGTTGTCACAAGCAGCATTTTGCACCGGTTACCAGATGAGATCTCTTTACTCAGAGGAAAGGTATAAATGCGTCCAGAGATATTTCTAACAGAAGAAACAAGAAGAAATCCTCACAAAACGGCATTTCTTTTTCCTGAAAAAGGTTCATTAAAAACAGGTATGATCTCTTTACTTGGTCTTTCCGTAGTAAAGTTCAGTAATTGAGACTAAAAGAAGCAAGGCTGAAAACCGAGATATTTTCAACTAGAAATGTGATGTTGATTTGGGAACTGATTAAACCGTGACTCAGATGTAGCTCAGACTGTCCTGGATAGGTTACATCTCCCATCCTCTACCTCTGCCGTCCTTTCAGCATGGATGGAAATTTTGTCACAGGAAACCCTTGCTGTCCCACACCAGACGTGAAGTAGCCCAGCGGGGCGCTCTGTCCAGTTGAGGAAAACAGGGACATCCAGCACAGCCTGTCTCCCAACTCCTACTGTTAAAACACTTAGGCATGATCTGAGGGCCATTTTCAGGATTTAGGGGGCAAAAACCTCCGTTGTTTTTCAGATGGGTCTAGGACAGGGTAATTTTGGAAAGAAAAAACACTCTGAATTTTAGAGCTTCAACCCAGCTACAGAGGAAATCCCTGTCAAAGACGACTGACGCAGACAAGGCAACTAAGCAGAGCTCTTAAACGCCTCCTGTCCTCCAGCACGGGGCCTGGCGTGCCAGACTGCGTGACGGAGGGGAATGACTTACAACCAGACAGAGCTCGTGGGTGCCCACCCGCCAGCGGGACCCACTGCGCCAGCCCGGCACCGTGCCGCGGCCGCGCTCAGCGCCACCGCCTCGCAGCGCCCACCACCCCGCCGCGGGCGCGCAGGGCGGCCGGCCTCCTGCCTCCGGCTCACGGGCCAAGGGAGCGAGCTCGCTGCACCACGTGAAAGTCAGGCCTGGCGCAGGATGGCTGCTAACTGCACCTCGCTCGCCGTGGGAGAGGCTGCTCTGGTCTGAATTAAGAGTTAACCAGTAGCAGACAGTCACTGCGGAAAACTGAGACTGTAGACGGCCAGGTTACAGTCAGCAGCAAAACTGGCAGCGACTTAAAAGAAGGAGGTGTGATCCCTAGGGATGCTGCAAAAGAACATCATCCCGCTAAACCCACGGAGTCAGGAGCAATGGTTATTTTGGGCAGCTGTGCTCTCCAGGAGCATCCTAGGATGCCAGCCCTATAAAGAGCGCTCTGCAATCACTCAGCTGCCACTGAAATCAGTAAAAGATACAGTATCTTTGCACGATGGGGGCTGGAGAGAATAAGCCGCATACAACAGCCAGCTCTCCCTTGTTTCCTTCCAACTGGTACAATAGGTGTGACAAGGAGAAGCACCTAGTCGCACGCCTTTGCAAAGCCTCGCTGCCGCACGTCTCGGCAGTCTGCCTGCCGGCCGCCTGCGGGGAAGGCACAGTGCAGCGCCTCAGCCTCGCCATCGGAGTCCTCCCTCTCCGCTCACACCTCGGCATCTCCTCGGACAGCTCTTCTCGCAGCCACGGGTGAGCGTGGAGGCCGGGCGACGGCGCGGAGCTGGGTGGAAGCGGCCCGGGAGGTGCCGCCCCGGCACTGCCGAGGCGGCTGCTGCTGGCTAACGTCTCGCTCCTGTTCTTTCTTCGAGGCTGCTTGCTCCAGCCACCGTGACGCTTCACGTCAGCGCGCGCAGTAAGGAAGGGCAGCACAAGCAAGGGATGCGCAAGTCCTGCCGCAAGCCTGACCCCCCCAGCACCCAGCACTGCGGCACTTCAGGTGGCGCCTCCAACAGCGCAAATGACAAACAGTTCTGGGCATGAGCACAGGCTCAACTTCAGCCGCACAAAGACGCATTAGCATCAGGAGAGAGTTTTAGTTTTTCAAATTTTCTCTAATTTCAGTGTATCAGTCAGAAAATGACTGTGGTGCACACATTAAAAAATTAGGAAAAGCCTAATCAAAAGGTTAAAAAGATACAATATTATAATTGACAAGAAACTTATATGGTTTGTTTTTTTTTTTCCTTCATGATTCTGCCAAAACCAACCTATAACCACAGCATTCAATTTTTCAAGTGTATTTGCCCAAGGCAAGGCAAATTTTTGCACCTACACACATGGGCTTTTTCCAGGCATGTATGTGGCTGCTGTGAGTGCTATTATCCTTCATTAAAAGTGATAGATCCCGAAGATAAACAAGCACGGATTACCGTTCCCCAGCTGAGTCTGGATCTATTACGTAAGCAGTCAGTCAGCTTCCACAGTTCAGCTTTACAAACACAAAGTTGTGTGTGCTTTCTTAATGTCTCTCATCACGTTATAATTTCTTTTCCTTTTACTTGGAAGCTCTTACAATTTTTCAGAAACCAAAACAGTTTCTCTTAAATACTAACCAAGTACTACACACATTAAATTGTGGAGTGTCAGCTCAGTGAAATCTAACTTAGTTTTAAAACAGAACGCTTTTCTTTAGAAAATACTCATTCAAAATCTCCAGGTGTAATTACAGTCTCATGCAAGATTGTTTTCCAGTACAGATAATACAGATTTTTTCCTTCACTGTACTGAAAATTCAGTAGTCACGTGTTGCAGGAAAGTTTGTCTGAAGTGATGATAGGTTGCCTAGATATACCAGGATGCCTGGATACACCAGGAGGAAAAAAGATTTTTCTTTTTTTTTTAAATACACAGCTAACCTCTCAATCAGCTCCTTATTTTTTGGCTAGCCTGAAAGCTTCAAGCAAAGCTACTTAACTGACCAGGAAGTACGGTTATGTCTCAAAACACTGCATATAGTTTCCCTTTCTCCGAACAAAATCAACGCACAGAAAGAGGACTGCAGGAGCCCAGAAAAAATAGTTTCTTCGTATTATTTATAGTTTAGAAAAACTGCCCCAGTTCTATTTGTCCACCCAGTTCTGTATACCCACTAAGTGCTCTGGGGGCAACTTCTGGTCCATGAGTGTGTGTCGTTTGGTTGGAGCAACGCCCCTGCGCAGCAGGCAAGCGGCTGACTGCTTTTGCCTGCCCACAGCCCAAAGGACCTTCTGCAAATGCGCAATGGCTCAGCCATGGCTCTGCCTCCAGATGCTCATTTCCCAAGCCGTGGCAAACGCCTGCTTCGCAGACCCCTGGCCACGCTCACCATGTAGGGAATTAAGGCTGGCTAGAAAAGAGCTATTCCATTTCGTGCAAAATTATTTCAGTGTTTGAAATTTGTCTTCAACACAATACAAAATGAAAACAAAACCTCTCAAATATCCTGGGAGACCAAGCCCTGCATCCCCAGCTCAACAGCCAGCAGTGAGAGCATTCACTGATCTGTGGGAGACTCAGGTTCAAGTCCCTGCTTTGAACCAGGAAAACACTGACTTGAATCTGGATCTCCCACATCTCGGATGAGTGTCCTAACCACTAAGCTTGGGTGGAGCTCTTCCTCTTGCTTTACCCCACCCTGGATCTGATGACATTTTTACTGGAACAGATATATTTCTGTGAAGACAAAAAAAAGCCCAAAACTCAGGAACAACTCTGATATGAAAAATCACTGTTGGATATTTAGATGCCAGAATCTGGATATATTCATTCATTTTGAAAATGGGTAAAGAACATGATGCTTACCCTCTTTGAAGGACCCCCAACAGCAAATACAAGACAGGCCTGTCATGCAGCAGGGGAACAGGCTTTGTCGAGTGAAAGAGAGGGAAACACATCCATAGCACATTTCAGAGTGCTCTGCAGGACTTCCTGAGCAGCAGCCAGAGCAGGGGGACAAAGGAAGAGATGGTGCCAAAGGTTTCAACAGAATATGCACTGTCCCAACACTCTTTCAGTCACGGAAAAGACACTGTACAAGCAAGGAGAATACAGACGGAGGCTCCCTTGAGCACCCCCGAGGCGTGGAGAGCAGGGAAAAGGGCACATTTCATCTCCTCCTCCTCCTGCCAACTCCTACGACAGCAGTTCGAACTGGGCACTCTGAAGTAGGTCTGGGCCTTCTCAGATGAGGATGCCAAACACTTCAGCTGGTGAATTAGTCCAACACTTGCATGCCCCAGACTACAGCGAGCTCCTGTTATTTCCAGAGCAGAGCTCAAGCCCTCTCAACCTGCTCCCGCTCCCATTTCTGCACCATGAAAACTCACTGAGGAGGCTGCTATGGAAAAGGGCATCGATTCTGACAAGGCTGCTTGCTTCTCCCATTTTCTACCCAAGCATGAAATATAATAGAGTCATACTGGTCTTGTGAGGGAGGTAACTGCAAAACAGCCTGACCAACGGCCCCAGATTTCACTGGGGGCTGGCATGGCCTCTCTCCTGCAAAGTCCCCACTGAAACGCTTTGTGTAGCCACAAAGTGTGCTTTATTGCAGTATGGGTCCTGTTCATTACTTCCTTTTCCTTATGGGTCTCTTAATCGTTCCATAGATTTTGTATGTGTGGAACCAAAAGCTCATTATTTTATGCACTCAGAGGTCAAAGAAAAAGACACACTAATTTCCCAGAAGTTGTTTCTATTTTTTCATCTTTTTTAATATAGAAGCTTTTTGCTATGAAATATGGGATTCTCTTCAATTATTAACTGTTATCTGGTAACTTATTATACAAGATAAAATTAAATGACTGTTTAACCTTGGGCCATTCACCAGCAGTAGTCATTTTGTGTGACATTGTTTCACACTGAATTCCCATGTACCGGGGGAAATCTTTGGGTTTTAAATTTTTTATTTTTTACAGTTTTATTGTATTAATAGTCAGTGAAAAGGATTACCAAATACAGGATACATTTCTCTGGGTCTATCAGAGCTTGAATCAGATCTGAGTAGTACTGAAGTTCTCAGCAATACATCAGTTCTCTGATCATCAAGAATAAGGGAAACACAGTAGCTCTGCATTAATAATTGTTTAGGAGAGAACTATTTTCAGATTTTATCATCTCAAAGCAATAGATGCAATGGAAGATAAAAGAACTGAATATTTTGCCTAAGATGCTTGTCTTTCCAGACACCTGATTTTTTTAACATCATGGAAATGAACAGTCTCCTTGAAGAGGCCAAACAATAAAGGCAAATTTAAGTAAAATGAAAAAAAAAGTTATCTTCCAACACAAAGATATTTAGAGAAATTCCTACAATTGATTATCCCATAAACAGTAAAGACTACACAGAAGCCCATCATTCAGTGCTCTCAGACAGCATATCAGCTTGTGCTCACCAAGCCAACTTCCTGTTTGGTTGTAATATATATTTTTTAAATATATCAGATTAATACCTGATGTTTGTTCTTGAAAAAGAACTCAAGTCAGTTCATCGCCACTGGCAGCAGATAAACGTTACTTGCTTTTAATACACCACCAAAGACTAGTCTAGAAGATGAGAGCAAGGGTGTTCACTTTCTATAGGATTTCATTTATGCAGGAGCTCTGCTTCTAGCTAGCTCAGACATCACTACCGTCTTAGCAACACTCCCTATTTGCACAGTACCATTAGCTAGTTCGAGACTAATACTGGAGGCCAACCTGGAACCAGTACAACTTGATGTTATTTCATTAGAGACATAAGAACAATCTTACTGGCTCAAACCAAAGGTCCATCCTGCCCTGCATCCAGGCTCCAGCAGTGGTGAGTAACATGCAATGGCATCTCCCCAGTACAGTCTCCCAGCCTATAGAAATTGCTCCAATTTCCTAACCATAAGCAGTATCCTTCTGTTTAATAGTCATTGATGGCTCTTCCCTCCATAAATTTCTCACTTTTTAAATGCGTCAGCCTTTGGCATACACCACAATTCATATCACTGAGTTTCCTATTGTGCAAAATCCCTTTCTGTTTGCTTTGAATATGCCACTTGATAATTCATTCAATGTCACGTTCTGCAACACACTGAGCAGTACCCTCTAGTCGCCTCTCCGTGCCACTTGGGACCCCAGTCATATCTTCCTCAACCAGGCAGCTAAACTTTGATTCTCCTGCATATTGAAACCATTTTCTACCTTTGGTTGCCTTGTTGACCTTCTCTGCAGCTCTTCTATCCTTCCCGAGATGGGAGGACTGAACTACACAGTGTACAAAATGTGGCTGTATCCAGGATTTACACAGTGACATAACAGTATATTCTGATTCATTCTCTATTCCTTTCCACTAAATCTGAATATTTAATTCACTTTTTTAACTGCTCTTGAACACAGAGCTGACATTTTTACAGAATGAGCTAATAAAAACTTCGAATCTCTTCCTGGACTGCCATTAGCTAGTTCAGAACCAACAAAGTTGGACAGGTTTCTTCCTAAGCACATTGCTACATGCTGAGGTCAAAAAGGCTGTAGTAGTATAGTACAGTTCAACAGGCATCATATGGAGCTCTGGCATCAGATATTGTAAGAATTTCAAAGTCTCTGAGTGATCCAGTTTTGTTTGTTATTCTGACACTTAAACTTCAGTTTGAGCCTTCTCTCAGCTTCTGCAGTTCCTCCCAGAGAGCTGCTCAGTCCTCACACTACACTGTCCTACGTACTCTGTGAAAGGCTGGGGAGTCTGGGTTAATATGCAGGCAGCTGGAGCAGGCAGCACATCTCTTCTTCCTTAGATGTTTAGGTGAAGCACCCACCCATCTCCCGAAAGCTGTTTAACCACTATCACATCTGCATTTCACAGTGTTCTTGAGAGAACTCAGCATACAACACATTTGACACTAGTTTGTATACCTAAAACTGAGGTAAGACCATTTGCAAATAACTGCCTTTTCCTATTGTAGTAGTAACCCTTTTCCATACCCTCTAACTCAGTCACATCACAGAAGAAAGATATGCTTTATTTTTAAAACTTGGTTGCATACCACGACTCCAGAAAAATTATTTAGCAGGAATAAACATGGCAGAGATTATATAGCATGTAACCCTTAATTTAACTACCTCTGATCCAAACATTTAATTGTGGGGATGTAATTAGATCTTCTGTGTCAAAACCTTCTTTCTCAGCCATATTCCCAATGCAGAGCACTGTCCTTTACCCTACATTTAATACAGGTGATGGAGAAGGACTGTAGTTAGTTCTATTCTCTAAACTCAGAAGCTGTCTTTCCACAATAATCTCTTTATCAAACCACCAGATTGTTTTCTTGCTTAACATGACAGACATAAAAAAACACTGGGGGCTTTGAGTTTCTCTCCAAAGTTCACAAGGTATGTTGGCTTGTACATACATGCTTTAATGACAAGAGCTAAAAAACACTGAAAAAAATATGCAGCAGCGTTGAAAGTGATCCAGAATGAGCAATATGAAATTCAGCCTTACTAATTAGTGCAGAACACAGTTACTAAATTACCAATATCATTAACACATTGCATGCAACTTTGCATAATAGACTATAAACTAACCACATTGTAATTCCTGAGAACAGATAAGCACATTTGGTACATGAGCCTCCCAAAGAAAATTTCCTTAGTCACACCAGGATCCAACTCTCATACTTCCTCTCCTTTATCATGTCAATTTTTGAAGCAGATGAACTGCTGGACAAAGATTTTTAAGGGTTTCTTTCAAACGATTAAAGAATCTGAAATGAATCTGTACAAAGCTGAGTGAATTTTTTGGACAAAGCTTTAAAATCCAGGTCACACTGGGTCACCACTAATCCCTGCATATACAAAACTCCACTAGGCATGCATAAGAGAAGAGAAAAACTTAACAGTCTTCCAGGTACTTACCTTTTGTATCACATTACTTGTGTTCACCAAATTTAGCAAGAAAGGGTGTATAACCAAAATAATGAGACTGTCATAAATAAGAAAAAGTTTTATATATTTTAAAAATTCAAGAATATCAAGATTTCTTTGGTTGACAGCAAAAACAAAGACCATGCCTGGGTTAGCCTTCTCTGTGGTGGTTGCACCATTAAAATTGACGCAGTATCTCTTAACCCTTTAAGTGTCCAAGAATCTCCCATGAGCTCCCAGACACCATCACTTCCATGGCTGACCCACCCTGATAATTAATCTATGTGAACACCACCACCTAGTCTACATTTGAGTGTCTCCTCTCCAAAACCATATGTACTTCACCCTTTGTGTTTCACAGTTACCTGTGTCTGAGGTCGTATCTTACAGCACTTTAGGCTGAGATGCTTTAGGACTCTTTCCCAGCCAACTGGTCCAGCTGTGGGAGAGCTTGCTTGTCTTTCAAGAGAGCTGAGGGAAAGACCTTGCAAGACTAACAGCTCTTGAATGATTTAGTCTAATTGTAAGGGGTACAAGTTCCAGTCCATGTCAGAGGTAAATCTGGGCTCAGACAGGCACGCACTTCAGCAAAATTTGTGCTTAAAGTACATCCAAACCTAAATCAAGTAACTCTTATAGGGACACCAAGGAGACTAAACCACAAATCCAGCTAAGACCCCGGCTGGCAGTGCAGCACTGATGTACTTAACTAAACCGCGCTTTGCAGGAAGTACCCCCTTCTCCTGAAGTTTGGCAATCACGGTGCATCTAAAAGACCTTTCGCATCAGTGTATACAACCTCAGGCGAAAGCTGGGAGTCACCCACTTTCTCAGTTCTAATCAGACGCCAGAAAGTGCTGGCTGAAAGGATTTTTTGTCTCTTCCTACCTCCTTTCTCTCGCTCTCTTTCTCTGTCCCACGCACTTTGCTTAGGACTGTATTGTGTGATTTGCATGCAGCAAGGTCTATTCCTAACCAGCCTAAGGCATGGAGACTTTAGCATGGAGCCCTTTACCAAAGCCTCTCGCACATAATTAGTTGATATTTAAATACAGTCTGTTGGAGTTGAGTCTGTTGTCGGTAAACAATGTGAAGGGAATGGAAGAGAGAGACAGGCAAGCCAAACAACTTGACATCCTGCCAGCCCAGCAGGCATCTGAAAGGAGTTTTCGATTTCACATCAACATTTTTGTTCCAAGAAAAAAAGAGAACTTGCACTCTATTTAAAAGCTGTTGCAATTCTATACGCTGCCTGAAAAAGAAGCTTATTTCACCTAACCTCCTCACATTTTATATGAGAAACAACCTACTGACACAAATTAGGAGCTATGATGCTCTTCCATCTCTACTAATCTGCTCTTTCTGCCAAAAGCTTTATGTATTTAAGTGTACTGGAAGAGATTCAAACCCAGCCCTCTAAACTAGTGTGAAGTGTGCTTCTAAGTTAGAGTCTAAGATTCAGCATTTAATAAGATGCCAAACACTCCTCACTTTTTATCCTGGGCCACACAATCTCATCTCTGTAAGTGATGCCTGTAAAAGTTGGATTAATTTGCCAAATTTAATAACTATCCAGAAGTGAATTTGGTCTACACTGATAAATTAAAAACATCCATTTTGTTTAAAAAGTAATCATATCTCAATTTCATTTCCTCCACTGAAAGCTTTCAGGTCTGTGCCAAACTACATAAAATTACTGGGATCCTGAAGAAATTCATGCAGGACAATTATACATGCCTCCTCAAAACTTAGTCTACAAATATCTTACAAAGCTCTTGTTATTAAGTCCTTCCCTTTTGCATATGTTTTTCCATTTCATCAGTTCTTTCAGTCAAGTTGATCAAATACCCTAAAATTTATTTTTGTATTTTAAATAAAAAATTAGATTTTAAAAATGTCTCCTAAATATTATCTAGATAACACTATCCAAATTTCCTAATGTGTTTTATCCACAGCAGATGTCTTCACAGATTCATACGCAGGAGGGTTTCCTGCCTGTTCTCCTGGCTGGCCAGACAGGGTCTGCATGCCCAAAGTCACACAGGCTGCAGCAAGGGGCTGAATCTGAGAAGATAAGCTCTGCTGAGGAGGTAGGAATAGTACCTTGGGCTTAGTGCTGTGCTAATATGTTTGTACTCGCATCCAGTCAGGTCAGAGTACAAGCAGAAGAGCTGATGAGCCTTTCTGCTCTGGGTAGACATATCCATTGCATTCTACAAAAATAGTAGCTGTAACCTGCAGGCAACTACGCAATGAGATAGAAGCGATACCTGTCAAAACACAGACTGAACGTTCAGCATCCACAAATATTCCTATTGAAATCAGCAGGGCTATGAGCATATAAGATTGGCTCACCTTCAAGAGTACACTTAATCCAGGTACATGCACCATGTGCAGTGCTATCCCACAGTCCTTACAGAGTTCACTTAAAGCACTTTCTCAGATGGTTTTTATAGACTTAAAGTGCTCCAGGTACTCTGCTCTACTTAGCAACTTAGAAATTTCAGGATCTCGATGTCACCTAAACCATACAGAAAGCAACTAGGTTTTCAAATAGATTCTCCTAATCTTTGTATTCTCCCTCTTCAACCCTTCTTTTCCAGGGACTAACAAACACTGCTTCGTAACTGAACTTCCCCCCTCCCAGGCAGACACATGTCCCATCTTTTAAAGAAATACACTTCATACATTCTATAGACTTTAAATAGTCTATCTCAAGTCTTCTCCTAAACTGAAAATGTGATTTCCAAGCAGTGCAGAGTTTGGTAAATTCCTTGCCATCTACATGCACGACATGCTGAGTTAAGACACCAGAGAATCTAGAACCTAGATACTAGATCCTTTAAGGATTGCTGAGAGTCACACAGAGATGTTATACAAGCATTTGATGATCCCAAGAGTGAGTCTGCAAATGCTATTCCTGCATAGATCAGATCTCTTCCTTAAAAAAAAACAAAAAAATTGATCAGGAAAAACATACCTGCTTTAAAAAACTGCTAGCACGGGGAAAGCTGAGCTGCAGCAATGCAGTGCTGCAGTTGGTTAAGGGTGATATGAAGAGTATAATCCTTCTAGACATCAGGTCACAGCAAGTAGATGAATTGTGGCTGCTGGTATAATAGCATATTGTGCACTAAGCTGTTTTATCAGTGGACAGGGTACACTCGGATGCTTTTCATAAAAGGTAACAAGATGTCTCCTTTCCAGAGAGGAGAAGAAAATATCCACTACTACCCACTAACACCTACTTTAGAACATAAAGTGACAGATAACAAAGATGAACATAAAGTGCAGGCTTCATCATGCATTAGAAGCGGCACCTAGGAAATCAGCATTCCTCTCACTCGCCATAAGCCAGTGCTTTATCAGTTCCCTGAACCATCAGTCAGGGCTGATCTCTGATGACCTGCGTTGCCTACCTGGCACTTTCCTGCGGTGCCACTAACACAGGGGCCTCCAGGACAGGGGGAGCAGCAGGGCAGAGGTGCAGGTCATCTGTCCTAGCAAAGAGCTTCCTTACACTAAGGAGCCCCAGGCTAGGTGTTCGCAGCCACATTAGGCTGGACTGCAACACTTCAATCTCACAAGGGAGCCACTGCCAACCTGACTCAAATATCAGTATTTTTACAAATAGAGGGAAACTTGACAGGTTTGAAGAAAGGTTTTGAGGAGAAACAGAAGAAGATACAGACCTTCCTAGTTGTACCCCAAGGTAAAACCAGAGCTCGCTCCCTAGGCAGATTTTCTGCACTGCTTTTCCCCTCCATTCATCTGTTTGCCAAAGAGCTAAAAGACTGAAGAACATCTTCTGCACCATTCCCCAACCACAGGCTACAACAGCACCAGCACAGCAACGTGTCCTCAGCCCTGGTTCATCGCCCTCAAATGTCCCACATTTTGCAGGATGCCAGTCATGTTACTGCCAGAACACAGTTCATGCAAATATAAAGCCATCACCTTTTATTGACTCAAGTTATTTACTAAAAATAAACATCAGCCCAAGATTACAGAGAGTTATTTCTGTGAAATAGGATGAGGTCTATAGTGTTTTGAGATTTTGCCTCTCTTTGACTGAAGCTTGTTTCCACAGGAAAGCTTTCCCAGTTACATAGTACAATTACACTGGTACAGTTTAAACCTCTGAAGTTACATTAGAATTACCTCTTCCTCCCTGTAGTCATTTTGATTCCAGAATAAGGATGGGATTTTATTTTTTATTTAACTACTTCCAACTACTACATATGCTAAACAAAAAAACAAACAAAAAAACAAACACAAAGGCATGCTTATATCAGAATAACAGTGCCCAGACATGGGGCAAGGTCCACATTACCATCTTAGTTTCTTTGCACACTTGCTTATACTTGAACACTGTTCCTGCACAGACAACCCCTTGCTGCACATTGCGCTGCACAGCTTTTCCCTGGCCATGGGAGGGAATCCTCTGCAGGAGCTAAGCCCGTGCTCTGCTCACCCAGCTGGGGCCCTGTGCTCACTTCTGAGGACCTGTTCACCCTCTCAGCAGCCCTCCTCGCACCACAGCGTCTTGCTCCAGAAGCTGCCCCATCAGACCAGCAGCAAAGGTTGCACTTTCTACAAGGAATAAACGTATGCCAGAACTCAAGATCAGACTTATGTGGGACTCTTTACCTGTCCAGACCAAGACTGGAGCTGATCCGCATTTGCCCAAGCTATACTAGGTTTTTAGTACATCCTGATGAGAGACGCTCCAAGCAGTCTGCTCACTGCCTGCCTGGCAAGGAGTCGCAGAGCAGCATCCACCTGCACTGCACGGGACAGCAGCAGCAAAGCACAGCTCTGAAGAGGTGCCCATCTCCAGGCCACTGGAGCAGGAGTGCTTTGTCCTCCCACCATAACGGGACAGTATTGCAGAGGCAATTATAAGGATACAAAGCTTATGAGCCCAATCTACCCGTGTATTTCCACATCACTGTGACTGCCCCCATCAACAGAGGATATAGCCCACTATCGGTGAATGCTACACGGACAACTTTCAGTCAGCTTCACCCAGCTGTCTCCAAACTCATTTCAAAAAAGCTTTCCAAAGGCACTGTCATTCTCCTCCCACCACCACCATCAAAGGCTTTGGGGTCAAAGCCACTATAAGAAAAGAGGAGCAGCTGCTAGCCAAACCTGAGCTCAGATGATTGAACCACAACTTCCCCTCACGGTACTGTGGGGAAGATGAAGGTCCAAGAGGTGGCTGTGATGCCTTGCCATAACCTGGGAGCGGCTGGGATAGTTGCCGGGCTGGTGTGCCCGGCTCCCCGGAGGGAAGGTGCGCCCTGAATCACTCAGCGAGAGGTTCCAAACCAATTAAGAAGAGACGCTCACAGGCTACGTTGTACTTTCCTTTTATTTTTTTCTCCAAGGAAATTGCTGGGCCGCAGTATCAATGAACTCGTACCTCTTTTCTGGAACGATATGTAGAAGATTATATTGCAAAAAAAAAATCCCACTACAGATTTTCCATGAATCTTTATCAGTGGCAAAAGCCCATCCCACAGTTCCTGTTCACAGATGACTCCAAATAATCAGATCTGAGTAGAAATTTCTCTAGCAAAACCTTTTTTCCCAGGAGGAAATGGCACTACACTGAAAACAATCCTTTTCATTTACAGCACAGCCTATCTGCTCATGTTCAGCAATGGGAACTCTCAAAGCAAATTTTTCTGCATTCATTTTAAAATTTCACCCCAAATAAAATTTCTTATATAGAAATTTCTTGGCATTTTTTTTTGCAGGAAGAACAACCAAAAAACCCCCAACAGCTAATTTAGCTGTTAAAAGTATCAGTTACTTGTTTGAACTTGCTATAGGAAAAACACTAGGAAAAAGACAACAGTGTGACTGTGTTTGGTTTATGTTACAAGTTACAAGTTAATATGCTATTAAAATGTTTAGGTCTTATTATGCACTTTAAAAATGTTAGCACTTAATGTGTTCTGATTAGGGCTTAACAAGGCCTTTAAAATGTTACAGTGTTAAACCACCAAATCATATTGTGTCTCAGGAGTAAGAGGCTTAAAAAAATCTTCTATTCTTCACAACCTAACCCTTACATTAATAAAAACAAAATCCAGTCATAATGAGTTTATATCATATATCAGAATGTTTTGACATCCTTAATGACTGGGAGTTAAAAAGTTGGCTTAACTCTATGTGCTAGTGTGTGCTTGTTTGAGTGTAGGAGTTAAGGTTAGTGGTTTTCTGAAAGCCTTAAATAACAGAGATAATGGAGATGAACATCATGCGTTTTTGCCATAACTCGTGTCTGGAATCCTATTGCCTAATTTAAAGGGCCAGTTATGTGACTGTGAATAATGGAGAAAATATCCATTTAGCCTCATATATGTGATGCAGTGGGCAAAATACCTATATACTGACACTGCCAGGGAAGTCTGGTAAATTCTAATGAGTACTCGCATCTAAGCATTAAGTCACAAGTTTTCAAAACAGGTACAAAAGTGTATGGTTAGACTGTGGGACAACTGCATAGACTAACAACTCCAGGCCAAATTCTGCTGCCCTGCTCAAATCAATCAGTATTACATACCAGCGGCCGTCTTATGACGACACTGGTAGTCACGGATTTCCAGTATTAGACTGTTTTTACTGTCCATGTCTCATAATACAGCGTTCTAGTTACGATTCCTTACTTGAGAAGAAGCTTTACAAGAGACACACATCGCAAAGTCTAACATAACCTGACAAACAAGTAAACCACGTAACAGCATGGCTTTACCAAACAGATACATGTGACAAAGTAATTGCAATGCACAACTTCCTAATTCAGGGAGCAACTGTTACCGTCTGCAAAATAATGGCAACATATAGTAAGGGGGACATTGGCGGTCATTAGACACACAGGGTCTACAGGTATGCGCAAACCATACTATAACAATAAACGTAACAGGGCTTGTTTCTTTGTTCTGCTGTTCTAGCTTAAATGTGTGTTACTCTCTGGAACTCAAGTGAACATTTGGGCAAAACATATTCACTTCAGTACACGTCTTTCTTGAAAACTGTAAATCTGGGAGACACCCAATCGCAGCAAAACAAAACCACGTGACTTATCTAGCTAATTACAGAGTGTGAACAGTGAATTCTAAAGTAACAGCCATGACAGATAGTTCTCGAGGATGAAATACGCTTGCAAGCCCTATTCATCAAATAATTTCAAATAAACAATTCAGCAAAATGCTCAGTCTTCACGGATAATTAACAGAAAAAGTGGCCTAATTAGCCCAATAAACCGTTTGCTGCAACTAACTCCACTAAGCTCAAAAGAGCCATTCTTTATGGGTACAATTTTCAAGAGGACTATTAAAATATTGCTGAGTATTTTCCAGTGACGTGGGATGTTTTCAAGCTGACTACCCGGTCCCAAGCCAGACCATTTTGAGAAGTCTAGAGCACAGATAGCTCCCCATAACATTATTTTCTCATCGCAAGTTGCTCAAGGTTATGTTATCAATTCAACCTATACACATCTTTGTGCTAATACACCAGCCTGCTAAGTTCAAGCCCACGGTGTTTACTTCCTCCTTGTTAAACTGGAACAAAATATCTTGCTAGATAACATGACACGGAGAATTTCTCTTGCCTTTGGTTTTAGTTGTTTACTAACATCAGCATATTGTGAAACAAACATGAAAAATATTCATTAAAAAAAAGTTCTTTCCCTTTCTCTTGAACTTTCATGTTCTGTTCATTTTTCATTTGTGGTAAATTGACTTTTTATTTTCCACATTAATTTCCCCATGTTCCTTTGTATTAAAATAACTTACACAGAAAAATGATTCCATCTGCTCTGCACTCAGTTGTTTGTGCCCTGAGAGATGCTGGGCTCTCTGTAGAGAGGAAAGAGAGTGCTTTGGAGCCACACTTCCCTGTCCAAATTTTCCCCAACCTCAAGCACCCAAAATCACAAGGTTAGATTACTTGATGAATCGTTATTAATCAAATTCATCAAGTAATCTAAACACAAAAATGCCTAGTGCTTTAGCTTTCTTTTCATTTTCTTTCTAGTGTCTGAACTTTACATTTATACACATGGCAGGTTTTCAAAGTCTTCTGCATAACAATTACAGCTTAAAACTTGTCAGAGAGAGAGAGAGGGAGGGGGGGTGGAGAGAAAGAGGAAGAAAGAGAGAGAGAGGGAAAGAGGGAGAAAGGGAGAAAGAGAGAAAGAAAGAAAAAGAAAGAAAAAGAGAAAGAAAGAGAAAAAAGAGAAAGAGAGAGAGAGAAAGAGGGAGCGAAAGAGCAAAAGGAAATGAAAGACAAAGAGAGCGAAAAAGCGAGAAAGAGCGATAAGGCGTGAGAAGGAGCTGGCCTGCCGCAGGACGGCGGACAGGGCAGGCCCCCGGGCTGCCGGGGAGGGAAGGGGGCCCGGCTGGCTCCGGGGCCGGGCCGGCGGCGGCAGGGCGGCGGGTGCCCGAGCGCGCCCGTGGGCCGGGCAGCCGGGCCGGCCTCGGCTCTCCCGGCTGGCTGCGGGGATGCCCAGCTGCCGGAGGCGCGTGCCTGCCTCTGCGGCCAGAAATTCATGGTGGCGGGAGGCAGCGGGCGGATGCTCGGCACAACTGCACGTTGCCCCTCCGTGGGCCCATAAAACACGCAGGCCCATCTCCTTTCTTCCATGCTCCTTTCTAACTCATGAACTTATTTCAGCAAATTGGGCTTTTTTGTCCCCCTTCTCCCAGGGTGGGTGCCGCGGTGCCTGCAGACAGAGGCAGGAGCGGGGCGGGGAGGCGCTTGCTGGAGGAGCGGGCCAGGAGGGCCCAGCGACATGGGCCCACTCTGCAGCGGGACTCGGCGCGCCGCCTCCGCGCCGCCCTGCTCCGCGGCCTGGGGGAGCGCGGCTCGCCGCACACGCGCTTGCACCCCGCGCCGGAGCCGCCGAGCGGGCCGGGCCAGGCCGCACGCCGCCGGCGCAGCAGCTCACCAGCACGCCCGCCGCAGCCCCACGAAGCGTTACCCCCTGCTTCCCCGTAACGCAACAGCGATCAGGCCTCTGCTGCGGTGCAGAAACTATTAAACTCAGATCTTGCTAATATTCCTTAAGAGGCGAAAGGCAGAAGAGTGGGGGAAGAGAGCAAACAATACGTAACAGCACTTAAATTATAGTGAAGTACATTAACAATAAATACTCCCCTGTCAAGAATATGTCACGTAATTATATTTACTGCACTGAACAGAGGTAACCAATGTTTTCAGAGGGTGGTTTTGCACTCCCAAGATTACTCTCCTTCAGGGATAGCATATGTGAATAATCAGCCAGACATGGGATATCAGCTGTGAAGAAACCTCCTCCAGCGCAACGTGCCAGTTACGATGGCTAGAAAGTTAGCTCCCTCTCCTGGACTGGACCAGAAGTTTAATGTACACTACACTCATCTAAATCAGGGCTCAAGCATTCTTAGGCATTTTTATTCTCTTCTTCCCCATAATCCTAGAACCTTGTTCAAGGGAAATCTGTGTTTCCTGGAGAACTGGGATACGCAGAGGGGATACAGCATATCACCTAAGCAATGACAGCAATCTCGCTGCCAAACCTACCGAAACCTTGGTTAAATTGCCACATCACTAGGACGTGCAGGGGCTCCCCACAGAACGCAAAGCTGTGGAGCTCAAGCAGCATGACTTGCTCTCACAAACTGCCAGGAGCCATAAAAACGTCACTGCAAACCAGACTTCTCTCAAGGCCGTGATACTTCGTCCCTCAGGTTTTACGCAAGCAAAAGGACCATTGCTGTCAGTAGGAATCTGGCCTGGACAAGTACACATGAGGATAAGCAGGACTTGCTGCCTGCACTGAGAATTCAAGTGTTTTTAGGCAGGGACAGGGACAGAGAGATGATCATAGGAGGAAATTTTACTGGCGATTCCAGTGTGCTTATAAAGTGTCCTTTGCAAAAAAAGCTTGAAATATTGCACGGTTTTCACAGTTTCCAGAACACATGGCAACAAAAAGCACTTCTGTTCAGAGAGTTCCAGCTCCATTTTGCAGACCACAGAAGCTCATAAAGCTGAGCTGCAACTAGGAAAAGAATGAAAATGTAGGTGTCCATAGCCCACCTATCACCTGGGGTTTGATCGGATTCAGATAAGACAAATGACAAAGTCATTAAGAAGTCCCCTCTGGTTAAGCTAAAACTTACAATGGCAATATGAAAATGCACATACAAAAGTTTAAATAAGAAGTTTGTTTTCCTAACTGTAGAGTTTATTAATTGCCAAATATAATCTTTTAAGATTATATAGGATCTTCTATTTAAGAAACTGAAATTTCTTCACACATTGAGCAGTACCCTTCCCAAGATAAACATGCAGTACTTACAAACTTGAAAAAACAAGGCAGAAAACCAAAAAGCAAAATGAAATGCACACAGGACAAGTGATTTGTCCAAACAGGAAACCATTAGGATTAAAGCCCAGACTTTTCAACTCCTGTATCTTTGCTTTCACTACAAAAAGAGCCATTCTAAAATGGAGACATTTAAAAGTCAATGACAAGAAAGAAGCATCTCTACAGGGCAACTCAGCCTCCTCTAACTTGGAATCACCTCCTACAAGAGGCTCTTTCTTTCTACTCCTGAGACAACTGCCTTCTAGCTTAGACACTTCGGTAAGGTATTGTCAGAGCCCTTTAAGAGCAGTATTGCCAAAGAGTTTTAAGAGCAAGCATGGGAATCCATGCCTTAATAGGTGAGATTATCCACCACTATATCTTACTAGCTGGGTAAGAAAAACAATCTCATTATCCAAACTCCAAAGCTTTGGACTTTATATTACTATTATAAGTAGATATTCATAGATACACACAGAGCCGTCTCCAGGGGTGTTGGCGCTGTATAAACACTGAGCAAGCTAAGGTTACTCTAGTTCACTTGCTCAGACAGGACTAGCTCCTCAACAAAAATTACCTCTCTGTCGCTGAGCTAGGTTCCTCCAGAGCATCTCTCCCACAAATCTACTATCTAGTGACAGACTTGGGGGCTGGTTTGAATAAACTCCATTACTCCAAGGTTTCACTGGGCGAGGAAGTCCTTTACTGACCAGCAGCCTTTCTAAGTGAGCGGGAGGTGCAAAGGGAATGGGTAGTGCCGTGGAGAGTGCCTGCCTTGTCCTGTTCTCCAGATTGGTCAGGCCGGAGACCTTCATGAGAGCCAAGACATATCCAAGCAATCTGAATAAAAGCAAACAAGAAAAATCCTATTTTACACCAGGGCATCTACCTAAAGAGTTTCACTGGCAAAATTACATCTTCCTATTCAGTAAAAAAAAAATAATAATAATAATAATAATACTTCTCTTGCAATAAATATGACAACATAAAATTTCACTAACAATGAAGTCTACAATACATTTCAGATATTATTTTCAGGATAACATATTAAAAGACTCTCACAAAGTAAAATATACTGCTCTAATGCCACCCAAATTAGTACTTAGGATAGGGTTAGTCAGCTAACCCTAGTGTTGGATGAGATAGGTTACAAAAACATGCTCTCTTTGAAATAGCAAAACATCATACGTAGAACAGTCGTCTTGCTCATGAAAGGATGCAGAAGTTTCTGCCTCCTAAGAGATCAGCAATTCCCGATTTTCACTCCTGGGATTTGGCTGAAGTTTGACTGTAGCAGGGGACCAACTGACTCAGATTGCACAGGACTCATTTGCTTTGATAAATACCGGGGAGGAAAAGGGACAGTAAGGACTAGCCGCAACCTTGATCATTAAGTAGGAACTCAGTCAAGAAAGGAACAATGATGCCTGTATGATGAAGCCCAGGGATACAGAAAAGGCATGTGTATATACTGCAAACCTGCAAAGGTTCCTCCAAACAAAACTGTTATTTAGTCTAAGAACAGAGGCAATTCTTTGGCATTCTCTAGTGAAAAGCAACATTTAACTCTTCTAGAGAGTAACATAATTTCTATGATCAATAATCATTTAATTATATTCTGTTTCACATCAACTTTTATACTGTCCATCCCAGTAATAGCTGAGTGGCTCTCTGGAATCTTTCTTACAGCCTTTTGCACTAAAAAACTTGATTAACATCTGTGACATGTTTGTATGTCTCTGGACAGACATATATTTTGAGGCAAAAGAGGGGCTCAAGTTATTATAAACTTTGTTTTCCTGGCTCTCTGCAGAACTGGTATCTGTAAAGGAATCTCAGGAATAGCAGAGCACGGAGCACAGAACCTCTCCCAGGACTCAAGTTAATGACATCATTTCTATGGCAGGATGAAGTTAAGGTGCCAGAAGTTATTTCGGCTCTTTTGACTTCTACAGAACTCCTGGCAAATAAATATTCTCAAATTTTAGTTTTGAAGAAGCTGTACCTTAAGTTTGGCTCTATTTATGTCACAGTACTGTATAATCTGGCAGCATTTAAACACAGATAGTTAGTGCTGAGTGCACAGTAGTAACTAACAATACAACTGGTCTTTTATTCAGAGGACTGGGTATAAGAATTTACAAGCTTGTATAATGTTCCAGGGTTGTAATATTACACATCTTGGAGATTTACTGCAATTCCTAGTGATATGAACAAAAAATTCTCTCTGAATGAAATGTTGCAAGTTAGGGAAGACTTGTATTCTCTGCTGTATAATCTGGTTCATGTTTACCCTCAACATTAATATTAGCTGTGACAGCTATATTAAGAAATGCCTACAAAAAGTAGCAGCCTTACAAACTCTCCAGTTCCTGCAGTGATTGTTGAACTCCTTGTAGTCAAATAACATAACTTAAAATAAATACAAACTGCTTCTTTTATTTTTCACTCAAAAATGTGTATTTTTATGCTTGGCTTTTGCAATTATTAAAAAAGAAAGGAAGTCATGTCCATTATATCAAGTGTTTCCCATAAACTCCCCTGATAGGTTCATTGCCAATATTTTTGTTACTAGTCCCCATGGAAACCAATACAATGGTTTTCAAATCTGTTTCTTAGAAAGGACTATTCCAGTCCCATCTTTCCGCCTCTGGAGATTTTCAGTAATTGCTGAGACATTCTAGAGTTCAATGTTCCTGTCCAAATAGGGGTCAAATTTGATTATACTGCTATATTAAAATAATTGTATTAAAATACTATATCCAGACTAGTAAGAACTTGTCAAAAATGTATCATTGAATTTAAATAATTTCAAAACAGTATTTTATTTAAATGATATTAAAGTTACAATAGAAATTACTTACAATTTATTTTTTAAAGACTGAACATAATAATAATAATAATAATAATAATTTTTGTATTTTCAACTTTTCCACTACTTTTTTTCTGAGCCCTCTTACTCCCTTTTGTTTCCACACTTCTGCTGTCAGGGCACAATGGAAAAGAAAAGAGAAACTAAGAGAAGAAAAAGAGGGAAAAGTTCATCTTTATAAAGACCGGTTTTCGTATTAAGAAGTTTTAATTTTTAATCCATTTCAACTAATTCTGCAACTATCTTTAAAAAACAGCATATGCACATATGCAAATTAAGATCTTAGTGGATAGGTCAGAGTCTGTACTTATTCTAATTAGCATATATGCAAAGGGACAGCACATGCAATGAGATGCAAGTCAAGCACACTGCATACATGGCTATTTTAAAACTGACAGCTATAGAAGTAGCAGAGTATTTAGAATAGGCTATAAAACCTGATTTTTCTGAATTACAAAGCAGATGGACAAATACTTAAGAATTTTTCTAATTCACTGGATAATTTGAATAAATCAGAAAATTTCTCAAAAGCAATGTCTCTTAAGAACTTGAGTTCCTAATAAGGAATGAGAAGTTTAAAGAACTGATTTTTAAGTTATGATTATTTTCATGAACTATTTGTAAAAATAGCCCTGAATTTCAATGAAAAAATTAGTGAATCATTAAGCTAAACCTAGAATATTAATGACAGCCAGTGATCACTTTGAAGCTTTATGCATTTGGCTTGTTTGGATGCAAAAACACTTTTTTCCTGGTCTTTTCAGTTGGAAGCAACTTCCCCTAATGTTCTTCTGAGCACTACAGCGCGAGTCCGTCTTGCTACTCTTTCCATGTTCCCTCTGTGCAGAGAGAAAGTCAATGCTCTTGTCTTGCAAGGGCATAACAAGCAGAGAGGACACATCTAGGGACAGGACCGAGGTCTGTGGCAGTTCTCACCTCACAAAGGGATTGTGGAAGAGTCAAAGGCTCAGGAACCTGCACGGTGTCATTAATCCTAAACTCCACTTCTGGGACCTGGGCAAGGTAACAGCCATTACTACAAGCCCATGTTCTGGCAGGTGTGAAAGAGTGGCAAACCACCCCCTTGACTCAACACCAAAGGGCAAATCCATGACTCAACAAAATGGAGATTTCTCTCCAAGAGATTTATTGGGGCTCCATGCTAAAACTCCTTTCCTGGAACCCTGCTTAGATGAGTGTGCAAAACATGGAAGATGGCCAAGAGAGTCTCTATACCATACGAGAGTCTCTTACTTACTCACAGGAAACCCACCTACTTTCTCCTGCTTGGAGACAACCACCATTGCTCATATAACTCAGCCTCTCTCCTTAGGACTCCTTGGCCAACTCTTGCCATTCCTGGCAAACAGGACATACAGTTGGGGTTTCTGTTTTGTATTGTTTCTCAGTACTGTACCAGCCATAGCAGGATTTGACCACGTGCTTCGTTCAAACCAAAGAACAATACTCCATAGAGATAACAGGATTTTTATTTTTGATCTCAGCTCAGGACAAATCACAATGTATGTGACTGCATTTCCTTCCAAACTACACATTGAATCATAATTAGCCAATTAATTTTAGTTAAAAGCTTACATATCAACTCGGTTTCTTTATGAAGGTCAGAGGGATTTGAAATTTTTTTCTGATCTTCAGTATTATGAAACTGGACCGTGAAAATGCCTGAAGTTCCTCTTTCATGGAGGGTATATCTTGTCTAGAGAGTGTTGCTTTCATTACATCTTGAACTCCCTCTTCATGACCTGTTTCCTTAGGTTAAAAGGGCACAGGCTGGCCAGCAGTTGGCTTTATGAAGGACTCAAGAGTTAACTTAAAAAGGCCATAATGTCCCTCTGTTTGTTCACAGTGGTGGTGTTCAATTTACCTAGCTAATAGGTTATTTCAGTTAAACATTCACATCCTGCACAGGGTGAATTTCTGAACTATGAATGGTATCTGTGCTATTGTTTGATACACCCTTTCAGAAGCTGTGGTGCATCAGTAAATGTGTTTTTTCTGCCCCAGCATCCTTGAATAACACAAGAGTATTTGTACAAAGAATATGGCAGGAAGGGAAGCTAAAGACTGAAACCCAAGATGAAATTTGAAGAGATAATTATAGTTAAAGAATTTGTGTTTGATTACTGGGCTTTACGTCTGGGAGTGTCCTATTGCACTCTTATATTAATACAATCTTGGCAATCTGAGAACAACTGGGCAAAAGAAAAAAACCTATCATTCTGCACAGATGTGAATCAGCAGAATTGTGTTTTCTCAACTGGGAAGTGGTTTAAACTTCCTCTTTCATCTCCTATTGTTTTTAGAAAATTGTCTTGTGATTGTTCTTCAGCTACATAAACTAAACCACTCCCTGGATAGGCCCAGGATATGCTTTGATTTCATTAGCAATCTGAAACAAAAACCAAGGGACCTAGCAATAGGATTAGATACCTACCAGGAGATATGACACAATCTCCTTGGTACCAAGGTTTTTTTCCCATTTCAAGCAATGATGAACTTTGAATAAATGCAGATAGCCAGGAAACAACCTCTTGACTTAAAAAGAGATACTCTCCTCCATTCTCCCCTTGGCAGTCCATACTTATTTCAAATGGGATTAAGACACCCTCCTTTACTTCCCTTGAAAATCCCATGATAGTGAATAGGAGATCATATCTGCAATCTACATGCGTCTGTACAGATTTGAGGCCTCAGTATGCCTCACATGTAGACACACTGAAAGCTGTAGGAGCCTCAAATTCTGGGTATCACAAAAATGGTCTTACAAGGAGCTCTCCTAACCCTGATGCACCTTCTTCCTAGACTGCAACTCCTGCTCTAAAGCATCACACATGACACTGCTTGACTATCTTCCTACTGCAGCAAAGTCAATGTTGTATCTACTGAAATGTCCCAATATTGTCTCACTGGTAAGTGGAAAAAACACACAGAAGGAGGACAAAAAGGGGAGAGGAAGAAGACTGTCATATAGTCTGTTGCCAGCACTGGCTTACAGGAACACCCTGGCTAAAATCAGTTTGCCTTTATTTGTTTGCAGGGAATTGCTGCATTTTCACTTTCTTCGGTGGCAGAATTGAGAAGGTGAGAAAGTTTTAACAGAAGAGAGATGAGCATTTAAGCAGTATCTGCGTCTTTACCATGCATGTTGGGTCTGACCATGCCTCAGCACTACCCCTAATGTCATTGGGTTATACCAGAATACCAGAGACCTCCCAGGCATAAGTCCATGACTGCTAACCAGATCAAGCTCATCAAAATTACACTTGTCTCTTTTGGGGTCACTAATATGAGAAAATTGCCCAGTTACAGCTTTTGATTTATATATATCAGAATCAATGGGCGCCTGAGGTTTGAAGGAGGACAGAGCTCACAGTGTGGCATTAATTCTGCAGGGGGGAACGGAGGAAGCTGCTGAGCTGCAAAAAAATGGAGGCTGGAGGAGATCAGTGGAGCAAGGCGTCACCTGCATTTGCCTGTGTTTCTTCCCTTAGCATCTGCCTCTGGTCACTGACAGAGACAGGCCCCAGGGAAGAGGGACCTTTGGTCCCACACAGTAGGGCTGCTGTCACTGCCCAGTGCACAAGGGAAGCCGGCACCAGTGTGGTTACTGACCTGCTCCCATCCCACTTCAAGAAGGAAGCGAGATATGCTCAGGATGTGAGCAAGGCAGGCTTTCTTACCCTACTGATTTCTCTTGACTCCTTTGGTTTGGTATTGTAAAGCAAAGCACTACCAAAGCTCCTACCAAAATCTCCTTGTCCCTAAGAGGAGCTTCCTGCACTTACACTGACAGAGAATGGCTAAGGGAAGGGTTCCTGGAGGTTTTTTCATCTCTGTAAGGAAGGAGCTGAGGCAGAAGCTTCAGGGACTGCGCAGTCACTAAAAATCATATAAGCTACTTCTGTATTTTCTGTTCCTACTAAGTTAAAAACTATTAACTGGCCATAAATACGATCAGAGAGGTTTACAGTTTTTGAACTGAAAAAAAGCTGGAATTTTAAACTAGAAAAATTTCACTTAGTCAGTAAAAGATGTGAACAGACTAAGGGAGAAGTGATTTCGTGGTTATTAACATCAGAGTAGTCAGCTGCATAGCATTCACATTTCATTGCAGAGGCAAGCAAATAAACAATCTCCATCCATTGTTTGTAGTAATCACAAACTGCTAAATAATTTCATGCCATTATTTCAGTTATGCAACAAATAAGAGAGGCAGCAAATGAAGCCTAAAGTTGCTTCTGTGTGGTTTTTGTTCTTGTACTTAAAATCTGTCCTTTTTTTTACCTGTTTAAGATAGATCTATGGTATACGCACGGTATATCTGAAAAATATAAAGAGGACAGACATATTTTGCCTGGAACAAAAGTGCATCCCAAATCTGTTTTCCCACAGAGATTGTATTTATATGTACACCAGTTTTAAGATTTCAGTCCTCTAAATGCCTTATAGGAATGAGGCCATGTCTAATGCATTAAATCTAACGGCATTCTGATACCCCCCCAAAAAACTTAAAGTCTTCACTTAGTTTTTATGCCAACTTTATATTGCCAACTGGTGTTAAGTAATTCATCATTCACAAATGCAGCACCTGAAATGCAGAGTGACCACTGAGAGTTGCAAATGCCACAATGTGCATAGTGAATGAGCAGGGAGAAGAGTGATAGCATTTATTAGAGGTGCTGTAGGCATAAAATGAGCACTCTTCATTCTCTGCAATGTCACAAGATGCTCTGGATGCACAGCGTGACTTTAAATAACACAGGAGCTGCAACAGCTCAGCACCAGAGTAAACTCAGGGCACAGTGTTAGCTGTTCCTTGTTCAAGCTGAATCTAAGAATTACTGTTACTTTGCCCCTGTCCAGGTGTGCATATTTACACCTGCTGCTTTGACAGCGCAAGAAGCCCCTTTCACTGCAATACACTTGAAGCAGAGATAGGTCTGGGCAAAATGAACATCCAGCATTGAAAGGGAAGACATCCTTGCGGCACCACTGTTTCTTCTTATTAATCTATTGAAATTGTTTGATATTATTGCCCATTACCTGCCCTGGAGAAGACAATGGAAGGAACCAGATGTCAAGCTACCTCTTCCCCACAGTGTCCATGGTTAAGGACAACATTCAGAGCCACTGAAGTTACTATTATTACACTACCAATACACAGCCAGGCAGGTATGATGGTAGCTAAATGCAAAGCAGTATAGTCATAACATGAAAATGTTCTTTCCATGTGAATTTAACTGCTTCTCAACAGAGCTAATTGGCCTATGCAGAATGTTTCCTACCACTAAGGAAGCTCATTTGGAGATCTCTCAGGTATTTCTGACCAACCCTTAGGATCTGAGTGTCCTAGTGACCACGGCAATGGAAATGGGAGCTTCAAAGAAAAGAGCAAAATCACATTGGAAAGGAATAGTGGAGAGACAGCTCAGAAGAGCACAGAAATGGGGAAGAAGGAAGGCAGGAAAGGGGAATATAGAGAGGAGGAAGAAGGAATGGAGAGACATGCTAAAGAAACAAGAATGCCACAAAGGAACAAGGTCAGCAATAGAGTGGAGGAGGGTGAATTTACTGGGAAATGCTGCTTTAGTCATCCTGAAACTGTTAAGTGGCCAGCTAGTCTCATCTGGAGAGAATTAGCAGGGGCAGAGGGGGAGCAGATACACAAAACTGCCTGAGGAAGCGGTAGTGTCAACCCCCTTTAGCCAAAAGCTCAGCTGTCAGCACGCTCACTCAGGTTGTGTGGGATCAGTTGCCTTTTCTGGCTGACGCGATCTGAACCTACATTTCTGGAAGTGCCTTGCTCTAGGGCATTTGGAGGGGTGTACTGAGAAGGGAGGAAGGAATGGAGGAGTCTCTAATGTTAATGCTATTTCACTGTGCATGAAATACTTTTATTCAGCATGTGTGAACGGTGAGGGAGCAGGGAGAAAATTACTCCATAACCTGGTTGTTGACAAGATGGGATGAAAAGGTTGAAGTCGCTGTTCTAGCAGGTGTTTAAGAATTTCTGCAATGTGGAACAGCAACCAAAGGAGAGACTAAGAGTAAGGGAGCCCAGACCACATCCTAGCGAGGGCAGCCAGGTGCTCTCTTAGAAGATGCCATTTCAAATCATTTGAGGCAGAATAGGAATGAAACATCTATAATCGAGAGCAACTTCTTTAACTGCTGGGCACCTGGATAAAAATAAATTTAAAAAAATAACAAAAAAAAGAAAAAAATATTTGGAACAAAAGCAGAATTTCACCGTGCAACAAGTAATAATTTGTGTAGTTTTCAATTTGGTAAAGAAAACCTGCAATTTATTGGTTTGCAGGATTTTTTATTTATTTTTTTTGATTATTCTTTAGCTTGGCAACAAAGCCAAAAATTGATTTCTTATACAGATCTGAAAAAGAGACAGGAGCAGAAACAGTGGTCTTTTGGCTGTCAGACACAAGAAGTTATCAGGAGAATTCAGGCATCAGCAGTGGGGAAGCTGCAAAGAGAAGCCAAAATCAAAGGCAAGAAAGCTGAAAAAGGAAAAATAAGAGACAAAGAGGAAGAGCTAACCCCACCCTATTCTTTCTGGCACCACAGGCATCCAGAGTACATGACACATGATTTCTTCCACTGTATTACGGGAGTAGGAGGACTCACTTTATTTCTACCACGCCTTCTTCTTATCTCCCATCTTCCACCTACATTTAAGATTCAGAATTGCCAAAATTCAGATTTTCTCTCTTGGCAACATGCTCTTCTCCCTCCTCCATTTCAGTCTGAACGTGCTAGGGTTACCAGGGTTTGCTCTGATCCTGAACCAGACCTGAGGAAATCTGTGCAAGTCCCACTGAAGCTGTGAGCATACCCTTAAGAGAGGCAGGTTCTTTAGCACTGCTTGGCTACTCACTCACAACTGTGTATCAAAATATGTAATTCTCTTTAACTAATAAAATGAAACTAGTTAGGCAGATGCAAGCATTTCATTCATTCATTCACCTCATTTTTCATCCATAAGTTCAAAATTATTCAGTATGGGTAAAAACATAGTAAAAACATTCAGAGACTTTGCAGTGAGATTTTGCCCAGAAAGCACTTGTCTTTCAGTGGGTTATCTTTTAGGATACTTCTTTACATTTTTCTGTGGCCCACTTTTCAATTCCTAATGTGGATAAAAATAAGACCCCTAATATTTCTAATATAGTTCAAACCTGAGCCATATTGACTTACAGGAGTTTTTTGATTTATGATACGTTTTACCTTACCTGAAAGGTGCTCAAAGGCTGAGTGGAGCCAGTGATGACTCTCAGTGTGAAAATGCAGTTCTCTGCTTCATAACCAAGAACACTTCAACTGAGGGACAGAGAAATGTGCTGAGGACCCAGCCCCATTCAGCCTTATGTACATGACCAGCCCAGGTAATTTAAGAGGACCAAATGTATGCGAGTGTAGAAGATCAGATCTTTATGTCTTTAATACTGTGGAACTTCTGTGTGCAAAGTAAGCACAACAATAATGTCTTCAAGACTTCAAGTCAGTTGCGTTACAGATGACTGCAAGTATAAAATACAGCTCATGTATTGCTTTAAAAAAATCTCATTTCTTTTATGCCACTAGTAGAAAATCGAAATTTTTCCAGTGATTTATCCTGAATGTATTTAAATGTCCTCTCTTGAACTATAGCACAGAGCAGTCTAAGAGCACATTACCCGCATGATCAGTAACCACCCCACAGCTGTGGAATGGTCTGAGCCCTTTGCAGTACACCATATCCCTGTTACTTCTGTGGCAACCCAAGGGAACTACAAACTTATGAAACATGAGATATGTGTTGAGTTTTCATTATGGGTTAAATGAGCCAAAAGCTATTGTGCTTCATGAACTCATTTTTATGCATGTTAATAGCATTGTCTATCCTGTGATAATTGCACAGTTATGGTTATGAATCTTATAATTAACCTGTATCTTTAAAAAAATGATAGACCAGTTAGCCCAAAAGAGGGATTCCTGTGGTGCACAGCATTATGCACAATTACTGCAAATTAAAACAATCTTAATTATTAATCTTTTGTATTTGCATAGTGCTTTTCATCCAAAAGTACTTTAAAAGTTGTGTACAAAGAGTACCGAAAAAATGCTGCAAGCTCTAGAATCCCAGGGCAACAATTCCCTGTCACAGGGAGCAAACAGGGATACAAGCTCTTGGCCACCTGCACCAAGGCAGACCCTGCCACAGCTGGAAAGTACCACAGGACTTTTTAAACCCTTTTAAGGCAGAGAGGAGCTCTGCTCTAATATACAGGAAGCTCACTGAAACTTTTGCATTTGTCTCACGTGGAAGAATGCAATCCTGAGATGATCTTGCAAGTATTTTAACATGGGATACCCGATATCACTATTTCACACTTGAATTCTGTTAAGGAACATACGAACTTCTGAACCACCTAAATGAGTTACACACATTTCCCATTCTTCGCCTTGTCACTTCCATGCTGTCCTTTCATGCTAAGAACAGCTCTTCTTGCTCATCTGTGCTGTTCAGACATCTACTCGTTCAACTCCTTCCTCACAAAGGGGTTGAGCAACACAGCTCAAGGAGGAAGTCAAATTTAAAAACAATAGCTAAAACATGTATGGCTCACTATCTAATTATGCATAAGATCTCTATCACTTACGATAATAAGATAATAAACTCTGTAGAACAAGTACTGTTCCATTTTTTTGCACTGTTAAGGGCCAAATAGTTTGTCATCCTCTAATACATTTATTGTTAGACTTACATAACAACTCAACTATACCTATATATTTGGTATCCAAAAATACCAGGTATTGGTCAATTAAATCAAAGCAACACTACAGTGTTCAACTGGATAGGAACTCTGCCAGTCATCTCTAAAACGCATTGTTCAGATGTTGTAGCAGATACCACAAGAATAGAAATGACCTGTTCTAATTTAAATACTGATATGTATTATAATCAGAGAACAGGTCCTGCTCAAACAGATACCACGATGTGTAACACTGCATCTATAGACAGATGTGTCACTGAATCAGAGGTATTACACTCTGCTGGTATTCACCTCCTTTCAGGGGCTCAGCAGAAAAGCTTCCGCCCAAACCAAGTCCCATGTTCACACCACAGCCATGACATTGCTGTATAGTCAGACAATAGCAAAAAAAACATAAATAAATATAGTCAGTGCTGTCTCCTCACTCCTGTTTACATTTTAATGAACTCTTCTAGTAATAACTTCCAGTTTCCTCCATTTCCAGAAAACCAGCACTCCATAAATATTGAGTTGTACCATTATCTGCTGATGAACTAGTTTTCTATAAACAGAGAAAGTCCAAACTTATCACTGGGCCTAGCTGTTGAAAAAGGTTAACATAGCTAAATAACAAAACAGGAATGTTGTTTACTTGTTAATGTTCTACTAATGAAAAAAAGCTGTTATGGCTTTGATTAATCTAGACCATACTGGACAATTCTGGCACAACTTTCCTCAAGGAGTGACTATTGATTTCCTTTTCATTCTACACTTTGACACAACATATCTGGAATCTAGCCCAGGTTTCATAACTACTACTATCTCCACATTAACAGCCTCTGCAAGATTAGAAATAGCTTTTGAAGATATATGGAAGGGTGAGGCAATCCAAGAATTTTCTCCATTTCCACAGGTTGAGCTTTTACATCTGTCCATGTAGCAGCTTTTAAGGAATTAAAGGTGTTTGAAGGAATGATCAAATTCATCAATTGCAACTAATTAATTATGCCATTTGTTTAATCTTTTAGCACTGCATTGTTTTTTCTCTTCCCTTCTCTGTCTGTATTTATAATACCTGGTGTAGACACAGTAATTGCCAGATACTATGAGATTGTGACTGCTTTATCAGCATGAGCTTGGGAGAGCCACACAGTCTCATAAACGGTGAGGAATACCAATAGTCTCAAGTGAGTGCCAGTAAAATCTTTGTACTACTCCCCTCCATCTCGTATTCTCTCTAATGATACTCTGTATATAAATCTGTATTCTGTATGGTCTTTCTCCTTCTATTGATTTACGCATGCATAAGGCACAGACATAGCTTATCCAAAACTTTTAGGTTAGGTAAGCAGCTTTCACCTACAAAGAGTGATGCG
The DNA here is from genome assembly GCF_036417845.1 of Apteryx mantelli. Classification (NCBI taxonomy): domain Eukaryota; kingdom Metazoa; phylum Chordata; class Aves; order Apterygiformes; family Apterygidae; genus Apteryx; species Apteryx mantelli. The sequence continues at coordinate 12,373,162 of NC_089987.1, forward strand.
TTCAAAGAAATCTATAATGATTTGCAAACAGTTTTCTACACAAAAAATTATTTGTAAAGAATATCTTTTAAAATACTAAATGTAGCGTATTAATTGCCTGGCACCTGTGAGCCAGCATCATTATAATGTACTCTGGTAATTTCTAAGAACATGTAGCACCATTAGTGACATAGTATTTATGCCTCAAAATAAGGCTTCTTTTAGAATTGGTATATTCTATTTTAATTCCTCAACAATCACAGAATAGCCACTCTAAACATTGTGTGTCTGGTAGTCATAAAGGGCCCAGCCATGCTGTACTGGATTAATAACAAAAAAACTGCAATAAATTAGGAATTCATCAGTTTGAAATAACAAAGATTAGGACCTGGACCATGGAATGATTATGAACCAACATAAAGCCAAAATTACAAAGGCAACTGTACTTCCAGAATGGATCAGAAGAGGCATAGCCAGCAGTTTGGAAAACGTTAGTGACATGCAAAAAAATGAAAATTACGGTCCCCTCTGCTCAACACATCATCTGAAATTGGGATGTGTGTGCAGAGACGGTCACTAGGATGAAAGGGGAAAATAGAAAGCTTCATGAAAGGAACCCAGAAGAACTGGCTTGGTTAGCAAAGGCCAAAAGGGGACAGGACTGGTGTTTGAGTACAGCCACAGGAATAGGCACTAAAGAAGGAAAACCCATTTAAACACATAAACAGTATTTGCTCATTGACAAATGAACATAAGCTGGCCTGGAACAATGTCAGATGATAACTGAAAGACCATTTCTAAGTATCAGAGAAATCAAATTTTGGAAAAGCCTTCAAACCAGAGCAGGCAAAAATGTATAATGGATTTGATGACCTTCAGTACCTCTATAAGGAGGAGCATATGCTGTGGGCTCTGTGTACAACAGTCTCAGTGATCCTAAGGTTTGTAAGTCTTGAGTACTCATGTGTCTCAGGGGAAAGGGAAAAACAGAACATGCGATTTAAAACACAGGACTCGCTTATCAAAGGATATAAGTATTGACAGAGACCTATCAGACAAGATAAGTTCTTTCTCAGTTATATTAATCTCCATGAAGGTCTCTTTGGTTGGCCTTATAGGAATGGATAAAGAATGACCAAGTAATGAAAGCTCACCCTCAGTGCAGTGTAGATTTAAGAGTACCCAGACAACGTAAGGCCTGTTACAGCCCCCACACTTAGTATGTCTGGCGTTGATATTGTGACTGTAGTAGGCACAGACTCTTCTAACTGTCAGCAGCAATCTGTCTTTGACAATTTGAAAGTAGCAGTACTCCCCAGGAGTGCAGCACTGAATCTTCGTGTATTAGAGACAAAGATTAATGCAGCTTTCTCCTTTACAATCTCACCAGACTTTAAAAGAATAGGAAAAAAATTACAGAATGGCTTCCTGCTAGTTGTAATGAACCTTAGGTTTGTAATGTTTCAAGCAGTATCTTACAAAAATACATATTATTTGTATGGAGTGAGTCAATTTTTAAAGGTATTGATTTGATTGATCAGGTTATTCTCAGAAAAGGTGTCACATTTCAGCGTTGTTTACTTTTAATAAACTTTACCCTTAATAGAGCTTAAAAAATAGAGAACTTCTTTATTCCCTCTCTAAGCTATAAAACTGTATCAAATCTGGCCTGGCTCCAGGTTGTTCTATTTAAATCACTGCCATCCATCAAACAGCTGTTCAAAAGACAAAGGCATCTAGAGTCCTCCCTTTTGTTTCTCTGTAAGGGAGCTTTAGATTAGAGAGAAATATTAAAGACAGAAACATTTACTTCCTGCTCTTGGTTTTCAACACGCTTACTGGGAGCTGATCCACAGAGAGGATGCAACAGACAGTCCAACCACCCAGCTTGGCACAAGAACCTTCGGTTACACGCTGCTAACTAACGTTTTGGGTAAATGACACTTCCTGACTCAATCTCTGCACATCCTTTCATTTGGGATATTAATTCCTGAATGAAGTTACCCAAAAGAAATCCTTTGAGGTCAGTCCTGTAGTCTTTTTGGCTGCAGATCCTCAAAAGACTGCTTTCACACAAAGTAACTGCTTAGTCCTAGCAGGCAAGCAACAGAGTAAGAGAGAAGGATGAGTTGGTTTTCTCCCTTTATAAGCTGCCAGCGGGCCCGACTGCAGCCTTTCCCTTCTCTTTCAACACACTGGCAGGTACAGTTTTAGAGTGAGATACTCACTTACATGCTAATCATCCCATACAGCTGTACTGCAATAGTCTTCTCACTGCAAAATTTTGGTTTATGCTGTATTAGTGCTAATGATATCTATTTTGTAATGTGGTACACATGAGGCAGCATACAGCTTTCCTAAAATTATTCCCAGAATTCCAAATTTACATTTCTAAACTTTTTTGCGTAGCAGAAGTTTCACAGCTAGAAGCGTATTCACTGATTACCAAAGAGAATTCACTTTTGTGTGTGTGTGTCCAGAATACAGTTTACACTGACTGTCAAATTGGTATTTTAATCTGTTATTATTTACTGGCACAATTCAAGTCTCTTGCAGTTCATGATCTCCTATAACCATATTAAAAAGAAGAGCAGATATCTAAGATCTGCTTTCGCTCTTACTAACTAGAAAACTTGGGAAATTTTCCACTTACAGGATATCTTAGTTCAAAACCCAGTGAGGCTGTGGTTGTGGTTGTGTCTATTACAAACTGTTATGAAGCTTCTGCTGTATTTCCTTAGGCAAAATCTTCCAGCACTACTGAGAAGGCATTTTCCAGAGGGGGTCCAGGGGTCTCTGCTTGTAAATCTCACTCCTCTGAGGGTTTATAAGAGCAAGAATGGAGCAGGCTTCAGGGCCCGCTAGAAGACACACTATTTTGGCAGACTGATATCTGGACACTTTATGAGATTGCAGCGGGGTGGCTTGGGATATACAGATGGTGTGCCTGTACATGTAATATTTCAAATATATAAGACAGCTGGCTAGGATTAAAAAAAAAATCAGTTATAAAATCAACCTGTGATACGCCTTCTGAAAAGGCTTTTATTGATTTGTAATACCATCAAGGTTTGTCCTGATTTTGGCCTGTGCCCAAATTAATTTACCTTAAACGCAAAGAAATCAATGTAAATACAAACTAGAACAAATCTACAATATTCCAATTGACATCCAGCTGAATCATTTAATTTTGTTGTCTCTTAATAATTTCATATATTGAGCTAACAGATTAGCAGACAGCTGGCCAAATTAATTTTTCTTCATACATTCTTCCCACAGTTAAGCAGCCCTTCTTTAAAGGAACAAATTTTTGTGAGAATATTATCAAAATCTTCATCAAAATGTAAGGCTTTTTAATATCTCTGACACTCATTAAGGCATTTTTGCTTTGCTATGTTTTCCTTTTTATTGAATTAAAATAGGCTGTTGCAAACTTCCAAGCAAGTTGGTAATACTAATCTGCCAGTGGAAGAAAAAAAATCCCACATCCCTTCTATGCCAATTGTCAACAACCAGTATCGTCAAATGCAATGAAATAACTATTCTTACAGAAAAGCTAGTTTATGGTTCATCTTTTAACAAAAATGTCAGTGTTAAAATTGCTCTTTTTAACTCTAAATAAAAGTAGAAGTCAAATGACACAATTAGTAGTGACAAATTGCTTAGGACAAAAAACTATTGTGCACATTTAAGACTTTTACAGCTGTTACTGCTACAGCCTGCCAAGCACTCGCTACCACAAGGAAATATTTTATATCTAGGTTTGTGTTAGATAAAAACATTAGAAAATAAAGCTGTCATTCAAAGAGAGGCTGACTGTTACACAGCACCTTCAACTAGTATTTTGCAATTGTCATTAACTCGTGAGGAACAAGGCGGGCAACACGTGCCGACGACTGCGAGGCAGCGGGCCCGCGGCAGAGGCAGACCCGAACGGACGGCAGGCTGGGGGGGAGCCCACAGCGCTCTGCTGCTGCAAAGCGAGCACTGAGCAGGTTGAGAAGTGCAAACGGGAGCGTTATGCATACAAAACACGAAGTTACTTCCTTCCCCTTGGGGTACTGGTAGCCTTAGCCAGAGCTCTGTGCTCAGGTGTGGATCGAGGGGGAAATTCAGAGGAGAGCAAAGACAACACTTAGGGAGCTAGAAATCATGATTTGTGAAGAAAAAGAGAAAGAGCTAAAGCTGTCCAAATAAGAGAAAACCAAGGACTAGGTAAGGCATTTGCAAGTATGTAAAAGGTTTCTGCTTGGAACAAGAACTGTATCAAGAGACATGGCTGCTCACCATTAAAAAGGGCTCTCTGACACCAAGAACAGCAGGGGAACACACTGCCCTGGGGGCCCCGAAGGTCCTTCGAGACGGGTTAGAGAAGTTTCTCTCTGAAAGTTTTAGACGGAGCTGATTCTATCTTGGAGGAGGAATAGGGACAAAACAACCTTTCCAGACTGATTTTTTATCATCCTATGCAGTGCGTACAGGTTTTCCATTTTGTTCTTCAAATCAAAGAAATAGGTAAGAAAAACAGGGGAAGCAAGTGCCCACTCACAGTGACAGAGTACAGCTTCCAGTGCCATTGGCCAAAACAAGTTACGATATTTGTTTCAAGACCCTGAAAACACCAAGCCATGCTCTGGATTTGGCTTCTGCCAAAGTTTGTGTCAGAAAAGCTACAGGCCTAACGAGAACATGGACTGGGCGTTTCTATCCATATTCTAGTTTCCTGAAAAGCCAAGAAAACAAGCAGAACTGAGCTACAGGAGGTTTTCTAGTGTGGAGATCAAGGGTCGCAGGAATAGGTCATATTTCAATGAACATGCTCCCTCTTCTTAGCAATGAGATCCAATCTCATCCATGCAAAGTAGGTTATTCCCCCTCTTGATGTCCAGCTGCATTCACATGGGGACCCATTTGGAAAAGTGGCAAAATTTGCTTTATATATTTTAACTTGATGTTACAGTTATACAAAAATATTTCCCACTTTACTGTTTCACACTGATTTCTTCACTTCTGTGGACTCTCTCTAACTCTCCTCTCCACTCCTGCAGCAGTCTAGTCCAGAACTCCTGCTCCAGGCCTTAGTATCTGCCACTTTTCCCATTGCAGCACTGGCACACACTCTTCCATGTACACAGACATACGATACCACTAAAACAGCCACCATATTTTCTCTAAAGAAATGAACATAAACATCTGATGCGTCAATTCCCAAAGTCCAGCATGTTCTTCAACTTATCCCTTTTTTTTAGTATTAATTTTTATAACACTACTCAAATTATGGTAAATATAATACAGAATCTACAGACAGAGGAAAATCCGTGTCCACATTTTAACATCATGTAAAGTGGGAGGGCCAACTGTAATGCACTGGTAAAGAAAGCACAAGCAGTCCACACATATAAACAGAAGAATATCAGCAGCAGCAGAAAGATGATATTAGCACAGTGACAAAATGCAGCACCATGAGTTTTGTGTCCAGGCCTCAAAGGAGCTTTGACAGAAATCGGAAGAAAACTGAAGAAAAATAATTTGAGCTCTGAAAAACCCACCTTCTAATCAGATACTTAAGTAGCTCAATCTGTTTACAGAAGAAAAGATTAGGAAGTGATTTGATCACGGGTAATGTCTACACAGAAGTCTCAAAAGTGACACTGGGGTAATAAAGTGATATCCTTGCTAGTTTTCAGGCAGGTGGTTTGAGCTCGGGAAAAAGTCTAGATGAATCCACACAAAGACATACCTGGATAATTTTCCCTCACCCTCAAATGGTCTGTAACCCATCTGGACTTTACTGCTGTTGTAGCTACACTGCTACTGATACCCTTGCAGGCCCCGCACATCGGTACTACGGGGGCACCACTTCAGTGTCTGCCCGCATAGATATACTCAGTTGACCCATTCCGTTGACTCCATGTTAGGAGAAAAATTCTGACATTCTTTGATTTACAGAAGAAAGCATAACAGGACAAAAAGGAAGCAGAAGTTTTAGACAAGCAAAACACAGGCCATGTATTTTTAATAGTGCAGGTAATTAAGCGCTAGAACAAGTTGTTAGGGATGTGGCAGACTCATTGTTACTGAAGCTTTTACATCAGGGTCAGATTTCTTGGTACCTAACTAGAAGATACTGGTGTCCTGCAGGTATCCACTTGATGAAAGTCTATTGCCTTTGCCGTACAGGTCAAACAGTCCCCTGCAGCCTAAAGAATGTGATTAATAAGGGCAGTAACGCAGTAGGTAAGGGACGGAACAAAGAGGGCCACAGGCAAAAGAAACAATTAATAAATAATAGTCTGCAACACTCTCATATAGCACTTCACATGTTCAATGTGATAACTAATTAATCATAGCAACAACTTTGTACTCTGTGCTGCCTTTCATCCAGAACCTCAAAGTGCTTTACAAATGTTAATTAATATGTAGGCAGTACTTTGAGGAAAGATATTATGGTATTGGCCCCAGTCAATGTTAATTTGTTCTTCAACAGCACAGCTTGTGAAATCTGGTTGACTTTCCCACTGAAACATAAAATGTGCAAATCTTCCTGGCAACAAATTTGAAAACGTGTCTCTCCGTTCAAATATAAGCTATTCCATTGTATTGCTAACAATATGGCATGCTCTGTCCCTTCACATTGTACTCCAGCATAACCTCACATAACACAGCATGGTTGAAATGTAAGAGGAGATTAACTTTTCACAAGAAAATTGGATAACTGGTATTTTAGTCCAAACATCTGGCATGTTTTTAGCTAAACTGTTTCCTCAAAAAGCTATTTTTTGCTATGCATTCACATACTACAAATGTTTCACTAACTTTACCTCAACAGCTGAAACAAAGCTATTTTCTTTGCTGCAAATGACCAGAATGGGGCTACCCAATATGACTGGATGTCTGCATATTTTACAATTATTCAAATTCCTCTATTTAGCACTGTAAATTTACATGACATTTTGTATACATTCAACCAATTTCTGGTCATACAATCAATCTCTTGGCTTCAAAGGGAGTGCATGCATGAATGAGACAAGCAGGATTTATGCCACATCCCCATAAAAAATAATAATGGATTGCTCTTTAAACTCTTTGAGCGTGTTCACATTGTGCACATATCCCTGACTACAGTGTTCCTGAACCAAAACTTCCGGGGCCCTTAGGAACAGAGCTTGGAAAGGTCCGCTAGTTCCCCTCCATTACACAGGTTAAGTAAAAGAGAGTTAATATTTGGAAGGCTTTTACAAACTGTCACAACCTTTGTCTTCTTGTCATCTTAAACCCTCATAACAGCACATCCAGACATCCTTAAATTGACACTCTTAGAAAGTTCTATCTATACTCCGTAATATTAAAGCAAGGATACCTATGTCCTTCAGCTTCTGTATCAAAAACATCCTTGCACACACATATTTTATACATACATGAGCACACACACACACTTAAGTTGTTGGAAGGAAATACTAAAGGGAAGCAATACCAGCCTAATCTACTTAGTGAGCATTAAAACCATAGAAAGGATGCTGTAATACTCTGCAATAAACATTTGCCATTTATTTTGGGCATCATCTTTATGCCTTTGAAAAATACTAGCAGAGAGAAACAGAACTAACAATGCCTAAATTTGAAATGAAAAACAAAGTCCTCAGGAGAGCCAAGTCTCACCTTAACTAAGGGATGAAGAAGAAAAAAAAAAAAGAAGAAGAGAGAAGACTACAAGGACTACTACTGAACAGGTGTCTGTATAATGACAACATGAGTAGAACTAATAAGCTTAATTTCAGTGAGCTTTGAAGTCAGGTGCAGGCTATTAAGAGAAACAGCGGGTTAGCTTTCCTGGGAGCACGTCTGCTAATAATATTACACCAATCAGAAGCCGTTTCTTTACAGCTTGAATGGTCATAGCAAGCCAAGGCTTAGAGCTTTCTTTTTTCAATAAGTGATCAAGGTAATTCAAATTATAACATAAACTGCCACACTTTATACTTGGCTCTGTACATATGTGTGTATGTGTAGGGACTGCTTTTAAATTATGCAAAGCATCTTTCTGTTTTACCTTTACCCTAATTGGTTTAGCACTTGAAATGCAGATAATGTAGCTGGAAAAAGATGAAAAACTTCTGCCTAGTGACCAGTTTCATGTTTCAACAGATCTGAAGTATCCTATCTGCACACTTGGAATGAGTAGAGAAGAACAGGAAACAGTCAAGCTGTTGCTTGGATCATGAAACAAGCAGTCTTCTGCTGCTCTTTGATCAAGATGTATTTCAGCTTCTCATCTTTTCTCCCATTCAGAGTCCTGGTGAGAAACTCCTTAGCTACCATTTGTATTGTAAGAAAGACAGCATGTTCCAATGGCATGGAGAGCCTTTTGTTGTTGTCTTTTGGGGGTTTATATGTGCTTTTTAATAACAGCAAGAGCAATCTTTTTCTCCTTGACCTTAAAAGGAAGATAAGAAAGAACGCAACTTCCATTTAAACACAGTTTGACTGTGTTGATACTGTATTTGTTTGAATTCTTAAGGGTGCAGAAACAGCAGCTTCCTGGCTTCTGCAAAATGCTGCCTTCACTTTGTTGAATCCAACATCTTCTTCCATGATTATGTCATTTAAATCCTTTTAGACTAAACATAAAGACTGTCCTCTCCAAAACTTAGAATATATGGCAGGGCTGGAGATAGTAGACATCTCTATTAAAACAACCTATTCTTCCATCTATCTTTCATTTAACTAGAAATGCTGAAACTTAAAGAAGAACCATGATTACATCAGTTTGTGACCCACTGTCTTTCTGGATAGCTTTTTCTTTTAAACCCATAGTAGATACACATTGTCAAGGTCAGGGATATTAAAAGTGATTTGTTAGATGTAAAATACTGTTTATTATAGTCTAAAGAGCAAGCCAGCTTGAAATAATAAATTAGTGCCAGATGAAAAACTGCCAGAATCTCTATTATACATGCCTTTCCCTGGAAAGGATCCCAGTTTTTTTTTCTTGATAGGCTCTTTCACTAAAGACTCAGTGACTTATGGAGTGCGAGCAAAAGTTATAGCTTATAAAAGGGTCACTGAGGAGCACTAAGGGGCTCTGAAAACAACAATAACAAACAAAATCCATGTATAAACTAAGCTGTGGCTACAGGCTAAATGCTACATGCTGATGTACTGAAACAGATGCTAAGAAAACCTTATGGAGTTCACCCACATAACTGCACTGGGTCAGATACTTGTAGCATCATCAGAAATCTGAAAACTACATAAAGGAAGAAAACCTGAATTGTTCACCTTTTCCCCACTGCACTGCATTTCTTTGTTTCACAGATAACATGCATCTAAAAGCAATGAATACCTTGTCTGAATTATGCATTTGATTCTTTATATGAACATAAGTGATTTTGGAGGAAAATATCTTAATACTATGAAAGAAAAAAGCATTACTGATACTTGCAGGATGGCTGGACTTTACTGAAAGACTCTGCTTCCTGTCCCAAGGTAGATGTTGCTAGGTATACTGCAAATTGTTGTCTGCTGCTATTCTTCAATGGAAAATGTACTTAGAATTGATATCCTTTTTTGTAACAGTGAGACTAACAGGAGAAATGGAAAATCAACCTCTTTCTCTCTCTCTCTCATGCATGATTATTGATTTCACTACTGTATGCTGAGAAAGCAGGGTGGGACCATTGGTCACTGCAAGTCAGTGTTAACAGCAGGGGCATAAAGAAGTGCTTAAACCCAAGCAGCTGTCTGTTGCTGGGAACCTGGAGAGAGAAGGGGCCGACTAGCAGTTTTCATCATCCATGTTGCAAATATTATGCAGTTCCAGGTCCGTTAGCTTGCTGTATCCTCACAAATAAGCCAAAAAGTGCCATCAAAAGTAGTCTGCCAGCTATAAAGCAACAAAGGGGCCCTCACCGGAATGGTCAATGCTGAAAATAAAAGTCATCTTATAAATGTTTACATGATGTAAGTTTGGAGTGTAGAGTCCAATAATTCTCATTGGCTCTTCTCTCTCACTTCCGTTCTTGGCAGCTAGATAACAAGTTCAGCCAAGCAACTTACTTAAAATGTACTGACATGAATCCCCATAGTGTAAATAACATATCTTACCTATGAAGGGTGATTATGTTCCTTCTATTCTTGAAAATAACATCTTCTTAGCCTTTTCATTAAAAGCAATAGTATGCATTCTTCATACAGTTTATAGTATAGCCTATAAACACAACGTTGAGTCTAGCTGTTAATGACTAGACATTTGAAATGGGCCCAAATCTAAACCATGGAGCTGACACCCCAGCAGAGCTTAGAGGAAGTTTGAATCTGAACACTGCATCTCCAGTCTCTCTCTGTGGGAAATGAATTCACAAAGCAATAATAATATCATAAACAGCACTTAACGTGTTAGGGCTGATCCTGCCAACCTGTACTCCTCCAGTGCAAAAACTCTTGGCAGGTCCTATGCACTGCTGAAGTCTCACTGAAACTCTCTAAATGGGCCTTATGTGGGATTTAAGAACCCTATCACTGCCAAAGGGTGACATTAACCCTTCTTGCCTGTACCACTGAAATCAGTCACTTTGCTGCAAGCAAGAAAGCAAGACATGTTATATGCCAGTCAATCAGATCATACATAACCCCTGAAAAAACACCAGCCATCTGATTCTTGTCATCCTCCCCTTGGGATTTTATCACTAGTGACTTGTAAATAAGGGCAGATGAATCTCATGAGCACAGAAGTCATGAAACATATTTGGGTCATCTTCTGCAACATCATAGTTGCTGTTGTCTGCTCTGCAGGATCAGAACCATTTTGCTGATGCTTTCTGCAGCTGACAGTCCAGTTCAGTCTGGCTGTATGTCTGTCAGGGACTGGCCTGGAGGGTATCATACAAATAGAGAAGGAAGCCAGCAAAGGCAAGTGTTGTTTTACTGGAGGAGGTGCAGACATGCCGAACATGTTGGAATAGTACAGCTCTGCTAGCTGAAATCTGTCCCCTGTCCTCACACTACTGGCACTGGCTACAGTTTCATTCTCCAGCTGGCTAGATGTGTATCTTCCACAGCAGACCAGCATTATCCTCCCAAATATATATACTTCTTGCCTTGAGACTTTCACAGTTGAGATTTTCTCTTCTGCTGTGACATGTCCATAAACATTCATATTTTGCCTGTATTTTAATGCATTTACTGAATGTGAATTATTGGTGCAATTCTTTACCTTTCACTCTTCTACAGTATTCAACAAAAGTATTAAAAGTAAAAGTACAATTTGGGCAAAATTTCCAGACAGTGAAGAATGACTTGTGTGCAAAAACCAAACTGGCCTATGCAAATACTGCATATGGATAAGGGTACTTGCATAGACAGGTATCATAAGGGTACCTGCATAGGCAGGTACACAAAGATATATACAGTGCCCAATTTGTATATGTCACACAACGTTTGCATAAGAAATTCAGAGATAGATCTGCATTTATTTATTTATTTATTTCATGTCCTAATTTACTACTGATTTTTTAACACATTTTTTTGTTCTAATGTCGAACTGAACTTCCAGGAATTTACCGTGAAAGAGGAAAATGAGTATTTAAAACAATGGAAATTGCCCTAACAACACTCAGTTATTATCACTTTTCAATCTATACAAGTCTCAAAAGCTAAAAACCAAAACACTGACACATACTCTTTTCAAGTTGGAAGTGCAGGATGCCAAGAAGTAATACTAAATTGCAGCTGCCCTAGGAAACGTAGTTCAAGACAAGCCAGAATGGCTTAGTGTGGATCCTTTACACTGGGGCAAAGGAGAAACGGCAATACAGGTTGGGATCAACGGGGATTCAGCAGCATGTTTCTCAGAGGATGTCGTCTTACATTGGCCCTTATTCTCAACAGGTTCATGCTGTGTCAGAAGTGATGGAAAAGCTTCCCATCAAGGGGGAAAAAAAACAGCACTCATTGCTACAGGACGCGCTAGTATCAGAGCTCCAGATCCTCCTCCTTGCCACCAGCAGTCACAGGACCAACCTGACAGAGCAGCTCTAAGCTGGAAAGGTTAACAGTCCAAGGAGCTCAGCCTGCCGTAGCAACATCAGGAAACCACCTCCACCACAACACTGGGGCTCCAGGTGTGCTAGCGTACTTACGCCTTTTTTCTGTAGCATGACACCAATCAGAAAATCTTTAATAGGAACACAACAAGGTTGATGGGAGAGACATTTACACGACTTTTTTTTGTTTTATTGCTTATATGCAAACACTCATAGCTGACCCCTTTCCTCCTGACACACTCCCATCTGGGATTTAGAGCATCACAGAGTTCATAGCACTTGGGATTTATTTACTTGCTGTTTTGTGGCTTTCCTTAGGGTAACTTGAGCATAAAAGATTTTCAAGCTAAACTGAAACTAAACTATGAAAAAATACATCTTGAATGGAATAGCCTATATCAGCAAAAATAGCTAACAGCTGACTGTCAAGCAAAACCAACCCATATCTTTGTGGTTAAATAAACAGAAGATGAGCTTACTAAAATATATCTTCATGCTTTATATATGCATTTTTGAGCAGAGCTGGAACTCTTTCCGAGCAGAACTATAGCAGATATCCATTAAAACGGCTGTTGGAACACAGCAATACAGCAGACTGGCTTGGAACTCATCCTCTGGCACTCTGGGTGTTATATGTGGGTTTTGCTTCCATTGTAAAACAAAATTCTCAGAAAAGCACCTTTCTAACTAGCTGCTGAGCCATTACACCTTCCCTTACCACCCCTCAGCAAAAAAGACACAACTTGGGATAAATACATAAATACTAGTTGTACAAGCCTATTGCCCATTACTTTTAATAATGTTACCTCCACTAATTGTACTAACGTTTTCGTTTGTTTCTGCTGTCTGGCAACCTCTGGCAATTTTCAAAATTAAGTCCTCTCTTCACACAACAATTGAGGCACTGAAACACTACAGCACTGTAATATGGTTATAGCTTCACTGCATCTGAAATCCTGCTACTCGTTCCCAAATAACTTCGCTTGAACAGTCAAGATTTTTTGAGAGACTTTCAGAGCTTATATCTGACATGAAATGGGCCCACAATATAGAAAGTAATTTGTAAGATCTGCTTAGCAGTAACATAGGCATTTTCATTCATAAACCGCAAAAACTCCAAAGCAGAGGCAAAATTTTAGTTTTATTTCACAGGCAAGCAAACAGACAGCAGCGCTGCAGAAGAGCTGGTACTGGAACCCAGGTCTTCTCACATTTCCTGTTCCATGACTTATTCGCTGGGACTACATTCCTTCCATTCTCTGGGCATCTTTCCACCTTTTAATTAACCTCCAGTAGCAACCATTAACTTGCCTGGAATTACTAAAGAAAGGGGAATTGAAGGTCATCTCTGTGTGTGAGGAGATGGGATAGAAGCCCACCAGCAAACTAATATCAGGCTCACTCCTGGCAGGGAACATTGCCACATGGTTCTTTCAAACCTCCTCTGGCAGCAAAAAGATACTGCAATGTAAAACACGGCCAGGAGTCATGAAGTCTAATGAAGAGCCAGAATGAATTCCTAGATTTTTTCCACCTCAGTTCCACTGATACAATGAAGTGATTCCCAACAAACAGCACAATCACTCCAAGTGCCAGAATATGAATCAGCACATTGGTCCTCTCTGACCAAGGATTCTCCAGCGGTTATTGCACTATTCTGCAAGGCCTTTGCTCTACTCAGATCTCACATTGCCAACAAAATGAAACCTTCCCTGTTTTATTTGTAGGATCTGTCATAGCACCTCATTCAGGGTAAAGAAGTCTCTCACTAACTTATTCTGCATATTTCAGTTCTGTAGAGTCTCAAATCAGTTCAGACACTGCAAGAAATCCTTTAAACTTTATCCCTAGCCACCAGTGAAACAAGGTTAACACGCTGTCATGGACAATAATTGAACATATACTTCTCTCAGGGTTCTGACATGTTCAGTGACCGCACTGGCATCATCTTGTATTTTTTCATATTCCATTTTTGACATGGGACAATCTACCAATATCCTATCAGGTCACTCAAGGTTTAGCAGTAACTCAGGTGAAAGTATAAGGTATTCTGTATCCTGTGCATATTCTAATGTAATTTAACTAAACTGAAGCATTAGATACATGCAATCTGAAAATTAGGCCACTTTCATTTACAAAAATGCATAGCAAACCAAGGATTAACTTTAATAAGTGATGCAGGCACTTAAAGAAGGATTTACGAGGAAGAGAGATGCCTTAGTAGAAAACTGTGATTTGAAAAACCTGACACCTAATCTGGATATGCCCTAATTCCAGAAGAACCCTTACTTTTTACCTCATCTTCTTGTTCCTTAAGTTCTGCTTAGTACCTATGCCATGGCTAACCTGGATCAGGATGAAGGAATTCAGCACTTCCCCACTTCCATGCCCATTCTCCTAAAAAAGGCAAATGGAGAGCAATGCACACACTGTTGAAGCCACACTCATGTGTGCAGAAAGGGACTCAGAATTCACTGGACCAGAGAAAGAAAGAGGAGAGGCAAACATGAACCTGCTTCCTGCCCAGGAAGCTCACCCGGGAGAAGTCAGTGTTTCCTGTCCTTGCTTTGATGATTATTTTACCCTGTGGCTGCTCAGTAAAATATAGAGAGAGTGTTTGGAACTGGGATTAGACCCTAATTCCTGGTAAATTCGTTAGTCACTAACTGACAGATTTGCTCTCTCCCTTGCATTTTCCCTCTCTCACACAGCCTTGTATTCTTTCTTGCAGGCAGCAGACACCATGGGAGGGGAGCGAGTGAGCTCTCCAGGGAGGGGGAAGATGCAGGTTGGAGCCTCTCCTACTTGAGGAGGCTCTGAGCATTGGCTTCCTCATTAAACTGCTAGACTATTATATACATATATACAAAGGTGAATGAAATGATCTTTTAAAGAGATGCATTTCCACTTATTTCTTTGAAAGAATAGGAGCCACCGCCCATCCTCAGGAAGAGGTTTGAGCTACCAATGCATGTCTGCTCTATGTGGGCCCACAGATTCACCTGCCATGCCACCTACCCCTGGCTGGAGACCCAGTGCCCTCCACAGGGAGCTGATGTAGGGCTCTGCATTCTTTGCAGGCCAGGCACTGCAGTATATGCCTACAAGACGTAGTGTAAAGCCATGCGGAGAGAACAGAACGAGCTCTCAGTGAGGGAGCTCAGGTACCAGAGATGATACAAATGTGTGAACTGCCCAGGCTAGTTTACCCTCATGAGAAGGGCAGGCTGGCCCCAAAGGAGCAATGCACGAATGCAGTTATACTGCTTCTGGGATCCAAGCTAGCTTGTCTGGCAGTCAGCTTGGTACCACTGCATAGCCCTGCACTGCTCCACATAGGGCTCTAAGCCCTCACTGCCTAAGAACCAAGTTCCTACCTGAATCTACCCCTCAGCCTGAAAGCTCTGGCCAAAGGAAACAAACCAAGTTTCCCCCATCTCACTAAGTACCCCCACAAGCTGGCATTTCCCTCACAAATTAATCCAGCTATGTCCCCTTGCAAATTGATCAAATCCTTGACCCCATCCACTATGCTGAAAAAGGTGTCACAGCAGGAGATTCAGCCAGAGGATAAGAGAACTGAAACATTAAGGGGGGAGCTCAAGCCTAGAACATGAGAATGTCTACCCGGAGTGTATCGAGAACTGGCTGAGAAGAGATGGGGGCAGACAAACACATCTGTCTTGAGGGTAAAAGATAGCTATGTTACCCATCCATATACACAGGCAACTACATTACTCCCTTAGACTTGCAGCTGAACATCTTGCAGAAGTAAACTGAGCCTTTCAGGGGTGCAACATTAATTTAGACAAACTAAAAAACATGAAAACCCTTCTCTGTGTACAATGTGTAGTAGTCATGGTCAGCCATTAGGAAACTCGCATCCTTTTGCAAAGCTGTGTACAAAACTTAGTGTAAAGCTATCTGAATCCAATTGTGACTTACGAATAAGAAAATCCTGAAACTGCTTATCTTCCATTTTTTATATGTTGTGTTTCTGTAATGAAAGGATTAAGGGTATCTTTTAAAATGAGCATAAAAATTACATTAATAGTGTGTAAATCTGGAGAATAAACTTTGACAGACAAAACCAGAATTCTGCAAGAATATCTGACAGAAGTTTTACTGCTTTACAGTGGTTCCAGCCAGCACTTCTGCAACAAAGGGGAGTTTCAATTACTCTGGGGCACCAGGCACAGATTGAAACTCATATTTCCTTATCTATTTAAAGTTGCTCAAATAAGCATAAAGTAGTGGTGTAATCAGAGAAGCTATTTCCATTAATCTTTATTTAGATTTTTTTTTTTAAATCAGGCCATAAAGTTAGTTTATAGCGACTATCTTCCTTTGCATGCAATCTCACAATACCTGCGGGTTTACCCAGGCAGAATTCCCATTGAATCTATGGGGATTTTTTTCCTGATTATGGAGCCCAGAATCATTTCCAGTATTTTACATTAGTTATCTCTGAGATGAGTATTGCCAGTACTGGAGCAACTTTAAATAGAGAAGCAGGATTAACTCCATTGTAGCTTTCGCTTGAATTTTGCTAGCTATGACATTTTGTAAGTCCGGACCAGCTGTGATTAAGGTCCCTGGGTGTATGCTAGGGCAGCCTGACATGTGACATTCTGCATTTAATTAGAACTTCAACTGAAACATATTGAGGCAAAAGTCAGAATAAAAGGTGCCCCTCCCCTTTATTCAGAAGAAATTATACTCTCCAACACACACGTGAGAAAATTATATTGTCCTAAACCCTAATTAGGAAAAAAATAGAAAAACAATTTAATTACCTCACATGTATTCCTGTGAGTTATTCATACAGAGTATGTGAATACCATATCTTCATTACAAGTAATACATGCATTTATACCACTGCCAGCAATTGCAATAGATGATGTAATGCATATAAAGCAATATGTTGAAGAGGACAGTCTCTTTTGGTAGATTTACCTGGAAATAGGAAAAATATGCACAAACCCGAGATGCTCCCATTAACTTTAGCAGGCTTTGGATCAGTCTCTATTTGCCTGCCCAATTAGGGCTCTTCTGGCTTCCTGGCAGCACATTTCCAAGAGGCCACCCTGCCAAGACCTCTCCTACTTGCTGCTGACTCTACTACCTCCCCCTCCCCAAGGAGGTGGGGGTTCTACAGCACAGAAACCAAATACATCCTTCCCAAAACTGCCAAGACATGTATGAATCCAAATGAGCAATCCAAAATTCGGTTCAGCTTTAACAATATTTCCTTTGTCATATGGAAATTATTGTGTGCTCTGCTCCAAGTAAAATACAGATATCCCAAAGTCTTATTCAAAAGCCGAGCTTTTAACACTTCAAAATAAGCTGCATGAGTTTGAAAGTTTTTGGCTAACTTCACCAGCCAGTTTTATCTGATGTGTTTTAATTGCCATCTAGTGGTAATAACACATAACTCCTTCTCTTGACGTTTCTCACCTTACAGCCTTTAACAGATAAATCATGTCCAGTCCACCCCTAACAGGTTTATAAATTTGCAAGACATAGTTGCACAGATGATGTTTATTCTGGCTAAACTCACCTGGGCACAGTGACCTATTTTGTCTGCACCGGGAAATGTCCATCAAATCCACAAGGTAGTGACTCCTTTCCATCCTCAGAAACAAAGCTATACCTAATTGCAATAAGCCCCACACTTTTTTAAGGTCTGAAAAACAAAGGATTTCTATATGCCATTCCCGATTTGAGGGTTTCAAAACTCTGAAAAGACTTAGACTAAAATGTCAACAGCCTAGGCTACATTTACAGCAACTCTCAGGCACTAGTAATGAGAAGATACTGCAGTGCTTCTTTCTAATACCAAACTACTATAGGGAAAGAAAAAAAATAATTTTTTGCAGATAGGTTATTTAATCTTCACGGCTCAACTGACAAGTAATTTAACCCTAAATTACAAACTCATCATCAAAAATCTTTCATTTTCCAAATGTAAAGCACTGAGCCTACAAGCAAACTCATTAAGAAAAAGCAGTTTTCATTTATAAGAGCTTAGATTCAGATTTCCAAATACCTCACTTCTATCCCTCCAATTAGTATGCCACATATGGAAGATATTATACCAGATACCCTTCACCTTTTGTCCTCAAAACTATGAGGGGGACCAAGTGTTCCTTATTTCCTGATGAATCCTTAATTACCTGCAATGTGACATATTCCTCCTTCTTTCTTTTTGATCCTAAAGTCTGAAAGGCAAAGCCAGCAAGGCATACTGTCTTTCTCTGACCCTTTCATTCTATATATTTCCCAGTCACAGACTTTAAATAATAAACACTTGCAAATGTGCAGTACCCATCTGCATTCCCTTTCAGTCTGTCAGTCCCTTCATAGACCTGGTAGTCTCTTTGTCATTGGCTCAGCTAAATTCATATCCGTGCTCAGTTATTTCTCAAAAGGCAACAGAGATGTGCCAGACAGCAAACTGCTGTCTGCCCAGTATGGTGCCAGAACCATCAGGCCCCAGGCATCCAAGTGGTCATCAGAAATTACAGCAGAGTCAGCATTCAGTTTGGGACTTGACTTCAGACCTCTGACCCTCCGTGATAATGCAGGCGTCGCAGGCTGACCCGCCAAGCAAGGGAGAAACAAGGAACTGCTGCGGTCATCAAATGTATCTGTGCCTATTTCCTGCTCTTGAAACATTCCAGTACAGTGCCTTTCTTCAACAGTAGTGAAGGTACGGCAAGTAACATTTTTGAGCTAATAAGCCTTAAAGAATGTGTGTGCCTTTTTATTTGGCGTCCTATCCTTCAAATACACAAGTTTCCAGGTAAGCCAAAGACAAGATGCCCACCTGCAAAAGAACACCCAACAAACATGTAGCACTTTGCTATCAGCCTGGAGTTCCCCAGCCTTAATCAGAGTTGGATGTGCATTTAAGAAACACTTTTTTGTGTGTGTGTTTGTGAGTTTGGAAACCTGAAGTTAATATTTGGTCTATGCTAGTGAAGAAATCTATTTCATAAAGGCGATAAAGCTTACAGTGGCCAGACCTATACTTACAGTTTCTGGCCAGCCCTATACTGTGTCTGTCAGGATCATGAAAAGGTACCACCCCTGCTTAATACACAGGATGGAGACTGGAGACACAACTATACCACCAATCAGACTGCTGCTCATAAGGCCTTTGCTCAAGAGAGGTTATACTAGAGTAGCGTAAAATGCAGCTTTGGTAGATGAACTGAGTCTACATTTTGCCTGGGTAGCATCCTGGTACACCTAAATCGATTTGCATGCTGCACCCATAAAGTAAAAGAATGATATAAACCTATTCACCTCCTTTTCATTTTTATGCTGTAACCTGCTTTGGAATAGGAGGACACCAAAGCAGCTCAAGCAGTTTTTCAGATAGCTTGTCTAACAGCAAGAGAAATATCCTTCATCACGTCTGTGGCCTTGATCGGAGGAGAAGACTGATTCTCTGGATATGTTTGTTTCATTGAAATTACCACAAGAGTCCTGTGTGTTAAAGTAATTGCATAGTCACACTTTATAGTAAATGGCAAATGAGGACAAAAAGAGTGTGACCTGCCTATAAAACAAAAACTTTACTGAAAGAAGTTCATTATCCCAGAATGATCTGATCTTATTTGTTAATACTGCCTTTCTATTTAAGGTTCATGAATGCTCAGCTACCAGAAAAGCCCAATCACATGCTCAAATCCATGTTAAAGTACAAGCACAGTTTATAACTCAATGCTTTCTGAATTATGTCCTTGGGACACAGAGTTTCTGCTACAATCAGTTATTTTTATTTCTCGTATAGCAGTGATTCCATCTGGAAGCAACACAATTATCTCCTATCCAACGAGACAGCGTGCTTCCATGTGCTACGTGTCATCCACTGGTATCTCGGCTTTCTCTGGACTTGAAGGTTTCAGTCAAAAATGGAGAAACAGGCTGTGGCCTATTGACCCATGTACAAGGTATGCTCACCTGCTGACAAGACTGGCAGACAGTTAAGGAGGCACCAAGCACTGATGGCTAGGACAATTTTCTGAATGATTGCTCTGTAATGCTATCTGGGTCAAGTCTGACCAGCTACAAGGAAACTATCAATGGAGACTTTGCAAGCTATTAATTGCTTGGCTACTTCACTACATTTAAAAGGAATATGACCCATCTTACACTTAAGTGCATGATTCGAGGTGTTCCAACTCGAAGTATCAAAACAGTCAGACATTCTGTGACAATCTACTAACAGCCACGAACATTCTTAAATGAAAAAAGCCACATCTCAATGCTAATATTAGTTTAATTACCTACTGTGCTCATAGGGACTAACTTTAACCATGCAAACAAAACTGAAAACCAGTAAGTACCATGGGGGTTTTTTCAAAACATGGTTAATAAAAGAATAGCAATAATGTATCAGAAAAACACAGACGCAACATAATAATTATATTTCACACTTGCACAGCACGTTTCAGCTGAGAAACACACAGCACTTGAAAGACTAAAATTAATTCTAATTAAACCTCTCAGCATCCTATATAGTTATATGACATTTACAGAGTGGTAAGTGAGACTCAGAGAGGTTTGGTAAGCTGCACAGGATGATACAGTTTGTCACGGGTGGAATCACACCAAAAATCAAGATCCTGGCTTCTACTTTTCAGTTTTAACTGTTTAACTTGCCTTTTCTGTTCGGCACCAGGTTTTCTGGTATAATGGAATGACAGATGAGGCAAAATGAAGAATAACCTATTTATATTCAAAAATTGTGAGATTTAATGGCAAGCTAAATTGTTTTAATAACTTACTATTTTCTTCAGGCTCTACATATGCTTCTTCTCCATTCCCCAGTTTTTCATCTCATACATAGTCTAAGCATGTTGAATCAAGCACCGTCAAGAGAGAAATTACCAGTGGAAGGGAAAGGTTTTGTCTGTCCACGCAAGATGAGCTTTCCAAATCTAGAATGATTTCAAAACATAAATAATAACAGCAGCCATCACAACTGAAGTTTTCCATTAGAAATAATTGTTAATATACATGTATTTAACTAACAGGATTTTAATGAGACATTTTTTTCAGTACTCAGGAAAGAAGGAGAAAACAGAAGAAGCCAGACAAGGGAAGACGTAGTGGGGGGGGATGAGAAAGAAAGGTGTCAATCAGATAATTGCTGAGACCAAAGATAAACACTTTCTAAAACATCAGAATAACATTTCACATTAGAAGAGATGTAGCATCTGCAAAAGAACAGACATTTCTTTCAGCCTTTTTTCTTAATTATAACATAGGAAAAAGGCTTTTCCAACCAGTGAAACTTGTTAAAAGTACCTCAAAACTACTACTTTAAAACTATTAACAAATGTAATAATCACAACAATTATTTGCAGACCATCAAGGAAAAAGTTCTTGGTCTACAAGAATTAACCATTCTGACTGCAGATACCCTGGTTTCAAGAATGTCATTCAAAATATAATTATTTTTACAAAGAACTTGGCACATATATGCGGACATTTTGGGTGTGGGGAGAAAACTATTACTAATTCACAAAGAAAATTCAAATTTCATAGTCCTATAGCACACATAATTCCCATTGGCCAAATGACTCTGTGAAACTGATAGTGTTTAAATACAGTTCATTAACATTGCTGGTCTTAGCTATATGAAGGCGAACAGGCTGTGACACAAGAAAATTATAAATCTGATTATAATCATCCATAAATGGACATGATCAAGGGAAAGACAACAGACATGTTAAATCATTATGCTTAAAATTACTGAAACACATAATAAACACAGGATGGAGTCCATTAAAAAGTACATAAGCTGAATTCACCCATTTTTTCATAGAGAAATGACTTACCCTAATGAGTAGAGAACACATTCCCTACTTCTGTGTTACAGTATGGAGAAAACCTGGCGTATAAGTCATTTATTGAACTAAGACATACAGAACCAGAAGAATCACAGAATAGTTATGGTTGGCAGCAGGGACCTTTGGAAGTCTCCAGTCCAACTCTCCTGCTTAAAGCAAGGCCAACTACAGCAGGTTGCTCAGGACTGTGTCCTGTCAGGTTCTGAATACCTCCACAGGTGGAGACTCCGCAGCCTCTCTGGGCAACCTGTTCCAGCGCTGGAGCACCCTCCTAGAGAAAACAATTTTCCTCATATCTAGTTGGAATGCCTTTTTTTGTAGCTTGTGGCCATTGCTCCTTGACCTTTTGCTACATACCTCTGAGAAAAATGAATGCAAAAGTATTAAATATTTCCTTATTGACTCTCCTTTTCCACAAGGAATTTTTTTTCAGCATTTGCTATCTGAATTCCTGGATTCTGAATTCTCACCCATACAACCCACAAGCATTAGGATGTTTGGGTTTTTTTTTTTTTTTCTTTTTTGGGGGTTGGAGACCAGCCGTTTAATGTGGGTTTTGAGCAAACTGTAATTAATCAAACCGGGTAACTGGAATCATCAACAGAAAAACCTTAGCATACACCCTGGAATGAATAAGCAAACTAATGCACAAAAAGTAGATGACAAACTACTAATTGGTTCTTAAGCTTTCTGATAAATATATAAGTCCTGATCTGGGAAAACATGCTTTAATAACTCTATGCCACATTGTGAAATGGTAAAGAATCAGAATGGGAAATAATAAGATTTTATACCATTGCCATTCACCCCTAAAATGTTCCAGAATAACTTCTGGAATGAACATTGACATATTTACGTCAAATTATTATCTGCATAGAATGCATCTCAACCACAAAACGTAATACAGATTCCTGTATATTGTTCCTGGTCCCTAGGGGGAAAAAAAAGAAGAGCTAAAAATAGCTGATAATCCTCAGCAGTCACTAATGCCAAATATATTGCTACTGCAGAATCCTCACTTACTATCCAGACTGTCCTCTAGAATCTCATTCTATGCTTTTATTGTTTGAGAACTGAGTACGTGATGTACATAGATAAAGCATGATACTGGAAGAACTGTGTGTTAGAGAGAGACAGAGCTGAGCGAGGAGGAGCTGGGAGCCGCTATATTGCAATACCAGATCACCTTGCCTCATATTTACCAATCTTTTTCCTGAGGAAAACGTGTTTCATATGAACTTCCACTTCCTAATTTAGCAATAAAACCTTCTTCTTTTTTTACTGTAGCAGCAGCTTTTCCTGTTTAAAAAATTTTGCAATTTTGTCCAGTCTCTACACTGTAGTATTACTTTTGTTGTTTTTTTTAAGTGTAGTGCTTTTAACTGAAACTGCAATGTTATGCTGGTACAGGACACCATAAAGAAAAGGACAGGACGTCATTCTCTAAAGGTGAGAAAATTGCTTGTTTTCTGCCTGTACTCGCTACACTTGTATGACAGAGATAATCCTGTTTAATAAGCAGGCACTCATTTTATAGGAGTCCTGCTTTTACAATCCTGGTTTTCTCAAAGAGTCTGTAATGCAAGTTTTATTCACTTCCTTCTACAAAATATTTCAAAATTCCACAAACTGATTCATTTTAAAGAATGAAGAGACCAGTCTCAATCACTTGGTTTAAAAATTCACGCTTCCTCCACTGCTGTTCAGCAAAGGGAAAAAAGAGGAAAAGGAAAAAAAGATTGGATTCATTCCACTAAGAGAATCCTGCGTTCACTGGCAAATGTTGTTGAGAGATCTCAAGATATAAAAAGCATTTTTTTTCCCCATAACAGTTGTCACAACTGAGGGAATCAGTAAGGAAATAGGGTGATAGGGTTTGTGTGTTGCCACAGGGGCCTGCAGTATTACTTTTCATACAGCCATTCACCTCTGTAGTAATGGACTGACATGTCAACCATTTCATGAGAGCAACACGAGAAGAAGGATGACCCTGTGGTTAACACAGAGCACTGAAAGGTAATGAGAAAAGGTCCTGTTCCTGCCTGGTACATTAACAACCTGTAAGAATTAGGCCTAAATTTGATCAATGGGAGTCGAGGCTAAGATCCACAGAAGTCTTAGCTAGCTCAGGGTATCCTGCCTGAGAAACCTCACCTCACTCAGGCTTTCAGAGGTGCTAAGCACCAGTAGTTCCCTTGAAGAACAACTGCATTTGTGATTGTCCAGCAGAGTCAGGTGCTGAGCATCCAAAGCTGGGCATCAAAGGTTGAAGATACACTTTGCAAATGTAAAGGCCTCTGTCTCTAGGACTCAAAAGTTGTGTTTATTAACAGAAGTGTTTACATGTCTCTTGAAACTGTTTAGTGTTTCCATGATGGTGGGATACAAAAGCTGTGATGGGATCAGAGGCCATTGGCTAAGTAATCCACTAATACAAGTAAACATGCTTCCTTTAAAGAGATGCTTAGCTCTCAGATGTTCTCAGATGAATACTATTGAAAAACAAAGTGTTAGTATTATGAAATAAAAATAACCAAAGGCTCTGTACAATAGGCACTTGCAGATTCTAGTTTTGAAATGATACAACTGTGAAGTTCAAGGAATATGCATAAGTGCACAATGTATATATTCATACATATATCAAGTATTCTTGCAGCTTACACTATTTTGCAATAGAAGGTTGTACGTGTTTTTAGCCTTTTATTTTTCCTCATAACATTTTGAGTACAGCCTACCTACTACACTTGGTCTAATGCAAACAACCACACTACCACACGTTATCTGTTACTAATTATTTCTATATCAGTTTTCATTTGCCTATTATTTAAAGGACTGCTTATTTACTGTATGTCTTACAGAGATTCCAAGCTTATTTCAATAAGGTCTAAAATACTCTTTTAACATCAAACACTGAGTAGTTGCCTGGTCTTCCACACACAGCTATGTGTCATGCTGCATGGCATCTCCATTACACAAAGTGTATCACACAAGTCTCTGCCCCTCAGCACCTGCAGCTGAGCTGCTCAAACGCCTCTAACACAGAGCAGCAGCAACATTCCCTAAACAAGTGCCATTTCTGCTGGAGGGCACAGTGGAGCCAGTGGGCCTTCGGGATTTCTCTGAAGGTGAACAGAGAGGGAAGGACAGGTAATAGAAGAGCCTAAAACTGCCAAGGTGCGTAAAAATAACAGTGCTGGTTTGAGGACAGAGAGCAAGAGGAAGTACAGGAGCAGACAAAGGCACGGCTCCGCTTGTGAAATGCTCAGGATGTGAAGAGCTGCCCTGTGCGGGCTGCTTGGAGTAGCTCTCATTTCCCTTGTAGGCCTAGACTCTTACTGTTCACTTTATAATTTAGTGACCGTGCAAAGGGGTTTTTGGTTTGGGTGGGGGTTTTTTTTGCAAGAAGACCAATCATTGCCCATAAAGATATGCAGCAGCTTACATGTGACTCTTTTTTTTTTTTAATTTTTTTCTTAAAAGCAGGCTTTACAACATAATAGGATATCTCAGACTAATACAAGGACCCCTCCCCAAGAATCAGCTTTCTAATAACCTTTTTGTTTTCAAATGATTTCCTACTGTTAGTCCTGCAGATTTGCACCCCAAGATCAAGACAACTTTCTTCCAAATACTTTGAGCTATTTCAGGTTTCTGACAGTTTATTTCTTGTCTTTCCACAACTCTGTCCATCTCTTCTCTAGTTTCCTCAGCATTTCAGCTGCTATGGAAATTGCACCAGCAGTACTAAAGCTATTTCTACTCTCAAGTGCAGAACACATCAGAAAGATGGTCCACACAGGTCTTTTTAGACTTAATTCCTTCCACTCCACTTTCCTCTCCACTAAAACAGAAAAATGCGAAAGGCTCTTTCCACAAGAGATCTTTGGTACTTAACTAATACATCAGGTGACTGGGTCCAAAATTTGTATTATTAGCATTTCTTTCCTCCCCACCTTTGCTACTGAGCCCTGAGAGTGCTTAAATATTGCCAAGAGGTGAAAAACCATCTCATTTGCAAGAGCACTAAGGAGTAGGGCATCTGTCTCACATCTAAGATATACCTGGAATGACAAACTCAGCATCCTCTTTTGATCTCATTTGGAAAACTCACTGTGAGATCCCAGAGCACACCTTCTGGATCAGGCCTTGAAGAAGGCACATCTGAAGAAAGACAAGTTATGGTACTGTGGGTGAGCCTACTTAACCAGAGTATATTTTACCAGGCTGGTAATAACAAAATATTCCATCTTGCCCTTTTCAGTTCTGCTCTGCTGGGTGCTTTTTGCTCCAGAAGAGAAATGAACAGACATTGAGAAAACAGAAAATTCAAGAATTTTCAGGGAGAAACCAATCCTACATGTTGTATACAGGTGTTTATAGACACCAGAGTGACCTTCATAACCCTTAGAGGCATAGGAGAAGCTGAGTTTTGATTCTCTTAAGTGCCTGCCTCCCTGATTCATGTTACCTTTTCACCCCTGTTCACATTCTTGCAAGGAGCATGCAAGAAGCTAAGAAACAACCAAGTACAACTAGGGGCAGTGCCCTGTTTTACAACACAAAGCAGAGGGCTGTAGGCATTCTTCAGAAATTGAAAAGCTAGCAAAAAAGGGTGTGTCAGGGTATATGAATTTTACCTTCATAATTACCCTGTTATTTAAAGCTAATGAATAATTACTACAGCAACTTTGCTGTCATACAGTATACACCTACTCACCCACAGCTCCAGGGGAAACCAGAGAATCCCATTTGGGGCCCAATACTCCAAATATATCTTATTGAGCTTAATGCTTAGCTTGCCAGCATCTCATGGCATTAAGCACTGTGTTTGCAGAACAAGATCCTTCACTTGCATTTATTGGTCTCCAAACAGTTTCAAGTTAACCACGTCTAGTTTTTTTAAATACTTTAAAATTCTAGGTAATTATTGTTCCATTCAAGTTTACATTCATCTACTGATTCTTTATTGGAATATCTTTGAGCATTTAACACTTTTTTATATGCTGAATTTTCCTTCAGAGGTGTTGCTTACAAGCAAAAAAAGACTTCATTAGTACAGGTAATCCACAAGAACCAAGAAATCCCAAAGTAAAAGTGAATTCAAGCAAATACAGTGAGCTGAAAAATCTTTGCAACTGTTACAACGCTAAAGCTTTGAAGAATTCAGACACTGAAGTATCTATATTCTCCTCCATAAATCTTGCAGTAGGGCCGATACTAAAAGAGTTAAAACGGCTCTCCTACAAGCCGACTTTATCTGCATTTGCTTTTTAAAGCTAGGCAGGTTTTCCCATGACTGCATGTTCCTGTATGAGATTCAAGTTGAACACAATGTTTGAAGAAAAAAAAAGATGAAAAATTTTGTAAAATACTAGCCCTGCATCTACTTTCCCCACCTGATCCCCTCCCTCCTGCAGGAATACTGGAAACAGGTTGATTTGGAGGAGTCACCGGTGGTGAGGAGTGGCAAAAAGGCAGACAAAACCCCACTAGATTATGGGTTTCCAGGAAGGAATAAATACTTTATTACCCCAATAGGAAGCAGGTAAACTCTATTCGCCTGTATTATCAACAATTAAACCACCGATTCATACACAAAGAAGATAGAAATAGGTCTGCCTTAAGCAAATGGGATTTTTTTTTTTTTTTAATCTTTGGAAGGGCCCAAGAAAAGAACGTGAGCTCTCTCATGCAGCAAAACACTGACCTCAGCTCACCTCTGAGCAGAGGGAAAGTGTGTGTGCGATGGCGCCTTCACCACTCCTACCAATTTTTTCCCCAGGCTGTGGTACAGACAGCCAGAAGAGAGGAATATGCCAAACCCTCTCCCCCCATCCTCACAGCACAGAAGCATTACAAGGGTCAGAATCTAACATACAGGGCTAAAATTCAGTCCACCTACAAAGACTGTTTTTGGTCCCTGCCATCACAGTTCCATTTGTGCATTATCACCCGACATAATCAGTGATCTATTTGTCATTTCCCCTAAAATTGAAACACATTTCTTAATTAGGACTACCTATACTGTGAAAGAATTTAAAACTCATTTCTAATGCCTGTCACTTAAAATCTCTATTCAGAGTTCACCCCTCTCTCCACATGGATGCAGGTCGGATGATAATTCTCAGCCAGAGCTGCAGTCTGCTTGTACAGTGTAAGAGCAAAAGTATCAGCTATATGTTATATAATATACACTGTACCAGCATATAAAGCAGAGAGAGTTAAAAGGATTGAGATTATATTGTCTTCTCTGTCAACCTCAGAAGTGTTTTGTTTGGTATTTTCCAATGTATCAAGCTCTTACAGTGCAGATGCACAAAATAGCCACTACTGATGTCACATCACTCTCACGGTGCTAATTTCCAAGGTGGTATAACTGTTCATTTTCAACTGTCTTTCCAGAATTACCTTGGACCAGATGCCATGTTCCCCCCAAGAAAAGAAAGACACAGTATAATCCCCGTTCTATAGCTGGAAAGAGAGCTGAGAGACTTTCCAATGACCTGAGAGCGAATGAACAGGGCAAAGTTCCTGGCCTCCACTACCAGCACTAGAGCAATTCCCATTAAGAAACAACCACATATAGATGCAAACCTCCTCAGTTTTATTTGTCTAATAAGGTAAAGTGCAGGCTAAATACACATACACATTTGCCATATTTGGAACCCAGACACTGCGCATGATTTGCTTTGGACATTTAATTTATTTGTCATATGATATCTGGATCTCAGAAGGAATTTTCTACCTGAAGGATAAACTTAAGATTATTTTTTAAGCACCAGCAGCATGTTTGACAATAAACAAAGTATAAGACAACAGGAAACACAGGCAAAATGTTAAGCCAAGCACCTGTTGGAACCTATATCTTCTTATCCCTTGTGTTAGAGAGTGAGTTCTGCAAGATACCCTGAACGTTCTTTGCTTTGCAGGACTGAGCCCCAGGACAGGACCAGACAGTATTGGCAAGTCAAGTATCAGCTGGACAAACAGACACATGTCTAAACCACTAAGGGAAGATATACATACAATATTGCTGGAGTGGATGGCAAGAACTGTAACTGGAAGCATTCTTTATAGCTGTCCTCAATGGACTCCTATCATAAAGAGTATGAGCTGTAATTAGTCATCAGTTCTCAGCTAGATAGATTAAAATAAAACAAAAAACTTCTTTGATGATGTGAATCAAGCAACTGAAAATTCAGGTAAGGAGAGAGGTCCCATCCTGGAAAACCCACTCCTTAAAATAATAGCACCACTGAGGATGGCAGACAGATGCTAGCATAGAGATATGCAGGAATTCAACTTAAGCTGACCAAATTCACCTGAAATTAGCACAAATGCAGGAAAGCTGCCAGGCAGGCACTGGGTGCCGACCTAGTCAGGCTTTCTGTCACAGAACAGAACTTAATTCTTCTGACCACAGCAGCACACGAGTCCCAAACAAACACACAAGAGGAAATCAGGATCCTTTCTCAGGGAAACACCACAGGGGAAGCTAATCACTAAAAGGGGCTCCACCTTTCAGACAGTAAACACAGGAGAATAAGTCAGTATTAGGCCAAGCACAGCTCTGCTCATGGCCCCTTTTTAGACTGCTCTTCCCTCTAGTTCAGGTGTCATGCAGACGGGCAACAGGTCCAGACAAGAGCCTGCCACACAGCAGGGCTTCTCTGCTGGGCTCTGAGCTACGTCTGCCCCAGGAACTGTTGCAAATAAAAGCTTGTCTCACTACAAGGGGAAGGGGAAGCAACACAGGAAAGG
Organism: Apteryx mantelli; assembly: GCF_036417845.1. Lineage (NCBI taxonomy): Eukaryota > Metazoa > Chordata > Aves > Apterygiformes > Apterygidae > Apteryx > Apteryx mantelli. Next base: position 12,402,812 of record NC_089987.1, read on the forward strand.
TGCCACTAGCCCTTCTACCACTGCCATCGGGGGAAAAAAACACGGATCTCTTGACACTAAGCCTGAGCTTTTCATGGCTTCAGTCCCCTCAAGGTTTTTCCCCCTGCTCTTCCTCTCCTTACCAGCAAGGGTGGCTGAAGAGAAAGTAGAAAGCATGAAAAAGAGACAACGAATTAGTGTTATGAAGTCAATAAGTGAGTCCCTTCCACTGCATGGGACGAAGGAGGAGGAAGGAAAGGACAGCCTGGGGATGGAAGGAACAGCCTGAGAGCTTTGCATGGGGACAAAGGCAAACTAACCGAGGGACAGTAAATGCGCAGATGTGGCAGGGTGTTAAACCCTCTCGGGATGCTCTCCCAGGAGCAAAGCAGCATTGGTGTCTGCCACCTTCCAACACACTGGGCCTCCTTGCTCCCATTTGCTTGGTGATCAACACACTTTTGCACATGTGCTTCTCACTGTTAGGTGATTTGCACTAGCTTTCCTGAATGACCCCATGGAGACATGGGGTAAGAGATGCAAAGAAACACCAAGCAACAGACAGACTAAAGCTAGTGATCGTGCATCTCAAATTCAAGCGCCTGTTCTCAATACACTTACAAGGAAGAAAAATTAGACAGTTGGAATGGACAAACATTGCTGAATCTTTGCTATTAAATGAAACCAACTCTCATTATTTCTGCACCTGCCTTGTAATTGTGACAAGCAGGGTAAATGCAAATGCACACTACTTAATTTTAGTTTTCTGAAACCACATAAAAATGAAGCAAAATTTGGATTTGGAATTTATTCCTGTTGCAACAAAGCTTTATAACACCTTCTGAGACAGCCGTAAAACTGTTGCTGCATATCAAAACAATGGAAAGACAGCCCAGTGCGTGTTAATGTGGCAGCTTTATAGTGCATTACACCTCTTAGCTATTTTTATGGATTTATAAGAACAGAATTTCCCAGTTGCTCTACCTACCTGCAGGCACCACTGCCATGGATGTAAGTCATTCACTCACTCATCGTATGCAAAATGTTAGATACTAAGTGCCCAGGACCCAGACTGATTATTCACAGAACCAAAAGGATGATGAACAGCTACTCTGCGGGGAAACACCCGGATTCAAATCTATCATTTTCTTCCCTTAAAGACACACTTCTTTTCAGAAATGCAGAAGCACTGACAAACCACAGAAACAGAAAGAGCGTAAAAGATGAACATTAGAGCCTGGATGAACACTTTCAGAATGTCACAGTTAGTGAAATGTACCTTTAATAAGCTTTTTATTTGTAGAGTGTGCAAATTCATTAGTGCATATTCTTAATAGTATATGCTAGATCTCACAGATTAGGAGCTTTGGTGAAGCTTCTGTAACATGTTTTTTCACTTCCCTGTTTTTCTCCAGCTCTTTTTCTACTATCATTTACTTTCTGTTTCCATGAGAGCTCTCTAGGCATTAGCCTTAGAAAGCCACCTGAATTACTGAGAAACAGGAATAAAATACCTGCAAGGATTGCACACCTGTGCCCAGAGGTTTCAAACCATTATACATATTATTTTTAGATGATTCTGAATTTTCAGGCATTTGGTCCACATGGGGCTATTCTGGTGATCTACTGTATCTTTCAAAAGCCATTTTTTTGGTCTGTTGGGCTTTTCATTACCTGACAGGAACTCCTATTTATTTCCCAGCAGTGAACCAGAAAATGCCTCATGATTTAATGAGTCTACAGCTAAAAATCATTTTAAATAGATGCCTTCAGAGATCAAGTGGACTTGCCATAGTTTTAGAACCTGCATGGTTTATTAAGCAAAGAATAATACATGTCACAAAAGACATTCAATAAACCAGAAGAATGCTATTTAAATGATTTGTGAATGGTCAGTCAGGGAACATTTAACACATTTCTGATGCAGGAGAATTATTTAATACACGGTCCAGAAACGGTCAGAAGTAGATATATAAAAAGAACTACTGGGAAAGAATGGTGCAGTCATTCACCACCGAAAGTCCTCAACACCAGACAGTTGTTTGCTGCCCTATGACCTGTTACTTTGGTGGCAGCACAATTTTAGATGAACAGAAGCTCATATCACAAAAAATCAGCATTCTGACTAGTACCTCTATGAGAAGTTTCAGAAGAAAGCCAAGGCAGGTCTGTAATGAAGCCTTTACCACCCTCTCCCCACAGAGTAACAGGGGAACCACCTTTTGACTGACCTGCTCCATCAGAACTTCAGGCTCTAGGCTCAGAAGTGCCTGCTTTTCTAAAAGCCAAAAGAAACTCAGATGAGCTAGAGAAGTGTGGGACAGGAATAGGAGATAGTAGCAGACCTGCAATAGGAGAAAGACCTCAGATGTCAGATTAGTCCTAGAGTACAGGCTACAGTCCATGCCAGTCTCTGAGGAAGCAGAGAGAGATGAAAGAAAAGGCTTTGGAAACTGTAGCCAGAGATGCACAGAGGAGTTATTTTATTTTAGTATGAGGCCAGGCGCCACTGGAGCATTGATCCTGGGCTCAGAGTCAAGTTTGTCTGCATTCAGCTCCTTTTTAGGGTGGGAGAAGATGGCACAGATGATGTGCTGGTCTGTGAGCAATGAGAGGAGTACTGGTACTGGTTTGGTCAACAGGTACGCCCTAAAACTAAATAGGAAAAGGGATTTCCCAAGCATTAACCAAGATGCAAACACTTCCCTTTACAAAGTACTAGGAAGAAAAGGGCTCCATCCATGCCCAATCTACAGAGCCTAAATATTTAGCAAAAATGTGGTCTTGCAAATTATTCTTTTTTAAAGTAGAGAGATTTACTTTTCTAATTAGCAAATATAAATAAGTCTATCCCTCCCTGCTTTCTTTTCTTTTCTTCTACAATCTCATCTTCTACCTCCTGGTGACTGAGAAAGACATCTCACTCTTTTCTGGGGACAGGCCAGCATGACATCTGCAAAGCTGAAAACTAGTTCCATATTTGCCTGATAAAAGACAGCTGTTCATTTCAGGAGTACATCGAATGACAGAGGCCGGGGGCTAGAGCTCCCAGACAGTGATTTAAGAGAACTGGATCTGACCCCCTGTTCTGTGAGTCTCTCTCTGCAAACTTGCCAGGTTAACCTCCTCTGTAACACCACCCACCCCAGAGGGCTCCTGCAGGGTAGCCGTGGTAGAGCCTGCGAGGCATCGAGTGCATAGGAATGGATGCCACCAAGGGAGAGCTCTTCTCCCTGCACACTGTGTTTGTTTCTCTTCAAGTGAATAGGGACTGCAGCAAACTGGAACATAACAAAAGGCAATGAGCTGGCCCCAAAGCAGTAATAAAACAAATATTTAAGAGCTCCTATAATAAAAAAACACCTTCATATAACTGGGTTTTATTATTTCCCATAGTTTTGTTTTAATACATGACTCAGGATGTAGACAAAGGTATGATTCAGAGCAATAATGGGACTTCAAAAGTTTGTGCCACCAGGGTGGGCTAGGCCCTCCAAGTTGCCATTTGCAAGAAGCCCCTAGTCAAACAAAACCACTACCTAGGTCCATGTACACTTTGCCCATGTAAGGTAGAACGTGCATGAGAGATGGTAGGTCCCTGGGAGGAATGGGCAGGAAAGGCATATATGAAGATAGAAAATACTGTGACTAGAGACAAGCAGAAGTGAAATGCTAGTCTTTAGCTGCTGCAAAGTATTGGTAGTACTTAGTATTAGGTACCAAAAAGAACACACAGATGTATGCTGGTTCTTAATCCTTGGAGAACATCTAACTATGCCCTTTAAGACTTCAGGCGACTGAGCATCCTGAAATCCATGCGCTATGTGGTGCCATCAGCAATCAGTGATGAGTGAGCAAAGAGTAATAGGAAAGCAGGTGTATTCAGCCATGGCAACACACAGGTCTTCACCCAGCGTGCTTGGTTTTGGCCTTCTGCACATACCTGCAATTGCTCCACTGACACAATCACCAGTATTTCAAACAATTATCCTTGCTCCCTTTCCTTCAAGAGCTCATCCAAGCAATTGTCAAGGAAGAGAAGCAGATGTTGTTTGTGAATCAGAGGAGACTAACCAAGCCTAATAAGGAAGTGCAGCATTCAGCTACGGCCAAGTTAAGCAAGGTTCTTTGATTTGTCACTGGCTTCCCCAAAGATCTTCTCTGAGCTCGGACTGAACAGCCAACTCAGGTAGAAAAACACCTATTTGCCTGAGTTCTCAGCAGCTCCCTGAGCTATTCCTGAAACGCTTCAGGACTTGACTCAACAATCTGAGACTTTCCAGCTGAAAATAATCTATGTGCCACAGTCTGACTGCAATTCCAGTTCAACAAAGCACTAAAGCACATGCTTCATTAAGAACACTTGCAGAACAGTCTGTTCTCCTATAATTCACAGGTGACACAAAGTCTAGATTATCACTATTTTCAACCCTATACGCCATGCAATGCTGGACTTCTGTGCCTCAGTGCTTTAGAACTGGCTGCAATTGAAGACATTGCTCTTTTGAGCAAGATTTCTGAAGAAAATAAGGCCATGTTATAGGTGTGTCTGGCTGTCCACCTCTTCCAAATCTGAAAGAGGGATGGAGGTTTGCAGACAGGAACCAGAGGGTATGTAAGCACATATGCAGAGGGCCAAAGAAGGACACCAGGCAGAGCACTGAAAGGACACAGAAAGAAGGAACCAGAATTAGTGAGCTGCAGGACACAAAGGCATCCTGCAGCAATGTAGGTTTGTTGTGTAGCAGCTGGGAATACTACTGGAAGGGAGGCAAGTGAGAATATGAGCAGAGGGTGAGCTCCAGATTCTGGTCCCCCTCTCTGTCAGAGACACGGACTTTCATCAGCTTTCAAATTCCCTTTGCATTTCCTTAAACATGATGTGCAGACAGCAATTGAATACCAACACCTGGCTTAAACTGCATCTTTCCAAGAGGTTGATGCATTCACATGAAGGATGATTGGCCAAATGCACACACACAGAGGGAAGCCCAGCTGCTTTCCAACATATTCTCCTTCTCTATTGGCAAGCTGCTCCAGAAAGAAGAAACATGCTGCTTAGGAGAATCTTCTGCTTCTACTTGCGTTTGTGCAGGCTGCTCCCTGTCTGCATTGAGGGTCCTCTGCACTCTCAGTAACCCTACGGAGAGGTGCAGCCAGAAAATCTCACCGCACCCACCCGCCTCCTGAATTTTGTCAGGCAACACCCGAAGAGCCTAACCCCTTTCTAGGCAAAAGGGCAAGTAGGAGAAAAATGTGATGCTATCATCAAAAATGTTTGGGATGATGCAGTGCACAGCAAATCCCCTAACCCTGAGATGATATTGTCAAAGCCTAACATAAAGAAACAGCCTCCTGTCCCTCCTCCACTTGAAAAAGCCCACCAGTGATAATACCGAAGTATAATACAATACAGAATGAGACTGTAAGTCTCAGGGCAGATTGCAATGGGAAGGAAACATCTCTTTTAGAGATAGGCAACCAGGTCCAGAGAGGTAAGAAACTTGTCCAGGTTTACAGCAAGTACCAGTGTCTGAGCGTCGCTCACTGTAACCCGGTCTGGGGCACATAGCAGATGTGAGCAAATAGGCTCACTGGGAATTCTGCATACCTCTAGCATCCCTGCTCCCATGCAGCTTTTCTCTAAACAAAAATTATTTTGACTGGAAACCATCTGAGGCTGGCAGGCTGTAAATGGCCACCCAATACTGAAAGAAAATCATCAGTACTGCTGCAGTGCTCTTAAAGTCTCTATTCTTCGAGCAGTGCAAGGCAAGGAAGGTTTGGTGGAACTGGTCTAGCGCATGCAAGTGGGACAGATGCATAGCAGTATCCATACCTCCCTCTTGCTCTGCCTTGTGTGCGAGCAAAGCTTGAAAGTAACCCAGTCCTGTTCTGTCTGAGAGCATCTGTACCCTGCAGCAATCAGAAAGGAGGGGTGAATGGATGACATGATGTACTTGCGAGAGCCTGTCATCTCTGTCTCAGCAAATTTTGGGGCCTGAGTTTGTAATTAGCGGGGAAGCCAAGCCCAGATTTTAACCTCCTTGCAGCTCTGAGTTTTCCCTATTTACCAAGGAACATTATTTAATAAAAATTATTTCAGCAGGTTTACAGTGTAGTTTCTGTGAACTCTTTTAATAGGTAAGTACTGGAGGGGATGCATATGAACTCTAAGCACAATGCACTGGTTATTACTTAAATCAAATATACATTTCTGTCTCTAAGACAGCTCTGTATCTTGTGTGCAGATGAGCTCTTGGCTAAGACTGAGGATAATCTTATTTGTGGTCCTCTGTTGAGCCATTCACTCATGCATTAAATGAAAAACATTATGCACGTTCCAACTTTGTCACTCTTCTCAAAAACTATAGTATTGTACAGATAAGAAATGCTATCTGTTTCTTACTAGTCTATGATACAAAAGACATGCCATGCCACCTTATTAGCAAGAAAGTAAAAAAAGATTTTTTGTATTTTGAAGACTGTTATCTAACCCAGTATGCCAGACTGGTTTCCTCATTCTCTGAAGTACACAACAAAATAAGATTTTGCAAAGGACTCTCAACCCCAAGCCATTCACAGCATGCCTGTGAAGCACGTTGTGCACCTCCATCGGACATATTCAGGTGTATCAGTCCCATCCACGCTGAACAGGCAGGGAATACACCTTTGCAAGAAGATACTAACTAGCAGCTGAGATGTGACAGCTTATCACTCCTCCACTGGAATGGGCTACGGGAGTGCACCTTGTCCTTCTCAGGAAAAGCCAACAGGCTAATGTAAAGCCTCTCACCCAGGGCATGCAGTTCAGAAGCCATTTAGAAAGTTGTTCCTTACTGTTTCTCAGCTGTTAGTTAACACCTTCCAGCTGAGACCCAGTAAATGGCTGCGTAAGCACTTCTAGTCAGTTCTAGGGCAAAGCCAAACAAGTTGGTTCAAACCACTGCCAGGTGGCTCAGCTAACTTGTTTGGTTTTGTCCTGGAAGAGTCAGGAGTGCTCACAGGTCAGGAAGAGCTGAGAGGGAGCTCCAAACTCGTGGATGAAAGGAGCTAACAGATACCTCAAGCATTAGTCCTTTCAGGGCAAAGCCTGATACCTAAAAGACAGGAGGCAGTGGTCTGCTATATTGTGTCTCAGTGGTAAGTCTTTAGACTGACAGCCTTGAGCTCTGGGCAACTTTCCCTGGCAGCTGACTTATCCCCTGGCAAGCACAGAGCTGCTCTGCCCTGGTGTCTTCAGCGCAGGCCCACAGCACACTGACACAGCCGTGCCCTGGGCTGCTGTAGAAAGCAGAGTCCAGGCTACGCTGCCCAAACCGCTGCAGCAGTCCCCCGAGCGCTCAGCAGGAGCACAGCCACCAGACCCCAACTGCAGCCACGACGACTTTGTAATGTGATCGAAAGGACGCAGCGTGTATGTAGTACCAATACGTATGGTTTCAAGCAACCTAAATGCAACCAGAAACAGAATTCCAGAGCTAATGCCATTAGTAGAACTAATGTTACTAGAAGCCTTTAGAAAAGACTGTATCTTTTCTATGGATAACAGTGATAACATCTGGCCTGATCTGAGAACAACCTCCATCTAAATTATAACTCGGCCATACTCAGACTGGGAGAACACATGGCAGAATGATCCCCAGTCCTCTGCTCTTCCTATCCTGCCTTTTCATTCATCTGCTACAGACACACAAGTAAACTGCATGACAACACTGAATGTGTTCCAGCCACCCTCACAGAAATGACTCCCTTGATGGCATACTCCATAAAACTGCGTTTTGCAGAAATAAACTGAAGGATTTTTAGATTTTTTTTAAAGATTATGTGAACTCAAACCTATTTCAACAAGACTTCACAGTCTTCATCATGAAGACTTTTTACTGCTATAGTAATTTTAATTTTAAGCTAATAGGCCAAACTTTGAGAAACATGTATTTAAAATAATCAGCATAGGAGGCAACTGCGAGCACTTTGACTTAAAAATATTGAGTTACAGGACCAGATTGCCATCTACTGGGCTTCTCAGAGAATGACAAGAGCTCACAGAAATAAAGGATGATTAGAGTCGTGGTTTTCGTGTCTGATAGGGAAATTGTTTCAGTGGATAAAGGGGAAGTGTTAGATATGATCTAGTTTCCTTTAGAAACTAGAGCTTTTGACTCTGCTTAATGTGTCATGCTCAAAAGAAAGATAAGGAAATAAGAGCCAAGTGATAATTATCATAAGATACGTGTGTAACTGTTTAAAAAAATCCCTCTCAAAAAATAGTTATTCACAATGAACTGACAAACTGTAAAGAAAATTTCAAGGTGAGTTCCCTGGCATTTATCCAGGGCCCGATACGACTCACTATTTTGAGTGACCAGAGACTAAGAATTTGTGAGTGCACCTCAGCTGAGAGTAATTGCAAACACAGAAGCAGGGAGGAATCAAATTCAGGATGATCTCAACTGACTGATGCAAGATCAGGAAGACTAAATTCAACCAAATAAGTGGTCCATGAAGAAAGGAGGGATCCAAACACAGATGCAGAATGGGGAAGGACAGGGTAGGTAGCAATGCAGATGGAAAAGGATCTGAAGGGACTTTTCCTTCTGCAAAGGATGTAGAACAGGCCACAGTGAACCTCAAACTGAAAACCTGAGTCAAAAGCACAACATTATCACAAAAAAGGCAAGTCCCAAGCTGGGAGAAATGTCACTTTTAAGAAGTGGAGGTGATTATTTGATTATTTCAATCTAGCTAGCAGTTGCAATGAGTTAGGTTCAATTCTATGCACAGTTTAAGGCACCATCTTCAGAAACTGAAGCCAGTCTAGGTAAAAGCAACAAGAACAAGATTTAGAAAGCATGTCCCTTGAGGAAGAACAGAAGAAATAGGCTTTTTTGAATCTATAAAATATGAGACTAAAAAAAGTGTTCTAGCAAACTAGAGCAAACTAGAAATAGTTCAGAAAAAATAAAGGTCAGTTTCCCAGTGACCACTAAGGAAGACAAGACAGGATTATGTTAATTTCAACAAACAAAATTTAGATTGACCACTAAGAAAAGCTTTGTTACAGTGGTGAAATGCTAAAAAAAAATACTACAGAGTTGTCAGAGATCTTTAAAAAAAAATCATAAAACAAGCACTTGCTCTGAACTTGGTTATCCTTTGAGGTCTCTTTCACCACTGCTTTTCTATCTACTCTGAAAAACACACCAATTGTACAGGTACTTAACTGAAAACAGTTTCTTTCAATAACCCTGGCACTACAAACCTCATTCATCCACAATCTAGAAACAGCTCTTTACATAATCTGCTTATACTCCAGCTCCTCACAAGCTATGATGAATATGTTTTGAAGGGGTATTACAATTTGAACATACTATGGCCCATTTCATACAGCTGCAAATTTAGAAATGTGGAGATTTTACACAAATATCTAAGTGTCCAGCAGTGCATACTTGATATATAATTCACCTAAAAGACAGCAAGTACTCCGGTCACCAGAATCTAAAGATGAAAGCCTGCTGCACAAAGTGAGTTGCATGTGCAGTGAAATATCAGGCTGGCCCTGATTCTTCTCTACATTGCTAAAACACTGTCCTTTTGTAGGGGCTGTGGAGGGAGTTATTCACACTAAGTGAGCCTCCACTGGGTACAGGCCCACATCCCTCCTAGAGGAGCTCCAAATACAGTGATATTGCCTGAAGTATCCCTGAACTTCCTAAATTATGGGATTCAAGCTTCTAAATCTTGCACAGGACCATGAAAGAGTGCAAACAGTCAGCCCAGACAGGAGACCTACGAAGGCTCTTCCTGATATCCAAGGAATACAGTATCTTGCAAAAGTCAGAAAACAAACTTGTCGAATCTAACACAGATGAGAGGGCTTTGCAGAAGGCCTGATTCTCCTGCTTTTCCCACGATCACACCCAGGCCCTGTTCAGCAAGCCACTGGAACACACTCTTAAAGCTCAACCCACTTATAAGCCACTCTTGTAAGCCTGCAGATCACTATGTAGTGCTAACTCCAGCTCTCGGTTACAGTCCTGCCCCTTACCGAAGTGAAAGGGACCCTTCCCAGGAACTTTAAACAAGAGGAAGAGACAATCAAATGTTCTATTACAAACACAGACCTCCTGCTGCCTTACTGCATCCTATGGGATGTTTTTGGTTCAAGGGGGTTGCTGGATTTCCACATAAAGCCCTGTGTTCCCAGCACCCACACTAACCCTTATGGAAGTCTCCGCTTACTCTCTGGCACACCGTGTTTGAATTGGGCAGCAGAGCAGTGCTTTGTAAGGGCGGTGCACTGCCTGGTGTGAATCATCTTCATACCTGCCGATAGAGAACGCCCCATGCATTCTGGTTACTCAGCCCTCATTCTATCATTTAAAAAGGTACAAAGATAATAGGATGCCATTTAATTTTTATAAAGAAAATTGTAATAATCAGAGGATGATAAAAACAAAAGCAATCAAATATATTAGTAAGCTTATATTTAACCATAGGAATTTTCCTTATCTGCTTCAGATGCTTAGCTAGTTTGCACAAACTAATTAGCCTCTTTGACCTGTTCCAGAACTGGAACACACTTGGAGGAACCTCCTTCCTATTGCCATTATTGCAGAGGGCGATCAGAGCTTCCCAAAAAAGCCACTCTTGACAATTTACTCCTTCACTGGACTAGAAGAAAATATTCTGTCTTCCCTTTTCAAGTTCACATGTCCCCCATTTCCTTGTTTAGTTACTGGGGAGTCACACAGGAGTCACACGCTAATGTAGCTTCCTCTACTACAGCTTTCTGAAAACACAGAGGTACAATATCATATGCTACCAGAAACACAAAACACATCAGTTTTTCCCCCCAGTCCCAGACTGAACATGATAGAACAAGGTGATGGAGAATGGGATGTTTTCACCAAGTACCTGCTCCTCCAGCACCTGACAATATTTAGGGTTGCCTGCTGGGACCCACTCATTAATCCAATTTAACTGGAAAGGCTTCATATGGTTCCCTCCCATTGATGTCATCCTTTGCCTCCCAGTAGAAGGCCTTTCTTCCTGCTTGTATTACTGCTCTTAATCCTAACGAGCTACAATTCACTGTCCTACTACACAAAGGTGCTGAGGCACAAAGTGACAGCATTTGTATGGCAGTGGGATCCCACATCCCCAACTCAGCCATCAGCTGTGGGGCTGGCCAAATCCCTCTAACACGGACTTGGGACAGAGCACATCTGTAAGCACAGTTCATATGACAGCCTCCCCACTTCGTATGGACGTAACAGGTTCTGCATAGACACTATTCAATATGGCAAACTTTACTCTCAAGTTTATTATCAATTAAAAATCACTTTACAATAACAATCCCATTGCTCCTCAAATTGCCTTTTGCTAAATCAGCCAGCCCACTGCTTTGTTTAAAGATACAGTATAAAATAGTTTATCCTTCCAAGTAACAAATTGCCAACTCTTCTTTACACTGACCTCATTAAATTTAAAGTTGAATTATGTTTCTTTAACAACTATTTTCAGCAACAGACATGGTCTATTTTATTTTTGTAGGGATGCTTATCTTTTAAGACAATAACAATTTTTTTGGGGGGGGGAATACAAAAATGGAGCAAGCCTAGAAAGATCTCTGCTGTCATGGACAATCTTTACATTTCTTTAACCTACCTCTCTTCCCATATGCTTCGCATATACTAAATATTAATGACCGTATTCATCTGAAAGCTGAGTAGCAGCATCCCTTCTTAACTGGCATATTAAATACCCTTTATTATTTCTTCCCAAAATGCAATAACAAAACTGGCACTGTTTGCCTTTTTTAAGAGAGCAGAAGTAGCAATGAATGAAATAACTGGTCCCAACAACTTTATTAATTTCTGTACATTTCAGAACATTGAGAAAATGAGGACAAAAATAGCAACAAAAGAGAACACATGCAAGCTTCATTGCATCCTCTCTGTGCAGTTGCTATGCAGCAATTGCCTTCCTACAAAGAACTTTGGCTTTTTTGCTTACTAACATTTCGTCATTCAAGTAGATACAGTATGTTCAGATCCAAAACAATTTAAAAGAAGTCTTTGCTCTGAGGAGCTGTCTCAGATAACTACTAATTAGAAGGTACATGCCCTCTGACTTGCCCGTTTTGGAGCTATATTAACCATAGGACAGAATATGTAACGTAAATAAGCAGCCAACACTACCACAAAAAGAAAAGAAAAATATCCTCTCTTCACCCTCATGCAAAAAACAGTGAAACCGGCAGGCACTCAGCCTAAAAAAAAGAAAAAAAAAAGAACTTTTTTTTGGCAGCTAATGTGGGCAATCCTTTGTCACTGCTGTCTTTTCCAACAGGTTTCAGACCCACTACTGTTTTACACTCCTGTGTTTTGCTATGGATATGTGCATATCAAAAGCTCATGTTGTAAACTACCACCTGCTTTCTCCTTAAGCAAAAGCAAAAACAGCCGATATTTTGGAAAGGGAAGTCATTTCTTATGCACACACTGGAAAAAAGTAGTAGTGAATTAATATTCTTAATATGGATTTAGATAAAGAATTTATCCTCTTTCCTGGGTAATGACATGAGAAAATAAAGTATTCTGCCAAGGACCAAGACTACACTCCTAAACTAACCTTGGGTATGCCGCAACCTTTTTCTTAAGGTGAAACAGTAGTTTCTAATGCAGCCCTCCAGAACAAGCCTGTTCAGCTTTGATAACAGTTACCAGCATGGGTTTCCTGGCTGTATCTGCTCACCTGTAGCCATTATCCCACACATCATGTGCTCAGTCTCACACGGCAGAGAGAGACTGCACTGCCGCTGCACAGCAGTCATCCTCAGCCTCCGCCACCAACACAGCTGCATCCAGCCCTGCTAGCCCACTCCATTTATTACCCATGCTACTTAATAATTAAGCTAAACTTCTTACAGGCTTACTGCCTGCACTAGGAAGTACATTCTGGCAAACACCACAAATAAGCACCTATTCAAAAAAATGCTGCGCACACTGAGAAGAGGACAACGTCATATATCTTTTCTTCATCTCCCAGGGCAAGGGTACAGCTCCCTTCAAATGGACATCTGTAAGATCCCTGCTCAAGAAAACTTTTTGCTTGGTGTTGACATTCTTCAGAACAACCAGATTTGCTCTGCCATTGATGGAAACCTGAACAAAGTAGTCTTGGTGCCAGCCAGCACTCTCAAACTTCTCTGCTGCCCCTTGGGTGACCTACAGAGACAGCTTTCAGCAGGTCCAGCGGGCAGCCCAGGGGCTGGGTCCCACCTTAGGGTGCCGCTGTCAAGGCCCAGGGAGCACACGCTACCCCGCAGCCGAGGGCCTCCTCTTGTTTCTGGGAACAGCCTCGCACAAAGGCAAGGGCACGGATGCTGCCCGTGAGGGTTCTGGTCCTGAAACCGGAAGGTGTGATACAGAATATCCTGGCTGCGACACAGTTGGATGTGCCAATTCATTAACGTTTCTGCTCCAAAAAGTTTCCCTGGAATGGTGCGGAGATTTCACCCCCGAGGTTTTCCTGCGCCATCGCTGTTCTTTTAGCCTCGTTCAAAACGCACCATATGTGAGACCGGATGGGATGACAGAATGCTCTTAGGGTTCCTCTGCTTGTAAGGGTTATCACGGTTATTAGCTACCTCTCCTTAGGAAACGGTCTAGTGTTTTTCTGTTAGTTTTTTTTTTATTATTATTAGTAAAATAGTTGAAAACAAATAAAATTGCACAGTTGTGCTTCACAGCTTTTAGCAAGAAGGAACAATTACAGAACAAGGTATTTATGTCAGCAGGGAGCATGCACACATGCAGGAATATTTCTCATTTTCTTTGGCAAGAGCCCCTGAACTAGTCAGAATGTACAAAAAAAATCCTGCAGCTACAGCAGAGCAGAGTTGAGGAAGATTATTAATTAAATTCTAGTATTCATTTTCATCATCTCACAACCAGCATCCACTGTTTCCTGCTAATCAAAGTAAGAAGGCTGACCACGATTATCTACTGCGCAAAGCCACAAAGTTTATACACATACTTCAGAGCAAACCAACATTTCTACCACGGCAAAAGAAACAACTCAGTAAAGCATTATCCTTCTACACGGTCATTCATTTAACAGATTTTGTGGTTGTTCTGTTATGGTTAATTGATCCTAACTTTCACTAGGCTCTTAAAACCCAGTAACACAGTTAGTAACACCATGTAGTTCCAGTGGTTCTTGATTTTTGTACTTTCTTTGATGAACATCTTTTTTTTCTCTTAGCTTTAACAAAATCAATAGACTGTCATAGCTGAGTTTGCACAAAGTTAATCTAATAATGTGTATGTAAGCCTGCCATGTACAGATTGACTTTCAGAGATGCTGGAAATTCTTAGTTGCTACCAGTGGAAAGTACAGCTCTGAAATGACCATTTAAACCACCTAGAAGAAACACCTAAAACAACAGCCTGCTTCAGAACATCTGAACCTTCGTTTCTAGTCTTCACATTTTCCCATCTATAAAATGAGAACAGTAATACTGTTTAGAGTTCAGAACGTAGTTCTTCTTGTAAAATGCTTCCTTATAAAAAATACATGAGAATTCAATAAAAGCATCGTTTAGAGGTAGTTAATGAGGCAGTTCATTTAGAAACTACAATTCTACAGAGCAACAGATCAATTTAGAAAACAAGTCTCAGCCTCTGAAAATCAATAAGCCTCCCTATAGCAGCAGCAGCAGTACAAAGCAGCTTTATAAAGTAAAATCATTTACAATTATCGGCTTTGTAGAACAGTCCACTGATCTCCTCAAATGACTCCTCAGTTTTCAGGTCACACTTGTCATTCTAAAGTCAAACAAAATCAGACTGAAGTCACCACAGAAGCCTCCCATCTTTCTTAACGGAGGTCTTGCAATCCAAGAATTTCCTTTTCCCACTGACATCACCACACCACGTCCAACTTCTGCTACCGGCCTGGTTGTCCCACTGACGCATGCTAGCTCCTTCCCACGCCTCCCGATGCCAGACACTCTTCCACCTATTCACTTTCAGAACAGGCCACCCATAGGGGAGTCCTCCCTCAGGCCGGCAGGGCCCACACACTGAACGCAGACTGCTCACAGGGAGGTCTTCGTCTTGATTCACACGCAAGGAACTGGACCAGGGATTTCATCAGTAAATCCTCGGCGGTTCCAGTGTGAACTGAAGAGCCTAGACTCCCAAGCTAGGATTTAACTTTCCGTTTTCATCTGAGAGCAGAGAAGACATCATCCATCAACACTCAGTGAATGCAGTTTGTTCACAGAGCAAACAGATTTGTGAATGACTGTGTGACATTATTTCCTTACCTTTACCTTGGCATTCCTGTGTTCGCGCTGGAATGGAGCAGCCCGGTACTCACATATTTACCCTCAATTCCTGTGCGAGAAAATGAAATAATAAATATTTCCTTAAGTTTGCCAGCATAGGACTACAATCGCAGCTTATCAACCGCGAGCAGCCCAGAGCCCGCACCGCAGGGCACCTCGGGTGGCTGGCAGGGCTGGCGGGGGAAGGCCACCACCAGAAGGTGCCAGTGGAGCTCTTGCACACATGGGCGTTTTACAGTTCAGAGAGCAGGTTTGAAAGAAAGGGGGCAGGAGGAAGGAAGAGACGGTCAAGAAAAGCAAAGGTAGAAGCCAGGCATTTAACAGTTTCTAGTATTACCCTACTGATTTTAACTATGCTTGCTTGGCCACACCCTGCCAGCGCCGATTATACAAAATCAGAGGTTTTTTTCCTTTAAATCACTGCATTGTCACATCTAGCAAAACACACAGTTCATGGACTGCTACTAAGAAGATTCATGTGAAGTCAGAGCTGTGAACCCCATGGGCCCTAGAACGAGTAAGGTCTCAAAAGTCATCAAAAATCAGCTGCGGGTACACAAGTCCCTTTGTGCAGTGGTGGCAGACTCTCTGTTGTCTGACACACTAAAGATGTTAAATACATAATATATGTTATCTTCGGTGTCATTAACACTAAATTACTGCTTTGTGTTGCGCAGGGATTTATTTTTTGTTCAACAGTTCATAACGCTATTCAGGCACGCCATACCTCAAGCAGACTAGCAGTTCATTTACCGTGCACAATATATGCAAGCAAATGCGTGCATCAGCAATACCTCTGCATCACAGAAAAAGGCGCCTCGCGCCCCCCCGCCCCGCGCGCACCTCCCCGCCCTGACACGCGCCTCGCGCCCCCCCGCCCCGTGCACCTCCCCGCCCTGACACGCGCCTCGCGCCCCCCCTCCGCCCCGCGCGCACCTCCCCGCCCTGACACGCGCCTCGCGCCCCCCCGCCCCGCGCGCACCTCCCCGCCCTGACACGCGCCTCGCGCCCCCCCCCCGCCCCGCGCGCACCTCCCCGCCCTGACACGCGCCTCGCGCCCCCCCCCCGCCCCGCGCGCACCTCCCCGCCCTGACACGCGCCTCGCGCCCCCCCGCCCCGCGCGCACCTCCCCGCCCTGACACGCGCCTCGCGCCCCCCCGCCCCGCGCGCACCTCCCCGCCCTGACACGCGCCTCGCGCCCCCCCTCCGCCCCGCGCGCACCTCCCCGCCCTGACACGCGCCTCGCGCCCCCCCTCCGCCCCGCGCGCACCTCCCCGCCCTGACACGCGCCTCGCGCCCCCCCTCCGCCCCGCGCGCACCTCCCCGCCCTGACACGCCCTGACACGCGCCCCGCGCGCGGCGGTGACCGGCCGGGCAAGGCAGGGAAGGGCAGGGCAGGGAAGGGCAGGGCAGGGCAGGGCGGGGCAGGGCAGGGCCCCGGGTGGGGGGCGGCGCATGCGCGCGGCCGCGGGCGGGCGGGCGGCGCGGCGGCAGAGCGGCGGCGGGCAGCGATGGCCGGCGGGGACGGCGAGCAGCGCGGCGCGCCCGGCGGCCCCGCGCGGGTGGCGCTGAAGAAGGAGATCGGGCTGGTCAGCGCCTGTGCCATCATCATCGGTAAGGGGCGGCGCGGGACCTAACGGCCTCGCACGGCTGTCGAGCTTTAAAATGTATGTGTGTATATATCTATATCTATAGATATATCACGTCGGGCGCGTGTGGGGTCAAACGAAATCTAAGTTCTAAGGCGAAGTTCCTGCAGCAGCACCTGAAAGATTACCGGCTGTTTTTGCCTCAGGCACGGCGTCTCGGCCCGCAGTACATTGGATAGAGGAGGCGAGGACAGCGGCGCGCTGCTCCCTGCAGCGCACAGCCCTGCTCGAGCGGGGCAGGTGCTCTGTTGTTAAATCCCGGGACCGAGAAAACACAAATAAAAGCCCCCTTCCTCCAGTCGCTCAGCTGACTACGAAATCACAAGATTTTCTAAAATGGGATTTTTCTGTGCCTGGGCCCCCATGGCCTTTTCAGCTCTTAAGGCTTATTCAGGTTTTTTATTTCTTAAGCTTTCCCTGAACTCATGCAGGCTAAAAAAAGTTCTTCTTTTGTTTGAAATTGGGGTTCCTCAAAGGGAAGTTGGTAGCTTGGGCCCTCAGAAAGCCACCGAATGTCACGGGACTGGCACAAACCTCTGGTTTGTGTCTCTGAACCACCAGCCTGTGCAGCTGGGACCGTTTCTCAGGCTTCTATCTGCAGTAATAGAGTCTAAATTGACTTTAGGGCATCTACATCACCTGTTAGTTCTAGTTTTAGATAACTATGGCTTAAAACTTGGACCCAGCTTTTTTCAAATCCTTTCCCAGGTCAATCAGCCATATCG
Source organism: Apteryx mantelli (assembly GCF_036417845.1). Taxonomy (NCBI): domain Eukaryota; kingdom Metazoa; phylum Chordata; class Aves; order Apterygiformes; family Apterygidae; genus Apteryx; species Apteryx mantelli. The sequence continues at coordinate 12,420,523 of NC_089987.1, forward strand.
ACTTGCAACAGAATATTTGCAACATGTTACAAGCAGAATAAATATATAACACTTGTATGAACTAAATCCTGTAAAACATCCTCTCATCTAGTCAAAGACAGACATTTGAGTAGCGAAAAATACTGACATTTACGAGAAATTCTAGTACTGTCAAGCCATTTAAGTATTAGATTATCTGCATTGCCAAAGAAAGCTTAGAAATTCTGCTGCAAATTCCCCTATATTTTGGTAAAAGAAGTTTGAAAAACAACGCTAACATCCTGTTAGGTCTGGGTTTGATTTTTGTGTATGCGCATGTGGGTGGGTATGTGAAATTACATCACATATCACAAAATCTTCCGTAGTAAGAAGTAACATATAGTAATAGCAGTGGCTTTGTAGATGATGCCACTACATAGAACGTGGTGGCCTGTAAACTGCGGACACTGTAAAGTATACAAAATTGGCTTGAAAGCCATTATTGAGCAAGTTAAATGAGAAGTCTTACTTAAGACTCTCAGCAGAAAACTGCCTGTTAACCTGAATTAATATTAGGCAACCAGTTAGTTCGCAAATTTTCTGTATGATAAAATCTAACATCTAAGTGGGAAGACTTTTTTCCAAATGATTGAATATGGGGAAAAATGGGTGCAGTGTCACATACTTTGCACTGATGACAGAACAGGATTCTCACATGGGCCATCATGCATTATCTGTTTGTATCTATTATTTTTTCCTTCAAATGTTAAGATATCAAATGCCAGTTTGTTCCATGTCAAAGTCATGTTGCCTGAAAATGTTAACAAAAAAAATCACCTTTGAAAGAAATCTCTTCTTACTCTGCACATGAGTTAAGAGGAGAATATGCCCTCTATTCTTCACTGAATGTTTTTGGACATCGTCATTGTTCAAACAGCATATAAAAACGCTGCAGATGCAGAAAACGTAAGAGGATATTTTTGCATTGTTTATCAAATAGATTTAGTTTGATGCTGTTAATCTGTAAGCATTACACCAAATTTTATGTTTTAGCTGACTGTTCTACAATTCTAATGATTACAGGATAGATATAGAGGATAATAATCTTCTAGTAATTAGTAACAGGCAGAGGGAACATGAGGGAGTATTTGGAAAATAGGTGAATATGAGACTATAAATATGTTATTAATAAGCTTGTGGTTGCCTTCTATATACTAATTCTGATTGTTTAAAATAAAGCATTATGTGATTTGCAATTGGAGGGAAGAAAAATCAGATTGCTTTCTGAGTGCTCCCTAGCATGATGAAATGAAGTGAAAGAATAGGCTCTGAGGTGTGAACACTGTTATCTGGTATACTTGAGAGTATTCCAATAATTCCATGGTCTCTCAGTATTTCATAATCCATTATAGCCCCATGAAATTTCACAATTGCGTCTGAGGGAAAGAGAATTATCTAGATACAAATATATCACTTCATCCAGCTTAAACATTGCTGTCTTCTGGCTGTTTGAGCTAAAGGAGGCGCTCCTGCATGAACCAGGTACACGTACCAGTTTGAGGATCAGCTCCAACTCTGTTACGTGACAAGAGAGACAGACACCCATCCTGACAGCTACTCTGCAACACCCAAGTCCTGTGCTAATTCCCTGCAAAATAGCTGTTCCTTTTCTATCTTCTTTCTACCTGTTGAATTATAGGACAATTTTCTTACAACTTTTACAACTGAGATATTTGTTGATACAATGAAAATTTTTATGTCATCATAATAGACTCACAAGACATCCTTTCAAATTTAGATCCTCCCTTTATAGATGTTTGAAAGGCTTTGCCCTAAGAAATACCAGTTCACATAACAAAAAATATTCAAAAATAAAAGTATACAATACATCAAATTAGGAATATAAGGCTGCCTATCCTAGTTCCATCCCATAGGACAGCCTCCCTATTTTCCCCAGCTTCTTCCCTAACTTTCTTATGTCACTTAAGACTGTCGTAACCTTAACTTTTTTCTTCTTTTTAATTGCATTCAAACAAGGGTACTCAGAGAAGAAGGCTCCAAAGGTTGTTTCATGTTGAAATAGAAAACTCCTTTCTGGGTATCCTAATATAAGTTCAGATACTAAATACAAAAACTTTCTGTTCTGATGCTTAATGACTGTAAAACCGAACACTGTGTTTAGTAGTAGTAACAAGTCTTTCTGGCAGTTTCTCTCTGCTACAGAGTTTTGGAAAGTGCCTGAGACTCACTGTAGGAGCACCCAAACTGTTCAGTCTTAAACATGGTCACATACAGGGAAAACAAATCTCTTACAGACTCCAGCTGTTAATAACTTTCTAATGCACTCTATGCTGAAAATTAAGCTTGCCAATACGCAGATGAAATGATACAGCTTAAAAAGCAGTAACACATTGTCTGCTAAATAACTTACGGATACTATGTAATTGCTTGAAAAAACAATTAGTATTTATTTAGCAGACAGACAAATCTAAGTGCAGTATTTAATTTGACAGTTATTTTATGTGTGTTCTACATAGCTGCTTATATATCTTTTGTAGAGCTCCATATGCAATGACCGTAATTACACACATATCTTTTCTATAAACACAGGTATATGAGCCATACAAAAAATTCTTATTTTGTGTCTTCAATGAGAGCTTTGCCTGTGTAGACTAAAAACAAAGCTCTATAACTTGGCTCTGCGTAATTTCTACCACATTCCACTGTTCTTTAGGAAAGTGCAAGAATTAGAAACACCAGCCTGATTAACATCTGATACCAGCCTGATACTTTTGGTCTGAATAACAAAATTCACATTCTTGCATTAGAAATGTGCATGCAACTTTATGCACAAATCACATGTATAACTTGTGGTACAAATTGAGAAGTTTTATATAAAACAAACAAAATATAAACATCTCTTAAAACATTTGTTCACTCAGCTTCCCACCTGTAAAAATTGCACGAAAGAAGCTATAGAGCCACACTCACATTTTGGTAATGTCTGTTGTATACATGGGAATGATTTTACATCAGGCTGTGTTACACCCATTAGAAAACCTACAGATTGAGCCACAACAAAATGTGTCAGCTAGAACTAAATAAATCTCCTTCTGTTGCTGAGCACAGGCTATCAAGTTATCTGGGTCAATTGATTTTGTGTTGCTTAAACAATGCTTAGAGAAAAAATTCTGCTTGCATGTAAGCTTGGTATAAGATCCCCTTATAAACAAGTTCCCAGTTCAAAGCCCTCCCACAGTGATATCAAAATTGTTATCAGATGGCCTGTGAACAATATGTTAAGTTATTGCTACGTACTTTCCACAATGCATGTGTCCACATCACCCACAAAACGCCACACACCACTTTCTTCCATAGCTAGCTTTAGTCAGACTCCTTATTGATGGTCTCAGCAGAAAGAACAAAACCTCAAAAGCCCCCTCATGTTGGAGATGGCTCCTTATGTCAGGATTGTCCTAATATGTAGCGCAAATATTGTTCCCTTGATGGATTATCATGATCTGGATAAACAAATTATTTCATTGGTTATTATTACACCTGCCTGACCTGGCATTCATTTACAAACAGTTCTGGATACATCCACAGGGAAGTCTTCATTTGCCTGAGTAGTATCACTTCCAAGGATAGCGCTTCTGAGATACCACCAAGTTCAGAGGTGTAATTGCACTAGATATGATTTTTTTCCTCCTTGCCATTCATAGAAAACTCTTTTTACCAGCCTTTTTGCATGTGGATTCACTCTCTTCTTGCAACTGTCTTTTGTCATTCTAACACACCCTACATCCCACAGGCAGTCTTTATAGACAGAAACCTACTACAGGATTCCTTAGCCTGCTATTTTAACAAAACACTAGTGAAGGAGAACACGTGGATTGAAAATAGTTTTCATACTCATGTTTCTCATAAAAAGACAAGAGCTCAAGTGAAAAATGGGTATGTATTAACACCAGCTACTTGCAGAGTCCTCTCCCATCATCTTTCATATACTACAATTGCTTAAGGAGACTGATTATTGGTCATTTAATCAGCTGACATACTCTCAGGTTCACCACTTGATAAAGTAATGTACTGAATGATTAGGAGCTCATTCCTAGACAGGCCAAATGGACATTACTGGAGTAGTATCCATGTTACAGAACTGTAGCAGAAAGAAAGATATATAAGAAAGAAAAAAGAAACCCATAATTCTTAGATGATTTCTTCCATAATTACTCAAGATCATGGAAAACAATGGTGTTGCAGCAAAAATCTGTTCTCTCTCTGATCTGTGTGTGAGCATTTCACTTTTATAGCCAGCTGAAATTTCAGGACACTTTTGTTCACTGATTCGTGACAGTAATGTAGATTTCCTCAGTGGTTCTCTCAAGGAAAAAAAAAATCATTTCTGAAAAGAGTCTTCCTTATCTCTGTTATGCACCCGGCTAACTACTATTTTGAGCATTCTGTCCCACATGGCATTTGCTGGCGTGGCACACAATGTATTTCCACAAACATGATTACATTTTTCCAGGACAATAGGACAGATCCAATTTTGGTCTGTAGAGAAACATAATTTGACATCTTGTTCTTTTCTAAACTCAAATTATGTTCAAATAAAGGCAGTAGTCAATTTTTGTTCAAGATAAATACTGTCTTCTTTAGTAGTGAGAAAACACAAAGACACTTTTGTGGCATTTGTAAAGATTTTTTTCATACAATCCAGAGTCAGTTTCATGTTCAGTTTTACTGAACATTAAATACCCAGGTTCTGTGTACAAAAAAGCTGATAGGTGTCTGTAATTTGGAATGATACCCATTGTGAAAAAGGCATTCACTGCTGAAAAAGATCAGACCCTACATTTTGAAAGAAAAATCTAGGAACACCCATCCGAAATGTGTTGTGCAAGTTACATTTATGTATCCCTGTTCTCCCAAACCCATTTTAGGGTGATACCATGTTCTAGTGTCCTTCATGGCTGTGCCAACATGCAGATATCCATCAGCATCATTTGGAGTTGATACTCACCTGAGTTTAGGGAACTGAAAACATGCTGCAGTTTCACTTGCAAGTAAAACCATGACAAAGTTCTAATTAAGCTTGATAAAATTCTAGGGAGATTGTGCAGCTTCTTTGGGCTAGAGGCTTCCCTCTGAGACTGATTTCACAGGGAGCAGGGTTGGGGGGGGGGGGTTGTAATTAGAGATTCCTTGCAGCAAAGAAGAAGAAAAAAACTACTCTATGTTTTTCTTAATCGAGTCTTGCAGTACATAGAAAGCAGTTTTGTTTGTCCACTGATGTGCCTTTCTGCCACAGTCAGTTTCTATTCAGGAGAATTCATCATGTGAAGTGCCACATGTACCATACAAAGAACAAGAGCCAAAACAGCAGCAAAAAACAAAGTAAGAAATGTTAAGATGAACAATACTTCCCATATGATCTTCAGAAACAGCAAAAAGACATAAGGAAGATGGGGGTGGGGGGACCTCAGTTTGTATTTTATAAAATTGGTGATACTTAAGTAAAATTTGTGACATTGTAATATGGTTCTGTTTCCAGGTTATTAACTGGCAGGTATGGTTTGATTTGTTGTTGGGTTTTTTTTCTTTGTTCTTCTCAAAAAGTGGAAAATTCTGATTAGGTAGAACACAAGCACTCCAATCAGAAGGCTGAAGCAATGGGCTTTCTATCATGGACATCAGCAGTTCAGATACCCTGAAACAAACTTTCCTTCTTCCTTGATAGACGAAGAAACAAAGGTAGCATCCTTCAGTAGTGTCTTACTCCTGATCCGGCAGTACAGTGCCTGCTTTCAGTAGTGCCATAAATCTCCACTCGTGTTCTCTTTTCCTGTGCCTTGCAGCTCATTTCCTTCTAGCATAATGTAGCCTTTTCTGTTGAGAAAGTCTTTTCTGCTTTGGCAGGCTCACAGCAAACAGAAATGGTTTGGTAGAGGTTTAGCTTTTTTGTGTTTGGAGCTTTTTGTGTGCCAAACTTTTCCTTTCAAGCCCCCCTTTCTTGTTGGAGTTGGTGGGGGGAGCGTTTTCAACTAGCTGCCACACTTTTTTGTCATCTTGATTGCAGCATGATAAAATGAGAAGGCATTTGTCAGAACTGAAGTGCTCCAAATATAAAACATCCTAACAGTGTTTTTTCTGCTGGTTCTGAAAAAAAAAAAAAAAAAAAAAAACAGACGTCTTCCAAAGAATTATTTAGCAGCTGCTCCACAATGAAGAATGGGGAGCCAGCAATGCAGCATGGAGTGAACATCTCAACATCCTATTTCCTTTTTAGATGCCTGTATTCCTCTCTGTATAGCAAGAAAGGGTAGAGAATACACAAGCCCTGCTCTCTTGCAGAGTAAAGCTGTATGTAATAGTAAATACATTTCTTCGCGTATCAGCCTCAACAGAATCTCTTTATTCATTATTGGCTTACTTTCCTGAAGTGTTCTTCTGGCACTGGCCTCTGCAAGTCAGGATAGAAAAGCAAGATTAGATGAGTGATGTCTACAAAATTGTTCCCATTTCAGAAACTTGTAGGTTCCATTTTTCTGATTTCAGGGTAATGGATGGCCCAGTCAAGTGTTAGTGTGAGCAGATTAAATTCCTGCTCCTGAACGTGGTCCATCATCTCTTTGGGTCAGGAGAGACAAATTCCACAGGATCCCAAAGTAAGGAAGGTGGAGAGGAATATACTGGGAATGTTTAAGCCTGAGGAAGTTCCATATCATTCAGTAACGGAATAAGCCCCTGGGCTGAATTGGTCCAATTCATGTAACACTAGAATAGTACCAAACTTATGGAAAAATAAATAATAATAAACAATCTTTAGATATGGAAAAGTTTTAGGGTTTTTTTTTTTGATTCTTAAATACCATTGTAATCACATGTCAGACATGGGGCTTCATAATGAATGGTATAAAACATAGCATTATAAATCAGTAAGACTTCAGAAGGGTTACTTATGACTCCAAGAAATAGGTCACTGATTGGATGAGTGGCAGTTTTTCTGCTTTGAAGAACAATAGCCCTTTCATCACTTACATGGAGCCACATAATCTAGATCAGACCAAACATCTTAATATAATAAACCACAAAAATTATGTTTAAATAATATGAGGACCTTATTTAGACTCACAAAAGCCAGGAAAATCAAATTAAGGGAGAAATCTCATTCTCTGATTGAATACACTGGGTCAGAGAACTAAAATCAATAATATCATATGATCTGTGACAACGCATGTCACAAGGCTGCCCATCACAAAACCTCTAATTCACCTGTGATGCTAGACAAGCTGCTGACAATGCTGCATTAACTGTGGGTCAGGTAATCACACAGGGATGAGCGGTAAGGCTAGAAAAAGCTGCCTTTCTTTTCTAGCTCTCTTTAGTCAGTATCAAGATGTATTCAGACAACAGAGAACAGAACACGAGCTCTAATGCTGAAACATTTTCTTTGTAAGTTGAGCAGTTTTTCAAAAAAGTCATTGCACTTGGATACATACCTGTGTGCATGATATAATAAGCTACTGGTTTGACAGGAAAAAGCATCATTAGTTGGCTAGTCTCTCGTGGTTCCTAAGTGTCTTCCCTCTTTTTGCTGTTATATTGCACAATCATCATGAGACAGTGAGACAATTATTAGTATATGTGATGGTCTTTCAATAGTCCCATATTTTGCTGTGAGATCACTCACTCCTGCTATGGCCCCACAAGGAAGGTTTGTGAATCCAGAAGAATATTCTTGCCTCCCCTCCAACCCATGCCTTGGTACGGCTCAATATGTGCTTCTCCATAAGCTTGGAGATAATGACTGTCAAGGAATATGAAGACTTGGGGCTTTAAGCTGTATGCTTTTATATCATAAAAATTAATCCTTGTGTAAAGCCCAAGGGATCCATTTTTCCTAGGGAGTAGCAAGGAATGGACCAAGAAGAATGAAAACAAGGGGTTGAGTTCGCTTTTTGAATTATTTTCAGAATTCCTTAACAGCTCTCCTGAGAGCTTAATGGACAGGGGGTTGTTTGCTTGTTTTTAACGGAGGGTCATCTCAAACTATATTTCATTTCCCTTTCCTCCCAAGTTGTTTTTTCTCTGCCCAGATTTTGTCCTGTTTTGATAACAGACTTACTTCCTGCATAGTCAGAGGTTCAAGCCTTGTTTTATTCATTATTTAAAACTACGTAGACAGTCCATGAAAGGGAGACCAAACCATTTCAGAAAAGGTGTTCTAGGACTCCATAAACACTAAAGAACAAAATGAATTAATAATTTTGGAAATAAATAGTGCTATTGATAGCTGATAATCCTCCTAAATGTGAAGAGTGTGGGGGAGGAGTTTTTTGCTTTGGTTTTGTTTTTGGAAACACTAGTGCTGAACTTGGACTCTGGTAAATGCTTCTAAGTTTCATTGTTTCCGATATTCAGTCTGAAAGCTTAAAAAGCTATACATTTTAAAGACATAAATAATCAGCTCTTTTTATAAGTGTCATGAAAATAGTAATAGCATTATGTAGTACAAGAGAGCAGAAAGTATCCAAGCTTGTTAAGCTTCCAAACACTGTACTTAGACTCAAGTCTATTAGAATAGCTGAATCAGTATTTTTAAGAATAAGGGAAAGGAGTAATTGATTCTGGGTGGTGTCCTCACATGCCCAGCCTTCCACTTGGAAGGGATTTCTATTTTTATGATAGAATTAAAATATTTGGAATAAAAAAAAAAAAAAGCTGACAAACTGCTTTTTTGTACTACTGCTAGTAGATCTTGCTGTAATAAAGCAATTTCTTATGCTAAACTCTGCCAGAGACCAGTAGGACACAACATCTACGTGTTTGTTCATTGTGGATACGGCTAGTTACTTAGCAACGCATTAGGGTTTAAGCAGACTATTACAAAAGGTACCAAAATCCTGTACGTATTATAAGAATGTACAGAAGGAATGCCTCCCCTTTAGCGCGCCCAGGCTCCCGATGGAAGATTAAAGACCCTTTTTGTAATGGGTGCCGAGTTCCTCAAATCTTACTGAAGTCAAGGAGAGCTGAAGACTTCACTGCTTCATGGGATCAGGCCCTAAATTAAATTAAAGCAGCTATGTATGAAGCACATTAATCCTTTATTACCCAAATAAATGAATGCAGAGTGGCAGTCATATTTCAGTGAAATTGTGTGAATAGACTGCACTGTATTTTGGTTGCACAGCCTACTGGAGAGCTAGAGGGAACAAGTATAATCTGTTCTTATTATTTAAAGTTAGAGGGGGCCAGTCTCACACAGTCCTTTTACCACAAATCTAATAACAATAATGCTTGCCATTGATAAAACGATTCCAGGGGACACGAGCTGTTGAGCCAGCCAGGCTGCCCTTTGCAGCAGCAGCCACCGTTCTCTGTACTCCAGAGACAAGGATGCCGATGCACGAAGGCTGAGACACAAAGGTGGCACTTCAGGCCACCAACTCACAGGTCCTATCTGAAGGCAGGGGTCTGCGAAAACATCATGTTTTGAAATCCATATGTTTCCCTTTGTGGCCTCACAGCCTTCTGATATAAGAACATCTCTGTTAAAAGGTTTAGCTGCTCAAAAGCACCAGAACTAAATAACCCCCAAACCAATGACAAAAAGTCTGTAAAGTGACATTTATAATGAACCTGCTTCAAGTGGCAGAGGGTTATTGTTGCAGATGACTAGTAGAGAAGGAAACAAGGCAAATCAAACATCTCCAGTCTGTGGCAAAAATGGAACAGAAAACATCTTGCAACGAGGGTCCTATACATTGCTATAGGAGGGGTGTTCAGGTCTGTTAATCTGATTTTTGCAGTACTAGCTAATTGAGTTCCATGTTTCTGTGTGCTTGTAAACAAGTTTTTCCATCAGAGGGAAGGAATGAAACATTTTGATGAAATTTTGAGAACAAAACCCCTTCAGCTGTTTTGGAGATGTGAATTGGCAAATATTTTTTAAAAGTTATAACTACCTATTTGATATGAAAAAGACAGCTTGAGCAAAGGTGACCTATACAGCTAGTCAACTGCTTAGGCCAACCTAATGTATAGAGACATCAATGAGCAACATGAAGTCTAAGTCTGAAGATACTTAGTTTCAAAAGTAGTCAAAGTATTTGACAGTGTAGGATTCATATGCACAAAAAATTTATGTAGTAATGTTGCTAACTTCTGAGATCATATTACAAAATGCCTGGCATTTTTCTTAAATTCACAGCTCTTAGATTTTAAGAAACCCAAGAAAATCTCATGTTTGTTTGGAGAATCAAGAAGTGTTGTAAATTTCTAGTTCTTGCTAATAAAATTATCTAAATGTACTTTTAAAAATAAGAGATTTAAAAATAAAGTCAAACGTTAGCATCTGATTTCTGAATACCTGAGGATAGCAACATAGCAGTGTTAGTAATGCCTGCACAAGTGTGTGCTAAGGTGATGACTATTTGTAAGTCTCATCTAAACTCAGGTTGAGCTAGTTACTAAAGTGCACTTAAAATTAGGTACAAGCTTCAAGTCAAATATCATTGCACAATAGTTGTGCACACTCCAGGAAGCATACTTAAATACTATTTTTTTGCTTTTAAATTCCATCTAAGTTCATTGACATTAATTAAGCATATCTTTGTATTCTTTGCTGAAAGAGAGACAAAGCCACTTAAAGATGTAATGATACTGTGCTTAAAAAATTAACTACACCAGGATTTGCTAACAGAAGTTTACATTCTTCTCCTTTGTTTGCATCTGGTTGTAAACTGGAGAGGCTGAATGATTTCCAATCAAGGATCTGTGAAACCTGCAAGTGCAGCAAACTTTGCTGTAGCAAAGAGCTCGTGTCATGTATACACCTGCATCCAAAATGAGGTTCTTGTAAGATCCTGGGCAATGGCAGTAGAGCTTAAAGGAGATTCTTACTCATCCTCTCATCCCAGTAATGTAAGTTGAGATACAACACACAACAGTCAGTCTGTTTGGATGGTTTTATTATTGCTGCTATTTTTAGATTCCTTTGTTTTAATTATTTATTGCCTGGAATTTTGATTTAGCAAGGCACTTTCAACATTTAACTCTTTTCTGTTCAAGACAATATTGAAAACTAGACTTTACTTTAAAGTTAAGTTTAACATGTTTAAATTCCCATGATATACCTTCAGAGATTAAGGATCAAGTAATGTCTAGATTAGAGATGCTCTTAGTGGATCCCAGGTTATTATGTTGTAGCAAGTTTTTAGATGTTATGTAAGCACTGTCCAAAATTCACTAACTGGCCTCTAAGTCTGGAGCACGCTTTTGCAGGGTTTATCTTTGTGGGGTCTGAGCAGAAGGCATAAAACCTGCTACTTTGGGGGGGGGGGGGGGGGAAATCAGTTTTATCTCATTCAAAGCTGAGCAAGTCGATTCAAGTTGCATCTTTTCTCCAGACTTGTTTGTTCTTGTAATGTCCTGCCATGAATCATCACACTTACCTTGGTTGCAGAGCCCTGGGATAAATAAGGCTCATGCATGTGTTCTAGTAGGGCATTTTGCATGCCAGTGCTAAAGGTTAAAAAGGCCCAAATGTATATACAAAGATGAAATTTTTAATCCAGAGTGTTTCTTTTGCTAAATATTGCATTAAAGGAGGAACATTTCTCCTTGCAAAAAGCTCCAGAATGCCACCCTGCCAGGTAAGCAGGGAGGTACTTTAGCAGGACTGGGGAGCAAAATGGGGACCAGAACAGCTTCCAGGCTGGTTTCTTCTGCTAGAGCCTAGATTTGCTTAACTGTTCCTTCTGTGCATTTGCATCAGTGTACTCTGCAACTCTTGAAGTTGCATACTGCCATTTCATTGCATCTTTCTAATTAGGCAAAGGGTGGTACTTCCATGAGGGCTAAACTTTCAGGAACAGACAGGATGAAACTTTCGTGCTGTGCAGCAGTTGCTGATAAATTTCCCAGACTCTTCAATTAATCTGTTTACCATGCTCATTCACAATGAGCAAGAACACAGATAGAAGAAAAAAAAAAAAAAAAAAACACACAGCATTTTCCATGACAAATTATGCTCCAAAGATGGTACAAGTATCCCTGCCATTGGACTGTGTAGTACTGAAGAATTTGGGCTGGCAAAAAGTTGTATTTGTCATAGTGTCCTTGTCTGACCCATAGTATTCCCCATCACAGCCAAAGTCTTTGGCTAAGTTATTAAAACTAGGTTGGTGAATTTTAGAGCAGCATTTTACAATTGCTTTTGTACTCGATACCAGTGCAGGTGAGGCAGGCACTGTGAGAGCTCCCTGGAGGCAGGGCTGTCACTTGCAGGATTCCCCAGCTGAAAGGACAAGCCCAGTATCAGTTTTATGGGCTGGTGTCTGCCCCTTAAGCCACTCCAGGAGGACCTCACTCTGCTATCAGTTGCTTTCCTTAAAATCAGGGTTTATCTGGTAGTAATCACTCAGACAGTGTCCTAGACAACCCCCACCTCCTCCAGCATGCTTGCAGGGAGAGCATTAGGAATTGTGAACTTCTATGTTGGAGAGACCTAATGACACATTTCTGCTATTTATGTTGAGGATGTTGAGGTCTAGAGCATGACAAAAGAACAGGTGTAGGACAGATAACAAGGGCTAATACAGCCTAAGGCTGCACTGTTTCATACAGCACACAGATAAGAGAGCACAGCACTGCACACTGCAACCAAGGGATTTTTAGGAACACTAGAGAGGGGTTCCTATATATCCCATCTGGAGCAGTGACATGTAGGCTTGGCATTCAGTTTCTCCCTGGAAATTATTGGAAGGGAGGAAGCCTTCCCTACCGCCATGGAAACACTTTCCTTTGAGGGTGACACTAGCTCCTTTATGCAGTCAACTCACACAGTCACCAGGGAAGCTCAAGCCCCAGTGCCCTCAGCCCCCCCAAACCGTGTCAGTGGTGATGCCACAGGACCCACCAGAGAGGGCTGCCAGACTGCCCTGCAGAGTCACCCTCATCTTCACCTGGCAGCACTGCCCTACCACGATTCCTGCTCAAGGTGCCTGCTCCCAGGGAAGCAAGCGGAAAAGGAAGGTGCAAGACGAACCCCAGCAAAGCTAGCTGGTAGCAAGCCCCCTACAGACACGCAGCCCTGCTGCTGTATATGCCACTTTCAGTCTGACAGTGTGCTGGGGGTGGCTCATTGTTACTCCATTGAGAAAATACCAAGGAAAACTCCTCTTAGTCCGTAGGAGGAAGCTTACCCCAGTCTCTGTCTTATCTGTGATATTCACTGCAGTACATACAAAAGGGCATGGGAAGCTGAGGTTTGCTCTCCATGGTAATGAAATGCAGCCTGCATAACCTAACACTGGCAAGAGCAGAGGGAGAACAAGTCAAAAGTTAAGGAAGTAGAGCAATCAGACCAAGTACAAGAGTCAGAACAGAGGAACAGGAAATAAAGCCATGGACTGTATGCCTGAAAAGAGCAGCTTTTTGCGGCTGGTGAAAGGATTAGGAGAATAAAAAGAGTTCCTAATTTAGAACAAAAAAATTGTATCATACAGACTTAAACTTCTCCTTTGACATAAACACATTGCAGTAGTGTTACTCAAAACTGAGTAAAACCATGCATTAGCAGTACATCCATCTTCTTTATTATTTCACATGCTCCTAAGAGGCACCGTCTCCACCTCACCATCCATCTACGTTAGTGCAGGTCTGTTGTCTACAAAAAAAGTCATCTAAACATTTGGTCTCTGTGCAGAGAAGCCAGGAGGTATTAATGCAGATGGGCATCAGCACTGACTGATGGGGACAAAGGCATGTCTCCATCCAGGCGCTAAACTCAGCCCTGCATGCAGAATATGCAGATTTGTATATTGATGTATCATATGTATGTGTGTGTGCCCACATACATACTCATGAGAAATATCAAATGATCCTTGCAAACCAGAGAATGTAATCAAAAATAGTTTTCAATGGTGTTTTTGATTAAGAGATCATTTGTCTGTAAGTACTATATTAATAACATCCAGCATCACATCTTTTGCCATGAGGTCACCAGTACCGATGTGTCCTTCCTACAGTGAAGTCAGTATCTGTCATTCTAGCCTCCTTTTAATGTTACTCATTGCAGATTATTTGGTTAAGATCATGTTACCAAAACAGAAATTCAGGACAAACTTCCTCAAGGAAGTTTTTATTTAGCCTTCTATTATACAAGAAAAGTTATTGACAAATTAGTGATAATTTTACAGAGAGAAGATAAAAGAGCATCCCCTTTCAGAGAGCTGGACATTTTAACCAGCCACATTCTCTTTTTAAGTTACTGGGTACCTTGGCAGAGGTTGAACTATTAATGCTCTGAGCAGTGGTCAGCCTTGTATGATAAGAAGCAGCCTTCACATAAACAGCAAAATCCTAGGATCCCATACATGCACCTACTGCTTTTCTAAGGCTGCTTTCCACTGCTAGTGGAAAATCGCTCCAGATTAATAGTCTTTACTAAACAGTTATTCAGACTGCAGTGTGTAAAAGCACAGCTCCTGATACAGCTTTAGCCAGAGCCCAACATGCAGTTTGCTACTTCTAAGAAGCTTTCAGATGGCCCCAAGCGTACTAAAGGTAACCAGATGCTCCACTCTTTCGCACGTGCGTTGCATGGAGGCCTGGGGAAGGGATTCAGAGGTGCTCAGTGGCACCCAGGAAGCCTCCCTGCCACACAGAGCCCTGTTTTCAGGAGAACTCAACCCTGAGCACATTGTTTTAAAGACTGAGGTTAGAAGTTTTCACAAGTTTGCTTTGATGGCTCTTCTCTAGGGTGTGAGCTTTGTATCTAATTGCAACACAGTTGTCTAATACACATCAAAATCACCACAACACAGTCTTCACATGCAAGTAGCATCCATTTGCTATTTCTGCTCATCAGTCATCTCTTTGAAATAAATCAGTCTGACTTTTTTTTAAAATATCAAAGATAACAAGAAAATAGAGGTTCTTCCCTCTCAAGGGAAAGATACATACAACAGTCTTGCAAACAGGCTGGTTCTAATAACACCTGGGAAAGCAATAAACCAAAAATATGACAGCCACTAACATGATAATATTCATTAAAATCCAAGTTAGGAATGATATTCTAGCCACACTGCAACTCCCTGAATTATCTAAATAATTCCATGCATTAAAATGCTTTTAATTCCCCGATTTTTCCCCTATCGATGTCACAGCTTGATTTTTACCTTTTTACCTCCATTTGTAAGCTCCTTCAAGAGTTAGGTAACAGCACGGACATGTACCTTCATCTGTACAGAAATAGAGGTTATGCATTTGCAAGCCTGAAGAGGGCAGTTTTGGCTGGGAGACGGGTACGCAGCGCTGGGAGAGGGCAGCTGGTGGTCCCTCTGCTCCTGACCCTCACTGGAGCTGTGCAGAGCAATGTCCCAGGTCCAGGGGCACAGCTCTGGGGGTGCCAGGGCCCCGAGCTGCTGCCAGGACTGCAGGCACCCTTGTTTTCAGGAGAAAAGAGGGAACAGGGGGAAAATTAGGGCTCCAGAGCACCCACATGCAGACCTGCTTCAGCAGCCAGGGCCAGACAACATCCTCAGCTTCCCAGCTGGCAGCAAGACCCTGCTGCGGGCACCCCAGCTCCACGTTGGCTGTAGCTGCCACTCCTCCCCAACACCCTCGAGCCCTTCTCTGGAGGGCTGACCTGTATTAGAAAGCACCAGATGACTATTTTGAGGATAGCAAGGGGCTATCCTTGCTAGTGTAATACCCGTCACACTGGCTATCGGGCTACCATCTAACAAAAAGGCAGTCTCCAGCCCAGTTTATCGTTTGAGTGATTTAGACCCCAAATTTGTCTCACAAGGTCTCTATTCCTCTGCTTGCAGCCCGTAACGTACCCTGGGCGCTCCCAGCCCCATCCTCCTTCATGTTCCCCATGTTCCCCCAAAAGCCTCGGGAAGAGTCCAGGCCTCGACAGACTTTTGCTCTTTCCTGAAGTTTCTCATTTTCAGACTCGGCACACAAGCCAGTCATCTCTCCCGCCCTGCCACAGTGCAGGCGGGTATAGGAGTTACTGTTAAAGGACTGGGCAGTAGGCTGCGATGAGAGACAGAAATGATCCTCTTAAATAGGCTTTATTCTTAGCTAGATTAATATACAACAATGTTCTTAGGGTTTTTACATTCATTAAAGGATTTTTTTTTCTTAAGTGAAACAGTCTTCCAGGAAAACTGAGCCTGACTTATGAGAGATTGTAGTTGTTGCTTTGACGAAGGGAAAATGTAATACTATAATCACCAAGCATCCTCAAATATAAGAATTAAAGTATATTGATAAGTCTTCATAGCATCTTGTGCAATACCAAAGTCTAACCATAGTACTAAAGCAGACTAGCACACTGTACATAAGACTTCATCAAGTATTATTACTAAAGTTATGGCTGAAATACTTACTTGCCTTTCAGAACTCAGTTTTTTTTTTTTTTATTTTAACCACACCTTCATTCATAGAAAAACCTGGTTCTTGAAATTCTCATTGACTAGACCTGTATTTTTGTGCTCAAAAGGCAAGTATCTTCTTTATAAATCTGTGATATGTCAAAGAAAGCACTTTTGTCTGTATTTTAAGTAGCCTAATTTTAAAAAACTTTAGGATTGGGTGTAGCATAATCAGATTATAAATTCTTAACCTAGTAAAATCCACTTGGAATGCTGGAATTACAGTTTATAATGACTGGTCATGTTCTTACTTGCTAAGAATTTTAACATAAATATTTGAACTGAAGTCAGATTTTAAGATCATTTAATTTTGTTAAATACCAATCCCAGTAGATGTTAAATTATCATTGTTATTTTTATAGCCATTTTTCAGTTTTTTCCCTCTACAAGCATATTAGCAGAGGAGCCATAATTTATCTTCCACTGGTGCAGTGGTCATATTTTTACTCGCATAAGAAATTAAATGGCTATTATTTTAATGCCAAGCTCCACAGATTCTTTTATCCTTCATCCGTTCTTAATTAGAGTTTTCTGAATGCTATTTAAAAGCGAAGAAGTTCAAGGCCATTACATGAAATATCTAAAACACTGCCACATAACCCCTAGTCAAGCCTCAATGTAAGCTTAAAAAAAAAAAAAAAAAAGCACTTAGAGTGTTCACTAAGCCTATTCTTAATTCAGCAGAGTCCCTGTATTCCAGTAAGTTTATAAGCCCGAAAGCTTTGTTGACTAAGAACTTGTAACCTACCCTTTGTATTTTAATGGAGGGGGGGCTTGCAGTCTCTCATACTAAAGGCTACACCGGGGCACGGGCTGGAGGCCACCCTGCGAATGCCTGCCCTGTTAAGCACCCAGCAGAGCTTTGGCTCATTCAGCGGTCCCGCTCCCGGAAGCGCTGTGCAGGGCTTGGGAAAGCACGGCCCATGCAAGCAGCCCAGGCGAGGACCCGGCGTTAGCTGTGCTGACACATGCTACCCATGCCTGTGTCCTTATTTAACCCTTATTAGCCTTTATTTACAGGAGTTAAGGCAGGCAGTGCGACTGCCCGTGCTGTGACAGCACTTCCAATTAGCACCAAAACTACAAGCTATGCACATTACTTCTTGGCTGGCTTTGCAGGTGTGTCATGTCCCAAGTCTACAAGCAGATACTGATAATCAAAACTGGTCACTAGTTTTCCTCCATTATGAGTGCTTAACTCCTGAAAGCCAATTAAGAACTGGCATAATTAGCTGGACTGGAGGCAGCTTAGTTTAGCAGCTTTCTGCTAAGTAAATGAAGAAATACCTGCCTTGAGTTGCATCATTGTCACTGTTGGCATAACTTACTTCACATTTAATTTGGATTTAAACAATTTGTAAAGCATGATTCCTTTCAACTAGGACTTTTAAGCAGAAATCCAAAATCTTTACAGCATTCCATATTCAAGTAAAATATATTTATTGCTTCACAGGAATAATGCAAAAGGTTCAGCACTTGTTTATAAGAGAGCTGTTTTAAGCAATGTCCTAGGCTGTCTTTCTGCTGGACTGAGCAATGTCTACCTAGATGCAGGAGCCCTGAGAAAATGGGCAAGCTTTTGATTATTCCTCCGTTTATAGCTATCAGTGAAAACCATCTCCATAGACTGTTAAGGATACAGCATACCACTATATCAAAAAAATGAACCCAAATTGACGAAGTGGGTTGGTCTCAAACATTTTATAAAAATCTCATTTTTTTAGGACTCCATAAAAGAATAACTAGCAATGACATTCTACAAGACTGCGTTTCCATTCCCCACATCAGCACTGAGAAAGGATATTAGACACGCCTTTTGTAGTGGAACCAAGACATACACTTGTACCATCTGTTACAACAGCAGGAATGTAACACGCAATAGACAGTTGGGGAATATAATTCTTAATGGTGTTGACTACGTTTGAGGAGAAAATGCCACTTCTGAAATTCCTATTTGGATTGAATAAGTGTGGGACACACCTTAGCAATGAAGCGAAGGAAGCACCACACCTGGGTAACGCAGCTTTTCACCATGGCAGAGCTACCCGCCAGATAATGCCATCATACGTCCCAAATTCGCCACTTCAGAACCTACAGCGCGCCCCAGACACTGCGTTACCTATGTCTAGCTCAGAATATATCCTCCTGCTGATCATAAACGGGACTGGGTGAAAGAACGAGCCTGGCACGATTTGTGCTCGTGAACACGCCATATACAGTTTTCAAAGAACACTGCCTGCCGCAATCCTTCACAGAACAACTAGTCCCACAGTGATTTATGTGACAGCAGCAAGAAAAGAGTGCAGAATTTCTTATCTGTTAATATTTCACTTTTTAGGGGAAAGGATTGCTTATACAAATTTCTGGTCCATATTACAGACCCATTTATAATTTCAGATGTATAATGTGTATCTTTAATGAAAAGCACAAACAGTAAAAAGGAATGAGTGATATTTTCTTTGCTAACCATACAGGAAATTGCTTGGCTTTATCAGAAATATGGTCTCTAAGTACAATCAGTGAGCCCATTTCTAAAGAATTTCTAAATACTTTCAACAGGCTGCAAGATTCATTATTTTTTTTACAGTCTACATGGATTGTGTGCTACAGATAATAAAAGATGCCCTAAGGACTTTGCATTCTAAGTGAATGCATAAAGTATTACCAGATCCCTTTATTTTATCATAAGCACCATGATATTTTTGCGTTTTCCTTCAAAATGCAGTTCATGTGCTTTAATGAGAATTCAGCTTTTGTTTAAAAAAATGAATTTCAACCCCCATAGTTGCTTTTAAAAACATCAAAACCTGGCCTCAAATGCACTCTCTAATGGTTCAAAAGCCAGAGGCAAATTAAAAACACTATATTTTTCAATAAAAAATACCACATGCCCTAATTTTCAAGTCTGGATCATGATTCTTGAATGGTTCAGGCCTGCAAGAGGTGTTTGCCTAAGAGCAAGAGTTAACACTACACATGCGAGAGTGCTTGTTGAGGAAACCCAACCAAGAGGAGGTCTCAATGTCAGAACTGCAAGCAAAGGGCCCAAGTGGAACAGAGGGCTGTTTGAATACAGGACTGAAAGTTTGGAAGGACAGGGTTTTCAGCACTTGGTTCAGCAAGAAAATCTGGTGTAGGATCCACTTCCGCTGCCCCACTGGAGACAGAACTTGACTGGTATCAGAGCCTGAACCAGTTGCAAAGCTAGAAGCTAGTTTTAGTTTTCTTCCGCGTGGTATTGCGGCAGTAACATAAAACATAGTCCAGAAATCAGCCCATGATGAACACGGAAAGAATGCCCTCCTGCACATAGGCAAATACCACCAAAGTCACAGGACACCAAAAGCATTAACATGCCGGTTTAAAATCTGGCCTGGGCAACGCCCTTAGCGCACTAGTGATATCCACTCGGTAACAATTCATTTCACCTTTCGCAAGAAACCCGTTATTATCCAGTATCAATTAGTCCCCAAGGCAGGAGCTGCAGAGTGCGGGGCTCCTGCTGCACTACAATAGCTCTTTGTTCTGACAAAGCCCCCTGGGGCTCTGTGGCACCAGCACGTGTAATTGTTCACGGTCGCTCTCGTCATTCGGTTTATGAATGTGTTTACAGAGGACACAACCTGAGCACCAATATCGAGAAAAATCCCCTACAGTGGATAACAGCACTGCATACAAAGTGTAGCTGGTAAAAGATTTGTTATATATTTAAAAACAGACCTGACACAAATTCCTATATTATATTTTTCATCTGTATCCTATGATCTGATATGCTCTTCACTGCCAGTTGCAGCAATATGCACTCTCCCATAGGCGGCACATCATTTTATCATCTCTTATAACATCTAGGTGTTTGTTGCTTTTTTTCTTTCATGATAATTCTTGAAGTTGTATCATTCCATGAGAATCTCAGCTTTTGTTTAAAGAGAAAAGTATGTTACCAACCTTCATGGTCTTCTGCAAAGTCTTCAAGATATGAACAATGACAGCTTAAAAAAAAATTACAACACAGAAGGCAAGTAAGATAGCCTGTAATATACCATTTTGAAGATCTTATGATTTTTAATCCCGTATCATGACTTTTTTGACAGTACTGAGAGTGGTTTCAATATCCCAGAAAAATGGGAAAGGAGAAGGGGAGGGGGGGGAAGAAAGAAAAAAAAAAAAAAAAAAAGCAGCTATGTCTTTTCACCCCTCCAGTCTACTAACATGTCTTGGAAGCACTGTGGTGTGAGTGAAAGCACCCCAGGGGCTGAGCGAAATTGTGCAACGAGAAATTCTGGAGCAGATCACCCAAGGTCTCACTGACTTTGGCAGTACTACAGGGGTCATCTTTTCATATAAATGAGCAGCTCTTGAGCAATTTTATGGGCCAATTTCTCTAAGTTATTAAGAACAAAAAGGCTTTTCTTTAACAGCAAGCAGACATAGCTGTGAGGTCTACCTTTCTCCTCTCCCCCATCAGAGGGCATTGTCATTGTGAGTAAACACAAAGTCACAGAATTTGTCAAGTTCAGGGCTCACAAATATCTCGTTTACAAACTCTTGACTGAGTAGAGCAGAAAGAGAATTTCATTCCAAAGGTCAGCATTTCTTACAGGGTCTCTTTTCAAGGCTTTTGGATGCCACAGAATATAGTGTTGTTTCAAAAACTGTTTCTGTCCTATAGAAAACTGATAGTTGTTTAAGGTTAAGAATTTGAGAGGGCTGAGCAAGTGATTGTCTTTGTTCCTGCTTTAACAACAAAAAAAAAACCCACACACAAACACACTCACAAATTACCATGTTCTTTTTCTCAATTAAAAAAAAAAATCTGTTCATGCTGTTTACTCCTTACTTGAAATTGTAATCATTTTTTGGTACACCATCCTCAGTTATGCTTGAGGGGTTGATAATGTCACTAAAGAACAAAGAATAGGACCTTATGAAGCTTCAATAAATAAGCAATTTTGTTTTCCCCTCCTTATATGGAAATGGTCCAAATGGTCCAAAGAGGCTTTGGAATTACCCCCAAATTGTTCTGCCCTGCCCCAGGAAGACAAGAGGGAGAGCAGACAAGCAGTCAGGCTCTAAGCACTGATCTGGAGCCCGGCTGACCCATGTTCACGTCTATCTTCCACTGCAAGAATTATGTTCGAGTCAAGGTAAAAATCCTAAGAAAGCCAAGGCAATTATCACATGAGGGAACAGGTCCAATAATGGACTTGGCTTGCTGATTTATATAAGAATTATGAGCTCTCTCAGCCTCAGTAAGGTTTTTAACTAGAGAGAGGCAAGAACACGTTTTTATTTGGTAGCCAAGACCAAGCCTCTGTGCTCTTCTCTACCTTAAGCAGATAGTGCCAGTCACAGGGACAGTGGAAGACTAGATGCCACGGACATTAAGGAAGGCACCCAGGTATGGTGTTGAGTATCCAGGATAGATGCCAGATATGTCAAACATTATTTTATACCTCTCCGAAAGAGGAGTATATGTTATACATACATATTAGGTTACACATACATATGCGTGCATCTTACACACTTGCATACAAACTATAAAGGCAACCAAAAAAAAAAAAATCTTTAGTCCATGGCAATTTTCCTGTTGTTTTGAATGACAGCAGAAGCACGCACACTGCGCATGTTGAAGGTGTCCCTTATATGCAATCTCATCACTGCATAATATCAGGAAAAGCTAAGAATAGTTCCTTTGCCATGGCTGCTACAGTAACGCATGTACTACCCTGAACAGAACAGCTTAACAAAAATACCACATTGTAATAGTCTTCTGATAATGCCCACTTTGACATTGTTTGTCCATTCTGCATAGGTTACGCCTGCTACTTCCTGCAGCGTTGCTCAGAGACTGCAGAAAGTCCTTTGGTTGTTGCATCTTTCCCTTAGATTTCACCTCCTAGCTGTTCATGCCCATTTGGTCATCTTCTTCACCCATGATAACATATCTGTGGGTAAAGCCTTCCTTTCAGGTGTGCCATATAAACCCAGCATCTCTCCGGAGGTGCAGTCCCAGCTCTGCTGCAGCGTGACAGCAGAGCCAGGCCAGCCCCCAGGATCAGGCTCATGCCCGGCATGTGGAGATGAACTTGAGTTCACTGTCAAGCTCCTCCTCCCTCGGCACAATCACTAGCCCATTTTCATGCTGCTCAACCTTCATCTGTCCTCTGCTTTCATAGGTGGTATAACACATTGAGTACCCAAAGCATGCTTGGGGTGCATGGTGCCACAGTAAAGTATATACCCACCTATCTTGCCCGAGTAGTTGTGCTGCGTAAATACATCAATCCCTGCTTAGTCTTGATCTGAAGGTGGCAAAAATGCTGCCCACATAAGAAGTTTGTATGCCATCCCTTTTAGTTTAGGTCCTGTTTACTGTGGTTACTTAGCAGTGATTTGTTGGAATGGGTCATACAACTTTCTCTGGTAACTCCCAGCTCACATCTGCCAGGCGGGGTCAGGGCTGTATTGTTACAAACAGGAATTTATATGCATTGTTCTAGAGAGCCTGTTCAGTATCATCTTTATAAAACATGGCCGTGGCCTGAAGATACACAGTTCAAGTGGTAGTTTCTTTTAGGTTCAAATAAGCAGTTCCATAGCAAGAAATTCTAGTCAAGGCCATGAAAGAATAGAGATAGTGACCATTTACAAGAAATTCATTTTTTCCCCATGTATTCACATCTGGCAAGAAAAATAAATTTAGTGAATATCGAGAGTACCATCACTAATAAAGCTGAAACAAATTTTTTACCACATAGTGAGCACAGGAATGAGAATCTCCCTGAGCCAATTTCTTTCTTACTAGAGTTGTTCTCCAGATTCCCTCCAGTGCCTGCTAAGCAGGGTTTGCTTTAAAATACCTATTTATAGGTAAAGCATTTGCCTTACTACTTGATCTTCTGATCTAAGAACTTACACTAAAAAATGCGACACCGCTAAGATTCTGCTGCTCATCAGGAAGTTTTTGACATCTAATTTTCTTTGACTATCTCAGTCTCTCTACCATATCTATTTTTAAATATGTCCTACACTGAGTGAAGTGAAGGTACTTCCCAGGCACGTTGCCACATTCATGGCATGCTTCCATAAGAACATTTTGTTGTCAGAATGGGCGTAGGACTTCCACTCCTGCTGGTACGGCTTTTGCACATGTTGCAAGAGCAAAATAAGAGGAAATTCATAATGAGTTTGGAGGAGAATTTTGCATTGTAACAGTCTCGCTCACAAAGGACATGAGATTTTTAAATATGATGGATTGTTTAATTTAAGCAAGGAATTCTATGAGCGTTTGTATGGAAGGAATACCCAGAAAACAGCCTGTTCCCTCTCTTGTCCTGTCCCTTCGACCAGTTACTTAAAGATAATGCTTTCTGGGTGTAACTAAAAAGTCATGGACTAGCCATTTCCAGTTGAATAGGGTCTTGCACATGAAGAGGACTGGTTTGGCAGTCGTGTCATAACAGGAGGTTGTTATTCTAAGATACGCTGCACCACATGCCCACACACGTGCCTCCCCGCCGCTCTTTGGGGTTGCGAGAAGAGCGACACTCACACCCCTGCGCTCAGTGCTTTCTGCCATCAAGTGCCCGGGCACTCTGCATCCCTAGAGAAGGGCATCACTAACCTGAAGCATGGAGAGATTCAGGGCCTCGAAGTCCAATGCAAGTGTCTAAAAACTGTACCAATCCGTTGAGTTTGCCTCTTGCTCCCTGGCTCCTGCACCAAGGGCTGACCATGCTGCTCTGCAACCACTGCTGCTTCTCTCTCCATTGCCCCCCTCTTCCAGTCCATCCACCGGCCCGTGCGTTACACCAAAATAGCTGAGCAGGAAAAGGCAGGCAGGCTGCAAGGCAGCTCGCACCTCCCTCGCCCAGCACAGGTCTCTGAAAAGACATCACTGCCTTTCACACTGCACTCTGCACATTTGCTTCTTTTTAAAAGAAAAAAAAAAAAAATTCTCCTCCTCTGTTTTGCTTCCAGATCAGTTTGAAGGATATAATGCTGTGTTTGGATTTTCTACATGTACTGACATAATGAAATGGTGACAGATAAGTGAGGGAGTGGAAGCTCTTACAGAGAGCTTGCTGAACGAAGGATATTTTCATCTTCTGTTTGCTACCAAAAATAGCAGCGAACCTGAGCTAAGGTAAAAACACCGAGCACGAAGAGAAGGCACATGAAGAGTCAGGGGGCTCATTTATAGGTTATTTTGTATTTGAATGATGTTTGTTTGATACTAAGGTTGCCAAAACAGGAATACCATCCCATTCCAAGGAGGAAATTAGAACCTAAAGATATGTCCTAAATTCAATATACTTCCCAAAAATACCATCAGCTCCTTCCAAAATTGCATCATTTTCAGGTACATTGATCTGTGAAAAATAGAAATAGGTATCTGTGCTGGCTGGTGTTGGATAATTTTTTTCCACATATCCTTTATAACTTAAGGCTTTCCTTCATATGTATGAATAGCATTGTTACAACTGCAGTACATGGTATTACTAGAGTGTTTGTCAAGACAGTTTTTAAGTTCCTTAAACAGTTATTTCCTTTTCAGCTTAACTTGAACGGGGCACAACTGGCTTTCCAGAAAAGCTCGATCATTTTTAATATGCTGCAACTTTTCAGTCACCAGTAGAAACTATGAATGAAGTTTAGAAACATAAATTTTATAGACTATTGTATATGCTTTAGCAATACACTAACTTCTCATCTATCTCTCTGGAAGATTTTACCACTCTTTTCCAGTTGTGCAGCTTCCCAGCAAGGAAGGCCCAGAACAAATCTATTAACACTGTGAGTAATATTGTGCGACTCATTTGGGTCGAAACACAACCATCCAGAACAAGTTGCAATGATTAATGCTGTAGCAGTGATTAGGACTGCCTGTGCTATTTCAGCCAAAGACAGACTGTATGTATTGAATTTTACCGTTTTTCTAGTATGACCTAGGCACTGAGGGCGGCCTGCTGTGGAAGCCGGCCCCAGCCCCCGCAGCCAATACAGCCCCTTGCTGCCCACACACCCGATGCCTCACCGAGGCAGCTCACCAGGAGCAGCCCACCAGCCTTTTGTTTAAGAGACACAGGAAAAAATATATATATATTGCCTGTCAGGCAAGGAAAAAGATTAAATCAGCATGGAAAAGAAAGCCATTTCCTTGCAGACATCACAGGAGGAGCAGAATTACCTAATGCTGGAAAAACCACCAATTCCAAAACTTCCACTGAAACTCAGACCCAGAGAAACCAGGCTGGGAAGGACAACTGAGCCCAACTGCCTGCTCAGCATGAGATCAGACGTGCCTGCAGCCACCCCGTCAGACAGTTGTCCAGCCTTAACCAGAGCATCTCGAGGCTCCCCAGCCATCCCACAGGAGCCTCTGCCACGGCTCACCAGGTCTCACCACCACAGAAATTTCCCCAAGCTCTACCCTCCACCTCCTGTGTCAGTTTAAGCCAGTTATTTCTGGCTTAATCTTATCTCTGCAGCATGGACATAAAAACACCCCCCCACACAGTTTATTCCCTTCTTCCTTGCAAATATTTTCTGTATATTTGGAGACTCTTCTTCCCTTGTTCGCCCCCCACCTAGACTAGACAACCCTAGTCCCTCACTCTGTCCTACATGAGGTTTTCTGGTCTCTGGACTAGAGTGAGCGCATCGTGGCCGGCCTTGCCGGCTCCCCACTGCCACTGCTCTGTCTGCAAAGACCTTTGCTCCCTAGGAAGAGAGAGCCTGCCTTGCCTTCGGCCTTTCTGCCTGCTTGCAGTAGGATCGCCACCATTACCAGGCTGTGCACATAACCATACCTCCTTCTCTAGTGCAATCCTCACTCTTTGGAGGGGGAAAGAAAGGAAAATTGAGGCAGGAAGAGCTGGGGTTTTTGCATTTCCCCTGCAAATTTCCCTGCTTCTAATCATGTTGTCCTATTTGTTCCTGTTTCTTCTTACGGGATCCACGGTGCTGAGAAGGGGCTCCCTGAGCCTGCACGCGGCTCTTGCTCAGAGGGGTTGCTTGCAGGGCTGTCCCCCTCCTGGCTGGCCCTCTTCCCCTGGAAAGAGCCTTTTGTAAGTTAATTAGGTATCTGCTGTCCTGGGCTGAAGAGTCAGCCAGAAGCTTAAAGTTAACCAGATTTCTCTATAGTATCATCTCTTTTGGGCAATCCAGTCTGTTGTTACAACAGGATGTGTTTTGGAAGGTCATGACATCATCAAAAATTCAAGTGATGAAATTCTGTTTTCAATAATCTGTGTTCTTATTGTCTGCATGTTTATTTACCCCTCAAAACAGCAGCATGTTAAGTTCTTTTTCTTGAGGAAGCAAGAACATGAATTTTAGAAGACTACTTTTAGTTTTACAACCCAGTGAAAATTGTGCTAGGGTATAAAGCAAAAGGAGACCCTTATATAGCATTCTTGCCTACCTCTACTCTGTTTCTCTGCACACACAGCTCCCTTCTGAATACAAACATGCTCCTGCCTTGGATTTTGCCACTTTTTAAATGAGACAGTGTGAGATTACCTTCTCCTAACAATTACCTTCTCCTAACTGTACTGCACCTGCGGGGAACGGTGCCACATGCAATGCGAGGGCCCAATTCATCACCAGCACAGAGGCACCCCACAGCTTGTGCTCCACAGAGGGTGTCATCTGCTGGGAGAGCATTTAAGAGCAGATTCAATATTGTTACAGGAAAAGACCAGCCAATTATAGAAGTTGCTTGCTGAGTCCTTTAACAATACGCTAGAAAGACAGATATATATATATATATATTTTTTTTTACATGGCTTTCAGGCACCATATACGATTTAACAATCTCGCTTTAAGCGCATTATCAAGATTCTGCTGATATTTAGTGTGTTTCTTAAAGTTACAGCTGTGAATCTCTGCTTTCATCTAGAAAGAAAATGGTTATAGCCTTTTTCTGTCTGTTGAAGGATTCTTAAAAAGGTGAACATAGGCTTCCTAAAAGCTTAATAGTTAAAATGAAAAGTTTAAAAAGAGTGGGGTTTTTTGGTTTTTTTGGTTTTTTTAAGTGTCATGATTTTTTAAATTTATTTCACAACTCATAGGGGTGTCTGCCACAATTTCTTTAATCTGTATCAATATTTCCTTCCTGCTGAGCTTGGACAACATTACTTTAAACCACTACACATCCAATTAAACTGCCTGGGGGAGCACTTTGTTTGACTTCGTTCAACTGCGATATCAAAAAGACTGCTTTTATACCCAACATAGGGCTAGTAAGGAGCAGTGCCCTTTCACACGCTAAGAGGTCAGCAAACAGAAGAGGCACAACATGCCTCCAGCCATCTCATCCCAGGAACGTGTCTTTATTGCATCATTTAGTCAGGTGCTTTGGTTTGCCACTGCAATGCAACACCACCCCTCATGTCCCCAGGGAACAGGTCGCATGTGGCCGCAGCCCCCGGAGCACAGGCTGCTTTGCTGCGCCAGCAGCCAGGCCCCAGCCGGGACGGGCTCCAGCCAGGACGGGCTCAGGCACGGCCTCCGCAGCTGCTCAGCCCTCCCTGCCTTCCTGCAATGCAGCCGCCTGCTTATCACTTGCAGCGAGGGGTCTATCTTCCACCTTCATTTCAAACCACAGATAGAGCATCTGCTTCAACATACGTGCTGCAAACACATAGCTACATCCGAGCACAGCTACATCAGAGCAGCTCAGTGATCTGCGCTTTCTGAAGCTGCTTTAAGAAACAGGAGGGCAGAGTTAGAGCCATAAATGTAGCAGAGTTTGCTTATGGAAGAGGCTATACATCACAGGTGGAAAAGCATTTCTTAACCAGAGGGGAAGATGAGAACTTAGATTTGATGAGACACAAGGGGGAAGGCTGCAGAAAAGTCAGTCTTGATGAGGATACTTGCCAGCTGCCAGCACCCAATGGTTTTTGCAACCACATTGATAAAAAGTGCAGTTCAACATAGACTGGAAGTTAGCCAGCTTGGTTAATACTGACTCACACAGGAAGAAAGCCCTCAGCAGGGTCCCACAACAAGGGTCTTCATGTCTTTTGGGGACTGACTGGAGGAGTACTACATAGGTATTGCTCAAAAACCCCAAGTCTGACAAAGATTTCTCCCTCCCAAATCTGACCAGCCACGAGGCTCAGAGACCAGTTTCTGCTGACCAGGAAGGCAGACCAGGCCTGGCTTCACAGGAGAGAGGAACATTTGCATTAACCAGCTTCCCCCCCCACCATGCCCAGCATGGCCTCAGCTCACATATGTATCTAGCAAAATTACTAGGACAAAGCCCACCTTGTCTGATATTTTAGTTAGACCACACTATCCATTTGCGATCTGTGGACAATGACTAAACAGTACATATTACAAATATAATTTTAATGGATTTTTAATATTTTGGACTTCAAGGGGACTTTCCTCAAGCACAAGCTTGAATCTGCCCTCATGGCAACTTTTTTTCCCCCCACCCCACAAGCACAATCTTAAATCTGCCCTTGTGGCTAGAGCTCCTCTTGGCCACAGATAACATATATACAGATAACACTATATTCTTTTGGACTCCCCTCCTCCCTGAAGATGGGCCTTATCTTGTTCAGATTCCTCTTAGGAAGAAATTAAATAATCTTCATTATAAACACAACATTTCTAACTCCCTTGGATACAATATGTGGTCCTATCAGGTGACATTAGGTAGTTCTGCAGCTGTTTGAATTCATGCCACAGAACCACTTCTTATAAACACAGATGTTATAAACACAGACGTTCAACAGCTTCTTCAAGTGCTGCAGCAGATCTGAGTACACACTTGTGTTACTTGATTTCTGATAAACTGAAACATTTTCCCTAGGGCTTAATCAGATAAAGTACAACCACACAAAACCTCAAAGAGCTTAAAAAAATGAATAAATAAAAAAAATATGCATTTCTTGCTTTCTTTCACCTCACTGCAAAACTTTTTTTTTATTCCAGGTAACATTATTGGTTCTGGAATCTTTATTTCACCAAAAGGAGTTTTGGAGCACACCGGCTCGGTGGGACTTGCGCTCATTATTTGGGTGCTCGGAGGAGGGATCGCTGCTCTTGGATCGTTATGTTATGCTGAACTAGGAGTAACTATCCCTAAATCAGGAGGGGATTATTCCTATGTCACAGAGATTTTCGGTGGGTTAGCTGGGTAAGTGCCATATCTCTTAACAGTCATTTGAAAACATGTTTATATTAAATATTTAGTGAGAAAAAGACATCTAATTCAGAAATGAAAGGGAGCATTTGTCAATAAAGTGCTTTCATAAAGTCATCATTTCTACTTGCACTAAAAATACCCAATTGCCCCTATGTAAGGCTCCTGATTCTGCCTT
This sequence comes from Apteryx mantelli, assembly GCF_036417845.1. Taxonomy (NCBI): domain Eukaryota; kingdom Metazoa; phylum Chordata; class Aves; order Apterygiformes; family Apterygidae; genus Apteryx; species Apteryx mantelli. The sequence continues at coordinate 12,450,281 of NC_089987.1, forward strand.
TTCAATGAGAGCAGCAGATTTTCACTCACTGCTCCGACTCAATAAAATCAATGATAGGAAAGAATAATGCTAGAAATGATGCTGTGCCAGGGTAATGTTCTTGCATGTGTGCCACGAATTATTAGTACCTGGTATTTGAGGAGCTTCACACATCAGGGAGGTGAGACTAGGGCTACTTGCCATAAACCAAAGCCCTCTTTTAACTATCAGTACAAAAGGCAGCAAATATTTCTCTGGCGTTACATTGCTTGATCTTCCTACATGAGAGTACAGAAAATCATTCAAGAGCCAAATCTGCCTACAGAAGTGTCCCGGGTTTACAGTGCTGGCCTGCAGCACTGGTTCATTTACCACAATGTATAAAATAACATTGTGGCATAAATACAAAGAGGGGGGACCCTTACTCAGGAAACAATTTCTCTTTGAAAATACTGCTACCAGTAGTGTGGCAAAGGGAGAAGGGACAAGTGAGAAGAGGTCTCCATTTTATATTTTACTGCATGTTTTATTGTACATTTGACAAGAAAAAAAATTAATCCGCTGACCTCTATTCATAACTCAGTAGAGAAGCACCTAGACGTTTTAGCCAACTTAGTCATTTGCAAGTAAACAGGCTGTGCAATGTGTTGGTCTTATTTGTGGGGGGAAAAAAGCACAATAAGTGAAAACCAGAAGCAGGACGCAGGGGGAGGATATTCATTCTCATCTGATAAAACAGACTGGTAACAACTCAGCCAGGCGCTGCGCTAGCGAAACGGTGGCAGGAGCAATGCAAGCAGGCTCTGGTGCACCTTTCCCATGGGCCGTCCCCCTCTTCTTGTGCTTGCCGTGTTTCGTCAGGGCTACCCCAACACCTTTCCTCTGAGTCCAGGCAGCATCAGAAAGTACACCACATGATGAGGTACCTTTCTGGCGCTTATCAGATTTAGGCTGTTACATTATATTCATTTTCATAAAAGTTCATGTTTCTTCAGACAAAGGAATCGCTCTTCTAAACTCTGTCCTGCTTTGCATAAAATAATTACACTGTCATCACAGCACAGACTAAGGGAATAAAAACATTGACTCCATTAACTTAACTGAAACTTCGGCTTGTCTTTCCCGAGACTTTGCTTGAGCTCGTTTTCCCGTCAGGGAGCAGGCTGCAGAGACACGCGTGCACCAGAAAGCGCAGCTTCTGCTCAGCGTAATAATGCAAAAACAGCTTTGCATCCAGTACAACTTCAACTTTTTTTGGCAAAGCCAAGGCAACGCTGTTTTTACGCAAAGCGCGCACGGCCACAGCATCACCCCTTGACCTCCCAAGCCCCAGCACTGCTGCACAGAAGCCGGCTGCCATGGCAGGGCCCTTGCTCCCCAGACACCCCTGCTGTCGCAAGGGGTCAGCAGCTTGCCTGCCCGCCGTTTTCCTCCAGACAGGGTCTCTGAGCAAGGCCCGGAAAAGAGGAAAGAGCACAAACTTCTGCAGACAAACAGAAGTGCTGCCCCACAAGTATGACTGTGAAGGAGACCAGAAAGTCAGTTTTCACCATCACAGTTTCACAAAAACAAATGAATTTTGCTTTCTAGGATAGAAGGAAAGACAAGTAAAAATCAAGTAAAATTAATCCTGGATTTAGTTGTTCCTCAGCTCACTCTGCCATATTCAGAGAATTTGCATTGCACCAGAGTGTCAAGCTATACACTTACTATGAAAAATGTACTTCTGCTTGTTGATCACTGCACATCATTCATCTGGGAACAGAACAACTGTCATCTCCCTAAGCAGAGGGCTCTGTCTTCCCTGACTGTAGGTTGGGTTGGGGGTTTTTTTGTTTTGTTTTTTTAACAAGACTTGCACTGCACAAGCAGCATCAGAAAAGTATGACCTTGCCATCTGAAGAAGAAAAATGCTCTAATTCTTTACTTCCAAAAATGACTTTATCTTTACTCCCAAGAGAATAAAACAATGTTGTAAGTAGGACAAAGGGTTGCCTTAGACAAGCAGCTTTCAGGTATGTTTTGGGATAACTGTTAATTTAAAAGGAATTCAGAAAGCTCTCTTTGGGCGAGGAAGGATCAATGACTTTTTTCTGAGAGATGGTTTCAATAAAGTAAGGCTGGGATTACACCCTGCTGCTCTTTGCTAAACGACCACCTAAAGCCTGCAGCTTTTGGGAACGTTTACAAGTATTTTCAGTTTTCTACTTCAAACGTGCACATTCCTCCATCAGTACCTTTATACCCAGGTCTTTGAGCTGAAAGCAGCAGCTTAGGAAGCCTCCCCTAATAAAAAGAAACACTCCATCCTCCAAAAGCTCAATTTTCTCTTCTGATTTATCCTCACTACAGGAAAGACTATCAAATTTAGCATGCCAAATGATTTTCTGAAAAGTTTTCCCAATGGCAAGTCGGGGTGGTTTGCCCTATTAACAGGGATGGTTTTTATTACAGGAGCAGGTGATGCACCTACCCAGACCCAGACCTTTCCTCTTTCACTTACCTCAACAGTCGAGCCCCTGCCCCATCCCCTCCACCCCTGCCACAAATCCTCCCTAGTTATGACATTTTCCTGTGTCAGGTATAAGAAACATTGATGCACTGGTTGATCGTAACAACCATTACAGTACTACAGGTCCCAGTTACTGACTGTGTAGATACTTGATTGCTTAAATTAAAAAAAGAAAAAAAAACACACAACCAACACACACACAACCAAAAGTTGCAACACCACTCAGGGTAATGTAAGAACATGAACTGAAAAAGCAGGATAGAACCATTTCCTGACCCAACACACTTCAAGTTTTGGCTGCAGAACAACAGCTGCGTCTCGAATCTGATTACAATAACAATTAAGGTAAAACTAACTGAAGTTTTAACAAATGTGCCAAAATCAGCAACTGCCACAGCAGCTAAACATCACCAGAACCATAGTAAAAGTTATTTATGATAGCAGCTGGGTTGGGAAGCAAAAAAGCAGTTGGATTTTATATTTCAAGGGGACTGTCCACCCAAATTTCCTGAAACACTTTTCATACAACAACAACAAAAAAATCTTAAATTCGAACAGATCATGGAAGCACTCCAGCCATTCCATAACGCTGAGGCAGAGACAGAAAGGTTAAATAACCAAAGACACAGTCAGCTTTGCAGCTCAGCTCTAGGAAATGAAGCTTGGGATGCAAGTCAGCTGCAAAAAATCTCTGATTTCATCTTCCAGCTCTCCTACGCCTCATCAACAGACCACACACAGCAGCCCCAGCCACGGAGATGCACTCTTCTCTCCTTTCCCCCTCCTTCTCCATTAAAACATTTTCAAATGTCGATAAAACCTCCTGGGGCAGGAGGCAAAGATTTTCAGACACCAGGAAGAGGGAGGCGTGCAGCCTTCACCAGCTCTCTGTGGAGAGGGGACCCTTGCCTTTGCCACTCATAGTGCTCTTTAAAAGCTTCCCGCCGGCGTGGGACGCCCAGAGGGAGTGAGACGCAGCCTCCTCCAGCTGCAATCACAGCCGTGGTCTCATCTCAAAGCAGACTCGGGACACAGGTATCAGCACAACTGACTGTATAGTTAATTCTGGATTTGGAAATCATTCTCAAAGAAAGGTTTCCTTAGAAATAGCAAAATGTCAGATGCATCTCTGAGCACAAGTTGCTGAAGAAATTAGCAGGGTGAGAGAGGCAGGCAGAGATTTTGGGGCTTGCCAAACGCTGCGAGAGGCAGCAGCGCCCAGCAGCTGTCCCAGGGCTGAGGCTGGCCGCTGGCCAGAGGAGAGGGCAGTTTGCTCAGCCACGAAGGAGGCAGCAGGCAGCACCGGAGAGGAGATCACAGCTAAGTCCTAGGAATGGTTTCCAGGACAAACGGGAGCTGGAGACACAGCCAGGGCGTGCAGGTGCGGATGTCCCTCCACGCTGGCCTTCCTTCAGCCCCACACAGACCACAGAGGCCATAAGAAGTCAGCAAGTGCTCAGAAACGGGAGGGCGAGGCAGAGCTAGAGATGCTCCAGCCACTTACGCTTCTGTCGGATGAGTGACATTTAAGCTCCTGACAAATGCTCTGGTTAAAACAAAACACACACACTGTTTATCCATAATTGCAGAAATTCCTACTTCAAAATAAAAAGAACTTCAAGGAAGGAGTCAAACGCCCATTCATGGCAGCAATGCCAGCTGGAACATCCCACCTGGGTTTTCAGACACTTGGGTTGCCTTTTGTTTCTAAAGGAAAAAAAGGCCACACAAACCCACAAGAACATTGCTCGGACTTACAGGTCTATTTACAGTCTTCACCCAACTTTTTGCTGTTGTTGGGCAACTCCTTTTCAGGGAGCACAGTTGGAAGAGACAGAGGAAATTCAGCATGTTCATCCAGAATATCAGAACCTTTGGGGTTAAATTGAGCATTACCAAAAGGCAAACTGAGTTAGAGCAGCCAAGAAAAATGCACAACTAAGTAATAACATGTCTGGTAACACCGTAGCTATGAAAAGAACATGAAAAGCAGTGGAGGAGTCTATGGTTGAGAGAAATGATAATCTAGACCTTTTCCCAAAACTAAATGAAGTACCCCTCGCTTTTCAATAAAGATGCAAATGCCAAACATGGACACAGAAGTGGGATTTGCGAGAAGAACAAGGCACTGGCACTTGTGTGACAACCCAGGCCAGGGACCAACAACCCCACTGGGAACCCTTAACAGGGCACCCAAAATCATCACTGAAAGCAGCAGAGATGGTGAAAGTAAGCATGATTATCGTGCAGAACTGACATAGTGCCTACCTCAAATACGGGACACTGGCTAGGGAAGGAAACCCCGACAGCTCCCAGCCCTTAGATAGCAGGCAGGCCAGGAGCAAATTCAGAGGGACAGATCTTGTATCCAGCAGCAGACTTCTCGCTTTTATTTTCATTTAGAAATCATCTGTGTTTTAAATAGCATTTGTATACAAGCAGACTAACTGTAGGGAATTTATCATGTCCTGTGCTGCTGGAGCAGAGTAATTGCATGCAGTGTATTTGCATACATATGGATTTTCATGTTTCTACAGGTCATAAAAAGAACATTACCCAAAATAGTAAATAATAGGCTTAATATGTGTCTTTGCAGAAGAGAATGAATAAGTTTAGCTTCATGAAAAACTCACTAGTGCATTTCTGATAAATACAACTTTCTTCTGAACGCTCAGTAATAACATTGCAACTAATGTAGCTGTTTTTTTCCCAGCAATGATTGATGACTGGACATATCATGTTCTTAACATGAATCATAAGTATTGAAGTCAGCAGAGAGCTCAAACCCAAAGCTTTGATAAATGTCACCCCAGACTGCAAGTAACACGAGTCAAGTGCACTTGTATATTCCCATTTTTTCATGCTGCGAAGTCTGAAGTTTTCAAAAACAATAATTCTTTCAGCAATGTGGGATAATGTTAATAATAATGTAATTTCTTTGAAGTAGTTCAGCTTTTTCTGCCGTAAGATGAACTGTAGTACAGTTTCTATTTCAAACTGTTTGCTTTTGTTAATGATGCCCAAGCACAGCACACACTGACTTTCTATTTTTACAAGCCACTTTGATTCCATGTTAGCTTATATATAATGCAAGATGCTCTTTGGAGCACAGGCACAACCCAAATATAGGTTAGAGAACTGTTTGTACCAAATCCACTAGACTGACTCTTTTCAAGATCCAAATCACACTATGCTGCTCGTTTCTTTCCCCAGCTGAGGAATTAGCTCACAGAGGTATTTGCATAAATCCAGCTTCGATCTGGGATGACCCACATTTCCGGTGAAAGTCACACCTGCCTAAAAGCAGCAAGTCCCACAACAGATTGTCACTTATTCCAGAGTGTTTCTAAAATGGGGGGGGGGGGGTAATTAGAGACATTATCTAAAGAACATTCAAATTGATGGGAATATAACCATTAACTTCAATGGACTTTGGATCAGACTCAACACTGAAAAATGCTGCAGAGACCTTCAGCGAGCAGACATTTACACTCATTACACATGCCACGGTTTGCTCCAAAAAAATACCCACAGAGGTCGTCTTACTGGCCCTTTTGCCATTACAAGCTCCAAACAAACTCCAGCACACTCGGACTTCCTGAGCATAAACAAGCATCACGGGGATCCTCTTCACCCGAGCACAGAGGGGAACGGTTGTGTCTCCTTTTTCTCTACTCTCAGCTGTCTCGAGCCTTTTTCTAAAGGCCCGATTGCCTCGTGGCCAGCAACAAAAGATTTAACTTCTCAGATTCTTCTAGTGCTGCAAGGTACTGAGCAATACTGAAAGCTTATCAGACAGGGTTCAGCTCCCAACACCCTCAGTTACCCCGGTCAGCCCTCAGGAGACCAGTTCCCTCACTTTCTACTTAAATAGCTGGCCAGTAACTAAGCGCGCAGCATGACTGACACTTGTCTGCTTCACACCCAGCTGTGGCTTTCCAGCAATGGTTGGACGCCCTCTGCAAGACATCCTCGTGTCGGGGACTGGCAAGGAAACAAAGCGCACCTGGAGCCATTGGGTTTGCCACGTGATTTATCAAGTTATGGATACCACTGATAGCACAGACATACGAAACCCAACTATGTCCATAAGAAGTTTCAGTTCTGTGTCACTTCAGTCAATTCTGGCTGATTTGAAACAGTTATTCTCTGCTAGGTAAACCATACTCTAAGTCTTTCTGCAAAACATATGATAAAAGGTGGGATTTTAAAAGCAAAGACCTCCTAGAAGGCTCAGGGCATTTGGCTCATCACAGGATTAACTCCTGCCTGCCAACCGCAGTAGACTCCACACAAGAGTAAATATCCCTGGCCGGAGGGGCTGTCGGCTCAGGGTCCGGCCTCCACAGCAGCTGGCAGCATGTGCCTAGGGCAAAGCACCCGAGCAAGGCACCCATGTGGCAGCATTTCCCTGCCACCAGCAGCAGTGATGCCAGTGACCAACACCAGTATCTTCTCCTCGAAGCTAGGCTTCAGCTGAAACTTACTGTAAGAAAAAAGCCTAAATCTTAGGCAAGCTCTCCTTTTTGTTTCAATGTGACCTCTTGTTTGAGCTTCCTGCTTGGTAACGTAACTGTGTTATCCTCTGCTAAAGTTCTGCATTTACTTTAATTGGTATTATCAATCCTGCATGGATTCCAATTCAGCACAAAACAAATTGACTATCAGAAGTCTACTGAATTATTCACATTTCCATTAAACTGTGTTTTACCAGATACTAACTTTAATGCACCTTGTATTACAACATAGAAGCAAATGCCAACTTTGCCTGAAATATTCTTTTCAGAATCATTCTCCTGACTGTTTTTATCTGACTGCATTTCTCTGATCTGTATAAACTCTGTCAGAAGCAGATAAAACTCACAGAAAAGGACTAGCGGGGTCTGCACGCACCATCTCCACCTCACACATGGGTGCAGGTCTGCCACAATTGCCCCCAGCTGGCCTGCAATCAAATAGAGCACACAGCTGGGGCTGTTTGAGGGCACCAAGGTCTGAACTTAAAGTCACAAAACACCACCAAAATCTTAACTCTATCAAAAAAGAATTATTTCAGTCTTTTAGTCACATTAGTCTTCAGCAACTGAACCCTGCGGGGCCCTGTGTTTTGTACTCAACTCCTCCAGCCCCCTGACTCCTGCCCTGGGGTCTTCAGAGCTACCAAAAGTGGTGACTGGCAGTAAACAGCACAGCAGCAGTCAGTCACCTGGGGAAACTTTGCTAAACCATAAATAAAAACATTAGAAGCCAAAGAAAGGCATCACTCAAAAAAGTAAAAAGAAGGAGAAAACATTGCATTTAAGGAAAAAAAAAAAGTGCCATTTGGGAAGGTAACCAACTCTTGCATCATGTCAAACAATTCTCCAAATTAACTCTATAGTAGTTAAGTAATTAATAAGCAAAAGCAAACATCAAATTTCCCCATACTTCTCAGAAACAACATAGGCAAGCAAAGCAACAAGGCTGAAGAACACTCACCAGCCAGGAAGAGGAGCACACCACCACAGCCACATCACCCCAGGCCAAGCTAACTCCAAAGGAGCACACTCGCCCCTTGGCCAAATTTAAGGGGCCAGCCCCCAAAAGGCACGCTGGCCACGAGCAGCCTTCGGGAGGGCAACCTGGGATGGGGAAGGCTGAGCATAACCTGCACATTACGTTATTTTATTTGGCAGTGTCGATTTCTGATCCTCATTAGTGCTGTGCATCATGCACACTACATGTGTGCGGACCTATGAATGAAGGGGGGTGCATACATGTATATATATGTATATACATATACACATATCTCTGTGTACGTGTGTAAGGCAAGAAGCATTTCACTTTCTTGCAACAGCTGCTTCCCACCACAGAAATGATAATATTTTAGAAGGAAACCAGAGTATTTTAAAACACTAAGTCCATTGCTACTCTTAGGAGAGAGGTGTTTTCGCCTTTTCACCAAGTGAGGACCCAAGAAAACTCACACTTTGTGTCTGCAAGAACACCTCACCTGTGACACCAGTTCTGAGCCGCAGCTGGAGTCAGGAGCACGGCTGGGCTGTGTCCAGTGCCCACAGTGCAGCGTCAGAGCTGTGGTGGGCGAGAGGTGGCCCCATGCCCAGCGGCAGGCGCTGCCCTCCATCGCTCAAATCTTCCTGCGATTGCCCCCTTGCACAGCACCGTAACCGCAGGGCCTGCTGGGCGCTGCGGGAGCACGTCCATCCTGTGGCAGCAGCTACCCTACGGAGACACTTGCAATTTGACATGCAAAACTAAATCAAAATGTTCCCAATGGTAATCATCCCCGCTGTTCAATGTATTGCTAAACTGTGCTTGGCTTAAAAATGTTTAATTTAAAATCCAAGCTGCACTGGGAATAGAAGAAAAAGGATGAGGAGAGGCACAAGAAAGTGATGGCTTAGGGGTGACCTGGACAACAGCTCTGGCCTGGGACCGTGTGAGCGGGCACGGCTGCAGCACAGCTGGGTGGCACCTGCGGCACATCCGTTTGGCACCTGCAGCACTGCTCTCTGGTGCTTTCTCCTGTGTTTCCAGGTTTTTGCTGCTCTGGAGCGCGGTGCTGATCATGTACCCCACCAGCCTGGCTGTCATTGCGTTGACATTTTCAAACTACGTCCTGCAGCCTGTGTTCCCAAACTGCATCCCGCCCTATAATGCCTCCAGGATCCTCTCCATGGTGTGTTTATGTGAGTATTTACTTCTTGAGCATGCAAAGTTTGGTTTGTTTTCACCTGGGATCAGCCAAGCAGCGAGCTAGGACCAATTCCTGCGTGGGACGGACAGATGGTCACAGCTGTGATGCCGGCAGGAAGCTCCCGGTGCCAATTTCCCCTGGCGGGTTCCCATGCAAAGGACAAGCCAGGGATGGACCGCAGCCCCTCATGAGCACATGGGGACACTCAGCCCCTTCCCCTCTCCCTGCGTGCTCGGCCCCACACACGGGCTTGTGGCATCAGGGCCTCGCGCAGCCTGCCGCCTGGCGTGGGTCACTGCCCAGCGTTTCAGCTATTCCTGGGCTTTGCTACATTCGCAAATGGGAGCGTGTAGGAAGTGCAAAACGCCACCAGTTCTGAATTAATTACTTGGGGAGCTAGCAAGAGCGAATCAGAGCTAAAAGGAATTAAGACTTTCACCGTTTCCCCGGAGAAGCCAGAAATCCCTCCATGCAACTGGCACTTTGAACATTAATCAGGCACATTTGATAGAGCTGGGGGGAAGGCCTGAATGGCAGAGCACAGAAATGGGAAAAGCTGGTGACTGTAAGGATGCCTCTCTGCAGCTGGAAATTTCTTAGGAAAAAGGAATTTTCCCTCTCACATTTGGTCATGGCCAGCCTAGAGCTCCCTGTAGAAATGTATGTGTCAGTCTATGTATTTTGATGCTTTTAATGTGTGTTCTTAAATAAACATAATTTCATTTCACTGAACTCAGTCTTTTGCTCTCCAGTACTCCTGACCTGGGTGAACGGCTCCAGCGTGCGATGGGCAACTCGCATTCAGGATATATTCACCGCGGGAAAACTGCTAGCCCTGGCCCTTATCATTACTGTGGGCTTCATACAGATCTTTAAAGGTATTCTGCAACACAGACAGCTTTAACACTGCTACGGCACTGTTGACGTACTTGACTTTGCCAGACCCAGCGTGCTCACCACACTGCTTTCCACCTATATAAACCAACGAGAACGAACCCAGGATTTCCGGCCGGGTACTCAGAGGGAGGGGGGTGCAGGCTGGCTCCCCCAGCCCCCAAAAAGCCACTGCTACCCACACCGGGCACACCCAACCCGGCCAAAAACTCACAATAAAAGGATAAAGGATTTCTTCCAAGTACAGGTGCAACCAAGATGTATCCTATAGGTGATTACAGGATACAGAGTCAGCAAAGAGATGAGACAATAGAGAAATCAGCTGTATCCTCCCTATACGAGCTACTTTCTGGGCTGCATTGCTGTTTCTGATCAAACACAGGACTGCACTGGCAAGCTGGAAATATTGCAGTAGACTTGCAGAAAATTCGTGATCAGTTGCAAGGTCCTCAAATTTTAAAGTGCTCTGGGTGTACATTGAATAAATGATATTGGGTACAGTTCAAGACAACACCTGGCTCATTTTAGGCACAGGAATAGTTCAATTTCCTTCAAAAAGTCACTTAGAAAATTAAAAACAGGCAAAAAAAAAGCCTTGCTGATTCATCAACTTGATGAAAAGCACGGAACACAAAAGGCTCATGATGTTTTTATCATGTAGATGATGAGTCATATAAAGAAAGATGAAATATGACATTTACAGGAAAGCAGAAAACTTGTTTTCTCAATGATAAGAGTCCCACAGTTTTGACAAATCACCCAGCCCCACAGATATTTTATTTTTCAGTATTTCTACTAAACAACACAAAACTCTTGTAAAGGAAAACTGCATTAAAAGTAGCTAGGACTTTGCAGCTTCAAGGAGCCATTTTCCGACAGTGACCATTGGTGCGGGGTCCAGGCTGGGGGAGTCAGTGAAGCCCACTGTGGTGCGGGAACGAAGAACACAAAGTCACTAATCTACGTTAGCAAGCATCAGGCAGAAAAAGAGAGTTTTCCTGTCTTATTTCCCGGTGTCTCTGGTAGGTAGCGGTGCTCTGAAGGGGAGGCGTAACCTCTTGCTTGTGCTCTGTGCGCAGGAAACTACGAGGAACTGACACCAAGCAACGCGTTCAATTTTTGGATGACTCCATCAGTGGGGCATTTAGCCTTAGCTTTCCTTCAAGGATCCTTCGCGTTCAGTGGCTGGAACTTCTTGAACTATGTGACAGAAGAATTAGTTGATCCCCGCAGGCAAGTATCTGTTTCCATGTGATCCAAACACTTCTGAAGCGCTGAGATGCTGGAGCCATCTGTTAATATCATTCATTTAATAAGCTGTGACAATACTGTTATGTGTCTATAGGAAAGGAGTCTAAAGGAGAGAGAACTTTTTCAATTAAACCCAGATAACAGCTAACTTAAAGAAAGACCACACTAAAATTAAGAATATATTGTACAAAGCATTAACTGAGTCAGAACAGCCCAGGGACTGAGCGTAATCCTTACGGCACTATCAAATTATATATTGCTTCTATAGTAGAAAATTAGCCATTGAGGAGATACCATACAAATATGTGTAAGGAGAGTCACTGCCTGCTATTAGAAAAAGGTTGAATTATACTGGAAGTGGTTTTGGTTTTTCACCCAAAGGGAATCTTGCACAAGCACCTGAAGGAGCAGATCAGACAGTCACTGCGCAGTGTCAGGTGGCCGTCCCGGCCACGTCCCACTTTTAGGACACATTTTGAAGCTGCCGCTGCCGCCGCCTGCAGCACAGCTGCCAGCGTCCCTCTGCTGGGGCCATCAGCAGTGGGCTGGCTGGTGATAACGTACCCGGCCATGGGCTCTGAAATGATTTATCACCAGCAGGCTGGAAAAGCCTGAGGGAGAGCGATTTTTAGTTTAGTAAAGCAAAGCTCAAATGTTTCAAAATTTCTGAGATGATAAAGTAGAATGATGAATGCCACAAGCAGCTCCTGGAGCTTCAGTTATTTCTGGGCATTCAGTGCACACAGCAATTAAACAAGGAGAATTTAAGATATTAAGCAGCCTGGATGGAAATGAATTAAAGCTGCAGTCTTCCAAGCAGCGCTACATGTGCCTTCACACAAATGGGTGGTAAAGTGTTCACACGTATGACACTGTGCATGTCCAGAAACCTTGGGGTTAAGAAAGAGTGGTAATGTGTTCCCTCAATAAAACACCAACATTTTAATGGACTGCGCGACTTCAAAACTGAATAATGAAAAGTTACCACTTAAATAAGGCATACATTGCTTCAATTGAGAAATAAAAAAGAATGAATGGACTTTTTTATTTTTTCAGCCTTTGAGGGGAAAGTAAAATATAAAAAGGTAACTAAATAACCAAAAAAAAAATTCCATTTTTACTAAATCACTTCAAAATCAAACAGGTTATAATACATATTTATTAATGTTTTCCTTATCTGACACATATATTAAAAACTGTTACTGCTTTGAATACAGAACTGTCTAAGTGTTCACTTCCAAAAAAGATCCCCAGATTGGAGATTAAGTACATTTTTAGTACTGTAAATTACTGTGGCGCGACACAGCTGAATGAGATTTACGGTACCTGACTGGCCAAGGCAGTGGCCTGGGCGACAGGAGCCGATTCCTTTTCAGAGCAGATGAAGATGAAGCAAAACAAGGCATTTCACTCCACAGCTGGTGTCCGTCCATAGCGCTATTGAGAAATGGCTTTTTCAGTTTTAAGTAACATGCTACCCTGAATCCAAATTCCCAACCCAATGTAAGCTTGTGGTATCTTTTGTCATACGGAGCGACACTCTCCAGACATGAAGTTTTGTGACAGTTTTAGCCTTCCTGAAACTGCTCTGAGTCAAACTGCCATCCAAAGCAGACGCAAAAGCAATGCTCTCGTTTAGTAGCTGCACGAGAAACAGCAGATTAAACTACCCGGGTGGAGAAGCGTCCCCAGGCTGTGCCAGGCTGTTGAGCTCTAGTTGTGTTTGACTGTAAGTTCTTATCTACCCTCCTAATTCTTTTATTAGGAACCTACCTCGTGCCATATTCATATCCATCCCATTGGTGACATTTGTGTATACGTTCACCAACATTGCATATTTCACTGCCATGTCACCCCAAGAGCTCTTGTCCTCCAACGCTGTGGCGGTAGTAAGTAAAACATTCCCTGGATGTCTAAAATACACTTTGATTTCAGTTCTGTGCTTTGCAGTATATTTCAGTTTCTCTGCCTTCTGTTGCTTTAGACATTTGGTGAAAAGTTACTGGGCTATTTTTCCTGGGTTATGCCAGTCTCAGTGGCCCTATCTACATTTGGAGGAATAAATGGATACCTTTTTACCTCATCAAGGTTAGATGGAGTACAATTTTATGAACATTATCTAATTTGGGGAGGGGCTGTTTTAATTTAATTTGCTAAAGAAATGCTAGCTAGACATTTTGGATGTTATAGAACATGACATCATGGTTGGGCATGTTGGATACATTCAGTTACGAATTGCTCTGTTTCAATCAGCAAATGTAATATTGCAGAACTGCAAATGTAATTGCAGAATCTCTTGCAAAACAACCCTTATGAGCTACTGAAGGTGTCTGCAGATGTGGAATAATTTGCAGCGAGAGTCAAACGCTGCTTTAAAATGCAACCAAAGTAATTCTACATCAATAAAGTTGCAGTAGCTACAAGCTAAGCTACACTGAGCTCAAAAAGGAGTTACAGGGCCAGGTTCTGTTCCCAATTACAGACACATCATTCTGGCACTGGAAAAATCCCTCTCAGGCAAGGTGTTTTGAGTGCACACTGCTGATAGTGTGACTAGAAGTCTATTTATATTAATTGACCCATCTGGAGTTAATGAAAAAGTTCTACATTTTTTTGAGGAAACCATCCAACTCTTAAGTACCTTGGGAAAGTCATTTATCTTCACACTTTCGCAAGTGTTGTGAGATGCAACAAATCTGAGTGCATATGTAACAGGCTATGCATTTAAAGATAAAATCTTAAGGCATGTTAAACCTTAGCCAAAACCCTTTTGACCCTGGAAATATTTTCGATTACACTTTTTATGCCTTAGCTACATAGGGTTGATCACCTCACAGCCTTGCTGTGCTTACCCTGCCCTGGATAATGAGGCCGTTCCAGTGACAGGGACGGGACAGATTTCTGTCTGCAGCCTCAGCGGCGATTAGGCATTGAAGACCAGCTGATTTCACAGATTACGTTAGCAGTTAGAGGCCTAGCATGCTCAAGGGTCTAGTTTAAATAACTTATGCCAGGTTTCCCAGGAAGTCTGTAGCGGAAATATGAAATGAATTGTGGTGTCCCCGGGCTCATGCCAGCATCTAGCAACCGCATCTTCCAAGATGCTCGTTGGTTTCTTTGGAAGATTAAGGTTAGAGAACACGTACAACTAGATAGCAACGTGGCTGCTGCCTGTATGGTGGATTTAGCATTCCCGCTCTTCTTTGCAGGCTGTGTTTCTCCGGAGCCCGTGAAGGCCACTTGCCCAGCCTGCTTGCCATGATCCACGTGGAGCACTGCACGCCCATCCCGGCCCTCCTTGTGTGTGTAAGTGCCCGCACACCACTTGCCCCACGCGGGACAGGCACTCCAGGAGATCCCGTGCCTGGGGCAGTAGAGCCGGAAAAGCCTCACAGGCCAGGCAGCTCCAGGAGATCCCACACCCCGGGCAGTGGAGCCGGGAAAGCCTCGTGGGCCGGGCCGCCATGGAAGAGGCACCACATGGACCAGGGCTCCTGCCGGATGCTCTGCTAAGCTGCTCCCCGCAGAGGCATTCATCAGCCTTTAAGTAATCTGCCTCGCTCCTAAGCGCCCTTGTGATGCCTCACAGAAGCTGTTACTTGAAACAGAGGTTTACATGCTTTTACCAAGAGTGTAGTTAGAGTAGGTGACGTTTCACACGCTATAGCATAAAAAGCATTGAAGAGGAAGGCAGCTCCTGATGCTCCAGGCGCTGCCCGCACGGCGTAAGTGAGGAAATTCCCCCAGGGCATTTGGCTGAAATCCGGGCTCCATCAAGCCGGGTTTGCCCTGAGTTGGGACCAGCGAGGACCTGGCCCCAGCCGCACTACAAAGGTGCCTGTTTACACGACTCTCCCAGCGCTTGCAGCAATTTCGGCACAATATGCCCAGACTTAATTTCACAAAATAATAACCCCTCTGTACGTTCGACTTCTAGACAAAGCAACGCCACAGCTGCCATCCCCGTGGCATCCCCAGGGCTTGGTGCCCAAGCCCCCAAATGCAGCCCCTTGCCCGCGTGGCGATGGGGGGAGCGTGCAGCCCCTCTGCCCGGCACGCACAGACGCCTCCGCGGGGGCCGCTGCGGGCAGCCCGGCTCGGGCACCGCGGGCCTTAGAAACACACCGGCTCAAATAACACGCTGAGTTTCAGCGGCTGCTTCGCTGCGAAACAGCCGCAACACGAGCAGGCTCCCTGTGCCGAGCGGGCCTGATAAATCAGGCATATGCCTGCTCAAAACGCTTTCCTTAAATTACAGTGCAAATTATAGAACCAACACTGCATATTAATTAATCACTTGAAGGTATTTTAATGCATTTCAGTATAACAAATGCTGCTGTGAAATATTAATTTCTTAACAAATAGAAATATAAAAATAATATACTGCAAACAGTTATGATAGCGAATTAGGTCAGACTTTAGGCAAACCTAATTAATACATCAGGTTCTTTTTTGTTTTCTAATGAATCACCCTAGCTTTTGCATGAAGAAAGGTGTTTTTTTGTGCAGGAAGAAAGGCCTTTTCAGCATCCCCAGTGAGTCCTGTATTTTTACTGATCCTCTCAAAAAATCAAAGCTCCAAGATAAAATGTAAAATAAACAGACTCAGCCCATCTAACCGTATTTCATGATGGGAGGTACTAACAGCAGGTGCTCAGTGGCTTTTAGGAGGCCGCAGGGGCTGCCCAGTGGCCGGGCCGGGCGGTCGGAGGGGGAAGCCGCACGCTCCCCTGCAGCCTCGCAGTGCTGCAGCGCGACGCCCGCACGGCGTGCGGCTTCGACGCAGCAGCGTTGCCTGCGCTGAGCGTCTTTGCTACCCAACCTGCCAGTGGCAGGAAAGGGTCGCGTGCATTCGTAACGCTGTGCATCTTTCGGGGGGAAAGCAGGGAAATGCGGTATGTGACACTGATGTAAAACCCTGTCCTAATTTAAATGAATTTTGCAGTGGGACTGTGCAAGATGTTGAAACCCCCCAAGCCTGTGAGGGTTGTTATAGGCACAGCTAATTAAGAGAAAGGGGCAGGAACAAAAAGAGAGCCTGGAGAAACACGGAGGCAAACAGTGCGAGCTCTCGGGAGTGGTTCGGACACGTCTCTGCGGGGCTCTGGCCACCAGCACGCGGCGTGCATGGCACCGTTGCAATAGCCCCCGTGGGGCCGTGCAGCCTGCCAGCCCGGCCCGGCTGCCCGGCACCCGCAGGGCAGCCCCTCCACCCTGAGCCGCCTCGCGGACTCTGCCAGAAGTCGAGCAAGTACAAAAAAGCGAGCTCACGCACGGAAATGCCCACCGCCCGCCTGCCGCTCCCCTGCACTACTCGTGCTCAGAAGATTGACAAGCTGGGTCGTCCGCAGCACCAGCCTTCGGCCGGCGGGGAAAGGGTGAAGCTTTCCTCCTTTATAACACACAGGGCACCTGGAACAAAGCAGCGCACTAACCGCTAAGTGGCAGTCTGCGAGAAATCCCTCTTTTCTGATGACAGACAACCTGAACTTTGCCCTAAGTCCTCATCGTAGGGTTGAGCAGCTTTCAAAATGCATAACAAACTGGTGGAGGAAGCCACCAAAAGCCAATGCCGTGAGCGTTTTGTGTGCGGGCAGCACAGGGAAGTCACTGCTGGCTTTACAGGGAAAGCGCGGACAACTATGGGTCCTGGGGGGATTTGGGGGCGAGATTTCAGGCACCAGGTTGGGAAGAGCCTGTTGCCGAGAATGAAGCGCCCGCCCCGTCCTGCAGCCGCCGGCGGGACGCGGTGCTCGAGGGTCACGTCCCGAGGGCGGCAGCTGAGCCCACGTTCACAGCCTGCGCAGGGGAACCCCCGAGGCCCCTGAAAAGCGAGCCAGCACCGTTTGCCAGCAGCAAGGGCAGCTCTGCGCATCGGCACCGCCACCACGGCGCGACCGCAGCTCGCAGATCCGCTTGGAGCAGCGCTTTCGAGGCATTTTCCATAAATAAGTCCATTGATCTCTGACTTTGGCACTATCAGAATAACCCAGAGTCTCCAGTCAGCCCCAGACCTCTCTGGCACAGTTTGGGTAGAAAACAGAACCACAGGAGGCAACAGAAACACCCAGCAGGGGCCATAAATAAAAGGAGTTTAACTGCCTTTTGCCTTTTTTTTGGTTGGTTTTATTGCTTTTAAGCTACCTTTGCTACTAATGACTCAAATAAGGATATGCTTCTCTCTTTACAGTGTTTGGCCACTCTAATCATCATGCTTGTTGGAGACACATACACGTTAATTAACTATGTGTCGTTTATTAACTACCTCTGCTACGGAGTGACAATTATAGGCCTGATTGTGTTACGCTGGAAGAAACCCAAGATCTTCAGACCTATCAAGGTGAAAACATTGAAGCTAAACATTTTGGTTCCGATAACAGTGTGAAGGGTGGGACAGTCACAGCAAGTCCTCTGTCCGATTTTGAAGAACTGTTTATTTTTGTACCTAGTGGTGATGTTTTAAGGTCTCAAGCAACATCCCAAAGTGCCATCAGTATAAAAGCAAGATACAAAGACAGACCCTGGCTAAAAGTAAGATTGCCGGGATGGATGGAAGGGAAGACAGAGGCGGAGGGAAGTGAGGCATGCAGGGAGACAGGATTAAAATTGCGCCCAAGTCCCTCAAGTTTTGGTTGTCTTCTGCCCTTAATTGTGATGGTTTAAGGCTAGCGCTTTCGGATAGGCAAGAGCCCCGGCGGTGCAGGTCTGCTGCCGCCCGTCCCATCCCGCCGCGGGCAGCCCCGGGGCGCCAGCCGGCCGCCGCGACCGCCCTGCCCAGCTCTGCTCTGCTCTGCTCTCTCCTCGCAGGTGAACCTCCTCATCCCGGCCACTTACCTGGCATTTTGGGCTTTTCTGTTGATCTTCAGCTTATACTCGGAGCCTGTCGTCTGTGGCGTTGGACTCATTATCATTTTAACTGGAGTGCCAGTGTTTTTTCTCGGAGTCTACTGGAGAAACAAACCAAAGTGTGTAAATAGGCTAATAGGTAAGCGCACACTGCGATTCCTCACTGCGGGTTGTTCATGAGTATGTAGGGGTTCGTCTTAACTCTGATGCCTGCAGCACTAAAAGAGGCAGCGAATTACCTTGAGCAAGGCTGACCACTGCTGACACTAATATACAACTTCCCTTTCAAGCATTGTACGAGGCTCTAGCGCCAGCTACGCGGGAAAACACTCCAGCCAGAACGATCGCTGCCAGCGCTGCCCGCGTTACGGAGGACTTGTGTTTCCCTGCCTGGCTCGCAATTCAGAGCCGTCAGGCGGACGCAGGTGGCTCAGTCGACCCCCTCCCTGGAACCGGGGGGTTTTGTTTTTACGGCTGCGTGGCATGTTCATTTGGGCAACCGCTTTCCTCATTTCATGGCATCTTCTGCTTCCTGTCCTGACCCTGCACATCTTCCCTTTCCTTCGGCTTACTCGTTGCCGCCTCAATCACCAGGCACACGCACAGGAGCAGAGCTTTAAGCATGCAAAGCCTAAATGAGCTATCACAAAAAGAATAATAAATGACACACGCACTCTGCTACCCTCCTCTGCCCTGCTTTTCTTCCAGTACGCTGCAAGCATATCCCCTCGCGTAACGGCAGTCCCTGCGCGGCATGATAAATGACTTGACGCTCAGAAGATAAGAAAGCCTTACTTTATCACTTGGCACGCAAAATCAAAATTGCGCACGAGGTTTTTATGCTTCAGTTGCGTTCGGGTTTTAATTGCTCTGCTCTCAGGCTAAGCACTTTGAGAGAGGCCGTCTCCCGTCCCTGCCTCCCGGGGACCCCCGGGGCGCTGAGCCCGTCCGCGCGGGCTGGGCAGGGCGGCCGAGCGGTGCTGCGCACGGACCAGCATTGCCAAGGGCGGACGGGGCCAACGGCCAGCACAGTCCTTCCTAAAGCTGTCCAATTTTAAGCTGCCCGTGCTTTGACTTGCAAACGCTCCTCTGTCACTTAAGGGAAGCAAATACGGTGAGGCGGGGTGCACCAGGGGCCCGGCCGCGCCAGCGCGCAGCTGCTCACGTATTGCACCTTCTAGCGTTGCGCTTGGGTTTAGGAGAGCTCAGGCAATCGCATTAACCACCCGCACGTTTGCTCTTCCCAGAGTCCATGACGTGCTGGGGACAGAAGCTGTGTTTTGTGGTCTACCCTCAGGGGGGAGTCGCGGAAGAGGACGATCTGCCTTCGGCCCGCTCGCAGCAGCCGCGCAGCGAGACGGCCACGAGGAAATAATGAAGCATCTCCGAGGCTCAAGGAGCTTCTTGTTTACATGCTGATTTTTGCAAAAAAAAGTTTTTCTGGAAAAAAAATGTTTTTAGAGATCCAATAGTGAAGCCCATAAAATGAGCTACGTCCTTTATGGCATCTGTAGCTTTTAGTTTTTCCCTAAAAAAAAAAAAAAAGAAAAGAAAGAAAAGAAAAATAAAATATAAAATAAGGCGCTGGTTGTTTTTTTCTGACAGCGTACTTGCTCAGCAGGGAAAAGCAGCACAGATTCAGCTCAGAAATACTGACCAAGCTGCCAGCAGGGTCTGTCAGAGACACACAAACCCAGGCGTTTCGAAACTAGGGCAGCCTCCTGTCGGGAAATCCAAATGGAGAAACGCAGAGACAGAGAGGGGACGCTGGACGCCGTGCCAGCACGAGGACTCCCGGTGCTGCCGCGGGGGGTGAACCCCCAGCCGGCACGTGCGATTCCAAAGGTACGGTCCCAAAGATCATGTCTCCACGTATTGCAAAGAGCAAAATTGCAGCTAGTCTAAGCATCTGCAAACTGAGCTCCTAAAGCGGATGGGGTAATCCCTCGGAGCAGGGACGCCCGGGGCACACGTTAGGAGTAAAACGCACGATGTCACCTCTCCGATTGTTCAGACATCATCCAGTGACATAAACCAAAAAAAAAAAAGTAGTAGTAACAAAGTCTCAAGAAACTTCATTTTTGAAATATTTTTGCAGACGAGGAATTGGGTATCAAGAATGTAGAACCTCATGACAATAACGAGAACCGTTTCTGTGAAGCTCAGCACAAATCAGTTGTCAGCGGGGAGAAGGAAAGAAATGTCCTGGGTTTTGTAACGGGTACAGCAGCGGGAACTGGAAGGAGAAAAAGGAACAAAGCCTGACATATTTCTCTTTTTCACTAGTGTGTCAGGCGACGCTTCACATTTCTTTGAAGACAAATCCTGCATTTCAAGTATGTTCAGTGAAGTAACAAGACTAAATCATTCTCACATCAGATGCTCTTTAGAAGGTGTTTTGCATATTTTATTTGTGGCAAACTGATAAAAAAAAATCTAGTTCATTATTTAGTTAATTCACAGAGATCTGCTGTTGTAGCAATATGGCTGTTTTCATACCAAAGAATCTTTTGAAAATATAAAATCACAGACAAGCTCTAGGCAGTATTTTGAATAACTACTATTCTGCTGCAACTTTTGAAAATGCAGACTATCAAATTCAGTAGCCTTGGCAACAGCCATGTGAATTTAATTTTAAAACTATTTTTCTGTATATTACAGGCCTTGGTACAAAAACTAAGGGTTCATTAATCTCTTAGTTTGTCAAGTACCATACTCTTGACAATACATTTAAGATTAGACTCAAAATATGGTGCCAGTTCAAGGAAAGCATCTTTCCAATAGAATTCATTATTTAGAAGTATCTTTATTTTTAAGTATCTATCCATCTCTCTTCAAACTCTCAGATGGTACATACTAAAAAGAAGCACAATTTACCCTCTTATCTTTGTATAAAGCTGTTAATCATAAGAGATTAAAATGTATATTTAGCTAAAGAAAAAAGTGTGTTGCTTGGGTGTATATATGCACACATTTAAAGAGAGATTCCACATTTTAAATAATGTTATGAATATGTAAAGTTTGCTAATGAAAGTCACATATATTCAGTCATTTTTTTAATTGACTGCACACCCATCACATTTATACCATTACCCAGACAGTTCACCTGTGTCCGAGGCGCTCATGGCTGAGTCTCTTACTTTCCGTAGTTTAAAATCCACTTCCTGCGGTATAATTTCTAGCAGCTTAATTTCTCCAATAACTTTATTATCTAGTGGGCAAATTAAATGTAGTATAGCACCAGCAATAATGATTGTTTTCAGAATTGCCAAACCTTGGTGTGGTTTTACTTTTGTTTGTTTAAACAATGACGCTGTGGAAATCAGCCAGCACTGAGACTTTGCAGAGTTCTTGAGACAACACATCTGTATTGTAACGAGAAAGGTAACAACAACAACAACAACAACAGTAACAATGATATACTATAACTGCTGCCATGCCTTTCCTTGGGTTTTGTTTAAGAAAATCAAAAACAGAATTAAAGGACCAATTGCCTCATAGCTGTTAACTGTTTTTGGCTCAAGTTTTCCCTGATTGTACTTTCATGCTTTGAAATAATCAACATTTGGCCTTAAATCAGAAGGCTGAATTTAGAACAGAATGGTTTAGCAGAGCTCAGCTCTGAGTTATCTACCATTCCCTGAAAGCTGTTCCAAGATGTCTTATTTCATTTTTAGAAGCAGCTTCATCTGTGCTTCCAGCATCACATAAATTATTTTTTAAAGGCTTTGCAGAAGTTAGTTCCTAATATATACAGTTTCTAATCATAGAAATCAGTGTGCAGAACCAGAAAGATAATTTTGTATGCTAAATGAAATGTAGCAGCATGCTCAACCCTGTGTATGTATGATTATTCCAAAAGATGAAGCAAAAGGCCCAAAGGAGACATACTTGCTATCATTTTAAAGCTCACCGAATAAAAGAAAAACTCAGCAGTTGGTACGACAAGTATGTCAAGAACCTTGTGCTATTTGATAGAGAAAAGCAAGTAGCTTCCAAAAGAAAGGTTGTGCTCTTTGAGACCCTGTAATTTTGATGGACTTGCTATAGTGATTAAAACACTCCTTGATTTTTCTTCCTGCAGCATTTCAGCTTTCCTTTTACTGACATATAAATCACGATAACCTGCACATAAATTCTTCTGCTCTGAAGGAGAAACCTTAAGGCAAAGAGAATGATGCACGGCCTGTACCTCAGCTGCAACAAATGCACGCACTTCTTACCTTACCACTGTCTGTTTCTGGACCCGAGTGACCCACGCGTGTTTTTATTCAACAGTATGGTTTCACAGTCATCTTCGTACAAAATGAATTAAAGCTACCTAGCAAAACTGGTAGGAAAAGTGGTGTTAAAAATGGCAGTTTAAACAAAGCTTTAAAATCAATGCAATGTATATAATCAATGCAATGCAGTTATATATAATATACTATTATATTCATATAGTTGCATATATACTTAAAATATTACAGACTATAATGCAGAAACATACTCTGTGCTGTTTATTCTTTTAGCACCAGCAATAGTACAGCATTCAGAGAATTGAACGGTGGAAAAAGAGACAATCCAAGCACTTACAAGAGTATAAGAAACCTTTAACTAAGCTTTACAGGCTTGGAAGTCAATAAAAGATGTATCTGATTATTATGACAGGCGTCATCACAGTGTGCAGGGCGCCCGCAGGAGACGGTGGTGCCGGTGGGCTGCACACGGCACGGCACGGCACGGCACGGCACGGCACAGAGCAGGCGGGCAGCCCCTCTCCCAGGTGAGACACCCTCCAGCGGGGAACAGCAGGTGGGAAAGCACAGGGACAAGGAGGCAAAGTCGGCCCGCGAAACGGTCACTGCTGGCCCAGCCACCGTCAAGCGGTGTCATAAACCTGAGAAAGAAACGGGCCGTTTTCAGTTCACACCCGTACCCAGACCGGGAGAGTTTGACCTCACAGGGTCAAGGTGAGAGACCCAGACAAGTTCAAAGCTTTCAGCTAATTCAGAAAGCGTGAACGAGTCGCTGCACGTTTAATGTTACACACGCAACGAGTTGAGCTGGAAGTACCGTTACAAAAACATATTCAAAAATACGCCAACGAGATTTCCTTGGCCAGGCTAAATCACACGTGAAAGCACAAACCAGGCCAGCCTGGGACTACGGAAGCGCCTGCGGGCCCGCGCGCCGCCTGGGGCCGGCGGGGAGGTGGGGCGCTGGCGCCCGCCGACACGGCTGCTGCGCCGGTAAGCGCCGCCGCCGGGGCAGCCCGCCTCTCCGCACTGAGCGTCCGGAGCTGGTAGAGCCGATGAGCGCCGGCGAGTCCGACCCCCGGCCGAACACGCAGCAAGCCCGAGGCGGCTCCGGCCCGGTGCCCCTGCCCCGCGCTGGCGGTCTCCCTGCAAGGGCTGCGCTCCCGCGGAGCGGGCCGCCGGCGACCCTCGCAGCGGGCGTCCTGCAGCCCCAGGGCGGCTGCGGGGGCCCCGCGCGCCGCTGCACCCACCCGGGGAGCGGCACCGGGGAGCAGCCCCTGCTCGGCGAGCCCGCCGCAGCCCGCGCCAGCGCGGTGAGCAAGGCGGGAGGGCGGCTGCCGCCGGGAACCATCCGGGCCCGGCCGTGCGGCCACGCGCAGCGGCTCCGCGGGAGCGGGCAGGGTGCAGACCCCCCTCCACCCAGGGACCCGGCGCTGGAGAGCGGTCACTCGTCCTAGCTGAGGATCTGCCTCTTCTGCATGAGCGGCGTGCGTACCCCAACCGCCACACCAACATCAACCTGTCTTCGAGACCGCCCAGCTTGAGTTGTGCAACGCCGCAATAAACACTCCTTTGGGGAAACAAACTGCCGTTGCCTTCACTTTCCCCGAAGCGGCGCGGAGCTGAGCCCGGGCCATCCCCACGAGGTTGTTTACGTCCCCTAATGAAGCCCAAGCACCGCAGCTCTTGCAGACTCTCTGCCTTCAGTTTTCCAGAAAATCATATTTCCCTCGTAATTACCTTCAAATCTATGAAACTAGCAATATGCGATTTAACAGCAACTTCTCGCTAACGTTTTCTGTGAGTTGTCGCACAGCAACGTATGCACAGTGCAGCTCCCTGCAAAATCCTGCAACTTGTGGGGGGGTTTAAATGCTCACCAGGAAAATTAGACTACATGGCGTAAGGAGTCCTGTTTCCACAGTCTGTAATTTTTGACTTCCAGTTGAGTTTAGGCTGCTCAGACCCACATCTGCAGCCAAAAAAAGGAAAAAAGCAAGCAAACCTACACCCAGACGCCAGGCAAACAGATCAGCATTCACACCTTCAGCAGACGGCGTCTGCGCGCGCCACGCATCACAGCAGGCACGAGGTTAGGGGCCCTGCAGGCAGTTCAGCGAGCGGTCGCACGTGAAGGCGAGCGGCGGGGGGCGGGCAGGTACCGCCGGACCGGGCGCTCCCGCCGCAGCTCGGGGCGTTATCCCGAAACCAACCACACGCGGGACACCCGAAGCACATCTACGTCAACGCGGCCCGTTCAAGCAAGCCCAGCCCTGCTAACGGCGATGACGTTGTGCCCGGCTTCCTCCGGGCCGGGTTTGTCCCTGGAATTGCGGTTTCCCAGGTCCTTAGCAGTGGTTGTTGCCGACCCCCGCCGCTGCCGCGGCGCCCGCGAGGCATCGCTCAGCGACGTGCCGCGCGCCGCTGCGTCCCTTCGGCACGTTCCCCTGCGTTCGCCCTTCACACGCCACGTGCCGCATCTGCTCGCGTTCACCCTGCGGCGAGCGGCGTTTCCACCAGCACACGGCTCGGCACGAGGCTTCGGGCGCCCGCGCGGAGCCCTTCCTGCCCGGCCTGCTCCCGCTCGTCCCTCGCACGGCGCGGCCTCGGGGAGCCTGCGCCCTCCCGGCACGCTCGGCCCCGCGCGGCCAGCACGGCGCCACGCGTCCCTCCGTCCGGGAGCTCCGGCAGCGCCCTGCCCGGCGCCTCTCGCTGCGGCCGGCTCGGCGCCCGGACCCGTCTCGGCGGCCGTCAGCGACCCACCGCGCCGGCGGCGTCTCTGCCGTGCTTTCAGCGTGCGGGATTCAATGCACGGGCTGCGGAAACGCGAAGTCACAGCCCTGTCGGTCTGCGTGGCTGCTACTACCCTTTTTATCTGCCATCAGAACCTTAGCAGCACAAACTGTAAATTATCTTTAGGTGAGAAACAAAAAAAAAGAAAGAACAAACGCGCTGTCTGCATCACAAATAATTTCCAGAGGACGCTGTCAAAGCATTTCTCATTTTTCACTCTCTCATTTGTGAATTTTTGAAACCTCAAAAACAAAACACATTTGCTTTCTGGCTCTTTTGCTCCAACCACAAAATGACAAGGAGTTAGCAGCTGTTGAGCTGCTGAGGAGTTTTTTAAGACATATTAAAGCATGTCGCAAGTGAAAACATTAAAAAAAGGGGGGGGGGGTTTAATCTCGTTCAGAAGCGCGTTTTTCTGAAGCCGCAGCGTTGTGCTCGGCGTGCCGCCCTGGAAGCCCCCGCGCCAGGGAGCTCACCAGCGCAGTCCCCAGCTGTCCGCAAGGGCAAAGCCTCCTTTTTTAAACCTTCTCCTCTCCTTCCACAACACCCGAGTCAGCGCTCTAACACCAGCTACGTGGGAAACAGTCTTTCCTGCGCTTGGACAAATGAAAACGGCAAATCCAAGAAAAAGGATTAAGAACAGGCCAAGAGAAGTGGTTTGTATTAGAGGCCCAAATGTATTTTTTCTTAAAGACAAGAGATAGCAAAAGAAGGGGGGGCAATTGCAAAGCCATACACAGCAGAAAATGTGTAGAATAAAGAGAGAATAAAATATAAACTTCTTCTACTCGCATCAGCCTTGGTGGTCATTTACCCTCTGCAGCCAAGAACCCAACAGCCAGAACCTGAAAGGAGAGGAACGACTTATTTAACAGAATTTGCAATGTTACCGGGCTGACAAGTGATACGAGATGAGGTTTGCTGCCGGCAGGATTCAGGTCACGGGCACATATCCACCTGCATTGGATTTTAAATCCTAACAACTGCGTGGGAGCTTAAAGCTATTTCCTGTGAAGACCAAAAGTCTTAAATAAGCAAAAGCAGTTCTTTCTCTCTCAAACAGAAGAAAAAAAAGCCCGATCAGAAAACACACAATTCCCCCAAGCTGCTCCACTGGCTCCCCGGGTTTTCCCAAGGCACCCGCCGCGCTGCCCCGGCTGCCGACGGGCGCTGCTGCCGGCACGCGGGCGTCGTTCGTCACCACCTCCGCGTCCGGGCGCCGTCTGGGCCTCGCGGACACCAGCGCCAGGCTACGGCAGCCGCGTCGGCGCGGCAAACGCTTCCGTGCGAGGCCGGGAGGGGCGACCCCGCCAGCAAGCCGTGTCCTCCCTCCGCCGTGGCTGCGGACAGCGTGGGGGGCCGCAGTCGCAAGGACGGACGCTCCCAGGTCCACAGAGCAAACCTCCGCCACCAAAGGCAGCTCGGCCCCAGCGCCCCGCCGAGCAGGGCAGAGCCGAGCGCCTTCGCCGGGAAGACGTGAGCCCAGAGGGGAGAGGGCGGCAGCAAAGCGAGCATCGCCCCACGCGCGACCGAGGGGCGGCCGTACCTCGCGCCTAGGCGCTTCGCTCCAGCGCTGCTGCCCGCCGGCTGCGGGAGGCGCGTGCACGCCTTTTTAAGGCGCTCGCACGCGAGGGGGAGTTGCCTGGGGTAGGACTTCGCATCTGCTATTAGGAGGGGTAAGTACACGCAGGGGGGTATCTGCAGGCCTACGTGCGAACCCACGCAGAACTCCAGCTCCCAGCAGAAAGCACAGCCAAGAACATCTTCCATGCCTCCGTCTACGTACTTAGCCAGGGCCCGGCGCTCAGAGGCGGGGTGGAACGAGGACGGCACAAGTACGCTTCGGGCACCTTTGAGCTTTGGTGCAGAGTGACGGTCAGTGACTCATGGCCTCTCAGCATGTGAAATTTTATTAAAAATTAATAACGAGATCAAGAGCAAAGTATGACGATGCCCAGCATCTTACTTGCTTAGTATCACTGTCCAGGAACCAGAAAACACTGGTGACCATTATGCCATACCCAAACCATATATCTGTACATACATTATGGCAAAATGTTCTATTTTGATCAATATATATAACATGTAAATAAAAAGCAAAGCAGAAAACAGAAGGAAAAAAGTTCACATTTAAGGAAGATTACAGAGTCATACACAAACTGGAAGATGACAACTCGAACACAGAAACATCCCAAATGCTTTAACAGCAGTAAGAGAAACATCCATGAGTCGGTTTTCCCTTGATGCTGCCTAGGAGCTTCCATTCTTCTTAAATTAAGGAAAAGTTTAGGGATTCTTCTTTATTCGGGGGGGGGGGGGGTTGGCAGGTTTTTCAGATTGTTTGCACAGGAGGGTGTTGTAGCACACGCGCACACACACACACACACACACACAATTTTCCTGAAATATTTTTCTTTCTGTCCATGAAAAGCTTTAAAGAACACAAAAGTATTATTAAAGTGACATAAAAATAAGAACTTTAACAAGTTTTATTAGCTGATTGACTTTAGGTCATATAGTCATTAAAAGGGGATGATATTTTCCACTCTCAATCTGAGCAAAGAAATCTTAACAATGAAATTTTCCTGTTTACATTTCTGGCACAGCAGCAGTTTTCCCCAATATTTTTTTAGAAGTTCTGAATCTAAGGAGACAACTAACATGAAACAGAAGATCAGGTGATCTTCAAGGAAGGATGCTTCACTGTTTAATGCTCAGAAGCTGGAGAAGGGTAGACATCACAAGGCAGACCTCAGGCTTTCCTTCCGGTACCGGCATTGCACGACACTAATGCACAGTGGGTCTGTGCCCACGGCACACGCACAGATTTCTGCTGCAAAACCAACAGCAACTGGGTGACTCCTCACTCTAAGGAACAGGCGTGGGGAGGCAGGAGAGAGTATTTTATTGCAGAATACAAAAGTTACGTGCTTACAAAAAGCATCAGACATCTCTCTCATTTATGCAGGGCTAGAAATTTCCATAGTGAGGGCTGTGAACATTTCTGTACACAAGCACCAAATTTTCATTAACCTGGATCTGTTTAAGTTTCTAAAGTAAAACCTTCTGAGATTTCCATTGAGTTACCAAATGGATCTGTACACAAAATACGTATATGTAAGAAATTATGTGAAGTTACACATTTTAAACTAAAATACAGTGTTAACTATCTAGAGCTGTACCCAAAATATAACAGCATTTTGAAGCACATATTTCAATTTTAAGAGCCTTACAGTAGTGATAATAATTTAAGGCATAGTATGATCAAAATGATTTTATTATAGAAATACATTTCTGTAACAGAACTAAATATACACTTATTTATAAGGTCCTTCATATCTGCACAATATTAACCTTGAAATATAATCTTCCTTCCAATTAAGTTTACTATTTTATAAATACAATTCTATGCATTTAAAATTACCTTTAGACAAAAAAAAAAAAAAAAAAAAAAAAAGACACTAAAAACTGTAGCCTTAGACACAAGCAGCCCTGGCAGTGTAATGACTACAGTACTTGAACTTTCAAAGGTGGAATGTACCTAAAATGTTTACAAAGTAAAATCTCTCTTAAAACTACACTTCCTTTGATGCAATGAATCCTGATCACAAAAACACTTGGAAAAAAATGAGTGAGCAGTATTTATTTCATGTAACTACGACTCTTATCCATCACACATTTTGCCACAACCCCTTCCTGCTATTAATGCTCTTAAAGAATTTGAATCTTCTGCTGCTGGAACACACACTATGAAAGCAATTTGCATCTGAAGAAAAAAGAAAAAAAATCAATTTAGTGTAATTCTTCCGAATTACATTTTGGTAAAGCCAAAGGCCTATTCCTTGCTCTTTGTAAGGAGCTCCCAAAGGGAGATCCAGTAAAAGACGCAGGACAAAAACACAGCCCATTTAAAGGAATAACCTCTCTGACTGACGTCAGCTTACGGCTCGGTGCGAAAGCCCATTTCCCGTGACGCCCGCGAGGGCCGTGGCCAGCAGAGCCCAGCTCCGCAGATGACGAATCCTCCAGTTTTACGAGTCCCATTAAGAGCTTCAGGCAGCCCGAACTCCTGCAGCACCAGAGCGGCTTCAGAGCACCGAGACCGTTGCAGAGGAGCAACGTCATTAACCTCCTTGCCGATTTCTGTATGCAGCATTTTAGTTTGCCGCTGCGTCCCAGGGAAATTAAAGCAGAGTCCCCATTACAACATGGCCAAAAGTGAATTAACGGCAGAGCCCCATCCGCCGCAGCGGGGCCAAGTATCACACAGCAGCATCCTGCCATTCTGCACTGAGGCACTCTTCTTCCAGCTAAACAACTTGCTTGCTTTTAATTACACTCTAAAAACCAAAAAGGCACCTGTTTACATTGAAGTGTTGCAAAGTCCACACAGTGTCAGCTTAAAGAAAAAAAATCGCACTGATCTATTTCAGTTAAAAAAAAAAAGCTGTTAAAAAAGCTGATTTATAGATCTGCACTCAGGTAGCAGATTATATTTCAAAATAAAGTATGAGTCTGATCCTGACAGTTACCAAGTGCTCAGTGCTTCCCGCCAAAGGGAGCTGCGAAGCCTCAGTATCCTTCAGGGCACACACAAAGTGGTATAGTCATAAAAGTCCCTGAAAAAAGAAGTGAAGAGGGAAAAAAAAGGGGAGGGAGAAAGTAAATAATACCTCAACCTTCACAACATCACTATGAAAATAATATACCATATGAAATATAAAAAAGAAATATTGCTGCAAATGGGGTTCAATGCACTCCACTTATACTGAACACAGATAATCTCTTATTACAAAGTTATAGCAGATAAGAAACCTGATTTCATTCTGCATATTCTATAAAGAAACTTTGGTAATAGTGGATGCTTCAAGGTACATACGGCCATCAATATTTCTGAGGGGAGGAAAGGAAGGGAGCGATTTCTGTAAGAGAAAAAGAGGAAGCTACAAGGATTTTATTTCCTTCTGAATAATTTTTAATGAAAATTATTAAATTTTAATTAAATTATGATGTCTGAAAAGACAGCAATACTTTATTTCTAGTTTAGTACTCATAATCACAATGATTGGTGCCTACCCCAGGATCCAACAGGGTTCTAACTGCAGTAAGACCACTCTGAAATGCAAAGAAACAAATTCCCTGAATGCAAAGTGAATAAATGCATGGAAGAAGTAACAGAGGATGGAGATGCCTCCGAACTGCAATAACACATTCTTGCTCTCCTAGCCCCTGATATCACCTACTGGCCTATTTCTGCCCCACTGGAGTTTCAGGAATAGCAACAAAGACAAAAGCTTGTCCCGTTTAGTCTCGTATTGTACTCCCTGGGGAATTAAAGCACACTGGTTTTAACAGACAGAGTCGAGAGCACAGACTTACCACCAACAGTCAAAGTGCACTGTCATATAACAATGGAGTTACAAAATCTACAGGGCTGGAACAAAATTTTATTAGCAAACAAGTAAAGATTCATCATCACTGGTATTGATTTCTGAGAGGGGAGTAGAGGACTCTAACATTGGCACTTCCACAGAATGGCAACAAGCCGCATGAATACCCAAAGGCTCCTCCCGATAGGAGTTAGGGCAACATCGGTTTTGTCCATCCACTTCGATATGAACATTCACAGGGCTGTCTGAATAAGCAGACTCCCACTTTTTTAAGGGTAACCTACATGGCTCTTCACTCAATGGATGACTTCTACTTAAACTACTGCCCTCTGGGACAGTCCTTCTGGATGCTGACCCTCCATGGATCGTTTCTGCAACACTTTCAGACAAAGGATCTCTGAAAGCCTTTCCTGAATCCACTTTGCTGGACTGTTTAGGCTCACTGCTAGAGGTCTCAGCACCTAAAGATTTATCAGTGTGTCCAGTCTCAGGCTCTGCATATGCAGCTGTGCAAGTACTAGATAAGACATCAGAGGGCGATGGTTCTGTGATTTCAGTCTCTGGCTGCAAGCTGCTACATCCAGCTTCTTGTAGGCCCCTGGCCTGGCCAAGGGCATCTGCCTCTAAATTAGGTCCTTCGGGGGAAGGTGGAGGACTCCGAACAGTCCCGTCAGCACGGCTGACGATTCCATCAGCGTGGTTGATGATGCCATCACCCAGGGTAGTCTGGGAAG
Source organism: Apteryx mantelli (assembly GCF_036417845.1). Taxonomy (NCBI): domain Eukaryota; kingdom Metazoa; phylum Chordata; class Aves; order Apterygiformes; family Apterygidae; genus Apteryx; species Apteryx mantelli. Next base: position 12,481,615 of record NC_089987.1, read on the forward strand.
TGCGGGCAGGTGTCAAGAGCGGGATCTGTCCTCTCACTCGTGGCCGGTGGAAGAGCCTGTTCCAGAGCCTTCCTAAGCGCCTTCGAGATGAGCTCCGTCTTGACGAGTGACGTCTCATCTGTCTCCTCATGGCTGTTCGAATATTCTGCAGCACAGAAGCCTGTAATATAGATATAACAAACTATAATTTCATATGAATTTAAAAGACTTCCCCTAAAGCCTGTTCTCTCCACTAATTTCTCTGTTTTACCAGAATCCTTAACCTTAATCCATCAACTTCCCTGTTAAATGCCTATTTTCTAATAAACTAGCTGCCAAAGACACTCTGCCCCTACCAAAACCCTTACCCTACCCATACCTCTACTCTTAAAGGGTTTTCTTTGAGTTTAACCTCTACTTGTCTGCCCAGCAAGATGCCCCACTGGTCCTATCTGATCACCACTAAAGAACCAGACTATAGAGCACTGAGTCTTCTGTCATCAGCAACACATCTAATGTGTTCAAAAGTAGCCACAACACTAAGATAAATAACTGTGGTTCTTCAACCCAAAGTAAAACATAATTTTTTTTATAGAACAACTTCCATAACACAATTTCACTACTAAAAGCATACAGTTCCAGATTGTCTTTATCTAATTTATAGTAGTTTGGCTGCCCATAGGTTCATTTGGACTCATGTCTCCATACTTGCGATGCATTGTACACAGGGAAGTCTTCAACTGGTGGGATAAGTCCTTGTGCGATCAGCTGCCCATAGGAAGGTGGAGCTTCCCGCCGCACAAACTCTGCCTCTAGTCGTGTCATCTGGGTCTCAAACGCTCTGGAAACAGAACCAGAGGTTTTTTTTTAAAAAAAAAAAAAATAAGCGAGAGAAATAACAGTCATTTTGTCCTGCTTTTCCTACATTAATGTAACAAAAGCAGTGCAGAGGAATTCAAGTAACAAGAAAAAGACACACCCTCAAGTAGGCCCAGTGAAAAATCTTATCACAAAGATGCTAAAATATGTAAAAGGAGTAAGAATAAAGGGTAAGTGTCAAGGAGTCAAACCAGCAAGCTCTTTGGTGCAGTTCCAACTTGGATTCTGTGGTTATGAAAGTTTTTCCAGTCTGGTTCTAGCTTAGGCCAGTAACAGCATTAACTTGTTCAGCAAGGATCCGAAGGTTATTTTTGGAAAATACAACATTAAGAACTGGAAAGAATCACACAACAGGGGCAGGCCTGCAGCTGCAGAGAGCTTCAGCTTTCCTGCCAGAAGCCAGGCACCAGCAAGGTTCCCAGCACAGCACTGCAGCTTTTTCTAGCTCCCTAGTCAGTCAGATTTGATCCAGGAGAGGATGTAAAGCACACTGTGCTGAAAACACAAATAGGCAGAAGCATGGCAGAGTGCTAGTGGATACGATAAGAGACAGGCGTCAGAAAGTCCCTTACCACTTTCTCCCAAAGGGCAAACCCATGCTTGCACAAACATTCAAAACACAGGCACAGAAACACACACGCAATCTACACAGCAAGGCCAGTGAGACTGGGGGACCGAGGTCAGAGCTCACACTGAGGGGCCCAGCAAATACTTACAACGCAGCATTAGCAGCAACACACACGAGAGCTGACATTCCACTACTTCTGAAAAACTAGATTACTCTTCTCCAAGCCCAGTGCAGTAACTATTTAACTGTCATCAATTCCTTGGATTAATTTCACTGTATTACCCAAATTCTCTTGGATAATATATTTAAATAAATAAAAGTCTCAGCTATTAAACATCATAGGAGTAAGATATTTACCTGTATTCCCTGGTCCTTAGAGAATATAACTTAAATGCACAGCCCAGTGCTATCACCAGCAGCAAGCCACACACGAGACTCCCAATCAGAGCAGCTGTGATGACCTTCCTGGGAACGATCACCAGACAGTTATGTTCATCGCTTCCATCCTGGCAGTCTTCTTGGCCATCGCAACGCCAAGTCTCAAAGATGCACAGATTTGTACCACAATGGAAGTTTCCTGGCTGGCAAGTAAAGCAGTTTTTTTCATCTGAGCCATCTGGGCAGTTCTTTTGGTTATTACATCGGTCAAGTATTGAGTAACAAAGCCCACTGTTTCCTTCACATGGGTATTCATTCTTCTGGCAAGCGGGACAGTTCTCCTCGTCCTTGCCATTTGGACAGTGCCACCAGCCATCGCAATGCTGCTTATCTGTGAAACATTCCTCATCACTTCCACAGGGGTGTTCCCAAGGAAGGCAATATCCTTTCACTTGATAGGTTGCATTGAACCCATGGCCAGTACTCTTGGAACGGGCATGATATGAGACAGTGAGTTGGCCCTTTGAAGACTCCACACTCACTGAATGTCTGTTGTTGTGATATGAAAATGTTTGCATTAATTTATCACCTCTCTCTCCGATGCCATCATACACCTTTACATAGTCATTGTAGCCTAACTGTAAATCAAGCTGCAACAGAACATGTCGATTATCCTGTGTGTCCACGTACCATGTGCAACGAAGGTCTGATCTGCTGTGATCAGCACGGAATAAATCTGGCGAAGCAAAAGACCCATAAAAATTACCCAGCCTTCTACCACAAGAAAGATCAGGACAATTATCTTCATCTGAACCATCACTGCAGTCCTTGACTGAATTACATCTCAGCTCATTCATCAAGCACTTGGTGGAATGGGCTACACTACACTGGAATGTTCCTGAGGGACAGATGCTGGATTGAGGCTCTGTTGGAGGGACAGTGCAGTTTCTCTCATCTGAGTTATCCCCACACTCATCCATGGAATTACACTTCCAAGTACTGGGAATACACTTTCCATTTGCACAGCGGAATTCATCTGACTGGCAAACAGCCTGACCTATTTTTCCTGTGAAAGAGGGGGAGAGGAGAAAAGTCAGTATTGAAACTTTCAGAAACATCCAATGCCACATTTTAAATGTCTACTCCTCTGTGTGTCACAATTCAATCTGTCAGGCCAGTATACTTCAGGAATACTGAAATAAAGCCAAGTGGAAAAAATGTCAATGTTACCATGGCTAACACCTTACAGTCATCAAGACAGGCACAAGACCCTTGTCAACAAATACTGTCTCCTGGTTTTGCCAGAGAGAGTATTAGTGAAGCCAATGAAACTGTAAGATTTTACCTCTAATATAAGAAAGGCGAAATCCCTGAGCCTGTCCTGAGCTTGATGCATCAGAGTGAAAAAATATCCAAACATGATCCCTTGCAGAAATGAAAGATGGAGGTATGGAAGATCCACACACTTTGTACTCCTCCCTCTTGGAAGATGGGCCAATCATCAACCAGTCTACTGCACATTTCTGAGAGTCTTCCAAATCAAAGTTCTTAAAACTGTTAGGAACAAAAGAAAACACAAGTAACAGAGAGAACACATCTAGAACAAAGCCAAACAGAGAAAAAGCAAGCTTTAACAGTTGACTTTCTGCACCAAGCAATACTGACATAAAGAGATCACATTCAAAGATAATGAAACACCTACAGTACCTTGGGTACATGTAAACACACCAGTCAAGTTTCCCCACTTTGGAAAAGCACCCATCTCACAGGCATGAACAGTATGCCAAATAACTCCAAAAGCTGAAGAGATGATCCTTCCTTCACTCAAAGCTCTTAAACAAAACTGCTTCCCAAAACACAGACATAAGTAAAAGCACAAATTCCAGTACACATTATGCAGAAGGCAGATTAAATGATTTCTTTTCCAACATTAAAAATTATGAATTTATGGAAGGGGAGGGGAGACTCCTGTCTCGGGGTGGGGGAGGGATGGGGGAACATAACAAAAAGCAAGAGGGAGCAGTGCAAAGACTCCTCAGGGGATCAAAAAGTAAGACAAAATTGGTTCTTCAAGCTATGGATAGGTGGGGAGAGGACAAGAGGAGATGAGGACAGCAAGGAGTGGAAATGGAACCACAAAATCTCTCAAACACTATTATTTTTAATTGAAAGGCTAAAATATTCCCTTCCTGGGAATGCAAGTGCAGAGTAAACAAATCTACAACCTTTTACAGTCAAACATCCAGCCTTTCCACTGGCTCAAACCCAATGGCTACTCAGTAGTAGCTTACCTAGGGCAAAGAGGTGCCCAAATTGTTTGCAGGACACTGAACACAACCAAATGATACCCATAACCTGTAGCTCAGGAACCATATAGCGTATTTGTTCAGTCTGATTACACAGATTAGATTTGCATTCAGTAATCTGCAATGACAATAGCCACGCACAGAGAAGCATGTCTCACTATGAAAGGGCACATTATCCAGGACACTTAGAAATATATTTTGGTCCTCTTCCACATAATGCAGCTGTACAAACAAGCGTGTTAGAAGTTTTTGTGTACTCCACACAAACACTTGGAGAGAATTTTCAGAAAGGTTGAAATACTCCTACGAAATAGAGGCCACCTTCCACAAAGAACTTCACACAAACAAAAGAGAGGAATTCTATGAAAAAGATAAATGTAAAGATAATTTTCTGATCTCACAGTATAGTTACAAAAGGCTGTAAAAGCCTGCCAGATCTTTCCCTTTGAAGGTGAAAGGGAAAGAGCAGCAAATACGTAAAGCAGCCAATTCATTTAAACAGGAGTTCTAACCTGCACATACCTGTAGGTTCTGCCAAACATATTGGCTTAAAAACTGTCTTAAACAGCAAGAGGGCACTAAAAGTGTTAAGTTAAAATGAAAATTGAGACATGTCCAACAACATATGTAGCGAATGAAGGCACGGACTCGAGAAGTGATGCATCTTGAGACCTTTACTGTTTGTTTCTGAGCATATTTATACTAAAAAACTAGCTGCTTCAGCAGTTTTACAGACACACTTTGCTAAGCCAGTCATCATGCAGATTATGTCACAGGTAGCCAATCATTACACCGATCACGCACGCAGCGGTCATGCCTTGTACCTTGCTACTTGTTTAGAAAAGCTGTCTTGCCCTTAACCTTGGTTCCCACTGGCTTCTGCTGGTTTATCTGTACTTTCTCAGGATGTATCATTCCCAGCTGCAGCGGTGTCCTTGGGTATGTTTATCTGAGGCTCCTGTTGAGACTCCTTGTCTGAGCTGGTAACAGTTCCTTCCAACTTAACCCTGTCATGACCCTCCACAAACATATGTGCAGGCAAGAACAATCCACTCAAAAGATGTCATTCCTCTATTCTCTCTCGCTCCCATCATGCTGTATGTATCTCACCAACTAAGAAGAAACATTCCTGTAGTGATGTATGTGGGAATAAGTGAGAGAACTTTGCTTTAAGTGATCTCATCAAGCTTCTGAAATGAACAGATTTTTTTCAAGAAGCTCCAAATGACTTCATAATCAGGATGAAAAAATTAAAGCATTCAGCTATATAAAGATAAACCAAAGAGTATCTCTGTCCCAGGTGTTCTGCAAAAAAACTTTTTAATGACCAGGAAAATGTATGAGCAGCCACTAAAACATGAAAAGGAATTACATAGAGCAGCAGTAATAAATTATTGGCAGAGTGTCAACTCTTGCAAGAGATCTGAGACAGCATTACTGAGCTACCGTGTTGGGTTTGCTTTCTGTAACTCACTTTGGCACCAGAATCAAAAAGGGTTTCTATCATCTACTCGGAGGATTATTTGTAGGGTTTTCTTGTCATAAAGACTTTTTGGATAAGCATTAGAATTATCTACCTGCCCAGCAACAAATTTTGTAAGAAAAGGGAACAGTCGCTCTATCAAGAAATGGAAACTGAGAGTTTGGGGGGAAAAAAAAATTCAACTAGAAAAACCATCTGGCTTGTGCGAGACAGATGAGATCACTTACTAGATCTTTTGATCTCTTACTTCTACTGTTATTTTACATACACCAGGAACAACCTTAAAGAACTGAACAATTTGTTCTCCTGTCCTTCCGAGTTGTCAGCACTCCAGCGGTGTCACGGCCCACCCACTCTCCCCACTCCACTGAAAAAAGCTACTATTGTCTATCACGTAAATAATTCACACATCAATATCGTTACGTAACACAGGCTGTAGACATCTAGGGGGAGAATTTCTCTCTCTAATAAGCTGTCTGCACCTTATATTAAAATGCATTTATTTCTAGAAAAAAGAAAAAGGTTAAATGCTTTCAAGATGCACACGGAGTACAGAAAAGGCAGCTACACTCACTTGTCTTGTTTTCAAACTCTTCAGCAGATGATAGGGATATATATGCAGAGCCTGCACTTGCATATAATTAACACTATCTTCTACTTGCACATTGAGAACTTCATAGAGTACATCACTAATAAAGGGTTTTGGGGGGTTATTATAAAGGGTTTGGATGAGGAAGAAGCTTTAGTCCTACTTTCCAAAGCAGAAGCACAGGCTCAGAGAGAATAATGGATTTTCCCCAGCGTCACTCGTAGATCTGGAACAGACTCAGCACAGAATCCCAAACTTCAACTCAAAACTCCAAGCTTTAGTCACAAACCAACTGAGTACACGGCCATTGAAACAGCATATACTTGCAAGGAAGCATCATCTTTGAAAGCCTCCCTGCAAACACTAGGACACCTTTACTGAAACAAGTGCCTTTGTATTAGAAAAAGGCAATACAGAATATTCACAAAAATGAACTCCTTTTTTAATAAGCATCTTAATCACATACCAGTGCCTGGAAGTTTGAAACACCACTGAATAAACACAATTTCTCTGAAATATGGATGTCCTAGTTTTGATTTAAAGTTTTTATACCCAATAGATACCACAGCAGTTATAAAAATTTCTTCTTCTAAGGGCAAAACCAAAAACAAAGCAATTTCGTTCTTTCATGCAACCTATAATCAACAGACATTTTAAACAAATTTTGCTTTGATTAAGGCATTGTCACTTCATAGCAATTCTTCCTGAGCCTTCCTGTTAAGTTATATTGTCTCCAACAGAAGCAAATTTTGTTCCATGTAAATTGATAGCGATTTCACTCCAGACCAAAAACATTATATATATTTGAACAAGGTGTCAAGCATCTTCACCACACAAAACACTCCTTTATAACAAAATACTAAACAACATGTATACATGTGTGTATATATAATTATTTTTTGCTTTATAATGCATTTTCAAAAACAAGGGTTTATGTAAGAAATATTTCTGCCATATTAACCTGGCCTTAAATAGCCCACTGATTTATTTTACCCAAGAGTTCAGAATAGTGTGTTCAACCTCTGCTATTTCACTTCTTTCATCTCCTGTAATTAGATCTAGTGTGGCTGTTACAGTCTTCTGAAGAACAATTTAATCCTGCTACCCACAAAACAGAACATGGGGAAATTTACTTGTTCAGTTGAACTGTCTCAAACTGGTATGCAAGTTTTTCTGTCCAAAGCATTAGCCCAGTAGCTGAACGATTGATCGTATAAAGTAGAAGTAAGGGAGAAAGCCTTGTGCGCCTACTGCTTGTAGGACTGTATAAACACCTTCCAAACACTCTTTGGAGATGGACTGAATAACGCCTGCAGGTATGGTTCTTGAGGGAGATCTCGGGCACTTTATAGGCAAAAGTCATAGCGTTTTGGGGGATTAAAACAAGGAAGAGAATCAAGTCACAGTGAAGCAGAGAGTACCAGGGGACTGCGTCACGCATACCTCACACAATACTTGACAGTCCCAGGGTATTTTTAAACAGTTTGGGTATGGAACTGCTGGGGTCTGGGGAGAAAAGTGAGAGGAGGCAGAGAGGCTGCTGGTAGAGAAAAGGGTGTCTTGCTCTGCCACCACCCTGCGGTGTCCGAGGGACCACAACGTAGGCCCCGAGGTCTGCCTCACCATGGAGACTGCAGCGCGCAGCGGCACTACAACTCCAGCCTTTACGTGCCTCAAATACCAGTTTCCCCATCGCACCTTGACTGCTCCTTGGGACGCAAACGAGCCCTCTGCTCGCGAGCTTCACTTACACAGCAACACACCTCTGCCCTGGCATCTTATCAGTCGAAAAATGAAGGGAAGGAGAAGTTAGCTTTCCTGAAGACTTTTTTCTGCTCTCCAGGCAAAGCCCAGCCGTAGCTCAGAGGAGAAGGAGAGGAGGGGCACTGAGGCACTAACCTGCAAGAGTCAAACGCTGGTACTGCAAGGTGCAACACCCATCGCTAATACATGTAACACCCTTTAAAACGCTTTGGCCCTCAGGATGTTCTCCCTCCTACCCACAGATCTCTAGCACAATGTAAGAATAGAGGAGGAGACCGGTGTAACAGAACAAAATCATCAGACCAAATTTTTCAGATTCTGAATACTTTTGGAAGAATCAGAAGTATTAACTCCAGTTATCATCCTTCTGAAATGTCTCTTTTGCAGCTAATTGTTAAAAAAAAAAATATTGCATACAAAAATACATGAATAGCGTATTAGGTACTGGGAACATTCAAATTCTGAGGATCAAAACAACTAAATGTGAGCCGAAAAATGCAGCACTAAATCTGTTTCTACAAAATTCTGGTAAGATCATCTAATGTTTGTCAGTGGTATGATCCTGGAAAAAGGTTACTTCCAGTACTGAGAAGGACTCCAGGGAGCTCCCTGCGAATTAGAGCATTGGCTACATATCATCTCCTGCCTCTAAGATTACTCAAATGAAGCAACAGTGGCGTACAATGACATTTTCCTACTGACTTTCTAGTATTTGCATGCTGCTGGAAAGAACTTCATTAGACCAGCTTATCACAGATACTCGTATTCACTGCTGTAACTATGAAAAAAACGTGCTACCTGCAGAACTAATGCTTAGCAGAGCTAAGCTTTTTGCCATCTGCACTGGCAGGAGCAATAGCAGCTAGAAAAGGTTAGTTCTATAAATAATGCTGGGAATTCCCTACAAGCCTCTTAAAGTAATTTAGGCACAAACAACTACAGATTAAAGCACAAAAATATGCATTCTTAATAACTGGAAAAGAACAAACAGGAGATGATAATGAAAGCAAACAAGAAATAGTAATCTGTTGGAGGCCCAGCTGATGTAAAAGTTGAATGAAAGGAAGTAAATAAATAAATAAGTGTCCAATTTGGCCCTCTAAACTCATTAAAAAATTGGAGAACAAATATTATGGGTAGATCAGTAAAGCACAGCCCCAAAATAAAACAGACCAGCCAATTAAGCAAGAGAAGTCACATCTATTTGCCAGCCTCTCACAGCAAGTGCAGACTGTGAACAACTGATGACTTAATTGGCTCATTAAAAACTTCTGCTTAACCACTGAAGCACAAGGACCTGGAAGTCGGGAAATCTATTCTATTCCCAGCTCCCAAGCACCAGCTAACTTTGTAACCTTAGGCAAGAGACGCACAGTCCATTTTTCAAAAGCTGAGCACGCAACTCTGAATAAAATAAATGGCAGTTATGAGTTTTTCCAGTCAATGTCAAGTTTTGAAACACTCTGAGTTCAGTAAAGATGGTCTGAAGCAGTCCCTTTAATTTGTCATATAACGTACTAGCAAGCCTTTACATGAACAGTCCTAAGTTTTGCACAGAATTTTAAGCTCAGATGGAATCTGAAAAAAAATTTTTTTCAAAGCCAATGACAGGCCACTTCACTAAAGTCAATGAAGGCAATTCCCCTACCCTCAATCCATAAGAAACAGCCTGAGGGTCACTAAGGAAGCAGTAATCATTTTCACTACCCTAGCCTGAATTCTGAAAATGGAGAACATTTTACTCACAGTCCCATAACTTCCTATAATAAAATGCAGTTTAACTTCTGCCCATGTCATGGTTAATTACAACAAACAGCTAACAGGACCTGCTAAACAAAGAGATCTTGATCTTCTCTCATAAGGAAACATACTCATATAAAGCTATGAAGGATGGTACAAAGGCAGTTACTGCACATCCCATCTTTATCTGATCTTACGGGATTTTTATGCAGCTCTCTGAAAACAGGCATAAAAATAGAGAAAATGAGAGCGAAAACAAGTAATTTCCATAGCAATAATTAATAGACTGGCTACCTGAATCCAGAATGACACAACATAATCCTGGAGAACTCATGTCCAGTAGCTAGCCACTTGTGCCCAGGTCTCAACAGCATGATTCTGGCAAGCAAACAAACTTAGAAGAAAGTACTGAAACATACATAGTTAATGGAGAGGCATAGGCAAGAAGAAAATATATTTCCTTTTTTTGTGAAATCTGCCCCAAGGATTTCTAAAAAGTAAACTATAAAGCAAAACAGTAAGCATGGAAGTGTGAGGTCATGAAGAAAATCTGTACAGACATATGAGAGGTAGATATTAAAACAAAGCTTCTAAAGGACATGCCCACAGGAGACAGTATCTTTCATCCAAACATAGATCTGGACACTGTTCCGTGGAAAGCTGCTGAATAATAGGTTTATAAAAAATCACTACCAACTGCAGTTTTTCTAGAAATCAAAACTACTTTCAATTGCAACTTTATCCCTTAATGACTCTTCCTGTATCCCAAATATGCGACTTACATAATATTGCTGTCTTGCTGTCAATGAGAATTCAAGATCAAAGGAAATGCATTCAGTGTAACATAACACAATTTTTTTTTTACCTTTCAAAATCCAGATCTTATCGTAAGAACTAATTGTGTTTGATTTTCCTAGGAAAAAAAGAAATAAGCTACTCTTTTTTTGCCCCATCAGCAAATTGTTAGGATAAGCAGCATCCTCAACAGTTAAGAGGAAAAAACGTTCGCATTTGAACTCCATCTCCCAGTCTGCCTGTATCATGCTGGCCTGGGCAAGTCAGCTGCCTCCCTTACGTCCCTGGCTTTACAAGGGCCTACAACCCTCTGAACGGTGTTGGGCACCTAAAGAAATCCTCAGATGCTGTAACACTTTGCATTTCATATATCACTGGAGTGAGTCATTCCAAGTGCATTTATAGTCAGAAATGTAACACCACAACACATCTGCTACCCATAAGCCAAACAACTCCCTAGGATGTAAACACATAGCTGCCATTGTCTGCATGCGTGTATGAGAGCAGGATACGGCTGTGTGTATCCAGCAAGAGAAAACAAACTCTTTAAAAAGAAATCTTTCAAAATCATTTTGCTATGCACGTCTCCAAACTGTATACACACATTATTACCAGTTTCCTCATCCTGCTTTCCCTCATTTCTTCAGGCTCTGTTACACTTGCGTTTGCAGAGGAGAATCCTAATTCTAACCAGGAGCTCCGAGATGATTTCATAGCATAAACTGCAGAGCTATTCTCAAGAGCAAAGTTCTGCATCTCATTTATGTGCCTCCTCAGAGTTTCCAACAATCTCTGCTTGGAAACCAATTCCCCAAGTCCAGTACAGTTTAATGGGGTTTAAAAGCACCTTTCTATTTATGGATCTCAAATGCTGGCAGGTATCTGCTTCCTTACTCTTGATGAGTAGTTCCTATTTTGAACAATGGACGAAGAAGCCCTCCTATTATTCCATCTGTGGCAGATTTGTTTTTAATTGCAGAGCATCTGCAGCTGAAGAGGTTTGCAGTCTTTTTAAGCAGCTGAGCAAAGAATGAGCAGATGGTGTCAAATACAACAGTACTAAAAACAAAACAAAAAAACCTTTCCTAGTTTTTTTTTTATTTTTTAAATAAGCAATTCTTGGTCTGAGGACACTACTATGATTAGCCCAAAGAGATTATGCACATTCACAGTATGTTGATATTATAGCCCAAAATTCTTATCAAACCTTTTAGAATATATTATAGTCTTTTCTGAATTGTATTTTCATAGAAAGGGCTGAAATTGTGCCACAAATTATAACTATTATTTAATTCTGTGAAAACAAAATATTTAGCAAAAAAAGCATGTGTTTTGGTTGACAAGTAACAATAAGCAATGATTATCTTCATCTATCAATTAAACATAGCACCATTTCAAGACATTATAGACAAAGCCATTTTTGCTTTAAGAATCTTAAGTAACCCAACTGAATATAGGCTACTTCAGGTTTTATAGCCTTCACCCATTCCTATTTACAGGCAACGAAGAGAATGAAGCCTATTTAATGTGAGGAAATATATCACTGTTTCCCAACCCCTCATCTATCAGAAGCGGATAAAATCTCACATAGGTAATGTGAAGATAAATATATTAAAAGACTACAAGTGACTTACACGTATAATAATGGATGTCAGAAGTAACCTACAGAACATGCTGGAACATTTCTAAAATGAGAGGAGTGCCCAACCTGCAATCATGCTTCAGCATAATCGCCTTCAACTTCCTGCGTTCAACCAGTCTACCTTCAGGTAGCTCTGACAGATGGCTTCATACTGGTATATCAGATAACAACTCACATTTTGTTTCATTTCAGCAAAGCAAGCCTTTATCTCCACAGAACATCACGAACCATACCTAATTGTTATCATGTCTCCACGATCTCCTTGAATGTACCAGCTGCAGTTTACAGCTGGAGGATAGTTTAGTGGCCAGGAGGGGCTGTAGATGACTCCCCGTCTCTCTGTGTGCTGTTCCAGTTCTCCACTGCAAGCAGCTGTTAACGAGGAGGGAAAAAATATTACTGTTAATGCTTTGCCTAATCAACAATTCACGTTAGCTACAAGAGCTTTCATCAATTTCTGGGGATTGCAGACAAATGAGAGTCAATAATTTTATCCTCTTACTGCTTTCTTTCCTGCCCTGGTTTTTAATTAAGACACCTGCTTTAAGTGTAGGTAAGCATAACCTGCATTTCAATCCCGGATCAATCAATAACCTTGCATGAATCCACCAAAGGCTACAATCAATAATACTGCACAGATCTGCCAAGAGCACGTAATACAAAAATCCTTCTAACCAGCTTTCCAAAGCCTGGGTATGTCACTCAGCAAATGGAGGAGATCCATACTCAGTGTAAAGTATCCAGAAGCTTATTTTGCTATAATACATTCCTGGATAGTTGCTCATTCTCCTAACCATATCACAAACCTGAAGAATTTTTAAATAGTTTAAAAAAAGATCTCCAACAAAAAAGGAACAATAAGTCCAGTAAGCTGGACTTCGATGTCACATGTTTTCATTGAAAATTATTAAGTATTCCAAATTCCTTCTGAACTCCACAGATAAATTTTCCAGGGGAAGGAGCAAACAGGGCTAAATAAAGCTCAGTATTTTCAAAGCACTTTCAGATCTTTCTATGGACAATAGAAGGGTAATTAAAGACAAAACAGAATACTTATAATTTGCAATTAACCAATTTGAAAATGAAAGTGAAATGTTCCAAGGACAAATGGGAAAGCTGTTCTGATGGGAAAACGTACTCTCAGTAGACTACAAGAGGGGAAATTCTGTGTAATGCAATAGCTACTCTGAACATTCTCCAAAAATATTTTTAAAACTATTTTTAAAACAAACAACTATTTAGAGCCTCACTTGTGGATCACAGCAGAATTTTCCAATTTTTCATAAAAGCTTAATTTCTCATAGCTTCAAAAGGTGGCAAAGAGAAAAAAGGATGCCTTATATCTCAAGTTTCTTCATATACATATACGTTCAAGTACACTGCACTATAAATCACAGACTTAGAGTACTGCTTGAAACGTAGCCACACAAACGCATCATTTCCAAATCAAATCAGACTTGGCTGCACGGGAGGGATGGGGTGCGGAAGCGCCAGCAAAGCTGCCTGGCTGCAGCCAGGCCAGGTGACGTGCTGCCTGCATGGGGCCTGGCCAGGGCTGGGGCCGGCTCAGCACCCCCCATCACTGAGTCCGGGCCTGGCGCTATTCAGTTTGTTCACGGTAAGCACTTCTGAAGTGAGAGCCACAGGAATATGAAAAGCATTAGATGAGTAACTTACCTGAGGCAAAACATATAAAAAGCCATTATTTTCACCCTCCAAATAGGGCATTCCACTGAAACATATGTACATAGTTCCTACTAGTTTCAAAGGCCACAAAAACATACAGAGTACATGAATACATGAAAATATCTATTTTTCAAACAAGTATTTTGCAGCAAAGAAGTTACAAAACCAAGAAAATCTCCATTGTCACGTTTGGAAAGAGAGGCTCCACACTGGACACTAGCAAAACCCTGGACTACAGGAACAATTACAGAGTTATAAAAGCAAAAGTAAGACCCACAGGACTTTTCAGCTATAGTTCTCCATTAATTTCATTATATACACCAAATCACCTGACTTGCATCTTTCGATGTACTCCTCCACACACTTACCACTGCATAAAGGTATCACAGCAGCATAAGAGGACCCTGAGCTAACAACTACAAAAAAGGAACCTGGTAAGACTGTATTTCCTAACTGCCAGATTAATAAATTTTTTCAATGGGAAAGAAAGCAGGCACAAAGCAAACGGAGCAAACACGCCATACAGCACGATCCAGAGGCTTCCACCAACAGCATGGCAAATGTTTCTGTTCCTTTTGTATCAACTACTGTTCTGGATTAAAAATACCTTTTTGACAGTACATGTATTAGAATAGACAACAAAATGATAATTATGCAAAGCTTATTTTAGCTTCCGTTCTGAGAAAGTCACATTGACACACTGGTGACTCCACATCATCACTTTTACTCACACATTCCTCACTGTGGTTAAGCAGAAACTTTATTTTCCCAAATAATTGTTTTTCAGGTTTAGGAAGTATTTACAAAAATCCTGAGCAACAGTTATTTGAAGTATTCCAGCTTTTTGAAGCAAGATCACTAGCAGCTTTTCTTCTGCAATAATATATAGCTGCTAGTTTGTAAGCAGTGGATCTGATACAACATGACAGTTCAGTTTCTCAGGGAGAAATACTATTTCTTATTAACATTGCACACCTGCTATTAGCATCTTTAGTACATGGAGAGCGCAACGGACAGAAGAAAAGATTTTTCATTTTAACAGCAAAATAGTAGCTGTGAAAATCTAAGGGCACAAGCAAGGTAAGGCCTGTACTGATATTGTATGCCATTGCAGGCAGTTCTTGCAATGTTAGTTGTTTTCAATACTTTTCGATGGCTTCACCCTTCTGTCACACAACGTGCGTTTCTGACTTAGCCTATCCAAAACTAAAAGGGCAACTGCTTTGCTCTTACAAAGGCTCCTAACTTGAATGGACCACAAATCTTAACTCGTATTACCAAAACATACTTACACTACTTTAAGGGTATGTCCATAGCCCTCTAAACCTATTGTGACAAACTGGCGGGGGGAGAGGAAGGAAACTGCTATTGTGTTTACCCAAACCTCACTTATCTGCCATATGCTTTTGACGCCTTTCATTTCCCATCAGTGCTCATTACTATGGTTTTTGCACGTCAACAGATCTGCTTCCTCATCAGTCATCTCCTCCTCCTTCCTCCTTGTGACAACTGACCGAGGGCTGTGCGCTAACCAAGGTGAAGTATTCAAGTGCTGCTTTTCAGCAGCCGTTCTTTCACCTACTTAAACAACAATTCTTTTTTTTGGAAAGAAAAACCTACCCTGAACAGAGCCCTCAGTGCTGGGAGCAAAACAGAAAAAGCACATTAGGGCACAAATCCATATCGTTGGGGTTTCAGTGGCAGCAAAGCATTCCCAACTCCCTTCCCGGCTCCTCGGGCCGCTCTCACCCCACGGCACCCCACTCCTCGGCTGCGGCAACAAACAGCTGCCCACAAAGTTCGCAGACCCACCGAACAGGGACGTGGCTGCAACTAGGTCAGCGAACGAGCATGGTTAAGCGCTGCCTCGCACAAAACACGAGATGCATTTCCTCCAGACACCGCACTGTGGAACCGGGGCAGAAACTGCTGAAGCTGGTACTATAGCCCAAGCTCCACACCACGAAACTGCACCCCTCCACCGTATCAAATGCCTTCCAGGCAGCACTTCTTATGCGGAAGAGAGACAGTCAGAAGGCTCAGTACAGTACAGAGATGCATGCATATAACATTGTGTTATTAAGTTAGGCTTCAGCATGACAGGATGTTTCCTTAAGGAAAACAAACAAATGCCTTTTCAAATCACCAAAACATCTGAAGTAAATCTCTAAACAAAAAGGCGCAATCCTGGATTCCTCACAAGGCCTCATCAGAGACAATTCAACAATCTTTTTTTTCAACAGTTGTTCTACCACTGTTTTTCCTACAGCCTTTCTGCACAAAGAGTGAAAATACAACTTAGTAAAAGCCCAAAACAGCTTACATTTTCTACGTTTAGGATTATTGAAGCAGCATAACATAAGAGAATGCCAATCCCTAGATTGGCAAAACAACACACAGACCAACAAAAAATCTTATTTTCTGAGATGCCATATTTAAAAACAGATAAATCCTGAAGACAGATTAATAATGATTACTTTATAGCTTAAAACACAAAAACCCTTTAAACAAATGCCAAGAGGTTTGAGTTCAGAGAGTTTCTGTCAAGCAGACACAAATCTTAATGAGACTCCTTCTGTAATAATCAAGTGTCTGGTGGGTTCCTTCTACTGTAAAGAGCAGTTGATTCCCCCCACCAGTTAAATACGTCACAAATACTTGCTACTAAAAACTTGCAAGGGAGTTTGCAGAACAGTGCATCAATAGGTGTTACTCCTATTTTTGCAAGAGGTCCAGCTCTACCAAAGGACAGGACAGTTTGCACTGGGGGCACTAAACTGTGCAGCAATAAATTTTAAGATGATCCCAGCATAAATCCTGCAGTTTCGCACCCTTCTGCAATACCCCAGGGTCTGTTCCAGGCGCAAGGGACACATCTCAACCATCTGCTCCAAGATGAGGGATGGTTTGCACCTGCCACAAGGAACTTTCTTCCAAAACTCAATGCTTGGCAGCATATATTTTCTCAGCAGGGTAGGCAGGAAACTCTTCCTAGTTCCCTGAAATGCTCCCTCAATGCACACATTGCTTAATGCAGACTCCTTACATCAGTGGAGAAAAAGGACTTTGCAAGGGCTCCCCCTCACTTTATCTAGTTCAACAGCAGGCTGTTTCTGTCCCCATATCAGAGCGAGCAAACGCCCAGCCCAAGGGCTCAACCTGCTAATCGGACAGAGCCCCAGTTAGCTAGCGCTTCGCTGGATCGACAGGCTGAACTGGCTCGCTGAGCAAGGGGAAAGGGGGACACGGCGAGAAGACCTCTTCCTTTCAGCAGCAGCAGTTTCTCCAGCTTGAAGTGCTGGCACAAATACAGCGGAGGTGGTGGCCTTCCCTGCGTTCTCCAGAACTCGTTATTTCTGCTATTGCTAGCTTTCTGAAAAGAAACCACACTCTACCTTATCGTAAAGATCAACTCTGTAATGAGCTGCTCTGCCAGGACGTGTTTAGGAGAGCAGGCATTCCTCCCAACTTTTATCAGGGCTCTTTAAGTCACACCTCTTGCAAAACGATTCCTGCCAGGGTCATCTGCCTTACAAATGCCTTATCCTAACGTGTAATACAGAGGTAAGAGAAGCTACACATGAACCACACTATTGCTGTGACCTTTTATGATCATTTTCCCCCCATTCTAGTTACACTGTCAAGAGACAGAGCAACTCAAAGGCGTATCAAGACAAGAAAACATGAAGGCTACCATACTCCAAGGTTTTCCACAGATTTGAAAGAATAAAAGCAAAATGTTTCATCTATCTCTTCCTGTTTCTAGCAAAAAACAGCATTAGAAAGCAGCAGAGCCAACTGGATGGAGTGTTATATATTTCAGACTAAAGTAGTATCACCAGTCTAAGCTAGCCACTGTATAATCACTCAAGTTACACTTAGTATACTCGTATACCATACAGCCAACGGATGCCAAGCTCTATCAAAAGCCGAAGAATCATTCAGACAGAACACTGACTAGGACATAGATTACAGTCTGGATTTTTTCCAATAAAAGAATTGAAATACAATGTTAAAAACAACACGTGTCCTAAGTGGTTCATCCAAACTTCCCCTAAGCTTAATTTAGGGAAGTTACCTAATCATAAAATTACTACCCTTTCCTGATTTAAATCTCTCAAAACCCCATGTTGACTTGAAAGCTCAAAGTCCCACATTAATCAACCCACTGACTTAGAATTATTTTTGTGTTTTCCCATCTCCTTTTCTCCTCTGTCTTCCATATTTGGTTATTCTGTTTTAATTTAAAAGTTGTGACCTCTTCGGGCAGAAAGTAAGTCTATCAATGTGACTGTAGATTGACAGGCACAAGGGGGCCCTTAACACTAAGGGGACCTCACACCCTGATTACAACGTCACAATAGAGCAAGCAAGTAACGGCACTGCTATAGACGAGGAAACTACACTAAGTGCTGCAATTCTGGTTGCATTTCCACTTTGACATTCATGAGACATTTTTAACATTCCAGTTTTAGCTCCCCCTGGGAATGGGCCACTGTCCCCGGCTTGACATTCCCAGGCACATTTCCTAGACACAGATTTTTCTCCTGAACGTATCAGCATGTACTAAGACCTTAACCTCAAGCTTACATTTTTTTTTCTAGCACAGTGATATTCATGGAGTCTAATAACCCCAGGAAGATTTAAAGTTCTGAACTTCCTAAAATGTCACTGTTACTCTCTTTCTCAAGCAAAGGTCACACAGTATTATTTAAAGATGTCTTCAGGTGGGGAAAAAAGCAACAACTTCAAAAGAACAATAAACATAAATAAGAAAAATATGTCTTACCTAACGAGGTGACAGCACTTTCTATTTTCCCAGTTAGGAAGAGATTCACTGTGTAAAGACAGAAAAATAATGCTCATACAGATTGCATTGGTATAAGGAGGCAGTTAGTAGTTAACCATTCCTAAGCATTTGCCATGGCGCTAATATAAATGATTTGCATTCTTCCAACAAGAACCTTGCTTATCCACACCGACAATTCACATAATCAACTATCATCCTTCACTGCAGCTATAAAAAAGCCAACACAGAATGTACCTGACAATACCTGTCAAATACGCTACCAAGAGAACCAGCTGCCAATCTACTCTAAATTGTCTTCTGTGGGTTTTTTTTTTAATTGGGGAAGACAGAAAAACAATTACGCTAAAACATTCATAATCACAGCCAGTCACTTTACCTGCTTAAACACTGGAAAATAATTATTGAGATTATTATCTCCAAATATCTCTTCTCTGAATAAAGCAAAGTTTGCTTCTCCCAGGTAAATGTCACCTTGAAAAGAAACTGCAAAACCTAACAGGATTAACTTGACTAATCAAAAGCAATGAAGTTTTCAAAAGGGTCCACTGGTAAAATCAAAGCAGGATGAGGAGATGCTGCAAAACACTTACAAATTAGTCTCCAAATACTCTTCATTTTCTCAGAAGTCTCCTCTCACAGCATATACCCATGGGAGTGATCTGATAAGAGTTGCTATTGCCAAAAAAAATATTTCTCCTATGCCATCATTACTTCGGAGGTCAATGTAATATGTATTTCCATATTAGTTTCCTTGTATAGTCTTTAAGGCACTTCTCTAATGGTTAAAGTGTGTTTCACTAACTGCTCTTATTTTTAGCAGTGTTCTATAATCTACACAGACAGCCTAATAATAACATGAGAAATGTTAAATTAAAAAGGTCTAAAAAAAACTTAATTTACAACATCCCAGGCAAACACCCACTTTGGCTTAATTTTGCATGTGTTAAATCCTAAATCTTTTTATAGCAAATCTGTCACAGCAAGCATTTAATAATTAAAAAAAAAAAAATTAAAGATGAACAATAGGAGAAAAGAGGAAGAGAAACTGTCCCTGTTCCCAACGGTCACTGGGGACGCTGCTCACTATTAACACTATTTATATACAACAGCAGCACGTATGAATGCAGGCCACTGCCTTAGACACTGTCCAAACACTACAAAACACTGACCCTTGCTCCAACCACCTTCTGGGATAATTTAAACTAGCACACACACACACACAAAAAAAAATACCTAGCACTAAAGGGGTGGAAACAGAAATGCTAAAAACAATTCCTTTGGTTTTCAGCTTGCCAGTTTGAGCCCAGTCACAGTTTTCAGTCACTTCTGGATCTGAACTTTTACCAAATCCTTGCAACTCAGATGCCTTCAGCAGTCTTTGAGTGACTTACATCTAGATGTTCCCAGTTTGGACTTCTTCCTTCCTGAAGCCACATGTCCAAGAGCTAAATATAGACTCCGATTTCAGCACACATACAGGCTGCTAAGCACCTCAGGCTGAGACCAGGCCCTCCAAATCAAAGCAAACACCGTTCCTGACATCACTAATACAGAAAATTCGAATTACTGACTTCAGGATATTACCACAGATGGAAGGGGAACAACTTTGGCTCCCTCTAAACAGTTGCAGGGTTGAACTTTTTAGTAATGTTCGAGGGAAGGAGGGCAACTGCATGACAGCGCGTGCATGCTGTGGCTTGAGAAGAAACAGGCTTGGTCTGCAGAGCTATGTTAACAAGCATTATTATGAAGGATCTGAAGAGCACCGATACTGTTACATAATTAATGTACAGAACTGCTGCCACATAATAACAACATGCTCTGCACTTAGTTATTTCACAGCACCACGTGCTCTGACTGGTCAGTGGGTCAGCCCACTTCAGAACAATGCTGGAGTCCTTCACCAGGAAACAGCTCGGATGCAAAAGTTGGTTCTGTGAACCATTTCTTTGCGACAAAGCAGCATATCCATATTAGAGAAATCTTGGATAACAGCAAAAAAGGCAACACAAAATCTTCTCACACAATATTAAAGCGCCACTATTCCTGTAACCATAGTAATTTAGTCATAAAGACTAAAAAGAAATTAACTTGTGATTAAGTCACAAATTTGATTTTAAGAAAATTAAAATATTTTATTTTGCTCCAAAGGAAAGTACACAAACATACTCTACATAACTATTATCACCATAACTTAAAGGATTGTTTGAAGATGCATTGCATGGAAACATCTGGGTCTTTTACTGTCACATTACAACCTTTCTTCATGTTTCCTACCTGAAATCTTCCAAACAGTCATAACAGACCCCTAACTCCTACGCAGGGGTTACCGCGCGTGTCTGACTAAAGGCCCATGTGTCCTTTAAAAGGCAATCACAGCGTGAAGACAAGGGG
Organism: Apteryx mantelli; assembly: GCF_036417845.1. Lineage (NCBI taxonomy): Eukaryota > Metazoa > Chordata > Aves > Apterygiformes > Apterygidae > Apteryx > Apteryx mantelli. The sequence continues at coordinate 12,502,628 of NC_089987.1, forward strand.
AGCGAGAGAGAGGAACGAGCTGACTCAGAGCCACATTACTTTCTTCCGAGGACTCTCAAACAGTCTTGGTTTGCTAGAGACAGATAAAGAGTTATAGGCAGCTTTGCACAGAGGGCCCGGCACATACCTAAAGAAGATACCACCCCACACACCCAAAATGTTATTATAGCCACACAAAAGCAAAACATCTGCTGGCTGGTGCGTGCAAGCTGCTTTGCTCTCATTTCAAATTCTTTTATACTAAAACAACAGTCAAGAATGGCTCTCTAAAATAAAGTCCAAATCCACATCAGGTCCTTTCCCCAACAAGCGAATAACCATATGGTTTACAGCATCTTTTTTTCCCCTCAAGACCATCAAATCAAAATGTGAGAGCACTCTAAACTAGCATTTTCTGAAGCACTCAGCTCTCAGAAGTGTCAGAGGCCCAAAAGAAATAACAGCCATTCCCTGTTGGTTTTCTCGTCCCTTGTCAAAATAAAATCTTGAAGTAAAAGTCTAGGGACATATTGGAAAGTTCTCCAGATACTCTTTTTCTTAGCAGTTGAGGGCAATTATGGGAAAGCCAGAAAAAATAGAGGCAGTTCAGTTGGCTCACGCCCGATGCAGGAAACTCAGTGTCCTTCATTTCGATTGCTAAGTAATTCTCGGGGGGAGGTTTTCAAGGAGGAAAGCAGTTACTATTTGTATCAAAAGGGCAATTTACATCTTTGCCTCTCTGAAGCAAACAACAGCTGCCAATCCTTCCCCACAGCCACGAGCTATGAACTTCACTATTTTGATATTTTTCTATTTAATAATGCCCCGTGCCCTCCAGAATTTCTCAAGAATGAGAAACAAAATGGCTTCATGAAAGAACAGTTGCCACAAACCCAGTTCGAGTCTCCGGAGCAGCAGTTTACAGCCGAAGTCGCTCACATACAGTAATGGCCAGTGGCAGTGCCTCTATACAGACACCAAACATCACAAAAAGCCTACAGGAGAGCAAAAAATGTAAGAAAGGAAAGGCTGGCGAAGCAAGAGAGCAGGAACCGAAAATAAAGACGAAAGGAAAGCACAGACAAGCAGGAAGTGAAACACAAAAATAGTCAGAGAAGCAGCACTGTATTCTTAAGGGCTCACTGAAGCAGAATACCTTAAAAGCTTCCCACCTCCTGTGTTTCTCAACCTCCACAACTGTCAGTTGTGCAAGAAATAGGAACAAAACATTCCAGCTGAAAAGAAGAGCCAGACAATGAAATTCTAAAAGTCACAGAAAGCAGAAATCTATGAAACTTTCAACTTCCCATTACCCACAGCAAAATACAAGTAGTATTCTCACTTAAACTCTGGAGTTTATATAATCTTTGAATATGATATTAGTGATTTTAAGAACAATTGTGCTACGTCTCTTGAATAAGAAAAGCTTTAACAAAAGTCAGGCTTGGCCACAAAACCAAGGAATTAAGAGACCTGGCTGAAACTTGTATCTTTAACCTTGTATACGCCATGCAGCAGACAAACTCATCCTGTGCATATCTCTGACGCTCGGTTAAGTCTCTGCAAAAATGTTATGCTGGTTAGAACTAATATTCAAACTGTTTTGTAGTTTAGGCAGCTTTTTACATTGTTTTTCCTTTAATTAACACCTACCTATCTGAAGTAATCGGAGAACTTTTACATTTTAACTTCCTACATTTTTCTAGGCAAGTAATAATGTTAAAAAAAGAACTTTTATAAAAATAGAATGAGCAGTCTGGCCACAGATGCACATTTCTGATAACTTATGTAATGAATACTATTTATTATGAAGGATTATTAAAAATTAACTCCAGTTTGCTATACTGGCAAAGCGCAGCTGTTTCAGCACACACAACTTCGGTGAGCCGTAACAGTTCACGTTTACCAAGTCTCCACCAGCACAGCTCAAATCAGTCACTGCACCCTTAACCCGTGTGCTCTTCTTAGACCGATTCTGCTCCATAGCAACCTTGTTGCAGTACGGAGGAGCAAAAAAGTCAACTTTTAGCAACTTCCAGTTTCAATATATCCCCGTTAAATGCAGGGGGCTTCTTGTCAGCTCACCCTGATCAAAGGCTGCAACATTTCACCCTGGGAGAAAACAGCCTCAGCATCAGCCGAGACCAGTAACACGCTGCATCGCGTCCCATAACCGAACACCTGCTGCGGAGCGGAGCGGGGAGCGATAGCTCCAAGCAGAAGAAAGGGAGAAGAGCGGGATATGGCAGGGAAACAGGAAAAAAACTGTTTTTCCTGCTGCCAGCCGGGGAGCGAGAGCCAGGCGGGGGCGGGCGCGGGGCAGCCGGGACCCGCGCGGCTCCGCAGCTGCTCCAGAAGCCGCTGCCGCCCGCGGCGGCCCGGAGAGCGGCGGCAGGACGCGGCGGCGACCGCTCCGCAACTTTCCCGTGTCTCGCAGGTCACCGCGGCGGCCCCGGAGCCAAGGGCGGAGCGGGGCGCGCCCACTGCTGCGGCGGCCGGCACGGCACAGCACAGCACGGCACGGCCCCGCACGGCCCCGGCACGGCCCCGCCGCTCCGCGCCGCCCGCTAGCCGGCCCGCAGGCGGCCGCCGGCCCGGCCCGGCGCGGCCCTGCCCTGCCCCCGGGCGCCGCCAAGTTCTGCCGGCCGCGCGCGAGCCGCGGAGCCGCCGGGCCGCGCAGGCCGCCGCAGGTGCCGGCGCCCCCCGCCCCGGGCTCGCCCCGCCGCCACCGCCACCGCCGCCGCCGCCCGCACTCACCCAGGCAGATGGCGGCGAGCGGCCCCAGCGCGCCCTGCCGGAGCTCCGCGGCCGCTGCCTTCTCCATGGCGGGGCCCTGCAGCGCGGGGCGAAGCGCCGCAGCTCCGGCCGGCGGCTCGGCGCCCGGCGCTGCTCTACGCCGCCTGCCCGGGGCCGGCGGCGCGGCCAGCCCGCGCTGCCGCCGCAGGCCGGGGCGCCGGGAGCGGCGCTGGCGCTGGCGCATCCGCCCGCCGCCGCCGCGCCCCCATGGCCGGCCGCGCTCGCCGCCGCGGGGCAGGTGGAGCAGGACGGAGCGCGGCGCCGCCGCTCCGCCGCCGCCGCCCCACGTGACCGGCCCGCGCGGCTGCGGCGGCCGCGCCGGAGGGCGCGGGGGCAGCGCCGCCCCGCGCCGCGCACCTGAGGGGCGGCGCGCTGCGCTGCTCTGCCTGTCAGGCGCGGGGCGCCCCGCCGCCGCCGCCGCCTCGGCCGCGCCTCCCCGCAGCGACCCGCCGCCGCCGCCGCCGCCCCGCGGCCATGGCGCTGCCGCCGGCGGGGGAGGGGCGCCTCCCGCCGGCCGGGCCGGCCGGGCCGCGGGGCCATGGCGGGGAGGCCGCGCCCAGCGCCGCCGCCGCCCGCCGGCCCCCCCTGCCGGGGAAGCGGCCCCGGCCGCCGGGGGGAGCGGCCGCGCCGCGCCGCGGCTGGCCGAGAAGCGGCCGGGGGTGGGGGGGGGGGCAGGCGCCACCGCGCTGTCCGCTCCCGCCGCAGCCCGGGGCCGCAGGAGCGGCGCGGAACCCGCGGGGCTGCGGGGGTCGCGCTGAGCGGCCGCGGCCCGCAGGCGGCGCCGGCCGGCGGAGGCGCCTCAGCAGCGCGCTGCTCCGCTGGAAAACGAAGCGGCGGCGGGAAGTCGTGCGTGGCTGCGGGCGGCAGCAAGAGCAGGGCGAACCGGGAACTTCGCGAGCAGGGTGTCAGCCCGTGACACACGCCCGGTAGCCTCGCTGGGGCGAAGAAGCTGTAGAAGGGATCAGCTCTACCTCGAGTGTTTCCTGAACTTTTTGTTATTTTCCAGTTTAGAGGTGCTCACATCCTCCCCCCGCCCCACCAAAAAAAGAAAAGAAAAAGGCACTAATAGTTAGCCTGTTTATCCAACAGCTGCTCTCTGCGGAGCAAGGCCGATGCCCGCTCGGCCGAGCTGCTCTGCTGCGGGTCCCGCAGCGCAGCGCGCCCCTCGGGCCTGCAAGTACCACTAGCAATAAAGGACTCGGCGACAACGCGGGTTCTTAGCAGCACGAATAAGGGCTCTTCTGCATGAAACCGTTTCGTCCTCCAGGGCAACGATCAAGTCCTGCAGCATTTCACTATAAACACAAGCAAATTTCTCTGCATGCTTTAAAAAACGTGGGTTTCTGCATTCTGTGGCTATACCACCTGAGAGATAATAGACTTGAAGTCTGTGAGACTCTTATTTAAAACACAAACACTCCTATCACTAAATTAAATATTGATCAGTATAATCAACATCATGGAACAATCAATAATATCCATTATTGTACCCGGTTTCCCATGAAAAGATGATAATTTCTAAGTAAAATTAATATTTAAGGATTGTCCATGCACATTAAGGTCTAACTGTGCTACTGCCCTCCCTGTGCGAAATCACCCGCGCCGGCTGCAGTACCTCAGGTCAAGCTGCAGCAGTGGCGGGTCCATTGCGAAAATGCCGACTCAATTATTCTGTCGTCATCTCAGCATCCGATCTAGATTTGGTGGAGTGAACGTATCCAAAGGGTAACGTTCCTGGTGAAAAACACACAGAGCAAGAAACAGTAGTAGCAGGAGATGGGTGCTGAAGTAAAGCTGAGCTGTTTGCTAACAGTAAACACGGTCTTTTAGCAGTACACAGGAATAAGATCCTCATAAAAAAAGATGCACCAAAATAAGCAATAGTTGCTATACATGGTATTTGAAGTTTTGTGCTGTTTCAAACTTTCAATTGTCATCTAAGTGTCAGCTTTAGATCAGGCACTACACAAAAAACAGGTTAAAAATAAATACCCATTCAAGAATGGTAATAACCCTGAGTAATAACAAACACGTATGCTGCAAGGGAAGTGCCCAGATGTGGGGAGAGCCAGGTTTCTACAACTTCATGCACAGCTAATGCATGCAGATGTGCAAATCATGGACCTCCTCATACAAAAGGCCCGTTTGCTATATACCTAGGCATACGTTCAGGCAGATATTTCATGTATTTGTTTATTATGCATGCCTCATCTACGAAAATATCGGCACAATTCTAAAAGTCTGTTTATATGGTTAAAATATGAGAAAGACATATTTAATTCACCTGGGGTGCCACTCAGTTTAAAAGTATTAATTAGAACTATGGTCTTCATTTGCCCATAAGCTCCTAAGTGTAATTTTAAACACACAGCACAGTTAAACAAATACATTCAAATGTGTCTACAATAAAACCATTCCACAGCCATTTCCTCACTAAAGCTACCCTAATGGCACTGTATCTTGCTTAAAATCCATACGCTCAGCACAAAGTTTTGTAGAGTGATTTGGCCAGGGAAATAGAGAAAAAGATCAGATAAAAATGTGGAAAAGGAAACGCTAGATAAGAAAGGAAAAGGCAGAAATGGATGAGAAGATACCAGGTCAGGCTGCAACTATTTTAGCGTGACGGTGACGGTCGATACTTTGCGGAGGACCCACCTGAGGCAGATGCTGGCGGCTGCAGAACGCACTCCGAGCTCGAAGCACAGACTCAGGTTCCCTTTTGCTGACTCTTACTTGGTAGTGAAAAATTTTGGCAGAGTGGTGAAATAGAGGGCTTTAATGCCTGAAAGCCCCACAGTTCACCAAAGGGTATCTCTCAGAATAGTGAAATACTGCTTTAAACCTTTTTATTTCAACAATATAAAGTGTGGCTATAGTACTATCTTGGGGGTTCAGGTGATCCTTATCCTCGCTGAGCTATATATGTGTGCCTTATCTTAGCCACCCTTTGATGGAATTATAATAATTGTAATTCACATTTGCCTGTCATGGCTTAATGGATGCCTAATGGATGACTGGCCAGAGGATCAATAGTATCACATCTTGTCTGTTTGGGATGAGAGAACTGAATGTTAAAATAAATAATTCGACTGTGCTAAAGATGCAGAAATAATACACAGATCAATACAAACAAAGTTGATCAGCAGGTGAGAAGGCCTTGCGAGCAGTGTGCAGGGGACCTGGATGTTCTGCCAATTTAGCCTGGTTTACAAGTATGTGTGTCTGTGCACTTTGTAAGTAGTATAATAAATTGCAAAACATTCGACAACTAAATTCTTCCTAATCTAACCAGACAATTCTTAAACCTTTAATGGGCCCATGATTGTAAAATCATTTCTGTCTGGGTTTTTGAGCAGTAATCTTCAAATTATGGGTCTGTAACAGCAATAATGGAATGTGTCATAAAAGAGTTTTTCCTCGGTGAGTCTATTATTGTAATAAAATAATGTATCTCATCACGTCTACGTTCTGCATTAACCCTTTTTATGAAAATTATCACTAAAGTGAATCTCTCATTTCCATTAAATAATATCCTTGCATCTCACTGCAATAGTAGAATATATAGGACTGAAAGCAAAGCAACAGATGCACATTCATATTTAGCAGACTCTATCCATGCCACTGAATTATGGTTCAGATATAACCCACTCAGTTTAAGAATTATTCTCATACTTCAGCATTCACGTAAGACTAACTTAGAATTCTCAGTCCTAATTTTCAGTCACGTACTTCTGTGTTTACAAAAATACCCATACAAATCTGATAACTATACGTGAAATTATGTATTAATATGTTCCGGTATCTCCTGGCATATGGTAATTCATGATCATATTACAAAAACATATACACATACACAAACACAGTGACAAGGGGACCAGTAGAACCTGTTCCAGGTTCTCTTCTTCTGAATGATCTGCAGACCATTTCAAAAGTACTTTAAAATAGTTGTACGATGCTAAATTGTACCTACAAGCCAAGTTTCAGGCCTTCAGATCCTGTTTTGGAACATGTGATATGGAACACGTGGCTCTAGGTGACTTTCACAGGAAAAGCTCCGCATTGCGCCTTCTGAAGCTACAGGCATGTTCATTCCTTTGATGCTTTTGACAGAACTGGATCACAAAAAAATCATACATTTGTAACAACAGCAATATAAAGTTCAGATTAAATTTTTACTAAGTGTAAACACACTTATAAGTTATTTTTTAAATATGCAGTAAAAATAAAGACATCAGAAAATGATATAGCAATGTTGAAAAAGAGATTATGAGTTTCAGCAGTAGAGTACTACAAATGTTTAAATAACCTGGGACCTTGTCCTGTTCATGTGAGTAATCTCTTTTCTTAGTCTGACTATGTATAGTCTTATCACATTCTCTGCTTCTGTTCCCTCTGCATCTAATTTCTGTAGCTCTTAAAAGTTTATGCGTCTGTTATAAGCATCTCTTTCTTTGGATTAATTTGGTTGAGATTTCTGTAGACAAAGACCATAATTTTGCCTGTCGCACAAGTCTCTTCCCTGCATTCCTCTTTTTCAGCATAAATCAGTTCCAAGTCAGAGGCAGCGCATACAGAGCTGTGCAGAGAGCAAGCCTGAAATCCTGGGTGTTTTAATCACCACGGTTCTCTTTCGAAACCTGGCATTAAGGACAAGTTGGTTAAAGTATATTAGGTATAGTAACATCATTATTCGTCTCACTCTGACATAGTTTACTGTCCATTTTATTTTTACAAGAGTTTATATTGCATCACCATACGATCAGTATCTGACTGGATTTAATTATATTACCTTTAGTGGTAACTATAATTTCCCTGAAAAGAAGAAAAATCTCAAGGATACTTTGCTGCACCGACCTTCACACTAGTTCTGTCTTGACCCATCTACACAGATCATTACTAAACTTAACAATGAACTAATTTTCTTACTCTTCCTTAAGAACTCGTTATTCACGTATGCGACGAAGAGCTGAAAAAAATCTCTTGTAATTGGCATTCATTTTGTGAGATGTAAGCAATGGGAGTAAACATTAGCAAGTCGGAATTACAGGAAAGCGAATCCAGATAAGAGTTGTTTGATGGATAAATACTGTAACAAATTCACCAACGTACAGGTATTTTTTCAAGGAAAGTACAAAGCTGTGATGTTCCTCTGTGATATCCTGAATGTTCAATAAGATCTTGAATTTTTATCAAGCAGACCAGATTATGAGTAGCTATTACATTAGGGCAATTGCTTGAAAAATAAAATAATTTTCCCTTGAAAGGGTTCAGTTGTCTAGCAAGACAGCATTAATTGCATCTTAATTTTTTTTTTGTACTTGTGACTTATCTTATCTTAACAAATCTGAAGGTCTATATAACCTGTTCCACTACCTAAATTAGGTCTTGTTTTTTCTTAACAGCATTACTGAGATCAGAATTTTGAAGCATAGAGTGGCATAATTACAGGAGAGGAACAGAATTGTCTTGTTTGCACAAATAATTTGAAGAAGTTTATCAAGGTTCCTTATCAAAATCCATTAAGCTTCACTTTATAAATAAGTTCCACTAGACGGCAAGTTATTCTGGGCAATGAAAAGAGATAAAGCCAGGCCAAGCGCAGCACTTTTTCACTTCTCTCTCTTCTCACCTTTAAATATTTTCAGCATGATTCATTTTTTAGAGTGTAATCTCATAGCACTGCTTTATGCCAGCAGTTATGTCAGTTGTTCCACCAGGTTCTCTGCCACCACCTGCCAAGATACACAGCTCTTGACCAGCAATGCGCTCGGCAGCGCTTGTGCTTGGGACCCTCCGAGCTTTCCAATCACGCAAAGCTGCACAGAGGCTCTGCAGTTTAAGTGAGCAGGATGAGCTCCTCGAAACTCATCTCACTTGTGACCCCACAGTAAAAAAAAAACATTTCAACAACACGCTGCATCTCCTCCCTCCCTTGGCAACTTTTATCATTTAATAAATGTATGTGGATGGATTTAAACAGTGATGATGTTAGTTTTTATTATCTACATACTGGAAAAGCCCTGCGTGACAATAGTAGAAAACCCTGGTCTACTAAGATGCTAAATTGATTTTTCTCTTCTGTCTGTTCCTTCATATCTGTTGACAAGCAGACTTTGGATAATTTAATTTAATTTATGATAAATCCTTTTATGCTTTGGTTATGTTAGGGGCTTATTCTCTCTGGTAGCTGGAGTCATTAAAGGATTTACTATTCTCCTTGACATACAAAATCTTTGCTAAATGAGGGCTAAAACTCAGAAGTGAGTCTCTTCTTGTAAATGCTAGAACAATGCCAGAATACGGCTGAATCGTGTTTCAGGTGTGTGGATGTGTTCTCAGATCCGCTTCACGTACAAAAACTGAGGAAAATAAAGACAACTTTCACCAACTTTACATCTGATTGAGCCCACTGTTATTTTACTTCTGTTCTACATGAGAGACTATCACAAAATGTCACAAACACTAGCAATACATTCTTACCCCAAAATACACCAGCTGCAGGAGTTGCCACAGACTTAGTTTAGAGTGGTGCTAGAGACTGAACTGCTTGGAACTGGAAGCAGGAATACACTTGGTCCGGATGAACACAGCACCTCTACGTTAGAACTACCTCCTAGGGAAAGGACAAATACTGTCCTTGCTCAGTAGCAGATTGGTATCAGAGCAGATGAAAATGGCAGCATCAGGTTGCTCAGCCGTGTGCTTCCAGCCCCCAATTTTGTAAGGAAAAAAAAAGAGGAGAAATTGGAAGGGTGTTGCATGCAGTCAGGCATACATAAAATTGAGCATGCATGGCAAAGCAAAACATGCAATTAGGACTGAACAGACACCTTGAAATGCGTTCAGTGACTGACTTTTGCACCATCTGTAGGAGGGCTGAACACGACTGCAGAGGGGATGGAGAGGCTGCGGAGCAGCTTCCCCGTCACGTCACCCTGCACCATTCCCCCAGCCAGCCCAGAAACTCTGGCGGGTAACGCTGCCCATTGCCTGGGAACACTAGCAATTTTGAAAGCTGTCTTTCACCCCTTCTTATCACTGGGCAGCTTGCGTAAAGACCTGAGGCGGATACTAATTAGCCAGGACAGGAGGTTCAGCAAGCTGGCACGTGAGGAGCGGCACGGCGAGTAGCAGGGAGCCGGTGCTCTGCCCGTGCCACGGACGCCAGCGTGAATCGCAATGCCCGCGGTAGGAGCCGGCGTGCTGCGCTGGTTCCGGCACAAACCGAGGATACCAATTCCACTGTACATGGCCATTTGCCTTGCAACCAATCACCAGTTCAGCAAGAAAAGCCCAACAGAGGAATAAGTATAACCAGGCTCCTCATGCCTCACTGACAAGTGAATTATTTTGCATATTTTTCCTACTACTCATTGTGCTACCAATACCTAAAGTTTAACTGCTATGGCTACTCTTTTTCATTCAGTTTGGCCCCAACACTTCCCTAGAGCCTATATTTGGTCACAGTAGAGAAGTATAGCTGGTGTTTCTCCCATCCCATGGGTTGCAGCTAACATTGATTTACAGCTTTGTTTCCTTCATTTGTCTACTGTAGAGTTACATTTTTATAACGCTCCAGTGGCATGGTTTTGAGTGTGAAGTTCTGCTAGACCCATTCTGCACAGAGCACTGTGTTTCTTATTCATTGCAATAGCCAATATATTTTTTAAAGTCTAATGATTTTACACTTTGAGCATGTCCTTTGAATCAGCTAAAATCATTATTACTAGCCTTTTTTCCACATTTTTATGCAAGTTCTTAATACATGTTCATAGCATGGTAATTTTGGGGTTCATAAAAGAGCAAATTACAGCTTATTTCCCAAATGATTGCAAAGCTCTTCTTAATATGCATAGACAGAAAACATGGCAAAATTTGGAACTAGGCATCCGTGAGGCCGTTCCACAGAAGGGATGAGAAAGGATGTAAAGGAGTGCATGAACTCACTTACAAAATTCCCCACGTTTTTCCACACAGATAATACAGCTAGACTCATAGTACATATAACATATTAGCCAGGACATACAGGTGACAATATATTGGCTCATCAGGACAATAATCAGGCAGCTAATTTGAAGAATAACTTATAAAAAGGCAGTTCAAAGTGGAAGCAATTTTAAAGCACCCGGAGACGAAGATCCCGACGCGTGCTTACATGCAAATGGTGTCTCACTGTGCAGACTGTGTGCCAATCTGAAAGCGAATGGGCTGCAAGACGTGCCAATGCCTCAGCTACCGAACCGCGAGGCGTTTCCATGCCGCAACAGCTCTGCCATCCTTCTGTGTCACGCTGAATAAATGAACACCCTCTCTCCGGCACCTCAGTGAGTCTACCACCTGTTAGCAGCAGCAGCAGCAGCAATAATAAGTATTTATTGTGTAAACACTCTATGTCTCAAACACAAACTGGAAGCATGTCATCAGGGTGGTGGGCTAATAGCTACAGATAAGAAACTACACCTGCCCGGAAAGCCTAATGATTCAAACTCTGTTCCTCACTCCTTAGGCTATTTTTTATTATTGAAGAGTGTACAAGATCTCTACAAAGTGAAAGTTGTCTGAAGCAAGGAAGTGAACTGTATACTGATTAAAATAAAGACGAGTAACATTATGACAAATTAGCATGCTAATTCAAAACATATTACTGAAAGAACTGGAGCAAACAAAACAAAACAAAAAAGAGGATAAGCACGAACCATGGAACAAAACTAATGTAAGAGATTTGCAAAGGAAATCAAAGCTGCTTCATCCTTCAATGAAGCTTGAAAACATGAAAAGTCAGATTTTTTTGGCATAAAGAGAACCAAGTAATCCAATATATCCTTTTAGCTACGACTCATTATGTGCAGCAGAGCTATGGATGCCAGTTGTACAGTCTGACCAAAGCATGTACATAAGGGCCAGCATGTGGTAAATGAGGTGAAGAATGTGCAGGAAAAATCCCCCTGCAACAACTGCGTAACAACCTGGACTAGAAGAAGAGGTATCGTAAGAAAGTATTTGGATGAAGAAGATAGCAGCCCCACAGCTTCATACACACATAGTATATAAATATGCCTGGGGAAAAAAAAAAGTATATGAGGATACTTAGTGATCAAAAACGTATTAAGAGAGCACAGCTCCTTGTTTTCACAAAGCTTTCAGAAGATTTTGGGGAAATCCTCCGAATGACTTTTGAGACCTGCATTGTGTAACTGTATGTACTGTTGTAATACAACGTCGTATGTAGATATGATGCTATAGTGAAGGAAGAGCTTTCTAAACAGAGGAGGTAAAATATTTGTCAAAAATTTAAAGAGATGAAGTCAAGGAAAATATGAGAAAATTTCTGCCCTTGTATTTCTCTTTTTATTAAGGTAGAGTCTTCTCAGATCCTCTTTCATATGCATTAACACCCCAGCACAGGACCTACGGTACTCCCCTGAGCTGACATTTGTTTATTTATCCTTGAGGGCAACCGTGGCATGGCTGCATGCGCTACTGCCCAGAGATGTCATCCCTTCCCAGAATATTTATGCGCTGTCAAAACATTCCAGTTATTCCCTTAATTAAGTGGCAGATGAAACTGCCAGATAAAGAAGCTGACTAAATTAAATGAAAAGTATTATTTTAACAAAAATAAGGAAATAAAAAAAAAAGAAAGATCAATTTAAAAAATAGTCGTCAATATATGGAGAAATAGGCAGATGAGTGAGAATGTTACAAAAGAGTGGCTACTTAAAATCACACTGATGTGTAGGTAATTTTACCCTTCATAAATATATTGTCTGTACAGAGTTCTTGGTCTGGAAAAGCTAAAAAGTAAACAGATGTTCCAACAGAAAAAAAAAAAAGGAATACTGCAACAGGCAACAATAATAATGGATTATTTTGTATATAGGTTTTTCTACATTTACACATTACATGTTTATGAATTGTCTTAGGCAGAAAGCAACCAAGCTGGTAGAAAGAGCCAGCAGAGTCACAAATTCTAACTTTAAAGTATATAACAGAAAAGTACTTTGATCTTTGTACAGACTGGAGGGCAGTTCAGGGTAATGCAATATACGTACCACAGAAATTCTCGTGATACCCAGCTTGGCATATGCATATACAACTATCAGTGTTCAAATAGCCTTCATTATAACATATTTTCCCATGGCAGCATGTACTTTGGTTCGTCAATGTCTGGGGAGGTGCTGTAAAGATTAATCCAGTTTTAAAATTTATTTGAATAGAAGAAAAAGTATTATATACACTTAAAATTTTATTTAGTTTGTCAGAAGCATTTAGAGGCAGATTATGTTGTTTTTTCAGTTACTAATTCAACCAACCAGTTGTTTTGGGAGTTCACTGTAACTAGCTTTTATGAATCTATCATTATTCACAGACCACCTTAAAACAAATGAGCAAAAATATTTTTATGCACTCACTGCTGTGTTGTTGAGTACTAAAAATTATACTAGCTCACATATAATTTATGTATATTTTAGGAAAACCTATACCTTTTAATATATTATTCTGGTATAGTAACTTGTCATAATGATTACTTTCAGTTTCAAAAATTGACAATTGTAGATTTTTTCATCTTTCTTATGCAAAATTCTTCTGTTCTAATTATAAAAAACAAATTCCTACTAGTTATGTTCATAAAAGTGGCATTATACTATCTTGGAAGTAGTGATCCAAAGAGATAATATTTAATACTGTTGTTTCATTTAGCCAACATGACATTGATCCGTTTCCATAGCCGAAGGTGCAGCAATCACAAATTCAATTCTTCTTGTTTCCCTTATCGCAGGGAACTTTTGTGTTCTATGATTAGTTTATTTGTTCTTAATCCTACATTCACTGAACTTAATGGCAAAGTGCCCATTGACTTTAATGATACAGAGGTATAAGTCACAAAGGTTTCCTGTTTCTCAAAAGTGAGTCAGGCTAGCAAATATCTAACTGCCATGCAATTCTAAATATTTCATCCCGTGACTAAAGATTTACTGAAAGTATAGTAATCCCAGCTGGAAATAATTACAGTTACTCACTGCAGTGCCACATTTAGCTCTGCACCGCTCTGGCTGTATTTGCAGGCAATGCGCTTGCTGCGCTCCGCCACGGCAGGGCTCCTTCCAGTTTGTGCCAGCCTCTGGAACAGCCAGGGTTCACTGGACAAAACGGTAATGCAAAAAACATCAGTGACACATAAATCTTGATGTGCAAGTATTCATAATTTTAACGCTACCACAACCTAGCTTTGTTTCAGAAATATTTGTATTTACTGAATAAAGTATGCCCTCTTCCTTGCGATCACTCCAGTGATCATTACTGGGTATTTCTCCTGAAGTTCTTCACAGGAAAGAACAAATACAGAGCACAGAGATTTGGATCCATTTCAGACTGTACAGTACACCCACCAACAGCTCTCCAGCCAAATTAGCTATGATCAGTGTCAGGCCTGAAGCCAGCGGTGCCAAGACAGCCCCAAATCTATTTTTATGCTCTCCTGAGGGCCCCATGTTCAGAGTGCTGAAATACAGAAACCAGCAGCAGCCGTATAATCAATTTATGTGAAATCACTTGGAAATTATTAAATCAGAGATTCAACAAGCTGGTATCAAAAGAAATGACTAAATCCTTCTCCTATTTCTGTGGGAGTAAAACTGAACTGGACCACTACATCTAACTACAGTGTTACAGGTCTTACTAGCATCTTTTGAAGAGACGCGCTAACTTATCGCAGCTTTGGGCTCTAATCATTCCAAACTTGCATTTGCAACTCCTGATTCATTAATCCCGCCTGAACCTTCCAGCTTTTGTTTCCACAGGCCTCTGCCAGACTGACTGCCAGAAGAAATGGCAAGTGATCTCACGGGAGATAATATGAGGAGCACATGAAGGTCACTCTATCCTTGCTGCCCTGGACCAGGGGCAGACTTTGGCCATGGCAACCAAGGATGCGCTTAAGTTAACTATTGCCTGAGTGGTTTGCTTTTTTGCATAGTCAGTGAACTTCATGACACAGAAACCTACATATCTTTTGGGCTGGGTGAAGTTCTTAGCTTCTTGAATTTCTGTCAGTTAGCACCTCTTCATTTTTACTTCTTCAGCATTTTTTTCCACTCAATATGCAAACTTTACATACACCAGTTTAATTTAAGGATTTTGCTAGAAATATCTTGAATAAATTTACTCAGCCAAAAGAACAGGATGTAATATGATCATGGTACCTGAAGAGTCTGCATCATCCCAACTTTCACCATGCCTGCCTGTGCAGGTACAGCGATTCAGGACACCACAGTTCTTCCACCTTCAATGACCCTCTATTAGAAAGCAAAAGAAAGAACTTTAGAACACAACTGATACAAATAATGTGCAAGAATTGGAGTTTGGTTGCTTTAAAGTTATTGAAATAATGGGATATTGGTACCCCGCTTAATTAAGATAATGCATCAATGTATATCTATTATATATAAAGTTAACCCAAACAATCATGAGAAGCACTGAATAAAAGAGCATAACCCATACTGCAGGAAAAGCTGTTTATCTGGGTGAGTAACTCTGTTTTTACTGAGCATGATGTGTAATTTAAAATGCTCATTAAAAACAAATCAAAAAAAAAAAACCCCAAACCAGTGTAGTTCTGAAAATAACGATCACTTAGAGCTGGCCAAACAGAACCGACTTAACATGTTCTTTGTCAATTTTTGTGTTACTGACAGTAAACATTTATTCTAAGAGAAAAGCCCTAGAGTCATATAACTTCTACAAAAATAAACATGCAAAGTTAATTGATAGTTTAGATATTTTTTCTACATATTAAACCAAATCCATAGTAACTAGGGATATTAGAATATTTTATTTCCAGGCTATGATATTCTTATATATATATATAAAAGCAGAAATATCAAATGAAATTATAAGTATAAATGTTTATATTATTCACTCTTACCACAGTTTCAACCATTAAATGCTACTATCATGGGTGAAAAAAAATTTAATATATATATTGTTCATATTAGAAAGCACATTTGTTTAAAAAAATCATCCAGAAACAATACCTACTCAACCCTTATGTCAAAAACCCCCTATAATTCAGATAAGAATTTTAAAATGCTAGTTGTAAAACATTATGAGAACAGCTTGGCCCTACACAGCCTCCGCAGCCAGCAGGGAAAGCTCGGCGTGCTGCCGGGCCGGGGCCGCGCGAGGGATAACCGCGCTCAGGCCCGCGCAGCCGGGGTGACGCCACGCCAGGCGCTGCAGCAGACACAGCCCTCGGGGCCGCGAGGCCGCTGCGCAGCTAACGACGCCGGGGGAAGGCTGCCCACGCGGCTCGGCTGAGTCACCCTTTCCTCCTCCCAGGACGAACCAGATTCTTTACGATCGGCTCTTCACTGAGTGAAAACCTGACTGCAGCACCGCCACGGGGAGTCTTGCCGCCGACGCCAGCGAGCTCAGGCCTCGACCACCTCACCAACTGATATTAAACACACCCTGTCTATTTAAACCCTGACCACAGCCCAGCTACGGCTGTGTGAAGGAAAGGAGGGCGTAAAGGAAGGCCCGGGGCTTCCCTTAGCTGTTTCGTTCCCTCCCCGGTGACTCCCAGCAGGAGCAGGCCGCCGCTGCCGCCGGGCACAGGCTCCCTCCCGGCTGCAAGCAGGAGGCCCCGCAGCGGCACCAGCGACGCGGGCGCGCACCCCCGCGAGCCGCGGCGCCTCGTGCCCCGGAGCGGCTGCCGCAGGGCGTCGGGCGCAGAGCCCACCCTGCGGGCGCCCGCAGCGAGACGGGGCACGGGGGCCATGGAGAGGCCGCGGCGGGCAGCGGGCGCCCTCGCAACGCGCTACGCGTCAGCCGGCTCCAGGGCCGAATGGCTCCTTGGCCTAAAGGCATGTCACGCCTAGCAGGCCTTAACGCGGAGAATTTTAGTTCATGCGTATTAACAGCACTGGTCCCTTGATGAAGTTAATTGCTTTTAAAATAGTTCTTAAGGTGAACACTAAGGCTGTATACATGTAGCAGAGTCTTAGGTGACATTTTACAGGCATTATTTAGATGTCCTTATATATATATACACACACACACACTTACATCTCTTTACTGCAAAGCCCATCTTCACACCAGCCGTGAGCTGAACCGCACTGAGAACAGGAGTCTCCTGCGATGTGCAGCTGCATCGGTGTCCAAGCTGTGATACCCCTCCGCAAAAACAGGATATACAGATCTGTGTTTAAGTATACACACATGCTTATTAATCCATTTATTCATATCTTATTGGAACAGAAATATAAGGTTAAGTTGAAAATAAATTCCATTGTAATGGCCTCACAATCTAATAAATCCAAATTGCCAAAACAGGCAACACACATTTAAAACAGGAAAGGGAACAGTCTGGGTTCCATGACAAAGGAGGTTAGAACGCCCTTAAGAGAGAAACCTTTAGAATGTGAACCAAGAATAACTAAGGAAGTAATAGGTTTCAGAGCAAAGAACATCTCCAAAAGGTACAACTGCCTCACTTATCTCTCTGGTCCTGCAGATCCCCAAATTTTGTGGCTATAGATTTTAGCCTTTTGGAAAAAAAATTCTCCACTTCGCTGTAGCCAGGCATACAGCTTCTAGTTTTGTAGATAACCTGACTCCCTGCTTGAAGAATCCTGGTTTTCATTCTGAACCAAAATACAACCAAGCTTTCAAAAATGTAAATAGAGGGTTTTTTTTCTCTATCCAGGTCCACCAATGAGCTGGGTTGACTGGAGAAGGGAGCAACAACATAAGCCCTAAATGGCAAGAATATAACTTGCTAAGTGCCTCTCCCTTACTCTCTCTGCTACTGTTTTCTGTTGTGTTTTAGTGACGTCTCTTTGGGATGTCTGTCCCTAAGTTCACAGCCCGGTTTTACCCCTGCAAAGGTCTGAGCTGTGCCTGCCCATGGCAGAACACACGAGGAACCGACCTTCTGGTGATGGGGGCAAGTCGCTTTCCTATCAGTGAGACACTTCAATGTCATTGCTTATTTTTTAAGAACTGAAAATCTCACAACAATCCTGCAAGTAGCACATACCGCTTCTGCAAATTACTTATGAGTTAAAAACACACAGCCAATTATTTTCCACAAGCAGCAAAGCAGCGACTGGAAAACATCTTTGTTTTCTCATATGCAGACTACTGTGGCCCACGCAGGTCCCCCCCAAAGCCCAGGGCTGACATCCCACATCCCGGCAAACCCCCTCCTGGCCCATGCACCCCATGCCCTCGTGCAGGCGCGACAGCGTGCAGCCAGAGACGCCTGTCACAGCACAGCACATCATGAGGCAGCGCGGCAGGGCACGCGGAGGAGCGCTCTAACAAACTGGCGTTAACGGGCAGTGCGGCTTCACTCGACGTTTGCATCAAATGTTTTTGCCCAAATCCTTGTGAATGGCGCGTACGCAGCGACGCCAGCTCTCCCGGGCAAACAACTTCCCCAGAGCCCACAGTCGCTGCTGCAATAAACAGCCACTAAACATCTGTCTGCCTCCAGCGCTTCCCTTCTGCGGGCAACTGTCCCTCTGATAAAGACGTCCCCAACATGCACATCTGCCTGCAGGAGCCACTTCGCTTTTTCCTGTTTGCAGACAGAGAAATGAAAAATTAAATGTGATCAGGTCTGTATGCGAGAGTTCAAGACCCCGAGCTGCAAATCACCGGCGGCTGGTAGCGTATTCTGGCGATGTACCACTGCGTGCTTGCCCTGTGCTGACATTCGCACCTCGGCGCGTGCTGCTGGCCACTCGTACGGAGAGGACGTTTGGCTAAACGGACTTTTGCTCTGATTCCATTTTGGTATACTTCTATTCTTACGTTAAGTGATACTTAACCTACTCGACTCCATTGAGGCAGCAGCATGGAGTCATGATGACTGAGATAAATTCTGGATACAATTTCACAGAACAAGCCGGTTATGAAAATCTTAGGAAAATTATTAGTCACAACAGCTCAGGAGCTGAGGATCTTCTGGAGCAATTTCTGCAATTTTTAAAGTGTCAGACACTGCATTTTTATGTTTTCACAGTGTTTTTTATATAAAGGCTAAGCCGTTGAGATGTTACTTTACGTGTGTATTCTCTAACAGCACCTTGATTGAATCTCAGTAGCTGAATTGTCAAAAACTGATTAGTTCTGTGCCCACAGTTTGGCTAGAAATCAATAATGGATAAAAATGATGGAGTTTCATCAGCTGTCTAGGGTGATAGCTTTTTAAAAATGTACTTCCTAGAACAACTTCAATTTATTACCCTATAAATACCTTATAAATACTGTAAATGCTCTGGTCAAGCCAAATACAACAAGCACCGCAATGTATGATCTCCCTCCCCCCCCACCTCCAGTGTTCATTTTACACACACAAGTCAAATATTAAGTGTCCAAACTATGTCGTTTAGGCACCAACAAAGGGCAAACCTGCGGCAGTAACTGAGAGCAAAGCTGCTATCTGAGTTTAGGCCTCTAAAAAGGCAGTTTCTAGGCTTTATAAATCCCTTGGCCTGATCCAGAGCTCTATAAAGCAGTATTAGTTCAATGTTTAGTTTCCTATTTCAGAAAAAATACATATTCTCATTACAACACATTTTCTGCTGAGGTAGCTGCAAGGAGACCAATGCTGTTAGACAGACAAGAAGTCTGCCTGACTGTATATTCACAGATAAAATACATTTCCTTTGGTGTTCTCTTTCTCATCTCAGTAAATTATCCACCACTGGGGCAAAACACGCAAAGCTGTTCAGACACAAAATTCTATTCTAATTGTACAGATAAAGAGATATAACATTTATTCATAAAATATTAATTTTTAGGACTCTTATAAAAAACCCAAACTATGATCTTTTCTATTCCGGACGGAAAGCTCTTTATCAGATCAGTTCAAGACAGTGCTTTCCTTGCAATTCGTAGCACAGGAGACTGTCATGGGAAAGCCAGGAGGCAGGTTGGGGCCACGGCGCCAGAGCCAGGGCACAGCTGGCTAGCGCTGCCGTCGCCTCAGCGTGGGTTTTGTACGCTTTGGGTTTAAGCCATACGAGAGCGAGTCAAAGGCAGGTGTCACATAAACAGCCACAGAAGATAAGAAGACAATATATTTCATTATAAAAACTCTGCCTTTCTAAATGGAAAATCTTTTTGCTAAAATTCAGGCAGTACTGCTTGCATGGGGCTGTAGTTACAGACTGCGCACGTGAACAGTCCAGAGCGCTGCGACCCAGTCACATACCCGCAGCCCACGTATTTTGGCCTTGCCCACACAAGCCTGAAAATCAAAGCAAACACAGGTGATGACTAAAGAAACAGTGCATTTTAGGAACCATTAGAGAAAACCATGGTTAAATTACCTGCGTGTAACGCCCACAGAAAGGGCCTGAACAGTCACTGCTCCGGAAATTAAACCACCTGACTTCATCCAGCAAGTTTTCCAAGGCTGGTGGATTTGAGCCTCCAGCTTAAAAAACAAAACAGTGCACCTGGTTTGGGGATTGGAATTACTCTTTGATTTCACCTCGTTATGACTTCAGAGATTCTTTATAAAAACTCTGAACACACTGTATGCTCTGTGCTAAGTGTCTTGCCCAGCCGCAGTCTCCTTTCTGATTTCTACCGAGTGTTTTTCTTACCATGATGTATACCTAAAAGGGCCACAATTAACCACAATTAACCATTCTAGGGATTCTGTGTCTCTGCCCTGAGCAGCTCAGTGTCCTGTCTGAGCCCCTGTCATATGCTTTTATGGAAAGTTAACTTGCAAGGATCCCGTCTTCCCGAGTGTGTTAATTTGTTCCATTTGAAGAAGGCAATGATTATGGGAATGTGTCTTAAGAAACATGGTATATATCCTTCTTTTTTTTGATCACAGCCATGTGGGTTTGCCATCAAAAAATAGCAATTTTTACAATTAGAAAAATTTAAAAGTATTTTCTAAATACTCATCATAACTACCTGTTATACTTTCCTCTTCTCAGGCAATACCAATTATATCTTGATATAGTATTTACACAACTTCATGTAAAATGTTGGGATATCTTGAGAGACCAAAAAGGAAAAATATCCTGACAGAAGAATACTGGCCTGTAAAAACTTGTATTGCATACATTTCTTTAGATAAACATAAAAATCTGAATAGTTCATAAGCCTCTTCAACAGCAAGACAAAAACAGTCTTGTGTACTAAGTTTTCAAGGAACACCTTTAGTTAAGCCCTACAAAAGTTTTATTTGCAAGCTGATTTTCTAAGCCTTCCATCAGAGGAAGCCAGTCAGGCCCCTCTTCCCAGAAAGGGTCCGAACGCCCTTGCGCGTGTTGCCAGCGCTATCACAGAGACTCGCAGCCAGCACGACCTAACTGCAGAAAGACTGAGCTTACCAAGAAGAAAAATAAAAATGCAGCTCTAATAATACTGATTTATCCAAAAACTCAAAGTGCTTCATACAACATTAATTAACTCTCCCAGCATCTCTGCGAGCTCAGTAAGTGTTATTATTATTTTGCAGATGGCAAAAGAGATGAGAGGTCTAGGGTGCTCTGTCCAGAGTCAAGTCACAACCGAGGAGCAAAGAGCAGGTCCTTCGATTCCCGAGGAAACACTGTCTCTTTCTACCTAAACAGATCATGCTTGAGTACAGGTGTATTTTCAAATACCTTATTGTAAATACCAGTAAAGTAAGGGTCAGGGGTGTGTGCACACCACTTGCTGTAATGTAGAGCAGCTGATGATGTGATTATATAAACTGCACCACCACTTTACTTTGCTGGTAATGTACGTGATGGGGTGACATTTGGGTGGGGAGTGGGGAGGAGGAAGCTTATTGAGACCACGGTAAAAATAAAAATGCAAATATTTATGTGAAAGACAGCTGTTACTACCTGCTACCTGGCAAACCATGTATATATTTTAATGCAGTTTTAGCACTACTGAAAAACCTGTAATTACAATCTTACTTTAGATGTATGTGGCCTTCACGTGGCCACAGGAAGTCCCGGGGGGAGTTTATTAGCGCTGCTGCAGTTTCAGAGCTTTGCCAAAGTAACCTTGATCTTCTCATCCTGCTGTTCTGTTCTTTGGGCTACTAAAGACCCTGCAAGAGAAAGGGATACAGAAAAGGAAAGAAAATGACACAGGGTCCATAAATAACGAGCCAAGAAAACTTCTGTAATTTAGGAAATAAATATTCCTACGTGTAAATGTAAAAGAAAAAAAAAGTAAGGAAAAAAACCCAACAGCACACACCTAGCATATACGCACATTTAGCTTAAACATTAGTGATTTCTTCAGTGTTTTTAAGCCACCTTCAAAACCAGTCTTTGTGGTATTTCACATGATGATACAGAATCTTTTTTAGCATTACTAGCATTGTGACATTTTAACAGAGAATATATTTTTATCCTATATATTAAAACACTTTAGACTATACAATCACATTGATGAGTATCTTTCTTGGGTTCCTTGCTCTGCTCTAGATAGTTATATGAACCAAGTATTACCCATAGCAGAAGAATAGCTAAGGCCCTCAACCTGTGAAACCTTTTGCACGGGAGCAGCTTCCCGGGAGCCAGGGGACTTCGCCTGCAAGACAAATGGGGGAGCTGATTTAGTGCTCAGCCAAAAGCGGGGTGTCACCAAATAGACATATTGAAAATACTGAAAGTCTTCAAACCCTGCTCCAAGGAAAGAGACTGCTGGCAAATTCTGGGAAAAAACTGTGCACTGTTATACTGCTATTGTCAGCAGAGCGCAGGATGAGCACATCTAAGTGACTTTCACATTGTTTCTTGAATTTCTTGAATTTATTTATTTATTAATGTTGTAACATAACTAAGAAATTTTAACAACTTGTCCAGCACATCAGGCCTTCACCCGTAGCCTCTGGAGAGTCAGTGACAGCCCAGTGCACTGATGAAGGGATTTACTTAATGGATATTTAAAACGTGAGTATAAGCCAAACTAAGCAACCTATATGATGCAATTATTTAGCATTAAATCTATGCAAAAAAGTATGCCACAGTTCACTCGATTTGCCTAAATATTGATTTAAAATATTAATTATTTCCCATCTAAGTATACAGATCCCCCTAGAATCTGTTACAGAAGCATGTGTGTGACTAAGCAAAGGAAAGTATGGAGCTACTCTTACGGAAGGCAGAGGAACTGGCTCTGGGCTTCTGAACCTGTTCAGATTTTGTGCTGCTTCCTCTGACGCTTTGAAGGCCACCAGTGCTCAAATAGGCACTGACCAGCCCATTCCTGTGCCGTGCTGGCTACCTCGTGGTGCCATTCTTGCTGATGCATCAAAAAGGGGTATTTTTTCATAAGTTTGATAGAAAAACATAGAAGGCCGTTACCTGAGTTCTCAAATTCACTCTAGGAAATATGCATAAATATTGGAATCACACAAGTGTTTTTTTTCTACAGATACTGTTTTATGCTGTTGAATCGTCTGCACAGCAATTAGAAAAGTGCCCGAATGGTTTGCCTTTTCTTTTCTTTTTTTTTAAAAACCTCACCTTAATTTTATCTTTTTTTTGCCTGCAGCCACAAACAGCGCTTCCCGTGCACAAGCCAAAGGACGGAAACGCATGGAGTCATGGGGCAGCAGCGGCCTGCGCAGGGAGACATGGAGCAGAGCCGCCGGGACAGGCTCCCGCCGTGCTGCCCGCGCGCCCCAGCCGAGCCAGCCGGGTCCCCGCAGCGCGGGCAGCAGCTGCGCGACCCGAGCGCCGAGCACAGCCCGGGCCCTGCGTCCCACCGCTGCGCCGCTCCAACTGCAGCGAAGCGCCAGCTTCGCTCGACATTAACATTTCCCAGCTCCAAGCAGCTCGGTCTTTGGCTCAAAATCAGCGTTGGAAAGTCCTGTCATTCTGTATCAGCTGCGAAGGTCGCAGGAACAGAAACAGCCACACACGATTTTAATTTTTGACATTCCCATTTCCTGTGTGACGGCGGATCCGAACTGCTGCCGGCTGAAAGCAGCAGGAGACACGGCTGACGCGTGTGTTCCCTGCAGCTCCCGCTCCCCTGAATAGCAATCAGCGAGGCACGGAAGGGGATGATGAAAACGGCCTCGATTTGCACTTTCCAGTCGTTTCAAATTCTAGGTTTTTGCTTTCTTTTACTCAATGACACATCTATGGGAGGCCAATCCCAAGATATTCCTAATTTTTTTTAATCATTTTTTAGTCTTACTGTTTGCAACTTGCAATTATGATTTGCTTGTATTCCTCACATGTCAAATATCATGTATGTTACACTTTACAGTAAACACTACTCCAAGAAAGATTCCTGCATGTAGATCTTATAGCCAAAGTCTCTGATCCTGGAAATTCGGCTTGTGCATTGCATTTGGGGCTGCTGAAAGCTCCATCCCTCCCACTGTGATCTGGCTGCAGACCTGAAGACTTGGCCCTGCAAATGTGCCACTGAAGCCATTTCCTCCTCTGATGAGCTGCGGCATGGGCTAAAGAAGTGCCTGAAGATGGGCCTGCGAGGTCGGGGCTTGTTGTTATAAGGCCTGGCGTATATACGAGCCTTCTGTCTCTAGGTGTGAGGAGAGACTCTGCCTTTGCTTACGCTAATGCAAATTTGGAATAATTTCACCGAACCATAATTCACAAGCCTAACTGCAGATTTAGGCCTTTGATTTTTAAGGATCTCTAGGAAGACTTTCTGTCAGTCTCCTGCCTAACTCATTATATTGAAAACTGCACAGAGAAGTTACTACAAATTTCACTTGGAAAAGCCCAGTTTATACATAAAAACACTGGGTAAGATGAAGTAAAAGAAAGGTGTTGGTACAGATAGGTGACAAATTCCATCAGACATCTAGCCAATATTGACTCAAACCACAGGAAAATGAAAGAGGGAAAAGGCAGTAATAGCTTCATTTACCTAGCTGAGAGGCTATTGGCATTTAGAGACCGGAAACAAGGAAATTAGGAATTTTCTTCGTTCTTTATGAATAAAAACCTCAGGGAAAACAAAACAAAACTAAACTCCGTTGAAGAGCTGAAACTTTTCGTCCCGCGTCCCCGTTGCACACTAATTCACACAGCCCGGAGCCCGCCCGGGGGCTCTGTCGCGGGCGGCGCGCAGGCAGCGCGGGGGCAGCGCCGCCCCCTGCCGCGCCCGCGGGAGCCGCCGGCAGCGCTCGGCCCCGCGGGGAGCGGCGGTAAAACCGCGCCGGCGGGCGGGGGCAAAAGGCAGAGCCTGCCCCACAGAGGCACCGCTGGGATTCGAACCCAGGATCTCCTGTTTACTAGACAGGCGCTTTAACCAACTAAGCCACGGCGCCCCGCGACAGGCTCTGGCGCCGCGCAGCCCCACTACATCGGCCCGCGGCGCGCCCGCTCCGCACCGCAGCGCGCAAGCGGCCCCGCCGCGGCCCCCGCCCGGACACCACGGGAAGCTCCCGCTACCTGCTGCAACTGCCTGTAACAATGCGAAAATTAGACCGCAATATGGGTATGCACACACTGTGTACGTGTGCATATGCATATTATATATATTATGATTGGTGTGCATACATAACACTAGAGTGCCTGACGAAACACACGTTCTTGCCAGTTAACTACAGAAAAACTTTTTTTCTAATTGTTTTTTTCTCAGCATAGAACTAGTTCGGATGCTGCACACAGAACTGACGCTGCTGCCAGCAAGGAATCTCGCAGGGCGCCAGGCCTTTGGCCTGTTACCTCCCCAGGGCACCAAACGAGGCTGCGCCATTCCGAGAAAACTGATGGTGTTAAAAGGCAGTAATAAGCCATAAATGAACATGGAAGCCAAGATACATCAGGAAAGGATCTTCATGAACAGAACTGATTACAGGCCTGGAGTATAACGAGAATCTGCAAAATGCAGAAATTACTTCGGCAAATTACCAGGTTTCTAAGGCATATTTAGAGCCAAATTACCAATGCTATTCCTTTAGTATGCGCGTAGAGGGGCAGCCACACTTATTTGTTCTAAAACAGTCTTCTTGCCTATCTTTTCAACGGGTGAGAGGAGGGACTGAGCGAACTAGCCGGACTACATGGGCCCAAGAGCCAGAAAAATGCAGACAAAAGCCCAGCTCTTCAGCTGTTCGGAACTACCACGTTCTCCACATAAAGCTGCAACTCCAGAAACCACCAGGCTGCTGCTGCAGGTGAGACCAGCTCAGGACTGAAGCCCGGCTGCCTCAAGTGGCACCCAGGCGCTCTGGGGGTGACGGCAATGGGCAGCAAAGAGCACCCTGAGCAACGAGCAGGCGCTGGGCGCCTCTGGCAGAAGGTGGACGGCTGCAATCAGTTGCCCACGCTGCGGTACAAGGGACTCCGGGATTCCCCAGGGAAGTGAAACCCCAGCAGAACCTTTCACCAGCGCTGGTCCAGGAGTTAGGACCACATCCTTCGACAGGGAGGCTTTATCCTTTCCTGCAATAAAAGCAGGGCCCCAGCTGATTATCTTTTTTTCTCTGGACTGCTGGACTACAGCAATGCACTACCTGGAACGGGAAGCTTTCTGAGCACAGGGACCTTGACTTAGTCCCAGACACTGCAGTGTATATGTAAGACTTGTCGTCCGTACTCGCTTCCCGTAAGAATTTTGAAATTTAAAGAACTCATTCCTACCTTTGCCATGGATTTAGGATGTCTGAAAAGGTCCATCTGAAACTTCGGCAGGCAGACTGCAGCGCTGCAGCCCAAGAGAGGAGCTCGCCCTCCCGCCGGAGACAGAGCCGCCCGCGAGGCAGCCCCGGGCTGCAGGCAGAAATCTGCAGGCGCTCAGACTTCGCTTGCCTCTGCTCCACATGTGAGGCTCTCGCTGCCTCCTTTCACGTGAAATTATAGTAACATGTATATGAAAATTAAAAAAAAAAACACAAAAATACAGAAATGAAACACAGATTAAACTCCTCTGCTCGTGTTTCAGTGCCTTTGGCGAGGAGGCAGAACCGCGTGGCATTTGACAGACGCTGGCCGTGCTGCTCAGCCGGGCCTGGAAGGCGCCGGGAGGCTGCAGTGCGGAGCGCGGCATCGGAGCCGCGCCAGGGCGACGGCACGGCCGGCAGCAGCGCCGGGAGCAGGGCGCTGCCTCGGGCCGCGCTCCAGCAGCTCTGCGGCCTCGGCTCGTGCAGCAGGTTTCCCCCAAGCCCCGAGCGCTTTGGTTCACACTGTCTTCTCAAACCTGTCTACAACCAGGGTACAAACACCTCCCAGGTACTGACCTGCTTAAATGACCTCCTACGTGTAGAAATGCTTCTGTTCTTTTGTCTCGGTCTATCACGTTGATTCTGTTATATAAGTACTACTACTGCTGACTGATTTTATGCAACCACAGTGCAAGAATCCATTTTACCGGTTTTTCGTAATTTGGGAAATAATAATAAAAAAAGATTAATTCGAAAGAAAATTTCCAGCCCATTCACATTACTAATGTAAAATGAACCAATTCTCTATGGAACGGTTGTTTCCCTCCCCCAGTTTCAGTGATTTTTCATCTGAACTGGTAAAGAGAGAGAAACAAAGAACATTCTCAATTCTAATATCATAGCATCATTTAATTATTCTAGGACTAATAATTTCAAACATATAGAAGTAAGCTCAGTATTACTAGCCACATTCAAGATGAATTTCTGCAGCATTAAAACATGCATATTTTATGTATTCCATAAAAAAATAACATCAGGGGCACATAGATGACATTTTCTTTAAGCTTCCATAACAAAACAATGATATTTAATTTAGCAAAGAGGGGGGAGAGAATGTTGGAAAACAAAGCAACTTATCACCTAATGTTTATTCAAAGCTGTAAATCTGTGTAAAACATGCCATCCTTAGGAATACTTCTCATTTAACCTTAGATTCAAGTGTAATTGTTGCTACACGACTCTCATAATTAAAAAAAGAAAAAGAAAAAACAAATCTACCTACTTATAACAGATTTCTTTCTATTCCACAGCTTAACTGCATCCCAGGCTGGCACGTGCCAAGTTCCAAGTATTTTCCCCATTGTAAGTTCCTTTTAGAAAAAAAAGGATGAAAAGGTTGCAAACACTTTTTTTTTTTTAATAGACATAAGGCTTTCAAACATTTTGAAACACTTAATCTTTTATTAATTGACATTCTTACATATAGTAATAGATATAATCCTCCCCGGGGCGCTGCTAAGAAGGGGTGGTAGCAATGCCACGCTCCTCACTGGGGCAAACCTTTCTTGCACAGAAGCAATTTGTCCTGCATCATGGCAGACATGAACTGCAACTTACTCTCATGACTGAAAGCTCCTTTACAAAATTTTTGTAAGAGGTATGGCAACAAGTTAGTAAGAAGTTCATGGTCTTATTCATGGTTTTACTCACAAAATTCTTTCTGATGGCCACTGAGAGCAAAGATTCTTTGTGTCCCATAGTAAAAATTAATGGTTTATCTAAGTAAATTGAACTTGTAACTAATATACTAATTTAAAATTGTTTAAAATTTACCAAAGGACAAGGAAGTAATTTTATATCCTAGCAGTGTAAATAGATTTCAGCTCCTAGGGGTTTTATTCTTCACCTGTTGTATTATAAGGATATGTCACAACTATTCCATGGATTAGTACAACGTATTTTATTTATCTTTATACAGAGAACCAAAGCAGAGCAAGTTCAGAGGAAACCCATAGCTTTAGATACACAGTACATAAAGATGCAAGCACTCCAGTTATATATTTAAATGTGTTAACATCTCAGGACCGCTAGATGAGTTTAAAGATCAGGAGAAACAGAAGGTGGCAATGGCAAAGTGTTTCTCACTGGAGAAGACAGATGACAGAATACACACTTGGTTGTCATTTCAGAGTCACTGCAGCGCAGGCATAAGAAAGGTTTTTCACATTCTTCACACTAGTGTAAATATAACAAAAAATGATATTTCAGTTAATCACTTGTGTCAGCTATGCATTATTTCACTCGTGGAAGTTCAGCTGTTCATACACACATATACGCAGGCCTGATTTTTCAGATGCACTCAGCACATAGAGCTGTCATAAACCTGACACAGAGCTAGTGCTGTTCTAAATTTACTCTTGTGATGCATATGTGTTTCTGAATAAAGCTGTAGTTTATGTGCACTGTGATACTAGTTTAACTAATACAGCATCATGCTTTATTTTTGGGGGTAGCTTGATGGGTGTCCAGTTTTCAGCTGTTCTGCCTTGGTGGTAATGATTGGGGGTCAGGAGGGTCCTTTGTTTACTTTTTTCCTGGCCGTTATCTGACCTAATAATTTTGACTAAAAATATATGTAGTAAGAAAAATATCAAAAAATAAAGGAAACTGCTGTATAATATAATCATTTTGAATAAAATATTAACCCCTTGTAGTCAGTGGGAAGAAGTTTTGCTGTTGATTACAAGCTGACTCAGGAAAGTTTAATCTATTTCTGTTAGAATCAACATAACATTGGTTACCAATTCACTACTCATAAGACTATTTCCAAAAAAGTTAATGAGACATATTTTTCTATTTGTTCTATGTGCTAAAATGTGTCAAAAATCATTTTTTGTACTAAACTGTCTTATCAACTGATACTTTTAGGAATGTACATCATATTTTCACTGCTGTCACATTTCTAAAACTTATTTAGAAGTCTAAAAAGCTGAACACGGCTTTTGAAAAACTTGATAACCAACAGGAAAGTCTGATAAAAACATTAGATTCATACTAAAAAAACCCCCATAAATGTTATTTCTCATTCAATTTCACTTAATGGCTGTCTACTGGGAGGAAAACATACACAGCTATCTTTCAAATCTACTATCAAAAACAGTTGAGGGGCTATAATAAAAAGCGTGTTTCAATAGCATTAAGCTTGTTAATGTTCCTCTTTCCTGACATCTATCTATTTATAATTTGTATTTTTGAAGCCAGGACACATGCAGTCTGAGTTTTGAAAAGATACCCTTCAGAATTTGTCTAAGCTGGTTTATGTCCATGAGCGCATGAATATTACTGCCCTGGGTTCATAATACTCCTAAATAGGCATATTACTTTGCAGAAGCATCAGGTGTAGAAAGTTAAAATATGTGTGTTTTAAAATTAAACATACATGGCTTACCATGTTTTCTAACAACAAAAGCACACCTGTATATGAAAATTGGTGTCCTTACCAAGATCAGTTTTAAGAAAGAAAAGAACTGTTACTATTACATCCCTCCCCTAATAAAGGATTCAAAGATCTTTTCAAGGAGAGAACAAACAAAATAAATCTGTTTTCAACTTGCAAATCTGATAGCTTTCCTCTATCATTCAAATTTAATTTCTGAATAAAGTATGAGGTATGGTTAGACAATAAAAAGATAGAACCTGAGCTGTTTTTGAGCCTCTTGCTTTTCTGTTCTCTATCACTGCAGGAATATGATCCATCTTTTCAACATTCCACAGTCTCAAAGTAGAATCCTGAGAAAAAGCATCAATTACTTTGATATGTTTATATATTACCAAAACAGTGATTTACATCATTTTCATGAAGTCTCTTCACCTATAAAACTTGGGTTATTAAACACATGCTTTAGGAAAACTTCTCAAGTGAGAGGGTTTGTTTTTAACTGTCATGTTTTTGGAAACAATTTTAGCAATTTTAACACTGTATATACATATTTAAAAAATAAAAATAAATATACTTACCAATTTTGGGGGGGGGAAATTTCTGTAATTACTCAAGATAATCACTGATTACAACTTAGTTTTATGAGCAACTTTATCATTTTTTTTTTCCTAACAAATGCTGAAAACAAGGGATGAAATCTTTAAATCTATTTATAATTTAACTCCCTAAACCATATTAGGAAATGAGCAAATACCTTTGAGGCAGAAAGAATCCATTTCTTGTTTTTGCTAATTGCAACATCCGTCACCCAGTCCCGATGACCCTACAGTAAAGCAAAATTTAACTGTGACCCAAAGAAAAAACTTTATTACTTTTATAACAGTAAAAACAACTATCTGTACTGTAAATCCATGTTGACATGCAGTGAGAAAATTCTTATCTATGCTGCCTCATGTCCAGTCATGAAAAAATGTTGCCATGAAGCTCATGTTTTCTTATATGTACCTGAAACCGGGGGCCGTTACAATCTCTGGAAAGCAGACCACCACTTGTAGCAATCAGAAGCCCTGTACCTATGTAGTTGCCATGGGTTTAAGCCCCATTTATGCATAGCTCTCTTTTTTTTTTTTAATCTGTTTGCTAAATAATTGCAAAGAGAATTGGTTTCTAGCACTCACCATCTAAAAACAGAGGCTGTTTATCATGTGCTAGTGGAGAGAAGAGTTGCGAGGATAAACAGCAGCTTCCCCCCGTCTCTAAGGAAGAAGACCAATTTGGAAAGCAGGCCATGTCAAGCAGCCCTACTGGATGTCCTGCTCCTGACACCAGCTGCAGAGCTGATTTCAACTTAACAGCACTGAGTTACCATAAGAATAGAAGCAGGTTAAAATCAGTGTATTTGCAAAGAAAGTATTTACTCCAACTAATGGAATTAATACATAAAATTCCTAGAGTTTAAGAAGGCTTAGCACCATTTTATAGACAAATGCCACACCTGAGAAATATGTAATAAAAGATGAACAAACATATCATTTTTCCAACACAGAGAAAAAGGCAAACATGCATACATGATATGTAAGTGCTTTTTTAGAGCAGAATCTTTAAAACATGCTTTTAAATTTAGTTATGCGCACAGAATATATTTATACCAAGACACAGATACTAAACTGGAATTCTCCATAGTTACAAAGATATTAACATTTAAACAGATGCCTTCTCATTTTATGGGAAACTGAATTGCTTATACTGACTGCTGTGAACTGGGAAATTTGAAGTGGTTTTAAAGCAGCTATGCTGGTGGAAAACGTGTAGCATGACTGCTCAAAAGGTTTAATCAGCACAGTTCCAGTTCAGGAGGGGAGGCAAGCTTATGTTTAAGGCAGTAGCAGTGAGGCCCAGGCTTACCAGCTTTCCTATATAAAGATGCTATCTTGAATGCAGACAGAAGTTGAAAGCCATTTTTAAGCTGAAAAGCCTTTCAAAGCAAGTGGACTTTTCCAAGATATTCCAGGTGTGTTTGCTAGTATTTACAAATTTATGAAAAACAATAGGGTTAGTTCTTGTCTAGTATATATTCTAGTCTTGTTCAGCACATATTAGGACTAAATCATTTGAAAATAACAGATTCCACCACTGCTAGGGAAACAGGGAGGACAGGAAGACTCATCAGACACAGGATTTTCTCTCCCCCTTGCACAAATGGTTACTTAGAGTATTTGTGGCTTGGAACTGATGACGACAGTTAATTATGAAATCAAAGTGAGTGCTTTCACTAAGCCTTAACTACCATATGCATTAAGTCCCCATCCCCCAAAGTTGTCCATTGAAATTATTCTTTCATAAGATAAGAAAGAGCCAAGGTTGCAAATCTGACATTTTTGACTTCTGTGAAATAAACGTTTGTAAAAAGCATTGATGTAACTTTATGAATATTGTTAATCCTTTTCTTTGACCTACATGTCTGATCATTAGTTGGAGTCTTGTGAATCGTTTCCACTAAAATAAGATATGAATGAAAGCTATTTAAATACAGCATGATATGTTTGCAAAAAATAAACTCATGATGGCACAAAAGACCTAATGAGATTAGAACTTTTTTATTTCATGCAGGTACTGCTTCCCCCCTCAGGCCTTGGGTAGTAGTACCATGGATGTGGAAGAAGAGAAGAGGCCCAGCTCCAGGCAGGGATAACTAAACACTGAATAGCTGCCTCACTCACAGAACCGTCCATCCTGGAAAGGACTATAACATGGTGGACCACGTTCCCATCACTATAAGCAGTAATACAAAACATGCAGCCGGGGGACTGAGTTAAGCCTGACAACCTCAGCACTGGTATTTACAATCTCTGGAATGTTTCCCTTTTAATATAACATTTTCTGTAGACATAGGCAAGCATGTAAACATATAAGCATATGGAGTGTGACATTGCAAAACTAATGTACACACTATCCAGTCTCTTGTTGCTTGCTGGAGGAAATAATCCCCTAAAACAGAGGCAATATAATCATTAACATCATTATCATTATCATTAATAAACAGATTCAATATAATCCTTAACTGAGCTCATTCATAAAAAAGCATACACAGAAACACAATAGCATATTAATAACTGGTTTGACAAAGAAGATATCTTTGCAAATAATTGTATAAGAATATACTGCTCTAGGAAAGTAAATCACACAAATACAGGATATATTCCTGCCTATAACTGAAAGGAATGGGCAAGGGTATTTATCAGGTAAGGAAATACACAATGTACTTATACAACCAATATATTTTGTACCTTCTCACCAAACTAGTGACCAAATAGGATTTTAGTACCTTTAAGCTTAACTTTTTACAGCCTGCATCTGTATCCCATATAGCTATAGTTTTGTCATATGTGCCAGACACAACAAGTGATGCTGAAATATAAAATCAGAATACTGCATTATTTCTTTGCTCTGTCATACAGACGAATAAAAGAGGCTCCTTCCAACAGTGAGTCAGACCTGTTAATAAAATTTAAATAATGAACTATTAGTCATGCCTTAACAAGATACTAGATGTTCCTTTCTGCTATTTGTTGTTATTGCTCTTGTTTTTGTGAATACTAAATGTAAAACTAGCAAAGACACAACTGAGTGGAAAAAACATGCATGAAAATTTTGTTGACTTATAAAATTAAGGAGATACTTTAAAAGTTAAAATGTATAATGGATTTTTAGAATTGTGAGGTCACTTTTGAATAAAAACAAAAAAGTAAAGAGTTTAATGTGGAAAGGATGCATTCAGATTCCAATATTCATAGGCCCATCTGTATAGAACAGTTTCTGCCAGGCCAGCTCATGCTACCCTGTTGGAAGTCTTCAAGCCACAGATATTTTTTTCCCCACAGATTTGCTATTTGTTTATTTGTTTATGTATTTGAGGTGGCTCTGTCTGGGTAGGACTGCAGGTTAACCAGGCGTCAGCAGTTCAAGAGTCGTCCTTACTGCAGCATTCAGATATGAAGTGGCAAAAGAAAACAGCCAATTAAATTACAATGTATAGAAATTCTTATTGGTCAGTCCCAGTAAAGAGAAGAGAAGCTGTTTCAGTACAACAGCAACTTGCAGTAACACTGATTTAATGTTTGTGGAGGGACCAGCATTTGTCTGTGAACTAGTAAAAGAAAACACATAAGAAATAGCTCCCCACTACCTCCACTCAGGTACAGGTAAACTGGAGACACCCTCTCTTACTCCCATTCACCTGCACAGCAAGTAGGATCAAGTTCCAGGTGACATTTTGTCTTGCTATAACTCATAAACATCAACAACTTTGAATACAGCAGATAGAGTTTGTTCTCTATCAGTGTACCGGAGAACATACTATGAAGTTTTTCAGAAGTTCCACACTACTGCCAAATGTTTGGATTATGAAGTAGCTTTACTTCTGGAGGTACTATCAAAGATGTATACTTTTTCCTAAACAGTCAGATCAGTACAGCATTTACTGAGCACCGTGTTTGACTAATCTTCAGTGTTAGAAGAATACCAGCAAGTGCTAAGCTAATTTTGTAACATAGTATTGTGTTTTTACTCTTTTGTGATCTTTGATTATTCCTCTTGATGGGAATATCAATCAAGCAGAGTTCCAGTTGTGTGATTAGGCAGAACACAGACCATCAGTTTCAATTTACTTATTACATGGACATATTTTGTTTATAATTAAAACATGTTATCTTGGAAATGATAAATTAATTACTTATATGAGTTAGAATGGTTACTTGTGTTTCATCTGATATGTGCTATATCAGATGAAACGGATGATGTCCTATAAGATAACTCACCGTCTTGGCTAAAAACGCAGGAACTAACAGAACCTTCACGTCCTTGGTTCCAGGAAATAGGTCCATGACACCGAAACTCCCCTGTTTTTATATCCCATATTTTTAAGGTTTTGTCCCAGGATGCCGTGCACAAGTAATGACCATCTGAGGTAAAGCAGCAGTCTGAGATAGCATTGGTGTGTCCCCTGAAATACAGATGAAGAACACTGGAATGGTGAGTTTTTGTAACCGTTATAAATCTCTCAGACATCCTCCTGCAAGCACTGAGCACTCTGTCTCCACCCAGTAAAGCATTCTAAGCACATTCTGAATTTTAACCACATGAAGACTTCTGTTAAGTGTCTGGAGTTGCTAACAACCCCAAAGCTGGCATGGGCTTTAAATGTCTTATTGGCTTAGGTCATTTTGCAGGATTGAACCCTAGTTGCTAAATGAGAAGTGACCACTTATTTTTTCTGTCGAACGCAGCTTAACAAAAAATAGTTTAATAGCTGCAACACAACCACATTTTATTAAAAGCAAGTTACTGAAAAGTCACCCATTACTCATTAAATAAACAGTATGCATCTATCGCTATATGTAAATTTAAAATCAAACACTCAGAGGAAAAGATTAATCAATTCTATATTAAAGTCTAACTTTGGAAATGGTGATATCTGTCAGAAAAGAAATTTGAAAGTCCCAGAAGGGAGTGAGGGTTCTGGTGGTTCCTGAAATCTACAGTGGGGAGAAGATTATGAGCATCTCTTACAGGAAACAATGCTGTAGTCACTGCAATTTAAAAGAAACATTATTACAATGTTTCAGATTGAATTTCCTATCCAAAGTAATTCCTAATCCTTTAAAAGACAATTTTATTACTTTGTTTAAAGGCAGACTCTTTCTGATTATTGTTTTATAATTCAAAGCTAAATTGTTTGGGTTTATTTAAAGCCATTGCTAATATTTTTAACAGCTGATTTGTTATCTCCATTGTTGCATTCTTCCTTCTTAAAATGATAACGATAGGCTGAATAGACATAATGTTTTAATGTAATACTGACTTCTATGAGAGTTATAAGGGTTTGGCATGTGAAGGTTCAGGAGCTCAGATTCAGTAAGGCTTTTGGCTCTGTGCATAACACATTATCCATAAGCGTATAAGGAAAAATGATCTAAAAAAATGATCTCTGCACCCAGAGAGTGGTCATAATTGGTTCCCTGTGAAAACGGAAGTACCCATTGAGCTGGGGTCCACAGCATCTGTTCTGAATCCAGTACTGTTTCATACTTTCTTTAACAATGTAGATAATGGGATAAAGAGCACAGTTACGAAATGAAGCCAAAGGGGGTGTGCAACTATACTGAGGAGAGAATTAAAAATCAGTATCATCTTGACAAATTAAAGAAATGATCAGGAAAATAAAAGGGTTAAAACAGTCTCCACAGGAAACAATGCCGTAGTCACTGCAGTTTATGTGAAAGATTGTTAGTGTTTTAATCCGTTATCTAACCCACGAGCTACCTCATCAGGTGAGTTTTGTCCATTCAGACGTTCTGTACTAACACACAAATAATCAGCTGCGCAACTAAAGGATGGCGATGACGGACCACATCAAAGTTCTGCAAGAACAACGTGGCCCAGTCGGAAAGATCTCAGAGATGAACAATGAGAACGATCAGAAAACTAGGAAAGAATAATTAAACATTAAATGAATAAGGATGACTTAGCCTACCAACAAGAAGACTCAGTAGACATGATAAAAGTTCCTGAGTATGTAAAAAAGTGTGGAAAAAAACAAGGAAATAATCCGTTCTCCATGTCCAAAGTGGATCTAAAAAGAAGCATGTGGACTTAAGCTGCAGCCAGAATGATTCTGCCTAGGAAAAATCTTTCTAATGATCAACATAGTGAGGCCATGAAATAGGATGTTTGGAAGGCTGTAAAGACTTCATGGAAGATCACTTAGGAACAGAGTAGATCTCCCAGTGTCTTGTGGTCACTTTGAGCCCCATCCATTTTATGACAGGCTATGGTGATCTGTTTTCAGAGCAAAACCAAAATGCTGCAAAATAGTCTGTAAGAACACCTGATAAATTATCCTTTCTCAGCATGGAGATATATTTTCCTTTTTCTCTGTATTATTTTCGCTCCACTCCATAATGCTTAAAAAACCTTCTCATTATTCTAAGTAATATTTTATGTTCTCATTTGTTAATGATTATACATTTTTCCTAATTAGTAGAAAATACAACCAGAAGTTTACACTTCAGTACCATATTGCATATGCTATCTTCTGCCTTTCCCGCTACTTATATCTAAGAACCTAGAAGTTCTGAAAATTAGCATTAGAAATGCTTACAGACAACAAAATACAATTTTTTCAATTATTTACAGCAGGAAATACTTTAGTTAAACAGTTACTGTTTATTTCCTCTAGTACAAATCTTATCAGAAAGATCACTGACTGATAATTGTAAAAGATACAACTAATCCTATGCATAATTAACTACAGTATTGTTCCTTACTCTTTAATTGTAATTGAGGTGGATCGTGTTATCATATCCCATAGTTTTATCGTCTTATCGTATGATACTGAAGTCACTCTTCGGTTATCAGGATCAAAGCAGCATCTTGTGATTGTACTTTTGTGATGACCTATACAAATAACATCAAATGAGACTATTACTTGTTTGTAAAGCTGCCTCCCTATTTCGAGTAATTACATCTGGATCTCAGAATACCAGCCTGAAAGGCAGAACTACCCATCGGCTAGTATCCAGGCATCAGCTTTATTTCCAAAACATTGTCATTGCAAAATTCCATCTTTCACTGGCTAGGGCACCTCCTCACTTACCTTTCAATGAAAGAATAAAGTGCTTCCCATTTACTGCAGATAGTACGAATTAAGAGCATGTACCCAGGCAGCTAACATACATAGCTAATATGCAGTAAGCTCACATGCTGCTCTGTAGTAACTTATTTATCAGCTCCTCTCCCAAAAATAAGTCCCTGAGTGTGGCACCATAATGGCAATGACAGTTAACTGCTTAGACTCTTAGGGGACACTTAAGCAGGTAATTACACTTATACAAATAGCCCTATTACAATACTGTAAACAAAATATGTTCTGACAGTGTCATTTTAAAGAGAAAGTTCTAATGGAGCTATTATGAGCCATTTGTTGTACATTTTATTTTTAAGCCCAAATGATTTAGCTATCAGGCTCTGATTCACAAAAGCATGTTAAGCATATGCTGATTTTACATTCATAAGATGGCTCACATATTCTGCAGGAGCGTCAAACTCCCTGACCTACAGTCCTCTACAGAAGCCTGATTGGACTGAGGTCTCATTAGTGAAATTATCTCCAGAGGGGAATTATGCTTCAAAAAGGAATCACTGCTGATCTAATTTTGACCCGCAATCTCATTTTTATAAGCCTATTCTGAAAAATTCTGGTTTTAATGTCTTAAAAGACAAGAAACAATAAGTTTCTTTTACCTTTCCCAAGTAAGGATATGTGAATCTGACTTTGAATTAACGAGATTTTCTAACTTTTTTGTAAGCAATCAAAAAATTAAAGAACTGCTCAAACAAGACGCAGAAGTTTTAAGTCTTACCTTGGACATGTGCCACCACTGTTGCACTTGCTGCATCAATAATATGTATGGCATTTTCTCTGTCTGAACCAGAAACCACATATTTACCATCCCAAGAAATATTACATGAAGTTACAATGCCTTCATGTTCTATTGTCCACTAAAGAAGAAAATAAAAGGTTTCAGAAGTATGCTTGAGGGCTGGAGATAAGACTGCTTTACAACAAATATGCTATTATCTGTAAGCAAGCTCAGAAGGAAGCCTTTTGCTATTACTTTATTTTTTGTGAATCATGGTAGATGCATTTACCTTCAATTTTTCAGTCAACTTCTATTTCTGCATTAGCAATAAACTTAAAATTAGATAAGGCTTCCCTGTCCAAACCCTAAGATGTTAAATTAATCAATCTTAAATATATTTTCTGAGAAAGGTTATTATTATTATACCCATTTGTATCTGCAATAACTGAGATATGTTTATTAAGGGACTTACCCAAGATCAAGCAATTAATCAGTATCAAATCTAGGACTAGAAATCAAGCCTACCTACCCCAACTACATTACATTGCACTGAAAAAAGAATGTTTTGTTATTTCTTCCTCAATAACAAAGCAATGAACCTGAATTTTATATTTCTTCTGCAAGATGTATTCAAAAGGATACATACAAGCATTTTTCCTGTTTCCATATCCCAAGCCTTGACAGTGTTATCATATGATGATATCACTCTAAAAATGAAGTATGTTAATAAGAATAGCAATCAGTGTTTTCACTTAAAAGAAGGTATTTAAAAAACACATGACAACATTTAATTCTGACAGTGATTTGACATCCTCACACCCACTAATTTAAAATAAATTTTTAAACACTGCAGTAAAAAATATTGCATAGCTTAGTTTAAAAAAAGGATTATTTATATTCCAGCTAGAAACTAATCATAAAAATATCACATCTTTAATTTTCAATGCAAGCAGTCAACTCATTTTTATTTCATACTATTCCAAGATATTTAATTATTCCTAACTTTAGAATAATTTTAAAGCCATTATGATGTCTTTTCTGTAATGAATGTGAAGTGCTCTTGTCACTGTGGGTTTTTTGCATTTTCAGTGCTTATGTTGCTGGGTAACCCTCCACCACAGACGCTGCTCTGCGCAGACACAAAGCCACATTATACAACAAAGCTATTCAATAAAGTTTACTAGAAACTAACAGGTCTCCATGAAATGGGAGGTCAAAATAAATTTCTCTCACACAGTGTTATTAAAATATTCCCAAATATCTAAAATAACATTTATTCTGAATGTCACAAGATAAGACAAATATTTTTAGTACCATTATGGCTTTCTGTTTTCAAGTTTTTGAGCAAGTTCATAAAATGCCATTTTTATACACTTTGCCCAAGAAACTTTATGCATTAGTATTCTCACAAATAAAAACATACAATTACATTATTTAAATCTCTTATTTTCTCCATATGTGTATATACTTCCTGCAACCAACATAATCTCTGCTCCTAAATGGGCACACATAACACAGGACACATTCAGTCTATGAACTGGTAGTAATTCTGATTGGAAAGTAGTTTCCAGAGCACTACAGAATGATATTTTACCTGCTGTTCAGCAATTTCAAAAACATACACAATGGCAACAGGCAGCTTAGTGTATGCACTATTCATTGAACAAAAAAGTCAACTTTCCGACCTGATTAAAATTGATTTAAACTATGACTTAATGATAAAATATGCCATCTAGTACCCCTGGAGGCACTGCATGACCTACTTAACCAAATGTTAATATATGCTGCAGTCGCTTTAATTATTAAGTGCACAGATTGACACCGGATAAAACGCATTTCTTCTGGAACTGACAGGACAAGGCTTAATGGAAAGGCTGTACAATCTTAATACACAATACAGACAGAAGAGAACTTTTATGAAGGTGTAAATATCACTGATGGAAGAACCTAGGCTAATTCAATGTTGTTCTTATATATAAAGTGGTATATATTTATATGCCCCTTTCAGAACATACAGTGAAGATACATTTCCAGGCCTGTATAACTCACAAGCAGTATTAGACAATTTTTATGCCCCAAAATAGGCTATAATCCATTGGACTATTCCAACATACATTTAAAGCAATAAAAAGATTCTTATGCTTTGCATTTGGTGTCCACTGAAGAAAATAAGTAGAAAAGATTTAAGAGCTCCAATACAAATTGTAGGTGA
Source organism: Apteryx mantelli (assembly GCF_036417845.1). Classification (NCBI taxonomy): domain Eukaryota; kingdom Metazoa; phylum Chordata; class Aves; order Apterygiformes; family Apterygidae; genus Apteryx; species Apteryx mantelli. The sequence continues at coordinate 12,543,103 of NC_089987.1, forward strand.
GAACAAGGTGAGATTAATGGCAGCACGTGTGGGTGAAGGAGTCTGGCAGGTTATGGGCAGCACACATAGAAGTACAAAGACGAAGAGAGAATCAGCTGGAAAGTATGGAGAGAGATGTAAGATCAAATGATAATAGAACTACTTATAGTGGAGCATAAATGTAAGGAAAAGGAGTTTGAATTTGATGTAGTAAAAGTTAGGAAAACAATGAAAGGATTGAAGAAGTCACTGATTTGTTCTAAATTTTGTCTAACGTGTTTCTGCCTGCAGTAAAATCGAACCTTTAAATCACACAAAACACCACCTCTCCCCTTTTATCAATATAAAATGCAGCAAAGAGGTCACCTTTTGTCATCGGGACTCAAATTGCACTCAGAAATTGGAGCTGTGTGTTCTTCTTCAAAAACTTGAATAGGAAAACCCTTGGCAACATCCTTGAATAAATCCAAAGGAATTTGATTAGGAAATATTTTGCTATTCTATGAAAAAATACAAAGCTCCACAAAAACAAGGTAAAGCAAAGCATGTAAATAAGAGAAGTTAGTCTAATTAGTGTCATCTAATCTGAAAATATAAATGAGAATTTATTCTTGCAAAAGATACATCTCCCAAAAATGAGTCATAAACACTGTTGTGTTCAAACCACTGCCGGTCATTCTCACCAATGCCATCAAATCAATTGCTTCCTTGCATTTCCCAGTCTGCCTGTCCCCACCTGCTTCTGCACCAGCCTTGGCTAGGTGTTGATGTCAAAACTGTCTTTTTGTTCTGTTTGCACAGGACCAACCAAAAGTCCTTAACTGGACTCCTATGTATTACCGCAATACAGATAAAAATTATACTACAAAGATTACAGCAGTAATAAAAGATAACAGAAGTAACGATGAGTTCTAGCTCATACCCAGCAACTGTTGCCTCTGCTCCTACCCTGATATTGCAGCTCAAGTGAAACTCTTATGATCAGGTTGGCTTCTTCCACTACAAATCATTCTGCTCTCCTTTATGTATGCCATCTTCCTGGGTAAACTGTATTTCTCGAGAGGAAATAAATCTCACACCAACAATCTGAATCACCTGTTCTTCATCTCTGATTTACTCTTCCCTTCCTGCCTTTGCTTTCCCGACTAATTCACAAGAAAACTGACATAATGTGTGATCCTCCCCCCGAAAAGATTGGCTTGTTTCCCTTTCATTTCCTACTCTGCTCTCTTGCCAAGCAAAAATGCAGAAACTCAGGTGTCCTTTCCACTGTCCTCTCATTTGATACAGTGACCTATCCTCTGATCTTCCTTGTATCCTATCTCTCACTCTCTTCTTGTTTTTCATAATCAAGGCACATTTTACTGCCTTCCATCCTAAAAGCAAGCAAATAAAAAAAACTTGTCTTCAGTCAAGCCCTACTTATCTCTCCAAACATCGTCCATTTCATCTCCAAGGTCATCAAACAGGCCAACTACAAGTGCTGTCTGGTGTTCGTTCTTCCATCTTCAGCATAAAACCTCTTCAAACTGGCTCGAACCCTTGTGCATTACTGAAACCACTCTCACAAAGTCTGTAGCAATTTCTTCCTGCTCAAAACTCAGAAAAATACTCTATTGTCATCCTTTTTGAAAGCTCCCTTGTACAGTGAAGATGATGCTCAACCTCCTAAAATCTTGATTTGTTTCCTATAACTCTTCTTGTCTCTTTTCCTGTCTAACTGCTCTTTATGAATGCCATTAAAGTGATCCTCTCTAAATTTCTGTGCCTGTTTCACAAAGTCTGTCCCTAATCCCCATGTCTTATTTGCTGTCTCACTTCCGCATAGCCTTTCACATACAAACAAAAAACTTATATACCAGCCCCAGAGTGACAACGCACACATCTACCTCTCTACTTACAGTTCCTTCTCTCTACATAAAAATCTCAGACTCTCTATTCCTTCTTGTCATCTCAAGACTAACATAACTGAAACAGAGTTCTTTATCTATCACACCCAGAATTCTTATTATCTCCTTCCCATCACTATCTATCCGTTGTCTGTTACACAGAGAGTTGTACATGCTTTCAGGATGGGACCATCTTTTTTTTCTACATTTATAAAGTCCTAAGTATAGTGCAGTCCTCGCCCATGACTAAAGCCTCGAGATTCTGTGGTAATACAAATAAAAATGAATCAAGTTTTACAAATGGATCGCAGTGCCTGAACGTATACCTGAAAAAAAAAAAAAAGATGGCTGCTGACATGCAGAATAACTCAAAAATCAAAATATCACAGGATCAGGCATCATGTTTTCATCCAGGTAAATAATCCTCTATGATTATTCCAATTATTTCAATAGATCTTTGTTAAAGTAAGTACCAAGAGGTTTCAGAATCTGTCTGTAATCAGGTAACATAAACTGCCTTCATTGCATATGTGTTCTTTCACTTGTTTTCAATATGTGAAGAAAATTTTGCATCTCTGTCTCCTCTTCCCATTTTTAATATGAACTGTAAAGTCTAAGATCTAGAGCAGCCACTTCTTTACAGGGACTTTCACTTGAAGGAACTATCCTGCTAAGTTGGCAGCTCTCAGCAACACTCAAAATTGGAGTGAAAGTGAATTTATTTTTCACTTTTTCACTTATTTTCTCAATGTGTGTCAATGCCCTAGGAGTGTAATAACTGACACTAGAATCATTAGGTATGTCTCTAAGATGGAAGGAAAAAAAATAGATTAAACTTACCATATGTTCTTGTTCTATTTTTCTGAGTCAGAAAAGCCTTGCAGTCAGAACTGCCCTTCTAGTCTTATCTAGTCTGTCTCTACTGTGCACCTTATTAATCTTTGTTTTCTAAAAGATGTGTGTGCACTGTCAGTGAGACACTCTGTTCTCAAGAGGAACTTCAAATGCTTTCTCAGTACACTCAATCATTTGATACCTGCTCTTTCAAGGGGAAAAAAGGAAACTCCAAAGTGAAATTGCCAGGGCCATCCCAGCCCCCACGATCAAGTCTGCACTCTCCTGAATTCTAATGGCTTCAGCTGTTTCTGCAGAGGAGGAAACTAGGCTGGTCAAGACTAAATAAAGCTTATCAAGATATATTAAAATAATCCTGCCTATAGGTTGGCATCACAAAATTCACAAGATTCAGGCAAATACTTTTAGATACATTCTGAAAAATAAGTATCACTCAAGAAGCGTTGAATAAAACTTTCTTTGATAATAACGACAAAGATGAACAAAACTTATGAGACAGACTAATCCTTCTACACTTCTGGTAAGTGGCACACTATAGTCTTTTCAGGAGAAAGAAGAACATTAATGGATCTACTTTGCTTTAAAAAAATTAATGGATTATCTTATTATTTCCAGGTCTTGATTTCAGTTCATTTACATATAAGATGGCATAATAATATTTCACTAAAAATAGAAAAATACAAATTTGAGTTCTGAGTTAATGTAAAACCTTTACAGTTGATATTTTTAAGCATCTGTAAGATATCTTTAAAAGGCCCCTAGATGAATCAGTCAGTCTCCACACCTGTATATTACTTGTTTGATTTCAGCTTTAAGATGTTCTGCTTTTGGAAATCATTGTTGTTATGTTTATAACATACCCAGAGCTTCACTGTTCTATCGTAAGAGCATGAAAGTATTTTTGTGTCTTCAATGCAAAAACGGCAGGAGCTCACAGTATCGCTGTGTCCTCTTAGAATTTTAAATTGGATCTGTAAATGAACAGAACAAAATTTAGGAGTGTTTTTCCTTGAAATTAGTTTTTGACAGTTCAGTCCACAAGGGGGAGCAGGAAAGCAACAATCCAAGCAGAAGCGTTGGCGTTCCAGTTGTCTGAGAGAACCGGCATCTGTTTCTGGTACCGGATTGGGGCCGATGAGCTGAATTGCCACCAGGCCCAGAAAGAAAACGTTTCTGGATTCGGATTTTACTTTTGTTTTTCTGGAGGGGAAGAAGATGGTGGTTGTTTTGGGCTTTGTCCCCGCCCCCTCCCCCCCAATTCTTACTTCTCTCATGCAAAGTACGATTTGTCTTGAAATTGCATCAAGTCTTCCTCGTGTCTTTCAAAAACCTTCAAGTGTTTTACTGCTTCTGGCTAGTTCCCGGCTCACTAACCGCCAGTGCTTCAAAGTCGGGGTCACGCAGTTTAGCCAAGACCGCTGCGTTTCACCTTTCATCAGAGAGGGGCTCCTGAAGCCTTTTCTGCCGGAATTTGGGAGCCTGCCCGCCCCCGTCCCACACGGAAACGCCAGCGGCGCGCAGCAGGAACTGCACTGCGCTTCATTACACGTGGAAAGCAAAGCTGAGCCGCTGGGCCCCGCTCCCGCAGACAGGGGAACACCAGAAATAGGGGCACAGGCGAGAAAGCTGGTGCGGTGGGGCCGGGCTGCCGCAGGCTCCTCACAGGTGGCCCCGCGCCACCGCCCCGGGCCCAGCCCTGATCCCCGCCACCCACCTGTGCCGCCGGCTCCTGGTCGCCCCAGCGGCTCCCGGCAGGGGAGGCCCCGCACTCAGGCTGCGGTGGCGGCCCCAGGCCCAAGGGGTCCCCGCGGCAGGCGCCTGCCGCCATGGGCTCCGTGCGGGCCCCGCGGCGGCGCCCCGCTCCCTCAGGCGGCAGCGGCAGCGGCCTGGGCACTACTCCCCCACGGCGCTGTGCCGGCCTTAGCACTCGGCCCTACACACCCTTTAAACTGCACCTGAACCCGAAGCCAGCCGGCAGCAGCTACAGCTCAGTCCAGCTACAGCTGCTTTCTCCCCATAACAGACACCATCAACCCTAAAGTTATTTCCGATCCCCCCCTCCCGCGCTGAAGGGGGCACTTCAGACCACAGGCTTCCTTGCCGCGTCTCCCTTGCAGTCCCCAAGCAGGAGCTGTCACAGCACCCTGCCAGCCCCCGGCAAGCCGCCGCCTACAGCGCGGGTTTCAGGCGAGGGCTGGTGTTCAGCACCGTGAGCAGGAAGAGTCCTTTGGGCTCCCCACACTGCTGGGGAAAAGGGGGCGAGCGCTGTGGAAGAGGGCCGGCTCCTTCAACCAGCAGGTCCCCAGTAGCTCAGGGCTTGTATTAAATAACTCTGCAAGGTGACAAGTGCCCTTTAAATGTACGGCATAAAACACACATGGTATAAGCACACCAAGTTTTCATTCTAACTGCATACAACTACACAATAATGCAAGTTACAGTACTAATCTTTTAGTATATTAGCCTTAATAATTTAACTTGTGTCAAAGTGACTGTTTATTTATTTAGATCTGCTATGACAAGTGCTATATACAATTAGAAGAAAGATAAAAAAAAATCCACATACAGCCAGAGCCTGGAAAATGGCAATATGAATTTCTGCAGTAGAGACACATTCAAAACTGAAAGATATATGCACCCATACAAATTTTACATTGTTTTAGTTTTTAATTTCCTAACTTAATTCAGAATTGAAATCTACTTTACTCACCAACTTTTTAGAGCTCTTAGTCAGTGACTTACTGCACAAAAAGTGACTGGTAATACTTAGTTTATTAAAATATCTTAAGTTTAATTTTAATTAAAACAGAGCCTGCAGTATTTCAGAGTATACTGCACAAGACGTCTTTTCAACAGTCCATAATCCATAAATTTTGAATTTATGAAGCATCTCAAAATGAACACACTTGTACTTTCAAACAAATTCAATATGAATACAGTATCCACAGCACTTTGAAGTATACAATACATTATTGATCAACCGTCACAGAGGAGATCAAAATTTGAGATAAAGTCACACACCACTGAGGAAAGCAAGCTACCTCTTCAATGCTGAAGTTCTTTCAGTCTAAGAGGGAGACAAAAAGAAAGAGGTCAAACTGAAGAATTACATACAACATCACAAATACTTAGTTACTACTTGAGCAGTTTAAACCTTAATCTGAGGTAACCACATTTTGTCTCAGAGATGCAAAAAAAAGACAGGCAAACCCAATGGCTTAGAAAATATCATCTTGTAAAAAGAAGTCTAGCTATTCTGTGCAAAATGCAAAACAACATATTTAGTTATAAGCTTTGTAGTTTGCTAAGTAGAGAAGTAGTTTGCTTTTTAAGCAAGAAAGCACAAATACATAACAAGTTCAATTTCAATGGAATAGGAGACAGAGTCCTCTGGAAGGCCAACTTTTCCTATTTGTACCAACCCAAACCACTAAACAGGCAGATCACAATGATTTTGCCAAAGGACAGCTGGATGTGATACCTCAACAAATATGTTGAGACCCCTCCTTCAGCTAGTAAGAGAGGTTCAGCAGAAGCCAAGGCAGTGACTGTTCTACTTGGAATGTGTTTTAAGTTGACTGTGGTATGTACTACCAATCAACTTTTGTTTGTATTTTATTTCAAGTGCGTGAGCAAAATGAAGTGCTCCGATTTTCACATCTGCACTAGAACTATGTTCAAGTCACTAGTTTATCAAAATGTAAGGGCACAGTCTGAATTTAGCAGGAATGCACGTAACTCCAGCATTGTTCTTTTGCTGCATTGCTTCTTGCTCAAGCACAGATTTATTTTAAACATCAATGCAGCACAATGTATCTATCTGAACTGGGTCTTTTGCTGATTATCAACAGACTGAAGCAGATTCAAAACATTCTGAAGCAGACAATACTGCTTCCAAAAGTTTCCAAGTAAGGAGGAATAGACAAAGTAATGGAAATACCACCATCTGCACTTGTTCAATTTTTAATTCCCATTCAAAATACCTTCAAAAATTTCAGTTACCTGTAACAATAATCTGTATTAACTTATACGTACAGAGTTGTGTATTCAGTGCCCTTTACCACACAAGATTTCTATCCTTAAAATTAATTATAGGGCTTAAGATGCGTAATATTTGTAACCTGTCCTAACCTGATTAAACAAACCGAGCAGTATTTTATACACATAAAGAGATGATCCGTATTTGTTGCAAATAGGTTCACTGGAATGACAATTCATATAAATGAAGTTCTAGTTATCCACTGCAAAATTTGTGAGCGTTTCAGTAAATTTTCTGTTTACCTTCTTAAAAGCTCTTTGGGTGACAAGCCTGTGGTATCCATATCACTAAGGCTGTCGCTGCTGTCTTCAGTGTCTGAGCTGCTCTCTTTTTCTGATTTTTTATTCTTATGTTTTCCTTTGTTTTTGTGTTTCTTCTGTTTCTTTTTCTGCAAAAAGAAAAAAGTCCCTTATTATATTACTTTTTCATTTTGAAAGATTTGGGTAATTCTGAAAGGCAACAACACAAAAAAGAAACAACAAATCCTGAAAAGCTGATTTCAGTGTAAACTTAACTGAGACAAAATGCTAACAATGACACCTCTATCACTACTTAGCCTGAGTTAAAAAATAAAAAACAAAACCATACAGCTCATCCCAAATGCTCAACCCCCCAAACAAAAATTTGATTATTTGTATATCTACAAGCCATGAACTATATGCAGTTTTCAGAATATGCCTCACATCTTCAGCATATAAATTCAACATACAAATACCTTTTCCTTTTTATGTTTGTGGTCTCTCTTAGTCCTGTGTTTTTCTCTGTTCTTTTTATGTTTTTCTTTCCTACTAGGTCCAGGAAAACTTGCTGGCACTAGCGGTCCTTGTTGCTGAATAGGGCCTAAAGCACAAAGCAAATGCAGAAACTAAAAACATGACAAAATAAAGGTAACTATAATATTAAATTTCATATAAATTTTAAACCAATAGGGAGTTTTACAAATCTTAGCCTTCAAATAGAAACAGAATGTCTAAATCTCCACACTGCAACTTTCCTACTCCAATTAAATACCTTCGCAACCTGTATTAAAAAAACAAAACAAAACAAAAAGCAGCAATGCTGGTCCTACAACATTACAGTTTATTAACAGCGCCAGTGTAGAGCTGCATCAAAGTTGCTACACAGGCAGAGCTCCCTGCTAGTAGATCTCAGCATGGTAACAAAGCTTTTGCCAGTGCTAGTTTGACATAGCACAGGCATTTAAGAGGTAAATTAAGTATTCACAAATGTTTTTTTAAAGAAAAATATCATGCATCTTGCATACACCTTCAACATACAGAATTTATACACTAAAAGTCTGTGGGACCTACCAGAAGAGAAAGCTGGAGGCAACCTTGGTCCAAATTCCTCTGCCACATCCAGTTCCTCCTTTGAAGCAGGCAGCAAAGGAAGGCCAGGCTCAGTTGTAGCAGTCACATTCTCTATCAAATAACAAAAACTTCTTTATTTAAAAGGAAGATAAGGTAACACTTCTTCCAAGAAGTGCTGAAGAAAGTTAAAGTGGACTTTCTAAAAACCTTTAAAAAAGCAAATAGATCAACTTCCTATCTCTCTATGGACTTCTCTGGCCATCTGGCTAGTTGACATCCCCAAACATTTCAACATATTACCTTTTTTCTTTTTCCCTTAATCAAAATTGACCTTTTTACTCTACAATTACAATTTAGTTAGTATTGGTGCATGAGCTTGCCTTCATTTAGTAATGTAGTGCTACTTCTCTGTTATTTCACATTAATGACAAACTCCACAAAATCTACAAAGTTAATAAACACTAAAAATTAGATGTTAACAGAATCAAGCATGACAATAAGTGGACAAAGTATTTCCACTGTAATGTACTAAGTATAAGGTATGTTTTGTTAATTTAATGACATCCTGAAAACATGAGAACTTGTTACAGCCAAAAGATTGGTCTTCTCCCTCTCCTGTAGAAGTATTCTGGCAATTATTATAATTGGAATACAAATAAAATGCAACTTACTGATGACTTATCAAAATTATTTCAATATTACGTTTTCCTGGAATGTCAATATTTAGAAAGTGAATTTACCCATCAAATAAAGGCAATGTATTTACTTCTAAACTTGCAAATATCCACAAGAGAACTGTAATTTATCATGTACCTTATGACTTATTACAGGAGTAAAAGTTCTCCTGTATTTTTCTGTGAAGGATGCTTCAACGTTGCATGTGTTGTTCCCCCTCCCAGTTTATCAAGCAAATTCCATAGGGCAGCTTGCTTGTAAAACCTATGCAAGACTCACAGCAATATAAATAATGCTGCAACATGCAAGGTGTTACTCAGTGCTGCATTATTCAGAATTTCTACATGTTCAGCTCATCTGGCACTGGTGGGGCTAGACAACTATGATCCTGCCAGTCCCATACTGTTCTGCTAGTGTAAGAGTACTTGAACTTCTTATAAAACTACTATCGACTCATAAATAATATTTTTTCAATACATTTATGAAAACAAACATCCATTAAGTACTACCTTGTACATTAGATGAGGAACTATCTGGTAGATCAACCTGCTTGTTAGTTTCTGAATTTATTACAGAAACAGTTGGCTGATGCTCTTCATCACTCTCGTCCTCAGAGGAAGATGATTTTTCATCTGAGGAACTCACAAAGATGGCCTTAAATAAGTCCATGGACGGTCTGCTTTCTTCCTGATCCTTGTCTTCATTAGCTGTCTACAAAACAACATCATAAATAATATTTCAACACTAAAGAAACTCTAAAGAATCTCTCTCCAGTAGGTTAAGTAATAACATACCTTCAAACATGCTGTCATGTATTTACGAAACTATCAAATATCACAATAGATATGAAGTAAACAAACTTAGAACTGTTAGCCCAAAATAGTAAAACCTTGAGACACCACTAAACAAAGTCATTTTTGTGTAAAGAGTACTGCACTTTGTGCTCTACACACTGCTGAGAATACAAGATACTATAAATTCTAATTCATTAAGTTCATTCACTTCAATTATACACTGCTAAAGGTGAATTTAAGCAAAATGAAAAAAAAAAAAAAAAACCCACACCCTTCTCCACAAAGTATGCATCCTCCTCCATTTGGAAGAGAAAAAGATATATATTCTGTGTCTGTGAGCTCAGTGGCTCTAAGGGACTGAATTTAACCCCCAGAGTCCTGAGCTACATTTTATCTTTCCTTAAGCTGCTCCTTCTAGCCATACTTGCTATGCTTGCATGCTGTACAGTTATACCCCTCACAGTTACAAATGTCACAATTCTTAAGTGCAAATTCCACCTTCTCTTTGCTCATCCTGAGTTGATCCTTCCGTAAACCAATCTTTATTAACTCAGTTCATACGCTACCCAACATTAGTTCAAGGTTAACAAAATCTGAAGCCGTTTCCCTTCAAGTTCAAACACAGCCATGTACCCACCTCACTGGGAAGAGTTTCATTTGTCTCAGTTCCACATTCTTCTGTCATCGGTACTGGTGGCTGCTGCTGAATATCAACTTTTGATCTAGCAAGACTAATGAATTCACTGATAGAATCTTTTTTCTCTTTCTCTTTATCTGATACATCCCATCTTGAAGGTTTCTTTGGTTCTAAAAAAAGTTTCAAACATTCAAATCAGTTGCATGCTAAATTATACTGCATTTCATAACCTAAGGATGATTTTAAATTACTCTGCTGCTTCAGTATGGTTTGACACTTCTCAAATCCTTTTAACTGAATTGCTAACCTATAAAGATATTTCAGGTGGAAGAAATTAGCATAATCTTACAGACTTCAGTTTTTAGGTCACTGAATTTACTTTTTAATTTTTTGCCCTTTTTAATGAAAAAATCAGGTAGGTAAGTTCATTCTCCATGACAAAGACTACAGTGTTTTCTATACCATTAACTCTTATAGTTACATGAATAAAATAATGACCAACTTACTGTTGAGATTGTTATTCTGTTGAATTCTTTCATTTGTTGCTTGAGTTACGGATGTGGTGGCCTCAGGCAGGGTTAGGAAATTGAATACAGAATACTTGTCTCGTTTCACTTTTGGTAACCCAACAATGGAAGAACTAGAGGGGAAAAAAATGTTTGTTGATTATTGTTTTCAACACAGGAAAATAAGGCCTCAAATTATCTACCACAAGCTTAAACACTTATAGCACTCCTTAAAATGCATACTATTTTGACAGGGGTGATTTCACCATGTTTAATGAGGCCAATTAAAGCATTAGCAGGTACTATGTTACATCTGTTATTACAAAAAAAGATTAAAAAAAAAAACCAACCCAAGTTTTCCATAAACATATTAAAACTGCTGGAATTTTCAAAAAGCATTTAAAAATATTTGTATTTTTTTTATATTTGTATCTTTTAATCAATTATCTTACTCAGGGTATGGATCAGGAACGTTAAATCTTTTACACAATAACTTTTCAGGGTGCCATTCGAACTTGTCTCTTGTGAGTTTGCCAAACATCTTCATCTTCACAGCAGATTCCTTGTCATCAATATCATTCTGAAAAAAGTCAAGCATTTACACCTGCTAGATGAGTAATAACTTACTGAATTGAGTATTACTGTTGTAATACTGAGAAAGGGACAAGCACAAATGTTTAAGTCTAATTAACAAACCACTGCTTTTGTATGCAATGATCTTTTTCAAAGGTTTACTAGACAGAAGGGAACACAACATTGACACTACACCTACAAAGGAGTTTTAAAGGATTTTGAAAGTCAGGATTAGAACAGCAACTGCAGTTCCAATGAACTGAAAGATTGTAACAGCAAATACCTCTTGGTCCCGAGGAACTTCCACTTTATCAACATCATCTTCATATTTAGCCCGGGTAAACCTGGATGACAGTGTTGAGTTTGAAGATTTGTAGAACATTGCTGCACGGAAGAACTCCTCTTGTTCTCTTCCTCGCTCCCATTCTGTCATACTCGGGTCTAAATAATGCTCCAACATATCTGCTGTAAATTAAGGAGAGAAATGCCTAGCAGAGCTTAAAGCTTACTTAAGTCTCATGCAGATACAAATCACTGAGATTCTTTCAAGCAAAAATAAGATAAAAAGCAAACATCCCTGCAAGTATTTAATGAGTATTTAGTTTAGGTACAGTATTAATCTCAGCTGGATTATTCCTTGATAAGTGGAGGTAATTTTTCAATACAGTAAGAACGATAGTATTTGCCAAACACAAGATAGATATTTTCAAGAACAGCACTCATACTGAACATAAAATGGAATAGGACAAAAAACGAGAATAAAGAAACAAAAACAAATTTTTTTTTCCAGAGAAGGTTAAAAATGTGAGGATTCATCTTTTTAGTTACCTTTTTGTCCTTGTTTAAGACTCTGCACAAAACTTTCGTATCTTTTTTGTTTTTCTGGATTTCTTGCAAATGGTTTGAAGTCACTAGAACCAGCATTTGCTAACTGACCCCCCAAAAACATTTGCCACTTGTGAGGAGCATCATTTGCAGAGGTTGGCTGGAATCTATTTTGTGACTGTTGAGGCAACATTTTTACTTTCATTTGTTGTTCAGATGCTTGTTTCACTTCTTTCAGTCTTTCTCTGTCTTTCTCAGACAGATACTCCAAAACAGAAGGAGCGGGACCTAAAACCAAAAGAAAGCAGTAATAAATAAATAGAAATGAAAAATTAATACAAATATTTCTGCCACTTCAGGGGAGGACAAAAGAAGCCTACCACTATGCATATACATTTGGAGAAAATACTCCTAAGCAACCATAAACAACATAATTACAAAGATGAATAATCATAAATGAAAATGTAGGCAGATATGTCAATAATTGACGTGTAGAAATGAAATTGGACCATGTCAAAGTACTCTAGCTTGACTGATTAGATTGAATATTTTTAAATTGAAAAACAGTGGTCAAGTCTAGACTAAAATTATAAAAGTCTTATACAAAACAAACTGAGGGTCTGAAACAGAAGCAAAGGTAGGGTCACAAATATCAGTACCTTTTAGAACAGTTTCTCCTAGTCGGTCCCTCCTCTGAGAGGCGTTCAGCGTATGCCTGCTTTGTTGTGTTGTGTCATTCTCAAGTTTTCCAGTCGATTGCTCTAATGCCTTCCGTAAATGGTAGTTTTCATTTCCAGCTGCTATCACAGGTCGAAAGTAATGGACCGGCCTGTAATCTCGTGGCAGGTCAGGTGGTGGATAAGTCTTCCAGGGGAAAACAAAACAAAACAAACAACAAAACAAATACAAAAATACTAAGAGAGATGCAACTTTGTATTTAACAATTACACATCACATTTCCTTCCCTGTGTAAAAGAGTTAATCTTCTTAGACATACCAATACTGTTTCATGCTTTCAGAAAAGGTCACCCAATCTAAAAATTGCTCAATTTACATAACTTAATAATAGAAAATGATATTACAAGCTACTGTGCCTTTTAGACTGAGTCAGCAAGTCAGTGGCATTGTAATACAAATTTGGGGAACAAAATGTTATATCGTCAATACATAAAAATTATGAGAAACAGGAAAAATATGTGCATCAAGCAGCAGCAAAAATTAGCAAGTCTTTGAACATGCATGGCTTTTATTTGAGAAAATGTTCTGGATATTGCCTATTAATTTTTTTAAAAACAGAAGTCATGTAAGATTTAGTAAATTAATTGGACTTTTGAGTACTTCCCCTATGCTTAACGTATTTTAATGTCTTTCAAAATCCTTCTCCCCCTCCACATGCTTCATTCAAGCTGTTACTGTGAAAGTTATCCCAATGCTTCCTATGCTATGCATTTTTATATACCATACAAATTTTCTTCCTCTCTCTTCATTCAAAAAAGGAGTATCACGCAATTCTATGCTATCTCATTCTAATTTATGCAAATATATATGGTATGCAAGATGCAGTTCTAAGAATAGGGCTAACAACATCATCAAAACAGTGAACTGGATGAAACATGCGGCCTGATTATTGCAGAACATTGGATGTTACATCTGAATATCTATAAGCAGAATATGTACATTTTTCATTTCAAAGGTAAATCAAACCAATCCTCCAACCTTATGCCAAGTAACAGTGGACAGTGTGGAAAGTATTTGCTTAAAGCCAGCACATGGGAAAGTTAAAGTTCATTCACTAGTCCAACAAATTTAACGTTTGTTTTAAATAGCCTGCAACAGGGTTTTTTGATTATTCAGCAATCTTTATCACTAACTAGCACTTTTATTTCTAAAACACAAAAAAGCATTAAAACCAATAAAATCCATACAGCTTACATGTCAATTTGCTTTTGAGATTTCTTTCTTGCAGATGTGACTCTTACTACAAGAATGTCAACATCAGCTTACCTTGCTTGGAGCTGATGACTTTGATGCCAAGGAAAAACCATCCAAGATTTTGCCTATATATTTAACTTCTGTTTCAAACCCTAGAAAAAAATTACAGAGCTGGTCAATATTCAAAAGATGTATGTTTGGCAAAAAGCTTCCCCCTCCCCAAATATTTCCCATTTCCCATTATATTTCAAGTGGCTTAATTGTATATGTTTATCTTCATTGCCTTTCATTTAAATTGAAGGGATCTGGATTTGGATTAGCATTATACAGCTAAAAACTACTACCAGAGAGAATGCTATAAGATGAACATCACTAATGGTTAGACAAGAGTGCCACTATTGTGCATGGCTAACATAATAAGTACCATTAGCTGTGCACAACTAACATCAACAAATACTCTAGAAATCACAGAAGTATTTCATGTACTTAAAAGTGGCACTAAAAATGACACGACATCAAGATAAAATGTACAAATGTTATTGTTTGAAAATATGTAATTATATCTAAAAACTTCTTTGCAAATATTGGGACTTATTTTGTAGCTATTACTCAAAATTATCTTTCTATTCCTGTCACTGGGACTGAATGCCACACCTCACAAAGCAACACACATTGTCCTCTTTAAAATACAAATTTGGGATTTACTCTAAATTGGAATTAGTGGAGAACATAAAAAATTATTTTCAAGACTTGGACACATCAATATAGAAAGAAGACTAGGTTATTAGATAACAGGGCTGGAAAACACCAGTTGATTTAAAATTAAAAGGTTTGGAAAACAGACTACAGTTATACGATATTTTTTCAACTCTTCAGATAGAACTTACTTTTTTTGGATTTACTTACTTACTTTTTTTGGATTTATACTGCTTCGGCGCTGTCCAACCATATAAACCATCTCCAGGTTCCTCATCTTTTAAAATTGTATCATATTTTGACAATGTTTCAGTTGCATAAATATCATCATCTTCCTCCTCTAAAGCTCCTACACCAAAAGCCTAAAATATATTTCAAATAATGAGAATTCAAAACCTAAAAATACCACCTTTAAGTCACATGTCACAATGCACCTATATGTGTGTATCTCTCCCTCTCTCTCTATATAGATATAGCTATATATATATACACACATACTGGGAACAATTTACTGTTTCACAGAAAACAAGTGCTAACAACGGGGGGGGGGAGGAGGCAAACACATTTCACTCCCCAGGCAGGGAGGGCCAGTGGTCTGATGACACTGTACAGACCAAACACTGATGATAGTGCTTGGTCTGCACAGGGTGAGAACGACAGCCTAATTCCACACAACAAAACTTGCATTCTGACTAAGAGCAGGTAAATTCTCTAAGAAATCTGGCATGAGTATTAAGTACAATTCCCAAAATTATATAAATTGACAGTGCTCCTTCTACATAAGAAGTATAAATATAATGGAGAGCAACAAAGCCTCTCTAACCAACAGATTCAACATTACTGGAAAGATTCAATAAAATTGAGAGAAAAAAATATTTAAGCTAAATGCATATAGAATATCAACTTTCTGTGAGCAAAATAAAAAGAATTTTCTCAGGCCAATTATTCAATGAGATGTTTTTACATTTCCCTTTAATGATGTTGATAAAATTTAGACATTTAAGACTTCTAAGGATTTGTCCACATCTTCTTATTAAGCAAGTTAAACCACAGAAAAAAGGTAGACTCCTAACCCCAATCTCAAAGCACTTGAAGTTTCCTACAATAACTCTACCATGTCTCAGTGCCTTCCACAGAAGAAAACAGAAATTTATTGAGATTTATTACACTACTAATAATATACATTAAATAATCTCTTTACCTGGCCTGTGATACCTAGTTTTCTTCCCTTACTATGTCTCAGATCACCAAGTAGATCACTTGTCTTTTCAGAACCACCTGTGAAAAGATTAAGGTGTTCTCTTCCAGATATACCAAACAAAGCTTGTGTGGGGTCCAAACCCTTATAGCCAAGTCCATGGACATCCTCTTTTGGAGTCAAATCTACAGGCATTACATCTTTCGGTGCAAACGTCACGTTCTCTGGCTGGTATTCATCCTCTTCATCCTTATACAAGGCAGAAGTACGTAACAATAAATATCTCTATATAAAAGGGGTTTGTATTTGAGTTTCTACAATATGTAGTTAATATGAGACTAGGCAAGTTTATATTCCCTAAAACATGTATGAAATTATGTATAAATTACATGTGTCTAGCTAGCAAAAGGCTAAATTTAGATACATTAATCCTTTTTCACAGTAAGCATCATAAATTTTTATGAATACTTAAAAAATAAGTAAAGCTGTGTGTTTAAAAATTGTTTTAAAACATTAAAAAAAGAAATTTTACTTGTGTGTGTTAATACACTTTTTAATTTTGAATCAACAAATAATTTTTGCCTGTACAATACCTCAGAACCCTCGGACAGTCCAGGTGGTAATGCACAACCATATACTTTCACTTGAGGATCTGTAAAAGACATAACAGCATTATACTAAATTATAATTCTTTATTCAATTCCTCTTAGATTAAAGAAACAGATCAAATAAAAGGAGTTTAAAAAGGAGGTTTTAAAGTGAACCTCTTAATAGGTCTGTGAAAGCACTTTCCATTACTCATTTCAGGAAGTTTTCTGAACATACCAGGTTTCTGCCTAAGAGGCTTTCTTTTGATTCGAGGTCCAATTCCTTGTCCTTCTTTCCAGCCCATTTTTCTCAACAGTTCAACCCCAATTGTTATTCTAAGAAGAAAACAAAATAACAAAAGAAATTACCTCAAATACACACGTTTAATATTCCTTGAGAAATAATGCACATTCATATCACTTGAGATTATGCTTTCATAGCACACTTTTTAAAAAGCAAATCTGAACATATCAGCATTTTTGTATATACTACATCCCGCTTTGTACGTGTTTACCTGGCACAAGCCTGCACATACAAAAATTACTGTAGCAAAACACTCCTTTTCTTACCACAACACCTCTAAAGGAGAGGAATTGCTTGGTTAGTTTTTATTTTAATTTACTTACTTTGATGGTCCTATTAAATCATCAAAGGCAGTTGTTCCTGGAATGGCAGCAACTACTCCTGCAATTTGTCTAGCTTTCTCTTTTATTCTATCTTTGGCTTTGGATGCAAAATCATCTGTAGTTGTAATATCTTTTGGTGCTATCCCAAATTCACTAAGATCCTGGAAAATACATACAAAATGGAAAAATTTTGATTAAAAATATTTTTTCCTCAAATGCACACTTACAATAGTGTTAAAGGAAAGAAGACAGGATATGACCTTCATAGTGGCTAAATTTTTCAAGCCATTTATATGGTTGCATTTTCAGTAACTTGAAAGGGAGTTGTATTTTAAACAACTTCAAACATCTCTTTTTGATTTGTATTTCCCGATAGAGAAATTGAAGGGTGGGTTTGTTTGTTTGTTTGAGAGTTTTGTTTTGTTTAAAATAGAGATTACAGGAGCTTCCTAAGTAAACCTAGGAAACGCCCCATTGGATCCAGGAGTATAACACTGCATACGAGATGTAATCTAAAGTTACTTCAGTTTTCACTATTTTAAGTTCTCAGATAGATTTCATTGTATCAAGAAGAGTCAAACCTTAGTCATGGCAACTATTTCCAAAAGATTTGTATTCCTTTCTAAACTTACCTCTTCATCCATGAAGTCTTCCGGCCCAAGAATGGTTTTGTCTGCTCTCTTCTGCCGTGATGATATAAAACTTGAAGGAGTCCATCCTTTAAAGAAAGCAAATACCAAAGTGAGGTATAGTAAATGTCAATGTAATATTTGAAAACAACTCAAACATTTCAACCTTACCTTAAGAGAACATTTATAAAACTGCAATCAGAAAACTCAAGGGGAAATAACTTGAACAATACTGTTTCAACTATACAGTTGATGTTTTCAACAACTTCAGTATAATGAAGAGCAGAGAAAATTTGCTCCATGACAGTTAATTTGTTTTCATGAATGTTATATTATGCTAATCAAGTAATGCTTCCCAGAAGACCCCAAAATACCTAACCTTCCTTTGTGCCGACAGTGTTGAAGTAACCAGCAGAGAAACCACCAGTAAATGCTCCATGAAAACGTTGATATCGTCCCTTTCCATCTTTAACAGTCTGCTCTTGAAGAGGAACTGGCTTTTTAATTCGTTCACCTACAATCAGATAAACAACATAGAAAGTCAGTCACGACACGCATAAAGAATGGAATCTCCACTTCTTCCAGAAACCTTTTCTTCCTTCCAATTAACAACTGGCTCAAACAGTAGCCACCTCGAAGTGGAAAGCACCAGCAGTGTGTACTTCTTTCCATTCTGCTTTAAATATTCGTACGTGCTATTAATGCATACTGCCAGAGCAAAAGCATAAAGTGTTCAAACAAAATCCTAAACCCTAACTACTTCTGACAGCATTTTTTTCTGTGGTCAAACAGCCATAAACTATCTGCCTGCTTAATGACCTAGTCATTGTATACAATATTTCACCTCTCCATCAGTGGCACTTAAGAATTATTTGATAATAATCTGATAGCCTTCTATGATGGAATGACTGGCTGGGTAGATGAGGGGAGAGCAGTGGATGTTGTCTACCTAGACTTCAGCAAGGCTTTTGACACTGTCTCCCATAACATCCTCATAGACAAGCTCAGGAAGTGTGGGTTAGATGAGTGGACAGTGAGGTGGATTGAGAACCGGCTGAATGGCAGAGCTCAGAGAGTTGTGATCAGCGGCGCAGAGTCTAGTTGGAGGCCTGTAGCTAGCGGTGTCCCCCAGGGGTCAGTACTGGGTCCAGTCTTGTTCAACTTCTTCATCAATGACCTGGATGAAGGGACAGAGTGCACCCTCAGCAAGTTTGCTGACGATACAAAACTGGGAGGAGTGGCTGATACACCGGAGGGCTGTGCTGCCATTCAAAGAGACCTGGACAGGCTGGAGAGGTGGGCGGAGAGGAACCTCATGAAGTTCAACAAAGGCAAGTGCAGGGTCCTGCACCTGGGGAGGAATAACCCCAGGCACCAGTACAGGTTGGGGGTTGACCTGCTGGAAAGCAGCTCTCCAGAGAAGGACCTGGGAGTGCTGGTGGACACCAAGTTAAGCATGAGGCAGCAATGTGCCCTTGTGGCCAAGAAGGCCAATGGTATCCTGGGCTGCATCAGGAAGAGTGTTGCCAGCAGGTCGAGGGAGGTGATTCTCCCCCTCTACTCAGCCCTGCTGAGGCCACATCTGGAGTACTGTGTGCAGTTCTGGGCTCCCCAGTACAAGAGGGATGTGGCACTACTGGAGCAAGTCCAGCGAAGGGCCACAAAGATGATTAGGGGACTGGAGCATCTCTCTTATGAGGAAAGGCTGAGAGAGCTGGGCTTGTTTAGCTTGGAGAAGAGAAGACTGAGAGGGGATCTTATCAATGTGTACAAGTATGTGAAGGGAGGGTGTTGAGAGGATGGGACCAGACTCTTTTCAGTGGTGCCGAGCGACAGGACGCGAGGCAATGGGCACAAACTGAAACACAGACACTTCCATCTTAACATGAGGAAAAACTTTTTCACTGTGAGGGTGACAGAGCACTGGAACAGGTTGCCCAGAGAGGTTGTGGAGTCTCCTTCTCTGGAGATATTCAAAACGCACCTGGATGCAATCCTGTGCAATGTGCTCTAGGTGACCCTGCTGAGCAGGGGGGTTGGACTAGATGATCTCCAGAGGTCCCTTCCAACCTCAGTGATTCTGTGATCCTGTGATTTGCAAAGCACTAGAAAGGTTTAAAATACTAAATATTTATCAAGCAATATTAAGGAAAATTTGGGTCATAAGTTAACTATACTTTTTTTTTTTTATTATTAATAAGCCAGACATTCAGAGTAAAAAAATCCCATAACTGGAAACATCAACAAAAGTAATATGCAATACTACAATTCCTCTGAGTATTAGTCCACTGAAACTGTTTGTCGCTGTTAGATCACTGTTCATCATAACACTTTTCTTAAAGCACCACCTCTGCTAATTTAAACAAAGCTACCCCCAACACTAAACATTAACCCTAGCGGTGGGCAATCCCAGGATCAGGCCCAATGCACAACTCTTGGCAAAGTCTTCAGTAGAAGATACAGACAAATATACACATATAAACGCTACTGGACTCTACAAAGCTTCAAAGCTCCTAATGACAGGACACTTATTTACAGCCAGCAAGCATGCTGTTCAATAAGCTGAATGGTATCTACCACTTTTAAACAGGAAATAATTTATTATTACAATGAGCAGCACCACATTTAACACTTTGACAGAGTAAACTAAAAAGAGCAGGGGGATTTTCATAAAGTGAGTGTGTAATGTCAGCAAAGATTATGGCTATGTAATTAGTGTCTAAAGTGCTTTGCAAATTAGAACAAGCATATTTTTGCTATGCTTTTGTTAGTTGCGATGATTAATTATAAAAGACATTATTTCAAGAAAAAAGGATCACTATATATCTGAGAAACTCAACAGCAATCTTGTCTTCATGAGGCATTACCATTCTTTCAAGTCTTCTATAAGCAACAAAAATAAAACCTCCATCTTTATTCTCAGATGTACAGTTTCTAAAATAACAGTTAGTATTTATCTGCTTTTTAAACTGGATAATACTAACACCAGTTTGGAGGTTACAGAAATACAGGAACCCTGACACTGAGCTAAAAGTTTTTAAAATACAGGAAAAGCCACTTCTAGGTAGGTATGTAAGAACCCTGGCAAGATTTTGTCACTAAAGCAGTTGTTTGAGAAATCAGACCACACATGCCCAAAAGGGAATCGGAACTATCAATTTTGGCATAAACACTTGCACTATTTTAACAATAACTGTGTGAAAGGAGCGATGGAAGCCAGAGCTGCGGACGGGTGCTTGGACAATGCTCACTTCCCCCAGGAAGAGGCAGGCGGGCAGGCCCATACCACCACAACCGTGTGCCTAGAGCAGCTACGTCCGAGCACGGCTCCTTCGGGAGCGCTGCGGGAAGGAAAGGCAGGCAGCCCCCAGCCGCAGGCAGGAGGGCGCAGGGGCAGCCCAGGCCGCACGCCCGGCGCCGGGCAGCCGGCGCAGCGCCGAGGCCCCCGGGCGGCCCCCCGGGGAGGGAAAGCCGAGCCGTGCCGGCCGCGGGGCGCCTTACCCTCCTGCAGCGCCGGCAGAGCGCTGCCGTAGCTCACCAGATCCTCCTCCTCGCTGTCGCTGCTCTCCGCCGCCATCTTGCCGCGACGGCGGCTCGCGCGGGACAAACACGCGTCACGTGGGGGGGGCGGAGCCTGCGCTCGCCGGCGCTGCCTCCCTTCAGGGCCGGAACCGGCCGGAACCGGCCAAGACCGCCCCAGCGCCGAGGTAACGGCGCTGCGGGCCGCGGCGGGCGGAGGGCTGCTCAAACAGCGCCGCGCACAGCAGTCGCTGCGCGAGTCTTCGCTTTCCTTCCCGCTGCATTTTTAGATTCAAATAGTCCAACTGCTTTTTCCTCCTCTTGGGCCTGCAAAGTCTATTATTTAGTCACTAAACACCCAAAAGGCTAAAACAATTTTTCACAGCTGCATAGTGCAAGATCTGTGCAGCCCTTTCTGTCATGATTTACATTACTACTGGCTTTTTAGGATTTTTCCTGCTATTCACTTTTTTTTTTTTAACTCAAAGGTATCAATCAATGATCAAAGGTAATACTATATTATTGCCTACCTAATTACAAATTCTGGGAAAGGAAGTAAATACAGAAGATACCATTCTCTCTGCTAAAATATCGGTGAATTGAGCAACTTGATTCACTTTTCAGACTAATTATATTTCTTAAATCCTTCTTCATTTCTCTGAATTGGTCTAGAAGTTCCTTGGGAATTTTCTGAATTTCATGTTTGAAGCATGGCTTACACAGTGATGAGCCTTTTTGACCCGTTCGTATCTTTGTTTCGCTTACAACGTAATGTTGCTGATTGCAGGGTTTGGCCGCTTTCTCAGAACACATCGCTATATCGCCGCTGCCCACCGGCGTACCCGCGTTGAAGCAGGCTGGCAGTGGTTCACGAGCGCCGTAAGGCCTGCCGTAGCACACCGAAGCATGGTAGCAGAGCTTGGCGCAGGGGGTCAAGGCCCTGTGCCAGGAGTTGTGCGTAGGAGTTGTGCAGAGGTACTATAAATGGCCACATTTTCTTTATCCAGAGAATCACAGAGCATACTAGCAACCATTTTATCCAGTCCTCATGAACAAAAAGTGGTTTTGGAAAGCAACCAATTTTTCACAAGTCTTTTGACAGCCCTATGGAATATAATAAATACGAAAAGAGCATTATCCCTCCACACACTTGAAGAGACAACTTTGGGGTATCTTTGCTTCTATTTGGGGAGTCTTATATCACAACATTGTCTTCAAATGACAACTACGTGCTAAGTCACCACAGTATAAGGAATATGTCACCGGGGTACTGCTAGCTCTTACACTTCAAGAAAACTCTGGGTATTAGGGATTATGTATCACATTCATAGCATCTGTTTACTGAAAAATGGCAGATCAGGTTAAAGTAAGCACTTACGGACAACGAGTGGGAACTGATTATATAGTATTTATTCTTTTCCATAATCATACCTTGTCACAGTTGCAAGAAACTGCTCTATATTGCATGAATGCTTAACTAGAGATATGCAAACTTTTCTGGATTTGGGTTGCTGTACTGAAGTTTATGTTAGGAATGCATTAAAATTAATCTATATTCTGGATAGAATTCATGTTTTGCAAGTCAAACTCTATAGTGATCACATAAGAACAAGTAAGTATACATCAATAAAGACCTAAGTGTTCAAGATTTGGATTTTAATTTTGCACCTTTCCCCAGTATTGTCCATGATAAACTCTTATGTTAATTTGATTTCTCAAACTTACATTTTAAGACTCAGATTCATTAAAACCACAACATATTATAAATAAAACACCACAGTAACAACAACAAAAGCACTTTATTTTGTGCTGAAGATGGATTCTGGAAGTTTCTATCAATCCAGAACTTCTATAAGCAATATCCCCAGGTCCCTGAAATCCTTGAAAATAAGTACATAAACAAACAATCTTGAGAGACTCCTACATTTAACAGATAAGATGTTTTGCAAGTTTAATGGTTTATTCTCTAATCCACCATTTGTGTTTGTTTGTATACACAGAACTGGTTTCTCTCAAACTGAAACTACCTGAGTTTCATGTGGTTTCAGGTTTCCATAGGAAATATTTACACAGTTCTATGCAAATAGGGAGTGGTCTGTTTAGTTTAGGTCTCTAATTCACTTAAAAACAATACAGATGAAGCCACAGACATTTATCTACATGCATTATCTTTTCTAATCATTACTAATTAGTAGGCAGTTAGCTAGAACATATAGTGGCAAAATGAGTCGTTAGCATGGTAGCTGTTTCTCTTTGTTTAGGAAATAATTGTTCCTGAATAGTCAAGTCTAGGTGAAATTGATTTAACACACAGACTTCAATTAATTTTTTTTGCACAGTGTTAAGAAAAAATCTTTCAAGTGTTTTGTCTATCAAATTCAAAGAGGTGGTGTAATCAAATCTTGAAGATTTTTTTCCCCTGTAAGACTCACAAGTATATATAAAGTGCAAATTGGGCTAATCAATAGATGGACTTCAAGTTTTAGTTTTCTAGTTTTCTAATTTTTTTGAATTACTGCATGAAGAAGGTGGACCAAAAAGGTTTCTTACTATATCCTTCATTATACTCTGTTCTTTAAAACTAGTTCTTCAAATAGATAACTTCTGGCTGCAGTTGCATTCATCATCCATAAAGCTACAGGTTGTCAGGGATAGTGACAACATCTTTTTCTCTTCCCTATCAGAATCAAAGTCTAATATTCAAAGCCACCAACGATTGGAAGGGAAGTATGTAACTGTGTATCTATCTGGTCCAGAATCTGAGAATCTACCCTGAAAAAACAGCACAAGTTTGATGCATACAGTATCACTTCATACAGTACTCTTCATACAGTATCACTCTGATGTGCTTTTGCTGATAAGCCTCTGTGTCTCTCTGGGACAAAAGCTGCCTGTGAAGCACCTGTTACCATCCTGTAGCCACAAGGTCTGTAAAGTCACCAAAAAGAAACATTCTCTTCCCAGAGAGCAGCAGCTGCCAGTTATTAAGTCAAACCAGGTTCATATCTTCAGTATGTAACAGTGCATCAACACAGGTCCTAGCAGGAAATGAACGTCCCAAACCGAGACCATTTCCTATTAGCCAAAGCGAAGAATAAAGACTGGAATTTCATATATTCACATATTTTTCCAAGATGGGGGCGGAGGATGGGACTGACTGAGCAACTGGTGTGACACAGACATAATAGAAGTATGGCACATAGTGTGTGTATGTGTACCTACATATCATACATACCTACCTACATATCATACATACCACAGATGCCATTGTGTGTCTGTGGTGAGGCTGTCCAAATGCCGGTCCCTCTTGCCTTGCCTCCTGCAGAGCAAAGGCTGGGACCACTGTTCTCAGGCTCGGTCATTCTGTGCTGCTTCCAGTGCGGTCACTGCTTACATCAGCTGGCTGGTTTAACTGTGAACATGCAGAAAGTCAGCACAGAGGTCTGTAAAACAAAGGGGGTACTTTTCATTTGGAGTTAGATTCATTGCTTTCCAGTTTAATATTTTAGGCACAACATACTAATTTTCTTCAGATGCAACCCCTTGGGCATCTGAGAAGAGATACTTTCTCAGAGATAGTGCCATGTCCAGTACATCAGATCATTTACTCTCTCTTAATATTCAAGGTGAATGCCAACCAAACATCTGCAGCTATACACCCCTTTTTCTGAGGGCACATGAGTGCCAGATTCCTAGTATATTATTACTCCATCTTTACAATGCAGCAAACCCTCTGATTAATATAATCTTGAGAAACTGAGAAAGTCTGTGGCATGATCCCACCTCTATTTAAGAATTCTAATAGGAAGCAAAAAGCTACTGGAGACAAGATGTTTAACCATCTGGTTAGAAGGTTAGGAACATGCTTTTTTGAGGGTAAATCAGTTTTTGGAAAGTTCTGAGCTGCAATTTACATTCCATGGTCAGGGAGCGCTGCTACCCAGTCATTACACAGTTCAGCTGTAGCTACCGAGATCATACAATCAACATGTGTCTTTTGCAAAAACGCAAATTCACTCAGAACATGAGTCTTCTTTATGCAGTCAAAAGTTACACTGACTTACTTAAGAAATACGTGATCAATCCCACGTAATCGTGACGAAGTACCCTTTATCAAAGTGAGGGAGAGGCACAGTCTAATCTGGCAATCCCAAGGGTTTTGGCAGATATACTCAGGACAGTAAACACGGAGGAGGAAGCCTCTAAGAGCTATCTTGGTCTCTCTTATTTGCTGTAGAAATTTACAGTGTATTGCACTGCTGACTTTCTTTTACTCAAAGTATCCACCAGCAACTGAGAAATGTTGTATTTTGTCACCATGATATGCTAAAAGTAAGTTATCTTTGCTATCAAACTCTGCAGAAACTTATGCAAATTGGTAATTTACACACACAACAATAGTGGCCGCTTGTCCTGTCCTTAACGTCTGACCCTGTGACCAGACTACAGACTCTTATGTCTTGAACAGCAATAGTAGCTGTACCCTTGTAATGAAATCTGTTTTCAATAAATCCAGTGAAAGCAGTGCAAGATGTGTCCAAGATGTAACAGTTTTAATTGCCAGATTGTCTCAACATAGCCTATGCTGGCAAGGTACTAATTTAACTCCCCGTGTAACTTAAACTAATTTTAATGCATTGGAGATTTGCATTGATTTTGCAAGATTAATTTTGAAATCTTTGGTGAGGTAAGTCAGTACTTTTTCTAATAGTAGGAAGATTTAAATTAAAGCACATTTTTTACACCTGCTAAATAGAAATTGGAGCAAGTGAAGCTACATTTTTGCCTGTATCTATTAACATATATTTGATATATTCACCTAATATCTTTAAGTTTTTTTGGGGAAAAAAATGTATTGCAGTGAGAGTAAACAAACTCTGAATAGATATGAGCAAAATATTTAAATCCTAACAAAAATTAATCTGACTTCAAGAGAGGCAGCATCAGATCTTTGGATCTGAGTTTCTGGGTTGCTGGTTCTGGTTTGCTTCCTTAGAAACAGAACAGGCACACGGCTGAACCAGACTGCTGTGCGTAACGCACTGGAGACGCTGGCATTTTCAAAGCAAGTTAAAGATGTAATTCCAAAGCTGCTTTTTCTTGATAACGAAAAGTTGCCTCTGCAGATTTTTTCCTGACTCCTGCAGATTACAACTACACTGTTTCTAAGGAAATAAAAGGAAGGGAAAAGGGGGGGGGGGCACAAATATGTTAGGTAATCTCACTTTAGGTATTTTGCTGTATCTTTAAATGATAAACGTTTAAATGATAACCACAGCTCTTTAGTTTAGGCCTGGGCAGTAACATGAACCAACATTGCAATTTCCTTGCCCGAACGTCCAATAAAAACATTTGCAAAACCGGTCGCACGATGGAATATTTCGGGGATAATGGCGTTTTCAGTGCAAACACTGCAGATTTCTGCAGTTTTGAGGTTCAGGGCTCAGCAGCTTCCCAGTTGAGGGCCAGGGCCAGGCCCGCCTCTCCCGCGGCCACCGCCGCCCCGGCAGCTCCCCGGGCGGGGGGTTCCCGCCGGGGACACGGGCGGGGGGCGGGGACCTTGCCGGGGGCAGCGCGCGGCGCCGGGGCGCGGCAGGCGGCGCGCGGGGGGCCCGAGGCGGGAGCGGCCGTGAGGCGGCGGGAGCGGCCGTGAGGCGGCGGGAGCGGCCGTGAGGCGGCGCGAGCGCAAGGGCCGCCGCCGCCGTCCCCCGCGGCCGGGGGCGCCCTGTGGGGCGGGGAAGCTCCTCCCCGCCGGCCGCGGGCGGAGGTGGGGCCGGGCGGCGCCGTGGGGCAGCGCCGACATTTCCCGCAGGGTCGCGGCTTTCCACGGCCGCGCTCGCCTCGCCTCGCCTGGCAGCGGCAGCTCGGCTCGCCCGCCCGCCCGCCCGGAGATGACGGACGCCCTGCCGCCCCCAAGCCGCGCGGCGGCCGCGCCGGCCGAGGACAGCTACTTTCGCAAGGTAGGAGGCGCCGGGCAGCCCGCGGCGGCGGGTCTCGCGGCGGCGGCGGGTCTCGGTTCCCCCCCGCCTCCTCGCTCGCTCGCTCGCTCTCCGGCAACCGCCACGGGCGCGGTGCGGAGCCCGGGCCGGCGGGCGGCTCGCGCCGTCTCCCCCCGGCTCCGTCGCCCGTGCGGCAGCCGCCCCAGCGACCGCCAGGGGTGAGCGGGCGGGTGCGGGGGGTGGGCGCAGGCTCCGCCTCGGCGACCACGAACTGCTCGTTTTGTGGGGAAAGCGCGGGGTGCCAGGTGGCGGCCGCTCGCGTCCGCCCGCGCCGCGCCCCCGCGAGGG
This sequence comes from Apteryx mantelli, assembly GCF_036417845.1. NCBI lineage: Eukaryota > Metazoa > Chordata > Aves > Apterygiformes > Apterygidae > Apteryx > Apteryx mantelli. The sequence continues at coordinate 12,570,660 of NC_089987.1, forward strand.
TCTCCGCGCAGCCGCCGCGCTCGCGCACCCGCGCGGGGCGCAGCGCAACGCAGCACGGCGGGGAGCGGAGCGGAGCGGAGCCTCGCCGCGCCCGGCAGACCTGACCAAACCCGGTGCGGTGACCTCAGCCCGGTGACCGCGCCGTAGCGTTTCGTGAGCAATCGCTCCGTGGTGGTCCGTGCCGGGAAATCGTTACGTGTGTCAAAGTTCTGCTTATTTAGTGTTTTCACAGCCACAATTTCTGTAGTATTGCGTGCTCGCTCATGGGCTGCCTTGACATCGGGCATGCTAGCAGAACTTGACAAACTGGTGAAAAGTCTTTTTTTTTTTAAGTTAAATACAAATCGTCTGTTCCACTTTTTTTTTTTTTTTTTTGCGCTGATGAGAACTGACATTAAATAGTCAAGCTGTGCTTCATAAGTCATAAAAGGAATATACCTGCTGCACTCAGACTTAAAGGACTAGATTTCTTCTCAGTTACACTGTTCTATGTTAGGGATAAGTTCACTGAAACAGTGTTGTATCACTGTAAACTCCATATACTGGAAAGGAATGAAGCTTGTTTCTTGTATATGAAAATACTATAGTCACATCAATTTTATACCTAATTATGAGCATCTTTCCCACTTTTGAATTACCGATTTCTTAAACCAGTCCAAAATGGATAAAAACCTGGTATTAAGTAAAAGAAATCTGGAGTTAGGTGGGCCATGGTTGCAGTGGAACGAGCTCTCAGGAGACTTTTGAAAAACTCATCTAGCTCATAAATGTGTTTTAATGAAGTTGTAAACTTCAAATCAAGCTAGATGCTTAAAGCCTTCTGTCCCTAAAAGTTAAATGTAAGCAGGAAACCAGTATTCCTTGTTATACATTAGTTGTATGGTCTCAAAGATCAGAGCTTTCATTCCCACTAAGTAGTTACAGGGGAAAAAACAACACCTTCTGGAGTCTGGAACAGATTTAAACTGTGAAGTGAACCGGAGGAAATCCTCTGGACAGGATATCTTCAGTTTAGACCATACATGTACATTTGAACAGTATTCTAGATGACTTCATGTAACTGAAACTGGTGATTGAACTGTTCATGTGTGTCCAGGGGCTTTTTGTTTTCCTTCCAAAAGAGTTCCTTTGTATCCCTCTCCCCTCCCTCCTTAAATCCCACTATTTGTTTCCCCTGAAAGGATCTGAGGGTTGGTTTACCAGTTTTGTTTGTGCAGAATCACATAAGTTTCCAAGGCTATTCCTTGTGTTTTGAGATCAAAAGACACTTACTTAATTGGCCTTTTTGTCCTACAGGCTGGGAGCAAGGTGAAAACACTTACTTTGTACCAGTACTGCTCACAAAAGGGCTTCCAAGCATACTTTACTCAAGGAGATTGTCCTCCATGCTTTGCAAGAATGTTGTGCACAGACAGTGAGATTTAATATTGATAAAGTCTAACAGTTTGTACAATATCCGTTTGCTTTAGACTTTTGACAGTTTCTTGTGATGGATGGGTTGCTATAGGAAGTATGCTCAAAGTTTATATAGTGCCCTTTTGTGTATTGAGCTTTTGGAGTTCTTTAATACAACATATCAGAAAACAACCCTCATTATCCCCAAGATGCAATATCTAAACTTATTTACTTAATTTTTGTTTATCCTTTTCTGTAAGAAGGAGACCCTGCAAAACCGTGACTAGCTCTAGGGAAAGGACAATGGTCAGAAATGGGGAAACAGAAACATGATCCTGTTTCCTGCTTTACCTCTGTTGGTGCACTGTGGAGCTAGGCTTGCTGTGATGCTGCCAGGCGAGCGTCTCAGATGTGATGGGTGGCAGCTATCACTGCTTGGTCGTGGCACCATCCCACTGACTCCCTCTCTCTGTTCCCCGTCAGCAGCAGCTCTGCAGGAGACGCTTCCTCCCTTTCCCTCATCTCTCTCTGTTCTCTCCTCTCTCCTGACAAGGGCCTCTCATCTTTGCATAGGCAAAATGCAGTTTTCCTTAAACCTGCAAGATGCTTTGAGCTGACTCTGAAGCCTTCTCTGTTTCTTTTGTTTTCTTTTTTTAACCTATTTTTCAGGAAACTACTTATGCAGCCACACAGGGTATATACGTCTCTGTCAATAGGGCCCCATTCCTTTCCCCCTACACCCCCTCCCTACCCCCCAAATCCTTTTGAACTTTTTGATTAGCTGCAACCAAACTTGTGAAAAGGATTTTGTTTAAAAAAAAAAAAACTTTAAAGTTTTCTGAAGAGGATATGGCAAGGTGGAAGAGGCGCCCTATTACGGCTTTCCACCATAGAGAAGATGGAACTTCCGTCTGGAACTTTTTACTTTCTCAGAAAATAATGCCCCAGGGAACTTGTTCTGCTACTGTTCTGTTTATCTCTGCCATCACAGGCTGACAGCTTAATTCAGTATATTCCCTGGTACAATACCAGGGCAAACTATACCTGTATTCCTGGGTGTTGCAAGTGCTCTTGGAGCATCAGCCTCTTGCCTCTTCTTCCTCTAGGCAGACTTCTATGTTTTCCCACTATTGCTGGCTGCTACCTGTGAATCCACAGCCAAGCTTATCCCTTCGGCCCATCTGATTTCTGCCCCCAGTCTTTTTTCCCCTCTGAAAGAGTCCATGGCCAGTAACAAATCACGACAAGGCTAATGATAAAAACCAAAGAATGATTTGTCTTAAAAGTAGAGCAAGGCATTTAGAAAGGAGGGATTTCCCCCCCCCCCCCCCACAGTCTGGTACTGAAGTCTGTAACTGAAGCAGGTCTATCCTTGGGTGCTGTTTTGCTTACCTGAGATCCTGCTTCCACCTCTAGGGAAGTTATTCTTTAAGCCTGACATAGCCCTTTGGATTGCTTGGGCTCTCTGACCTCTTACTGTTTTTTAGTAACTTTTGAGTTATTATGGGAAAAAAAGGACTCCTCTCAAGCCATTCTCCCCCCCCCCCTTTTTGTTTTATTACTGCACACCACCCCACTTAACCAGTATGTTTTCCACAGAGTAAACATCCTAAGAAATGAGCCAATATACAGATTTTGAAACATTTATAAACCTGCGCTCATCCAGTCACAAGATCCACAGCTTGCATAGTCAGTGATCTGTTTGTAGGGCAGTGTGTGCCCTGCAAGAGAGCTGGGATTTTTGTGGGTGGGTAGGGCAGGGGCAGCGCAAGGAAGAAGGAGACTTCTATCAACTTCTGTCTAGTATGTCTTTCCCACCTTGGTTTATTGCCTTGTAACTCCATATGCAGACTGTAACTCTCAGTTCCCAAATCAGTCAGAAAGTTGCAACGGATGATAAGTAAAAGCTTTTGTCCATTTTCCAAGCTCACCCTTTCCATAGCTCTCCAAGCATTTCCTGGCACTTCACACCAGTCTTCCATGTGGCTCTTTTGGACAGCTGTACATCGTGCTACATACAGCCAGGGCAGCCCTAGCTTAATAAATCTTTACATTCTGGTCAGCTTAATGAGGATGCTTATTTTCTTTCTTTTTCCCATTCTTAAAACTGTGGCTTGATTTATGAGACTAGGTACTTACCATATAGACCAAGCTGAAGAATCAGCATATGAAGAAAAGAATGCTCTACATCTTTTAGAAAGAAAGACAGCATATATTAGTCCTCCCTGCCAGTGGAAAAGGCTAAAAACAGAAAACAAGCAGCTCTGTAAATAGAGCAGCACCAGGTTCAAAAAGATGATAATAGGCATTGTAACCTGCCCGTGAATCAGCACCTCCCTAATCAACCCTCTCTCCCTCCCCTCCTTAGCTTTTGGGATTTATTCTGAAGGGCTTCCCAATTGTGGTTAATGTATCGGTTTACTAACCTGCTACACCTGTGCTTCCACTGGGGTTTAGCTAATGTGGCTCTTCTTAGTCATTAGTAGCCAGGCAACCATCAAGGTTGGCATGCACACAGGAATATTTATTTGCCTATTTGTTCTCTTTCCACTTGTCTAGCTAGCACAAAACAATGTTGTGATGATTCATGCCCCACGTCATGCTTTATCCATTCATTACAGACAAATTTAGAAAGTCCTAAAACTGAAGGTAGGACTTCATATGAGACTAAGAATCACCCGAAACTTGATTCATCAAGAAGTAGATTCCTTTGACGCAATTTTAATTTTGCTTAGTGAGCAGTGTGACAAGACTGATTATTGTATATAAAATATGTATTTGAAATTTAATGTAACAATTGTTCTAAAAGTTTGTATTAATCTTTATGGCCAGGCACTTAGAATTGTAAAATACTTGTTCATGGCACAGACCAGCCTCTGGAAGACCAGATCCTCCTCTGTGCTCCTGCGTGTGCTACCCCCCCCCCCCCGCCCTTTTGGCTTCAGATGAAATATCAACTACTGAAAGACTTGTAGTGGGTATATAGCTACAATTTCAACACTGAACTAACAGAAACATAGAAGAAACTTTAACTATACTAGTAGAAGAAGGTACGGAAATAAACAAATTGAATATTTTAGTAGGACTTAAGATAAGTTCTAGAAATACTGGCGTGAATCATGCTATTTACAATTTCTACTGCAGCCAAGGAAGTTACTTCCATAAGTTGTTATATGCATTTTAATATCTAGAGGGTATGGCCATTTGCGTACAGTACAGGGCTTGCCAAGCAGCACAGGTCGTACTGGCTGGAAAGGAATGTTTTATTTTAAGCAAGAAGGCACACCCAGTTTCAACTCTGCGTCACCTTCAGGCAGTGTGTGGCTCATTTTAGAAGTTCAAACCACTGCTTCATAAATCATATTTATGTTAACTTCAAATACCTCCTGTGATTGCTCATTGATTGGCAAACAGTCTTGATTTTTCTATGCATCACAACTGGATTTCTGACGTTTTCTGACATTAAAAATACTTCCATTTTGAAATAAGAACTTCCTGGCAAGATACTGCCCATCAACAGCTCACCTGGCGCCCCAGACTACAGGCTTGCCTAGCCACCCTCTCTGCCTCTGTGTAATCTGCAGAATAAAGTCTCTCCAAATCCCACCTGAGTGGGAACTGGGGTCGGATACAGCCAGTCAGCCACTGCCAGCCACCTCCTAATTCTGCTTGGACCCCTGTGGCTGAGCAGGCTGTGCCTGGTCCGAGAGACGGCAAGTCACGCTGAGATCCCGCAGGCATTCATGCTACGACTGTTTGCCAAATAAATGTGGGGGGGATAATGTTTATAGACTTAAAAATAAAAAACAGTGGGATAGCCTGCCACCTGAGCTCAGGAATTAATTCTAATAAGAGATGAGCTGGAATCCTATTGGAATTGTTATCATGCTCCATTAATTCGAGGATTGCTACCAAACATGCTGGCCGTGCATAGGCCAGCCTTGATGAGGAGATGCATGTTTATTTTTCTAACATCAGTGTCTCAGTTTCTTCCAAGAAGTTGTTTAACTAGGTACATAAATAACACATGGTGCAAATATATAACTCTTGTCATATGGGTCTTGCCTTTGACAATGATACATAATAAAACATACCAGCTTCCTGATTCTGTAGTTCAACAATGCTATTCAACAAAGCGGGAAGAAATAAAGTAACTAGCTAACCGGACTTTAGGTTTTGAAGAGCTTTTATTGGTTGGGAGCTAAGAATAATAGTCTTTACACTTTAAACACTTCATAAAATACAGGTACACTCTTAGGGGGGAAGAAAGGCTCTAAAACTGATAGCTCTGAGTTTACTATTTTAATTATCTTCACAGCAAAGTTACTCAATTTACCTTCCTCCCTCCCCCCCCCTTCAAATTACATGCAACATAAGCTTAAGTCGCATTCTATTCTTGGTCATTTTTGCACCTTCATTAGTAACAAAGATTCTTTTACTGTAATTTTAATTTTACTGATAATGTATAAAGCAGGTTAAAATCCAGTTCACTCTCCAAATTGTTGTGACTCTGCAGAGAAATAAACAGTAATTAAATGAAACATCTAACATCCTGTTGGCGAGAAATGAAGACAGTAGGTGTGGAAGCCACTGTGAAGTCTGGCTGCCTGATATTCTAATGTACTGAATATTAACATTCTTGGGATTGTCTAAACTTGGAAGTTTAGTGCAAAATGCTGTCTGGGAAAGGGAAGAAAACAAAATCTTCTAGACAGAAGAAAGCAAAATTAAGCTCTTTTTTGGACACATCTCCTAAATAACTTTTAAGTACACGGAGTTTGTGCTTTACACAAGGGGGAATCTTTCCCAGACTGCATATTTCCCATAAGGTTTCCTGCAGATACTGATTATTTTCACTGTCCTCTGCAGAGGCTTCTGCCACCATTTTTTTAGCAGCAAGATTACAATAAAGAGTTTAAATGTTCCAGTGAACCCTAACTAGCTGAGTGCCCCCATCCTCTGTGCAGGAGATCTAAAAAGCAAGGTTTTTCCAAAAGGTAAAATATGAATGCCTTATAGGCCTTGAGAAGTAAATGCAAGGACTTTCGGACTGAACCTTGGTCAAAAGTCTGCTGAAGGAAACAAAACTATTCTACTAAGCCTGGTGATGTGGGAATTGGGTGCTTGATCCTCCTGAAAACTTTCCCAGAAGTGGAGCTTCAGGGCAGTATTGGAATGATGTCCTGAAGCTTGCTTGGTACGCAGGAAGGGCAAGGAGTTCTAGAAAGCAGCAGCAGCTTTACAGAGCAAATGAAGACAACGGCAGGGAAAGGATACATTTAGGAAGAATGCTTGGTCTAAGCTGTAGGGAAAGAAGTTGGAAGAAAGTATTGCAGACCTGTACGGGGGATATAGAGAATGAAAGGCCCAAGGTGAGAACTGGGTATTCGAGCTCAATGCAAAAAGCAAGAGGGAACCATTGGGAAGGTTCAAATAAAAAATGACTCATAGAATGGAAGGAGAGAGAGAAAACTTTCAACATGAGAGAAAAGTTATACAACACAAAATGAAGAAAAAGCAAAGTAGAAGGAACAGTGGCAGCCCAGAAAAAGAAACGGGCTAAGAGCAGAAAGCGATTTGCAGGTATAAAACCATGCTGTACCTTTAGTTATGCCCTGTTTATGTCTCTGAATGTGCATAGAGGAGCATAATTTTTTTTTTTAATAGTTAAGACTACTTTTAATCTTAGATGAATGAACGAGTTTGCTACACGTGCATGTCCTCTTCAGTAAAAAGTTCATCTCTTGTGTTATGTTTGCTGCCAATGTTTTCTCAACAATTAGAGTATATAGTGCCCATTCATTCTGAATTTCAGGCTTCCACTGTAACTGGTGTTTCAATGCAGAAATATTTCTATGATGAGAGTAATTCAATGTGACATGTTTTTTCAAGTTATCTAGCAAAGAGTGCTCCTAAAGATATTTACACAGGCTTCCTATCATTTTACCTATTTATTACAAACTTTTCAAAATAAAGATTTAAAATTAATAATGTTGTACTATGTGCTTTCTCAGTTAAACTACTGTAATCTGGACTGATCAGCTCACTGTTATTGCCTAGTCAATTTGCCTTTACTTGCCAACCCAAAGGAGATCTGAACTTCAAGCAGTTGATTAGAACTTCATGTTCTATTTAGATACATGCTTCTGATGTGCTAGTATGTCATTGCCTGACCACTCATAATTAGAACTTGTTGAGAAACTTCTGAATGCTGTTATTGTCAAAACCAAGTATTTCTAGTCAAAACCTAAGAGGGAGGGATCCAAAAACAGTGAATAATCTAGTAGCTGGAGTATTTGTGGGAAAACTTGTAACAGACAGATCTGAGCCTCTTTCTTGTTTCATGCATAATCCAGTAGGAACCAGACAAGCTTGGCAACTAGATAGCCAGCAAGGCCACTCAAGAGAACATGCTTCATGTAAGAGCAGGCCTTAAAACAGAGTGGTCTTAGTTGCTTCAGAATCAGTAGTTAAGGCTGTAGGGACGTGCTGGTGGGGTATGAGTGTCTATTCAACATTCAAAGACAGAAGCATTTAAAAAAAAAGGGAGAAAAAGAACCAAAAAAGTGTAAGTTGAACTTTGATCTTGTTAAAGAAAAGGTGCTCAGATTGCCTGTGCTTTCCCTTCAGAAGAAGTTGGACAATCCTCCAGTCCTGTTTGTCCAGATCTGTTTTATCTTGTGAGTGCTCACTAGAATACAATGGCTCAGTCCTGCTTGTGCACAGGTTGTGGTAGTTTCAGTCTTCTGCATGTATATAGAGATGCATATATACAGGGGTATTTTTGCAAATCCTGAATTTCATGCTGTGCTTTTTAAGGGCTTTATTTGATGAGCAGCTGAGGGCAATCATCATCTCACCCCATGAAGCTCTATTATTTCATATATAGCCATATCTCATCTTACTTGATACTGAGCTAGCCATATATAAACTTGTTCAGCCTAAAGGTAAGAAGAAAAACAAATGGGTGGACAAATCGTTGTACCTGGCACTTGAACATATACAGATGAAATAACTTATAAAGCTTATTCATGTTTCGCATTTCTTGTGCAGCATGCAAAGATGATGTTGGGTTAAGGCAGGGTAGATTTAAAGATTTGAGAGCATTCCCTGTGTGTGATAAGAAGAGCTGTGCAGATAAACAGGACTGTGCCAGAAATACATGTTAGAGAGGTTCGGAGAGGAACCCAGGGAATGAGGGTTGGGAATTAAACTGAAGGTCTGAGTACTAGCAACAGAAGAGATCCTTAATTCTTTTAAAATCTGTAAGCAGTGGTGTCACCAAAGCCTGCTGTCCTGCTTTTTGATGGAACTGCATTTCAAAGCTGTGTATCTCAGTATGAAACTCAGGTATTTTGCAAAGGTTGAGCGGGGATCATCAACAGGATTTTGTGCTTTAACAGATACTGTTTTTATGAAATCTGTAGGAACTTAATAGCACTCTATCAAATTTGGTTGTTATTGAACAATAGCTTCAAAAGATTGTTAGGGAGGAACAAACTGGCTCATGCATGTACAGTCACACAAGCCTTAAAATAAATAATCATTGCTTGGTTTTTAATGTAAAAAGCTTTCTTCACACTGTCTCTTTATTTTTAAATGGCCTAGTTTGAGAAAAGAAATACTGCCAAACAGTTGTTGTTACTGATGTCAGTGTAGTTAGTCTGTACACATACAGAAGCTGTGTCTTTAAAGTTCATTCAAATTCAGTGTTACTCACTTCTCAGAACCTTCCAACAACAACAAAAAATATTTTTCCTTACTTCCAGGGATGTAATCCTCTTGCTGAGACGGGTCGAAGCAAACTACAAAATCAAAGAGCTGTTCTGAACCAACAGATCTTAAAAGCAGTGAGACTGAGAGCTGGTGCTGAAAATCTTTTACGGTATGTGCCATCACTTAGTTGTCTGGCTAGAGCAACAAAATTTTTTTTTTTTTAGTCTCTTAACGATTGTTTTTTCCTCAGTCTGCCTAACTGCTCCCATAACGTGCCAAATAAATTGCTGCTGGATGCTTTGTGAATATCCCTGAAGCTTTTAAGCCTTAGCTCCATAGAATCATTACCTGCTCCAAAGTGCACTTTCAAAGCCACTGTATTGTAGCAAACAGGCAGAGCAGACTATCTTACACTGCCTTGTTTGATCAGTTTTATTGTTAGTGATAATGGCAAGTGAACCTTACTAAACATAGTAAGGGGTCCTTTTCACACTTTAAATCAAATAACGGTCTAATCACTATCCTATTGCCCTTTCCAAGTTTCTTTAGATCTGTGCTCACCAGTGGAAAGGAACATCACTTCCCCTATTCCATGTGGTAGTGATATAGGAGTAGCAGGATAGCACATGTCTAATTTGAGCTGTGTTACATTTGGCACCAGATTCTCATACAGTTTGAGGTATCTGGAAGGGACTTTGCCCTTTTTCTATTACGTTTTGTCCACAAAAATGTCTTATTTAACACACATTGTTTCTTACGTAGCTGTCCCCATAGAAATAACCTTACATTGACCTTGTCTTGAGGCTGTTACGTCCTGTGATTAACTGCTTAGCAAACAGTCATGCAGTTTTCCAACAATCCATCCCCTCTGTTACCCAGAACTGTGAAAATTTCCCAAATCCTCATCTGCAGTAGTCTCCTATGGTCTCTGTGTCTCTGCCACTGAAGGAATAATGGGTTTGTGGAGATTTTCAGTCTCCAGGAATAAAAATCCAGTTGATATGCTTTCCTTAGAGAAGTGAAAGTTGCTCAGATATATTTTTATTTTCTTAAGCTTAACATTAATTGATAGGTTGCTATTTCCCTGTCACCTGACTTTCTCTCCACTCTTGGCAAGAGAGGTGGTAGATTCAAAGCTTATGTAAATCACTGGTAGCTTTAGCCTCTGTGACTGATTTGATTTTGCTTTGTTTTCTGGTAACTGACTGAGGAGTAAGGCTTTAGGTCTTTTCCTTACCTTTTGTATTTGTGCCAAATTCTTATATCTGCTTTTGAAGGTGAACAGTAGTCAATCAGTAGATGATTCTGCATGTCAACTTGGGGGTGTTTCAGAAAAGCTACAGAGGCCAGTGATATCTGAATTGAACACTGATTACTCTAACATTCAGCCTAAAGGTGTCCTAAAGTTGGGCCCCTGAGATCAGTATTAACTGCTAAAATGCTGAAGTTGCTATTGGCTGGAGTGGGAACTACGCCACTTTGAAGAGTAAAGGATCAGATTTATTTCTAAGTTATTAAAAATCTAAAATGAAATTATACCTGTTAGACTATTAAAACTTGCTAGTTGCAAGTTCTTTAAGTAAGCCATTTCAAAAGTAACCTGACCACTAGATGAGAGTTCACATAACTAGATATATTTACTGTCTCCTAAGAAAAAACATAAATAAACGAAACTTTCAGATTCTGCTTGGATTTTATCAAGTTTCAAAAGCAGCAAACCAATCATTGTCTACCAAGAGCCTCCTGCAATAGGACTTGAGGAAAAACTGGAAATGCAGGTTCCTTTACTTTTGGCTGAAATGCAAGTAAATGCAAACAAAGTGAGCTAGGCTTGAAACAAACAATCCACATTGTGCGAAGACTTTCTAGAACCTCTGAAAGTCACCCACATGTTAGCACTGCTTAATCCAGCCAATGTCAGGTGTCCAGTAAAGTACAGCACAGAAAACTCACAGATAACACATTTATAATATGAAACGCAAGCCTAGAGGTGTAGCCTTGGAATAACAACCAGTTCTTCATCAAAACATTCCATAAAACTGCAGGATGTGCCAAGCAGAGATTAGCTGTGTGAGAAGTTTGTTCCTAAATATTCATAAAGTTTAATTTTAATATGAAATAAAATAAAAGTATATACAAAATGCTGCAAACTTAAGAAAAGAAAAAAAAGTATTTGTTGTCTAGTGATTTGGATGCCCTAATATAGGGTTACAATATCTTACGCCTGGATGCGGATCAATGCTTTTTATCTTAAACTCATAACTGTGACTATAGATAACAGTTTAAATCTCTTGAAAACAGCAATATTTTACAGAGAATCAGGTTAGAATTAGGGAGATATATATATATATATGTATATGCACCCTGAAACATGCAAATAAGAAATCGCACAACAATGCTCTGGGGCTGTGTTTAAATCCTAATATCCACTGTGGCAGCAGTCCGAAAAGTTGTCATGTGTTTACATGACATATGAATGGCAAAGGAAACAAAACAAAATCTTATTTGAGTCATAAAAATAGAATTATAGAAGAAATTATATTGTGTTCCACTGAAAGATTTTTTTTGTTTTTATTTTTTTTAACCTACATACGTGGTTGTAGAGTATTCTGGAATAACTCTTTCAGGAAAATTTATATATTTATTCTTCTTAATGGTACTACCAGACATCCCAACTAATTATTAAGCTATTCAATTAATAAACCAAATGACTCTATTTTGAAAAAATATGTCCTGAAATCCCCTGCCCCACCGCCATATCTTATTCAAAGAAAATAACACATAATTCTAAAATAGAGCAGTGATTATCTTTAAGATGCTTTTGTTTTGGTGATTAATGTGTCCTAAAAAAAGGAAAAGTTTACCCCTAATATCACACCAAAAAAATTAGCACACAGCAAACCATCTAGCTGTCTGCATGCCATTATCTGGAAACTATCACAGGTTCTGTCTTGACAGATTCTGAAACGTGAGATCTTGTGCCATCTCTTAAGGGAGAAAAATAATCTTAAAAATGCTGAGAATGCTGGCAAGAGGGTCAACAAAGTTGATGTACCGCTCCTGTTCCCTGGCACTGAAAAAGTTGTCTCTTTCTCTCTGCAGAGCTACCAACAACAACAAAGTACGAGAACAGGTACTACTGGAACTGAGTTTTGTAAACTCAGACCTGCAGATCTTAAAGGAGGAATTAGAAGGACTTAATATCTCAGTAGAGGTTTATCAAAACACAGAGTAAGTGAAAAGCTAAGTTACTCCATTATCAACAAATCCTTTATTTATCACTGGAAATAAAACTGTTGCTAGGTAAATGTGAATGCTGGACATTAACTAGCTGAAAAAACAGAGAACTTGATAGAGAACATGTTTGGTGGTAGATTTGTTGACTAAGGGTTAGTCCACATATTTGTCTTTCTCTTGGGAAAGGTATGTTGCACTAATCCTTAGACACTGAGCTCCTTCATGGAGGTGAGCACTGTAAGAATTGAAAGCTTGTGAGCTTTGTGGGGAGACCCATGGCACCTAGAAGAATTTCCAGTACTAGGCTGGGTAACTAGTTCAATTCATTATTACATGAATAAACCTAGCAATATAGTATCTGTTCTCAAATGCAGTGCATGCAACAATCCTCCCTTGAGCTGGAGAATAAAAGCAACAGCACTGCTTTAGAGGTCAAAGCAGACTTGAGGTAATCTTTAAGGTGTGCACTCTAGTGATAGAAATCCATGAATTAGCTGACAGAAAAAGCGAAATATGTAGTAGATGTAGTTTAAGTTGGAATTGCTCCAAAATGTTATTCTGACCTTAGAGAGCTTGAAATGAATTCCTCAAACATCAAACTGTGGAGTTAAAGATTATTAATTTCCTGATTACTGCAATGATTTCTGTCAGTTAGATGTCTTGATGCTCCTAAAACTAAGCATTTACTATTGGATTAACTTTAGCAGCTCAAGACACAAATGTAAGTGCTTCATGGGAAGGTGGGTGTAATTTTGGGTCCTTCTTATCGCTGTTCTCAGTATGGAGTTAGCTTCTAGCTGGACAATAAGGAAGTCTTAAGATAGAGGGACTAAACACATCTCCAGTGCAGCATCTTTCGACTGAATGCTGACTTAATCCAAAATAACTACATTTAATTTCCTTCAAACAAAACTTGTGCCAATTTTTTTTTCTTAATGGCAAACTTTGACACCTCTCCATTTTTCTGATGAGAAAATGCTTTTGTTCAAAATTTTACTAGTATTCACAGATGCATGTGAACATAGAGAGCAGTATGAAAGTGACAGCTGTGTGAGTGCGAGTGAGACTCCAGAAGTACTAATCCTTCTTCTATCTAAAGAATATTTGAAACATCTGACTTCTCAATGAAGGATGAGCATCAGGTCAGGCCCCAAGGCTGGTAGAACCTCGTGCCTGGACACCAGCATGCTTTTTCTTCTCTCCTGCTCCTCCTTCCCCAATTTGTTTTGAATTGTTTCTTATCTTTCTGATGCTGTGCATTCTAAGCTGCAGGTGCTTTTATGTACCACCAGCTGAAGGATTCCACTCCCTCTGTAACTGCTGTCCGGCCTTTATTTTGCTTTCATAGCAAATAACTATTAATAGTTGCTCTCTGAATCTATTGTGCATGTAGTCATCAAGATGAGGTCACACCCACGTTACTGGAACAGTTAACTGTGTATTTCCATCACTCTGCAGTGTCATATCCACCTGAAGGGCCAGCCTTTTGTGGTTTTGCACACATCTGAGTTGGGTTGAGTAGCATGACACCATTTCTATTCTGTTCTGGAAAACCAGAATCTCCTCCTTATCTGTCCAGTGCCTCCATGAAGTATTGCATGCTGACCCCATGGGTGTGACACTTTAGAAACTTAAAAATAGAAATTCAGTTTCTTTGAATAACACTGGGGTCTGCAGAAACTGTGAACTGTACTAAAAATTAAATTAGTACAGACTTAGGTTTCTTTTGCATGTGTCCCATTTCCTTTTGGGGGAAAAAAATCTTATATAAACTGCTGTAAAAGTGCTATGGTGTATTCTAAAAGCCTCATCAGAAATTAGATTATGCACTCTCCTGCAGTAGGGTTTGTGCTCCGTACCCTGGAAGCCCTTCTTGAGCTAGCACTGCTGCATTCAGATTGTGCCAGCCAGTTTCAGGATTCTTCCTTCTCTGAGGAAGCTGCATTGCTACTCCCACCTTCCCCACATGGAATTTCCGCCAGTGAGAAATTGATTTTGCTGCCTTGCTGATAAGATTATAAATGAAACACACCCATGGTATTTTGTAGTTGGTAACGGAAAGCTCTAAACAATGCTTAGACAGTGAATCAGTTGTTGGAGGAAAAAGGAAAATATCACATAAACCTAATAATTGCCAGATACTAATCCGTTAAATCTACTAAACAAACTACGTGCCTGTAAGCAATTCTGATCTTTCTTTTTTTTAAATTGGGTAGTATGTTTAGAGGAAGAGCAGTATAAGTAGCTTTTGTGTTGAAGAATAAATGGTGCTTTTTTTTTTTTTTTAATTCATAATAGCTCCATTAGATAGAGTTGTTTGCTAATACAATCAGGGTTTAAGTCCATGATACAGATGTGTATTCCCTTGAGGATCAGATTTTTATTTTTATTTTATTTTATTTGAACGTCACCATTTCCATCCTTTGATATTTTAGAGGTTGACGCCTGGAATTGTTTAGAAGCTAAGTAGTTCTCAGACTTCCTAGTCTTAGATTTTTTCGCTGTTAAATTTGGTGTACTCTGGCCCTGCTTTCCCCTGTGCTACACACATACCTTTTCTACACATGAAACCATTGATAGGATGTAAAATCCTGATGATAATTACTGGTAATTACCATAGCTTTTAATGAGGGAGATCTCGCAGCAGCTGTGAAGCTGTTTTCTGTCTCTGTAACTTGTGCAGGTGTATAAAGGTTGAGTTCTACTGCAATGAACAGCTTGGAGAGTCTCCTTTCCTTGGAGGAAAAATAGGCTCAGATGAAAAAGGCACGTGCAAGTAGCCTTCCTCACGCTCCCCTCTGGGAGTCACAGGCATTAAGCAGACTGTCTTGGGTTATAAACTATGTAGTTTTTACCTCAACACCTATCAGCATACTAACTTTCTGTCATCACATGAAACAAAAGTAAATGTCTTATCTATGGACAAATAGAAAACAAAGATTTCTGTGTTTTTTTTTTCTTTTTTTTTTTTCTTTTTTTCCCCTCTACAGAGAGACTTTCAGCATTCCCTTGGTACCTCTTGGCCTGAAGGAAACCAAAGAAGTAGACTTTACAGTCCCCCTCAAGGTAAATTTCAGAAATATGTTTCAGAATAAATAGTTAAAATGAAGAGAAATAATTTGCATTTCAGATTTTTTTTTAAGAAGTAAGCATAATTTATGTACAAAATGCCTTTTGTTTTACTTGCCCTAAAAAAGGGCTTGCGATCACAATGTGTTTAAAAATTATCCAGCAATTATTTGGGTTCTTAAACTGCGTTGTGATTTAACTTACATTTGTGTGAACAGAAAACTGGGTGTGCTTTCTGCTGGTGCACTTGGTGGAAATGAGGGCTTTATCATTTGTACCGTGCTTGATATACGCTTGTTGAGAAGCTCTTACAGTTTAAACAATATGTTGAATACTCTGGTATAGTTTTGTTCTCCTTAGCCTGCAGTGGAGCTGTGGCACCCTTTGGTGTCTGTAGGGTTGTCTGGATTTTCTGTCCATGTTTTTTAGAACTTTCTGTCAAGCGTGAAGGCCTAGCTAAAATATGCTGAATAGAGGAGCTTGAAAAGCATGTTGTTCAGAGTAAGTTATGACTCTAGGAAAAAAGTGAAGATCAATTTTAAGGGTGCTTCGTGGAACCACTTTCTGGAGACAGATAGGACGTGTAGACTAGATCCTGCGTATGCGTGTATCTCCCAGTGCAGTTAAAATAAATTGTATCTGATAAGCTTGAATACATTATTTGGCTTGTTCAAAACCTGCCATATTTAAGGTAAATTGGGTTCATGCCTTGCTTACGTAAATAGCTGACCACAGTTGAGTCCATCTATGGCAGGGCAGGAGAAGGAGGCAGTTGGCAGCAATGCTCTGTGGTTAAGAGCTGCAGCATTATCAAGCCAAGGAGCACTTGAATCTGGAACTTGGATTTGGAGCTTTGGAGAAATTTTAAGCTGCACTTGGTATCACTTGGTGTTTTTTCTCTGGAGAAAAAATGGGTTTAGACTCTGAGAGAATTATCTTTGGGCTTTAATTGAAAGCTGCAATTAACATTGAAATTAGTTATATAAAATGTCACTCAAATTGCAGTAAAATTCCTCCTCACCAATTCTTCACACTTCTTTCTGGATTTGGTAAATTCAAAGATTGAATATGATACCTAGACTATTCCATTTAACACTTATTATCAACCCCCAAATGCAGCTTCCCTTCACCATGTATGTCCCTATTTCCTGCTTGAAACAGAGACTAAATTACTGTACTTAGCCAGGACAAGGAGTCAGAAGATGTTACAAGAGATCCCACTTTGGAGACAGTAGAGTCAAACCAATAGAAAATGAGTATAAATAGGAAGAGAACAGAAATCCCTTCTGCTGCAATCTTGACTATTCGTTGCTACTCTAACTGTGAAAGGAAGTGTAAAGGTTTTACGGAACACGCAGCGGTGATGCTCCCACTTGTGCCAACCAAGCTCTGACTCGGTTGCAAAGCAGCGTTGCAGCATTAGCCCTGCTTTCTTGGGGGCTAGTTTACCTTGCCGGCTATCTGAGCCACCATCTGTGCCTCCGTGCACTGTGCCGCGTAGAGGTGCCGCATGGTAAACTGCCTTTTACATCACCATAGAAGTTGCCTCTGCTTTTACGTCTCTAGGTTACTCTCAGTGGCCAGAGTCTGCTACCTTTTATGCCACTGCAGCTTTGTTAATCTCAGTGGAATTGCACTATTATAGCTGACAAGAATTTGGCAGAGTCTCTTTCTGTTAATGAGTTTTCATGGTCACTTGATTCCCTTGTTATTTTATAGTTAAGAGGATTCATTTGTCCCTTTCAAAAGCATTAAGTGTTGTTGTTTTAAAACCCAGTGGAAATGATGTAATGGTTGTTTGGATTCCTTTATACTAAATTGGAATTTCTTGTCTCTGATATCAGATAAAATTATTAATTCAGTTGTCTTTTTGTAGCCTCATTACTTTATATTTTCATTGACAGGAAGAGAGTAGAAAATATGCAGCTCATGACTGAAACAATTTTTTACTGTCTGTAACTACAGAAAATTTTAATTAATGTTTTAGGTTAATTTTAGCAATTACTTTTTTTAGGACTTTATTCTGGAACATTATAGTGAAGACAGTTCTGAGTATGAAGATGAAATAGCAGATCTCATGGATCTGAGACAAGTAAGTTCAAGTATGGCATAATGAGGATTGTTAGATCAGGTTTTAATCTCCAGTAAAATTGTAAATAACAGCATTTGTATGGAATCAGATTATACCACTTTTACTCATAACTTACATTATTTGTACTGACTTCACTTCTGAGATATGGAACATGAATCTCCATCATCAAACAGCTGTACAAACTGAATAAAGAACAAGTGAAGAAAAGGATGAATGAAAAAGTTATGCAAAATTATTGAGCTATTGACAAAACTTTGTAAACCCAGAGTCTTATTATTTTTAAGTATTTTAAAATTAGTAGGACGAGTGGTGAAGTGAGTGTGTCTGGTAAAGGGCTGTAACAGAATGACGGTTATTTCTAATTACTGGTTATTTCCAGTATTATGCTGGAAACATAAGATTTCCTTTTAGCTTTCATAAAACACCTACAGTCTTTGTTTTACTAACTCTGAAGCTTGCCAAATACATCTCCCATGTGCTTCCTTAAAGGTTATGTGCTACCTTCTGTATAGCTGGAAAACTCTTATTTGGAGTGCATCCATAAGGCCTTAAGCTTACTGTTTCAGATTCCACACATTTCTGTGATATGCAGAAGTCCAGAGGAAGCAGAGCTTTATTCTTGGTGTTTCAGTATTCATCCGGTAACTCAACAGAATGCACTTTGTTTTAATCTATTGTATTTTAAGGCCTGCCGTACTCCCAGCCGAGATGAAGCTGGTACTGAGATGCTGATCAGCTATTTTCTTCAACTTGGTTATGTAGAAAACAGATTTTTTCCACCCACCAGACATATGGGTATTTTATTTACATGGTAAGTGTGGAGTTCATGTTTGTCTTTTGTTTGTTTTGTTTTTGCAGAATGTTGTTAATCTTTACCTGTCTTCTGTTTGATTTGAAGAATGTCAGTGCTGTTGTGTTTCCCCACCCCCCCACCCCCAATGTGTGTTGTCAACGCTTTCTTTGTATTCAGGTTTACTCTTAATACTATAAAGCCCTTTCCATGCTTAGGGTGAAGTCACTGGCTAGATTATGATCTGAGCTACAGGTTTGCATAAGAGAAAGAGGGGGAAAAAAACCCACTTAATTTTAGACAACTGTAGATGTTTCCTGGACTCTGAACCTTGGTATGTGAAGCAGACTGGGAATGGATCAGACCTTAATTCACCCCCTTCAATTTGCTGAGGAGAGCACTGGGGCCAGAAAATGTTCTTGCAGTGGTGGGTTTACTACAGCTATTAGCAAGGTTGGACTCTGAATTCAAAACCTTGATTTTTATGATGAGAAAAGATGACTACCATACAGCCAAGAAGAATCGCTAAATTTTTAATCATAACTGCAAGAAGAACTTTAAAATATGAGCTATAGAGGGTCTGACCATGCCAATAGTTGATCTTTGGCAGCGTCTAATAGTGCATGCCTAATAAAAAAGTATGAGAACATGGCAAGCACACAGGGATACTTCCCCAGTATACTGTCAGCCTCTGATATCTGTTTTATAGGAACTTTAGATATGATGTACTTACAGAGGTGCTGCTTTAAAACCCCATGAAAACTAAGGCTCAAATAAAGCAATCGTCTAGTTTGTTCTAGTTTGTGGCACGGCACATGTGTTGTACTCAGAGTACATCAAGGTGATTAGAAATACCATTATTTTCACTGTATCAGAACCGTCATTAAGAATTCTGCTGCTCTTTTGGAAAAACAGAATGAAAACATCTGTTGTTTCCATGGACTCTGCTTATCTTAACACTTTGTTTCCTTTCCAAAGGTACGATTCCTTCACCGGTGTCCCAGTGTGCCAGCAAAATCTGTTGCTTGAAAAAGCAAGTATTTTATTTAATATTGGAGCCCTCTATACCCAGATTGGCACAAGATGCAATCGTCAGACCAAGACTGGACTTGAAAATGCGGTTGACGCTTTTCAGAGAGCTGCAGGTAGAAATTTAAAAGTATCAGGAAAGTCTTAATGCAAGTGTTCCAAATCTCAGTTTGACTTCCTGCAGATCTCTGCATTTCCCACTGCCTTCCTCACACAAAAAAGGAGGAATAGGGAAGCCTAGTGAAGAGCTGAGACAAAGTTTTAATTCAAAACCTGGAGCTGCAGTCTGAATATGCTGATAAAGGCAGTGACTGCTGTGGTTAACGATTAATCAATTGTAGTTCAAAGGTCTGAGCCATAGCTCTAGTGTTAACTGTTTCATTCTTCATTTTGCCAGCATAGCAGCTTTGACCTCTGGGATATTACATTGGTGTAAAATCTGTACAAGAAATAATTTTAAGGATTGGTAAAGGGCTTAAAATACAATTTTTCATATGATGTCTTCAAAATGAATCTTACTATGTTCTCATATAAAATTAGCGATTTGTTTGACACTGTCTACATGGTTTTTCATAGATTTCAAAGGCAAACAGATTCAAAATATTCAGTGACACTCCAACCAAAACTAAGAAAAATACAAATTCTAGTAAAGAGAATCATATCCCTTAAACTAACATGTTATAGAAGATTTTGTTTTCCTTTAAATAGATTTTCTAAATTTTTGTAAATGTCATCAGTGCTACAAATACAGCTTTTAGATATTATCTATGTAATCAGTATGTACCATAAGATTTGTTGCTGCATTAACAATCTGTGACTATTGGTTTCCACTGTATGTATAGCTTTAACAGCTGCAAACCATGGACCACAGAGTGGAATTGTCATAAAACCCCTTTTGAACATACAGAAAGCTATCCAGAAACCTTGATAATATTTCTTCATGCATTTTTAAATAGGTTGTTTTTTTTCTACATTTATATTTTATCTAAAAGAAATTTCAGTACTTGAGAAAATTCTCCTTTCTGCTTCTTCCATTTTACAAATAAAATCACTACTTTTCACTTCAACAAACTATTAATTCACAAATGGAAATATATAATGTACTACTACAGTACCTTTGCAGGGCCCCAAACCGATGTGCAGAGGAGGCATTTCTTTGTACCTGTGCACGGTTCCGTAACACTGTTCATTATGTTGCTAAAGACATGAGGTAGAGCATGTATTAGCTGTTTCTTAGTGCTGAATGGAAATTGCTGCATGGAGTTTATCTTCAACAAAGCTCTTGGTGTATATGTGCTTACTACATAAGCAGAAATATGTCAGACCTAAAAAAAAAAAAAAAAAAAAAACTTTTTCTGTACTTTCAGTTCCTTTCATAAGGTAGTATAATTCATTAGTACCTTGGGTGTCTCTGACAAGCTCTTCTACAGTGCAAAGGTGCATAGAGATGGATAATAATTAAAGTTTGTGTAACAACATTTTTATAAAGTAAAAAATATAAGTATTAATATAGATGGTAAAAAAATCTCAAAAACTGGTAGTAAGGAAATATAGCACAGCAGGGCCAGAACTGAAAGTAGCAACAAGAAACAAGGCTGCAGAAGGTGGGACACTTGTAAAGCAGAGGCCTTATCGTTACACTTGTGCAGTATTATCAGCAACTAGCAAGCTAGTAGAACTCACTAAACCAGTTGGATGACGTGCATGCCGAAGGTTACATTTCCATCCATGTAACTGTTACTTAATGTTTGCACTACAGTTAGTGTTTGTTTTTAATTTGATAAATGATAGAAACAATTAACATGTTGGTGGAACCAAATGTTTGGAGCAGAATCTAATTCTACCTTATTAAATATATTGTTCTAGTTTACTTAAAGGGATGGAACAGAGCTGTCATTGGGACACTCAGTGTACTTAGCAGCATCTGAAAAGATGATTCATAATTACTAAGTTTATAGGTTTGCTTTTTCCCCTCTATCCAAAGGATCTACCTTTGCCTTCTTACGGCGGTGTAGATCTTTATTTTTTGTCCTATGTATAAGCCTATCCTACGGCCCCCATATAAAAGTCACATTCAGTTGAGCGTAGCTCTTAAGATGAAGCAAAAACCTGTTATAAGCAAATCTGAAGGTACTGTCCTTAAAACTTGCAGTTTCTGTTGCTCCTCTAAATTATAATTTTGAGAACTTTGCCCAAGGACATTTGGGAATGCAAAGAAAAACTAGGAGGTCAATTTAATGTCATGTTTACCAAGAATCCCTTCAGGTAGATACAATTCGTTTGGATAATTCCTAGAAAGTATGTTTTCAAATTTCTTGTTCTATGTGCTGGACTTTAATTAAAAATTAACTTTATTGTTGATGAATTAAGTTCACCTATTTCTCTATTAGTAATGCTGACTAAATTATTTCATAATTTCAGGAGTCCTGAGCTACTTAAAGGAGACCTTTACTCACACACCAAGTTATGACATGAGCCCAGCTATGCTGAACGTACTTGTCAAAATGATGCTTGCTCAAGCTCAAGAGTGCGTCTTTGAGCAGATCAGTCTCCCTGGAATACGCAATGAGTTTTTCACACTAGTGAAAATGACACAGGAAGTTGCAAAGGTAAAAAGAGAGACTTAAAATTTGATCTTTAAAATAACTGTTTCCAGTGCTGTGTTGCTAGCTAAAGCCTGTAGTAATGCTAACGGGTTTTGTTAAACCTAAATGTTAACAACAATTACTGAAAATAAAAAGTAACAAAGGACAGATGACAAGTTGCAACAGAGGGTGAAAATGTGACTACTACAATATGAATATGATTGTATTAGAATTTTATTAGATATTTTAATTGAGCTTTAATAGAAACATGCTGGAACACTTGGGCAGCAAACTTATCCAAGGTTTTTTTACAGTCTATTTACCATACTGCTCTTTCAAACAGTACAGATCTTGTTCATGGATTAACATATAAAAGGACAGAGTTGTTTGTGGTTCTCTGTAAGTGCTGAACACTCACCTGGGTGTAATTTCCCAGCAGCTGGAGGGTGTGCGGCTCTAAAGAGCTGGAGTCCAAACCAATAACTAAATGGTAATGTGGGGGGCGGGGGGTGTCCAGATGAGCAGAGTCAGTTGGGGTTTCAGGTTGGTAGCTGCAGTACTATCTTGAGACTTGCATTAAAAAGTGGAGAGATGGACTATGCCCCAGAAGGTAGTGTTTGTACTTGGTGGAGGTCGGTGACATCAAAAATACATGATATGAAGATGCTTTCTGAGCCATTTCAGAGTAGCGGATATATAATTGCTTCCATACTAACTAAAGTGGGCAAAGCCTTTCCTGCCAACCTTGCAAAGCCACCCCAACTTAGTCGTGAGCAGTGATCATCTGCCGGGGAGAGACTTTTGGATTCTGTCAGGTGGAGTTGTTTGATCCATTAAAGCAGTGTTCACTGCTTGAAAAGCTGTTTTATCCCCTCTGGATAAAAGATAATAGCCCAGATTTAGCTAGACCACACAAGCTTAGAGCTAGATAGGACTCCACAGTTTCAGAAGTTAAGGGCAAATCTAAAGTGATATGCTTAACCCTCTCTCTCAGCTGAATTAATATGACAAGATTTATTTTCAAATTAAAGAACTGTTTATTATATGGTATTTTTATTGAACTCTCTGAAGTCGTATAAATAGATTGACTGACTTAGTCCATCTATTCTTGTACAGAATTGATTTATTTTTCTGGGACTAGGGCAGGGAGAAGTCAGATATGGAATTTCATTTTCCCCAAACTTACTTTCACTTTTCTACCTGCCCTTGTAGCACTCTGTTCCCCCCTCTCCTTTGACATGATGCACATTACATTATCTTAAGGCTGAATGTAATATATTTTACTTGAGTAACTGAGCTCCTGATCACAAATACAAGTTCTTGTACTTTAATTCTGTGCTTTATTTTAGGTCGGAGAGGTTTACATGCTGGTTAACACTGCAATGAATCAGGAACCAGTCAAAGAGAATATTCCTTATTCCTGGTCGAAACTGGCACAAATAAAATCAGACCATTACAAAGCTCTAGCACATTACTTCATTGCCACCATCCTGTGTGACCATGAGTGTAAGAATAATAAGGTTTTCTATATATTCATATAAACAATTATTTGTTCAATGAATAAGACTAGGAGCTAGGAACTTTGGGGTTTCAATATATGTTATTTTGTAGCCATTTTCCCATTCAGATATGAAGCAATGCTTCGTTATGTCCTCTACAGAAGAATGGGAAAGTTCAATACACTAACTTTTGCAGAAACATGTGAAATGCTGTATCTATTGTACACTACTAAGTTGTTCAATTCTTACATATATGTTTTGGCATATAAGCATTACTTACATATTGCAGATGATAAAACTGATACAAGCCCCAATAACTTGAAATTTCCATCAATATGTACTTGTAAGATTATTTCTCCACCTTTGGAGAGAAAGTAGCAACTATTGCACAATACACCTAAAGGAACTAGGCATCGAGAAATGTGTAATGCCTGATGTTCTGTATCAATCATTATAGTGCAGTCCAGTGATGATGAAGATCAGCAGGAGAAAGCCTTGTCCCAGTTGTATGACTACATGCCAGAAGGACTGATGGTTCTCACCATTTTAAAGGACAAAGTTCAGAGAAAACAATTAGGTAACTGCCAGTTTCATCCAGCTAACGGATGATAGTTGAAAACTACTTTGTATTTCTTGTGTTCATGGAGGACAGCTAACACTTTCTAATTTATTCAGGGAAAGCACATTTACGCAAAGCCATTGTTTACCATGAAGAAGCTCTAAGAGTCTGTGGTCTGTGCAAAAAGCTTCGAAACATCGATGTTCTTCAAGAGGTCCTGACAGCTGCACACAAGCGCTCACTTCTCAAATATGCTCAGCAGGACAAGGAAGATGACTTCCTCAGTCTAATCCAAGCTCCGGATATCCTTCGTAAGCATTCACAGCTAGAAATCAAGAGTCTCTAACCAATAATCGGGTGCCCAAGCTAAGTCAGTAAGGGTCTCATTTTCAGAAAGTCTTGAGCTACCTTCCTTCTCTTCCCATCTGAAAGATGCAGCCTTTTAATAGTGTTTAAAGTTAGGCAACTTAGCATTTATGGCTAAACAAAGAAGCTTTTTCTGCGCATCTAAAACTGCTTTTTTCCCCCTCTACATTAACCAGCATTCGTATTTTTATGAAACAATGTTTATATGATTTGAAAATGTCTCTTGATGATTCCTTTTAAGGGATTAATAGAGGGAAGAGTCTTTGGATCATGCTAAGAAGTCAGTTTGAGGAGTACAGAGTTTTGGAAAAGACTTTTAAGAAAAAAAAAAAAAAGCAAAGCAGGGGGTGGGGAAGATGATGGACATACACCTCAGGGAGCTAAAAAGAGATGGTGGTGGTAAATCAGCTAAGAGCTGCCAGCAGCAACAGCAGTAACATGCTTCAATTTAGTATCTGTTGTGCTGCAAAATATTAACATGAAGGAGCAGAGAAGTATTTAAAAATTAACATCTGAATTATATTTAAATAGGGATTTCCCTTTATTATAAAAATTTATTTTAAATATAATTTAAATACTATTTAAATATAAATACTATGTAAGCTACCAGTGAAGAAACTTTGTGTTATTGCTATTTTAATACATCACCATTTTATGTATATTATATTTGAGATATGTAAGGAATTTGATCTCAAATGTCTATTATGTTTCCTCAATCATGGTTTAATGAATTTTGTTATAGCTGCTTCACAGTGTATCTCTCTGGCCACATCTTATTTTGGAGTAGATAACAGTGATACTACTTAGAATTCAGGGTGTGGGTTTTTTTTTTTTGGGGTGAATATCTCATGAGCTAACCTCTACACACCCACCCACCCATCCACCCACACCCACCCCCTGAGAAACTTAAAAGCTAAAATCGTAAGAGGAAATACTAATAACTGTTTATCATAGCATAGGTTTTAACTTGGTTTAAGTTATTAACTCAATTTTACTACTATTGGTTCTTCCTACCTTAGTCCGGCTGATCCAACTCTTCAGGAGCTGTGAAAAAGAGCCAGGATTTTCTTAATTATTTTTCAAAGAAAAAAGCATTCAAGAGGAGCATAGTGTAGTTTTGTTTGGTTGGATTATTTTAAGCTTTTTGTATTGATAATATGAGCTCGGAAGATATTTTTTAGGTGATTTAGAAATTTGTCTTGCATATTTCTACTTAATGACTTTTTGCACAGTCTGGTAAGAATTAAGGAGAAACTTCTATCTAGCTGGAATTTAAGAAAAAGAAGTCTGTATCTTAATTCTTTGTTTGTTACGACAGTCAAGTCATTAATGCTTGAGAGAAAATTAAATTGTTTTTCCTTTTGTTTTAGCTAAAACAGAGCATAAAGTAGAAACAGTTGCTCCTCAGTTTTCCAAGGTGAAAGTTAAAGACTTCTTTCACAGGCTGGTACGTACTATACTGATGCTTGCCAACCTTTGTCACTTTGGTAGGGAGTGTATGTTCAGTCTAATGGGAGAGAAATGACACAAGTATCTTAGCCTGAAAACATTATCCTATAATAACTGTTTTTTCAGAAGTTATTTGACAGACCACTCCTAGCTTCAGAGGTGTAAGTCAGCTTGAGACGCAAAGAATAAAAATGTTGTTTGTATATGGCATTACACAACGTGCATTCTTGATGAGCTTCATAGAAGTCCTATAAAGTTTCAGTGGATGCCCCATTTACCTCAGCGATGGGGAGAAGCAGGGGGTGCCAGGAGAGAAGCAAAGCCAGTTTTTCAGGTGGCTTCCTGTAGATCAGTGGGCAAAGGGAAATAGGAGTTCTGGTTAGGATCAGAATATCTGATGTTTCATGAATCAATTTATCTTCTCCAAAATGGAGCGATACAGGACCTTGGAGCCTGCTGCAGGCCGTAACAGAGATTTCAGACAGGTTGGCAGTGTTGCTGTTATCACACTCCCTTTGAAGTACCCCACAGAAATCATGGGATGTCTTCAACTTCTGGGATAAATCTCACTGTTCTGCATCTATGGAAGTAGCTGGGAGTTAACCTGAGTAAAACCTACATAAGATGAGCTTAAAGCGTTATAACCTAAAAATGCCTAGTTACAAATGGCAATAAACCATCACGTGCTTGCTGCTGTATAACCTCCAGGGCCCGCTATCGGTGTTCTCAGCCAAGCAGAGATGGACGGCACCGCGTACCATTCGCTTCCGCTGCGAAGCAGGAGAGCTCGGATTCAGTCTTAAAGGAGGCTCACCGGTACAGACTTATTGCCTTGATCCAGTTTGTTCTGCAGCAGTAAGTAAATTGGTGCAATATTAACTATATATTTCCAGATGGTATAATTTTAATTTGCCTATATTGGTGTATGGAGGATTTCTTGACTTCTAGTATATATTAGTACAGTCCATTCATATCATCCGTACAAGTTTTCAGTGCTATATATGCTTTAGATGTTAGAGTATCTGTGTCCTTGACATCTCATTAAACTAGAATAGATTTCTTTCTCTGTTCACATTTCATAGATAAAATCCCAAATAATACAAGCAAATATGTTATTCCCCTTCTAATTCAGGAAGTTGGAAGGGATAAAGACTCTGGAAGGTAGCAACAATAAAAAGGATAAGGATCAGGAAAGGAAGGTAGGATGTGCCCACGGAAAAAGAGGGGAAATAACATATTAGTGGCTTCTAATATATTGTTGTTCTTCTGGGAAAGAAACAAAGAGATAAAGCAATATGCAGAGAAGAACACAGCTTAAACAGAGCAAAGGCACTTAAGTACAAATAAAAATACTGAAGAAACAGAAATAAGAACTGGAGAAAATGTTTCACGGAATATGATAGGGTAGGTAAAACCAGGTTTCACTTATTTTAGGAGAAAAGTGAAAAGGATGTAAAAAGAGCTGATACCTGAGTATTTAGGCCAAAATCACATTTATCAACAATAATGCAACAAAGAGGTAACTTGTGTGCTTGAAAAAGTTGTATTTGTTGTTTTTATGCTATTTATACATTTTTGTTCCACCTGTCTGCCTAGACAGTGGTTTTATGGCCTCTAAGAGGGAAATGCCTTTAGGGCAGATATTGTATGATGACAAAAACTTCTTATACATCTTTATAATTCCAGATAATAATCTGTGCAAAATTCTTTGACAGTTGATGGGCCTAAAAGAAGGTGACTACATTGTTTCAGTTGGTGGTGTGGATTGCAAATGGCTTGGACTGAATGAGGTGCTGGAAAAAATCAAAAGCATGGGAGAGCAGCCCATTGAGATTGAGGTTATCAGTTGCCAAGATACAACAGCTTCTATGGTATGTAATGAGGCAAATATATTTTGCAGATTTGAAGGGTCAGGAAAGTGAGAAAATTCTCTCTTCAGTCCCTGATTACTGTTTTCTTTAATGTAGTCAGATATCCCATTTCACCAGTGAAAATATAAAACATTCAGGCGTGTGTTCAGTTTTAAACTGCTGATTTAAATGGGCTGAACTTGCATTATCATTTATCAAGATAAAATGCAGCTTGTATGCTTAAGAATGATATTTTGGGGGGGGGGGTAGGGGGTGGGTTTGGTAGTGGAACTACTTAGATTAATTACATTATAGATTCCAGGACATATCTTATTTTCCCCTAATTTGTCCCAGAGGGTGAAAACATTAATCCTTTTAGCATAGGAAAAGTTGCAATGAAACAATAATCAGCATCCAAAACTATGTGCTCATTTTCCATTCACCATTAACATAATCATCCTTGACTTTTGTAGTTGGTAGTCAGAGATTAATGTAACATTTTTTATTTTGGTGGACTCTAACTGTATTGTACTAAGCTGCTGTAGAAGCTTTAGACTAAGGGAAAAATGATCACAAGATTAAAAAATGTTAAGCTCTACATAATTTAAACTTATTTGTAGTGTGAGAGAACCTGTAGTTTAGCTCAGTCCAGTGCTTCATGGCTCTAGCATTTCCTGGCAAGCTTACACATTGAAATATCGTCGCCTTAGAAGAGATCAAGGCTCTTATTGCCTTAAAAAAAAAAAAAGTTAGTTTGCATTACTGAAAATAAGGAATTGCACTCCTGCCCTTCTGACACAAAAGGCCGTTACTGGCCACAAAAGGTTAGAATAAAAGCAAATTGCTTCAGGGCAGAGACAGCTGTGCCTTCCAGGGATCCCCAAAGAACGTCCTACAGTAGTGGCTCCTGTAGTAGTTGCAGCTAACACGGAACCTGCTTGTTGGGCGTTTAACAAAACAAACTAAAGACTTCCTGGACGCTGAAGACAACAGAGTCCCCTTCAGGCGATTTGTGCAAGGTCTGCATACTCCGGCTCTGCAGAGAGGTTACTGTGTATACGTGATGGCACTTACTGGCTTCTAGAATAGTTAGCTGAAACAAAACAACACGTGTAAGAGATTCACAAATCCCTTTACAATTTGCCTATCATATCCTTTATGGGCAAAATACCAAAATCTCAGCACTCTGAAGGGCCTTCTGTTCAATTAGTATGTAACTAGCACACAAAACTCTGTAGTCTGTCCTGGAACGTTATTCACATAGTAATCTTCTATTGACTTCTTTTGTTGCGGGTTTTTTGACCCCTTTTTGGTAACTTTTTTTTTATTTTTATATATATATATATTTATTTATTTTCTTTCTTTCTGCAGCATAGTAAGAGCGCAACTTATTCTGTGGGAATGCAGAAGACGTACTCCCTAATCTGCTTAGCCATGGAAGAAGATAAGATTGATCAGACCAAGAAAGCCCCACCAAAACTGCCTTTTCTAAGTTGGGGAACTAAAAATAGACAGAAAGCTGCAAGTACCCTCTGCCTTCCTTCAGCTGTGGATGGAAGTTCTCAGATTAAGAAAAAGCTTTCTCCCTTCACACTCCTGAATACAGAAAGTTCATTGTACTGAATCTTTCAGAAGGATATGTTTAACATTAAGTTGTTCTTAAAACGTATAGAAAATATATTGATGTCATCTTTATGTACACATTTGTAAATTCAGACAAGCAGAAAGATGCAGCCTTTTAATCATTGACTTCACTTACTGTGTATTTGAACCACTATAAAGGTCAGAGGCTGCCAAAAACTGTAAAACTTACATTTAAATTTTGAACATCCAAACAAAGTGGTTTGGGAGGTATTGAATAAGTTACTTAGATGGGGACTGGATTCCTTTGGAATTTCAACATATTCTGTCATAACTAATTTTTATGGCTTTATAGATGGGAGTTATTTATTACAAACTTTGATGCTGCATGGAGGATAGGGGACACTTTGAAGGATAATTTCACTGTAAAAGTTTAAAATTTAAAATAAATCACTTAAAACTACTTTAGATAATTATCTTAAGGAGAAACAGCACTGGAGAGAAGATAATGTTATTCAGAGAAACTAGCCTTGTGCCAAGGGGAGTGTAATGCAGCTGGTTTTATGAACAGACATTCTGAGATTACTAAATGGAGTCTGTTAAATAGTTGTTAATTTCACCCTGGAAAAGAATTAGAAGGCTTAAAAGTCAAAAGATCTTTAAAACTACGCAAAGCTTTGACTCTGCTCTTTCTGATCTAGGTTACATTTTTAATGCCTGCTTATTCCATTGTTAAAAACGGGCTTTATTCCAAACTTGAAATTATTTAACCTACTTAATGCAAGATTTGTATTTCATTAGTCTAGATAAAATTGATAGTGTAGAACAAATCTCAAAACTGAAGTATTCCAGTTCTGAAGTATTAATCCAAAGTACATAAACTGTGGTGATACTCTCAAAACATGAGAAAAATGTGCCTGGAAGTCTAAGAGGTAGAATATTTATTATATGGCCAAGTACAAACCTTAGAGACACAAAATTCTCCCCTTGGAACAATTTAGGAGGAATTATTGGCTACATCTATTAAAAAGAAAGGGAGGCATCAAAGGGATGTTCATACAGTTACTCCTTTTTTGAGATTCTATTTTTTGATTAATTGAAAATTGCTAACACTGTAGTGTTAGTTAAAGATGCTATCTACAGAGTAGATATATGCTGTTTGATACTCAAAACTTAAAATAATGGGAAAGTTTGTGCCTGGGTATAAACTTTTAAGTTACCATTTATTTTTAGTTTCTTATATAACAGGTGTAAATGTATTAATGACACTTATTTAAGAATAAAAATCAGATGCTGCCATTTAGTAGTGGTTTCTTGATTCTGCTCCAGCTTGGATGATACAGTACAGTTTTTACAGGTTTTCACTATTTACTGTTGTCAAGCCTCTTAAATATCCTTTGCATGTTTTTTGTAGTCTTCCTAAAAAGGCCTAAAGCAACTGTCTTGTTTGCAAGTTTATATTGTGCAGTACAGGAGTTTATACTATAACATTAGCTTCTTACAAGGAGTGTTAACACATGTTTCTAGAGCGTCCCTAGGTAAGTTACCCAAAAATGTTGAAAATGAGTTCTCTCACCTATTCTTAGTAGTAATATTTTTCCATGTATATTTGTATTAGCACTTTATCTTATATGTGCAAGCAGTAGTCAGATAATGGTATAATGCAAGAGCCTGCAGTCTGATATTCAGTGCAGCAGAAATCTACTTTGCATTTATGGCTAAAATTATGCAGCTAATGAAATCCTTAGCAAAGTCACATGAAACTCCTTCCAGCTCTTCATTTCTTTTAGCCTACCTGGACACTTTTCCTACAAATATCTTCCCCCTTAGGTTTCTAGCTGCAGAGTTAACTGCCTTTCCAGTCCCCTCACACTCTCTAGTCCTTGAGGAACAGTTTGGGGGTAGGGAGTATCCATTTTTTTCAAGTCTGTTTGGACTTGTCAAATACTGTATGAATACATACTATTTTCTGTGAGCTCATTGAAGACTTATTCTACAATGAAAGTTAGCCAAAATAATCAAGATTTAGCACAAATACTAATTTCATAGCAAGTTATACTGCTAAAAAGTTTGCTGAAGGCCCAGACATTTGTAACAAGCTTCTATCCACAAGGAATGTCTAAGGGCTGCTCTAAAACCCTGAACACACAGGTTTAAAATAGATTAGTTCAGCCTGTAACTTCATTGGTACTAATGGGTACCAGTTTAATTAAACTTTATGTATGTATGATGGCCATTTTAAGTAGTAAAAAGTTTGCCTTGCAGCATCAAGGAATAGCCACATACCTTTTTGATGTGAAATCCAGTCTCCATAGCAAAGTGTCACTGACAGAAAATGGCGAGGGGGCAAAAAAACAAACCCAAAACACTAAAGCAAGAAACAGATTTATATGAAGCTTAATCATTCCCTGTAGTAAGATAATACAGTAGTACCTTGTTCTGTAGTTCTGAAAATTCTGATGTTTACTAGTTAATAAGTTAAATATTTAAGGCCAAATTGTAAGTCTACTTTCAGCCCAAGTAAGGAATTGGTATAAATAACATTTGCTATCTGCACTAAGCAGCGGATTAGGTTGGTTATGGAGGTGCCAAGATTCTGTTTATTCTTTGCTTTTTTTTTCCGCTGGATTACAAAAGGGAATTAAAAACCCTGCTCAACTGCTTTCCTGCTGTACTGTGATCTAAAATCCAAGTAATATACAGGAGCATTTTAGACTGCATTCTTAATAGGTATAAAACAAAATACAATTTTACCCATACTAAATAGGATAAGAACATAATTTGAAATAAAGTGCAGGATGTCAGGAAAACACACCAATAATTTGCTCGCCAGATAACTCTTGAAAGGATTAATACTGGAAGAACATCATGAATTTTTATGAAAACTTTCCACATTATTTCATGTAGGATTATAATTATCCCAACCTATATTAAAAAGGGAATAAAACATGAATTAACCTATATTTTGGATATTAGACACAAAGGAATAAATTTGATAACACCCTGTGAACTGAAAAAGGAACCAAAGAAACAAGTTAGTGTAAAGTCAAAGACATATTCAGCCAGCACTTTCCAAAGAACCTCCAAAAGTAATAAACCAAAGGTACTCTAAAACATTTTATGAACAAAGTTATGGCACGGGCCATCAAATGAAGTTTAGAAAGCCCCCCCACACACACACACAACAAAGAAATAAGTACAGCATAAGCAGAGCTGATACAACTTTGGTAGCAAGTACTGTGTTATCTTTCCAATCATGTAACGAAGTAATTGCCATACTTGGCTGTGCTTGTCAACACGTGTAGAGTGCAATAAATCTATCCTTGACTTAAAAGTTCCTGAAAAGTTATCTATGCTTATCACCAATTACTTTAAATCATAAATTAGGATGATACTATTATTACCTCAATCTCAAACTCCAATGAAATAAAGCACAGTTCAGAGTAGGATGTATATACACACACAACCATTATTGCTGTACAATTTTAAGACTATTTTAATACATAATCTCACACTCTCATTAAGGAGTATGAGAGGTGTACAAAGAGCAATCAACTTTGCATGTGTGTTTATTATGTATCATTGACTGTAATAATATAAGTCTACATTTGGCAGAAATACTTTGAAACTATAATTAGCAAGAGTAATTTTTCTGAGCATTCCAGGTTTTTCTAAAAATTAGATGAAGTGAAACAGTTTCACCTTAGAATCAACTAGGAAACAATTCAATTGTCGTATCTAAACTGTAGCTTCACCAGTGTTACATGATTTAAGAAAAAATATACTTAAAAAAATTGAAGAGATATTTAAAATATTTTTATAGTAATCAGTAACATGCTAACATTGTATCAGAGCCATGTTATATGATAGGTTTCAGCTAGCATCTCTGTCTACCAACTCATTACAGATGATCTCTGGAAGGAGGGGGGGGAGTGAAGCATAGAGGCTAACTTTTTTAAATACTGCAACCCTCTCACATTTCTGGTTACTGAGAAGATAATATATTCTGTTTGAAGATAGGTGAACACTAAGTTGTAGAGTATACTCTTAAGAAACATCACCTACATATTAAAGTGTTTATTTCTGGAAGACAAAAATAAGTACAGAAATTGTTTTTCTGTTTTTTTCTGTGATCACTGAAAAACAGACAGCTTTCTCTCAATTTTTCACACAAGACAGATGCAAAACACTTGACAGCCCTTGTTCCAAGGTAAGATTACAGCTCTAACTACATGAACAGAGTAGCTATAAAGAGAAAGCAGAAAAGAAATCTCTAGACAATTAGTCAACACCCTTCAGTTTTTACCAGGATTATTAAAAACAAAATCTTAAGGGTTTACAAGGAACACAAAAAAAGTCTTCATGTTCCAAAAGAGAAAGTGTTAACACATGCATGTCAGGAACATAAGGTAAAGAAAGTATAAATTTGTTGTGCTACTGTTTGTCCAACTACTGGCTCAAGCTCTTTGACGGATGCATTACAAAGTCTGTGGATGCTTCCAAACTGTTGCAGCAGAAGCAGAGCTTTTGTTTTTCCAACTCCTGGAATTTGCTGCACTGTCCGGAACACTGATGCCTCTGCTAGCTGAGAACACTGTTTATGAAGAAAGGGGTTACTGCTGCGATCCTTACTTTGTTCACGGACCTGAAGTAAAACAAAATCATAAGTGATACCGAGTGCCCTCTACTGGAGCTTTTTAAATATTTTCATGCATCTCAAAGAGTCCAAGGATATCACTAGGAAGTTTTAAAAACACCCCCTTCCCATTGACTGTGTGCCCTTATTAAGAGTTTTCTTAATACCAACCATGAATTAAAAGAATGATTTTGTCATGTTTGATGCAATCAGAAACAGGATAAAGGCAAAAAGAAACCTGGCATAAAGAATATAGTTTTCCCAGCCTGAGACAAAGCAGAATCACAAGTCAGTTTTGACAGAGAACTTCTTAACTGAAGATAGCTTCATGCTATCCAGTGGTAATCAGTGCAAGAGAACATAAAAAAAATAAAATCCAGTTTCAAATTCTTCACATTTTGTCTCTGCTCCCAAATTAGATCTCTGCTAAACTGTGCTACCACACTACCGTTGCAGGTTTATTCCCTACATTCAACCAACAAACATGCTGAATTCCTTTAGGATCATAGGTATTCTTTTTGAACAGGAGAGATGACTGTGGGAAAACAGGTAATTCTCCTTGCCTCCTATATTTTAATAAATATTTGTCTACTAACATAGAAACTTACTAGCTGAATAATAAGTTGAGAAGCTTCTCCTTGATTTGCCACAGGAAGCAACACCATGCCAAGTTCTAGCACCACAAGCTTTTGTACTGCTAAGAAGTACTGATCACTTATCTGAGTTCTCTCGACAATTACAATTCCACCAAGACTGCTAGCCTTTATTGAAAGAAAGAAAAAAACAACAAAAAAAGACACTGTCAATGATGAGAAGATTCAGTGCAACTAAGAGCAAACTTCTGAGCAGCCTGGGAACAAATTAGAGGAAGAACAGAAGTGGCAACACTACTGAAGTTTAATACAGCATTATTGCACAGATTCATTTTTATTAGTTTTCAGGTGGAATATCTCATGCAAGTTTAGCTCCACTAGGATCTAAAAAACATGCAAGAAGAATGTTTTCAGAAACACAGGAAGAACAAATTGCAATTAGAAACTTTTCTCTTTCTCTTCCCTTTACACAGTACTTACATTCCTAAACCGAACCAATCTTCGTTTGAATTCATCCCCTGCAACCAAATCTGCTTCAGAAATATATAAAATGCAAGTTTTGTTTGAAAGATGGAAATCCACAAGTCCCAAGCCATCTTCAAAAATGAGCTTAATTTTCCCTTGAGATTGTTAGAAGACAAAAATACAGTCATCAAAAAAAAGTAACAATTACTTTAATATTTTAATGTGTGTCAATAGTTCTAGTGACTTAAAACTTTGACAATCAATCAGTTTCATACTCTTTAAAAGCCTTTATTCTCTGTCTTTTTTTTTTTTTTTTTAAAGAAAAAAGGAAAGCTGGTACAACCAATCCAGAATACTGCATGATGCCTTTAGCAATACCAATTAATAGCACTTTCAAATTACAGATTCAGGATAGCTTCTCTGTAAACTCTGAACTTGAATAAACATCACATCATCATATCAATCACATCATATGCTATTCTGAAAGCATCTTCTTGATTTAGTTTGCTGTGCCAACAGAAGACAGTATGGTCCCAGTATCCATGTAAACTGAAGGGATTTCAGTGGAGGTACATATTCATAATAGCTCCACTACTGTGGTTCTCAAGAAGCAGATAGTTCTGCTTCTTCTCTATACTGCACAAGAAGTATGCAGATATGATAGAACTGACCACAGGTACATAGCAGACATACAGGAACTTTCAGTCTACTAATACAGGATTCATCTCAAATACAGGACCAGTCAGGCACAGAGTGAATGCATATTCTAGCCAATCTAACAATACTGGGAGATGGAGGGAATGCTTTGCTTGATTTTTTTTCTTCTCCCAAATTGTTTATACTTACCTTGTAGCCTTTGGGATATTTCTGACCCTCTCCATTTCTCATTTCCGACCACATGTCCATAAGGGACAACTATAGATCCTGCTGTGACAGGGGAGCGTGCTTTTGTTGTCATTGGAACTCCTTTAACTCTTTACTTCAGTGGCACCTACAGCCTAAAAGGAAATGTGAAAAAGACACTAATGTATTTTGTAGACTCATTCCAATCTGGAATAGATCATATCTCATCCCCCAAGTTACTTTGCAGTTATGGTTAACATGTAAATATTGGTAAGAAATCTTGTTTGCTTAAATACAGACTGGAGCTTTGTAAATTCCACTCCCAAGTCTGCCAGTCGACTTGAAAAATATCCGAATTTACAAAACCACCTGAATTTAGACGTAAAAGTGGCAAACATCCACCCCTGAGAAAATCAATTACTAAGCTGACTTCAGAAGCATCGCCAGCCCTCAGCTGGCAAAACTCTCGAGCCAGACACGTCAGTTGCTGGGAGAGGTCCTTTTCTGGGTTGCCAGTTTTATGTTTTCTTCTGACTTTAGAGAAAAAAACAGGAGTCTCTGAGACTGCGCCGTCATTTCAGGAGAAAACGGCAGACGAGCGGGTACGAGCGCAGACGCCGCCACCGCCGGCGGCGGCGGTCCGCAAGAGAGGCGCGTCCCGGGGGCCTGCCCTGAGGAGACCGGGGAAGGCCCCGACGCCACCCAGAGTCGCCGCCCAGCGCCCACCTGCCCGGGAGAGATGGAGGGAGACCGGCCACCCGCTCGCCCGCCGTCCCTTCACGAGAAGCGCTGCCTCTTCCACCGAACAAACGGCCGGCCCGCCTCCGCGCGCGCGCGCTTGATTGACAACGGCAGCCGCAAATGGAGAGCGAGCGCTCTGCCAGCCGCGAGCCAATGAGAAGGTGGGACGAGGTGCGCCCCGCCGCTGGTAGGTTGCTAAGGCCGGAGGAGGGATGAGTAAGGCGCATGCTGATTGGAGGAGCGCAATCCCGCAGCAAATCCGCGGCGCTGTCGTTGCCAGGCTGGTGGCGACGGGGGAGCGTCGGGAGGGTGCGGAAGGCCGTTGGCAGCCGTTGGCGGCGGCAGAGTACCTTCCCTCCCTAGTGCCAATGGCGTTTCGTTTCAGGAGAGGCCGGAGGGGCCCCTTCGTGAGTATCGCCCTGCGAAGCGGGTTCCTCTCCCCGCGAAGTAGGGCTGGGGGGCGGGAGGGCCGTGCCCGGGCTGGGAGCCCGGCCCCGCCCGCCGCCGCCCCGCCGCGCCCGCCCGCGGTTGGCGCCGGTGGCCGCGCGGTTTGTCCGAAGTGAAAAGCGACAAACGGCGGCTCCTGAGCGAAGAGACGCAGGTGTCCAGCGCCGCTGGCCCCGGCGCTGGGCGGGCGAGGGGAGAGGGTGCTGTGCCCTCCTTCCCCTTGCGCTCACAAAGTTAATGGCGAAAGCTTAGAACTCAGTTGCAGCCTAGGAATGTAGGAGTGCCAGTAATGGCACAGTTATTATCTTCTAACGTAGCTGAAGTTAACTGGGGATTTGTTATTATTAGAATGAAAACGAATTCGTGATCTTCTGTTGGTGTCTTAGTGTGGGATGATAGCTTCCTATTACCTCAGTTACCTTAGCAGATTCCCTGGTAACTATAGTAAAACGCCTGCAGTCTTTAGTAAACAAAACGGTGCATGCTAGACCAGCTTCCAGAATAAGGAAGCGGTGCATTTATTAGAAAACACTGAGTGAAAGGACAGCCTTTGTAATGCTATGTTTAGTTATTTAATACAGTTACTTGATATAGCTTCCTGTAAAGTCAGCAATCTTTCCCAGTTTATATTCTTCAAAAGGATAACGATGAGGTGTTTAAAGAATGATTACAAAAAAATTCTCTGCAGCAGAAATATCTGAAATGCACCCCCTGTTCTACACCATAAAACCAATAACGTCTGTCTGCAGGTGGTGGACTTCAGTGTGACGTAGTATTTCTTGGTGCCCAGTGAGAGGACAAGAGGCAGTGGGCGCAAATTGAAATATGGGAAATTCAACTTAAACATGTCTTTAGTGTGAGGGTGATCCAACACTGGATCTGGCTGTCCAGAGGGACTGTGGAGACTCCACCCCTGGAGATGCGAAAAACCTGAATGGAAAAGATCTGGAACAATTTTCTCTAGCAGAGCAGGGAGGCTGGACTAGATGATCTCCAGAGGTCCCTGCCAACCTCAACCGTTCTGTGATTCCATGTGAAATAGTCTTTGTAGCGAACACTGATCAAAGTTCTTCTGAGCTGGTACTTAATATTATCCTTTTAACAAATTCCATGGAATTTTCTGATTAAAAAATCATTTGGATTTTTTTCAGACTAAATCCTTATGACTTTAGGATGTATTTAGTGACAGGCTTTTTTTCCATCTCATATTACTTTGTCTGAGGATTACTTCTGATGACTGATGGAACGATCCTTTTCTACGACAGGGGGTTGTATTGTTATTGTGATGCAGAGTTCAAATGTTTTGAAAAAAAGTTATTTTCCATTACTGCTTTTTTCTTGTGTATATACATAGAAAAAAACAAACTTCGATTCAGTAAGTTAAAACTCTACATTTGCAGATCGCGATACAGTGGGTGGAGAACCTACAGTCATGGGTCTTAAGTAAATTACATTTCTAACCTTCATTAGCAACTGTTAATACATATTAAAAAGTTATACTTAGAACCATTTCAAGTCATTTGTTTACATTAATTGCATGTAATTGTTTTTCCCTTTTATATTATTTTGCATGGTTATTTTTTGTGCATGTTCAGTTCTGTGTTTTTTTAGTTGTTATTCTTAAAGTCATTGTCAACTAATTTTATTTTAAATTGTTTAGAAACATATAGCTCATGGCCTGGTCCCTGCTGCTACCATAGCTCCTAAACCTGCAGTTCCCCGCACCCCTCCCCCTCGTAGTCCAAACCCTTCTCCAGAAAGGCCCAGGTAGGTTTTGAGTTATTTTTTTATTTTTATTTTATTTAATTTCACTTTATTACAATAGCATAGTAGAAAAGCATGATTAGAAAAATTGCATGTCCTAACTGTAGTACTTACATAAGTCTTTTCATAAATAGAATATATTTTTTAATTGGGGCAGTTTCCTTCTTTGAACTGTAAAGATACATATTTTTCTCCCTTTCCTAAGAATGCTTAACAATTAGGGCAATGACCTTTCTGAATATGTAACTTTAATTCCATTTGTTTTTTCCTCTTCATCTTAGCCTTCTGCAGGATCCCTCAAATAGGCACTTCTGTGCACTTCTGCTTGTCCTAGTGTGCAATGCTCTGGCGTTTATTAACAGCTTCAGAGGCATCAATAGAAGAATCAGAGTAGGGAATAATGGAAACTAGTGTACAAAATAGCAGAATATGGAACAACTTTTTTCAACACATCACCATTACTGTTATGACTAAACCGAATGCTAAGTACTGTAAACTGTCAATGTCAGTTTCAGGCATGTAACTCAGTATTTATTTTTTTCACTCTTTTAATTTGGGGAAAAACTGATAGGTATTATATTTTACTCTTAGATAGCTACATTATAAAAGCACGTCCAGTTTTGTGCTTTACTTTAGGAGTTAATAATTTAAAATCAGTCTCTTAATACCTTCAGTGTTCCTGATGATTGTTAATTTTGAACTTTTTGCTTTGCTTAAATAATGAAGACATTTTGCTAAAGAAAAATATAAAATATGAAGCACAGAAGATATCAGTTTTGTTTCATTGTTTTGTTCTATTTTCTTCCAGATCTGCTCTAGCAGCAGCTATCCTTGCGACAACACTAACAGGGCGTACTGTTGCTATTCCTCAGCCTCGTCAACGATCACTTTCTGAAAGCGATTCCACCTATGTGGAACAAGAATGTTTTGAACCATATGCGACAGTTGCAGAGCTCAGAATGGGGTAGCGTATACTTTCTGTTTTGGTGTCTTATACTGGAAATAAAATATGGTGGTGATATAATTTTACCCAAGAATTACAGCAAACTAATTAAACTCCTGGTGCTATTGCCATGTACTTAAACTTGATTTTTTCTCTCCAAATCATAAATTGAGTCTGAAGTCTCTACAATCCTTATTCCATTTCTCGTAAAATGATGTCATGCATGCAGTTGTCAGGGGGAGAGATTTGGATTGCACACAGTGTGTGGCATGTATTATTTCTCCCAAACAACTATCAATTATACAAGCAGTTTATCACTGAGGAATCATCTGAATTACACATCGGGTAATTCCTTTGTGCTAAATTATTATTTCAGACTACTTTGTGCTGTAGAATTAACAGCCTTTTATCTCTAGTCTGTCATTCTCTTTAAACTAGAGAGGAAAATGTAGCTCAGGCATTAATTCTCTAATTTAAAGCATACATATAGGTCAGATTCCTTGTTTGCAGCTAAAGAAGCTTAGATGTTTGTTCATGTATGCTGTTAATCTGCTATGTATATTCTCAGACTGATGGTTCTACTTACTACTGTGTCTTTTTTTCTTTTTTTGGAAGAATAAGTGACACTGAAACATGCTTTAAACTGCTTTTGACTTGCAGGCCCAACTGGAAGCTAGATGGTAGTGAAAGATCTCCTGTACATTCCCTGGAAATATCAGGCAATTATTGTGAGGATGAGGAGGACATGGATACCTATCTTTCAGATGCAGATAAAGAGGCAGAGTCTAGCTGTCAAAGTAATGAGAAGAGGGGAGAAAGCTTTAGCACCAATGCTATTTATGCTGTTCCTTGCAAAAATAAAAAGGTAGGGTTTTCAGATTGGTTAATTTCTTTACATTATTATATTAAAACAAGGTAAACATTAAATATTTGTAAAACTGTACATTTTTTTCTTACTATTGAAACATTTATTCAATTTTTATTTCGTGTGCTTCTTTTCATGATTAATTTACTCCTGAATGAGTTAGGTTTGTTTATTGATCCTCATAGATTCCTTATCTCTGATATTAGGGGCTTTTTCTTGTTAGGAATACACTGGTATTGTGGTTCTTACTATACATTTAAAGAAAGCACATAATATAATCTTGTAAAATGTGCAATATTTTATGTTGAGGGTGATACAGTGGCAGCCCAGCCGGAGGCCAGTCACCAGTGGTGTAGCCCAGGGAACAATACTGGGGTCAGTACTGTTTAACCTCTGTATTAATCATCTGGATGATGGGACAGTGCACCCTCGGGAAGTTTGCAGATGATACAAAACGGGGAGTGGTTGATACACTAGATGGTTGTGCTCTCATTCAGAGTGACCTCGACAGGCTGGAGAAATGGGCTGACAGGAATCTCTTGAAATTCAAACAAAGGGAAATGCAAAGTCCTGTGCCTAGGGACCACTACCAGCTGGTGTCCTACCAGGTGGGGAGCAGCTTTGCAGAAGGGGGAAGGGGGGTTTTCCTGGTGGAAAACAAGTTGCATATGGGCCAGCAGTGTGCCCATATGCAAAGAAGGTCAACAGCATCATGGCCTGCATTAGAAAGAGCACTGCCAGCAGGTTGAGGGAGGCGATTCTTCCCTTCTGCTCAGTACTGGAGAAACCTCATCTGGATTACTGTGTCCAGTTCTGGGCTTCCCAGTACAAGAAGGACATGGGCCTACTGGAATGAGTCCAGCGAGGGGCCACTAAGATGATTGGAGGTGATGGGGTTTGGAGCATCTGACATATGAGGAGAGGCTGAGATGGCTGGATTTGTTTAGCCTGGAGAAGAGAGGGCTCACAGGGGATCTTACCAATCTTTCTAAATTCCTGATTGGGGAGACTAAAGTATTTGGAATCAGTGAGTACTTTTCTCAGTGGTGCTCAGTGAGAGGATGAGAGGCAATGGGCACAAATTCAAATATGGGAATTCAACTTAAATATAAGAAAAGACTTCTCTACTATGAGGGTGGTCAAACACTGGAACAGGTTGCCCAGAGAGGTTGTGGACCCTGTACCTGTGGAGATGCTCAAAACCTGACCAGAAAAAATCCAGAACAACCTTCTCTAGCTGACCCTGCTTTGAGCAGAGGGAGGCTGGACTAGACTAGACAATCTCCAGAAGTCCCAGCCAACCTCAGCTACCCCGTGATCCTAAATAGGAGGCAAATAGTATGTCAAGGGTGTCTCACAGAAGTAGAATAATAATATAGTTTACATTTTATTTGAATTATTATTTCACTGGCAAATAGCTACTTGTTTATTTTGCTGAATATAAATAATGGTGGTTAAGGCCTGAGTAACTCTTATCAAGGTGGAACAGTTGTGGGGGGTGGATAGTTAATGCATTCAGAATATGTTGAGTTACTATTTTAGCCACTCAGCTACCTAATTATCATTAATTTACTGAGTAGTATGAAGATTATTAGGATTTGTTAAAAGCAGTAGGAATTTTAATTTGGTGAAAATGTGCAATGCTTACAAATGGTAAAAACTTATTGAATTACTATCACGCTAATGAGCAGAGACCTATCTAGAGACAGGGAGATTCAGAATCACACAGAAAAAGTGACCTTGTATCTTGAAGACCAGTGGATTTTTCCATGTTATGGGTCTGGATTGTCTTAACCAGCAATGAGCAGCTTAAGACTTCTAAGACACATTTAAAGTTTAGTTTGGAGCTCTGTCAGAAATGATACAAAACTTTAATGACTAGGAAGAAGAAATTGGGTAGTAGAGAGGCAATAAAATGCTATATATGTGAAAGGAATCAGAAAACACCCCTAGTTGAAGAAAAGAATGAGGAGGAGAAAAAGGGAGTGGGTGTGAAGTATGTGGAGCACTGACATGTGATTGACAGGGAAAAACAGCTAAGGTAAACAGTGTTAAGAATTATTCCTGAATTCCTCAGTCTTATGAGCAAGTTCAGATACTATACAGAACAAGTGAATGTAGGATGATTCCGCAGACTCTTTGCCCAAATAAAGTGACAAAAAGTATTGCCCTGTGAACTAAATGACTAGCATTGGTCCCTATCTCCTGTTAATTATGATAAGGATTAGATTTTATTTACATATAATTATAAAACTAAAAGGCATGTATTACAATTTATTGTCTTGAAATATTGCAGTACTATTCTGAATGTGACTGGGACATTATTGTACTAAAGGTTTCATACGGATGTCAAGACACTTGGGCATGGTCTATTTTAACAATGTTGTAATTATTTAGATGTCATGTCCTGTTTTTACATAGGAAGAGTTTCCACTATCCCCTAGTACTAAAGTTGACAAGAAAGAGGCATCCTCTCATGAAACTGAGTTTCAGGTGTTGGTGGACAAGTCGAATGTGCAAATAGAAGGTAAATAAATTTATTTTAAGGTAAAGTGTCTTACTTTTTAATATCCTGGGGAAATAAATAATCTT
This sequence comes from Apteryx mantelli, assembly GCF_036417845.1. Classification (NCBI taxonomy): domain Eukaryota; kingdom Metazoa; phylum Chordata; class Aves; order Apterygiformes; family Apterygidae; genus Apteryx; species Apteryx mantelli. The sequence continues at coordinate 12,613,766 of NC_089987.1, forward strand.
TAGATAAACTAAATTTAATAGTATCATAAGATAATGATATTGTACTAAAAAAAAAAAAATGAAACAAATGCTGCTAAATACTCAGCCATTTCTAATAGTTACAGGAAATTCAGACTCTGCACAAACAGGGGAAATTGGTCTATATTCACTCTGTAACTGATACTCTACTCCTCAACATCTGTTATCAGCCAGTGTTAAAAAAACAGAATAAAAGGTTTTGTGAACTCTGTCTTGCATAATAGAGCCATTCTCTACTGTGTTTCTATTGGTATATGTGCCAAAATAAATCCAGTTTATACTCTGCAAACTATTGGAGTGTTACCATGTTTACAAAATGAAAAAAAATAGAAATGACCACCATTTAAAAAAAATTAAGGACATAAATAAAAGAAAACATCTTTATTCCACTATTTTCTTTGAATAAGAAAATGTCACATCTGAAAATCAGTAAGAGCATTTTTTTTTTGATAAGTATATAGCATGATACTGGGATTATTTACCCTTATATCATAAAGTTATTTTCACATTGAATATGATATAACTTCTTAAACCAGGTATATTTTTAAAATAATAATTATTAATTTTGATAAATTTATTACTTCTGTTTATTATTTTTGTCCTTGTTATTACCAGTACCTCTGCTACAAAATATGCTTGCTATCAGAAAACCTAATCTTGAGTTGAAAGATAAACTTGTTTTCTGGCTTATGTGCTATTTTTTCTTCCTTTCATGCCTTGAGAATTTAGTAGATTAAAATTTGAAACCATTAAGCATCCAATAAAGGCCAAATACCATATTCTGTACATTTTATCCAGAAGCTCTAAACTATTTAAATAAAACTGTTTGGTATGAAGGACTTTTCTACTAAGTGCTGTTTGGTCAGTGTCTACGTTAGCTGGTAATAACAAAAGGGATATTGTATTAAGTGCTAAGGATCCAAGTTCTGCCAGTTCTGCTTTTTGAACCTTCTTCTATTCAGTTGACCACCTTCTAGGGACATAATCTTCCAGAATTCTGATTTAAGATTCAATTAGATCCTATTATTTCCTTAATCTAATTATATTGCTGAGTACATTGCACCAGGGGCTCCAACTGCTTGCTTAAGAGTACTAAGCACTGATTTATAGTGCAAAAGAGTCCCATCACTCTGTCATCATGTTTCTAAATGGAAGTGATCATTGTATTTTTCCCAGCTGTCATAGGCAGTGGGTTAGGTGCACTCTCAATGTACCTTAGGAGAGGGTTAGCAGAAAAGTATTTCTTTGTAGGATTGCAAATGACTTGGAAGTGACATGGATGCTGAACTGCTCAGCCCTGCAAAGTTGGCAACAATTTTGGGCATGCTCTGAAGGCAGATTATGAGAAGATTTGCAATAGTGGCTTTCTGGTAAACTTAGGCATATCAGGCAGCACAGAAAATGAGGTGCTGAAAATCAGTTTTAGGCACAGATAGCTATATTCTTCTCTCTCTCTCTCTCTCTCTCTCTTTTTTTTTTTTTTTGGTAGGTCTGCACTTTAAAATTGTAAATCACACAGAAAGGTTCTGATTGAATAGAAAACTGAACATGATCCTCAGTCTCAGGTTATCACTTAACCTCAGAATCACTAAGCTTCTCAAATCAGTTTTTTGCAATGATTAATTTTACTAGAGCGGAGAGCTTTTGGTACATAATTGGATCTGCCACTAAGCTATTTTCTTGTAACAACAGCAAGAATAGAATACTGTGGATAAAAAGCCACAATGAGTAAGCCAGACCAATCTAACTGCATAGGAGTTTTATTGTGCAATTGTCTTGTCTGCTCTTATTTCAGAACTGGGAAAAGGAGAAATCATAACATTTGTCCTAGAGCTGCAATATGCAGTTTTTACAGAGGATGGCAACACTATAACAGCTATTGGAAAGAAAGAAGAAGCATAACTGACCCATTTTTGAAAATATTTGCTTTACTAACTTGTACCATGTTGGATCCCAGTGTTATTTCACTGTTATTTCAGTGGAGTTATTTCAAAAGCTTTATAGAAAACAATACCTACCAAGAATGGATTGCTTTGATTAAATCATTTGGGAATGGGCTGCATTAAACTGAAGAAAATAGGATGTGGAAACCATTTCTAATGCCTCTTTTCCACAGCAGATGCTGCAGATCTTGGAAACTGTCAGATTTGCAGTTGTCTTTGTTCAGAGATGCAATAGGGCCTAAGCCCACTAAAATCAATAAAAATCTTTCATTTGTCCCTCATCCCAAATTCTAAAAGAATAGCAGAATACATGACAGGAAGATAGCAATACACCTTCATTTCTTCCACAACTGTATTTTTACCATGTGAGGTAAAGTAAAGGTCTCGCATCAGTATCATCACAGACTATGAAAGATATAATTGAAAGCTAGTTATCTAATTTGTCCTTTCTGGAGGATTTTCTTATAATTATTTATAGTATGTAATATGTATCCTTACATATCTGTATGTAGCCATATAATTTATGGACTTACAAATACTTCAATTTTTAATTTACTCAAAGATCTGTTTTTCTTTAACAGAAAATGAACGTCTTGGTTTGAATTTAAAGGTAAGACTGATATGAAGATTTATTTATGATGCATTTTGGGGGGGGGGGGGAAGCATTATAAAGAGCTGATAGCCTACAGTCACTTGGAAGAAAATTAATTTGTTGCCACCAAGGAATCTTCTTCCTTTGGAGTATAAGAAGAGCTAATCATTCATTTTGAAAATCCCACTACATAGGTATATAAATGATTGTTATATCTTCTCTTCTTCCTGATGTGAGAAAGAAACTAAGTGAAAGTGGGAGACAGCATGTTACAGCAAAAGAGAACTCTTGGTGGTTATTTCCAATTTCTGATCCCATCTTTACCAGATTTCTATCCATCTTTCCGGTTGGGTGCATCTGACTACTGTCACCTTTACTAAGCTTGAAAAGAAATATCCACAAGTTTAGTTTATCAGATAAACTTGCTGGGACATTACTTACAAAAATGGTCAGTTATTCCATTGCTAATATTGCTTTTTCTTCAAATTCTTGACCATGTATATTTTGCTTTTGAAATTGTTCCTGAGTTTGGACTCATTTGGTCATCAGTGTCTCGGTGTGTTACATCACATGGCATCATATTCTTGCTGAACTTCACTCTGTTTCACAAAATTGTGGAGAAAGTCGTGATCACTTCAAGTAAATGCAGTAATATACATTCTACCTGTAGTTCTTTTCTGATGAAAGAACTTTGAGAGTTTAAAAATAAGTACTTTTTATTAGCAAAGTTGTTGTTGCAGCAGGAACCTATTTAATCAATTTTTAAACTCAGAAAGAACAAAACTCTTCAAAAGGGTCTTACATTTTTATTCATTAGTACACAACTTCTCTCCTAATTATGGACTGACAGTTCATACCATAATTGACTATTCTAGAGTCATATTTTATACAAACTGGAAAGAGGGAGCAAGATCCATCCTGTTAGGTTATGAAGCTTTATGTCTATGTAACTTTTACATCATCTATGAAATTATTTTGAGAACTGAAAATCTATGACAAATACAGAAAATACTAACAGATTTCCTCAGGAAAAACTTTCAAGTGTCCCTGATTGACTGGTGATACTGGTAAGTGACAACATAATGTCAGGATGGGTAAATGACCAGTCATGTATCTTCAGTTTGGAATCCAGCCTTAAATTTTATTGACCTAGAAGAAAGAAATTGTTTCAGAAGTTCCCCAACAGTGATGCTGTTCAGTGTATTTCAGAAAGGATAATTGTTAGAGCAACTTTTCTCATGCTTTGTTGTTTCTCTGTTAGAAAAAAAAATCATCAGCTGAAAATCTGCTAAGTGAAAAGCCTCCACCATCCCCAGGTACTTCTGATTTCTCTGTGATGTAACTGCAAATTCTTTACTTTAAAGAATGCACATATGTGTATAAAAATAAGTTTTCCTGCTTTTACTCACTAAACCTAATTTGGGGAAAAATTTGTATTTCTCCTGTAGAGGAGGTGAAAAATGCTGAATACTCTGTGATATGTATAAAAGCAACAGTTTCAGGGTTTTTTTTTTTTAATACATATTAGGTGTTTAGGTTGTTTAGTTTCCAATATGAGTGAATTTTGAAGTCTTAAGTAAACAACTGTGAAATGAAAGTCATATTGGAACTCTCGAAACCTTTAAGTTGCATTTATGCTAGAGAATGTTACTATTATTAAGAAGTATCCCATTGCAACTGAACTGGTAAATGTATGGCAATATATGATACATGGTCTACCTTCAGCTAGTGCCATATTTATATGTTATTGCATCCATGCAACAATTCAAGGCACAGCACCTTTGAACTTTTCCCAAGGTTACGTGTATCGCATGGATGGGATATGTGCCTATCACATATTCATGGGTTTTTGAATACTTCTGTGCTGCTCAGATATCTCATGCCTTCTCAGAGGAAATTAACAGTGCTCATAAGTGCCTGTAATATGATAGTTTCATATGTTTAATATTATGTGCTCTATAAGAGATAGCTTTGTATTTCAAAACCCATTCTTGGTTTTCACATATATTCCTATACTAAGGAACTGTTCTGTACTAAGTCATATTCATGCCTACATGCTATTAGGTTATGCTAGCTCAGAGTTTGATGGTAAGGGGAAAATCTCAGCTTTTATTTTAAAAGGTAAGCTGTCAAGCCCATACAGGTGAAAACAAAAATTTGAAATTTTTATCCAGTATTACTGATGCAACAGCATATCCATGATTTTGCAGGTGATCTTAAACTTAACAGTCCTCACAAAAATTAAGTAATTTGTATTCAAGCTTCACAGGGCTTCACTTGAACCCTACTCAGTGGGGAGGAGGGCAAGGCATTAATTGCATAGGTGATTAAAATAAAAGGGGGCAGGACTGACCAGTCCATGCAGGTGCATACAGTTTGGTTACTGCAGTGGGTATTCCTGTCTCACCTCTCCAGTCACCCATGCGAGGGAGAGGGAAGTGTGCTGATGCTTTCTTTGCTCTTTAAGGAAGGAAGGTCTTCAGTGTTTGAGAAGATGGAAACTTGCAGCCGCTCCTCTTCTGGAAGCTTCCCTCCCAAGTCCACACTTTTCATTCCCTCTGGCCTTGATCTTCTGGGAAACATGAGTTGATTTATAGCCTGCATGGTCTCACTCATGCAGACTGCTAATATTAAAAAAAAAAAAAAAAAAAAGGCATTATAATTTGCTGAAAATATTGCTGTATTCATCTGAGTACCATCTAAACTCATTGTGTTGTGGCATCTACAGATATATCTATTCGGTCGAAGCAAGCATGGGAGGCTATGACAAAAGAGAAGTTCAGAGAACTAAAACAAGAAAATTGGTCTCTAAAAAATGCATACCAGGCTATAGCTGAAAAATTTGAGGAAACAAAACAGCAAATGGAAGAACTGAAGTTAAAACTGAAGAGACTAGAAAAAGAAAACAGAAGACTTAAAGAAGCTTCAGAGAGATCACACAGAGAAGGTAAGGTGGGAGAAACATTCTTCTTTCCAGATAAGCTCTTGTGAAGCTTTGTTTTATTTTTTTAATCTCTGACAAACTATTCCTGTAGTAGTAGGTTTCCACCTCATTGATTTGAGTGGGTAACTATGCAGAAGGCATTTTTGAAGAGTAAATATTTTCTACATTTGTAGAAATTTTATCAAAGAAAACTTATATGATCCTGAAAGAAAAGTTATTTCATGACACATGAGATAGAGCTGCCATTACTTACTTGGTTGTTACTTGGTTGTTTGTTTCAGAATTCAATGATTTTTTTTTTTGTATTAGTTATTTTCTATGCATTTATTCCATTACAGTATTTTGAGAGACGTTCTCTTTCTGTGATTCTAGCTTATTGAGAATTTTTTTTTTCCTTAAAATTAACAAATTAATGTTAATGTTTCTTGAGGTTTTGATTGAGCTTGCTCTTGTTGAAATTTTTTTTTTATTAGAGGAGGCTGCAGAATTGCTTTCTTTAAGACAGCAAGCACAAGAACTGGTAGATGAGAATGATGCTTTGAAAATGACTGTCCATCGTTTGAATGTAGAGCTAAGCCGCTATCAAACAAAATTCAGGCCATTGTCCCAAGAAGAGGTGAGAATGTTGATTATAAAGGCAGTTTGTGCTGAAATGTCCCATGTCCTTTCATTCACCTTTGAGTTTAAGATTGTTTTCTCTGGATTTACCCCAAAGTCTGCAAATATTTTAGACTTTTTCTGAAATTCAAAAGAAGCATTTAACTTAAAGTTGCATTAAAATAGGCTTTTTCCTGTATTAGTAAGATGCTGAAATTTTAGTTTTGTTGACTTTGTGAGCTTGTGTGTTGCATACACAACATGTAATTAGAAACATAAGCTTGATTGGGGTAATAGCTGTGAGTTGCCCACTTCTGCAGTGGGCAGTGTTTGGTGCTTCAAAAGTGGAAAATAATTTCAATTTCTTTAAAAAAAAAAAATCTCTTATAGCATCTAAAGCTAAAAAGTTTACCCATGAAAGGACCACCACCCCCATGGCTGGTAAGTAAAATACTATTTTCACTTATGTTTTGATTCCTTTATAAGTAAAGAAGCAAATTTCTTTACAGAAACCAAAATATCAAGATTTACAGGATCTTATTTAGTTACTCTGAAATATCACACCTGGATAAAATATGGTAAGCATTTACGGTTGTTCTGTGATAAGATAAGATGCAGGGCAAAACTTTACAATGAATGTGTGCAGCTCAAATTTGAGTTTATGGCAAGTCACAGGCTGCATACAGTGACCAAGTCTGAACAGTTAAATATGAAGTAAGTAGAAGTATAGGTACACTGAGAATCTTCACTTTTAATATTGCCTGGCATATAATTTGTTTCAAGGTCTATTGCTTAACTGTTAATTTTATATCATTACTATTTATATTATATTACAGTCTGTGAAATGGAATGCCTTTGTAACATGTGGAGCAACTTCTCCTTCATGTGCTAACCCGATCTTAAATTTTCCTTCCCTATTGTTAGTCAGACTTTTAAAACCATACAGAAATAGGAAAGTCCTCTCTTTGCTCCATCTTGCTAGCTATAATATCCAAGACTTGCATACATGTTTATTTGCTTTGTTTTAAATATGTAGGTTTAATGTTAAGAAAAATGTACCAATGTAATGATAATTAAGTACTGAAATAGGTAGTAAAATGAGAATGTGGAATCTCATCATTACAGGTTCAGGGTCCCAGTTCTCCATGGTGACCTGGACAGACACCTGAGTTTAAATCTAGGAAACGAGACTGACTACAGCTACAGAAACTTTGTATATGATAATATCAGATCTCATGAATTAAGGAGGGTGAATTATAATGAATATTTGGAAGTTTCTTTGGAAACTCCCAAAGAAAACTTGTTGAATATGCTACCTGCAGCATGAAATACCTTAAGTTCCTGACTCTTGAGAGTGTAAAAATTCCTTTCCCACTTACTAATTCATCTTGGCTACGTTTGATTATTATTAACTGCATTCACTGTCATGTTTTAGTTTGGTTTCATTTTCATTAGCATCCACATTCTGCTGTGTTACATACACTGATAAATAATAGCTGCTTTTTAGTGAAACTTGTAAGTGTAAATTCCATCTTCCTCCTTTCCAGTGCTTGTTCCTGAAACAGTGCTCTTAAGTGCTTCTGCAGCATAATTTTGCATAAGTATTTTAGGTGATCTGAGTACTTGCACAGACAAAAAAGGGGAATTTATGTATCAAGAGCATAAGTAATTTAAGTGAAGGATGATTAATTTAGTTGATATCCATGAAAATGAATCATACCTCCATATCATGCATCTCCTCCCCAGGCAGAATGATAAAGGATCTGCAGCATGTAAGGATGATCTTTTTCAGGTTGAAATGGCAGATTATATTAGCCAATTCCTTTTTAGATGTAGATTTTCTTCAGTATGCATTTCCCATGAGAGGAGAATTTGGTTTCTAGATTGAGCCTGTGTAGTACTAAATGATCTCCTAGAACATACTAAGCACTTTTGGGCCTCTTTGAAAGTAATGATATTTTGAATTGTGTGAGTCTACTGAAATTATCCTATGTTTTAAGGAGGTCCTGAGCTAGTGATTTCACCTTCATCTATACTTGAAGTTAATAGCAATTGAAAGCCCTTAATAGCTTGTAAAACTAGCAATATATAGCAGAAGACAACATCTGAAATATTGACATTATTATTGTTTGTAATTGATTTATATGGATTGACATGTATCTTTTTTTCAGTTGGATATGAAGTATTTGTCACCTCTCCTGTTGGCATATGAAGACAGGATAAGAGAAAAGGATGATTTAAATCTTGCACATGAGGCAAGTTACCATTTAAAAACATGTACTTTTACAATAAAGCAGAAATAAATCTGTTGAAATTTCTTAAAGGGATTTGGTCAGAGCTGTTTTGTGCCTACAAGTAGAACTGACTTTGTTTTGCTTTTGCATATATGCTTAACTGAGCTGTCTTAACTTGTTTGGTTGTTTTTGTCATCCTGCTCAGATGTACAAGCGAGCACAACACTAAAATGTACAAGAATTGTGCTCTCATAGCAGAACAGAGTAAACGTAACAGAGTCAGTGGTAGAAAGAATTTACTGTTATCACTCATAATAAGGATGCAGCATCCCTGTATAACTGCTCTTCCAGTTACAGGCCTGTAGATTTTTGTGATATGAAAATATTTATTTCTAATTAAGTAATAACAACCATTTCTTCTTGTTCTTTATAAGTACTTTTGCCACTCAATCTGAAAATGGTCATCAGTTTCTTGAGAGTCAACACAGTGAACAAAGGTTGCTGTTCTCATTTATGCCCACACATGACCAAATTTGAGGAACTACATGAGCTTCAGAGCAGAATTGCTCTATCTTTTCAAAGTATTTTATTTACTTGGAAAAATTTAGCCATAAAATAAGCAGAAAGTACCAAGGGTTTTATTACTGTAAATCCTCTGTATTGTCCTAGCATATTAAATCATATTTCATACTGAAAATGTATAGTATCATCTGGTAATTTCTTGAATTGAGTTTCCTGAATTTCTTGAATCCATATTTTAGGGATCTATAACTTGCTTAATTCAAATGACACTTAGCAAAAATATAACACAGTTCAAATACCTATAGTATTTTCAACCAAATATTACTACATTAATGAAGCAATTTAGGAGTTAAGTATGCATGTCTGAATTAAAGATGAGTAGTGAGACAATACACTGTTGCATGAGAATTAGAAAGGCAACCAGGCAGGCATATTTATAAAAGTTTTGTTGATAAAAAAGTTAAAACAAATTATTTACCTTTAAAGATTTTTATGTGGATTCCTTTGTCTTCCAGGAGGATATGAAGAACTTTAAAGCATGTGTTAAAGAATTGGTGAAGGAGAATGAAGACCTGCATGAGCAATTAAATAAAAATAGCTTTATTACCGCTACAGAATGGCAAGTCATTAACGAAAAAATGATTAGTTATTTTTTGTTGTATGCAAACTTTTAAGACTACAGATATTAAGGAAAAATTCTGTTCCCTTTAAGTCAGTTAAACTTTTCTGAAGAGTTAATAGGGTCAGGATTTTGTCTTGTTGAAAGAATGACAATTTGCAATGCCTGAAATAATTTTGGAGTACAGGTAAAATTCTGAAAGTGCAGTTTTGCACCTGAAGTCCCTGTAATTCTGTCCAAAACTTTGCAGGTTATGTATTTAGCTTTTATACTTCTACTACTGTTTGTTAGGAGTGTGCCAGTGACATAAATTTTATGCTAATACAAAATGGTATAGGAATATGACATTAGAATAATTTGATAGGCTTAAGAATTAAAACAATGAAAACCTAATGAAATTAAATAATATAAAATACATATGAGGATTAATAACAATTTACCTTTGTCAAGCATTCATCAGTTGGGAACTGAGATGTGTAAGAGACTGGTTGTACTGGTTTATCACAAGATGATTATGAGCCCTTAGAAGAAGAGCTGTAAAACACCATCACCACCACAAAAAAAAGCAGTATAGTTCTGTGGTACACTAGGATGCAGGGTGGGAGACATTCCTTATGCTTAACCCTATTGATGAAATATGATCTCAGTTATATATCCATTTGAAAATTGCAGTTTCATGTGGAAAATATACTTTGTTCTTTGATTAAAAGTGTTATACTTCAGAGACTTGTCCAGTAAAAATCATGATCCATTTTTCAACCTTAACTTCAGGCTAGATATTTTTGCTTGAGAAAAATTAAATTATATTTCTTTCAGTTTGTAATGTTCAGCATCTTATATCAGCCCTGACCTTCCTGTCATGAATAATGAGTGGATATTGAAACTCAGTTTTCACTTCGTGTTTATCCATTCAGATGAGAAGATGCAGTCTCAAGTGGTTAAACAACATTAACCTCTAACTTAAATTTTTATTGATTTGTAAGTGGCTGATGCGCATTTGTTCCCTCTCCTATGCCTATTGCAGAAAATTTCACAGTAAATGAAATAGGTTAGTTAAACTTAACAGCTCCTGTCTGCAGAGGTTTTCAAGGAAACTGTATTTATACTTGCATTCTGGATAACATTTCTCAGCTTTTCTAGCTATCATTAGAACAGCAAATAGTTTCTTAAGCTTTCATTATTATCAAAAAGACTGGTATTGGCTTCTTTGAAAGCAGAGTTAATACTAATTATAAAGCAATAAGTTCTTTGCTCAAGAGAGTTCTGTTTAAAAGTCTCTTTTTACAGGCCCATAAAACACTGGCAGTATTTTTCTGGATATGAAAGCCAAATAGATCCAAATCCTATGCAAAAATTCATCACGTTTTGAAAATTATAATACAGTTCAGGTGCCTAGTTACATAGCTGCCTCTAAGTCATCTGGTAAAGTGAGTTAGGTAACTTTCCCTCTTTCCTATGGTGTTCTTACTTTAGTTAGTCAAAAGACTAAAACATTATTTCAAATAGATATTTACAGTGAGGTTTGTGGGTTCATTCTCTAATGAGCTTACCATGGGTTCACACGTTGTTTTCAATGAGGGCTTTTGTTTGTTTTTTTTAAATGAGAGTTTCAAATATGTTTTTAAATTTAGACTGTTAGAGATCGGTTGTGTTTTTTCTTGGGACATAAGTTCCTATTTGAGTGATGGTTTATTTATAAACCAATCATCATTGCAGGCACCAGCTGCAAACTCAGGCCAAGTTAGTCTTGGAAGAAAACAGACTGTTAATGGAGCAACTTGAAATTCAGCAAGCTAAAGCAAAAGATAGTCACAAACAACATGTTCAAGAAGGTAAGGTGCTTGAGTTGCTAGTCACTTGAACTACGTCAGAGGTGGTACTGCAGGGTTTTTGCATCTGGATATACGCTTACAAAGCACCACTGAGTACAACTAACACTATTATGAAATCAAACTCTGGATATCAACTGATATTAACAACGAGTGTCAGTATCACTTATTGACACTATATAGCATACTCCGTTTTGACTTTTTTCTTCTAGAAAAAGTAACCAAAACTGTTAAATTATAAAAATAAATGTATTTAAGTTTATTATTAAGAGTACTTTAAAGTTAGTATTTGTGAAGTAGTATTTGCTTATTTAAGTGTTTAATTTAGAATTTGAAGGGCTTTTTTTCATTTTCTGCTTTGTAATCACTGTGTATTGCTTATAGTTAATGATAGGTAATAGCATTTAATTTTACTCCCTTATAATCTGATATTGCTTAAAATTACATGCATCTGTCAAATATGTAATCCATTATCTGTTGCTGTTTTATCAGAGGTTTGTATTTACTGAGTACAGCTTGAATTCAAAACAATAACAAGAGAAGATCATTTCTTGACAAAGATTTATTTTACTTTTTTTTTTTTAAACTAGTTACTCTTATATCACTTGAGCAAATTGCTTGATGGCAGAATCTAAGCTGTTAAAATACAAAATTTAAACTGACAAATCAACTGTTACATAACACTATGAGCAACTATGAAATAATATCTTACTGGTTTAGCTGGAATTTTACTAGATAATTGAATTAGTCATACTGTGCCTGTTTTTTTTTTTTCCCCCCCCAAAAAAGTTTCAAAATTGACTAAGCAGATGATAATCTTAGAAGACAAGAAACAGAGTCAAGACGAAGAAATAGCAGAGTACCAGAAGCAGTTGGAAGCTTTGCATTCTACTTGTGAAGATCTGAAAGCCAAACTGGATAGCAAAGTAGCAGCAGAGGAGCACTTTGCTTTGGTAAATGATTTAAAAAGGTATGAGTCTGCATATGATCTATAGAGGCATAATTCTGCAAAACATTCAGATCCTCACACGTGTACACATTGCTCTGTAGATAGGAAGTGACTGCAAACTTTTCCTAGTGATTTTTATTTATGAAGATAATTGGCAAAGTACAAAGAAAGATAAAGAAATACTTCAGAAAATGTTATCTTGCTTTTATAAACAGTTAAAATTATAGAAAGAAATCCCACCTCTAGAGATGTCTGTAGAATTGTTTCTACCATAGATTACATACTGCTATATATAGCTCTTTAAAACCTAAAAGAGGAGGCATTAAAAATATCATTTTTATTAAAACTAATTATCTCTGGCAACACTGACGCACATCTTTTGATGCATCTAAAAAGGTCTCATTCTTTTGCTCCCATCTTTGGGAAAATGTCTGAAGGATCCTGCAATTTTAAAGTAAAAATACTGAGTTTCTCCAGTCTTCACAATATCGAAAGAAAGATACTAAGTGCTGTCAGGCAGTATATTCTGTAAAGGTTTTTAAAAACATTCAATAAATTTACTTGCTCTCAACTCCAGGATAGCAGAAGTTGCTTGTTTCTTGGTACGATACCTTCCTGAAAAATTCTCAGATGTTCTTTTTTGGCATTGCTAATGATTTCTTTGGAAAAAAAAAAAATAGGAAGGGAGTACATTTGGACTACATAGAATATCTTTAGAATTAAATTCTATTCAGAATGTAGTCAAATGAGTTATTTGAATAATTTTGTTTGTATTATGCTTCCTTCACCATTTGTTGTGTGATCGTATTGTGATACCTCTTTTTGACACCACCAAACCTTAAAAATTACCGACTTTTTTTCCCTCATATCTTCACATGAGCATCTTACCCAAGCTTGTCTTTTTAGTGAAATAGATATATATTTGACATCTGTTCTACACTGTTGGTATGTTGCAGTCATTTACAACAGGAACGGGAGAAAAAGCGTTGTGAGATGGAAGATCTAATAGAAAAGATAGCATCGTTGCAAGGTCAAAACAAGAAACTGCTTTTAGAGAAAAATAACTTCATGGCTGACAATCAGATTCTGGAAACTGAGCTGGAAATGAAACAAAAGACAAACAGGTTTATCTCTTTTCCATTTCATTTTAATATCTCACTGTCTCAATACTTATATTTCTAAAAATAATATAGCAAAAATATCTGTAAAAGTATTGTCTCACATCCCACAGTGTGCAATTTCTGCCTTTTGCAGAGTAACTGCATTTCCTTAAACACATCTTTGTTATATCTAACAGCCCTGGTTGTTAAGTAACTTTGCTAAATTTGCTATATATTCATACACCCTTCTCTGTCTTCAAAGGCAAATTGAGACTATAGCTGTAATGATAGTAATTAAGTATAGTAATTAATCTTTTGCATACTGACCTGAAAAATGGCATTCCAGCACTTGCAGACCTTCTCATGCACCCGAGTGATTCAGAGGTAGACCCAAAGTATTTTGAAAACTAAAAACAGTATTATTGTTACAGTATTTAAGAAATCTGAGCTTGTAACTATTGCACAAATTGTTCTTATGAATCATTGTTACTGTTGTTATTCACAGAACATAAAGAAAAAACAGTCAAAAAAAGCCCAGTTATGGGCAGTGATACTTTCAGGTTTACAAATACTTTGAACCAATACATTTTTGACAGTATATTTTATTTGACAGTATATTATATGACAATATTTAAATATTTGAGACTTGCGCAAGTTGATTTGCACACATAATGCAAGCTCTTTTAATACAATTATTAATTCTGAAGATTTTCCTTTTTATATTAATTTTGTAGGCGACTAAAGAAGAAAATAGGTTTTTTGAAACAACAGTTGGAAGAAGCAATAGAAAAAGAAGTTGCAGCCCATCACTATCTAACAGACCTTATTGGTTTGGTGGAGAAGATAGCTCAGGAACGTGACCATCTTATATTTTTGGTAATTACCTTTAAATAATTAATGTGGCTGCATTTTCATTCCCAAACCATTCACCAGGTTTCCTTCTGATCTGTATTTTAATGGTCTCCTTATCTGGATGCTTATCTTTTGAAATGTTATCAGTCTCCATGTACTGAAATTACCTAGCAGAATTCTGCCAGACTTGAGTCCATAGATGCTACTGAATTGCATTTTTGATCTTATGTATTATTTAGGATGGTTTGTCCCACCCAGTTGTAGACATCCAAAGTGAGATATCCAAGCAAAAGTTAGTTACCTTAGGTACTCTGTCATCAGTGGAGGGGAAAAAAAGCAGTTTCTAGAGTGAAATATTTTCCCTGAGATTAATCCCTCCCAACTGTATAATCACCAAAGTTTCCAGCTTTTCTCAAGATTGAGCAGAAGCTGGCCATTTTGAACTCTATAGGCTTCATCTGGCCAAAACAGTTCTGTTTCCTGGATACTCACAATTTCTCTTGTGCAATCATTTTAAATCCCTATCAGTCCCAAGATGGAGAAAAGATCATTCACCCATACTTGAGGTTCCTCCATTTTATGGTCTAGATATTAAATGGTGCACAAACCTTGCTTTTTACTAATTCACTGTATCTTGGCTAATAGCAGGAATAACTCTGAGAGACAGACTTTTCCACTGAAATGTTTTAGTGTCAATAAAACCTTTGTATATCCAATTTCCCCTATATACCTACTAGAGTTGAACCAGAACCACCTGTCCCTAATTTTGATCACTGAATTTAAAACCTACCTAAGCAGAAAGTTAGACTTCTGTAGGTATCTTGTAGTCAGATAATCAGTTAAGGTTGCCTAATAGGAAGACCTAGAAAATACAAAGAACTTGATTACTAGAAACAGACCCTAATGATCATTAAGAGTCAGTACTGAGCTTGACATGTAAAAATGTTATCACTCCCCCACCTCAAAAGGCAGTAATCTTAGGTGTATTTACTCAGTTCAACTATTGCTATTACCTTAGCCTTACTCCTTTTTAATTCAGTAGCTGAATTTCTGAAAGAGCACATTGAAGAGTTGAAATTCATTTTATGCAGATTTAATCCAGGAAAACCAGGAGAGCAGAAAGGGTACAGCACTAAGGGCTAACTTATATTCTTATTTAATGAGTATTAAAAAAAAAAAAACACACAAAACCTTGTAATAACCATATACTCACAAAAATATATGGATATTGTTAAGTTTACTGTTTGCAGGAACAATGATAACCTACTGATAAATCCAGTAAGAGTGAAACATAGGAGCAACAGAATACTTTAAAACAGTTTTGATAGTAGTACAGTGATGAACTGTAATGCAGACTTAGCAGCTGTCAAAATTATTCTTTTACTGTATTGTATGATTCAGCTGCCACACAGTATATCAAAATGTTACTGACTCAGTACCGTGATTAAAGACATCAGTGATGCTAATTTAATTTTGATTTTCCGTGGAAGGAGATACGTCTCTGGAGTAGACAGGAGTGATAGGGTAGTTCACGGTAGTCAGGCATTGCTGATTCTAAAAGCTGGTTCGTTCTTTCTTGAATGCTGTTGGTGAATTTAAACCTCAGAATTTAAACCTCTTACAGTTTTAAAATTACTTCATTGTTTACAGCCTACACAGTCTTTGTTTGGTTTTCTTTTTAAATCTGAGAGACAGTGTAGTGCTTATGAAGTGATGGAAACAGTTATATAAGGCAGCAGCATTTTGTAAGCCACATGTCAAATTTCTGTCATGAACACCTGCTAATTTCAAGGGCTCTTTTGAGAGAAGATTACTAATGCAGTCCTGGAAGGATGAGTCTCAGTGATACAGATGGAGTCCCCAAATACACATCTGTAGAAAATTATACAGATTTGCTTGGATTACAACATCAGTAGCTATGATCCTTTCAAAATGAAGCTGCTTTAAGGTATGATTTTGTTGGCCAGTTAGCATTCACAGTCTGTTGATAAATTATTAAATAGTCATTATAAGAATAATTTTCAGGATTCTTTCTCTATCTTGGTTCTAAAGACTATTGGAGCTCAAAACAGAATTGCTTTGTCTTCCTCCATGTATGTATTTTGTCTGCCCTAAAGTAATGATTGCATTTAGCTATGTATACTGTATGTTTGCAGGCCAAGTGTTTGGAAAATGAGAATCATGGTGTTCTCAACAAAATAGTAGAAGGCAGTCTGCGCTTAGGAAGGTTAGAAGAAAAAGTTAAGGTAAGCAGTATTTCTAAGTTAAGTATTATATAAAACACTACTTATGCTTGAATTAGACAAATCAATAATCTGTGTCAAGGTTTTATCTGTTAACAAATCAACAATAGAGCAAAATTAGTTTCCCCTCAAAGTTGTCCGTGTCAGTATATAGATTCATCTAACGGAAGCAACCCTTCTGTTATCTTTGAGGAACACAAAAATAACTGCAATGAAAAAGCAAGATCGTATTTAGTGTGGGCTAATTTACTACTTTCCCATACTAGCACGTATTCTGAGCCCTGGACTGGTTGTGTGTATCAGACTGCATTGGACATTTTTATGTGAGGTACATACGTTGTCTTATAGTCTTACTCACATATAGAAAGTTTCAGGAAATGCATTTTGCTAGAATGAAAAATTAATAATTGAGAGACTATGCTGCTAACATTTTGGGAAATACTCATCAATATTTTTATTTTAATCACTGTTGAATTTTGTGCTGTAATAGCTGATTACATACTTTCATTCACAGTCAGCAATCAATAAAGTGACAAAATTATACTGAAGATAGTATTTAGGAAGGGTTGGAATAGAAGTCTGCAAGGCATCTTTATACTGCATAATTTAGACCCTCTCTCTGTCCCATATGTATATTCAGCAGAGCAAGAGGTGTGGTACTTCAAAGTAATCTCATTTCTTCTTTCAGAGAGAAACAAGTTCCAAAAAGAATTAGGTCTGGATATAGGAATAAATATTTCTCTATTTTTCCCTGTGCAGATGCCCCTTTTATGTCAAGAACTAGTTCTTGGGAATGCGATAAAAGGGCGTATATTTTTTTTATATAACACACAACTGAATTTTGCAGATTTCTTCGTAAAGTATTTGGGAACTACCTTTGGTGGTTGACCTAATTGCCCAATGCTCTTCGCTTATCTAATACTTGTATCATGGCATCTGACAAGCAATTGCTAAATAGGCAGTACGTTTTCTTGAGCCATACCATTTGTTTATTCTCTAATTCACAGCATATCTTTACAAAAAACTACATTAGTTGAAAGAGAAATACTTCAAAAGAAACATTCCCTTTTTCTTTCACTGAGTTTGTTTTTCATTGAGATTGGTTCCTTCATTCAGCTCACAATATAGCCCTGTAATATTGTGTCAATATAACCAGGGATGTGGTAGCTGCAGCACGGAGACAAACACGTGAAGTCAGTTTTGTTACCAAAGACAACCCAGCCAAATTACAGCCTAACACTGAACAAATTACAAATGCCCCAGCACCTAGATGACTTGGTGTGTGTGAATGAGCTTTCAAACCACACTAATTTTCTGCTGAGTTGCACATACATATCAATGCTGACTAGTGTTTGCTTTGTAGAGTTCTATCCTTTGTCACAGAAAACAGTCAGAGCCGCATCAGTTGCACAAAGTTACCATAGCTTTGAAAGACTGAACTACAAGTAATTAAGCATTCAGAGGCTGTGACAGTTAATACATCATTAAGTTGCTTTTACTGCACAACTCAAAGGAGGAAGGAAGGTATCTGGTAATTGGTTTCTATATATAGAAAGTAATATATACATATTACTTTCAACAAATGTTTTAAGTCAAGTTTTTGCAATCAGTTTATCCTAAAGCAAAGATCTCTACATATTGCGCTTTTCCCATTGAGACCTACACAGCTGTTCCCACATCAAATGACACAGATGTGCACCACTGTGATAAGATACACGCTCCCTCTGCCCATTCTTTGAACAGATCAACACATTGCTGGAATTAGCGACAAAGAAAAACCAAGTTGTAGAGGCAGAGAGCAGTAAGCTGAAAGATGTTCAGAATTTGTAAGGAGCCCTTCACAAAATACCAAAGTACATGAAACACTAACATAAAAGTCTTAGCGTTTCTCAAGTTATACCAATACAGCTATAAAAATTGTTTTAGCCATTTTTCATCCTCATTCATATCTAAATTTAAAGAACAGATCCTTTGGCAAGATAGCGGTTTGTATTCTTAAATACTTAAATTCTTTTCTGCAATGTAGTAGGTCTGTGACTACTATCAGGGATGGAGAAATGAGTTACATAAAATGAAGAATAATTACACACGCAGTGTGAATTAAGTTACATACCCTCTTATTTCTAAAGGAATGCAAAACCAAATCACAAAAATCCATCTAAAATCAAAACCTTTAACTGTTAATGGAAGTTAGAAAATAGATTGGAAATAGTTCTTACTCTTGCTAGATAGAAACAGTAAAACTTAAAACTAATATACTTGCAAAACTTCTTTGTTCTTAATTTTTGTCAATAAATTGTAAGGTTTAAATAGTCAAAAAAGACCTTAAACAGAGCTTAAAATCTTATCTACTCTTGACTAGGGTATTATTTGAACTTTGCTAGAAGCTAGTATTATTTGTGTCTTTGCTAAAAGCACCTGTAGTTTCTTTTTAAGCCACCTGATCTCCAGCCACATAATGTTTTCTAAACAGAAGCTTTATTAACTTGTTCATAAATACTTAATTGTTGAAAAATAAGCTCTTCTGTGAATTCTGGAAAGTTTTGGGGGTTCTTTTGTTTTACATATAAAATAGAAAATTAAGTTTTTTTATGTCTACATGTGAACATTGTCAAGTTTTCAGTTGGGTTCTTTTTAGTCAAAAGATTTTTCAGTCCCAATATGTAATGTAGTTCCTCAAACAGGATGGGCCATATTGCACACAACTGCTTTTCATGTGCTGTTGATAAAAATTCACGTCAATGTGAAAAGGGAGAAGAATTCTTCCTTTTGAAGATGAATGTATTGCTTCCATGGTTCACGCACTAAGGATTACACACTCCTTTCTTATTTGAATGAAATAGATTGGAGATCTCATTGGCCTGATTACATCAGCCAGGAGAATACTACTATCAGCTGCTTCAGGAAACCACAACCTGGGTTACTGAGCTGTATGCTGAGTTATGACATAACCATAATAAGCTATTAGAGTACAAGGTAAGGTGATAAGGTGTTAAGGCATGATCTGTCTCAATTCATAATAGTATTTTAAATGCACTCATTTTTCTGAAAAGGTCACAATGTTGGTGATTTCAGTGCTACACTAATTCTTATCTTAGAAAAGGATGTTTTACATTGACTTGTAGCCATCTTCAGATATTTTAGTGAGAAATACAAGATAAGAAATACAAATTATATTATATAAAGTCCTCAAATTATGATGAAGAAAAGCTTTTAGGCTGGAGATTTCAGTTACTAAAAGCGCATACAAAGTGAGTCCATATTTTTCTACTTTTTAGACATAACTGAGTAACTTACTCAAGTTTACCTTTGGGTGAACCCATTGCCCCTTATCACAGCAGGCACAAGTCAGTCCCAAAATCATGTTGCTGATCAGATGCATTGTGGAGAAGGCTGTGTCAGCAGATTCTCTGGGGCTTCTTTCACATCACTGCAAATGTTGTTTGAGGGGAGGGAAAAAAAAAGGAGTGGGTAGGGCAGCCGTTCTTCACTGGAAGCATATAGCTCGTACCCTATGGACACTGGCTGTTCAGAAAGCTGGCAGTTCCGTTTCCTTTACGTTGCTTGCCTCTGAAGTCTGTTCATTTGCGCTTTGCACAGGAAAGCGGATCTGGTCTTCTGGATCCAAGTTCTGTCTTTTTGTAAATTCTTTTGGAGAGAGCAACTGAACAAAAATCCTGCATTTTTTATTTTGAGGCTCCTTAATGAAAAACAGATCAAGATCAGACAGATCTGTTATTAAACACAGAATCACTGTGAAAGTCTTTACAGTTAAATAAAAGGTTATTGCTAAATTAAACTCAAAAATATGTAGTTTTTTTTTAAACACAGCTTTACGACATTTTTTTAAACTGTATGCTTAAAGGTAGGTAGCAAATTAAAAGTCATTCTCTTTACAAATACCATTTTTAGCTTGAGATTTAGTAGTTATTTTAAACAACCTTACATAAAAATCATTCACTGTGTGAAATTTTTCGTAGTTCTAGTTTATCAGTACAACCATATAA
Source organism: Apteryx mantelli (assembly GCF_036417845.1). NCBI lineage: Eukaryota > Metazoa > Chordata > Aves > Apterygiformes > Apterygidae > Apteryx > Apteryx mantelli. Next base: position 12,634,215 of record NC_089987.1, read on the forward strand.
AATTTAAAAAGATAACAGTGGAACACTATCAAATAGGTTGAATAAACATATTCAGAAAAATAAAGTCCTGAGCAAAAAATTATTTAAGGAAACAACTTTTGGTATTTTAATTTTGAATAGAAATTAAGTTTATTTTTACTTTTATATGCTTTATATGTCAAAATTTTGCAGGCATGTTGGATTTATTAAAAATACTAAAACTTACTTAAAAAATGCTATTTAGTTTGCCCTTAAGATTTAATTACAAGTTTTTGTCTTAATTGTTGTAACTCAAAACTCTTCTGAAAAAAATCTCCCATCTGATGTAGAGCAAAATACTTAATGCAACTTTATTTCCCTTTGCCATCAGAAAAGGTTTGGCTCAAATCTAAGGGTTTTGTGTTGGTGTTCTTTCTTCCCAACTAAATCATCGTATGTAACAATGGGACTCATTTGCCTAACAGATTACACACAGAGTACTTCGGGGGGTGGGGGGGGTTGTTTGGTGGTTGTTTTTTTTTTCTTTTTTAACAATACATAACCTTCAAAAAATATTCAATTCACAATCAATGAGATAGTGATCTGAAACCAATTGTTACTTAATGAACAGGTGTTATAACCACCATCTTTTTAGTAAAAGAAAAAATACAATACCATGTTGTCAGTACCCTAAATTAATTGTGCTTTAACAAAAATACCTTTTTGCTAAGAGAGAGCTAAGAAAGATGACCAGGAAGGATTTCTGAAGTCACACTATGAAGACTTCTAACAGTCCATAATGGTTAAAGTATGTGATAAGCTTTTTAAGGTTCAGTTAAAAATCTACCAATGGATAAAATAACGCCTATCAACTTCTTGAAGAGCAGTCACAAATTCCATGGCAGAGGCGTTGACAGAAGCCATACAAAAGACATACAGTTAGACTCAATGGAACAAAACTCACAAACACAATACCTAGGGTCACTTCTTGTATCACTAGCAAAAAGATTCCAAGAGGGAGTGAACCAAAGTAAAAAAATCCAAGCAGCCATACCACTATTCTAGGTACACATTTGCACAGCTCTGAAAAGAGATCTTGCTCTAGTTGACTATGAGAACTTACAGATGCTGACTCAATGCTATGGTCTGCATCATAATCTAAGACAATACTTTGACTAGGAGTCCTCGTGGAGTCTCTTTGTACTTCCATAGTTGTAATTACTAAGCAGCTTGATGATCCATGGGAAGGACTTGAAGCAGGCAAGTTTTTTGGTGTTAAAATGACTTCTTTACTCTCAGAATTCCATGCTGTTTCATCTTTTAATGAGAGTTTGGACATAATGTTTGCATCATTAGGGAGTCCTTCAACTTTGTCTTCATGCAACTCTGTCTCACAGCGGCAAAAAGGACAGCTAATGGAGGGAGATCCATCTCCTACATGAAGTATTTTAGTTAAACATCTAGCACAAGTTCTGTGAAGACAGTCCAAGATTTTGGGTTTACAACTGTGAATGTTAAATCTTTGATAGCATATTTTGCATTCCAGTTCACTGGGTACCTTTTTCTCTCCTTCAGTGTGAGAGTAACTCATCTTTAAATTAGGCACACTGTCAAAAAAGAAGTCAGATTATAACAAGTTGTTTCATGGACTCTGAATCTCCACTTGATGTTATTTTTGCCAATAAAAAAAGTCTTTATGGAAATAAGCAACCTTTATCCTCAAGATACCTAGCATCTCCCATTTTATTGCCCCTCATTTTCATGTAGCTTTACCAAACAATTAGGCTGGCCTTAATTTTTTCTGCCATCCTGCAGTGGACTGTATTTAAACCGTAGAAAACTGTTATTGGTACAGAGAGAACATGCAGGAATTGTGTGTTTCAGAAATGCCCATAACCATTGCATAGGTCACTCTCTGTATTCCTGTAAAGCAGCTGTGCAGACCAAGGTATTTGGATGAAACAAGGGTGCTCCTTCACTATGTTCCTATCATCATTACTTTGGAGCTAGGGAAGGGTGCTTCAAGTCTAACATAAGGAGACCATAGATTTAAGTCTCAGTGTACACATGGTGGTTCTATTCACAGAGTATTCCTGCTTCATTAGAACTGCATTTTTTTTTCCATTTTAGGGTGCGTGAAGATTCAAGGGGCAGTGTAGTTTTTTTTCTGTGGTCTAAAACTGCTTCTGTGGTCTTGTCAATCCTAAGGATGGTCCTTAACCACACACAGTTTGTCCCTTATTTTCAGATCAAATAAAAATGAATAAACCTCAAGGGAGAAACGTTAAGTGCATTTGAGTCTTCCTTGGTGTTCCCTCTCCGTCTGTACTTAACTGATGAGAAGTTTGAACACCTCTGAGATGCTTTCATTTTCAGTACAATTACTTAGTTTTCTTTGACTCTGTAAATTCATCTACTTATATATTTATAAAAAGCAACATTTTTCCTCTTTTTATATCTACGGACATCAGTTTCGAAAGGCAACTTAATTATTTAATACCTGCTCTGTGTATGTTTTAATAAGGTTGGTGTATAAAGCATTTGACTTCGCTATCTTTTTTACTCTATTTTGGAAGCATCCAGTCATAGTCTGTATGACTGAAGACTGTACTTACTAATTTGCATTCTGTCCCTATAGAAGACACAGACAAGGGAACTCAAGGGAAGTACTATAAATCCCAAGTTATCAATATTGCAGTTGATGAGTTGACATGCTGTCAGCAATAACTATACGAGTCCTTTATGACTGAAGTGATACACTTAGGTCTACTTTTCCATCCCTAAATTAAATGTCAAGACAGAACTAGCAAATTATTATGTGTAGAGTAGCTTTTGTGTACTAGAAAAATATTTTTTTCTGGCTGAAGTATCTCTCATCTCCTTTCTTCCAGGGTTTTCAATATGAAAAGGTTAGAATAACAATTACTACTTTTTTTTTTTTTTTGCATTCTGCCTTTAGAAGATATGCTTACGGAAATGCGTTCTCTATGCCATATTCACTTCATTGTCCATCTAGTCATAGTACGCTCTTGCAGACTGAGGCTGGTTATAAGCAATCATTCAACGTTGATGTAGAAAAGAATCCACCTTCCTGGAATTTCTCTGTAACAATTTTCTGACCATGCCTGTTCTTAATCTTTGGTAAAACTGCAGACCTAGTGAAGCAAATGAAGCATTGCCATTAACTTCAGCAGGTCCAGTATCTCTTTCATTAACATATAGGGGAACTTGAAGTGAGGGGGTTCTGAGAACATGCATGATTTTTTTCTTTGTATACATTGACTACCATATAAGAGACATAATTTATATTTAATCCTTTAAAATTTAAAGATATGTCTCTTTTACAGAGCTTGTAATCACAAGCTAAAAAAAATCTCTGAAATATAACATGAAAATAATAGATTAACCCCCTGCCCCCAATTCTTATACAATACACAAAGTTGCCAGCAGAACAGTTGTTAAAAAATAAAAATAAAAAAATCCCCTTTTACACTTATTTATCCCACCCACCATTATCACCAACTTATGTGGCCACCTTTTTTCCCTCACACAGAAACTTTGAGCAAATATACTTTTTTCTAGATTTTTAAAAAATATCTGGCAAAATGTCCCAATTATCAGTAGAGAAATGTGAGGGCCCAGGTAGTACAGCGTGTGATACTGCAACTGCCCATTTTCCCTTCATTCTGGGATATGTTCAGCTATTGATCTTTCAGACTTTGTGATATTAGCTGAAGTATACAAAGAATCCCTAAATGAGTGTTGTAGCTATAGGTGACTGTTTTGTTTACTGGATAGGTTATTCCCCAGAGTTAACAAGAATTACAACCAGAAATGAAAGAAAATGCATTTATCTTACTGATAAGAAAACATTAAAGATAAGTATTCTATCCCTCTTTCTTACAACCAAGATTGTCTACATGTGTATTAGAGAGACATACAAGTATATGTGCCTGATTTTACTTTGGCTTTTGTCTGAAAATGCGTATGCAAGATGGGATCTCCCTTTAATATAGAAAAGAGTAAAAATTTCCTAACTTATGATAGTGTGAAGGAGGGTTTAATACAACGTGCGAGTTAGCATGCTAAGTTGACAGTGCTCGCATTATCCAGTAAAGCTAATATAAACAAGATACAAAAAAGTTTCAGTGACATCCCTTTACAATTACATATCACAGTAGTACTGTTAATATTTAAACATCTAACATTTAAACAGTCAACAGTTAATCTGTATTTTATAATTAACTATGCAAACACTTTTCAGAATATTTTAATTCATACAGTGCTATTCAGTCACATAAGTTACATGATTTTACTAATCTTCACTATTACCAGTGAGATTTAGAACAGGGCTATAGCGTGTATGGGACAGCAAAGAAAATGTTGTCAGAGGGCAGACTAGCACACAATATGCATTTATACTTCAGTCTTACATTTTGTCAGTATCATTTTTTGCACTGATGGCATGAAGGTATTTCTTGTGTACAATCTTTGTGGATTTTAACACAAAGCATACCTAAAGAGTTGCCTTAATTTTTTTTTCTGCAGCATTTTATATGGTAAAAGAAAGAAGTCCTCTAGTTCTCTGAAATAATTACAGCTAGCTCTAAGTGACTTTCTGCTCTGGAGGAACATGCTTATCTTTACCCACAGCATTACAAGTATATAAATATCTAACTCTGGGTTTTGAAGACTTCCCTGGCAGCCTAAAAGCTAAGTGATGCAATTGGTTAACTTGTAGGCTTCTCATTCTTTCCAATTCTAATGCTTCAAAATCTGTCTATAACTTACATCAAATGTCATATTCTACAGATATGTGAACAGTTTAAACATTGTTTATAATCATGATCAGTAAAAGAACAGACAATATCCAGTACCAGCTTTTTTCCTAAGAGAAGCATACAGAAATGTGGAACATGCTAACAAGCCATATTTTTCAGTTACTCATGTTCTTATGTAATTTAATTGAAAAGTTAGTTCAGAGAGCAAAGTTACTTTGTACAAAAAGTATTTTTTCCCATTTTTAAGATGAGACCAATACGTTTGGTTATTATGCCAATAAGCAAAAATCACTTGCACATCGCTGAAGGAACAATTACGTGAAGCAGCAAAATACTTTAAAATGTGAAACCAGTCTCCTCTTAGTACTAAAATTAGAGAATTAACAGAACATAAATGATATTAACTACTTTTTCATGGTATACATTGATAAATATGACTGTTGGACAAGTGGTAAGCAACATGTGCTGTAAAGTGTAGCTCTGCATCTTGGAAAATAAAACCTTTTTTTGCAGCTAATTCTTTTCATTCACAAGACACTGTATGGTATTCACTGTACACCTTATCTATGCAGAACAAAGTACAAGCACAATACCTTCAAATTAACAGGTTAAAAAAAACCTGTATTAATGCAACCTACCTGACATATTTAAGCAAGGAATCACTGATGTGAAGATTTAACTGCAAATGAGCATCTTTAGCCGTTTCTTTTGTTCGTGGCAATTGTCCTTATTTTTGCCATAACCATACATTTCCTATGATCTTTAACTCTTACAGGTATATAAAAAGAAAGCAGCTGGAAAGCTTGGAGATATCAGTCTCAAAATGACTGAGCAGAAGATTGAGTTTGCTGGGAAGACCGCTCAGTACCAGCAAGAAATGAAGCACCTCCAGCGTCTGCTGCAAGACAAACAGGAAACCCTTGATGAAGTGCTGCAGCAGAAAAGGTAAGTCAGGCACAGGCAGAAACAATCCAGTTAGATTTGATGGGTGAAAGGGGTGGGGGGAGGCAACTGCACACAGCTGCAGGCTCTTACTTATCATCAGAGCCCCATTTGGTATATTCCAGTTATCTTTTCTCACTCATGTTTTAACTATACTGAAAACACTGAAATCCTCTTCTTAAATCCATCCTTCCCACCTCCAGAAAAAGATCCTTCAAAGGAGGAATTTATTCTGGGTGACTACTACTGTTCTTAAGACTGTATTTTTTATTTTTAATATCAGGAAAGAATCAATCCACATTCAAAAAATACCAACCTGAGCTTAGTCTCTGATGATCTCAGGGTCCACAAATCATCAAGATAATATGTTAGTTATTTAATAGCATCTTCTACTAAAGGCTGAAGAGTCCCGCTTCCCTCCCCCTCCCCAAACAGTTTTCAGACTAGTAGAAAATTAAAGGAATCCAATGAGTACACATATGATGGGTTTCCTTTTGGGGGTACCTTACTGTTCTGTTAAGAAATGACATAGATTGGCTACATGCAGAATAAAAAAATAAAAAGATAAATTAACGGATTTTTACAAGATTATGACTGCCATTGTTAAAATCTCCTTTTAATACAAAGCATCCTTTAAAGACATTCCCCTCTTGTGGTAGAAGACTTCATAGCACATTCCCCATATCAGCATACAGATAAACTCCTTACAACTGGAAAGAGCTAATTAAGCAGTCATTTTACAAGTCAGCTCTGCCATTGTGAGATAATAGATTTAAAAACAACAGGAAAATAGGACTTAGTATCATATGCACTATCATATCAGAACAGTTCCTCTTTTAATTACTTTATACAGTGCCATTAAACAGGTGTGAGTAGCTGGGAATTGTATAATGAACATTTAATTACTCTCTAAAATTTGTGTGAGAAAATGGTATTTTTGACTGTCCAGATTTCTCTGGAAATAATTAAGTAGGATTTTTAACTACTTCAGAAATGCCTTTCACACCTTTTTGCTCATGTTACCTTTTTTTTTTTTTTTTTTTTTTTAATAAAAAGACCAGCTAGGTAAGTAAAGAAGTTTTATGCAATATAGGATAGAGCATAGTTCAAAGTGCCACAATATGGATCATTCAGATTTTACCTTAATAGCCCAAAGGTAGGTAAATGAGATGATGTAAAATAATTAATTGCACTTTCCATAGACCAGTTTCACTGAATCACTTTTTCCTCCTTAGTCTGGATTGACTCATTTTCTTTAATAAGCACAAAAAATTTATAAATTCAGCTAACTTAAGAACAACATCTGCACCTTAGTCTACAGTGCAGCAGTTCTTTTGTTTAGCAGTATAATAATGAAGAAAAGTGGCTCATGGAAACAATCACGAGATGAACATCATACAGACATGTCTTACATTGGTGCAGTTTCCTACATTATAAAAAGTGTAATTACTGACTTCCTTTTTCTGGTGGCAGTGAAGCCTTGACAACATTTATTAGAGTGTAATATAATGAACACAACCCAGAAAGAAAGAAATCATTTTTATATTAAATCTCTCAAGTCTTATTTTAGTTCATCTCATCATCCTCCATTTTCCTTTGATAACAATATTAAAATCTAGATTAAAAAACCAGAAATGTTACTGAAGAGACAGCTGAATTTTACAGCTGTATAAATTAGGATATCTTTTTATTCTTACAGCATTTCTTGTTTTAATTTAATATAGCTGATACTGTTCATATGAACTAGTTCCCTCACGTTCCTTTATTCATCTCAAATATTGTGGTAATACAAAGCTGTTTCCCAATAATATATTTATTGGTAGTCCAAATACATATGTATGCTGTTATGTCTATCCAACAGAAATTAAAAATCTATTTTAGTCAGCTCCACCTATTTCTGGTTTTATAAGGTTTATTTTTTCTCTCTCCTTCCCTCCACATTGTCATAGGAGAAAGTAAGGAAAATTACTTGTAGGTTAGATGTCACTAGTCATCTGTAGCTTGGCAATCAATCAAAGTCACTAGTGTCAGGACAGTAGCAAACAGATACAGATTTATTTCCACTAGCTCTGTCGAAGGAGTAAATTTATAGTCCAAAAAACTGTCTAGCTGATAATGTTTCAATCTAAAATACCTGTCTGAACACTGCTTAAGGTAAGTGGATATAATCAATACTAGTTTTACTTGTATAATAATATATAAGATTTATATATAGTCTAATAAAGTATTCTGTAGTATATTTAAACAGGAAAGCCAGTTTAATTAAACATTTCACTGAACGTATGTTCAGTGAACTACTGTTTGGATAGCTAATTTTCTTATTTTTATCAATGTTATAATTTTACTTTAAAAAGACTATAAAACAAATTAAGCTATTTTAAAGGCACTGACCACAATCGATCTAGTCGAAAGCATAATATTTAGGTCATGAGAGCAAACTTTTTCATATAGTTGCCTTTGCTTTTAGTTTTGTAATAGTGTTAGGAAATCATACTAGCTCCGACTTAGCTACCACCCTGAAATTCTTTCTTCTCATAAAAGTTGTGTGTGTGCATGTCTGTTGGTGGTAAGTATTCTTGTAAAAGAAAAGTGTCTTCAGTTTTTTTGTAGTTCTTAAGGCTGCCTTTTCTTTTTTTAACCTAAATTCCAGCATACAATGTCTGTCATTTTTTCCCAGGGGCTCTCATCACATCACGGAGGAACTCAGTTGCAATGGGAGTTCCTAAAATATTACCAGGCTTGCTGGCTTCCTGACATCAAATATTTATCCTCTTCCTTTTCTTAGCTTGTTTCTTCAGTCTGTCCCTCAGCTTAGCATTTACTAGGTGACCACCAGAAACACCTTCACAAATCTAGTCACATTCATGCTTAGCACAATATTGCACTTTTTTTTTTCTACTGTGCATTTGTTAAATCTGCAGAAACATTTGAGTAATAGTTTGTTTAGCTATATGAGGTGCAAGGCAGTAGAAAGTCAAGCCTTTATTTTTGGGAGAATTAGTAAATTAAAGTTTTGTTAAATGTTTCAGTTTCATTTAAGGTAGTATCTCAGAAATGAGTTACAAAGCAAATGTATTTATGCTAACACAGTGCGGTGGAGATCTCCAGACACCACCATAGGCTGGTTTAGCCACGTGGCGTAGTGTAGCACAGAGTAAGGATACCACTTCTGGTCTGGAAACAGCACAGTTCTGTCAGTGAGACACTTGGGTCTGAGATAATATAGCCCTGCCTTATTAATCTGAATAGGACTTACCAGATCAGGCTCTGTGGTGCACTGATATGCCTGTATTTCTATTAGGTAGAGAAAACCTGACTGATAGTGGGTCATGGTCCTCTGACCATGTCACATTACAGAGTGCCAACATGCCCAGAGGTAGTTAACTCAGATCACAGTGTGGTCTTTCCAAAGTAGAGTTTATTTTTGGACACTTGCACAGTAGTGATATTCATGTGCTTCCTCATTTTTATTTCTTCTCTCATCATTCTGTTTTTAACAAGTCTTGCATCTAAAGTAACATGAGTTTCATAAAACATAAAGAAAAAAAGTGACTTAACTTTCTCCCCTCCCTTATCATCTGTCACCTAAGGACAAAAGTCAAAGACAAAAGTTGCACTACTTACCTATTGCATCCAAGGGAACAGGAGTTTTTCACTTGATTTTCCAAAAAAAATATTTTTGTTCTCTTGGTAAAAAAAAAACTTTTAAATCTTCTAAAGAAAAGATCTGCAAATTTCACCTTCCTAGAGCTGCCCTCTTGAGCCTTCTTTTGAGAATACTGGAAATTCACAGCAACTTTTCCCCCATATAAGCTTATGAGAAAGCAATATAATTTTCTGCTCTACAGAGAGCTGATAATCATAATGTTTTTATTGTTTACAGAGTAATCTCATGAATCATCATTTTCACATACCTTTCCTTAAAGGAAATACATTGCATGTTTCAGATATAAACAAAGTTGTTAATATGGTTCCAGGATAGAAAATCAGATCCGTAAATGCCATCATGTCTTATTTATATTACAGAACACTTATCTTTATGATTTTTCTAGGTCACAGTGTATTTTATCATTTAAGTCCTATCACAAAGTACAGTACTTTGTGATAAGTTACAGTTGCTGTACTTTGCATGTTAAGTACAAGTTTGAAAGCCTTAATAATGAAACTGCCTTAGACTGTCCTTAGAAGAGGAACAACAGTAGAAAAAACTGCGTGCACAGACAGAGGAGAGGAGAGATGTCTTACCATGAGGATATATATGCAACCATAATGGAAATTGTTGCTTTGTGATAAGGTTATTTTTAGAGGATAGGTGGAATTCATTGGGACAGGAGCCCAAATGAGAGTTTGGGAGATTAAGACGGAATGAATTTGTTTCAATGAAGGATGAAAGCACTGACTTTTGTGAAGAATCTGCTTCAGACCTTCTCCTCCTGTTAACTTCCTCATCCTGAAAAAATCAGTTCAGTAATGTCATGTTGATCACTCTTAATGAGATATAAAACCTTATTTTTTTTTTTGATTAGGAGTTGAAAAACCTTATGTTTTTATTTGATTAGGGGTTGAATGGAATTTTCCATCTTCTGCTAATTTAAGTAACAACAGCCTACATTTATGAGAAGCAAACTTAAGTGTATGCTCTTTGCCAAAGACATCTGAAAACAGGACACATTTACTGCTGAATGTGCATCTAGTTTTAGATGTCAAGTGACTTAAGAGTTGTGTTTGCAGGGCTGAACCAACTCTTATTGGCACAATGGAATAGCAAGGGTTACTTGTTGGGTTGAGATCTGTATAGACAGTGCCACAGTAGTGTTAGTCAAGGATACTAATGCCTCACAGAGCTTGAAGGAATTTCTGGTGAGACAGAAAACAACATGAGAGGGGTAGTGAGAAACGTTACCCAGTGAAGTAGGAATAAGGAAATTTTGTTAAGAGGGGAAAGAAAAAAAAAAAGTTCAATACATCAGCAGCTAAAGTAAGCAAGTTGCTATGTAATCCAAGTTCCTGAGACAGCAAGGGCGTTGTGCCTAGCCAGACTAAAGAAACTCCCAAACAAGTAGAATATATTTTTAGATTTTGATAGGGTCAGAGTTTTAAAACAAAAACTTACATCAGAGACCCTTGTCTCAGGGTTGTAACTACAATTGTGTCATAACTGCTACTTCTTAGATACTCACCTAAGAAAACTGAACTTAAAGCTATATATTCTGCCATAGTGAAAGACCATGTGTGACTGTAATATACTGCATGCAACACTAAGTGCATCTGCAACATGCTTACTTGACAACAACATGCTCTGACTGCTCATTCCAAAATAAAGTCAGCAGGCAGTTCCAGATTCTACATCTCTCAGGCCTATTTCAAAATTAATCTTCAAAGAAGAGCTCAGATATACCACACCCTCCACAGGCGTGTTTCCTTGTTACTGAAGTCATTTTCAACCACATGGATATTCCAAAGCTATTCTCCTTAACCTATCCTTTTTTCTAAAATTGATAAAAATTGTTACTGAACTGAACAATTTGTAGCATGAAAACAAGCATAACAACTTAAACTGTTTGATATCTATCCCCTTTGTCAGGCATGCTGACAGCATTAAACTAAAATTCAAAATTCAAGGATCTCTGGTTTCATTTTCTCAATTCAAATTTTCTTTGTCCCAGGCTCATACAAGCATTATCAAGACAACAAATTAAAAAAAAACGAAAGAAGTCTTGCTCTTAGAAATTAGCAGATGAAATAAGCCTAGATAGTGTTTTGCACTACCATAAGGGTAAGCCAGATTAAGCACCTGCATATTCATAGTAGAACAGGAGTACTGGGCACACTGCATGCAGACTCCAATTGGAGAGAAGTGGTAGCAAAGAAGAGAAGCTTGTCCATATCAAGATATTAAAGTTAATTTAAAAACAAAATGAAACAGTGTAAATGTTCCAAGATCACAATACAAAAGGCTAGAGTGACCCAATAGGTGAAACTCAGGATGGCTTGTTAGGGGAATTCAGTCATGTCATTTTACTCCTTGTGCCTTACATCTCCCAAAATGTATGCTCAGGATAATGCTAATGGTCTTTGTAAAGCATTTTGAAGCATTTACTGAGTAACTGGTAGTACTAGTCATTCTTATCACTGTCTCAAGGAGACATATCATACTTTGTGGGAACAAAGTCTTTTCATCCACAGTTTTGGTGTTTCAAAAATGCAAGGTATCTTCACAACTGCTTTTTTGAGACTTAGCAGAATGGAAAAGGTCAAACTCATTAATGTGGCTTCATGTTCTTGGGCAGAGTCTTGGGGTACTTCTATCAACTGTACTGCTTTCCCCTGTCTTCTCTTGCTCTAATTCCATTCTTAAAGGTTAATATTTAATGATCTCCTCCCTCCACCAAAAGTTCATTCCAACCAGTATATACAAGAATGATTTTAAGGCTAAGAAAGAAAGATGAGTATTTTCCTGTCTTCCACCTGCATATCCAATCATAAGGTTAAAAACAAAATGAGCTAATGTTAGTGTTCTGGGTCAGGGTTGCTTTTCACCACTTCTTTCTCAATAGGAGGTGTTATTGATCACAGCCAACCAAAAAGTGCTGGTTATATATTTCCCAGTACCCACCTTTTGCCACAAGTGTAGTCTGATAATATTTAATCTCAAAACATTTATGTTTTGCATTGATTTGCCTCCCATTTTTAGAATGTGGTATTCAGGAGAATTTGTATAAAGGACCAGCTCTAGCAAGTGCTTCAGGTCATGCCTTGAAGTGACTGTGTTACAAAAATCTTAATGCTATAGATTTCTCTATGTGCTCACTTTGCATACAATGGCTTTACTTTCCACTTCAAATACCTTAATTTTCTGATTATTTTGATATATACTAGAAATGAGTTAGAGGAAACCCAAGAGTTTAACCTTGATGAAATATAACTTACCTAAAAGCGTGCGGCTGGAGTACACTGCATCATTAAATGGTGTTAACTACCATGTTTGAAAAATAACCTGTTTCTTGAGAGAAATACAAACAGTAAATTCATTTATGTTTAGGCAGTCAAAGAGAAATCAGCCCATGAAATAAGTTAAAATGCATTCAGGACTGTCCATCATCTTCCTCCCCCCCCCACCCCAAAATTTACACCACTTCTCAGTTTGGCCTCAGCCTTCCACAAAGAGGCATTAGCTGAGCACAGCAAAGACCTACATGCAGTTTGACCACACTTTTTTAGCCTCTCAGTAGACGGATGTCGAACTCTTGGCATCTGGCACAAGGCAGAATGGGGGACGCGCATTAGAGACACCTACCTGTGACAGGAAGCAGAACTGCAGTCGTGCCAGATCCAGATTCAGTGGGCTGTGGCATTCACAATATTTAGACCGCGTGTGCACTGTTCTTTTGTGCAGACTCAATCCAACTTATTACATGGATTCAAATCTTCTTTCTTATCTCATCATATCCTGACATAGCATTTACTGGGATTTTTAAAACATAATAGGAACTATTACCATTTCAATCAAAACTTTACAAGCATTTGAATACATGTATTGTGTAATTTGCTTAGGAACATATTGTAATTACATACTGCTGAAAAGTGTTTTTAAAACTAGCATTTGTTTATTCTTTTCCTAGGAAAGTGGAAGGTGAACTTGAAGTCATTTGGGAATCCACATCCAAAGAAAACAGGAGAATGAGAGAACTCTTACATAAATCTCTGGAGAAAAACAACATGTGGAGTACTGTCACAGTTCATGAGTCATACTTAGATGAAAATTTGCAGAAGGACCTAGTTTATGGACCTGATTTTAGCTATTGTGATGTGAAACTTTCATCACCTAAAAATGAAATTCAACAAGAATCTCAGGGATAAGAACACAGATGCCTTATGCATCTCATCCAAGAAAAGATCATCCTGGAGAAATCAAGAATTCTGTGGCTGAATTTGACTTTCTCAGCAACACAAGATGCAATAGAAGGGCATGTACCCTCTTCAAAAAGTCTCTTAGGTATTTTAATTCAAAGGCCTAACTTCAAGAAATTCAAGAAAATTACCAAATAAAGTATGAACAAAGTATGATCAAATTGGAAAAAAAAAATCTGTAGTCTGTTTTCTTGGCTGGTGGTGAAGCATCTTGACATCCTGAGATGCAAGAATGTCCTTACACTGAATTGCCTGCCAAAAATCTCTTCTTACCATCTTAAGGACAGAGGAAAAATATGACTGTGTAACAGACAGGACAAAAACATTTCAGTTTCATCTTCCCTGAAACTAAGTGTCTAATGACAACTGGTGGTGCCTGAATGCATAACTGTCTACCAAGTAGATTTATGGGAGCCCAGGAGTCAACATGTTCTCTACCATAGCTTTGCCAAGGGGACAAGATGTCAGTAGATGATGCAGTCCTCCTTGCGACTGAATGGGCCTTCCTTCTTTAGATTCAGTAGCTTTGCAGGAAGCCACAAAGATTTTTTTTTTCCCCATAGTGTTTTCTGCAGCAGTGCCAGCCTTCAGATTAGTATGATGCATATCTGTCATAATCACTGATTTTTCACAATATTGCATATCAATGTTGGACTAGTACATATTGGTATGAAATAAAGGGCTTTTATTTTGGAATTTACATTTAATTTGTTGGATCAGCTTTTTGATTGTTGCTTTGTCTTCACAACAAAAACTAAATGGTAGCAGAAAACTATATTGTTATAAAAATATCTATAACAATATAGCAGTTGTATAGCATTAGAAATAATGAAGATTCTCCTTGGCTTTGATAAAAGTTAACGAAAAGAATAGAAAATACAAGTTAAATTCCAATATATACTCTTGCTGATGGGGACTAGAAAGTTTACTGCTTTCTGGAGGCATTCTGCTTCACAGTAAGGTCATGATTCAGCAAAACAGTATTACGTAGGTGAGGGTGGGGAGAATACCTTGTATCACACCACCATTTTTAATAAGTGTTTGTGTGTAAGTATTTTTAAAGCAAGCTTCCTCGATACAGTGGAAAGTCAAAGAATCTACAGAATCTCACAGCAGTTGCAAAATCTCTAGTGATTTACCTGGAGTGTACTCAGATAGCACCCTGATGGGAGACAAAACAAAACACTAAGGTAGCTAAGTCACAAATATATGTGAATCATGAAACCAGTGGGAGTTTAACTTGTACTTTAATTACTTTTCCTGAGCTGGGAATAAAACAAATGTAACAGTCTCACCAGCTCAGAAAAATAAAGCTTCAGCATGCCACATGAAAACTTTGGCTAACAAAGTTAGAACTATTATTATCTTACTGTCTTCTCCCAGGTACTTAACTTTTAATTCCTTTGGTGTTCCTGGTTTTTTCAGCTTGATTATTTTAGAACTTAGTGGCTCACAATAACAAAACATCAGAAACCACTTTCAAATCAAAACACACTCAATATGTGTAGGGTTTGTTTTTTTGTTTTTTACTGAGTCCTCTAGCTAAGCCAGTCCTGCCTCTCTCCTATCCTCCCTGAATTTGAAAAACTAAGCTTGAAATGGAAGGTCTGAAATACCTATTCAAAGATGACTGTACAGACTTGATATAAACATACACACTTGCCAGTTTCCATACAAGCTCCACCTGAGTATTTACAGGTTGCACGTATGCTTGCAGTAACCCTGAAAGAACATCAAGGAAACATGGTTATACCCACATTGTTTTTCATGTTTTTGAACATCAATTTTGAAAATGAAGCCTTCTATGTCATATTTTCAAGATAAGCATCTTTCAAGTGTGCAAATGCAACCTGGGATCTGCATATGTAAACGATTTACATATATTCTTCTCATCTGTTTTTAACTGTCCTTTTGAATAGGTCTCAGGATTTTGAAAAGATAGAAAACTGTGCAGGGAAAAAACATTTATGTGTAATTCCTTAGAAATAGGATCGAGATTTTCAAAACTCATTCAATATTGGCTTTACTCTTCTTCCAGTGAAGTAAACTGGAAATTTTTATCTTATGCTTCTGCCACGCCTGCTTTCTGTTCTCACAGCTCTCATTTTGGAGTAGGTTTTATGTATGGTTCAAAGGATAGCACCTTGACAATGGAACTTTAACACTGAACATGTTCAGAAATGCCACACGTGCTTCTTCATTTGCATATCATTAGAACATTGTGTTAAACTTTAAATAAGCTAACATTTAATGAAATCACTAGGAGATTATCCATACCCTGTTTTCACAGCACTTGGGAGGAAACTGAGGAAAAACATGGATGCAGTCTTCCTTTTGTGGCTCGGCCCTTCTTTTTTGCTTACTAAAAATTCCTATTAAAGGACAATTTAAATACATATATACACATCTCCCATTTGGCAATCCTGGAAAGTAAAATCCTGAAATTGTTTCAGATTAACAAAAGTAAACACATTTCCAACAGTGTGAAGTATTATAAAAAAAAGAATTAATGATTGATGGGTACTTTTCTCCTATTCCTTCTGACAGGAGAGAAACACATTTTCTTCTTTATGTACAGCTGAAAGAGCTGGTTTCCCCCTAAGTTTCTTCCAGATGAAAGATAAATCTTGGGCTCCACATATTTTTCATCTTGCATTTTAAAACTCTTGTTGTACATAGAAACATACTGTAAAAAAGTACATTAAAGTTTACTATAGACTGCTGATTTTAGGATTAGAAAAAGCATACAAGACAGGTGTTACACACAACTATTTCTTAAAACAAACAAAGAAAAAAACAAATATTAGTTTGTTCATTAAAACACTCACAGAACATCTAAAATTTGATTCAAAAAGAAATCCGGAAATAAATGCACTGAAATTAATAATAAAGTTGATAATATAGGTGTTAAGATTGGCTAGCTGGCAATTCTACTACTTAATATAATCGAACACAGAATCATGTCTCAAAAGCTAACTAAAAGAAATCACTTGGAGTTTAAGAGTATTACCACCATTTTTTGTGCTTAAGTTGGTCAAAAAGAAAACCAAAAGAAACCAGACCATTTTATTTGAGTAACAGAAAAAAAATAAATGAACCACTAGAAACAAATCCAGTTAGAGAAATTTTCTATTTTTAGCAGTTACTAAATCTTTCCAGCTCCAGAATTTTGAAAACAGGTAATTCTAAAAAGTGCAATTAAGGAGTACTTCACTGTATTATTTAAGAAGCAAAAACCACAGGGGATCAACACTGGGAGTTTATCAGTACATCTTGTTTACAGGAAATGAGATGCGTTTTTAATTCATCTCCTCCCCTCCACCCACAGTATAGGAGTCAATTTGCTTGAAAATGCCACCCAAGATAGGTGGTAAACTCTTAACGCCAGCACAAGACATGGTTAACAAGCACTGAACACTTATGACTTGTCATTACAATTCGAATGATATGCAGTTATGTACTATTTGAAAACTGGGGTTACAAAAGGGAAAAATTGTCTAGTAAAAGTTTGCTCACATTGGTTTCTAAGCCATTCCAAATACAGCAATAAAATGCCATGACAGAACGCAGTGCCCCCGCCCAGTCGCCGAGCGACACAACAGGATCGCGGAGGCATTAAGTGACATCCGCTGCAGGTGTAGCTAGGAAGGCTACAAGCCCAGCTGGCCTGGCAGAAGCTTTGGTAATACTTGGGAGTTGTGACTGAAGGTGCACAGAACAGTGACAAGCGGCCAGAAAACCCCTCATTCACCTAGCTACCAGGACTGTGTACAGTTTTAGTGAATATGTTTGAATTCATTCAATAAAACTGTTTTTTCCCCCTGTAATTTGGAAATGCGGTCCTTAGTCTGTCCTAACAGAACTAGGAACACAGTTGCGAAGTTTCATTTCATTGCAACTTGAATTAGGTAAATAAACCTGTAGTGAACCAAAGAAAAATACAATCTAGCCAACACAGACACTGAATGATAGATAGATAGGCAGAACTTAATTGTTCCCATGCAGAGGCTCTTTTATTTCACAGACTGCAAAAATACTTGGACTATTTTTTTTTCATATTTTACCAAGGAACACCGGCGTTTATCCAATCTTGATTCAAGCCAGGTCACTGGAACAAGTTACAGAGTACTTTGGTTCCATCTGAAAACAAAAAAATTGCAGTTTTAAATGGGTTAGGTTAGAATCTGGAAAAGAGAACTATTTTTTGTTAAATAATACCAAATATATTTTATCAGCCAAGAACGAGATTCATCCTTTTGGAATGAATAAGCAACACTCCTCTGGTATTACTTTCTCATTACAGATTAATTCAATAAACATGCATTGTCAGTGGAACAATATCTTAATACCATAATATGATAACCAGTGAATTTGATGTTAGTGCTGAAAAGTCTGCTTTGTAACATACTTTAAATTACGATCCAGTCAAGCAAGAGACTGATATAAACAGTGTTTCTGAAACTCATTTTACTTTAGCTGGAGAGGAAAAATGGACAGATTATGTAAAGGAGAATTAGGCAGGCAAGAGTCAATGAACAGATGCACCTCAGAGTGGAAAAATAATTCAGTTCAAGAACACTATAATCAGCAGTTACCAGGTTTGGCAACCAGGGACTTCACGTGAAGTGACTATGCAAGATGGTATAATACCATTTTAATCTTCTTTTTAACTGTCAGATATGACTGGCTTCCTTCCTTTTTTTCTCTTTATGGCCATACCGCAAAACCCAATTCAGAATCACTGCTACCTTGTGCTTCACATCCCACCGATTCTTCTCCACAGTTATATTTTTCTGGTTTTGTTGCAGTAGTCAACAGGAAGGTAAGAAAGAGTGGTGCTACCGAAGTTAAACAGGAAAAGTTAGAACAGGACTAGAACAGGAAAACGAAAAAACAGCTGCTGGTGCATGTTCTTCCCTTTAACACAGTATCAGATTATTGTAACAGAACGGTGTCAAGTAGTCCTTTTCTAAGTGAATTTGAGGTTTAATTAAGGATTAGTTATGGTCAGAAGACCAAAGGTGGTTAGCTGAAAGGAAGGGTATCATTTTCACTACAAAGCTGGGCCTACATTAATCTTCTGAAACTTCACTGTAGTAATGCATACGAACATGTGCAAATATTCCGAACATCTTTAATAATTACTGGTTCTCCCCCTCACTGGTCATATGATTTGAGTATCTCGCAATTCCTAGCAGAAGTACAAACATGTATTTCTCAGATTTTGATATGCAAAATTTTATCATTATATAAAATCTGAAATAAAGCAGTCAGAAGGATAGGGGATCAAGACAGCATTATAAAAAGTAGTTAAAAATTAATCTTTATGCCCTGTATTTAGCAATGACTAGGAATACCTAAGCAAGCCTAGGAAACTAGTTCTGACTACAACTATTAAGCACAGACACATGAACTAGAACTTCCTTGTAATTAGCCAAAATAAAGAATTACGTTAGCATGTCAAAACACACAAAAGATGTAAAGTATTTCAAAAGACCAATTTAAAGCCAGAGAAACCTTCAGCAAATAAAATAATTCATTGTACTACATCTGTTAGAAAACAGATGCAGAGGGTTTTTTTTCTTGTTATTGCAAACATTTCTTCTCTGATACACAAGCTGACTGAAAATCAGCTAAAAAAAACCCTGCCCATTCAAAATAAACCTTCATGTCCATACCAAAGGAAAACTAGTATTTTTATAGTGTTGAACTGCTTGGGCAATGAGATACCAAAGCAGGAGAAAGCCATCTTTGATGGCTAGTTGTACAGTGCATAAAATGACGAGTCTACAGTTATTAGGGATCATTACAGTGATCACAGTTCATTAAATGGTCTTTAAGGCCAAAACCATCAGTTTCCAGCACACGGAGGTTCTCTTTACAACATGATAAGCTTAGAAAATATGAACAGTTTCCAAACTGAGAACTGTTATAAAAAATGAGTATGAGAAAGCACAGAAAATGGGCAAGGGTTACAATACCAAGAAAGTAGCTGTTCTCAATCTGATTTTACTGTCTTTGCTGATTTCTGAAGTTTGCTTGGTTGCAAGAGGATGATGTGCTTTTACTAAGGGAAAATGTGCTCACCAGGTAACAGAGTACCTGACACCTGCTGGTTGTCTCTTTTGCATTTACATTATTTATCAGGCAACAACTGATACATGGTAAAAATCCTGCTAGCACCTGTAAAAGACTGTTCGGCTAACCTGTACCAGCAATACAGAAAGCTCTGCATTCCTCTTGTTTCAGCAGAGTAAGTAGTTAAACAAACAAGTAGATACCAGTGAAAGCAAACAAATGAAGCAAATAAAGGCAGATAACACAGTGCACTGTACTATACAAAATTCTTAAAGAATTATGAAATTGGAAGAGATTATTATTAGACATGATTGTAGTCTGATTTCCAGTTAACTATCAGTATCTGGTTATCTTACCTTTTTCCCCACAGAGTGAAAGAGGATTCCCAACTCGATAACGTATTACTTTTTTAAACACCCTAACCTTAATATTATACAATACTAGCTATTGATAAATTTAATTTTTCCCACTCCCAGTACTACTTGCAAAGATGCAATAGGGCTAAACCACAAGCAGGTGATTATCTGGCAACATTCAGGGTAGATTCAGCTTTGGAGAGAGCCTCAGGAAAATACAAAGTTACAGATTTCTTCTCTAATTAGCATGCGAAAACTAAGGAAAATACAAAGCTTGTAATCATTCTTCACATTTCTGTTAACATTAAGGATGAAAATAAATTACTCCAAGTAACCTTTGAACCAAGGCACTTTAAGTAATGGGATGAAGTTCATGAAAGGAAATAGCATTGGGAAAAAGTATTGAAGGCAAAATCTTTTGAATTGTGAAACAACCACCCAAGGAAAGTCAAAAATCCTGAAGCCTGATAAGAGGCTACATACCCTCTATCAAACACATTGATATTAATTCTGTTTCCTAAATTCCAAGTATTACCAAGTACTTTACGGACATTATATGGCTATTATAAACCATTGAGAACTGTAGCTGCTGCAGTAATCAAATAGACAAACTAAGGCCTATTTTCATCTCTCCAGCTGGCATAATTTGCATAGAAATCACTTCGTACATACCAAAGCACACACTGTGAATCCCGCTCAATATTCACAAGCCTGAACTCAAACCTTTCAAGATGTTTTCTACACACAATATCTCTGCAACCAAGTAAACTTTTCCTGATTCAGTCTATTACGCCTTTGAAGCTTTGTCAGTACAGTACGGACAAAGTAGTTGTTCTGATTTCTCTCGTGCTTGGTGTGGTTTTCAACACAGAATCTAGAATCACTGAAAAATGCCTTTGGAAGGCAGATTAACTGGGTCACTACTGGCAGGCGCTGGTTTAATCTTTCATTAAACGTGTTGAGCAATGGAATCCTTTTAATGTCTTCGGGCAGTATATTCTAGCCCCTTGCCATCCCTACCATTAGAATGGTTCTCACAGTGTTTATCCTAAATCTTTCTTGCTTCAGTTTAGGTGCAAGAACTCTAGTCCTATCCACCACGGACAGGCAGAAGAGATTATTCCCTTTTTCTCTCCAGTTTATGTTCTACCAAGCATCCACTTAGTGTACTCTTTAAGCTAAAGCACTTCAATTGAACAGTTTTGTATGACAAGCTTTCCAGACCAGGGATCATTCTTACTACCCCAGCAGACTATCCCCAATTAGAAGTTTCAAACTGCTAAAACGAAGACGACTTATGTCCAAAACTAGACCCAATTTGCCAGCAGAAGCCCTAACAATGCAAAAGATAAAGAATTTTTTGCGTGTTTTGCAGACTCCACTCCTATTTACAAATACCAGCATAATTGCCTTTTTCACAAAGCACAATGATAATAATCATTCATTTTTGGTGAAATATTAAATCTCTCTTCTCCAATCATGCCACTGAATTTCCTGAAGAACTGCTACCTAACCAGTTGCTCCCATCCCCGACTTGTGCAGTTGGTCTTACCTACACACTGCACCTTGCAGTCATCCTAATCACACCCTTTTTCCAAGCTCCAAGATAATTTGAATTCTCATTTTGTATTACATGATTCTCCCTATTTTTTCCTGTCCACAAATCTACATATTCACAATATTCAAAATTTGCACCTTCACACTATTTTCTGTCAGCTGCAAGACAAACAAGACCACTGAACAGGGCAAACTCCTGCAGAACAGGCCTTTTCCACTCTAAGAGTGAGCCGCTGACTTTTTCTTCTTGAGGTTTTTCAATTAGTTCTTCATCTACTCTATTACAGATTTTTTTTTAATATGTAGTTAGGCCTTGCCCCAGCTTGCTGGTGAGAATGTCATGACAGTCAGCAATAAAAGCCCTGCTAAAACTGATATATACTTCCCTGCTTCTTCCCTATCCACTTGGCTTATTACTTTGAGAAATAAAACTAGATTTAATTTAAAAGGCTTACTGCTAAATCCCTGCTGGCTGCAGCTCACTCCTCTGTGGGCCAGGGTCATGGTTATGACCGCTATGCACTACAGTATTACCAAGAAACAAACAAAATTCGCTTCCTATTTGCATAGGAAACACAACTTTTACGCATCTTTCAAGTGCTGAAATGAAGAATAAACTATCCTGTTCTGAGTAAATTATCACCTTGTAAACAGACACAAGTTCCAAACGCTCTAGTGTGAAAATGCTTAGGGCACTTGTGTTGGAATTTTGTATAATCAAGCAAATAAATGAACTTGGTTAGTATCCGGGTACTTAAGAAAACTGTACCTAAAAAACTCACACCGTATCAAGATATTTTATTCATGTTACTTTGCCTTGTTTCATAGATACTACACTTCAAAATAAACAATTTCACTGTTTTATTCTACTACAAAAACTTTACCCATGCCAAATTGTCTTTTTCCTGTTATCCATCTGACATTTGCAACTATTTTAATTCAACCAGTGCTGATAGAGAATACTAATTTTAAGCACTTTCCTTCCTTTACAGCATCTCTCTGTCTGTAAGCTGAACCAGTGAAGTTCTGTTACAGCTTCCTTCCACAAAACAACCTAAAAACAGGGAAAGGGTTTCAACTCCTATCAAGAAACAGGAAAAACAATTCAGAATTTGTAGAACTGGGCTCAAAGTTTTATCACTCAATTTACAGAGTATATTCAGAGTATGTGATTATAAACTGAAAAACAGGGGAAAAAAAAGGAAAAAAGAAAAAGAAAGGGAAATCTGGAATAAACTCAGTAATTTGGATGCATCTTCCAACTACTGTTAAAATACCTTGGCATTACCTCTTATTCGGTTGTCAAAGCAGAACACCACATACTTTGAGCTTCAGTTACTGCCTAGATAGCAGGGGGATTCTGTTACTCAGACACACCAAGACACACCGTATGCCTTACAACGTGTTGTGAATTGAGGGTCAACCGTTTTCTCTATTTCTAGCCTAACAGAAAATTGGAGACAAGTATTATCTACAGAGTTGATTGCAGATTCTCTGAAATGCTTACCATAAAAATCAAGGTGAAACAGAAGGCACACGTATTTTGTGCGATTTTGTAATGATTTCCAGAAAGCATCTTGTGAGGTACATACAACAGCAAAGAATTCCTTCCTGGAATAACTGTACATGTGCCATTTAAAAGTCATTTAAAAACAGCTATTTTCTTTTTCCCTTCCTCCATTTTTAAGCTAGGAGGATGCTGTATCTTTCTAGCCAGAACACTCCTCTTCATCAGCTCAAAAGAGAAAGACTCCTAAGATTTTTACCCATGAAAATTTAATGCTGCTGCACTGGCAAAGTGCATCAGGAGTTCTAAAAGCTTTTCCTTTGGGACTACAACTCCCTGGCTAGACAGACACAACTCTTCCATTTAGAAGAGCTCTGAGCATTCATCCTACTCTGCAAATCTAACAGAATTAAATGCAGTAAAAATTCTACAGTGTCCATCAGCTTAAATCTAAAAGAGCAGATGCACTTTGAAGGTCTCACTTTTAAAAGTGTGGTTTCTCAAGAAGTGAGCATCTCCAGATTTCTTTAGCTCTGATTTTCTTTCTGCAGCTAAATTAATTTCAGCATGTTTACATGCACTATCTGAAGTACTACTGTAGCACTTAAACCTTGTTTTAAGTATCAAGTGTTTGGTTAATTTAAAATTAAATTCAAAAGTTAAATATTGGAAATGTCAGAAAACAAATCTGGTTCCTAAACAGAATATAGGGTACTACTTATTGGTGGTGGCTGTTAAATATATTCTGAATTTCAGCACAAATACACAGAAAATCTTTATTATGTACAAGAACTTTAAACTAACAAAGAATTATGATGTCAAGAAAAGGTCTCCATATCCTGTGAGGTCAATCATCAGAGAATGAGTGGATTAAGAAAACACAAAACCCCCAAACCTGAAGAAAAAACACTCAAATTTATACAGGCAATTATATAATTGTTCAGGAAATACTGCTCCTAGCTAGTCTTCAGCTTTATCTTTACTATGTTGTAACATCATCTGAGCACTTCCTTTGCTCTAAAAAGATGTTGCTCATCTCCTAACATGATCTATGCTTATATTTCTTAACAGAGTAGAAAGTCTTTAATGAATGTACTACTTAATTCTGCACTATATTAGAAAAATCCCATAATTCACCACAGTATAAGCTACTGGGAGAAAACGCAAATAAATGAAGATCATAGATACAAAATAGCAGGGGTTTTTTTGCTTGCTTTAAAATTTTAAAAGGTAGCTTTGAGAGATTCACATTTGTTAGAAGTTTCAAGCATACCATGCTGTCAAGATGACAGTAGCAAAATGGTGAGTATCTTGAAGAATGAAAACAAGCATAAGAGAGAGCCTTTGCTACAGCAAGAACAAGTGTCTCCAAACACAAAGAAATAAGCTAAACCCATTAAATACCTACCATGATTTACAGACACTTGCATTGACTTACAGACTGAAGGAGTTCAAGAACGTACAAGCAATACACTGTCTGACAAAATCCACCATCTCATTATCTAATGCAGATTTTCAAACTGGAAACATATAGACTGATTGGAAAACTCTGAAAGGTTTCTAAAAGTGCTTTGCCATGTAGAAACAGAAGGATAAAGTTACTCTAAACAAAATGACCCAGTGATTTAGCTAAACATTAGTTTACAATACAAACACTGAAAAGATTGAGAGGGTCTTAAAAATAAAAAAACCCTAACCACTTACTATTATATATGCAAATTACTCTAACATGGATCACTATCTGTGAGAAGTAGTACCTCTTTACAGGATACTTAGTGTTGAAAATACTATTAGCCTTTGCTTTCACTCTTGATTATACCTGATTATTCGATAAGAAACTGAATAAATCCTTGCATAGAGAAGTTTACTTGTGCCTCCATCAAGTAAAGATTTCTTGAAAGGTTTGGAAAAGCTCTGGAATTAAGTCAGCTCCCTTGCCTACATATATTCAGCAGGCTAAAAACTTAAATGTCATTCCATAGAATCCCATTCAACAAATGCATCTGAGGAGGAACATTCATACATACGGAATTCCTTGGTAACGTTTTCTACAAGAACGTTAAGACTATGCCACACAATGAAGAGGCACATGCTGCTGTAACAAGTTTTCATGAAATACATCTCTGAAAAAGGGGAAGATAGATGGTATGAAGGAAACAAATGATCTAAATACAATAGGCAAAACCAGTCTCAAATGTCTGCATATGAAACACCTGCTGAATTATTTGGCCTTCTTCAAGACCATCAAGGAGGTCATTATTGATAGAGGAACGGATATGATCCTTTAGCTGAGAAGTATTCATCAGACAAAAACGTGGGGGCATCCTTTGCACTCTGTTAATTAAGTATATTCTGATGACTCAAGTTCAAAGACACACAGATATTTTTCTCAAGGTATCAGCAGGATTTGGAGAGAGTTTGTAAGAGTGATTGTGGTTTGCCACACGCTCTTCAATGCAGACACCATGAACCCAGGGTGAACCCTTAAAAGTATGAACAATGTTGCTCTCTCCTTTCAGAAACACCATGTTGCCATAACTAGTTCTGTGCTCAGGGATTTTAGTGCCACAAAATCTCCTCCTGTGCTAGATCTCTCAAAGTCTGAGATTTCGGAAGTAGCATTACAGATGCATTATAAGCACTACCGAGACTCCAGTGTCCATTGCTTCCGTTCTCAGGAAGAAATGGGCACACTAGAGATGCAATCCGCCAAGCCAATGGTTATTTGGTAATTCTTCACTGTCAACACACCAGTGAAATGCAACCTGAATTTTAGGTTCTCTTTCTTCAAAGAACAGAAAAAGCTGTGTATTAAGGATGTTTCTAATTTTGAATAGGCTCTGAAAACATGTTAACACTTCAGCTTTCTGAATGCTCTAAATAACTTCATATAGCTAGGCACAATTTTCTTCAGAGGCCATCAGAATTCCTTTAAAATATCCTGGAGAAAGGACTCCTTGAATTTTCGTGTTCTTTTGGATACAGCAATATACTTTGCATTTACAGCTTTATGAAGAGTCTCTAAACTCCTGTGCTCAAGCACCTTACAGAAAAAAATTTCATCTTAATTAAAAATGTGTACTACCAAGGCAGATCTAAAGCAAAACCTTTACCAAACTTTGAGACCTTTTCCACAGCCTTATTCCTTTCCCCACTTTTTTTGTTATGGGAGCAAAAAAATAACTACATTTTAACCAGAAATTAACTAGGAAAATAAATGCAAGTATATGAAAAACACATACTTTGGACATTAAGAACTATGTTGTTATCCCATCTTTCCTACTGAACAGCCACAAGATGTCAAATATCTTGCAACCCATAATCATGACCCAACTGATACAGCTATTCAAGAAGATTATGTTCTCATATCCCACTTGCAGCATGACTGCAATTACTCAAAAAATAACTGAAAAGCATTTAAAGGTGACCTCAGTAGAGAAACAATTTCTTAAAGCATGTCTATTAATGTTAGGATTCAGAGTAGAGCAAGTGCAAATAAACAAATCATTCACCTGATTAAAATTAAGTCATCTGTTAAATGGCAAGATTAGGATGGAAAGTACTGATTCTGAGACACTGTTCACACTGCAACTAAAATCTACAAGTTAGAAGAGTTGTTACAATTTGCTAAAGTATTGTTGTCAATCCAAAGCAGAACACGTGCATTACAGCAAGCAATAAATACCAATCTTAACAAACATTAACCTTTATTATTAGTGACTAATGATAATAAGAGCTGTATTTATACACTCTGTCTTAGTTATTTCCTGAATTAAAGTTGAAAATTACTTTTTATGATTTAATTGGTAAATAACATTTGAAAAGGTTCAAACTACGCTGTTTAGACAGGACCAACCCACACAATGTTTGCTTCTGCAGCCCCTTGGAATTTGAACTGCTTGATCTCTTCATCTACCTATATATTTGAGAGGAAAGAATTCTTCTTCCACAGCTGTGAAACAAGATTTCTCTTGTCCAGGAAGAACACAGCAGTGGAATCCTTGAACTTATTGTTTACTTTTTCCTTAAGCGGCTCAGGAAAAGATGGATTGCTGGTAGAAGTGCAAATCCTTTAACAAGCTTATAGCATCCCCAGAAGATTAACCCCTAAAACAAAACTAGACAATAAATGAATATACTTTTCCATTTCTATAAGGAAACAGGCTAGTTAAGGTCAAGCCACTGGCAGAGATCTAACACCTATATTCAACAGATGAACACTCTCCAAATACATGTCCTAAGCTGACTCAAGAAATTGGTTGCTTTGTCAAAAACTCAAATAATTTTCAATGTTGCCTTTTCTGTACCTGAAGAAACAAAGCAGAATACACGTTTGATGCAGAAGAAAAATCTGAAAACATCATTAGAAGCGTAGGACATGCACCTGCACACAGTACTCTAAAGATTCCCTACGCAATACTCAAGACTCCCCACTCTAATCACTGTAGACTGTCTCGATCACATGAACCCTCATCTCTAAACAGCTTATATTTTTGTTCTTAATCTAAGAAAATTCCTAAGCAAAACCTTCATTAATATGGAATTAAAGATGACATAGTCCATTATCTTTCTACCAAAGTTACCTAAGAATTTGTAATTTGGGGGGGGGGGGGGTGTCTTTGTTTTTTTTTCCTAGAAATCCCAGGCTATGGATTATGTGAAAGCTTTTTTTTCCCCCATTGTTTTTCTTTTCACATTAGCTATTTCAATAGCCTCTGTGGCATTTCGGTAAAATCATAGGAGTGATTACAAGATTCTAACTGTTTAATTTCAAAATAATCAGGCCTAGAGAATACAAAATATATAAAAATATATAGCATTTAGGATACCAAACTCTAATATCTGCAGCTGATGAACAGAGAAAGAGTTTACTTCATCATCATCAAAATTATCATGAAAAAATACTAAAGATGCAGAAAAAATGAGGAAGCTTAATACTTTACTTTCTAATATGCTTTAAATAAGACTATCATTTTAGCACCCTGTATTCTCTTCTCCTTTATCTGTAGAAGAATAAGAACTTTTGACTAACCATCATTCAGATGGCAATAACAATTTTTGTACAAGAAGAGAAAAGTTAATTGAGATGGATTTTTTTTTTTTTTAAAGGCTGTTCAAAATGTTGTGTGAGTACTAATACCAAGCAATGTGCACGTGCATACTTTCAGATGTCTGCTGAACAGTGGGGGCTAAATCTGGAATTTTCAGGCTATGACTTCTATTTTGCAAGTATTTTAGGGATGACTACCAGGAATGAATGAAACTATTTTATTTCAGCATTCAGGATAACAACACATTCTTCCTAGATATGCAGCGCTATAAAAATAGGGTGACATTTTTCACTGAAGCAAGATTTTAAACATTTACAAAAATGAAAAATTAATTGGAACTGCAAGTGAAGGGAACACGGCCTGCCTACTCAGCTGCCTTCAGGTTAATGAAAAACAAAGCAAGGATTTCTGTTCACACTTCTCTACATTCTCAAGATAAAAACAATTCAGCTATTTCTATGGGATGCAGCTAACATCTGGACAGCTTCTTTAATGCACCCACAATAATGCAATAATTACTTCAAGGTTATCTTCCCACAGTGTTTCTGAATGAGAAATAACTTGACATAAAATCATCAAAATAGATTCTTCAAATTATGGTTCACTCTCACTATGTAATATAATACTTAGGTACTGGACAAACATTCTCACAAATGTAACAAAGACTTTTTTTTTTTTTTTTTTTTTTTTTAAAGATAAACTAATTGGACTATTGGTTTACCTGTGGTTCCTATCTCAAAGCTTCTTGGCTGAGAATGGGTTTAATAATTACCTTTTATAACCTCTGTACTTAAGCTGCTGCTGCTTCTGCGTATTCTGGCTTCAGACATGGACGTGTCTTGCTGTCTAACTGACTGGTAAATCTGGATGGAGAAATAAAGAAATAAACTGTACAAAGATTCCTGAAGCCTGATTTGCACCAAACAAAGATAAACAAACAAGGTAAGTGAAAGTATGAGTTGCTAGAAGATAATGATTAAAACATTCTAAATACAAAACTTTCAAGAGAGAAGCTGGGCACCAAGCTTTAACAGAATTCAGTGACCCAAGCCCTGCATTCCTTACATGCACAATTTTCTATTGTAGTTTGAATCTTAAATTGGATTCATGATGGATTTTTTCATCTTTAATTCAAAACATAAACCAGTTATGTATATAGACTAAATATTTCTAAAGACCATCAATACCAAGATAAGCGTTCTGTTAATTTAAAATGCTACACAAAAGCTAAGAATTATTAAATGCTACTTAAGTTGCTTAAATATGAAGCATTCCTGAATTACTGTCTATGTAACTGCAAAATGATCTTCAACATTCTGATTCTAGGAAATATAAATATAGGGTCTGAAAGAGACTTGTGACTGAATCAGCTGTTCAGAACTGGGAACTAACCTGAATCAAATTCAATTTTCCTCACTATCTCAAGTTGTGCTTTATTCCAGTATTGTGGGAAACAAGCAACATTCTGATGAAAAAAAGAGAATTCAGAAGTCTGAATTTAAAGTAAAAAAATCTGTTTGCATTCTAATTCTAATTAGAATGTAAAGTTGAGTAGATACTCACCCTGAGTCAGCACTGAGAAGAGCGATATCCTTTTTTGAGGCAAGGAGCTGTTAATTAGTCAACTACAGGAGATGACACTTGGTCTAACAGATACTTGCATCTCTAAAGAATTGAGATGAGGCCTATTTTAAACAAGATCAGACAGAATGTCTCCTGGTTAAGAAAACAAACTAGTTTCTGGGAGAAAGATCAAATCTGCCTGGACCCCTCGCCTCTGAGGGACTCAAAGGCAGCCTGGGTTAGGCAAGCCTAACTTGTTCCAATGAGTTTTTCTGCAATGAATGCAACCTGAGACTAAGATACAGAGAATCGCTACTAGGCGGGTGTCAGGAATATCTACACTTAAGTCTGATAGATGAAGTAAAGGAGACATAACTCCTCATCAATTTAAACTCCAAGTAAGTAGGTTAGGTGCAAGTCCTCTGCAATTTATTTTTCAACTTTCTGGTAATACCTAAATATGCTGTCCATTATGGGCCACATATATCAGCAAAACTCAAAAAAACACCAACAAAATAAGCTAGCTGAAATTTTGTTTCCATTTCCTTAGAGATTTCAACAAATTACCCAAATGGGTGAAGAAAACTTGAGGAAAAGAAAAGGCAAGGACAACAGAGAAGAGGATGGACAATCCATCCAGAGTGAGAAACCCCAAACTATGAACCTACAGAAAGAGGCAAAGCTTGCTTTTTTTTCTTCTCCTCTTCAGTATGTGTGCGCGCATGGTGCTGGCTGAGGGAGGCAGTAGGGGCAACCTGTGCACATGTAGAAATTGAAGATGTGTCCCAATTAGCACTGACGTACTAATGTATTATCATGACACTGTGGTTGGTTCTCACGTTAAGGAATGACTTACTACTAGGTAAGCAGCTCTGATATAAAGGAATCAGAAAACGAGTTTTTTGTTTTTTGTTTTTTTAAAGTCTTTGAATTATCTTTGCATCTGATAACTTCAAATTTGGTCAAGTGACATTTTATAAATGCTATCATTTCTTACCACTTATACGTCTCAGAGAGCCTGAACTGGGGTGTTCAGCTCACCGCTCCATAAAATATCCACTAGGCAGCACTAGATATTCATACATCTGGTACAGAAACACAAAGGGTAACCCTTCTACCCCAGAAAATTACAGAAAACATTTTGGAAAAAAAATTATGCCCCTTTTAATCTCAGATTTATACTTTATTGCACTGCTCTTGCATTGCCTCAGTTTATGAGCATCTTTTTGCACAAGTGTCTTACAGGAAAAGTTTAATTCCTCTTTCAATTTATGTAAACTGGAAAAAGATTCTCCATGTCATTTGAGTGGATCTCAGAGGCACAGACTAAGGAGATGTGTCTGCAGCTCAGTTTGGTGATAAGAAAAAGAGGGACTGGCAAAATATTAAATCATTAGACTATCCATAACAGGAAAATCTAATCCATTGCATTTTTAGCAGGAAATGCCTGAAAGTTTCAGTAGTTCCATGTCACACTCAGGTCACTTCAAAGTCATGAGGAAAACAAGATATATTCACCAACAGCATCAGAATAATTCCTATGCAAAACTACCTGAAGCAAGAAGAGGAATTGATAAAAGAAAAATTATATACTCCATCCAAGAAAGCAAACCTTTGAAATTCAGAAAATTCAAAAATTGACAGGTGCTCAGAAAAGATTGTCAGAGTCTAATCAAAAAAGTAGGAAGGGGATGTTCAATTGTACAAAATTAGATTTGGACCCACATAATCCAAAGGATGGTTTCATGAAGCCAAACATTCAGGCAGGCAAAGTCCAAGTAACTGCACTTTTGGAAACAGCAGGATTATGCCATAGAATATGCATCTTGGAAGAAAAAAAGGCAAGTTTCACACAGTTTAATATATTACTCAGTAGAAGCTGTATGTGAAAAGCTGAAAGAGAATCAGTAATGACAACTACTCTCATTGTATTAAACTGAAAGTAATTATTACGAATTACCAAAATGTCTCCTTTTATTTAAAGGTGGGCCTGATCAGTGGAATCTGTATGATTGTTGGTACGATTATTGGCTCAGGTATCTTTATTTCTCCAAAATCAGTACTTGCCAATGTTGGAGCTGTGGGTCCTTGTTTAACCATCTGGGCAGCCTGTGGAGTTCTTGCAACATTAGGTAAACAAAACAAATCAACGAAGACTTTGAATCTCTGATTAAATCTTTGTTTTTACCATTTTTACATACCATTCTAATTTCACAGATTAGGTATCGGCACCTAGACCCAAATCCATCATACACTGATGAGTGCAATGTTTAGGCAAAAGTTTAAAATATGTAATGCTGTTTATAAAAGGTAAATTAAATTTTAAAACTCTAAAGCACATTTTCATTTAATTTGGAAACCAGGTTTTACTTTTGCTTACTCTATCCGCTAGCTGTAATAAACAGAATATATTTCTACTTAAATCAATGGCAAAATAATATGAGAAATTTACTGGCAGTAGGCTAGACTTCTGCTGCTTTTCTACCTATATAATTGCATAAACCTTTTCAAGTACAACCCATCCAGCATCTGAAAATTTAGGGCTAAGTAGCCTCTTAAAGTACTTCAATAAATAGAACAAGAAGTTCTTTATGCATCATGTCAGGTACACAGCACTTTGACAAGATACCAGCTACAGTAATAAATTTAGGAATGCCACTGCACTTTAAACAGACCTTAATAGACATTTTACTTTGATTATTGTGCAGCAAGATTTTTTATTATTTTTTTCTCTCTTACACTTCCAAGTGCTAGGTCAGCCAGCGCAGTTGTCATTTGGATGTTTCTAAAAAAATTAAAGAATAAATAAATAAATGTCTAATATGAAGTTGTAGCTTAAACGATCTTATGCTATTCAAAAATTTTTAAAAATCAGAAGATGAGAAAAATTTGTCTTCGCTTTAAAACTGAATTCTGATACATTTAAAAATGAGTTCACTGTACAGCATTTACAATATAACACAATATAAATAACAGATAATTAGGAAAAGAGGTGCTAGAAGTAACTACCCCTTAAATACCGCATTTATTTGCATGCACTTGCAAACAAACAAACCTGCGGGACTTGTGCTTCATTTGCTGAAGTCTTAAGTTAGACACAAACAATAATAAATTCTGGAATGTAACTTGATAGTTTCAGTGTATTTTTTCCCCCAAACTCACACAACTATTTATCACAACTCTAAAATTTTATTTAGCACATGCAGTAATGCTGACAAATTTCATAAAACATAGCATTATGTATATCCAGTTCCTTAACTTCGTGTCACCTATAAAAAAGCTGTTCAAAGCAGTCACAGTTTAAAAGAAGTGTATAAAGTAAACAACCAGTAATAAGCGCATTTCTTGTTGCTCAGGTGCACTTTGTTTTGCTGAGCTTGGTACAATGATCACAAAATCAGGGGGAGAATATCCTTACCTCATGGAGGCGTTTGGCCCAATTCCAGCATACCTCTTTTCTTGGACAAGCTTACTCGTCGCCAAACCCAGTTCTTTTGCAATCATTTGTCTCAGCTTTGCGGAATATGCATCAGCTCCTTTTTATCCAGGGTGTGATCCACCCCAAGTTGTCATCAAGTGTCTTGCAGCAGCGGCCATTGGTAAGATTTACGCTGTTTTAAAAGAAGGGACAAGCTCCCTAACTGCATAGCCAGTTTTGTTTAGCCCCATCAGCAACGGCCTTTCAGGACGGTAAGGCTTCCGTGTGTTACTCCTCACGGGGACATCAGGAAGCAACCTTACGCTGAAGGGGACAGGAAGCTTCATAACACGAAGCAGGGAGTCCTCCCCTAATAGCTAGTTCAGCAACATATAGAAAGTATAGACTTAAAAATTGTTTGTTCTTAGCCTGTATTTACTTTTTTTTTTACACTAAGAATAATACAGACACATAATGAATGCTTACCAGAAAATAAAAATTGCAAGTGTGGAGATGTTATTTCTGTAATTTCCGCATTTATTGAAAACCAACGTCAATTTTCTTTTCTTTTTTTTTTTTTGGCTAAAGGTATTCTAAATCTTTTGGAAAAGATTTTTCCTCACTACTTTTTGAAGTCCTCCAAACACAGTACATTAAAAAATATTAAAATACTGACAAACAGACTGGAAGGAAAAAGCAGTGCAGTAAATAAGGAAAATGTTTTAAAATGCAACTATTGTTTAAATTATGACAAACAATGTGAGAAATATGAATTTATTTCTTCTAGTGGTAATTGCAATAGTGAATGCACTGAGCGTGAAGCTGGGAAGCTACCTCCAGAATATTCTCACAGCTGCTAAAATGATCATTGTCACAATCATTATTGTAGCTGGAATTGTTCTTCTTGCACAAGGTAATTAAATACACATTAAGTTGCAAGTTATTTTAGTTCCTGCTGTAATCATTTTTAAATCTTTCACTGACAAGAATGACATAACAATAATGCTCTTTATTTATCAGTATTTTAGTGCTAGAACCATTATATTTTCTTCTACCAAGGGCATTCAGTTCTCAAGATTAGAGACTGAAAAACAACTCAAGTTTCAAAGCATTCTGTGTGTGTGCACGTGTATGTGTGCACGTGCAGTGGGAAAACTGGCTCATAAAAAACAGTGTAAATAGACTTTAAGAGTAAGATGTTTCAAAAATGAAACTGATGTTGGAATATTCTTTAATCCAGTGGTGAAAAAAAAGGAATTAATTTCAACATCGATCAATAACCAGTCTGTTTTGTTTGCAGGAAAAACGGAAAATTTTAAAGATTCTTTCAAGGACAGTAAAATTTCTCTTAGTTCTATCAGTCTGGCATTTTATAATGGACTCTGGGCATACGATGGATGGTAAGGTATCTTTACGAGTGTTATCAGTTACACTTTAACAGTCTTTAATGGGTTTAGTCTCTCCCTGTAGCACTAAAAAGCTGTGATGTGAAAAAATTAACATCTGACTTGTTATTGAGAATTCCTTAACGAATCCTGGAAAAAGAACACTAGTTTCTTTAAAAAAAATCCTCAAGTTATTGTTTATTAGGGAAAAAAAACACATTAGATCCTAAAAGGGCTACTTATTTGCTGCTGAGGATACTTAAGATTCTGTGGGAATGAGATAAGTATAAAACCAAGTTTAATTTTATCCACAATATGAGTAGTAGTGTTCCTGGAGCCCCTACCTGTTACCCAATCAGGTTCTAGTTTGTGAAGCGTGTATTGATGTTTGATTTGTGGTGTTTGATCAGTACAGGACAACACATAAAAATACATTTCATGTTAGAGTCTGCCCATACAGTTCAACTTTTATATTTTTTCTTGTTCATGTTCATTTGGTATTAATATAAAAAACCTGGAGTCTCCTTCCCCAAGAAGCCTTCCATTAAATCCCCACATCCATTTATCCATTATTTTCTATGGCCTTAGTTCAAAGTAAACATTTACACTTAAAAAATAATCAGAAATACAAAAGCATTTATGTTATACATAAAGCATTTATATTCTACATATATAGGACACTAAGCAGAATGCTTTCAGGGTATTATTTTCCTTATACTAAGCTTATTTGCTGACAGGAATATGTAACTTATCTTTGCTACACTCCAGAAAACACTTTACACATTTCAGACCCTGAAACCAAAGTGAATGTCATTTGCCCTAGGGTTCTGTTGGCACAAACCTATTTGTAAGATCAAGGCTTTAGTATGGTCTGTTTTTGCTTAAGGCACTTTGCAAAAGGCAAGTTCACATTTTATTCAATAATTCCTGATCCATTAAAGCTATTCTTAGTGCTCAAACTTTGAAAGTTTGAACAGAGATATGTATTCCAAAAGGAATTAAGAATACAGATTTTAACTTATCGTTAAGCAAGCCTCACTTACATGCTTAAAACTGATTTTAAATTTAAACTGATTATTCTTTCAGGTTCTCTTTCCAAGCTTGAGTGCCTCAAGTCAGGCATTGTAAGTCTACTGTTCAGACATCTACGTAGAATTTGGGCAGTGTAGAAGAGCTGATGCCTGAATAATGACTTAAATATTTCTCAGGCACTGAAATTTGGAAACTAGCCTGCTGAACTGTAAATACCTACTATTCACATTTTAGGAAGTGGAAGAGTGAAAAAACTGTTTCAGTCTGGTCTACATGGTCTAGCAAAAGACAGTACTTGAAATTTATAATTCTGACAGGTGTAACTCAAAGGTTTTTATGCAAGTTTTGTAGACAATACAACTTACAGAACTACTGTGAAGTGTTAGCAGGCGCGCTTGAATTCTTGCAATGGGTATGCTAGTGCTTTTATTTGAAAAGTCTCAAACATTGCAAAGTTTAAAGGCAACCTCATGAATTTCAGTTAAATGTCTGCCAAATTTGTTTTGTTATTCTAGAGCATTGATCCAAGAACTAAATCTTATTTCAAAATCTTAGATAAAAGACAAATCTAAACTTTGAATTACAAGTGCAGAAGAAGAGAAATGTCATATAGTAAAGCAAGAGGCTGACAGCTGGACAGAAAGGAACAGTTTCTGCCCTGCCATTTTACCATTTAAAGACCTCACCTTTTTTTTTTTTTTTTTTTAAGAATTGAAAAAGTAACAACAACAATACCAGAAATAACACCCAACCCTAAAATATATTAGTATTTCAACATCTGACTGCTAGTGACATGGTATGATTTTTTTTCCTTCCAGGAATCAACTTAATTACATCACAGAAGAACTTAAAAATCCTTACAGGTAAAAATACCTAGGAAAGCACTATTTCTAATGACAAAGTCAAGCATTTAATATTTTTGTACAAGCATGCACGTATTTTGGTTTGTCTTTTAAAGGAATGGTTATTCCCAAGCTTTGAACACTAGCAGACAAAAGAGCTGTTAGTATCTCTTCTGGGTTTCTGGGCTTGTGAATTTTTCTTTTTCATCTTGATTTTCATGGCTCTGCAATTAAAAAAAAAGTAAATATATCTAAAGAGCATATTGGGAAAAGAAAGTAAGAGCCCACAGTTTACTACCATAAAGCTAACAGTGATATAGCAATGCTGATACTGTATTACTTTTGTATTCTTTAGAAATCTACCACTATCTATAATTATTGGAATCCCCTTGGTTACAGTTTGTTACGTTCTGATAAACGTTTCATATTTCACTGTAATGACTTCAACAGAACTCCTGCAGTCCCAGGCAGTTGCTGTGGTAAGCCACTTTTTCTTTTGTAATAAAGCATCTAATAAAAGACTGTGAGCATTGAAGTATCTTCAGCAGTAACACAAGTAAAACAAAGGTTTCTTCTTTCTTAAGACATAACTAATTTCTGTCCATAACCTGTCAGTGTTACCTTGATTTTTCCCTCTGTTATCTACTGTCATTTCTTAACCTAAAATTTATTCCAGTAAAGCTTAATTTAAAAACTAGTTCTATCATACCCCAAGAAAAAAAATGCAAGTGGAAGTAATGGAATCTTCATTTAACATTTTGCAAACACTACAGCTCAGAGGCTGACTGTTTTGCATAAGCGCTGAAAGGATAGAAGGAAATAACACTTGACTGCTGCTTCGTCCTTTTCAGTGTTTCCAATATTTATGGGAGACAAGCACATGCAAAGTGACAGTAGATCAAACTGTCATTCTGAAGATAATGGCAAGCAGTCCATAATTAACTTCCCCTTATTCTTGCTTTTTTCTCAAAGCAAAGAAATATCCTTCTTACATTGCTGCAAGATAGTATTACAGAAGAAATGCATTAAAGATTACATAGAATTCTAAAAATCTTAAGAATACCCACACCTGTCCCTTCAGTTCGCTCAATACTCTTCCAGGCCAGTGGGACACCCGTCTACAACACAACAGTTGACAAGTCATGTAGCAATTTTATGGGAAGTGTCTGACCAGCTGGCAGTATTTGTCCTCATGTCAGTTTTAGGGGAAAAAAACAGTATGTAGCGTGCGCGCAGAATGCAGTGTAAGACAAGAGAGGTGCGCTAATGTAGAAATACTTAAGAACATGAAAAATAGTATCTTGCTTTTAAATTGCAAATTTTGGCTGTATTTCTGCATCTTGTTTGCACCAAGAGGCAAAGCAGTGTATATCTAATTGTATCTTAAATTACGTCAAATTTAAGAACCACTCCTCTTCAGTGTACCAATAAACATATGCTCTCTAAAGAGCATACACGAGCTAGTGCTAAAGTGATCAGACTGAATTAACAAGAAAATGTCAGAACTGCCACTGAGCAGTATAAAGGTGGCACAGCAAATAGACAAAGAAATGGAGGGCACACTATA
This sequence comes from Apteryx mantelli, assembly GCF_036417845.1. Taxonomy (NCBI): domain Eukaryota; kingdom Metazoa; phylum Chordata; class Aves; order Apterygiformes; family Apterygidae; genus Apteryx; species Apteryx mantelli. The sequence goes on from NC_089987.1 coordinate 12,672,163, forward strand.
AAGAGGTCTAATACATCAGAAGGTAGCTTTCTTGCTTAGTGCCGATGAGTGTCCTAGCGCTGGATAAATATATCATACTGTTCATGATGTTATGCTTATGAAAAAAATCTCTTATGCTTCCCTTTTACAAAAACTTAACAACTCCCTACCAGAAACCCCCAAAACCACCTGCCAAAAAACTTTTCAACAAAATTCATTTAACTACATAAACGTACCTACAATATATCTAATCCATCCTGCAGTAACAATAGCCAACACATGGCAGCACAGTAAAAATGAAAACGTACTGAAAGACCTCAGCAAGTTTGTGCTTCGTGTGTTCACCGATGACAACGCCCAGCTTATCAGGCCTTCGCTACTATTATTATTCTTTCTTTATAGGTTGAAACCAGCTTGCGTATGGCTGGCTCTTGCTGCAGTTATCTTTTGTTTTGATTTACAGACACATCCGCAAAGCAGGTGCCTTTAACAGAATCTATGAGAATTAGAATACATGTCTCCCAATGTTTTCAACACATGCTGCATCTTAAACACTAAGACAGCAATATTCCACTTTTCTTTAGAGTGTTGCATGAATTAACTCAGGTGTTCATTTGGCAAAGTATTTTTGGATAACAAAATGTACAACATACAAATATAGATTTAATGATAAAAAGTTAAGTATATATTTATGTATTTATGTATTCCTTTTTAAGAAGCTCCAACATTACTGAACATGCCGAATAGTAGTAAAAATGACTCATTTTAATCCCATATCCCAGACATTTGGGGATAGAGTCCTTTATCCAGCCTCTTGGATAGTTCCTCTCTTTGTCGCCTTTTCTACAATTGGATCTGCCAATGGAAACTGTTTTACTGCAGGCAGGTAAGCTCCCATTCTAAATAGTTTGACTTTTTTTTTTTTTAAACAGGTGAAAAAAATCTATACATACATCTATCTATATACCTCTACACACACACATATACATAGATATATACATTCTTCTGATCTAAACGTACAAGAACTAATTAAAAAGTACTTGCAAATCTAGCCATATGGTATATCCTTTGAAAACAAGCAGTGGCTATGCAAGTTCGAAAAAAAGTTCGAAAAAAAGGTCTCTGATTCTTAACTCAAAGCAGGTGTGGTGCAAAAGTCTTTCTCTGGCTGAGTTTAAAATTAGCTGTCAAAAAGTAGAAGAAAAGAGTTTTTAATAGTAAGAACATGATTTTTCTACCAATGGTCAAGGTCAGAATTGGAGAGAGAAGCTATTCCTTTTTCTCAGCTGTTCAACATCTCCATCTACTATTCTGAAATAGCCTAAAGACTGATTTTGACAGAAGATCATTCAGGTAGCTTTTTGATATGAAGCAAATTAAAAAGGAAATACCTAATTAAAGGAGGATCTAACACATTTTTTCCAAAATATTTTTAGTCAAATGAAATGTACAAATTAATGATTCTAAAACCAGAACCAGTTTCAAGCTCATTGCTAGGCTATTCCTGAAATCCCACTTCATTCCAAAGCAGGCCCGATGTACACAAGAGAAATTCTAGTCAGTCGTAGCCACATAATAAAACAAACCTGAAAAGTAATGGTACTGAAAATATTAAGGTTCTCTGATTTTTTTTTTTTTTTTTTTGGTAAGTAATAGCACCTAAACTTTAAGTACCACACTAACTAGATTGCCTTGTTTTTGTTTTGTCAGACTTGTTTATGTAGCAGGTCGTGAAGGGCACATGCTAAAGGTGCTGTCTTACATTAGTGTTAAGCGTTTAACACCAGCACCTGCTATCATATTTTATGTAAGTATGCATCCTAAGTACAGAAAAATATCAACAACAAAAAAAATCTGAAGTGATATATGCTTTTCAAAATTTCTTACCCGCAGCCTTGACATAGAACTCTATCTTTGCAGGATTATGATCTGTATATGACTATCTAAACAGAAAAAACTGCTAAATACATATTAGAAAAAAGAATATATAGTTAGAATATATAGTTGAAAGTCCAGAACTGGATTTTCAAATCAAAAAGCTTTCAAAAATTCACAGCATGAAAACAAAATTAAAACAAATATTAAACAAACTATTAGTACTGGACAAACCTTTATTCCACAGGATGTGTCTGAAAGAAAGCTATCACTATTGTTTCCTCCTTGTAAGAATGCATTTACATTTCTCCTTAAATAAAAAAAAATCTATAATTTAGTAAATTTATTTTAAATTAAATCTAGAAAATCTTACAACAATTGTTTTATTTATTATCTTACCCATTTATTTTCAAGATGAAACAAGATCACTTCAGTTCTGGAAAATTCAAAATTCAATTGCTTTCCCTGCCCACAATGACTTTAATAACCCCCCCCCCCCAAAGTCGCGTAAATACTCTTATAATCAGCAGATAGACAGTCAACAAAACAGATTAACGCAGCATTAATACTTTTAATGCACACATAATTAAGTCTCTTGACTTCAAAAAAAAGAGTCATGTTAGCAGGATATAGGCGCTATCTTTAAAGATGCTACAATTCACACCCACCCAAAAGTTGAAGCGAAAGCACACACAGAAGCCATTCTGGAGCACTGTAAACATACACCCATACCTATGCATAAGTGAAGTTCACCCACAGATCACTTTCTGGAACATTGTAAACATATACCCATACCCACACATCAGTGAAGTTCAACTCTCTTTTATAATAGCTATACTAATCCTTCTTTTCATTTTAGGCAGCCATTGCTATTATTTATATTATCCCTGGTGACATTGACACGCTCATAAACTATTTTAGTTTTGCGGTCTGGATATTTTATGGCTTAACTGTACTTGCACTCATTGTTATGAGGTTTACACGAAGAGAACTCAGGAGACCAATCAGGGTAAGTTCAGCATTTGACATGGTTTTTCCTCTACTTCCATAAATACTAAAACATGCATTCATCCTAAAAGTTTGGCTATGAGGCAGACTCCTTCCTTTGTACCTTTAGAATTATAAATAAATAAGTAAATAAAGGAAAAAAGGAAACCTAACCATTTATTTGAGGTTCTGGTCTTTGTTAAGTTTTGCACTAGAACAACAATACAAACTCATGATGGCTGGGGAAGACCCAGACAGTGGTGCTTTTTACTTGTACAGACCATGGGCAGAAATTTAGGTGCAGATTTTCAGGTCTGGAAAACTGCAGTCAGAGGACTAACACTGAAAGAGTATCTGAAATAAGACCCAAGGTTCACTGCACTGGAGTCAGGTCCTGGATTCATTAAACTGTACGAGAATTGTTACACTGCAATTTGCAATATAGGCAAAGTGATCTTGGTCAATGCTTTAGCATAAAAGTTTTTCCTATCTGTATTCTTGCTACTTTTTCCAACTGCCTCATCTAATTCCAGAAACTTTTAATGGAAAAAAAACACATCATAAGGCAATGACAATAGCCTTCTACGTTATGGGGTGTCCTTCATATACATTTATAAAAACAGTTGAAGAATTTGCTAAGAATTTTTATGCTTTATATCTTGCAGATACCCATTGTCATTCCGATCATAGTGACATTAGTCTCCATTTTACTGGTACTGGCGCCAATCATCAGTGCACCTGAATTGGCATATTTATACTGCGTCTTATTTATACTTAGTGGACTTATATTTTATGTACTTTTTGTTCATTTTAAATTCCACTGGGCTCAAAAAGTATCAAGTAAGTATACTGCAGATAGCTTAGCAATGTTTTATTGAGTTTGGAGGCTATAGATAACAGTCCTTACCCTAATAAAGCTCATTATATGGTCCATCCCATCTAAATTGCATGGGGGGCAGGGAGGGAGGCAATTTTCCAGATTGATAACACAAGGTACACATAGTGAGCTTTAGTAAAAGTTACATTTTACTTTTGTCCTGTGAAAAAAGTTACATTGACTTAAAGAAAAAAAAAATTGGTTTTCAAAAAGCTTTGAAAAGTAATACATCGCTGTAGTAGCACAAAGAAAGTGAATTTAATGAACAATATTATTTTAACTCTGGAGATAGTTTTTCAATTCTTATTTCAGAAAGTTGTTCTAGCCATTAACTGAAGATCAGCAGACATGCATGATTATTTTATGCCACTACGTACTGTGCTGTCAGCTCAAGTTATCAATTTTGCAGTTTAATAAAGGGAATGTTAACAGCATTAAGAGCAAAATTGATCGCAGTGCTGTTGAGTGAAGTGAAAGAAGCAAGAACAATACCAAAATGTGACTATTTATAAAACAATTTTGCATAAGCTCACAAGAAACTCTTTGCCTTTTTCCCAGGGAACTAACAGGATACAGGTATTGCTAAAGGGGAAAGGGGAACTGGCTGCACAGAATTGACAGAATTAGCAGTTTTACAGACATTAAAAATCGTCTGTCATCTGTTTTTTCCCTGTGGCCCCTAGAGTTCTAACATACTATGCAGTTATGAATTTGAAGCAGTGTAGTCTATTGAGATCAAGATTAAAAACCCTGGAATTTCATAGCTTGGATCTTAATATCATTTTTACCTGATTTTTTTTTTTTTTTAAGTTTGAGATATCAGTACAGAAAAGCAAAATAACTACTTACAGGTTAATTTTCTCATTTACAAAAGTAGCGCAAAACTGAATGGAAATAAGGTTCTTTGATAAAGCCTCTAACAATAACTTCTTCTTCTCAGAACCCATCACTATGCACCTTCAGATGCTTTTGGAAGCTGTTCCAGCAGAGGAAGCTACTGAATAAAATATTTGACTAGTTTGTTATTAAGTACTATATTGGTTGAAGCAGTTTCAATTTAGTTTGGCACACACTTATACTTTCTGAATTGGTACGTTCATCCTGGTGGATATTATTTTTGCAACAGTATTTAGTATTTGAAATATGTTGAAGATATGAGAATAAAAGATTTATAAACCAGATTACTGTGGATGGCAGAGCTGTTTTTTGGTTAATATGCTAAGGTATCTTGTTTTCTGCATTAAAATGACTTAGAATAAACATGAGGAAGTTTTCAATTACAAAGATAGTTACCAGAAACACTTTGGCAGGATGCCCCTTGTGTCCTGCTGCTGAAAGAACTGAGCAGCTACTATTCACAACATTACCTAAAACAGGCCACACAAAATCAGAAGTAAAGACAGACTGACTGTTCTCAGTGTCTCATATCAAATGTTGGAAATCAAAAAAACTAAAGACTGAGGAATTGGGGATTATATAAAAATGGAAAGCACAGTTGACAGGAAGAGAAGAGACTGAAAAACTCTTAGAAGGTAATAGATTAAAGCTTAATTTCTCAGGTATTTGTATTTTTTTCAATGCTATTTAAGTTACAAGATATTGAGTAGGTGTAACAGAAGTTATCCTTAGCACACCTGTGACTTTACAGAGGTAACTTCACATCCTAAATATGCTCTGTTTGGTAGCTGAAAAAAATACAGAAAAAAAGATTAGATGGTAGATTTGCACACAAACGTAAGCAGCTTTTGCTCTCCCTGCCCAGAAAACTGACAGATTCTGGATAATATCTTTCACTTTTATATTCCCTCACTGCAAAGGGAATGAAAAAAAGAAAAAAAAGGAATCTTCAAGACACTTGTCAATATTTTTAACTGATCAGTTTGAGAAAGACTGAAGTGCAGAAAGCACTGGTCCCCTTACCACCAAGTTCTAAGTGCATTCATCCTAAAACAGAATTTTAAGTAACTGGTTTAAGTCTCAGGTTCATACTGACTCTAGCCTAGCAATTCAATTAAAGGAGCCTTTTCTATTTTTCTACAGTTACGCAGAACTGAATAAAACATATGTTCCTATATACTTCACTCTTCATTTATCTACATGGAAAAGCCCTCCCAAAGGTACATATAAAATGACGCGTCTAATTCACTTGAATGAGATTTTGTGGTTATAGTCAGCTCCATGAAAATATCAGCTCTGTGTGCAGCAGCGGCAAAACAAAAACCAAATGAAGGTTAAGAACAGCTAAGGGAAATGACAAAATTACAGTTTTGTTTTGCACTGTTATTATACATGCATACTTGATGAATACTGTGTTTTAGTCCTAGTCCCACTATTACTATATCTACTATAACTTTGAAGTCACATTTACTGCAACTTTGAAGGCTACAAAAAGAGATACCCTTTTGGGAGGGAAGGGAGGGAAGATGATGACAGGTCTATAAACAGAGTCTTGAGTGGCAGGAAAGTGGTAAAAGCAAGCTAACTGTTCCTATTACAGCTCAAGAGGTACTGGGCATCAAGTGGACTGCGCAGTGACAGGTTCAAAAAAACAGGAGGAGGTACTTCTTCACAAAACATGTCATTAGACCGTTGAGTTTCTTATTACAGGGGAAATGTTAAAAGTTGACAGAGGTTCCAAAAACAACTACACAAATTCAAGGAAAAAGTCCACAGAAAATCTCTTTCTAATGAAGAACCCGATCACAAACTGCTAGAGGCCAAGAGAATATTTTAAAACATACTGCTACATATTTTAGTTTTTTGATTGTTCTTTATACATTGGCTCTTGGCAGCTGCTAAGAATGTAAAGTTGAGGGAGTTTTCGGTTTTGTCTCACATATGAGCTCTTAGTTTCCAAACAAAAAATAATGTAATTTTCTGTGCCTGTTGAATAACCCACTGGATTTATCTACCAGCAGAAAAAGCACTTCACATTATATTTAGGTACCAGACAAGTCAAAGAATGTTTTCCTGCCAGGCACATTTTGCCATTCTGCTCCACTAGGATTTTTAAGCTGGTCATTTGACAGCTCTCAGTTTGCATGATAATGTAGAGCAAGATCAAAATAAAGTTGAATTAATGATTTCCATTAAATTACTTCTAAAGCAATTTAAACTTTGCAAATATCTATACTCAAGTGAAGGTTATAATTAAGTTCAGTTGTAATCAGGATCACAATAGTGAGTATTAAACTTTAACCATGCATTTAACAATTATTACAAGCTTTTTTGTTGCACTGCAGTTTTCCATTGGCATCTGCAATATTCTTAAATATTCAGAAAAAAACAGAAAAGCTTTCATTATTTTGCATGAACACTACAAAAAACATAAAATGTTTTTGTAAACATATTACTACAATTTTCCCCCCATTCTTGAAGTAAAGGAATCCAGTGTTTCTTGAAAGAATAATCCCTAACAAGCAAGTACACACTCCCTTGTTAAAAATACAGTAAGGTTAAACCTCTATTCTAAATCACCATGTAGTTATCATGGGAGGACTGTAAAGTCCACTGAGATCTGTGGATGCAAAGAGATCGATACCAGATTCATGTATTATGAATGGCTTTTACATTATTCCTTCAATGTAAAATATTCTTGATGTGTACAAATGTAGCAGTGAAAAATCATTTCCTGAAAGATGGTATATTAAAGGGCTAAGCATTAGGGCTAAGCAGAGATTTCATTGTTTATCTAGATGAGAAAGGAGGGTTAGATAAATTGAGATGGAATGAAGTAAGCAAGAACATTCATGAAAAGTGAAAAAGTCAAACTGAAAACAAATACTGAAACCTCCATCACAGTGCTCGTTCCACAAAAGCTGTACAATTCAACATTTTGTACCATGTCAATACATCTCCAAACAAGTAACAACAAAGGTTGTCAGCTGAGTTGAATCAACACTGGAATGGACACCTTGATGCAGAACTGACAAATGTGATTATCACTAACAAAAGTTATATTGTACGCATGCAAGGGACATGGTAGAAACAACTGACCACCAGAATTTATCTAAAAAAAGAAAGAAAAAAAGAAAAACACATAACCATTGCTAACACTACAAAATCATTCAAATAAGTAAACTAGAAGCTCTGTAATTACAAATATAAGTCCAACTGCTTCATAAACCAAGTTTATTCTTTGCATTTATTTTTACCGTTTGGACAGCACACATTTACATACGTGCACACCAGTAATAAATACCAACAATTTTAAGGTGAAGGCATTGAAAAATATACATAACGTTCTTCTTCTCTGGAACATTTCTTCAGATTCTGAAAGCCAAAAGATAAGGACTTTGTTTACTATTTACCTCCTACCTAATTATTCAGGTTGCAGAACTGTCCTTAATTAGTTCCACCAACTTGACTGGAAATTCTCATACAAGAAGAGAGATGCTATTTTGAAGGATAAATCTTAATAGAGGAAAGAGATTTAGCTCCAAATTAATCATCACTTTCTGTTCCACTGTCTTCAGAAGAGTCCATCAATTCTTCTGTTACTACAGTAGTGCAATGCAACTTTTTAATACCTACAAGCAATGAACAGAGACATAACATTATGAAGTGAGAAAACCAATAGCTTCACAACAAACGATATATAGAAGTATAAAAAAAAAAAGCACCATAGACTACAAACTAGACCAAAACACTACAAACTGCTTTACTAAACTACTTTTTATTGTCTGTGCTTTTCTAAAAGAAAAATGTCTTGCTATATGTGGCTAGGTACCAGAGATACTTTGTTTTCAGAAGACTTCAGTGATTCAGTCAAGTGTCACATATCTGAAATAACTCAATATTTCAGATAAAGTCTATGCAATAAAAATTAGCATGCTTATTATTTTATGCATGATAAACACCAACATGCTTATTTCTTACCAACTGGAAACGGGCCTTTATCTTCAAAATCTTCCCAATGTTCAAAATCAAAAGACACACGAGGATTCTGTTAACAAAAACATTGTTTGAAATACTCATACTGAAGCACAGCTAGTATGTTCAGAACATTCATAATTTTCAAACGAATTTGTTTCACCTTGTTCTTCAGTAACTTGCACCACGATTGTCTCTTCTCTTTTGTGAGGACAATAATAGCCTCTTTATCCTTAATCACACATGCAGACTTTTCTGCAAGTATATGCTGATGCAGCTCCAGGTCGGCCAAATAAAATTTGTCTCCTGAACAAGCACTACACCATCAAAAAAAGTTTTAAAAAGTTAAATGGAAGTTGACAGTCAAACTTTATCCTTATTAAACTTACATTTCTTAAACCTACCTGAAAACCACCTTCTCTTTAGAGAACTCGCATTTATAGTCAGCTATACTTGCTATTTTTACCTTCGCTGTAACAGTCTCTTCATTTTGAAACCATTTTATTTCTGGATAAAAGCTAAAATAAAGTTTAACAGGACTTAATCCAAAATAGAAAACAAGTGAGTTTTAAACAAGCTCTCTTACATACAACCATGGTTTTCCCATTAGGGTGCCAACAAGCAGCTGAGTTTTAGCATCTGTATGGGTACTCAGCCATAATAGTTTGACACTGTAAAACATCAGGAAAGCACGTTATATTCTGTCAGCCAAGCCTGCTACAAAAGCACTAGGGTCTCAGTCTTTGGAGGAGCATATCTATTAGCTAAAGTTGGAAGAAACACAGTGCATTGACTTTGATCAAACATATTGCCTCATTTAAGTATACTATCATAGTCTAATCTTGAAATGACAATGGAATAGATAACAGAAGATAAATCCTATAAGGAGACTGTGATGTCAGTTCATTCAGGTTGCTTCTCTTATCATATCTTCAGGCACATGTGAGCCCTCATGAACCTAACTGATTAGCCATACCTCAACTTACGTTACTTACTGGAAAAGATCTTTCACTGTGGTAGCAAAGCTGCAGAAGGAGATACATGCAGATTCAATCTTCAATCACCCTTTTTTTTTTTCCTACCAAGAACTTTTCCAATAGGCTAAAACACAAAATGAACGTTCTGATATTTGCACAAGAAAATGTTAATCACCCACAGCTAGCATGATAGGTAGAAGAGAAAGAATAAGCCGTCCAAGGGAAGCCCTGTCTGCTCCCAAAGTCTGTAAGAAATTTAAGAACATTTCGGGATCCACTGTCTGCTGGCTTTCCCCACAGACTGCATGTAAGATACCTCAGCATATTCATAATCACAAACACAAACCTTGGCCTAAATAAGCAAAGGATTTAGCATTCATTTCTACTGCATGCTACACAAATTGTCTTATCCACAAAGCACCTTACAATTTCTTCCTGCAAGGCATCTTAAAACCAGCTGCAAATCTGCATTAACTGGATCCACATTTCAAAAAGAAAATGGGCCATAATTCCATGTTGCAGGCATTCACAGTCTCAAAACAAAACCATAACTTTTTTTTCTTTTAAAGAACAGAATCACATTAAGGAGAGACAAACAAAACCAATTCATTGCATTAAATATCAATACAGTGCTCAGATGGGAGGGTAAGTTACAATTAAAAAAAAAAAAAAGGTAAAAACCTAGTAACAATTCACTCTTAATTTCTGTACCATTTACGCTGATGAAGAGTAGAGTCTTCTGCTTCCTTAACTTCAGGTGCACCATCTAAAAATAAATAAATAAAATATCTTTTGGGTGTCTCATCTGTACTGCAGAAGCCAGGCACTTCCAGAATATCGCAGTAGTGTCATAAAAATAACTTGTCAGCATCTGGATTAGTACTGCAAGCATATATTTGTATTTATATTGGGCACTTCCCATTCAGAAATATTTCATAAAGTCAGTAACTCATCTGAAAATTGTAACTAAAAAGAGACTATTATAATTGGTATTTAAAACAAAACAACCCCCTCCTCCCATCCTACTTTTCCAGGTCAGGAAAAGGTTTTCCAGTCTTCAAAATAGTCAAAGAAATCTAAATTAAGTGATAGGTATCATTTAAATTCTTATAACTGCTACATTTAATAGTTTGAAAGTGATACACAAGATTGCAAAGGAGTTAAAGCCTACGTAATTAAGTGCTTTGAAGCCTCCTCTTTTTCAGTAACGAAAGAGACTGTGATGGGTATTTAACTTTGAATTTTAGAAGAACTAGGTCTGCCAAATATTGGTGGTAGAACAATAACCTATTCCCTATTTAAGCTAAAAACAGTTTCTAGGCAGAGTAATTTCATCCTTTTTAATATAAAAGGCTTTTCAGTACTATTTTTTCTAAAGTTTCTTTACTGAAGAACACCTGAATCCCTCTCCTCAGTGAAACAAACTGCATCTTTTTTTTCAGGCTAATTTTGCACTGCCCCTTGTTTTAAAAAACTCTGATCCTTATTACTCAAAATACTCTAAGTGAATTTGGACACTTTCCACAAATCCTGTGGAACTTGCATAAAGATCATCCCAACTATGACTAGAGTTTGCAGCAAACTAATTTCAAGAATACATTTCCTGATATTATCAGACAACACTTCCTAATTGAGCAAAGAGCACTCTCTTTGATTTTTAACTATAATTTCAGATAGCTATATAAACATGAGAAAAGGACTAGGTTTGTGCTGTATGGAGAGGGAACGGGGCTGTGTATGTGTGTGTAGTGGTTCTTTGAGGGAGGCCAAGTTGAAGGTTTTTCCCCCCCCCCCTAAAGACAAAAGGCAAAATCCCTTCACAAAAACCTTGCAATAGAGAAGTAAGACTTCAGGGTGATCACTAACTGCTGTTTAACTCTGTGACTAGCATATGCAGACATTTCCTAGGGAAATTTTTGCAGTATTTATTATTTATTTGAAACATGAAACAACCTCCCAATGAACAATGCTGTTATTCACCTCACATATTTCAACAGGTTCCAGCTTCCTTAAACCCTATGCCTTTGACAGCAAAATGCTCAGAGTCTCCACAGGAGATATTTCCTGCTCACACATTCCATTCAGAGCCAAACAATTCGAGTCTCTCAAAAACAGAATAATCAAAAAAATTAATATAGCTATATTAATAAGACCCACAGCATCTCTAAGTCACTAATTACCAGATATTTGTGGCTCACTGTAAACACTACCTATATGGTTCTATTCTGTATGCGCAGAGAAGCCTGCCTTTGGTAAAATGACCTATAGGTTGACATATAATCACCAAACTTTCATTCAACTTTTTTTTTTTTTAAATGAAAATTTGTTTTTTGCAAGTTTTAAAGTGTTTGGTAAGTTATGAGGACATTTACCATATGGATGATTCTCCAAAGTCATTTTTGAAGAACTACAGCTTTCAGTAGAGTTTTCTTGTATATTCTGCAAGTTCGACACATTTTGTGGACTGACCGTTTCCTCCTTTATGCTTTTGGACATAAAAAAGGCATACTTTTAAAAGAAAAGTTTTAAACACATTTAATAGTTAAAGTATTCCTAATCATACTTGGAAATTCTGCTGAAGTTGAGTTTTCCTTCTAACACATACAAAACCCCCAAAACTTCTAAAAATGTACTTTTAGTATTCAATCAATCTCACCACAGGGTTGCTGAACTTCAGTCCCACAGAAAGAGTATTCATGCAGAAATCCAAGTTAAGAGAACATTTATAATTCTGATGGTAGCAGTACTTCCCCTGAATTGTAATCATAAAAACCTACTGCCATTAGTCTGCATGTTAAGCAGGGGGAGGGGGGGGGAAGGTGTTACTGATAGACCTAGATAGGAAACAATGATTCCCTTTCACAAAGGATTTTGATTTTCATTTTTCAACCTGATTGAGAAAGAAATAAAAATTTCAGAATACTCTGCTAAATAACAGTTCACTCATTAGTAAGAGACCTCTGGCTCTACAGCTGTACAGCTGGGGCTTCACTAGCTGGACTCCAGAATTTAGGAAGCACTGAAACAGAGCCAAGCAACTTGAGATCCCGGAAACCTGTAACCCTCCTCTCTGCAACAGCTGAGGAAGTTTCCATCAAAACACTACTGAGATGAACACGGCCCCACAGAATTTTTGAAATGCTGAGCCATCAGGTCAAATGAAAAATATATTTTTTCCCATTACCTCCACACAGCTAGTACTAGAAAAGGACTGAGGCTATTCTAGTGAGCCTTCACTTAATATTTCATTCCACAGAAGAAAGTATGAAAAAATACTAACTTTTCAATTAACCCATTTTGGAGATTTAGCATTAATATCTATGGCAAGCATGCTTAATCAGAACCAAAGCAGCTTACCTTAATTAGTTCAGAGGTAAATTATTAAGATTAGGCTCATTTTCATCCTAAATGATATCTTTAGGAATATTTTTAAGGTGTAAATGGTTATCAGCTTTCCCAAATATTCCAAATAAACAGCTCTCTGAGGTTAGGTAAAATATAGCACAGCATGTACAACCTAATAGCATTTTTGGGAAATTATTTCTGAGTTATGCAGTTGAACTAATCAAATACTTCTTTTCAAAAAGTCAATATCCTAAGTTTTTCTGAACCCTTTCAAAAAAAACCTGACTAAACTTTCAAGCTTGAATACCACAGTTGTACGCGCACTAGCAATACACTCTCTTGAGGTGGTGTACTGACTGGTAAGCACTCAGAAAAAAATATTGATCTTAAAGACAACAGAAATTGAGTTCAGACTCAAGGTTACCTACCTCAAAGGCTAGTTTTGTGGCTAAAGAATACAGTCAGAGAAAAGCAGACCTACCACAAACACCATTATCTGTGTCTAAATGAAAAGCATATTCAGTAATATTAATAACGTAAATATCTAACTAATTCAATGAAATTTTTTCCTATACTAAAATATATGCTGAAAAAAAAATTGTAAACACTTACAAAGTCTCCAAGTTTTCTTCATGAGCTAATACCTTCATGTGTCTGCACAACTTCTGAAGTTGTTTTATATGTTCCGGATTGTCTGTTCCCAGTCCCATAGACAAAATCTCAGATCGAACATTGTATTCATTGACAGATGTCTTCAAATTTGAAAGCCTGGTAACCCGGACCTTGAATTACAGAACATAATACATGAAAACAGTAGTTCATAGACTCTCTCTCTCCACTTCTAGGCTGTTCTTCAAATTAAACAATAAACATATCCCCATTTATTAATAATAATTTAGTAATAACAATTAATTTTCTCTAATTTTCAAAAGGGAAAATTTCTTACCTATGTTCTGTTGATTTCAAAGAACCACCATCTTTTCCACTCTGATAACAGCTCAAGTAACCAATAGCTAGTTCCATCTAACAGAACCAAGAAGGCAAAGAGTATGAAACCCTGGCCCTGATTACACAGATTTCAGCCAAAACACACACCATACAGTTAAAGTAACTAACTTCTAGGCCCCCCAAAACAATAAAACTGCTGGGGTGGGGGGAACAAAGAAAAACACAGAACACCAAAGAAATAACAGCATAAAAATCTAAGAGAAAATACTGAGATACACCAGATGGGAAAAGAAGCTATCAGTGAGAATTACTTCTAGATGATTTTTTCTTTTCACTTTTTACATCTACAATAGTTGATTGAAAGCACAGACAGAATACCTAGCAAGATACGTTCCAAAACACACGAATACCTTACTGCGCTCTTTGGCAAGACCCAGAAGCCACAAGAAGCACATCACAGATATCATAAAATGAACTTAAGACCGACATCACGACAGTGCAACTAGTTTGATCATGCCCCTGTTAGAAAGACTTAACAAGGCACGTGATTTTTGTTTTTGTCCTTTACTGTGATTTTCAGAATAGATAAAGGAAACCTTTAAAGAAAGGCATAGCCTTAAGGCAATCTCTACCAACAAGGTTTTGGGAGACTAGGAGACTATTTAGGGGAAGCATTACTGCATGCATGACTTGCTCTTAACTCCTCCCTAGCCATTCCCTTCAAGCCAGTACTGCAGACAGGGATACTTGGTCCAGCCCACTCTTACGGGCCAGAGAACTGACAGAAAAACAACACAAACATGGCACTGACCTCGAAGTTTTAATTCCAGGAAAAGCTTAAAAAGTCAGCTTTGAGAGAGAACCAATATTTAAAGCAGTAACGTCATTTGTCTGAGATTACTGCAATGATAAAACTTAACAAAAACTCTTAATCTCTTAAAGGGTCAGAATCACAGCCTTTATATCAAAATAATGGTTATGGGTCCTTTTCTGAATGCTGATAGAAATTCTGTTTATGTCCCAAAAGAGCAAGAAATCTTCCAGATGATTAGCATAAGTAAAAGGATATCAAAAAAAACCAAAAGCACCTCTTCTTGCTACTCTGATCAAGAAAACTCAGGGGGAGGGCTTAAGAGCTTCTTTCAATTTGCAAAAAAGCCAGGAATCAAACTTGCTGCAGGAAAAAGGATTGCAAAAAAACATGAAAAAAACAGAAAGAAACAACAAGGGCATTTAAAAAGAGAGCATCAAATCTAAAAGCCATCTGTGTCTGAATCACTGCAAAAGCAAAAATCACAATACAACTTGTTATACACTGACCATTGTTCTCACAATGTGGACAGGTAAGGAAGAAGCATCACCTTCCCCAATCTCAAGCAGGTGCAAGAACCATAAAAGACAGCAAAGACTTAGAAACATAGAGACTAAACCTCTAGAACATCTCTCTAGTGTAAGAGGTCTTAGACATCAGCACATAATGTTAACATTAAAGGACAAGCTTCATTCTTTCAGAGGAACGTCTGACAAACTACAGAACTAATTTTTACAAGAAAACAATGTGAAAAAAATTGTATTTCCAAAATACATTTTTGTTATTAACTTTTTTGGAATAGTCTGAATGACCTTTAGAATTCATTTGCTGCTCTGTTACTGGTGCAAATTCAGCTCTCCAGATTTACAGTTCAAGATATACTCAATCACATATTCTGTCTACACAAACACAAATATTAATGAATAGTGTTATGTGGATACTGAATAGAATAAAACAGGAAATAACAGAGGAAAAGAAAAGGAAGAAACAACATTTATAAAGGATTTTAGATAAAAAAATCAAATATATTCTAATGCCATAATTTCATACTTACCATTGGGTCAACCCAAACTGTATTTCCCAAAGTAAGCACCATTTTTGCTTCATGTGGTTTTCCTTTAATTTTGTGATAAATATGACTAGTAACCTAAGAAAAACAATTTTGACTCCATTGGAGATGTATAACAACATAATTTTGCAGTTATTTTAAGCTCAGAAAGTTGTTTCATTATAATTAACAATGATAAGTGTATTCAACAAACAAAAAAACCCCAATTTTTGAATTAACTGATGAAATACTCAAAGTATTAACAGATTAAAATAGTATCACTCCTTGAGGAAGGAGCTTCCTTAACAGGAGATTACTCAAACAGACCAATTTACAGAGGTTACCCTTCCCCTGATATTCCCCACAGATTCAAGAGTACCAATAATTTATTTTGGAAGAGGCCATATGCACTCCTCCCCCACTTAGAAAAATTCTGAAGAAAAGAGGAAAAAAGGTTTTCTGGCTTCTCCGAAGAGCTCTTTGGGAAAACATTTCCCAAAGAAACAGTATGAGATTTATCACTTGAATTGTACTGATTAAAGCATCACTTCCTGAAACATCCACAGTTGTCTATTGACAACAAAGAGTAAAGTAGCTGATAAGGCAGAGTATTAAAGATATTTTACTTGATTTCAATTTGAAGAAAACATGATAGCTTACTGTGACTAATATATCATTTATTAAATCATTTGGAAGAACAATCCTATAAATTTCACTTTAGTTTTCTTGGTTTTATGCCTACAGAATAATAACTTCCTAGAATTATCTGGCCCAGCAACACAGATATCTGTTGGTAGTATTAATAAGCAATGAAATCTGAGAACTAAGTTTACACTTCATTAACTGTTTTCCCATAGGAAATAAGAAACCAAGAAAACTTACAGAACTTAAAGGAAATACCAGGAAAAAAATTGATGAACATTACCCTTGGGTTCCATTCAATTTCATTATCAATGGGTTTCACGCTACAAACTATAAATTCCACAGCCTGAGGTGGCAGACTCTGAAATCTTGCAGGTAACTGAAGCAGTCGATGGCTCTCAACTTGACTCATTCTGCCTTCATCTATGTATTTAATTGTAACATTAAAGAATAATTTTTTTTCTTCTTTTGGGGAAATCTCTACCACCTGAACCCTTCACAGGAGTTAGAGAGGAAAAACTGAATTATTGTTATTCATAATATCAGTTGTAAAAAAATTTTATTTTTTAATCTACTCTTTTCTAATCTTTTAAAAACGAAAATTTCACAGTAAGTTAAAATAGAAAACTTTTGTTTCTGTATTAAAATGTTACACATTTTTATAAAATATTACATAGAAATACGTGTGTGTGCACATGTGCACGCATGTGCACTTATTCACTCTATTTTCCATTTGGAAACTTAAAAAAAAATACATGCTGGCTTTTTAAAGATTGTCCTTTTAAAGACTGATTTGAATAGCAGTAGGGTTCTTTCTTTGCTGTTTTCTTTTTTTAAATAGGAAAGGTTTTAGATTATTTTGTATTAAAAAATACACCTGAAAAAATTAATAGTTTTTTTTACCTGTGAAAAAATGTTTCCTCATACAATCCATACCATGCTAGCTTCTCCACCTTTTCAACAGAGACGTTATTACTCGGTTTCTTAAAATACTCATTCATTTCTTCAGCAAGAATTGCATATTGGTCCTTTTGTTTATCTACTATGCGACCAAAGTAGTTTGTTGCATTTACAATATGAAGAGGCACTATCTGAAAACATAATATAGTCCGAGATGAAAGAAACCTAAAGAACAAACATCCCAGAGATACAGTACATAATACAACAATATAAGTGTAACCTAAAAAAAGATTTAGTAATGTGCCAAATATAGCTAGTTATGATCTGTCCTCTTGATACCTGAAAACAAGATAAATACTAATAACTTACTGTCACACACCCAGGTGTCGGTGTAATTTTATCTGGCATATTCCGGGGTCTGTCTGTTTGTACATTAATGTGATGACGATCTGGACACTCTCTCCTATTCCTATGTATTGGAAAAAAAAAACAGTTTAGAAAAGAACCCTTTATTTTCAGTGGTAAGATATTTTGATGCAACTTAAAACACTTTAAACACTAAAAGTTTGCATCAGCCCCAAATGAGACAGAAATTGATTATGGAACATCACCAATGACTCAAGGAGATAGTTTTGACAGTTTTATCTGCCTATCTTAGTGGGTGAAGTTCGTAATAAAAATATCACCTTATTTCAGAGGAAGACAAGCACTAAAAATTAACATTTTTTTTTCATGACTCATAACAGTATCTACACTGAAGTCATACCTGAGAACACTTTAGCTTCCTCCCTCAGGAACTACTTACAATCCAGTTGTACACAGCTCGGAGATAAGTCTTCATCTACTTGCCCACCTTCGAGGGACAGGCGAGCACAGGGGAGAGGGTAAAGCACCCACCAGCCCTGTGGAATTGCGCCTAGAGTACTAATCAAAGCACTGGCTTGAAGCTCGCTCAAATACATCTAGGTAAGAGTTAGGATCAATTATGCTACTGTGTCAGACTATGTATTAGTCTTCACAAAAATATGTTAATATTTTTATATGTTAATATTTTTGTTCTTATAGAAGTACTTAAAGAATGACACAAGCAAAGCAGTGAAGAGAATCATGAGCAAAAACCAATCCGAATGAGAGTATTCAACAGGAAAACTAATCAAGTAACTAGTAGCAGTAATCATTCAGAGCAGATAATGCCTTGTTGTTTAAGTATGGGTGTTGGGAAAACTTGTCATTTCCTTACTTGCAAATCCCAAGTGTTTTAAGATAGGTGCACAGAGGCCTTGCAAGCTTCTTTTCTTCTTCAGCTTCTAGCACCCTGGCAGTAAAATCATGCAGTTCTGGCGGAATTTCAGCTTCAGCATGCTTCAAATAGCGCAGGACCCCAGGAGCATGGCATGCATTGTTTTCTGTTAGTAGTAAGACTGACCTTGCCTTTGTATATTCTTGATCTACAAAAGAACCCTAAAAAAAGTATATATATTTTTAAAACTTCTAATCCACTATGTAAGTATCAAATGTTAATATTAACTTGTTCATGATTTACTCAAACCTTCTCTATCACATTATGGAAGTTGTCAGACATGTTGTGTAGACGCTGACCAAAGATTCTTGGAGAAGAAGGAAAACTGAAATGTATCACGCAAGTTGCATCTGTAATTCCCAAAGACTGCATGCAGTCATCTGTTAAGACTAAAAACATGTTTTATACACACAATATATTTAAGTACTACAATTATCTTAAGTATTACATCATATTTGTCACAGCTGTTTCCTTTTCCCTATTCATTGCTGTAAGAAAAAGGTCTTTTCTAATACACTCACACAAGGTATTAAGTTTTTTCAGTCAAATTTCACAGGCACACGGCAAAGATACAAGATTACACATTAGTCTCCTCTAATCATCTCTTGTGTAATCCTGTATCTTGTATCAGTATCAAAACAAAAAAACAGAAGCGGCCACTGTAAAGTACTTTGCAATTCATTATCTAAGAATAAATAGAAAGTAAAGTCAAATTCAAGTATAAATCCAATGAGATGATCCTCATCTGCTAACATTTGACAGAACAGACTTTTCCCAAGATTTTAAAATCTTCAGAAAGTGTATTCTGTTCAGAGAGATAAAAGTTTTATCAAAACTTAGTATTCAAGAATGAAGCCTTACACTGAACGGGGATCTGCTGAAAGGTGTTGAAGAAAATTTCTGTCACTGTATTTTCTAACTTGTCTGAGTCATTAACAATATATGGGCTGTGCAGAAACCCCTAGCATCTCCAAGGCCTAGAGATTTATCCTGTTCTTGGTACAAGTTCTCCTATCTTGAGATAGAAATGAGGGAATGAAAAAGAAAAACAAAAAAAGAGCAAGAGAAAGACTGAATGAGAGACACTGAAATTCTGTAACTACTTATATACCAGAACAAGAATTCGGGAATTTTTCTTGGATTGGAAGTCCAAGAAAGTGAGACAGTGGCTATGTATGCTGAGAGCTGCAAACTTACGCCATTAAACATTGAGCAACGCAAGAACATGGGTAAACATAAGGTGGTCTAAGGATAATACAGATTAAAAGCCACTAATAGTAAAAATAAGTCCTAGGTACATTTAGACGAGAAATAAGAAGGTTGCTTTGTTTCATTTTTTTAAAATGCCATTTTGTTTTGAAAAAAAGACTTTGGGACCATTCATACCCAAACAGTTTTATAGTCTTGCCTTCTTTCAGTCAAGAGCCAGCACAGAAAAATACAGACAGTCACAATGAGGACAGCAAAGGCAGAAGCAGCTGAGGAAGAGATTAATTACTCAGAAGAAATGACACTTTAATTAACAAAAATATTTGAATTCCCAAGAAAACAGAACAATGCTTAATTAAAAAGAAGAGCTTATCCTATGATAGGATGCTGTTACGTTGGAAATATATCTAGTGTTCCCACTTATGCTTTGAGCCAATTTTGGCAACAGAGAGCTAAAGCAACTCACTAAAAACAACAAAATTTGTCAAAAACAAATACGAATTAATAGAACTTGTAATTTCAAGAAGTTAATCAGCTTCCTTCGAAATCAGAAAATATACCAGAGTTGGAACGGGATGGGTATAAACCCAAAAAATGCAAAAGAAGCGAGGACAGAGGAATAAAACCATGAGTGTTTCAGAAGGGTGAGCCTCTAGAGAAAAATTAGATCTATCTAGACTTTCTAGAGAGTTTCTAAAGGATAATCAGCTACTAAAAGCTATCATGCTTAACAAGGTTCTCTCTAATGAATGCAACCTGAGACTTTAGCTCTAAGGACTGACACATTCCTGGCAAGAGGATATCAAGGAAACATACAGCAAGTAAACTGGATAATGTAAGAAAGAGAAAGACCTTTTAAATTCTAACAGATATAACTTTAGCCATAAAGGTAGAAACAGTCTTTGAGAATCAAGTGTTAAGAATGGACAAGTTGTCCACTGAGACAGAGAAAAGAGAAATTAATCTTCACATTATTTCCCCCTTGCTTCATTTAGGAATTTTATGCCTGTGTTATTTTGAATGCTCTAAATATTTGCATTTTACTTAAACCTAATTTATTCAGTTCATCTTTAAATCACATTTACCATCAAAACATTCCTCACCCAAGGGCAAGAAAAATTATAAAAAAAGCAGAAGTAAAGACTTTTCTTTACAACTGTCTTCCCTGCAGACACTTCTAAAACGTAACAATGTATTAACCCAAAGAATCTGCACAATCTCTGGTCAAGAGCAGGTTTTCCAAGAACCAGAAGAGCAAATATCTCCAAATGACCAGTCTTTACCTAGAAGGTTCTCTGGGATGCTGTAGGTCATTGGTATTTGTAGAAGACCAGGGTAGAGGAGTAGAGGTTATTCAAGACTTGAACAAGCAAAACTCTCCTCAACTGGTAAGCCTAAACTACAGCACCATATAGAAATATACTAAAAACTAGCCAAGATCCTTGCAAGAATGACCATACAGATCGCACCAAAGGTTTGCGGCTTTGCTCCAGTTCGTGTCCTTGTTTGTGACACTGGCTAACAGAGATGCCTAGGAAAACTACAAGACCAGGGCAAGCATGTAGCAATACTCCCACACACCCTTTAGTGGCTTGTGTTTAAGATTCAGCAGGGTGGCGTATCTTTCAATATAACAGTCCAAGATATTATTCTGCTTTTTTTTTTTTTTTTTAGCAGTGGCTGAAATCAGCAGGAATTAAAATAATGAGTGGGTGTGCAGAAACAATGGTTTGACATTGGGCATTTCTATTTCCTTTCAACTTGCTGGGGGAGAGTGGCAAAGGGCACAAGGGAAGGAGGAGGGACAGGGAGAGGTAAGAGGAAACAAGCAGTTGAATCAATTAACAGCAACAAAGCTTGGGATAGTTACTAGAAAATAAGAGACTATGGAAAAACCTGACCAGGGCATTCTCTTAAGAAATACCTGGAATGAGTAACTGTCACAGCAGGTAGATGCCTACTATTACAACAAAAACAGTGAAGAAAGCAAGCACTCCTTTCAGAGTTGTCTGCCTCTAGAAAGACTGAGGCATGTGGAGCCCCTGGGTGACCAAGATCTACTGCTAAAGTGATGCAAACAGAACGCAAGTCTTTCTCCTTCAGTACCTAGCACCAGCCCAGACAGGCCAGGCATGGGTGGTCAGATCTTGGCTGCTAATGTTGGTTTCTCGTGAAGCTCCACAGCCCAGAACCTGACTAGTGATGGTATTTCACTGTCAACATGTAACAGGTTACGAGGTAGGAGGAAAAAAAAAGTTCTCCCCATACTGCTGAGGCTGAATATGAACCATCGTGAAAACAAAATCATCTCATTTTCAAACAATCCTTCTCACATTAAAAGAGCCTGCAAACACTTAAAAAAAAGAAAAAGAAAGAAAAAACATGTAATCACTTTAATCAAGTTTTAATTAACACAGATTATCAGACTACTATGGTATTAAGATGGCCTTGTAACAATACAGGAAGTATGATTATAGCTATTAAGGAAAACACCTGAAGTAATGTAGAAATGCTAACACAAAGTCAGAACAGATCAGATGTAATTAAGTTAATATTCCCGCCTTCAGTGTACAAAAGGAAAAAATGAAGTTTAAAACTGTGTAAGAGTCTCTTGTCTCTGCTACTGCAAGCAGCTTAAAAAATAACATTCTATCAGAACATATGGGAAATGTTTATGCCAAGGCTTATGAGCATCTAAATTGCTTCATACTGAAAGTACCTTTGTATTAGTACACAATTGTAAAATTGTGGAAGTTTTCTAAAAGTCAGTTACAACAACCATTTTTTAGTACTAATATTTCAAAGAACTCCCTTATGCTTCTTCTAGTAAGTATGGCTTACTGACAATTTTCTTCTCATCAGTTGGCCCTGGGGTCCAGAAAAATAGAACCTGCACTAGTTGTAACACTAACAAGTAAAGTGGTAGCTGGAAAAAAAAGAAAAATTCGTAGGAAACTTGCTCTGTGGAAGCAACAGCAAGATAAGCTAGTAGAACATAATTCACCATGAAGAAATAATAGCAAACTGACAACTAAACAGGAAGAAAATACTCACCTAACACAACGTGAGTGCCAGAACTATATTTTTTTGTCCAGTGTTCTAAAACATATTCAAAATTAAACTCGCTTTCTTTATGTATTTTCAAGGAAAATATTGAATTGCTCCTCAGTGCCTGATGATGAAATAAAAAGTGATATTGTCCCAATACTGCAGTAACTGCTCTAATAAACTCTAGTTTTAGTACATCTTGTTAGTCTCTAGCTTCCCTTAGTTACTATGAAGGGAGAGCCAATAAAGAAGTTATGAAATTCTTAGGTTGTTTGTATGAAAAATATTTAAGATTAAGCTTATTCATTTCCTGTATTAAAAGAAAATTAATAAAGCCCAGCTTCTTACAGATTTATGTATCACAGTTGTTTAAGAAGGTGCAAATTCCATTTGAAGTTTTCCCACCATTAAAAGCATCCTCCCTGTTCTAGGTGGATTCTATTACTTAACAACATGCAGGTTCATGTTTTCTCTCTCAGAAAAAGCACACAAATCCCTCAGTGATCTACCCACATTTAACTTGCATGAATGTAATAATCTTAAAAAGGCTCTACACCTTTGTTAAGTTCAAGGTTCACAAATTAAAAGGGGAAATACAAAAGCATTGGTTACTTAGTAAACTGGCATGTCTAATGAACTAAGTTAACACTTAAAAGATTAAACATTCCAGATACACTAATGCTTACACTAAAGTATCCTTAAGGATCACAGGATCTATTCCAGCTTCTGGAAAGGAATATATTCCCATTTTTCAGGACCTCTGACATCTATTCCTATTATACCTGAGCAGTCTAGCCATACATCTTTTCAATCCCTAATCCTTGAAGCCATCTCTAAGGTTTCTAAAGGTTTTAATTTTAATATTCTCACAGCCTGCCTCCCTTAGCAGTAATATCCTCATCATCCACACCTCCCTGTCCAGGCTTAACAGCACTGCTTCCCATTTCCTGCTTCCCAATCAAATCAGACTAAACACCACTCTTACTTCATACCATCTGAGGACCAGTAAAGAGACAAGTACAGAAGAGATTTTTTTTCTGTTTACTGCAGAAAGACTAATTGCAGGGAAAAGTCCTTAGTCTCCCTCTCTGAAATACTCTGTATACAATCCCATTAAGAAAAAGTCATAAAACCAGAGCACGTTCTATGGGGATAAGTTTCTGAAGAAATTTTCTGCCAGTTTCTAAGAAAACCTCTACTGAGCACGGTACCTTCCCGATCCCCCAGGACTTGAAGCTTAGCTAAATTCTGGTAGATTTCACAGGATGACAGAAAATGCTTCTCTCAAATCAGAGCAACAGCCTTCTACAACTTTAACTATCCCAAAGCAGAAAGGCAACAGAATAAAACTTCTAAATGCTGTGGCTTAATTTTTCCCCAAATCACTCTTGTAAACAGTTAAAAACAATAATGGATGCTTTCTATGTAAGACATTCCTGCCAGCTATGCTTTTTTAGAGCTGGCAGAAGGGTGGGGCTGGGAGCTATTTTTAACAGAAAGAAACAGCTAACTTCCAAATGTATAGTCCTTTCTTCTCAGAAGCTGAGATATTTTAACTTGTCATAGTAACATTTTAAATAGCATGTATCTATGTAAACTGTTACCTGATGAACCATTTCTGCTTCATTTATTGTATTAGTGAATATCAGCATCTTTTCAACACTGTTAGATGTAAAATCCAGTATTCTGAGCAACACAGCAATTCTCTCACTGTTCAAGCAAAGTTGCACAACCTAAAAGCCAATACAAAACACAGGGCTGATAATTCATGTAATATATACACATTTTGCTACATAATTCTTCCTTTTAATAAGCACTAAGCATTGTTATGTAATACCACCTAAATCAAAGAGAAACCAGTACACCCTAGCTCTTCTGCTAAGCTTACAGAAGATACAATTCTTGGAAAGGAGATCAATTTAGGATAGCTTTCAAAAGCATATATTCACATAGCAATCAAATTCCCACATTTAAGCACCTAAGTAAAATGCTCTGTTAAAATTGCTAAGAGTTTTCATTTATCTCATTTTTTATCAAATTTATATTGATAAGTTTGGCATTTTCAAGTATCACTCCAAAAAACCATACTGCCCTGCCTGAAATACTCTGTTAATAACTAAAGCATCAAAACTGTGACATCTTTCAACCCTGTCAAACCACAAATTCAACTTATCACAAGAAGGGATAATTTTTCAGGTTTATGCCATGCTTCAAGTGTCTAATCATACCAATTTCCCAACATATTTAATCTCCAACTTATGACAGTCTTGGACACAAAAGAACTCAGGTCAGTCACAACATTTTGTATTATTCTTAATGACTACAGCATATTAACTGGAAATTAAGTGAGAAAACACCTAATAACATTTAGTAACTTTGACCTAACGTTCCCAGAAAGTACGTTCCATGTTGTGTAGCACACGCTACATAGATTAGTAAAACTAGCATTTTACAAGCACTGTCTTAGAATAACTTACTTTGTAGTTCTGCCATTCACAATTAATGACTCCAAACACATTCCAATAAAATTTTTGTCGCAAACTATACCATTTAAAACCACTTCACATTAAATTCAAACCTCTTTGCACTAATAATGAAAATAGTTGGGGGAATATCTTCATCTCAGTGCTACAAACTAAATTAAAAGACCTTCAGCTCATTCAGTGATTAACATTATACAGGTTTTCTAAGAATCACCTCAAGCTGATATATGGGAAATGCATCTGAACAGAGTTTTGAGTTATGATTCCAACACTACCTATTTAAAGCAAACCACCCAACCAGCAGACTTGTATACTGAGCTTAATCAGCACACAAACAGTAAAATATTTTAGTATACAAACAGTTGCAACATTCCCAAATTTCCACCTGTTGCACATTTCCATATATGGAAGCTTCTTCCATAGCGGTTATCACAATGTAAGGATCATTCATGAACTCCTTTAGCAAATGTGTTATATGTTTATTCCAACAAGTTCCAACAGCAACAACCTGATGTGGTGAATACAGCCGTTCTTCTATAATAATAGTTTTCCTGTAATAATCCAGTATGGTAAAAATCTATTGAGAGAGGGAAAAAAAAAAGTTTTTTCTATCTTTTTATTCTATTCCAGTGAATATGTAACCACAGTGAAGAGGACACTGTTTGATCAAACAAGTGTTTGGTTTGTGCACTTTTATCCTACTATTTGAGCACTTTCTGAAGTAAAAAGAAAGTGACAGAAGAGCATGAAGGAAAAGTGCATGCACGCTCACACACACACACATAAACACACACTATCTTCCCTAGAAGAGATTGTAATAACCTATTAAGGGAGGTAGCTAGCACAGATAAAAACACAAAGGAGAAGTTTCAGTAAGCCTTTTACAAAAATCTTCTAGAAAAATTAACATTCCAGTATTACAGTTTAACCTGCTAAAAACCACCAATCTGCTAAACAGAGAAACTGGAAAATATACAACCGCATTTGTACATTTAGCAATGCCTCTGCCTACAATAAGTTACCCCCCTGCCTTGTATAGGCATACGACTGAATAGAAAACAACGAATAGCACCTTAAGACATACACAGTTGCCACAGAATTTTCAGCGATTTAAAAAAAATAAGTTTTCAGTCTTTCTATGAAGTTACAGACAGCATCCCTTCTCCAATATGGTTCCTCTAGACATCCAATTAAGAGCATTGTCTTCTCAAACTCAGTAAAAAATCTTAAAGACATCTTTTGGGATCATTATAAAAAAAATTTAGTTCACAAGACTAACTGTGACCAGGGCAGAACTGTCCTTCTGTGGCTCTCCAGAAGATTTAAGGAGCAGTCCAAGACAATATCTGAAGATCTCCCTCAAAAGACAGGATCATAATGCAGGATTGCCACTGAGAAGGCAGCAACTTCAGGAAAAGGATTTGTTCAAATATGAGAAACACTAAGCAGAGCCGAAAGCAGACCTAAGAGGTCAGAGGCAGTCAGCAAAAAGTAAAGTTAAGAAGATAAGCCCAATTTGCCAAATACACTAATTTGTTCCCCTGCTTCCCCCTCCAAAAGGGCTAGAAAACCATTTATTAAAAGAAAGATCACAAGGGCAAGACAGAATGAATGCGTTTCTAATGACAGCAGCACACTGTACACAAGAGTCAAGCAACCCGGTGGTGGAATGGCATCAGAATTTTTGGCACATAAACCATTACCATAGTAAGCCATTTTCTACAGTTCTGGCACAACTCTAAAAAGCAATCTCTCTCAACCTGGCATTAAACCTGTCCACAGCAGCAATGACATCTCAATATTCTTAACATTTCTGTAACACAATGCTCTGGGAGAGCTGTAATAGCTCAACCATTATCATATGACAGCTTCCATTTGAAACATCATCTCTTATTTTCTTTCCTATTCAAGACCAATGTTTTTTAGCAGCTCAGAAGAGCCTACAAAATGCTACACTTCTACTCTGGAACACAATAGGAAAAAAAAAATACAATTTTTGCAACTGGTTAAGATCAGGTAGATACAAGCACAATATTTTATAAATTATCTTTTCCACAATCTTTATGTGGTACATCTGCACTCTGTCTCAAAAGAAAGAAGGGATATCCCACTGGATGAGGATCATATTTCATCTCATTTATGATGAGATCGGCTGCTACAAAGGCATATTGAAGCAGCTTTGCATACAGCAAACTGGGCAATCTATCCCTACTGAGAGATTTCGCTTACTTTTCATTAGAAATTTGTTTAAGAACTGGAAACGTGGCCCGTTAGTCTCATCACCAAATTTTAAATAGGTAATATTAATAAATCAAGGATTTTTTTTTTTAATCCATGACAGTGAAAAAACAGATGTGTCTAAGCTCTTTCTTGCATGCTGATGATACAATATACTGCAATACTAACAGAAAGCATTTACTCTATGAAGCCTCAAAGCAGCAAGAAATTTCACACGTTCCACCAAAAAAAGTTTTAGCAGGTAAATACAAACTAAACTGCCATAATTCTGCTCTTTTCCTCCCACTGATTAAGACATACTTTCATCAAGAAGAAACAGCAAGACCTTTGGAAAAAATTTACGTGAAGAACATAACTGTATGGCTGGCACAGTTTTACACATAAACTACTATGTGGTTTACTCAAATAAGCCACTGTTTGAAGATTAATACATATTTGTTAATTAGGAACTTAATAATGTTTTTTCAAACAAGATTCTCCAAGTTGGGATCACCTTCTTGCTTGTGCTGACCCTAAAGCCTAAGGCTAAACTTTTATGATTATTTCCAAGAGCACAGATGTTTCGTAAAGCCAACTTCTGCCTTTCTTTGGAGGCTGAGGAGCTTACAGATAAAGACAGTTATTGGACTGAAGTTGCTCATAACAACACTGATGGAAGAGAAAGAGAGGCTCCTAAAGGCAGAAGATGCAAGTCTTCAAATTAGATTGAAAAACAAAACAAAAACAAAAAACCCTACACTGAAGCTACAGCTACCATGCTGAAAGAACACCTCTAAGTCTTTGAGAAATCATCCATGGCAAATGAGACACAATATAATAAAGCAGCAGCATAAGACAGGACAAGACAGAGCACTTCCATTAAATAAACAAACAAACAACACACCTATGGATGGCAGGAAAAGTAGAATAGGTTACAACTCTACTTTTCTTGTATTTCATTCTGCTAGAACTACAGATTTTTCTAATTCTCTTCCCAACTTATACTCTGCCATGGGGTTGAGAAGAGTTGGTTTTTTGAGCATCTTCAAGACTGTTATGGGCACAGAACTGAAATACCATGTCACCATCTGAATGTGTAACCCATTTACCTGTTCACTAGCTTCAGAGAACAGTACCTCAATCTCATCAAAAATAAGATGGCAAAGTCTGAGAAATAATAAACTGTGATGTTCAAGCAGTCTCAAGAGGCTGTATGGTGTAGTCACGATAACTTCACCTACACATTAGAAGAAAAAATTGTTACATTCTTAATTCCTAACTTGAAAGAATACAAGTAAAAATGCTGTAGACCATACTCATTTATTAAAAAGGGCATATCTGCATTTCATATGCATCATCTTGAATATTTATTTACACACACGTGTATACATATACACACACAAGTGTATATGTTA
This sequence comes from Apteryx mantelli, assembly GCF_036417845.1. Classification (NCBI taxonomy): domain Eukaryota; kingdom Metazoa; phylum Chordata; class Aves; order Apterygiformes; family Apterygidae; genus Apteryx; species Apteryx mantelli. The sequence continues at coordinate 12,701,096 of NC_089987.1, forward strand.
TATATATACACACATACACAGCTATATTTATATTTAAAAAAAAAGAACACACACACACACACACACACACCCCACACACACTGAACCCCATTGTCCGACTTCTGGTTGGCAGTCATTTTTGGTCTGCTGGTGCAGTCTCCACCGCTGGAGATTTTCAGGACCTGACTGAATAAAGCCCTGAGCAATATGGTCTGATCTCATAGCTGAGATTGTTAAGGATTAACAAAAAGCCCACACAAGATTAGCAAAACTAAATAAAGTGTTTTTAGTAAATACAGAGTCAGCAGGGCAAGTCTCTCAACAGCTTTTTTGTTTCTTCTACACTACCTCTTCTCTGTGAAGTATCCTCCACATACTACTACAGTTAAATACACAAATTATTTAGAAGTTATTGCAGTAAGCAGATTGCAATAAATGATGGGAAATTGCCATAAAAAAAGAAAAAAGAAAAACTTCAAACAATATTAGATTGGTAATTTATGCAACTTTGTCTTCAGTGAACTATTATCTCCTTTTAATCTTTCACTTTTCCAATACCACTTTACCAATACCTTCACTTTTCCAATTTTTATATTAAGAGTAGAGCAGAATTGCATCCAGTGTGTATGCTGTAAAGTAGCATCAGACTTCATTAGCAACAGATGCTTACACATCAACCAAAGCTATTACAAAACTGGTTGTAAATCAAGGAAGTCCAGGATTAATCCTAGCTCAGCAAGATCTTCAGCATATCCCTACAACTGATCTGACTCAAGACTAATGGTCACGGAGCTTAAAACAAAGATGCTGAGTATACAGGTGTGAGATTCACAGGCAGAACAGCGCAGAATAGCTTTAATAACATTTACTGTTAAATAGCATTACTGGAGCTCCATACACTACTATGGAGTCAGTGTTAAAGAGACAGAACTATCACTTTATAGAACAAGAGACCTACAAACTATTAAATGCTTCTTTCATAATTTCCTGAAATTAAGGCAGCCCACATAGCTTTCAAGTATGATTAAGTAAATAAATAAATAAAATTCTTACATCCTCGATGAATTTTCACGTTTCTAGCTTCTTCTTTGTTTTGCCCAACTATTATCAACATGGGATGAAGCGGTCTGGAACATCTGCTGTATGTTTTCAATAATTCAAAAACAAGTTGTGCCTTCCTCCATCCAGGACATACAATTAATGCTAATGGCTACATACATATACAAACAATTTTACATGGTATTAGACAGCAGTTCAGAATCTTAAATCATACTATTTCAGTATTTAAGGCAAAAATAAAATCTGCAAAACAGGATTTTAAATACTTTTAAACTGAAGCTTTTAGTACTATAATATATCCTAAATGCAGATGTTCTAGACACAAGGAATCATAAGTCAGGCTACCTGGAAACAAAAAGAAGGATGCGTGCAGCAACATACAGTGAAATGTCCAAAAATTTAAACACAGAAACAGCAGCATCTTATTTTATTTGGGGTTGTACTAGACAATCTCCAGAGGTCCCTTCCAACCTCAATGATTCTATGTTTCTATGATCTGATAAAAGTTACAAAAAGAACTCAGATATTTAAAACAGTTAATACAAATCTGAATTTAGTGAGGACAGATTATCACCTTGAGAACAAAACTTCATGGAGTATCTAAGTGATACATTAATCACTTCTTAGACTTTACTCAATAAATGAGTTTTAGACCTCCAGATTCATGCAGTCTGTAAGCCTTTAAGCAGGGAGCTTATATAAACTGCCAAACACTATAGAGCTATACAAAGATTACTTAGGATGCATATATTATAAAAATTCAGCAGTTTTGGGATCATTTTTCTAAATGATGTACTTCTACATGTGTACTTTAAAACAGAAAATCCGATACTACTCTAATATATACATACTCCACTCCTATTCGGCAAGGATTTGTAGCAACTTTCCGATTGCAAAAACGTAAGAATTGGTGGAATATATAAGAGAGGATCATTTCCCTGATGTGAGATGGCAAGTACATCACATCCTCGAGCTATTGGTGGCCAACAATATGATTCTGTGAAGTTAGGGCCTAAAAATTTTTTCTGAGTAAGTTCCTACAGAAAGAGAAATTAAGAGTTCCACATGAAAATTGGGTATTTAAGTGTTAATACTAATAAACAAGACAAAGCAATGAATGTTTTAAAGACTTTTCACCCACCTCCCAATAAACATCCTTAGCATGCAGTATGAAAAAAATTCGTTCAGGTGATGAGTTAAATTAATAAGCTAAAATTAGATTCAAATCCTATAATATGTGGCAGTGGCTGATCTATCAGAAGAAAGCTGTACAAGTCTGACTAGTCTCTCTAAAGTTTCTTCATTTATATAAACAGCTTCCTAAAGATTCCTCAAGCAAAATAACATATTACCACAATGACGTATCATCTGAGGTCTATGTTGGGGCATGATACTAGCCTTAAACATATTCAGTGTGATACTAAATATTAGCATTACCTTTTTCAGATCATCAAAAAGTGGTGCTGTTTCCAGAATTGAAGATGGCTCTATTTTGTTGCTAAGAAAAACAAAGTTTCCTTCTGCACTAACATTTTGAAAATTCTGAAACTGTATGACAAATAGAAGACAGTTTTAAGGGCAACATGTAATAAAAGGGTTTTAGTTTGTATACAATGACACAAAAGCATTTCTTGTATTTTAAAAATGGTATTTTGATGAAAATAAGCAAAACAAATTGATCTCATCATTATACATGGATCATATTTAGTGTATTTACAGTTACACAGACCACAGTGGTGAGACAAATTATTAGCATCCCTTTCTTAATAAAAGATTTAAAGATTGTCATAACACAGCAACTGTCTTAAACTACTCAAAAGAATGCATTATGTGTTCTGTGCACAGTTAATTCTCAACTACAGCATCAAAATACAATTAAAAAAAAAAAATCGACTAGTACAATTTGCACAAGACAAATTAAATGAAAGTTAATGCCTAAAATACCTGCTGGTCATCTTTATTAAAGTGAGTCTTCAGAGGATCAGAATTTAAGAACTGCAGGAGTCTGAGAAATGTCCAGACATGAAATCCAATATAAATGAAAGAGTAAAATATAATTTATAAATACCACCAATATTTCTAAAATCTTCTCATAAAGCAAGAATTCATTCACAAAGTATTTCTGATGTATTATAACTGTCAAAGAGGAAAACCCTCTAACCTAACTGCAAAAAAAAATCAAGTAAGCATCATTCTGAAAATAATATTCAAATTTAACACTAGCTTTTCAACATCTGAAAATAACACAAAGGAAAACTTCATAAAAATTAATTGGCAACTCCCTCAAGTTACAAAGAAAAATAAGATCTGAACATAAGAAAAGGGTTTCTTAAAGTTTCAAGGAATGGGGGGGCAGGGAACCTTCACATCAGTTAGAAACTGAATTAAAAAAAAAAAATCAGTCTTATTACATATTTGTCAGCTGACATGCAGCCTAGGAAATCAGCAAGCATGGCACAAATCAATTCATGTTCTCATTTCATTAACTTTGAAAACATTATAACTTATGCTCAGAATCAACTGAAGCAACTTAACCTGTTTAATGTGCAGAACAGTACCTCTTCAAAACATGTTTGTTAAACTATTTTTTAGAAGGAATTGCTATTTTTGGTGTAGTGTGGATGAACATCAGCAACTTCAAATTCCCCTCTTCCTCAAAAGCATATTTATAAGGTTTTTTTTTTAAACTTCCTCAGAACAGTAACCAAAAACAAACTACAGCTCCTATGAATTTGGTTACATAACTATTTTAAAAATTCTACACATTGAACCATACCTGTCTGTGTGAACAGGAATAGCTGTGTTTTCCTCGAAAGGCAAACCTGGCATTGCTTTGACAATCTAACAAGAAAAGACAAACATTTTTTAAACACTAAAATACTGCTCAAGACCAACATTTCAGAAAAATATTTAAGTCTACAGAGTTAAAACTGGATTTCTTACCAAACTCCAGAATTCTCCAACTATTTGGATTTCTCTTTGTACAAAATTGCAAGCTTGATTGATTATAGCAAAAATTTTGATGAAACAAACTTCAGAATAAAAATGTCTAACTTGTTACACCACAGCATTTTCTTTATTAAGAATCAAGAACAATACAAGAACATCACCCACACAAAGTTAAAATTAGTTTACAGCCACATCTCAAGCTACAGCTCTAAACGGGGACTCAAATCAACATGATTTATAGCATGAACACATACTAATTAGTTCTTACACATATTCTGTGCCTTTAAAACAAAACAAAAAACCCCAAAGCTTGCACACCACAAACTGGAGGAAAAATAAGAATAGGTTGATCTGTAGCTGGATTTCAGAGTAGGCTACCCACACGCGTATTTACAAAGTGAATGTGCCTGGGCTTAAGTTGCATGACAGAGCAACTCCTCAAGGGAGTAAGCTGTAGCAGGTACTAAGTCCCAAGTCACCCCAAAGATCTTCAGTCATCATGAATCACAAGCAATCAAATAGGTACAACTTCAGAAAGACCTGCATCACCCAAGTGGCTAGTAAAGGTAATTCGGCTAGCTGTTTGTGGAAGGGTATAACAGTAACCCTGCTCTGCTCCAGTAACAATCCACACTACCACTTTCATCGTGATTGTCTTCAAAGTCTTTTAATAAGATATTCCAGGGTAAGTCCAAGAGTGGTTGCCATCCTCCAATTCTCAGCAGAGCTAGAAAATAATTTCTGTAAAACTCCTTTTCCTCTGAGTTGAGGGGAGAGCTAGTACCACTGCTAACAAAAAAAGCAAATCTCTCCTTCAAATCTCTCACAGAAGAGGACACGGGACAGCACACGAGATATTTAAAGAGAGAGACTGGATACACCAGTCATTATTTGTCTAGAAGGTATTGGTTCATTTTCCTTTCCTCCCATGGAAGTGTCATAGTTCCAATTGTGTAATTCAGTACACAATTCAACACTCAAGAACAAACGCTGATCTTTTGAAAACGATTCAAAGAAGAACAGTAAGAAAATTTACAAGGTTAGACATCTAATCTAAAGTACTAGAAGACATGGCAAATAAGAGACTCCAAGAACACTTACCAGGGTATAATGTAAGGACTATTTTGTTTACAGAGAAACATTAAAATTTACCTTGCTATATATTCAGAGAACTGAAAATCCTAGTACAGACAGCTACCATCTTCATAAAACTATAAGCAAAGAAGTGCATAAGGAGGGGTAACTTTTTAAAGGCTATGGTGCATTCTTATCTTCTGCAATTTAAAAAAAATTGAAGCAGAATGTTCTGAAATGCATCAAGAATTTGTTTAGTCCCAGACCTATGTTACACAGAAGAACAAGCTAGATGATTACAGTAGTTGTTATCTAACTTTGATAATATAATCTGAAATATAATACTTACAGATTCAGTACCTCCATTTAGACTTGTGCTTGACATTTGGTGACTGTGCAGCCCTTTCTTGAAAAGAAAGGAACTGGAAACAGCATGACCTAGGAAGAAGATAATCAGAAGAGTGTTACTGAATTTTTAAGTTGCCTGAGCACATACAAAACCAGTATTCCAGTATTATTATTTACAGTGGGCTGCCCCAGATTTGTCATTGAGTTTCTTGCATCATTTCCTCTCTAATGAAAAAAATTCTACACAGTTAGCTTTACAGTTCTAGAAGATAACTATGCAGATAAACTAAAATATTGACTAAAGCTGCATATATTTTTTTAAAAGATTTGAATCACTGTAAACAACTTAGCATAAATAATACAGTTTTAAGAGTACCTCTGCTCAAATAATGCCCTCCAAACTCAAAAAACAACCCACTACTGATCAAAGCTAAGAGTAATTTAAATAACATCTAATACTATTAGACATATCAACAAATGCCCACATCAACTCATCCTTAGCTTTCTTTTGTCTTATGCACTACAAAAAGCTTTACAATATTCCTGCATCTGGTGATTTGACTGCTCTTCTGATACATAAGTATCCTTTGTTAGGGGGAAACCATTTGATCCAATTGTTGGACTCAAATCAAGACACTAGGTCCAGGTTCAATATATCCAAGTAAAGATATATGATACATTGCATATATGATTGTTTCTGATTTACAGGGTACTCACCTGTTTCAAGATTCTTGGACACCTTCTCCTGAAACACCACTGGGCTGAAAGCAAGTGCAGGATTAACAATTTTCAGTGGAAGAGGAGACTCAACATTTAATGATGTCTGGCTCTCTTGATCATTTGCAGGATACTCTGTATTCTCTTTACCTTCCTCAAAATGAGCAAAATTCTTTGAGACAAGATCATCGTTAACGCATACCTACAAAACAAGGTATTTCTTATCTAGTATCAACAGGCAATAAACTACAACATTACATACTTTTTTAGTATGTACAGTATTTGAAGCTTTAAACAACAGCAAGACTGAAAAGGTGTCCATGAATGCTTTCCGAAGAATAGAAAGTCAGGTCTTCATACATCTTCTCTAAAGCAGCGTTAGTTACTTGTCAATATGATACTTCTCACTAAAATTCTGTATTCCAGTATCTCTTTCTGTGACCCCCTAAAAATTCAAAACTATTAAGAAGTCAAGCCAATTTAATTCTTTTTGATTCAACATAAGCATAAAAATCAAAAAAATGTCAGGACAAAATACTGCTATACCTAAAAATCCTAAAACCATGTTGCCTCAAACAAGATCACTGACACTACTGTTATTTGGGATTCCAAACCGATAAAAGAGATTAGAATTAGTATGCACCTTCAAAGTTACTGTCTGCAGTACAGACCACAGCTCCAGTGTTAAAAGCCTTGGTAAATCCCAATTCAGAAGCAATGTTTAAATAAATAAATTTATACATATTGAAGGACTGCTTAAGTTACACAGTAGCTACAGTGGAGATTTAGCAAAAGTCAAGTTACCTGTTTTATGCAAGTGGATCTAGTTTTTCCAAAGGGTCGAGGACACAATCTTATGCAAGAGAAAGTGTGGGATGGTATTTAAAGATGCTTCATTAAGACAGTTGTGTAATAATATAAAAATAAGTTAGATAACACAAAAGGTGCACAAAAATAATTCACGATAGCCTTTCATCTGAATTACTGCATATTTTTAAAGTGACATCTCAATGTGGGGTGCAGACTAATTCAATGTTAAGAATTGCAAAAGTTCTTTAAGAACTCAAAGACAGTATTTCACTTTTTTTTTAAGCAAAGACAAATACTCCAATGCTTAAAAATAGGTATTGGGTTCTGAAACATGTACCATTTAACTGAGTATTTAAGAGCTGCAACCTCCAAAATACAAATGCTTATGTATGAATAGCTGTGCATTACAGCTATAGGAATCCAAGGGAAAAATACAAAAAATTCATTCAGGATAACTCCAGATCATTTAAAATTACTTCTAATAACTCCACCTTAAAACAAAAGTGATCTGGTTTTAACATTAATATTAGCTTTCACACACTTTTCTATGTATTTAATATGTTGTCTGGGCAAAGAACCCTTAGTTTTTTATTCAAGTTTCACACTAATAGAGATATCTCTAAAATTCTTGCTTCTCTTATTTGCTCTCTCTCTCTTTTTTCTTCTTTTAAGGCAAGAACATGATATTTTACTTTAAAATTTAACATTTCACTGAAATTAATGAGATTTAGGCAAGAAGGAAATAAAGGCAAAAAAGGCTGGTGGATAAAATGGACCTATTCAGATACCTGCTGCTGTTCAAATTTTTACCAGGCTAAGTCACCGGGAAAACACCTTCTGGAACCTATCACTCTTTTCCTGTGAGCCTCACTTATGGTTTCGTTCTTGTAATCTATTCTGTTCTTTTGTATTTGGACCTAAACCAAGCTAGATCATAAATGATAAATTCATAAAACCAAAGACCTTCATCAGAAGCTGATAGAAATTAAGTAGCTATTTGAAAGGGCAAAACTGCAGAGAGAACTGTATATTCTAATTATTCTACAAGAATGTGTACTTTATTTTGGTTATGCAAGATATCTCCATGCAGTTCTACAGAGCTGTACTTCACTTGTTATTCAATAATTTCAAAAGAGAGGTGCACTGGAAAAAAAGAAGTAGAATTTTTGCCTCTCAAAACTCCTCCAGAAGGTTAAGAGCAATACAAATATAAAACAAAATCTTTAATAAGTAAATGACTTAGCTTTTACTGTACATGACAGAAATTATAAAACTCATTTAGAAGTAATGCTTTTTCAGTCTTATACTGATCACAATTTTATGATTTACATAGTGAAGTGTGTGAACAGATTTGTAGATATAAAATTCTTACCTTTTCATTTTTTATTGTCACATAAAGAAGAACATCAAATTTGTCACCTTCGATAGCACATAACTGGGCTTTGATTTGGGTGGTTGCTAGTGTAGTAACAGAAGCACAAAAACAAGCAAAAAGATTAATCTCTTGTCAAATTATCAATATTTCTACTTGTACTTTCCAAACTAGACAAAAATTACATGACAAAAAACAATCAAATGTGTAACATATTTCTTTGAAGAGAAACTAATACAAGTGTAGTAACTTTTTAATGAAGTAAGAGTTTAACAACGCAATAAAAAAAATCAAAAACAAAATTATAAGAATTAATTGCCCTTGGTTTTGGAAGGAAGACTGAGAGCTGAAACAGACAAACAACCTCGCCACAAAAACTAGTTTTAGTTCTATATTAAAAGTTTTAGTTCATCTTTTAGCCTCAGACAATCTTTAGTACAAACGTATACTTTCCAATCACAAGATTTACTTTTCTTTAAGGAAGAAGTATCTGCACATTTAAATAGTTTGGTTAGGCTCTTTATTTGAACAATAAACTTCGCTATTATATCATTATGCTTGTCAGAAAATTCTGAAGCATTCTTCTGCATACGTTAATGGCGTACTAGTAAAAAAAGTTATGTTAGTTCTCAACAGTATAGTCTGGGGATATCTCTGAAACTAAACTTAATGTTATCATTGCTCCCTACTGACCTTTACTTTACATAATAATCTATGACACTTAAGATGTGTGAAGAAACAGTATAAATCACGAAAAGCACTATGTTCCCAGTAGTATGTGACATTATCAGCCTAAAGACTCTTTATTACTTTCATATTCATCCTCTTCCCCTCAAACACCTCCTTACTCACAAGTAGAACAAACTCCATCTAAAAAATATGTATTTTTTCAGACAGAAGCACATTAGCAAGAAGATTAAAGATTATGTTAGTATATATTTCTTATTATAAAAAGACCAACAGCTGCCTCACACCAAAACAGAAGGTTAGATATGAGAAAGACTGGATGAGCTACTGAAACACTGAATGTGGGAAAGGACAAGAACAGACTGGAAAACAGGTAGTTCTAGTTTACTAAATATCTACTTGAAGTACAATCTATTAAACAGCACAACTATGATCAAGTTACACACCTGAAGGGGTAAACTGGTAAGCCAGACCCTGCCATCTCCATACTAGACTACACAACATAAGCAGCTAGCTAAGATGACTGTGAGGCTGATTCAAAGGTCTAAGTTAAGGCACAGAAAGGTTCCACTGTCCAAAACGGATGTTATACATCAGTGCTACACTATTTAGCTTGCCTGAGAAACCCAGAGCCAGATACCATCTAGTCAACTATCAAAACTTCCGTGGCACAGAAGCCCACAACACTCAAGGTGCAGATTCATTCATAGTTTTGGCTTGGTCAAATGTTATGCAACTATTTTCCCTTCGTTTTTAATTTGTATACTTAAGAATGTTGTGAAATTTAATCAAATACATAAACCCGAGTATTTCATTGCTCTGACAGTTTATTTTTTCCAAAGTAAAAATGCCAATTACGATCCTGACAGGATATTTTATTTACCTTTGAGAAGGCTTTGAAAATACCGAGTAGCAGCAAAATCCCATCTTTTGGCTGGTCTAGGAAAATAAACATAACCAGTTAGATCATAACATCAACAATTAAAATGGTATTATGAAAATCGATGCATATGAAAAATGATTTTTCTCAAATCATGACAAGTCTTAAAAACTGCATCCACCAGAACACATTAGCAGAATCTTACTACTTACAGTACAAGTTCAGTCTTTATAACCATGTTTTACAGTTTATCAATAAAATAAACTCTGATTGAAATTTACTGGATATGGCTTTGTCAAGACACGATGGCCTCCATCCAACATAAAATAGGATACTTAGAAATTAAATAGAATAACAAAAATTTGAGCAAGAATCCTCCTGCAGAACACATTAATTATTTCTAATAAGATAACTAGTGAGCAATTTTGAACAAGCACTTTACAAACATTAAAGTGCCAAAGACTGAAAGGCCTATAACATAACATAAAATTCTTACCACATTCTGCAGCTGCAAATATAAAAATATATTTAAGGAATCAAATAAAGAGCACTAAGAAAGACACATCTGAATCCTTTATATACCTGTTACCTTTCTGATAACTTACAGAGCTAGCCCAAACTAGATATACACTATTCCAGTTCAAACTAGGCTAGTATTTGTTCTGTCAGAGTATCGAAATCAAATGCTCATTTCTTCTTCCAAACAAAAGTATAAAAATAAACTGCTTGACTACATGTCGTTCCAAATATTCTTTAATAATATGCAAACCCAAGTAGGTTTCTTGCTGTTGAGCCATATTCCCCAGTGAACTAATCATGTCCCTCTCAAATTGGCAGGGTCTTCAACATAGCTTCCTGGAACTCAAGGATACAAAAGTATTTTGCATTACCACCAGACTCTAGTGAAAAATTTATTCCAGTCCTTCACAACTGCAATTAGATGAAACCAATAGTAAAAATAAAAGGGAAGTACAACAGGAATTCAAAAAAATCTCAAGTGGAGAAGTAGAATGGCGAAAGAAAAAGCTATCTAAAAAAAACACTGTAGACCTTCAGTTCAGCTAAACATAGAATTACCACAAAAAAGCATATTGAGAATAAGCAGAGCATGTGCAAGAAATAGCACAAAGGCATGGACTGGTAAAGAAGCTCATGTGCAAGATATCGAGAAATACAGTTCAAGAGGGTGGCAGAGGAAGGACAAGAACTGCCAGAAGCTTATCTAAATTTTCTGAAGTGTCTAAATAAATATCAAAAGGTTCAAACAGATCAATGACAAAGCCTTAGTCATTAAGGAAGTGAACAACCTGTACAGCAATCTCTTACTTAACTTACTGCAATCAAATTGGAATAAGCAGACAACGTGCATTCCAGAATTCTGAAACAGCAGATACCTACTCGCTTGTCTAAAAGTAGTATTTTCACCAAGTCTGAGATTCATGACATCATGAAACTGGAATATAAACTGGGGGGGGGGGGAACCAGAACAACTACAAACTTTTTTGACTCCATGTAGATCAAACAGCTGGGGTTTTGTTTGTTTGTTTTAAGGAAAGAATGCATCAAAACCATAAAGGAAGAAAAACTTAAACACAGATAGAACTGTGAAAGTAACCTCCTACTTCTTTTAGTAACTGATTATTCTAGCTATGGGAAAGATGGCAGATCTCCTCTCAGGCTTTTAGAAAATATCGGACCTTCATGAAAAGTTCTGAATTGCGCAGGCAGTTCAAGGCACCTATGTTCAAGAAAATATTAATTTAAATTTCAGCAAGTTCTAAAATCTAGGAAAACAATCAGAAGAAAGAAAAAACAACATATAAGCAAAGATTAGGAGTGCTTTGATTGTTTAATGCAACAAAATAAAGGCTGAAAGCAGATATGATTGTTTTTTTAAGTATCCTGAGGAAAGGAAAATGAAGAAGAGAAATATGTTAAAGAATACGGCTGGCACAAGAGCAAGTAAGTATGAACTAATTATGAATAGTTAAAATAAATGTTACATGATTCTAACTATCAACATTAGGAGATCCTGAAAGCTTCCAATGGGGTACAGAGAAAAACTCAACTAATTGGTTTTAAAGTGGGGCTTGTTCTGTTAACAAACCGCTCATCTGATATAGGAGATCAGATTTGGGAAACTTTTTCTATGTTCTTCCTAAAACAAAATCTCTTCTAAGAAAATTCTGCAACAAAGTTTCACATCTAAAAGATCTGATTATAGTACACTTATTCTTAAGCTCTACTTACACTATTTTTGCAGTATTTTCACAAAAGTTGATATGCAAAGTCACTGGCTTTGTGCGATACAGTCCACATTGTTTTGCTCTATACGGAATTTGCATAAATGCTTCCACTGCAACTCGAATGCTTAAAAACAAAGCAGAAATAATACCATTTTACAGAGCAAATTTTACTCTCCACACATCATTGGTCCCTCATACACATCCTTCCACTATCCTGTACCTGACAGCACAGTTGTTCTAGAATTTTGGCTTCTACTGGCAAACTTCCTGGAACCATTGTTTTATTTTTCTCCCCAAGAGAGGTGCTGTCAGCAGCAATTAGTGAATAGATTTGCTCTGGAAATGAATACACTTCCCATCTACTGGAAAGTTTTCTGATCCTCATCCTCTCCAGTTTAGTCTTTTCATGATATTTAGCCCTCACACTATCACGTAAACCATCTGGTATTGCATATGCCATTTGGCAATTCTTACTTCTGAGTGAGAAACCAGATTTGATTAAGATCAACAAGAAGTAAATTTAATTTAAATACATTGACTTCCTTCATTTGCATTTGTATTTATTTTCCTAAAAACATTACTATTTGTAAAGCTATCACTAAAATGTTCATTGATAAGTAATGATCGCTGACACCCAGTTTGCTGAGAGGCTTTTAATAAACAGCAAGATACAGATCTTAAAAACATGTTATATGTAGTATTTCAAATTTTTATTAAAAAGCAGTAAATTACGCAATAAGTTTAGTTCTATCAGAACACACTTTTAAACTCCCAGCAGTGTCAAGCTGCTCTTTGATAAAGGGACATCCAGTTAAAAACTACCATTTAACTTGTAGGATTTGTTTTAAAATAAGCTTTCTTCATTTTATTGAATACTCCAAAAGATATTTATTAAAACTTCTTGTACTGAAAGCTGCATATTTTAAACAAGGGAACTGTATCTGAAGCTGAGAACTGAAATAGGCTTGTTTGTCATATTTCAAGATTTTAGAAACAGTAGGTTTCATACTGGTTTTATTCAGAACTAGAAAAAAAAAGAGAAAACTCACCTTTTTACACCATGCCAAGTCAGACTGTCAGCTCTTATTAAAGTAAACAAGTTAATAAATTGAATTTGAAAACAACAACAACAAATCACTACAATGTGTGAATGTCAAAGATGTTCAGCAACTGAAACCCTGCTTCCATGTGTTTTGCCAGTGGATCTTCAGAGGTTATCATTTTTAATTTTGGTAGTATCTAATCTCTCAATAAGGAGGAGAAACATTTAAATAATGTTAATTGGCGACTGTACATTTCAAACATAACATAAATTGCCACTTTCTCAGCTTTTTCTTCCCCCTTTTTTTTTAAATTAAAGAAAAGCCCGCAAAAGAAAAGGTTTCAAAAACACAGGACAAAGACTGGTTTGCATACACACTGGCAAGGGTCCATCATTTGCCTAGCAGTCTTTCATGGACCCAACCCACACCTTAATTAAACCAAAGCCTTGTGACAGCTAATCTTTGTGCGCGTTAATTAACAAGTATATTACAGTGACAGTCTCAAAGAAACAACTAACACTTACTCATTTGATTTAACGGAAATATATTTGGCATAATCCACAAGAAAACATTCTGTTAGATAATGATCTGTACAGGACATGATTGACTTAATAACTGCTCTACACCAGCATTTCAGTTCCTTGCTAAAAACCACACAAATCTGAAAAAGAAAAAACAACACAGTAACTTCTTGTAAAGAGAGCTTATTATACTGCTAGGTTTTTTTTCAGAGGCGAGAAAGTCCTATTTATTATGCAGACCTCAATTTTCTTTTTAATCTGCGAACATTGCAGCTTATGTAGCTATGAAGTTTACATTTAAGTACATATAACATACGTGGATGCCACTCTCTACCTTACTAAATACCAATATTCAAAACAGATTAATGCATATCTAGGATACTTTACTCTCAAACCAATGGAAATGCCAATTCTTTCTCTGTACACAATGCAATTTCTCTCTCTGTGTACATAATAGAGTAATGATTTTACCTGGCCTTCTTCTAACGTTAGTGGCTTTATTTCATCCGCATCTCGACAAGATTTGTCATAAAACTGATTCATTTCAGCATTCAGGTTTTTATATTCTATTTCGTTGACTACATAAGGCCCACATCCTTTTACAGTAACCCAAAAGCAACCTGGATCTTCAATCTAATCAAAAAGTGAAATACAGGGAAGGGGGGGGGAAGACAGATTACAATAACAAATAGTATTATCTCCCACCAAAACAATAAGACTTTGTTAAAAACATCTGAGCAGTAAAAGCTAAAATAAGACTTAAAGACAGGCACCTTAAAATCATGGCAACTGACAACATACAGGATGTTAACAAGCAAAACATCTTTCAGCTTCAGATCATTAGTTCATTAAATGATTTCCCACCTTGGAAGTTTCTTTAGCACTCCAGTTAACAAAAATGCGTGTATTATAAAAGATAAAAACATTATTTAAAAAGTTGCTTAAAATGAACACTAAGTAAAGTGCAAAGACAAAGCTTTGTACTTCCAGATTGTCTTCAAGAACTATGCCAAAAAACCTCCACCCAAGAATAAAAGAATTCCACAGATGGACTTTTCTTCACATTCAAAGAGCCTAAAAGACAGTTTCTTTAAAATGTGGCCAAAGGTTTCTGCTCAGGCTTTGTAAACATTTATATCCCAGTATTTCAGCTAATCTGGGTCCCCACTGGGCCGGGGCAACAATTTTTTCACAACGTTTTGCAGAATTCAATAGAAACTAGTACTATACCATATTTAAGATTATGCAGAACATCTTCCATTTCAGATTTTAGTAGTGTCCCTATTGATCTCTTGAAACGAAACCAAGATAAACACCTAAGAGAAATGAGAAAACACATACAACCTATATTTGAACCCGCATGTATAAGAAATGGCTGCTGAAGGGAAATATAGAGGCATCATCTTATTACTAAATCTGTCTTCCATAGAGTTTCACTGAAGTAAACAAACAGCAATTCTTTCAACATTTAAAAATATCAGTATACCTCTAATATCAAGACTTCCATCATTCTCAGCTACTGAGTCTTCTTCAACACTGCTGTAAGAAATCAATAAGCATTTGATTAACCATTTTTAAAACTGCCATTAGTTTTGAAGCATATTCGAAGAGTGTGCATATACAGCAGGCCCAAAGATTTTTGCTACTTTTGAAAAGGGTATTAATATAGGCAGCTGATTTACACACATTAAAGGGTTTAAATCTGTTTTCTTGATAAGGCACTATTCTGAAGCCTAAGACTCACCACCCACGCTTACTCACATACAACCACATCAATTTTCAGTACATCAGAACATATCTATTATCTTCAGTCTATTTTCAGTATATACGCCATTGTCTTACATTCAAAGGTCAACAGAAATATTACAGTTGAAAACAGGGTTGCTACAATCTAGGTACCTGACCAAATGGACAGAAACACCACGGGGAGATGCTTACATCACTAAAAACATGATGGAGTTGCAACCTTGGAAAATATTTTAACATAAGGGAAATTTTACTGATATTTGACATTGCCAAAATGGAATGCAAATTGCTTTAGCTTGCAGATAATACATTCTTCCCTTGTAATTCCTAGGTATAATATGTTGGGTTACAGACAGCAGATTTGCACATCACAACTTCATCACTATAATGTTTAGCCTACCACTTAGAAGAATTTACACTAGAAGCAGGTGCCTAATAAAACATTTGGGGAGAAGAAAGTCAAGACATTGGGCATCCACTTCCAAAGCTAGCGTTGAACAAGTTAGTGCTGAATCAAAAGCAATACAGCTGCACTATGGTTGTATTAGCAACATGCTTTGCTGAGATGGTGCTAATTACTCCAAGTTCAACACTACAACAGAACAGCTAAGCTTATTTTGGAAGCTCTACCTAATAACATACCACACAAGCATACCAATGAAATCTCTAGCATCACACTGTAATATAGTCTATGAAGATACATATCCCTCCCTTGGGCACCTAGGGACACTTTAATTTCAAGAATTACATGAGACACAAATAACTTCCTTTCATCTCTCACTCTGAGAAGCGCAGAACTGATAAAAGAAATATGAAAGTATCACAGATGAAGCACACCCACAGAAAAGGTTAGCTCTCCTAACCTATTTCTAGTAGCCATACACATCCACTTCAGTACTAACAAGTAAATGGAAATAGGAATGTTTGCACAAATTCCAGGGCCATCCCATTGCCATAAAGGCTGTTTACCTTGGAAAGAAGCAAGAACTCACTGACCCTCTCACCCCAAACCACTGCCTTGAGGCAAGCACATGGAAGGAAGTGAAAGGAGGCCTAGCTCCATAACAACATAACTCTCATACAAACACTCCTGGAGAGGGAACTGACTTACTTTCCCAGCCTCTCTCTCTCCTCTCAACCACACCCCATCTCATAGAGCTCTCAGGAGGCACAAGTAAAGGAGAGCAAGGCAGAAAGTGAAGGAAAAGACAGCTAAGACTTTTTTTTTCCTGCTTTATTCCTCCCACCTCCATAGCTTTCTTCACACCCTGCCTTCGTTCTACGTTCCTCCTCAGAGGAACAAAACCTCTAACCTTAAGAGCCAGCAGCATTATGGCCACGAGCGCCCAGACGAACGCCGAGGCCGACGCCCTGGCGCTCCCCCCAGAAGCTTCCAGAAGCAGCCAACTTCCAGAAGCAGCCGACTTTCCCGCGCGCGGCATCGCCCCCAGCGCGCAGGCGCAGTTCCGCCGAGTGCGCACGCGTACCCAGGGAGCGCGCTGCGGGATGAAGCCATTGCGCATGCGCCACCCCGCTGCGGGGCGGCGCGGGCGGGGCAGAGCAGAGCGGTTGGCGCGGCGGGAGGGCAGCGCTGGCGCATCCTCAACTCTTTAAATGGATCGTTGTGGCAGAAAAGCCTTAAGCGAGAGCCCTCCCTTTCTACGGCTCCTGCCCCGGGCGGGGCAAGGCGCGTCCGTGCGGCGCTGGCGGGGCGTGCGACTGGGGAGGAGCGAGACGGAGCAGCTGGAGGGCAGCGCCCGTCCCGCGCCGGGCGGCCGTTACCGCCACGGCCGCTGCGGCACCGCTTCCTGGAGGACCCGGCCTCTGAGGCGGAGCGTGCTCGCAAAAGCTCTGTGAAACTAGGCAGGTAGGCAGAGCAGCGGGCACTTCTCCATTGACGTTGAACTCTACTCTTTAAAAAAAAAAAATTCAGCTGAAAACAGCTGTTCTGAGTGCCTCATAACGCCTAGGTTTCAGAGAAAAGAAAAAACTTCAACTGAAAAGAGCGTGTTGCGAGTGCTTCATAACACCTAGGTTTCAGAGAAAAGGTTATTTCATTCCTACATCTCAAGCTCTGTGATAAAACAGCTATCAAGTTGTTCATTCATTCTGCTGTATTCTGTCCCTGTTTTCATTCGGGCTTAAAAATCTTTCTTCAGCCCGGCTTAGCTTGCTTCCTGCATCTGCGCAGACACCGTGCCAGCCGGGGAGAAGGGGCAGCATGCGCAGCTGGGGAGCGAAGACCACCTTCATTGGCAGCAGCCCTTACTTAGACTGGCTCAATATGCTGAAACTTCAGCCTTAGTCATCAGTATTTTTAACTTAGTACTGCAAGATATTTATTGTACGTACATACCAAGACATTTATGTTTCCATTTAATGATTACCTTCATTTTCTGTGTAGACGTAGCATCTTTTTTAATTACCTTTTTTTTGTCTTTTGACCTTCAAGCTCCCCCTAGTGGATCGTGTTGCTTTTATTAGTGCAAAAAGAACATTTTAAGTTACATGAGACAATCTGAAGGTGGAGAGGCAAACTATTCACTTAAAAAATAGAAATTACAGATTTAGTATTGTACTGTTTTTGACACACAGCACAAGCTAAATTAGAATTAAAGGCTAATACAGAAATAACTTACAGCATGCTGGTGTGTAAAAACTTTCATAAGAAAATAACCTCTATTTAGGTTGCTGAATCGTTTACTTTCCTAAAAATATTTTCTCCTAATAGCCACTTTCTACCACAGAAGTAAACTAGTAGAACACCCACAAAATCAGCAATGACAGATCAACGGGAAAGCTCTCCAACAACTCTGAAAGACTAGATTGCAAAATCAAAGCGGTTGGAGATTACATAATTATTTTCCATTGTCAATTGCCACTTACAGAGACTAAGGGATTTTTTTTTTCTTTTAAGCCTCTGTCTGCAGGAACAGAATTGAGCAGTTGACCATTGTTACTACAGAATAGCAGTTAAATAGAAGTAGTTCTGCCAGTTACCCTAAATTTTATTTTTTCCTGTTTCTGTCTGTCTTCCTTTCCTGGACTGACAGAATAGCATCCATTTACTGCATCACTGTCCAGCAGCTCAAAAAAAGGAGTCTTTCTTTCTACACAGAAGGTGCAAAAACAGAGCCCAGCCAACACTAGTTCTTTATCAGTGCTGTATCTTTTTGTTAGATTTGTGTATCTTTTCAATGTAACTTGTAAAACAGCCTAGAAATTACTCTGACTTATTTTGTCCATTTATAATGATAACTTAATAAATAACTTAAAGATCATGTTGAAGCCAAAATATCTGTTGCCACACACCTCACAAACACTATCATTAACATGCCTTTCCTTTTCATCTTTCTAATACTACAGTGGCCAGTGTTAATCTCTAGAAGCTAAAATCATGTGAGACACTAATAGAGGGTGCTTTCTTTGCTTCCTCTGCCTCCCATTTTTCTCATTTTACTGTCTCCTTCATGTTCAGAAGAATTAGTCAGAATATTCTGAATGAGATTTTAATCGTAATACACTGTTTCATTGGATCAGGAATATTTACCAGAGGTATAAAAATTTCAACAGGGTCTGCAAGACCAAGAATGGTCTGAGCATTTTCAGATATAAGAGAAAGATAGAAACACATTTTTCCAGTTGAAATTAATGCTGCAAACCAACTCAGTTTAGTGAAAATATTGTAAAGTTTTTATTTTAATTGAAATACAGAACACAAAGCTTTCTGGTCAGCTCTACTGGCTAATGTAAGTCATCATTCATTCTTCTTCCATATAAAAGAGATCCCACATCACTGCCCCATTTATTCCACTTGTAACACTGAAGAAATAAAACAGACCAAAAGTCCTGGCACCAGCAAGCAGCAATGCTTCCTCTGAAGTCTTTAAATCTCTTAACAAAGATACATTTAGGAAAATAGTTACAAAGCAAAATGTGGGATGTTGAAATGTGTAAGCAGGTGTTTCCAAGGTAGTAACTCTGAAGTTCTTGGTATCTTTTTTCAGCAGTAAACAATTTATTTTTCCTATTTCTTAATTGCCAACATTTTTAAAGTAAGTATGATAACAATAAAGAGAATGGTTGCACTCAATCTGATAGCTGACTTAGATTATGTCCAAATTATTTCTACCTTTGAAATTTGTATAGTTTTGCATAGATTACCATTAATAGAAACAATTCACATGTATCAAATATAAACATTAAGTTTAAAATCAAAATCAGAAAACAGTCAGTGAATTTTAGCTAACAAAGTTATATATACACATATACATGGGCTTTCCCCAAAATGAGAGAGAGACTAGACTGGAAGACTTCAACAGAAATTGAATGAAGGATTTCATTGATTTCTAGACACACATTACAGTTGTTCAGTTGATAACTCTGGGAAGCATAGTAAAATAATTCTTGAATTCAAAATATATTTGTTCTAAACATAAGTTTACTTTAATTCTCAGTGAGAAAAGAACCTGTGTGACCCAAAGGACCAGTGTTACAGCATATTCCACTATGAGTATATAAGTAGAATAAAGTGGTAATGGTTCAGTACAGTTACCATCTAATCACTTTTAAGTTTAATCAAGTAATTAAGTTGAAGGTTGTGTCGAATTTTCAGTAGTCACATGTATATCATAACTGGCACAACTGTGCAGTTTCAGAGAATCAAAGAATTAGATACACACAAATCTCAAACCTATATCCAAATGAAATACTTTGGCAGAGCAATGAAATATTTTAGTCTCTGTCTAAAACTAGTCTCCTGACTACTTGGCAACTGTTAGAAAGGACCAGAAACACTAACAATGAATACATATGTAATTAAATATATTCTAGCTTTAAACCAAATGCATACTATAATCTGCTGTTGTAATCTGAATTATTAGAGTTTATCATCACTGGATTCATATGTTTATATTTTGCTTGAATATTAACATAAACAGCAAGATCATTGATGTTTTTTATTACTATCCTGTGAAATATACTACCCTCTTTCATTAGATCTTCAACCTTCTTATCTGTTGACAAGGTTATTTTTTTTTCCCCTGTATAATCTGGATCTTCTGGATATAACTCATCTCCTGGGGAAAAAAAAAAGTTTTAGTTATACATTGCCCAGCTTATTTTTCAGCTTTTGACTGAATGATACTAACAAATTTTAAATCTTGAAACTCAGTGGGAACAGATTTCACAATATAAATGTAAATTGCCTCCGAACTTCTCCATATTTAACAATACAGCCACAAATTTTTAAAGTATCTGTCAGTGACACAGCGGAGTACATTTTAGGTGTTGTAATAAGTGTTCCAGTGCTCTCACTAACAAGCCTTAATCACAGTCTTGTGAGACAGGAATTTATGTCACTGGGGAAAACAAGACAAAGACTTTTCCAAATATATAAAGGTAACCTACAGTAGGACTAAGAATAGAAACTGTTATTTCACTCCATTTTGTTGGAGAAAAGAATGCGTTTTGCCATATAAATGTAAGTGACTCTATACAAGAGCCAATATAATAGTACAACACAAAAATTTTAGAGATCAATTGTAACAATAAAAAAAGAGGATAGGAGAAAGCATTAAAAAAAGCAAACCAATGAAGCAGAAAATAATAAACGATGGAAGCAACTGAGACTTCTTTTTTTTTTTTTTAAAGGAGAAGAGGGCAAAAATGCATATGATTCATGAAATGAAAGACATAAGCAGGAGGAAAGGGGAAAAAAAGAAGGAATGAGTCTTTTTAGATCACTACGATTGTGAAAACTGATGCTGCACCTATGCTTGATCTACTTGCCCTTACAAAGTCAAATGGACAACTGAAGTAAATGAGAATTCCAATTAAAAAGGACCAAATAGGAAGAGCTCTGATATTCTGCAGATAAAAATGGAAATAAGTTGAAATGACAAAATTTCTTCATAAATTAAGATATTAGTGGCAACCATATGATAGCTGAGGTTAAATGAAATTATGATTAAGTGCAGAAATAACTATGCTTTCTGTGTGGTTGAATAGCTTGTCTCTGACAGTGGCCAACATGAACTGTATCAGAAAAGACAGACAAACAGCAGGAATAACTTGACTTCTAAGAATATTTTTCTTCACAGTTATAGACTGGTTTATGTCACGCGGCATGAACCCCAGTTTTTATTATATTTAAAAGAACTTTCACTTAGTTTCTTACCTGGTAATAGCTGAATGTAGCCATCTGAAGCAGTTAAAGTCACTGGCATCCAACGTTCACATCCTTCTAGAGCTCGTTCAGAGCTGAACTTATGTAGCTCATGAAGTGAAGAAAAGTTGCACAACCTACACAATTCATAGAACTGAGGAGGAGCAAACCATATTTCCTGAGATTTAAAGCGTTCAATGGCTTCTGGAGGTGATGACCACTGTAAGAGGAAAACAAACCTTGAAATAATTGTTTCATCAGCAGATACTGAAAGTATCAGTAACTTTAAAGTCCTTAGCATTAGCAAGAAAGCCTTCACAGAATAAGAGCATGAAACAGTAACTTTTCTGAACACAGTGAAAGCCACATATAACCTGTACATATACACCAAAATAAAAGCAACAACAAGAAGTGATTCAAAAAGTTTGAAAAAACGTAATAAAAAAATCCGTTAAAATTACATTTTTTTTCTATAGATAATCCTTCATTTTACATGTAAGCATGCCAACTTTGGAACCTAAAATTTAGTCAAGCTCTTAAAGCCAGATTAAAAGTCTACTGAAATAAACAGAAAAGCCAGAACCTCAGTGTGAACTCAGTTAACAGAGGTTGCTACCTATGCTTCAACAATTAATTTAAAGTTATCTCTAAACAGCTGCTTCCTATACCCATCGTTTTCAGAGCAAGAATATCCAATTTATCATATTTAATAAACATGGAGTTCTTCTAGGTGTGTAAACTATTCCTAATCTTGATCTCATCTCCTATGATGACTTTGATAATGTGAAACATGTGAATAAACATTTACAGTAGATTTCTGCCATTATTAACAAATAGAAAGCTATACCAAGCACAAGCATTTTGAAGGTAAGATCTCAGGTGCTTTTAAATTTCTATAGCAAGATCAGTTAAACAAACAAACAAAAAAGTACAGAAGCATTAATGCTACCAAAAACATTAGGTAGAGTTTTACAGAACTGCCTGGTTTGTCATCAACTTTTAACTTGCTTTCAAACTTTTTTCAGAAGCTTAAAAAAAAGTTAGTTTAAAGAGTCTGATGCATCCGACTGTGAGTTGTTTTTAAAAAGATCCATTAATCACCAGTTCTTACTCTGTTTTACCCTTTCCAATTAAAAACATCAAAAATCAATATGGCTCAATCATGTTAGATAAAATATTCCATCTAACTCTACAAGACACTACAATTATTAGCAACTCTTGCAGCCCTGGAAGGCTCCGGAGACGCTACCTGGGTATCTCCAAGCGTACAGAGCGTGAGCAGGGTGAGAACGGCAGCGCCCCGTGGATACCTCAGGAACCGAGCGCATGAACAGTGTTCTGCGCGAAGGTGGTCGTCCACCTTCCAAGCAGAGGGTAATTCAAGGTGTAAACGGTACGGAGGCCAAACAGTTCCTCCAGCATAACGCTTTGTGTAACGTAACCTTCAAGAAACGAATCCTCTTCTACCAGATATTCCAGCAGCACGTTTGATTGAAAGGGACAACTGCAGTTACTGGTTAGAAAGGGGAACGTGCACAAGGGGAGGACTAGCAGGAAGAGGAGCACGCGCTTGCGATGGCTCCCACCGGCAGGAGAGCCGCGAGGTCGCGCAGACCTGCGGGTGACTGCCTGCTCCCCTTCCCGCCTGCAGTGCCCCCTGAGCGCTCTGCGGCCGCGGCAGGAAGGAGGGCGAGCAGGACGGCTGCGCGCGGCAGAAGCCAGACGCCCCGCTGCTCGCCGCCGTTAAGACGCCCGCCCGGCCGGCCCACGAGGCGCGGCACGCAGAGGGGGCAGCGCGGGGGCCGCAGGCGCTCCTACCTGGAAGGCCGTCACCTCCCGGTCGTCCTGCGAGGCGCGGGGCGGCCGCTCCTCCAGGCAGCACAGGTAGAAAGCCGTGTCGTAGCGGCGGCCGCCGCGGCCAGCCCTGCCGACGGGCGTGAGCCAGTTGCTCCACTCGCGCAGCGCCCAGATGTTGGGGGCGCAGGCCAGGCGGCGGCAGAGCTGCAGGAAGCAGCCCGCGTCCTCCTGCACGCGGCGCCGCCACTCGCCCAGCTCCGCGGCGGGCGGCAGGCGCTCGGCGGGCAGCGGGCGCGCCGGGCCGCTGCCCGCCGCCGGCCCGCGCCCCGGCACCACCAGCAGGACTCCCGCCTCCTCGAAGGTCTCCCGGATAGCGCAGATGCGGAAGGCGACGTCCCCCGGCAGCGGCGAGCCCAGCCGCTCCCGGTCGGTGGCGAAGAGCGGGGCCCGGCTGCCGCCGGGAGGCGGCGGCTTCACGAGGCCCAGCCCGCCCCGCGGCGAGGCGGGCAGCAGCCGCAGCCACTCGGCGGAGAAGTCCGCCGCCTCCACCAGGCCGCCCGGGAAGACGTGGGCGCTGGGCAGGAAGCCGCTGCGGGAGCTCCGCTGCAGCAGCAGCAGCTCGTAGTCGAAGGGGCCGAGCGAGGACGGCGGCAGCCGCGCCGGCGCGCCCGCCGCCAGCAGCAGCGTCGCCGCTTCCCTCCAGTGCCGCAGCCGCGAGTTCATCTCGGGGAGGCGGCGGCGCCGGCGGCGATGGCGATCGCGCCCTGGGGCCGCCCGGGCGCCACCGCCGCCTGGGCTCCCGGCGGAGCCACTGCAGCCGCCGGCAGGCGCCCGGCGAGCTGAAGGCGCTCGGCGAGCTGAAGGCGCCCGGCGAGCTGAAGGCGCGGCGCAGGGGTAGCAGCAAGGCGCCGGTGCCGGCCTCGCCTTAACCCCGCGAGCGGCGTCCTCGGAGGGCGAAAGCGTCGGTGAAAGCAGGGGCGCTACCGGCGCAGGGCCTCTAAATGGCGGTGAGAAATGAGCCGCTCGCTCCCGGCCCACAAGCCCCTTTACGCTTCCCGCGGCTTCGAAGCACCCTGTTTGCTACGGCGCGATAAAAGAGGTGCGAACGTCCGCTGGCCGCGGGCCCCTAAATCTTCGCGGGGAGTGCTGAAGGCGCTGTGGAATCATGCCTGGCAAGTGCAGGCCGCGCCAGGAGCTCCGGCTTGTAACGCTGATACGTCCATTGACCCATGGGCTGCTCTCAGAGGAATTTTGCCTCAATTCCGCATGAACACATGTTGATAACACAAATCATTATACTTCCTTAAATCAATTAAACAAATGGAAGAATTTTTAATTCCCATCCAGAAGCTGTTTGACATAAATCTCAAAGAAGTAGTCATCTAGTAAGAAAAGTCATATACCTTCTCCAACTATGTAATGTGAAGAGTATGATTAAATGTTGAGCAGAAAAATTTTTACAGGGAAATAATATACCCTCTTGCCAGACACATAGCAATCCTTAGTATATCTAAACCTTAGATATAGGTCCCTTAGAACTTTAGTATGTCTAAATGGGTACCAACCAGTGAGACTCTATTAGTAAAATACTGAAGATTACAGTTAATTATTTTAACAGAGATTTCTTGCTTAGTTAAAATCAGTTCAAATCTGTGCTTAATTTTTATATAAATTACTGGCATGTGTCATACAGAATCCTCCTGCTATTCAGAATCCTTCTGTTGCTAGTTTAAGGTAAAGGTAAAGATTCATCATTTTAAGTTTCGGTATTTTAAGTAGGAAGTACTCATGTACAGATAATGAACACCATCATTTTCAAATCAACTGTATGTATAGGAAACTCTTGTTATGGCAAAAATGCAATGTATGATATCCCTGGAACATTATTTTATAACGTCCCCTAAGAAAATCTTATAATAGACAGTGGTGCAGATTATGTTGTCATCTTAAAAGAAGTTTCTAAACTTGCTCTGCAGCTTTTTTTTTTTCCCCCAGAGTAGTCCAAAATCTCACCAGTGCTAGTATGTCAGGCAAGAATATCCTGGAAAACAGTTCCCCTGGCTTCATTGGTGTACAGTGGTCCTAAATTTGGCAGATCTGGCTTCGCAGACATTGTTGCATGGGAGGAAACTTTAGAGCGTGGCTGCCCCATGTACTGGTGCTTGCACCCTCAAACATAATACACAGGGTCTGTGGCTAGAGGAGTAGTTGTGTGGTTGGTTATATGTTGCTTATGGCTGTTCTCAGCATCTGAAGCAGTCCTTTGGGATCAAATACCACCAAGAGATTATCCTCCACTCCAGGTCCTACCTTTTTCCAGACAGTCCCAGGGTAAGGAAGGCATCTTTTTCTCATACAAAGAGTAGTCTTCCTTACTCAAGGGTCAGCGTATAAACTGTTCCAGCCTATTGATGGCAATTTCCTCTCAGTATCACCTTACAAAAAAAGTAGTTTAATATCCTTTCATGACAAAGTTGAAACTCCCTCATGCAAAGTTCCAGAAGCATATGAGCATGAGTCTTTAATTGACCCAGTTATCAGGACTGGAGATTGCAGGAGGTCAGAAACTCTACTAACAAAGATCTAGGGTGTAAAGGGATATTTTACCCCTGCCAGTTTCCTACTGAAAAAGGCAAAGCTTAAGCACTGTGACTGTGCAGGGGTTTGCATCTCCTCCGTCAAAGCTGTGTGAGTAGTATCTAGAGCTAACTTGCTGGAGATAGCTCATATGAATATAGAAAACATCCTAAAGCCAAACTAGACCTAAGGTTATCTATAAAGCATGTTCTATTTCTTCATCTCCAACTTAGATGACTTCTTTCTTCAATTTATTCTGCTAAAATGCAGAGCTTATCTCACTTGTACTTAAAACTTGTATAGTATCAAGAGTGATTTCAGGAGGACTGGAAAATCTGAGATATTCTATTCCTCAGGAACATTGATTATAAACCAAGAATACTAGTTTATTCCATTACTGCAGTATAAGCATTCCAGCACAAGGGCAGTCTACATTCATCTGGGCTCTCCTGCACTATGCTTCAAGGCCCAATGCGTAGACGGGGAATACAGGAGACTAACTTGGAGAGAAGTCTCCCCATAGCAAGAGTTAGTTAGAAATATTCATAACTATTCCTGACACTCAGTAAGAGGTAAAAGAGAAGGCTGGAGAGTCAGATCTCCCTCTAGATATAAATGATTTTTAAAAAGTGCTTTTGCTAAAAATTAAGAATTCAAACTGCCTTTCATGCAGCTTGTATGCCAGAACATACAAGTGTCTCAGCTCAATGGACCCTGAATACTTTTTGTATTTCAGTTGGTTGTTTTCAAAAACAGACTGTGCTGTACTGAAAAATAAAGCATTCTGAAGCTATACAAAAATTATATCAAATGAAACACTAAGATTATTACACTGATAATGATTCTTTGTGGGATCATATTTCAGCAATGTAGAGATTATTTCAGTGCTTTTCTCTCCACTTCAATTACTGCTTATGAGACTTCTGAAGAATGAAAAGTATCGATTCCTTTAAAGAAAAAAGACTCAGGTCACTAGAGATATAGAAACGATTGTAAAACTAGCTTTCTATTTTTTTCATGTCTAGAATACTTAGCAATTGAACCACTTAATTCATTTATGTTGCATCATTGCATAAGTTATTTTGCGTGTCTGCTGAATGACAGATCAGTGCAAATCACACCATTGTAATAATTTTAGATGAAAAACAAGGTCCACCATTATTTCACAATTTAATTTGGCTTAAATAATTTCCTGTGAGTTGCATACAATTATGGTAAGTCAGTTCTTGGTTTAATTTAATTGCATCTGGTAAAAGTTTCCATCTCCATGCAGATATAGTGCCTACTAACGAAATGTTATAACCACAAGTATCAAGTATCAAAAAGGAAGAGTTTAATGAGCGTGTCTACAACTTCTTAAACTGACTTATTTCAAAATAGCAGATTTTAAAGCTTTTAGATTGGTTAGCTCATGTCATACAATGAATAGCCAGAGGTCATGAATAGTAAAAAAGTAAATAGATTATTCATAGTACATTTTACCAAGTATTGTTTCCAAAATGTGAATAAATGTCAAATATAGAAAATGCGGGGTTTTAATTCTAGTGTCGTTACGGAGACTGGCTAAAAATGAAACGAATTTATAGCTACCTTCATATAAAATAATATTTCAACAGATCAAAGCAGATCAGAAAACTAGGTTACAGATAGTATTAACAACACTGGAAATATTCTACTTCCAACAGACGCATAATGGATTACAGCTTTCATGCAAACTGAAATTATGGTTCTAATTCTGCAGCCTTTAATTACATGACTAGTCTTTACACATATAATTTCCCACTAAACTGAGCAATGGCTTGTATGAATGAAGATTCAGACTGTTTCCTTTAGGTCCCAGAACTCAAATGCCTGTCTGTCTGTCTGTCTCTCTAAAATATATATGTATATAGTTACACATGCAGTTAGCATACTAGATTAAGTTGATAAGAGGGTATCATGTTTTGTGGGTTCAATAGTCCTCAGGCATTTTATATGGTATAGATACTTAAGTATTTTCTTTTGTGTTCTTTTCCTGTTTCTGTCTTTCTCTCTTTTTTCCCCCAAAGGATTATGCTATCTATATTATAGCTGCTTCAAGATCATACAAAGGAATTGCATCTGAATTTTTAAATTATTTTTTCCTAATATAGCTGTATGACCTAATGTTTGCTACTTTTATAAAGAAATCCCTGATTTTTAAATTCATATTTTATGCTATATAATTTTTTTAATCACAAAACATTAGTCAGAGTGTAGGTATTCTTTGCATATTTGTGTGCAAGTGACAGACTTGACTATTTAAAAACATAGTGGAAAACTGACCAAAAGAAATTCCAAGAAGGTAAAAGGCACAGTTTATACATTTATACTATGATTGGGACTTCCTTTTCTGTGCATTTGAATTAGGGGTAGCTTTTAGAAAATTTATTGGGTTGTTTAATTTGATGGAAATGTTATTAATAAGTATATGATAAATAATGTCATGCAGCAACAGTGTAAATACAAGAAAACATGCAGTTTTGTCAAAAAAAAAAAAAAAAAAGATTGACACTGTGGTGGCTCCAGAAGTAGATTTCTGACACATAATAGAACTATAGTAGATATTCTTGCCAAATTATGGGCTGTGAGTCTAGAACAGAGCAATGAATGTAATTGCTTTTACTAACTAGTTTCTCTAACTCATAGAATTTCAGAGAAGTTGTGATTTTATATGTGGTTGCCCACATGGCTTCTAGTCACACTACTTTCAGCATGAAATGCTGTTTGTGCTTGGCTTCATAAGAAGGTGAAGAAGAACCTTTACATCAGTTAGATGCCATGTGACTTTTCACCTTTCCAAAGGTTTAATCAGCTACTGATTAAGCTACATTTCCAGCTGCATCACAACGCTGCATGGAACAAGGTGTCAGAACGGATGACAGAACCCAGCCTTCTGGGACCACCTTCTTCCAGCAGAAAGTCTCTTGTGCTGTGAAACCAAGAGAAGAGGGTTGTCTTTCAAATAAAATTGACATCAACTTGTGACAAGTCAAAATATTTTTACTCTTAGTTCTGTATTGAGTTAATCAGAGAATGGGTAGACAGTTTCAGAGATGCTATATTCTCTGTCACACCGGCTATAAGACACTACCTTCCTACAGAGAAGCCATAGCTGAACATTCTGATGCCGGTGTACTATATTTAATAAAAAGCATACTTCGCTAACATAAGATTAAGACATATTTGCATACATCTTTGTATGTACACATTTGCATACCTCTACTTTGCTTTTCTTGTCCTTCCCTCAACACAGATAATTTTGTATGAGAAAAAGACATTCTTTTCTAATCCCACTTTTACTGTATGCTTACCATGGCAAATGCTGCTCACATGTAGACTACTATTTTGTCCAGATCTCTTTCCGCATTAAAAGACTTACATAATCGTATTGAGAGAAAGCACTTAGAGATCCATAATCCATTGGTCTTCCTGAATGACTTTTTACATAATGAAAATCTGTGAAGGGTAAATATGTTGGCTAGGAGTTCCATTAACACTTCATTTTTTTTCTGGAAAATGTGAATAAACAAAACACACCTTATATGAGAGGAAAAAAAGCCCATAACCAATCCTTTCAGATTACAAACAATAAGCACTTGTTTAACTTTTAATCCAAAAAGTTAATGACATCAGCCAATTTACTCATTTTTCAGTAATTGCGTTCACATAAAAAACACTTTTCATGTTTACATGAAGAATTTTGAAACTTTAATTTTATTTCATATTCATAATGCTATGAGTTTCATGTTACATTCAATTTACAAGATGAGAATCATTTTAATTATGGTTCTGTGTTCATTTTGTTAATAAATTAAAAATGAGTCTATAAATTTATGCTTATAGACTGTGAGTCCCAGAATAAAATTACAGATTGCTGCATTTAACAGAAACAGTTTTGATAGTTTGATACAATTATTGATAGTTGTTGCTATCAATACCACAGACCAGATTTCACCATCCTTAAGTTGTGTACATCTTTAGTTGCAGTGAATGCAAGCTTTGCTGGATGAAAGAGTGCAGAGTTTGGACGCAGGAAGAATCCAGTGTGTTAGTCTTCTCTAGCTTTCAATCTCCCAAGCCAGAGGCCCACTTTTACCTAGGCAACGATATTGAACAAGCAGTGCTGAAGGCAACATCATATCTGTTGTCCTGAATCCTATTGGTAGCTGTTTCCTAAGGCAAAGATTTCTTGATTTGTCAAGACCAATGATTTCCTTGCAGTATAAATTAACATATATCACTCTATTCAAGTTTGGTAGTTTGAGAGGGGCATGTTTATTTAAATAAAATTTTAATTTGAGGGCTTAGCATATCAGTTCAATGATTTTGGTTGAAATAGGAACTTCTTGTTTAAAGGAACTCTTTGACAAGCTGTATTAATATTACAGTTTTTATTTGATTTTAATTACTGCTGCAATCCATCCAGTAAGTTATATGAACATACTTTATTTTAAGGTAAATAAAAATGACAGTAACAAGTTTTATTCTAAGTGTAGAAAATACCACCCATGTGCAGGCAAAAACCAATGTAATTTAAGTCAGTGATAAGATTTTAGTATATAACAAACTTATACTAAAATGTATATATCTTATGAATACAGACAAAAGAATTGAAGCAGAACAGGACTGAAATTAAGCAATGAGAATCTTCTGTTGTACTGAAAACACAGTAAAATTCTCAGTCACTGATCAGCATCAGAGTATTTGTATTTTTTATCATACTATTTAAGTACGGAGTATTTTGATGTTTGACCTTACATTTTTTTACTTACAAAAATAGTACTTCCAATCTCTTTCTGGTTGCATTCCAATGAGGAAAAAATCTAAGGCTGCAAATCTAGCACATTTATTTATGTCTTTATTTAAAAGAAGCATCAGTTTCTTCCACATAAAATACAGTTTCATTGCTAATTCCAATGTTTTCATGGTTAAATTGATAAAGACATTTAATCTTTTTCATTTTGGATTGGAGAATACCAGTCTCTTGGTATCCTTTATAGTAGAATATTCTGAGATGATTCAAAGCTGTCTAACAATAATAATTGAAGAATAGTTAAGGACAGTTTCTGCTCCCAGTTCAAGCACAGACAAACATTATTTGGTGGAAAGAGTGTCTTGCCCTGTGTAGCCCAAAACGCAGCCGTGAATTGTAGTTAGCAATTATTTATTTCAGAAAAAAACCCCGTGCTTTAGAAGGAAGTTGTCACTGTAGTACAATAAAATAAAATCAATTCAGGGGAAAGTACTTCTGGGCAATGGTGGTTTCACGTTATTTTGAATTTGTGTACCGTTGTGTCTGACCTCTGTCACATTGAGTGTACACTTGTATCAAGTGGGTTTTTTAGGAGATTAATGGCAGGAACATTATCCATTTAGATGGTGCCAATCCTCTGTTAGAATTTTACTTAATCTTTTAATTTCACATAACCTAGATATAAGATAGTACAGATTTTTAGGAACAAATTAATGATGAATATACTTGCAGCCATCTTTCTCTGAAGATTTGAAAATGTATTTTTCCAAGGTCCAGTCCTTTAAATACTAATTTGTATGCATACTCATAATGAAGTAAGACTTACATAATTATAGGCTACTTACATGAAGTCCTGGGGTCCTGTATTATTCAAAATCCAAACAATGCATAAACTGAAAATTTACAGCTCATCAGCTCACTGAGGCTTGCTTTTGAAGATGAAATTACCTATTTTTAAAAATTCTTCTATACAGCTAACCATGGATAAACAGTATACCCACTTCAGGATTTCAAGATACAAAATAATGAGTGCTGTAGGTGTTACCATTTACTTATCCACCCAAAACCAGACTTGCATTACTTGCATTTTCAGAACATTTGGTTAAATCATCCGATCTCAGAAGGAATATGGATTGTTCAAGAAGCACAGAATAGAGTCCAACTTCTTATCTATCTTCCTGTGAACTAAGTAACAGGAGAGTGCAGGCAATGAAAATACCCACTAATCCTTAGTGACTGGTGGTGGCAGTCCAAATCTGTACATTTTCCCACAGCTTTTGCTGTATTTTCCATAAATATGTTTACTTGATATAATTGTGAAGGAGATCTTCACACTTAATACACAGCAATTTCACCATGTCTATGAAACAGTAGCACCAATAAATACAGACTTGATTTTGTTAGAGTGCTGTTTGGTATCTCTAAGAATCTAGATTTGCTACATACTAAACATCCTGTAGAATGATAGAAGAGAAAGGAGTGTGGAGTCTTATTACACTGTGAATCCCCATAAGAAGGGAGCCTAGACTGGATTGATGTGCAGAACTCACATTATCCTTCCTAGTAACGGTATCCTATAAATTCCAGCCTCCCCTTTGCATTATTTTTTCCCACCTACAAGTGACCAGATTCAAATCTGACACACACCTTTTCCCTCCCAAATCCATTTCTCTTAAGTTTTAAAAAAGCTGTTTGCTACAGTTTTTCAAATTATGCTTAGTTCTCAGCTCAAAAAATTTAGCTCTTCAAGAATGCTGTCAACATGATTTTGTTTAACAAGCATAAACTAGTAACTTCACCAGATACATCTGACTTTTTAATAATTTGTCCATAATAATCAATGCACTGGAATAACTACTTATTAAAAAACCCGTATTACAGATTTGTAATTGTAATTGTCTGTAGAGTGCCCCATATGTCTATAGCACTATAAAATATGTAAGGAATATATGTACCCATTCTTGAATGGGTAGTGTGTGTTCACTTAAACAGAACAAATTTCCATAAATTATGTAACAGAAAACATAATACATAGGTTCTTAAACAAGACATTATAAAGCTTCTCTGCAAGTTAGTGTCAGTTCTCACACTTTTACATGTAAACATTTCTAATGCTTCCCCATAAAATTGTCAAAGTTTTATGCCGTTCTTGTATTTACCTCCCAAAACTGCAGTGTATCAGATTAATTGGACCAGTTATGGGTCCAGTCCTCCAGGCTTTCTCTTCCCCAAATGATTAATCAGATAAAACTGAGATATATTTCTTTTTAGCTTTTTCTGGTTTTCTGCAAATAAATCAGGAGCTTGCAGAAATGTGACTGTACATATGTAAAACCCTGCCTGTCAACATGAGAGGGATGTTTTCGGATGTTTTGAAAGGTCAGCTTCTGCCATGGGTAGATTCATTGCTTCTAGTTTCATAGTTAATTGTGAAGTTCAAACTGTTTGCTTCTACAGAAAGAATAATTTGAACCAGTGGTAAGAATTAGCCTTTCTGCAGGGGAAGATAAAATCACGGTAAATATGGAAGAGAAACATGAGGCTTGTTAGTATTTTTCTGAATAAACAACTCCCCGTTTTTTCTCTCTGGATCTGGAAAGCCATTAGTCATTAGCGTATGCTGTGCCAACCCATGCAACTGGGTTCTGCACAATCCCATCTACATCTACAAACAGTATTTGGTATCAAACATTGCTTGTTCTGTTTTCTCCATCCTCCTCCACACTTCCCTCTGCCCCAGCCACTAATCTACATTCTTTTATTGGGGTTTTCATCCTTCCCCTCCTCTATAGTATCTCGTGTATTTGATGAAAAAATCTCCAGTCTATTCATTTCATCAGGCAAAACACCTGTGTTAGCCTCCCAGTTCGTGCTACTCTCAAATACTGTAAACAATGACCAGCAGCAAACATCAGAGCCTATTCACGAACAAAAAATACAGGCCTCTGAGAAGAGTGATCTATTAATAGCAGACAAATCCCTGTTATAGCCAGTAGTGATAATACCCTGATACTTCATAGTTAACCATTACAAGTCCAGCAGATGAATACATCCTATTCTGCAGTCTGATTTGCATCTTTTTTCTTTAAAATACAAGAAGAAACAAATCGTGCATTTAGGATTTTGAGAGGCAAAAGTTTTGTTTTGTTTTTTTCAAGTGCTAGGTTTGAATTCTCGGCTCATCCAAGCGACCTGTTTCAAAATTAATCGTGAGGCATGAAACACTCGAGACGGACTTGAGAGGGATGGCTCTTGTCAGAGCCCACAGCAGCCTAGGAGAGTTTTACCACACACACTGCCAGGACAATAGCGATAATGAGCACAGCGGAGAAGATAATCCCAGCTAGAACTTTGCTGATATCGCAGAAGGATTTATTCTCCTCCACAGAGATCATGCCAACAGAAGAAGCGCCCACGCTCATGGTGGATTTGAGTTCAGCCCCAGGGTCTTGCTTAGCCTCTACCGTCCACTGCGGGACATTGACCTTCATTTCCATCTCGTGCATCATCTCTCCTACCTGGTTGATTTCATTCTCTAGATCTTTCAAATCCACCACGTCTATATTGTGCTCAGCCTCGTACTTCATGTTCTGGACACTCATCGCCCTGGCAGCCACGCCAGAGGTTCCCCCACTCATGCCTGTCTGGATCAGGTACTTTTTGGGAACATTTAGCGGGAACTCGTGGCCCAGCTCCAGGGCTCTCCTCATATCGATCTCCAGGATCTCTAGGCACGTGGAGAAAATCACCCAGAGCCTCTCGAACTCGGCTTTGTCCTCCTTACTCACGGTTTTGTCCTTCAGCACCGTGGTCAGCTTGTTCCTGTTGGCCACCGCCAGCTCCTGGGCTTTCTGCCGGGTCTTCTTGAGCTCCTCGCGCAGGTTCTGCGAGTCCGAAGTGCCGCCGATGGTCAGCACCATGTGCCGGTAGCAGGCGGTCACCCTGCTGAGCGCGTCCAGCAGCGCTCTGCACTCCTCCTTCACCATGATGCCGGGGCTGCGGGGGGCCGCGCCGCCGCCCTCCTGCCGCCCTCCTGCCGCGCCGCCGCCTACCCGCCACCGGGCGCGGGGAGCCGCCGCCGCCCGCCGCCGCCCGCGCGCATGGCCCGAGTCACCGCCGGGGCGCGCCCGCGCTCAGCGCCCTCCCGCGCGGCGCTGCTGCTCACGCGGCGCCTCCGGGAGCGCGGGCGCGCTGCGGGGAAGTTTGGGGCGCCGGCGGCATCGCCGCCGCCGCCGCTGCTGCTGCTGCTGCTGCTGCTGCGATGCGCCTCCTGCCTCGTCCAGCGCGCCGCGGGGACCGGGCGTCTCGCTCCTCGCGCCCCGCCGAAAGGCGGCGGCGGCGGCTGCCAGCGGCCGGGCGCCGCTCTGCCGGGAGCTGCCAAACCCCGCGCGGAAGCCGGCCGCCGCCGCCGCGCTCCCGGCGCCGCCGCGCACGTTAAACGCGGCCCAGCTGCGCGCCGCTGGTCACATGGCGCCGCGCGGAGCGCCGCGGCCCGCGGGCGCGCCCGGCCCGGCCCTATAAGCCCTCGCAGGCTCCGCCCCGTCGCTGCCGACCCGCCGCCGCTGCCGCCTCGCTCCGCGCTCGCCGCCGCCCGGCCATTGGCTTCGTGCGGCGCCGCCGCCGCGCCGGGCCCGCCCTGGATCCCGGTAGGGCTCGAGGGAGGCGCGGCGGAGAAGGGGGCGGCCGAGCGGCTCTCCGGGAGGCCGCGGAGGAAGGGGAACGATGGGGTCGGCGGGAGGAGCGCGGCCGGTCCCGGGCCGCTCTGCAGGGGGGGGGGCAGCTGCCGCGGGGCCCCGGCGGGGGAGCCGGCGCGCGCGCCCCCGCGAGGCCTGCGGGAGCCGCCGCCGCGCCGCCCCGCGCCGCCGCGGCCTGCTCCGCGCCCGGCGCCGCGGCCCGCGCGGGGCGGCGCCGCCAAGTTGCCGCGGAGGAAGTTTGTGGCGCGCCGCTGCCGCTGCTGCGCCGGCGTCCGGCCGCGCGGGCGAGTCGCGCACGCTCCCGGCGGAGCCGCTCGCCCGGCTTTGGCGCTGTGAAGCGACGGCGATACTGAGCACGCTGCTGAACTTTAATTAGCCCTGCTGCCCGCGTTATTTACGCGAAGCCAGTGCTCTCCGCTTCGTGTCGCAGATAAGCCGAAGCGCTGCGGATACTTCGGCTGGTCACTCGGGGGAAGAATGTGCGTTTTTGTTCCTGCTGTCAGGGTTATATAAGAAGGCCAATAGGAAGTGTTGGTCTGCAGTCGGGGCTATCTGCAGTTAGCTCGAATCAAGTACGTGCGGAGGTGCAGAAAACACTGAAGTCCCGTGCTAGCCAAAATGATGCTTTGCAGGCTTCCCTTATGAATGTGTTGAAGGGTGGTTATGATGATCAGCACTGAATGCTAGGATACTCTGTAGTGTGTGTGTGTATTCTAGAGTATATGAGTAATCTAGAAAAACAGATGAAGTTGATAATCTTGAGCACTACACAGCAGACTAAACTATGTTGTCTTTGTAGCACATGGTATATCTTTAGCAAAGACAACTTCTGGAAAACTTAATCATTGTAACATATGCTACCACATATGTCTCCATGGGTAAGTAAATGGCTTCCTGATGCTGCAGTAACTTGAAAAAGATGTGGATACCTAAGAAGGGGAAGAGTAACCCTCTCCCTTAACATGCCACCAGGGTAGTGGAAGGTGAGCTGTAAGCAAGGTAGGTTACTGTGAGGAGCAGACTTGCGACAAAGCGGCTTTCTGCTGCTGAGCCCACCTTGAAGACTCTGTCTAGGTAGCCTTCCTTCTTCTGGCTCTTGGTGGCTTGGAAGTTCAGTCATCTACCCCTGACTCTGTTTTGCTCTGCTTTTACTTTGGCCCTAATAAGTCACGTTCAGCTTCTCTTGTGAGTTTGCTACTTGCAGAAGAAACTGCTTTAACTTTCATAGGTTGCCAAGTTACTACAGAGTAAACTGAGTAGCTCTCTACCAGTTTGCGTGTTGTGTTAGTCTAGAAGTGAGTTGATAATGCATGTTTCCTAGCGGGAATGAAGAAACAAGCGATGATTTTTGACCTTCTTGTAAGCAGAGTCTTGTAATTGCTTAATCATTCTGTCAGGTGGAAAAAGGATTAGCCCTTGGTTTGAATCTGGAGTCTTATGTGACTTGAGTGTTAAGCTTATTGCTAACTAAATTATGCATTTATATATAGTAGCTGCGTTTAAAGTCTGCTGTACATACTGACGTTACTATTCATTGCAGCACATCACACCTTTGAAACTATGCTTCTCTAAAACCAGCTGAAAAGGGGGGCTGTATTGTTTCAGGAACATGTGACTCCTTAAACCTGAAGGTGGCAGCATCTATAATCTGTATCAGATAATGCCTAAATACATCTTCAGATGTACTGTGTGGGAAGAAAGAGACAGTTCATTAGATTAGTTCTAAATTAAGTTAGGTTGTATGCAATTATCCAATTCAGACAGACTGGGGAAACTCTCTTAAAATTTAGTTGTAGCTTGTCAGATAGGCATGCTGTTCTGAAAATCAAAATCTTGATACCAGTTGCAAGCAAGATGGTGACTAGCTGAAGTCTTCTTGTCCTGGAAAAAGTATTAGGATGAAGTATAAAAAGTCCTGAGAAGTGAATGAGGAAGCAGTATAATGGGTAGGAGAAGAAATGCATTTCCTGTTTCTATGGAAAGGCTTAATTATAACGGATGTTAAGAGCATATTGTTCCTATGCTAGTACCTTTAAAAATGTTTGCAAAGTACTCTGCTTCTGGAACATGCTTGAACTTGTTTAATTCCTATGTCTCATTTTAATAGACTTAAGTAGAATTTTAAGTAAATGCAAGTCTGTTTTGTGCATAGTGCATTATGTAGTATCAAAAGACCATCAGTGGTTAAAATCATTTACTTCACTAGTTAGAACAGTTTACCTGTTGAGTTGTTTCTCACCTTCCTTCTCCTCCATTTCCCCCCCCCCCCCCCCGGGAACTAGTGTAATAATACAACATGTTTTTCATAACTAGATATTTTAGTCTGATGTTTAAGCTTTTAGCAATGAAGGGGTAAGACTAGTGCTAGCCAGGAGGCTAGCCAGTTTTTGTGTTGAGATGCACAAAAATCAGCAGTAATAAACAAGGAATGGATAACATTCCTGTCCCCTTGTCTGATCTAAGGGCAATCTGAACTCGGGTAATCAAGGGAGCTCATAACTTCTGGCTTCAAATTGTCTTACCTTTCAGTCTTGCACTGAATTGATATCAACATTATGTAATCTGCTGTGAACAGTGGTGTTCTCTAACTCTGTAGTCAAGAAACTATTAACTCCGAGACCCAGATCTCCAACTGTGCAGCATTCAGGCCCACTGCAACACCAGTGCGTAGGCTGGGGAACTCTGCTACTATCTTGCCTCAGTAACTAAAGGATCAAAATAACTGGCTTAAGTAAAGCATTCTTTATCCTTGTATTTCAACCCTGTAGTTTGTGTTGTGTCTCCCCGCTCAAACTGTGCATGTCCTGACTGCTGATAAAGGTTCTGCTGTGCCAGCTGCACCTTCAGATGCCCTCCCTGACACCTCTGCAAGCCCAAGGAGATGGCCTTATACGAGTACAGCTCGCTAATATATGGAGGAAGCTTTCTTATTCAAAAACCTGTTTTGAGAACTTTATACCTTCTGTGGTTAATATTTTTCCTCTAAATGTGTTCCTTTTAATTGTTTGCTTGGTTCACTGCTCGGCATTCCTGTGTTGTCTGTTC
The DNA here is from genome assembly GCF_036417845.1 of Apteryx mantelli. Lineage (NCBI taxonomy): Eukaryota > Metazoa > Chordata > Aves > Apterygiformes > Apterygidae > Apteryx > Apteryx mantelli. The sequence goes on from NC_089987.1 coordinate 12,739,580, forward strand.
CACTGCTTGCTTGTGAATGGCTCAGGGTCTCCTGTCTGATACCTCAATGCAGCAATGATAATGACAAACAAAATAAAAATAGGTGAAGGCAACAGCTACTCCAGTATTTTTTTTTTAAACCTGTGAGAATTCAGAATTAGAAATGTGATCCTCATTTTCGTGTGAAGAGAAGAATGCTGTTTGTTGCTAAATATGTGGCTATGGACTAGAAAATTTGTCTCCAAATCGGTAGAGGCGACTGGATAAAAGTGGTAAGCTCATCTGAGTGATGAGCTGCTCATTAAAACACTGATTCTCTGTAGAGAAGAAAACTAGGTGATTGTTAAGAGTCAGGCCTGTATGTTCTTTGGCCTCAAGTCTGAGACAAGTAAGACTTTCACATCACAAACAGTGACGGAAGTGCATTATTAGAATAAAGATGAACATTCTTATTTCTTTATAAGAGTAATCTCTCTTTGACAGTTTGCAAAATGGGATTCGTAATACAAAGCTGCCTGAGAACTGATAGATAACTCTAGTTTCCGCAGTGCTCTGCTGTTGCTGACGGGTGCTGTGGTGTCTCTGTGGGAGGCCAGGTTGCGAATGGTGGGAGGGGTGGTAGGAAAGCCTGTGGGCCCCAGAAAGGGAAGTAGGACTGGGGGAGGCAGAGACAGACCGGGGGGGGGGGGGGGGAAAAATCCATGAGATCAGTGTCAGCTCTTAACTCCTCACTGGAAGAAAAGTGTGCATGTGTGGAAGCTAGCATTATCTTCCTGAAATTCCCCTGCCCTCTCCTTTCCAAAATATGTTCTGTTGCTGCCAAATTCTTGCGTTCAGAACTTAGTTTTTCCCAGGTTGCTAGGAAGCCTTGAGCTGACTGAGGCAACTTTGCCGCTCTAGAGTCTGATAATTCAGAGCTGTTACTCTGACATCATTTTTATAGAAAGCAATATAAGCTGCAGCTGAATCCAAAAGGGATGGACGTAAATTGTCTCCTTTATTCCCCGCTGCTGAGCAGAGTGCAGTGGAATTGCCTCAGAGCTACACTTTAAGGGACGAGTGCTGAGCGTCTTGCAGAGGAGAGTTTCTTGTGTACTGATAAACTGAGAAAGGAGCTTCTGTTTTTTGTTTTTTGAGGTGAATGCTGATTTGAGGACTCAAGTCCAGATTGTAACCTTTGCCCTGAAGTAGTGTAAATATGAGGAATAGTAGTCCAGATAAAACAGTGCCTGAAGTGTTAACTAGCTTTTCATTTGGACTAAGACTAGTTAAATTGCACTGATGTTAAATTCCTCTCTGTTGCTCATGAAAGCACTTTAAGATATGCTTAGCTTTCAGCTGTTCTTGTTAACAAGAGATGTTCTTAAAGAGAAAAAAGCATCTCTGTAGAAGAGAAATTCAAGCCCTTTAGAACTGGGGAACAATTACTTCCTCTTGGTTTTTCTGCAGAGGTCTGCAGTTTGGTGTGATAAATACCCATACAAGCTTTGTGTGTCAAAAATGTGTATCTGGCTGCTTTTCTGAACTAAATATCTTATAATTATGGATAATGAGTCACTGCCTGTTCTGCTTTTTCTCATTCTTTTGAGCCTTTCACAAAGTCGCATTCTCCTAGCTGTTGGTTTGCTAAGCCTTAGTTGTTACTGCTGTAGAGTCTACAAGTTAAGATCAGATGTCAGTATGTGAGGTTAAGGAGTAGTAAAACTTCACAATGTTAGCATACAAGTAAAATTCAGTGGATTTATGCTTCTTGAATGGCATGCTAGTGGATGTGATGTTGAGGATTTTGAAGAATTTGGCGTGACTAGGAACCATTCTGTTTCTTTGTAGTTGTGCTCTTGTAGAGAGGTCATGTCTATACTTGATAACTAGCATCCTAGTGTAATATCCTAACTTACTTGCTCTCTTACAAAAAATGTCAAGTTACTGTATTAGGCCAATCATTTTTCTACCAGTATCAGTCTTACTGTCATTGCTCTGCTGAAGTATTATTAAAATGTGTTAGTAAAAACACTGAATCTTGTACTGTTCAACATTATATTCAAACACTGTTTTACATTCAAAGTCCTTAATTCTGTTATGAGAGGTATTTTCTCTGCGGTATGTCTTGTTAGGTCTTTAATTGCGGTGTAGCAGAACATTCAGAAGATAATGTACTTAAGAATTAAGTAAATAGCTGTATAGTTTGACAGTTATATCATGTCCACATTCTTCAAGTAACCATGTAATGACATCTAATCTGTACTTTTATGCCTGCCTGTCTTTTTATTTCAAAATGCATGTTAAAAGGAACTGAAAACCAGACAGGTCTGTAAAAGGCTCAGTGTTAAAGGAAAACTCCAGTAGTGACAGACTTTCACAGGGAGGCCCCACTCACTGTATTCAGTACTAAAAGTCATAAGACTTCATTTCCAGTCTTTTGGAGAAAACAGTGACATGATTAGATTCAATGATATGATTTTTCACTTTAGCTATCTCTTCTGCTAGATGTATCATTAAAAGCTGTTGTTCCACTGTTAAGCTAGAAAGGATTCAGCTGTTTTTTAAAATTGTGATCATGCTTTTTAAAAAAAAAACTAACAATGCTTATTTGATCCTCTGATCAGCTGTGCTCTATTCTTCCAGCAATTTCTGAGCTATTTCTGTGTTTATAGGCATGAAGCCACACACTTAAGTGATAGTTATATCTTCCATTTAAACCTTTTATATGAAATTAGTACTCATGTTTTGCTTTACAGCTCAGCATGATAGAATTTAATAAAGGTCCGAGTGAATAAGGTTTATGACAATTTTTAATGGACTTTCTGTTAAGTATTAAACAGTTCTGGTAATGCATATATAGCTTTGTGCTTTTTCCTCCTTTCTTAATGTAAGTAAATCTAAAGCTGTCCAACAGGAAGGTAGAGGAATAAGCCTCCTCCACCCCACCCCCAGTTAAACTGGATTGAAGTTGGATATTGTGTTCTGCCAGCAAACTCTCAATGGAGTATTCTAATGCATTTCTAGGATTACAGCAATGCATTAGGCAGTATTTTCAGATGCACTTAACTTTTGAGGTGGAAAGAAATTGACTTAATCTTAAATGCCTGAGCCAAAATTTGGGAAACTTCAACGTACTATTTTGATTCTGTAGCTTAAGCTGTTTAAGCACGGTATGGAGGACTTAGTTGGTTTTGTAATTACTTAAATTGTACGTGGCTTGTACCTCCCAATTTCTATTTCTCTCCACAGAGAATGCTGTGGATAGGTGAAAGAGGTCCAGATAAATATAGCAAATGTAACTGTTTCAGTTAACCTTAAACATTTCACTCTTCTACTGCATACCCACATTTTAATCAAGTATGGTAGCCATCCACCAGTGTAGCACTGACTGAGAGTTGAGCAGGTGCAGGGGTAAGGAGAAAATGTGAGAAAAGAGAAGGAAATTCAGAATTGTGATTCTCAAGATAGTACTCATTTGGCTAATGGTTGTTATTTCCTGCTGTGTAGGAACACGTGTGCACTGCTACATGTGTTCAGCTAGCAGTTCAGAGTCCTCACAGTCAGCTTCTGCTCAAGGTGAGTGAGAAACATTCTTATGAACTAACATTTTAGTTTCCTTGTTGAGGTTATAGCAAGTTGATGGCATCTTAGGTACATTACAGTAGCTAAAATGCTAGGGTTCTGTGTTCAAATGCTGTTTCTTGTCATATGACTTTTTGCTGGACCTGTTAAGTACGATTCAATGCAATCAGTAGTTTTGTTTGTGGTAAACGAATCTACATGGCTGCTGCTAAGTAATCTGAAACGAATTATTTGTGGTGTGCACTCTCATGAACTGGGAAGTGAAGAATATCGCTTTGAACTCTTCTTGTAACAATCTCAAACTGAAATCACTTTTGAAGCACTCTAGTCTCTTGTATTTTTTTTGGATGCAGGCAATGACTTAAAAGCCACATCGTAAATAATCGTAAATAAGGTAGCAACTATAAATAAAGGTAGCAAGCTTCATAAGCTCTGGGCTTATGTGGGAGTTTTTTCACCTTCAGTACATTTCTTCCACCTGTTTTTTCTAGGGACTACATAAAATGTTGTTCTTAACTTGCCTGTCTAGACAGTGATCAGTCTTTTGATAGTATGAGATAAAGATTTCTAGATAAAATTTGTGGGATGTCCTTCTTTCCCCATTTTCTCTATACTGCGAGAAGACTACTTTGGATGTAAAGATTCAGTAAGCTGAAAAACTTGCAATATAGACATGATAGATGGAAGCACTCAGTTGCATACTGCAGTCTTGCCTCTACAATCACTAATACTTGGTTGCCTTCCAGTGTCAATGCGCTCTTTTTTCCCATACACTATATGGTGTCCTAGTACATCCTCCATCACTGTCCGGAGTGCTGTCTTGTGGGGAGGATCATAGTCTCATTGACCGCTTGACCAGATACTGAATATAAATTCACCAAATGTAAAGGAAGATGAGGATACCTCAGTGAGCCAACTTCATCAGTAAAACCTTGATCTGGAAGATGTCTTGAGAGATCATCTAATCCAGCCTCCTGGCCTCACTATATCCATATCACTTCATATCACTTCTAGTAGTGGTTTGTCTAACAGGTTCTTAAAGATTTACAACATCAGAGACTTGATATTTTGCCAAGCAATCTAAAGCACATGTTTATCTTCCCTTTAGAAATGAGTTCCTGATCTGTAATCTGAGTTGTCTTAACTTAAGCTAAGGCCTGTTTCTTATGGACAAAATCTTCATTGAGAGGAGCTTGATACATATTCAGGAAAAACCTCTTGTGTTTCATGCAGTTTTTTCAGCTTAAACAACATCTACTTGTCATGTTCTTTTAGGTCCTGCTTCTTAGGCTTTCTTGCCTTTCTCACTTAGGTTCTTCCTCAGTCAGTTACATCTTCCCTGAAGTGCAGCACCCAAAGCAGGACACAGGACTCTAAAGTAAGTCTTGCCACAATTGAGCATTTTGCAGGTTGCACATGTTTGTACAGCCCTCTATGGCATTTGACTTACAGTAGTGGCTCTGATTCTTGTTTGGACTGTGATCTGTGGCCAAGATCTTATTTGGAATTGCTGCCTAGCCAGTTGTTCAGCGGACAGGTTTATGTAGCTAGTTAGTGCTGCTTATTGAGGTCTGGCTTAGCTCTTTTCTGTGGATGTGTGATTAATTATCTGTTCTTGCAGCAGACCCACCACTGGATTGCCTTGCTACCCACCGTCTCTCACACAGGTTGAGGAAGCCCACAACTTGAACTTTCTCTGCAGCTGCCTCTCTGGAAGTGCTTATAGCAATCGTCACTTGGGGAATTGCTAGTGGTAATACTGTGTTTACATAGATGTGATATGACAGATCTTATGCAAAGCTCTAATTTTACTGAATTTGAAGTCCTTCATAATTACTGAACTTGGCTAGTCTTGTAAAGATGTCAGTGAGCAACTTTCTTGTCCCATTTGCGTAAGTAAACTTCAGATCTGTACTCCAAAGCCTAAAGTGTTGAAACTGCTAAATTAATATTCTTTCACAGAAGCTCTTAATCTTATAATTTTATCTTGTTTTTAAAAATGACTGGATCATTTTACCTGGAACTTCACAGGTAAACTCTGCTTGTGTCAGTTATCTGCCATCACTAAACTTCAGTGATTCAGGCTCAGGTCCATGCTTTAAGTAACTGGTGATAATTCTGTCCTGGAAATTGCCTGCAACTTTAACGGATCATGTTTGTATTTAGCTTTCCAGGTGAGATCTCCTTGCACCTAATTATAAAGAGGTACCAGACTGTAGATCAGCTAACAGACTCTAGATCAGTTAACAGCATAGCTGAAATTGAAATACTATCTAGAAATCTCTGGGAGTTGGGTGTACTTTTTTCCACTCTACTAAACTGCCATAAATATTTTCATGTCTCCTTGATCTCCAGAGAAGGACATGTTTCTGCTACCAATACAGCATTAGGTAGTAAGATATTACAAGTAGTACAGAATAAGTGTAAGAAGTTCACACTGAACATGTAATGTGTTAAATGTAACCATGCATTGAAGAAAACATGGAAATACTAATTAGGACAAGGTCAACGTGTTTAAAGTTCTGTTACTGCTGTCACCTTCTCCTAGGGCACATAGCTGAAATTATGTGAGGAAATTGTGCAATTTTTTTATTCCAAAATGGAGCTGGGTGAGGGGGGAAAAAGACACAGGGCAGACATCTCCAGTGTTTGTAAGCCTGTTAATCTCCGTTCTTCTGAATAAAATAATTCTGACCTTGTTCCAGAAAGGGCCTATTGTGGCTGTGCCAGCTCTTGTGTGTCTAGAGCATGTGCCATATTTATTGAGAATCGGAACTGAGGTAGGAAGCAGAGTTTAGTGCCTCTAGAGATCATCTTTTCCTTGTGACACAGCTAGTGATAGATCTGCAGCCTGCAGGTTGGGACTTGTATTTTCAGTCACTTTTTTACTCACTGATTTGTCAAATATTGTGCATCTGCCTTACAGCTGAAACACTTCTGTCCACAAAAGTAGTCCCCGTGGTGATACTTAACAGAAGTGTTCCAGAACTTAGTTTGATTTCAGATCGTTGAGACTGTTTCCATGGGAGTACAGATAACCATAAACTATGAATTTCATGGTGTCCTTTTAATTAAGACTTGGATATTCATATCTGCTTCTTGTATGTCTTTCCTGTAACTTTCTCTGGAAAGTTGAGGATTGCCTTACACAAGGGCTCATGTTGCACTCTCTGGGTGTCTCATTGTGTGCGAGTCTTGCATGAACTTGCTGCAAAAGCGTCAATGTCTTGTGATGCAGTAGAATCTGCTGTAGAGGAGCTGCTAATTCATGTCTCTTAACTTGCATTGCGAAGGTCTAAACCAAGCTATCTTGTGTATCAAAGTGGTGGTAATGTAAAAATCCCTTTGTCCCCTAAGCTTTGTCCAAACATATCATGTGGTGTTAGACTATAGCACTGGGAACAGTTAAGGAGACACAATAACTGTGTAACAGGAAATGTCTTATTGTGAAAACTATTTTTTTCTGAATAATTTCTGAGTAACTATTTTTACGTTCTTATTTGTGAGCTGCCAAGGGCATGCTTAACTTCAAAATCTGAAACTGCTTTTTCTTTTCAAACAAGAGGAAACAAACTGCCCTCTATGTATTTCCAAATACTATGCCTTCACAGATGTAATTTGTGATGCATTAACCATTCTCTATATGCATCTTAGAAAATCTCCTTGGAATATCTGAAGTCCATATGGCTATGTATGATGAAGATCTCTTGAAAAATCCCTTTTATCTGGCCATTCAGAAGCGGCGTCCTGATCTCTGCAGCAAAGTTGCAGAATTTCATGGTATTGTAAGTATAAATATATTCAAAAGCTGCTTATTAAACAGTAGCAATATGTATCTAAAACACATGCCTGCTAAAAACTTGTGTAAAGATTAGTACGAGCCTACACAAAATCTGGACTAAAAGTTATTCTGCTTAACTTGAAGTTGTTCATTATCTACAAATATGGACCTTCTGATATATTGTATGCTGGTAAAGGATCAAAGTGAGTGTTGTTTCTAAACTTTAGAGGAGTCTTATTTTCTTTGCTATTAACTAAAGTTACATATTCTTCCACTTGCTTGTAATTTAAAATGAAATTGACATCTTAAAACCCTGGTGAGCAGATGATTGCTCCTTTCTGACAGCATTTTATATAGCAAAACACTCATTAAACCAGGCTGCTGGAATAAAAACTAGTACTTTAAGATTTCTAATTTGAGTATTTTGCATTTAGTCTTGATCCAAAACTAAGTGTGTAGAGACTCTTAAACTTGGAGCATATCACTACCTGATTATGAAACTGAGTCTTGAATTGGACAAAGCTCTTTGAATTGCATGTTATTTAAGGTGATATCAGCAGAACTGCTAAAATCTGTTCAACGGTCCTGTTTGTTTTTTAAGACTTAGTTATTGTATCTCTAATATTGTTACTTCCCTGTATTAATTATACTGCAGACCCATTATATAAGCTTGATAAGTTTTATTAGGGTATGGCTGTCCCAGCATTCATGTGGAATAACAGCATACCTTAAATACCTATATACTCAGTTTTCTTAAGTATTTGTATAGGGTCAGAGGAATAGACAATAACCTGAACAATGAGTGACTGAGCATTTGTTAAAGCAAAATTTTGTTGAGTATTTGCAGAACTCTTATGTACCATTAACCTTCAGAAACAAGTCTGATCTCTGTATATTGGTGATTCTGGTGCTGATAATGTCATTACTCTTTATGTTTCCGGAATAAGTGTTTGAATTGTAGGTCATGTTGACGTTTCTGAAGAAGGTTCTTAGCTCTGGAGTAGAAATGGTTAAATGGTTTTTTTGAAGACACTTTCTGAAGCTTTCCTAGTACTGAAAGAACCATTTGCTTCATGCTCATTTTCCCCCTTGACAATCAGATGTATTTCTTTTCAGCACATATAGTCTTTCTTGTATTGAAGGGAGTACCAGTCTTCTGTTACAGAGCAGAGACCTCTTGCTTCCTTCATAATTTTTTCATAATTGCATAATATTTTCCTATAACTAGAAAGTACTGATCCATTGCTTTATTCCAAAGCACTGAAGTTTCTGGAACTGAGGAAGTGTAGTCCGAGTGGAAAATACTTGGCTTAAATTCCAAGATTAGATCAGAACAAATTGGATTGATAATAGAAATTTGTGCTGCTTAACTTCGGTAAAATTCTGATGATGATATTACTAATTGTTAGATAGTGCTATTTATTCTGGTCACCTCAATACATAGACTGAATGCAGTTATATGTTAAATTTAAGTGTGTCTAAAAATGTATGTTAATAACATACTTTAACATACACATTTAATTAAAACGTAGCCATGATGCTAAAGTTTGAGATGATGTATCAAAAAGGACTTTAAAAAAAAGAGTGAAGCTTTACTAACCTTTTGCTGTCCTGTTTATTAATATAGTTTGGTTTTGACTATGCATGGAATATTCTTGAATAATTTAGCGCTTGTGAGGTTGTTGAGGTTGAAATTTAGACTAACAGTGTCTACAGATATTAAAACATAATGTGCTGCTTATTAATTAAGAATTCATCTCAAACTGTTAATTTGTTAGTGTACAATAGCTCCAAGATACTGTTTCTTACAGATTTGATTTGTTCCTAGATTTGTTCTTCCTTCAGATAGATTTTAATTTTTTAAATTAAAAATATACTCTGATAAATGTTACTAGCTACCTAATATCATTCAGGTCATTCAGGTGGCTGGTGCTAACTACCTTAAATGGTGTTTAATCTGCTTCTCTTTGTAATGCCTGCTTCAGCTATGTCACTCCTCTTTAAGATAAGACACAAAATGAAACTTCTAGGGTTGAACTGCATGTCTAGCAATGGTCTCTTCTTTTTATTTAAAAAAAGTAAACACCCGTAGTTGCTATACAAATATTTACCGGCTAGTGTAAGCCCGATGCAGTTGTTTGCTCCTGAAGGAGCATAAAGGGTAAAAGCAGTCTGGGTCTGACTGGTGACACTACATTTTTCCTCTAAAGAGTGCATCTAACTTTTTTCTTTAGGTATTAGTTCCCTGCAAAGGAAGCCTTTCAAGCAACAGTCTCTCTACCTGCCAGTTTGAATCCTATGTTCTAAAACCACTAGAAGAAAATTTTCAGACCTTCAATGGAAAGGTATTTCAGTTTTGATATCTGAATGTAGCTTGGACATTCATGAATCACTGCAGATGATGACACACGGTGTGAGCTAATGACTACAGGAAGTAGCTTAGATTTAGAGCTGACTGGCAAAATAAGTATGTTGCCTAATCTAAGCCAAAGTTCTTAGAGATGTACTGCTTTCTAGGAAGGGCTGTATTTTGACATGTCAATGAGAATAGATGTACTATTCAGATGGTATCACTGCCTCTTTGATTTCAACTTGCTTCTTCGCTGAAGCAGCTTTGTAAAGATTAACAATGTTTTTCTGTTATGACATCTTTGAGAATACGTAAACCAAATAGTAGCCCCCATTCGTGGCTGTTAGGACTTCTGATTTGTGGTAGAATGAGCTTTATTTTTAGTTAAGAACTCAATGTCCCTCTTAATTTCAGGCAAATAGCAGCCTGCCTATATACAGATGCAAGTTCACCAAGACTTAAGACAAAATTAGGATGGTGTCAAATTATATCTGAGGCCTGATATACAAATTCAGTTCAATAAGTCCAGTAAAAACTGACTGTAATGTGGCACCAAGCCATGATAACCAATGCTAGCATTGCATCGGTCTTGGATCAAATCTTTTTTCCTTCTCATTTTGCAGTAGAGACTGAGTGCTTGGTTTGTGGTCTGTCATCTAGATATTCCTACTGTAGATGTACTCACAGAAATTGTTTGAGAGGATGACATTGAGCTTGAGAAATGTAGGCAAGATACATGGCCTCTTTCTGAAGCTGGACTTTAGGCCTCAATTGTAATAAATTTTCTCAATTCTTTGCCTCTTCTAAAAGTACCTTAAAATCTTCAAGCAGTCACTTTAACACCTTGGAGAATATCTAATACCTCCTCCAGGAGTGGACTTGTGAGGAAAGCAAGTATAAGCATGATTTAGCTAGCCATTGTAGACTGGAGTCTCTGCCTCAGAGTCCACACAGCCCAAGAATGTGAAACCTCTTGAATCTGGGGCTTTCTTGTCTTGCAAGATTTTTTTCCTCAAAAATGTAATTATGCAATGTCAAACAATAACTCTTTGTTTGGAGGAGTTTTCCACTTTCTTTTTTGTTTCAGGAGATCTTTATACAAGGAAACATCATCATTTTAGGAACCGGTTTTAATTATAATCTCTCAGTACCTGTTCTTTTTGAGGAAACATTTTACAATGAAAAAGAAGAAAGCTTTAGTATATTGTGTATAGCCCATCCATTGGAAAAAACAGAAAGCTCAGGTATGTATTGAAATGTGAACAGTTGGTCTTGTCTGCAAAGCGAACAAATTAGTGTCTTTGAGGTTTAATACATTTCCTTCATTCTGCAAAACACTGTCTTGGTTGAAAGCTCTCAGCACTTAATGTGCTGGGCAGTTGCTGGTATGCTGGTGGAGAGAAATATTAAGTTGTTGCCAGCCAAACTTAGTTCTGTAGGGCTTATGTTCCAGTCTAAGCACTAGAAATCATCTGCAGAATACTTGATCCAGTTTGATTGTTAAGTCAATGCATCTCAGTTTAGTGCTGACTCCTTACAATTAGGATGTAGCCTTTTAAACATAATGTCTGTCTTGAGATGCAAGGTGGGATGCACAAAAACTGGATTGAGGTAAATTCTTTTATATGATCACTTTCAGTGGTTAGAGGTAGTGTAGCATAGTTAGGTAGCAGCTCTTCTGGTGGTAGTCTGTCTCTTTACTATTAATGTTTTCATAGTATTGAAGGTGCCTTGATAAGGTTGGGGAACACTATTCCAAGGCTATTACTAAAGCTGTGAATGCAACTAGATTTCCTTGCTGATTATAAATAAACAAGTAATCTGTGTTTACTGATTAGAAGGTTGAAGGCTCTTAAAACACATGCTTTTTCCTAACATAAAAACTGTCTAGTCTTTCTAAATTCATAAGAATCCCTGTTAGTAACAGACAAATGATGACAGAGAAGCTCAAAACAAAATAGCTGGAATGCATATAGGCTTAAATATTAATCTGTGTCTGAAAAATTATTCTTGTGGTATGCTTTTTTGCACCCAGTTACTTGATGTAGTTGTATAGCAATCTTTCAGCAGTGAGGTAATTTGTAATTACAAAGTAATTTGAAATCAATGAGACCTGAGCCTGTTAGTTTGCCTTCCTAGATTGCAAATGAAAGGTTTGCCCAGAGGATGTTTTTGGAGAAGCTACGTGAATTTTAGGTGGGTGATGCAACTGTCTTACTCAGAAGGAAAGTGGATTTTGTTTAATAATGCTTACATGGAGTAACTTGGCTCTCTTTTCCAGAGAAAAGCTTGCCTAAGTAAAGAATAGGTTATGTAAAAATCAAAGATGAGATTTTACTGCTCACTTAAAGCACACTGAGTGTCTGCATGGGCATTCCAATTCAGTCTGTGGCTTGCTTCTCTTATTGCACTTTCAAGCCTGTCTCTCTCTCAGGTTATGGCTGTGGCAATAAATTACCCTGGGGTAGAGCAGCATGCAAAATCAGTTTTGTCTATTCCAAAGAAATGCTTGGGATAAAAGGCAAGAGAGCCTATTCTAAAAGTGATTATTTAAATGCATTAAGTTCTTTTAATGAAAAGTAACATCTTCAGTTAAGCATGGTAGTCTGAATTAATGTTGTGTTGCATACAATTTGGCTGTATGTCTAGGGACAGACAGTATTTTATTATGCATATGTATTAAACTTGTGCTAACTGTTGGCTTTCATTTCAGCTGAATCTACAACTTCATCAAATTCCTATTCTCTTAGAAATATTGAAGATGTTAGGGAATTCTTGGGAAGGCACTGTGAGAGATTTGATAAATACATAGGATCTTTCTACAGAACACTTAAAGAACATGAAAGGAAAAGCCTGCGTCACTACATAGTCAGTATCTTGATATTTGGTATTTAACTTACTAAATATAATTCACTTCATTGCTTTGGGTATCCTTCTCTTTTTGAGCTTTTCTATGTCAGAGCAGTCCAAAGTTGTGGGGGAGGCGGGAAGGGAGAAAGAATTCTTAATTGTGAATTACTAATCTTAACTATTGGGGGAAAAGTGATTTTTCCAGTTATAAATCATATCTTGGCATAGTTGAGACCTGTATACTTCTCTAAGGCAGGGAAGACTTCCCTTGTTTGTTTGTTTTTCCTTCAAATCAGATTAACTTGGATCTAAAATCTTTTTTCTTCTGCACCCCCTCCCCCCCAGGATTCTGTCAGTGCACTCTATACCAAATGTCTTCAGCATCTTTTGAGAGATTCACACTTGGTAAATACTTATTCTTCTAAATATGTAGTGCATAGGTAACTTACTGCTTAGGTAACATTAACTTTTTCTTGCTTTTTTGTGTGGCTTTTCTTTTTTCAGAAGATGCTTGCAAAGCAAGAAGAGCAGATGAATCTGATTAAACAAGCAGTTGAAGTAAGTGTCTGAAACTGAAGAAAATGCTTAGTGAGCTATGTCACTCCCTTTCATGGCTAAACTACTGCTTTTTTCCACAGATGTATATTCACCATGCTATTTATGATCTGATTTTTAAATATGTGGGGACTATTGAGGCAAGCGAGGTAAGTGAGGTTCAGTTGGTTAATTGATTGCTGCAGATTACATTAATGCATTTTTTTTTTAAAACGGCTGCCTTTCTATTGGTTAGGATGCTGCTTTTAACAAAATCACGAGGAGCCTTCAAGATCTCCAGCAAAAAGACATTGGAGTAAAGCCTGAGTTCAGGTGAGAGAGATGAGACAGTGGACTTTTTGAGAAGTCGTCAAGAGACTGTTTTAAATAGGACTCATTGTAGACAAAGTAGCTTCCTAACAGGCAATATCAAGTTTCTTTTATGCTTCTCATTCCTTTGAGACAGAAAAATAATGCTTGGCAAGTGTCACTTTAAGGCAGTTGTACTGACCTTAATCTTCTTGGCTTTGGTGTTCTTATGCTTCTCTCCATCTACAGGCTATAGAAGTGCAAGCACACTTGGAAGGGGGGGATAGAAATCTCTCAATACCATTACTCATTTCAGTAATGAATCAGTTTAAACTGAGTTTTGCACATCCTGCACAGGACCTATCTGATGTATCCTAACCTTTCTTTCAAAAATTATTTCATAGTTTTAATATACCACGGGCGAAGCGAGAACTGGGTCAGCTGAACAAATGTACTTCCCCTCAACAGAAGCTACTCTGTCTACGAAAAGTGGTACAAATTATTATGCAGTCTCCTAGCCAAAGAGGTCAGTAAATAGTGAATTAGTAACTAATTTTAAATCTGGATTTTGCTTTTCGTCCCAAATTACTTCATGTGTACTGGCTAACAGCTGTTCAAATCACCCACTTGTGGATTAAACGCGTAATTAAGTAGAGTGGGGTCTCCCTTGCAGGTCTCTAAACAAAGATAAAACAGAGGCAAAATAGAAGATCCTTCAACATTGCTTCTCATGTGGTGAGATGGGATACTCTGTTAGCTACAAGCTTTTCACATGTTCTAAAACATATGTATGTGCTAAGACTCTTCTCATGTAGAACTGAGGATGATCCATTTTAACGCTGAGTTGCTGCTGGATCACTCTTGTCTGTCCCTGCTTCATCATAATTTTGTGTATACACTACTCGAGATGCATCTTTTTGCAAAATGCAGTGTTGATAGGGGACAGACAACTTTTTGTTTGCTGCATTCAAAGGGCTAGCATGGATTACAGGTATAATTCTGTTGTGGGAAAGCTTGAGCCTCTTAATCTGGTACTCAGTTTACCTAGCCTGGAGAGAAGATACTTCCACTAAGCAAACGGAGTAGTACAGTGAATTTACACTTTACACCTTTGCATCTCTTATTTTCTCTAGGAAGACTCGTGGGCTATGGAGAGGCATGTTGACTGAGGGTGGTTTTTTGCCATCAGGAACTTCAGAATTTTTGAGCTAGTGCTCTGGCTCTTTCTGTACGGCAAAGAGAATGCTGATCAAATACTGCAGTTGTATTCGTGTTTTTGTTCCTGCCAGCCTGTTCTGGAGGGAGATTGAGAGCATACCTTTGAAAGGCTGCGTTGGCTACTTAGTGCATTGGCTACTAGGAGGGCTGGCCCTTAGTCTTAGAAGGCAGAACTTCATAGATGGGTGTAGCTCTTGGTTTGAGCCATTGCATGACTAACATCAGATGTAAATTCTTTCTTTTAGTTAACATGGAGACAATGTGTGCAGATGATCTTCTCTCTGTTTTGCTATACTTGCTTGTAAAAACAGAAATCCCAAACTGGTATGTAACTTCTTTGGCTGTACAAAGCTAATCATATTGTATGTAATGTTGCTGTAGAGGCAAATGTTTCTGGACACTTAGTAATAACTTAGGACTGATGTAATGCAGAAAATCCTATTTTTAATAGGACATTCAGCAAAGATGTTAGTATTACAGGTGTGAAAAAACTAAGTCCCTACTTAAAAGAGTGGAAGCAAAGCATTCTAACTTCCAGTCTGGGGAAAAAAATGGTAATGCAAGGGGTTTCTTCTACCAAATCTGCACATCCAATACAGACTTCAGAGTAGACTGGTCCTTCCTCATTTGTGTTGGAGCTGCTAAACTTTCCTTCTGCAGCTTTTCAGATGTTTGCACTTTATACAGAAACTAGAATTTAATGGTTTTTAACTGCTTGCTGCTAGCACATGCCATTGTATTAATTTTACCCCACTATCATAAAGGTATATTTAAACCTTCAAACTATATCTAACACTGCAATTCAGTTCAGGTATACCATATGATCTCTGATATTAGCATATTTTTTCTTCAGTTTGTAGCAATCACTTGACACTGCTTGTGATGCTTGAAGGGTATATTGTATGAAACATTATCTCCCACTGCTGTCCTTGCCCTGTCTTTGATATTCCTAATATTCAATCCTTACTTTCCTTTGAATAGTTAGTGTAAAACTATAACTCTATTGATGTGTAGAGTTCTGATCCATCTCCAAAGCTCAGAACAGCCACAGTACTGCTAGCCTAAAGTCTTTTGTTTTGCCTTAATCCACACCTATTGTCTGCCTGGATTGTGTAAGATGGGTTGCAGTATTAAGATGCATCATGCTAGTGCCATCTTATCTTTAATGGTCTATAGCTTAACTTTGTTTATTACAGGATGGCCAACCTGAGTTACATCAAGAACTTCAGGCTTTGCAGTTCAGTGAAGGATGAATTGGGATACTGTCTAACATCAGTTGAGGCTGCAATAGAATATATCCGACAAGGCAACCTTTCTGACAGATCAACAGTAAGCTACTCTTAGTCTGTCACGTGTATTTGATAAGCTTGTGGGGCTGTGTACTGTTGAGTGGAGAGTGAGACTGAGTAATCTAGTTCAGAGGCTGCTAACAGCTGAACATAAGAATTCCTTTTTGCTATTTGAAGACTGGATTAAGAGTAACTACATCTGAAGCAAATGCTGAAATGATCTAAATGATAATTCTTATCCTAACCTAGCAATACCTGTACACTCCAAGAGGAAATAGTTAATGTCAAGCAAGTCTGCCTTTTCATATGATTAGAGGGAAAAAATCACAGCACTGTTTGACAGCTGAGTTTTCAGTAAGATTTTTAGTACCTCCTATTTGTCCTCTTTGTATCATGCTTGTGAAAGCAATGCAGTATTTCAGAGTAGGCATAGCCTAAGCTCTGAAACACTGAGACTTCTTTAATAGTTTTATAAAGCTTAGCTATAATAGCAGAATGGGAGGCTACAGAATAACTTAGAATTGTTCAGTAAATCTTGGTGTAGTGCAGCCTAAAAATCAGTTTATTTGCAGTGCAGATTATTCATAGCATCAGGCTGATAGTCTTGGAATGCAGGACTGCATGATATTAGTGGTGTTTGAAAGTCACGTTGGCTTTCAGGATCTCTAACCTGGCAGGGGTAGGAAATTTGTGGATGCATGAATTATTTCCTACTGGGCAGCTGGACTTTCTGTCAATCAGGTCAAATTGCTGCAGGGCAATGAAGGATGACATTGATGTGACTTTAGAAGCTTCCATGATCTTAAAAACTCCTTGTAGCTTATTTAGGGGAGGGATCCAGTCTTACTGCTTCTGTAAAAGTTTCTACTGTTGCAAAATTAGGTGTTCCTGATCTGATGTGGAAACCAAAAGGAGTGAGCTTGGAACCAGAGGGAATTCAACGTGTCTCAGTCTGCCCAACTGCAAAGCGCTGGAATCTAATTGCAGGGGCCAGACTAATGGCTCAGTGTGCAGGGCTTGGGATGGGACAACCTGGGGCACAATCTTAAAGCAAAAGCACTAAAAGTAACTTTAACATTTTAGCCTTCTGTTATTTCTGGTTTTGCTCTTTTTCTGGGATCTTTCCATGAACCTGTCTGTTTTGTACACTTAAAAAAAAAAAAAAGCACTCTTTAATTTTGTGTAATGACTATTTCTTGTTTGTAATACTGTATTGAATTATGTTTAAAAAAAAATAAAAATATTAGTTTAAAAGGAGAACCCTGCCAATCAGTTTGTCTTCCTGCAGCTATCACTAATCAATATGCAAATAGCAATGCTGATGTCTGGATGGAGAACTGGAACCAAAGTAGGACTTGGTCTCTTACAAAAATGTCAACAAGCTGAAGAAAGGAAAGATTGCTCTTAAGTTCCTAGAGTAAAAACTGCTTCCTCTAGAATGCCTGGTCCTATATCTCCCTGCACAGCTAAAGATAGCAGTAGCTTTTATACTGGGATTGCTGTTAAGTGGTTATAGCTTCTTGATAAGTACTACTGTCAATAAGGTATTTCTTTGGGAGACCTCTACCCTGAAGTGAACTATATCCTTTAAAGGAGAGCAGCCTGATGCTGCTTAAGTTAGAGTATCTGCACCAACAGACAATGTTTGTAAGAGCAAGTAGTGTTTCCTTCAGTTAATCACTCTAGGCCTGGAGTTAAGCCAGCTGTTAGTCTCCCTCTACTTTCTCCCTCCAGTGTGTGTTGTGAGCAAGCAGCAGGCACTCTCTTCTTCTGCTTTGGCTTTCATAGGAATCAACGCAGCTTGGAGGCAGCACTAAGATGAGATGGTGGGAAACAGCAGAACCTTGAAGACAAGGAAACGAGTGACCCCTTGCTCTCTACTGCAGCTGGAAAGGAAGGAACTAGACCATTTTCCCCACCTGTTAGGGTGAGGGAGAAAAGTTAGCACATAATGAAGAGGCAGAAACTGGAAAGCAAGTAGTCACTTGACAGGAATAGAAAAAGAAGTAAGGAGATGCAGAGTACATAGTAGGAACTTCAGGTAACATTGCTTGCTCTCCCTTCAAAAACTATCAGTTGAAAGATTTCATTTATTCTCTGCTAAAGGAGATCAACTTCCTGCTTAAAACAGTAGTTACCAGGTTGGTGTTCTGTGGCTCAACCCCTTCCAGCACAACAATCTGGAAGTGATGGGATGTAACTGAGCAGGAACATTGCTGTGCCTTGGGGCTTTACTACAGCCACTCCTGCAGCTACATTTAATTTCATAGCTGGCTTCAGATGGAGCTTCTGGCAAATGACTATTGTTCAATTCCTGATGAAGCTAACTGCAGAAGGAAAAGTCTGCAGGGAGCTTACATACCCTGTGGGATAATGGGCAGTATTATCACACTAATGTCAGTAAGAGAACTGCAGGTGGAGAGACCTGCCAAATCTCTTCACCCAATATGATCCAAGTCTGGAGAGACATTTAGAGTTTGGGTCCAAAGGAGGAAAGAAGCATGTAACTCTAGGTGACAGTGAAGTTGAAACTTAAGTGCAGGTGGCAGAGGGAAAGGAAGACTTCAGTGCAAAGTGAGGCTAATCAAGTGTGATGCCTGTAATAAAGTGGGGAGGGAGGGGGCTTTCCAAAGTCCTAAACTGTAATCTGTTAAAATCTTAGGTAGGCTATCATGTGGTTAAGCCCTCAGAGGTACAAATATCTGTATTTTTTTTTTCTACATATAGAGATAGTATTAGATAAAAAGGTCATTAATCTTTAGATATATCTTATTTTCCAGACAACAGAGATTCAAAATAGCTCTGTCATACCAGAGAAGGGCTCACCCTCAAAATAAATTATTTATGGTTTTACTCCCTAGAACAGTTAGGTTGATGTTAAACTGGTACAAGCAATTTTGTCTTGAAGCCATTTTCTTGCTTAATACTTCAACCAATACCTGATTCTTCTTCTACTACACTAGGATTGCTGCCTCACGTGGCTTTTTAAGTTAATTAGCACACATGGGGGAAATCTTTTCTTGTAAAATCCACTGTGGAAGGAATACTACTAAAACTACACTAGGTTTCACTAGTTACTTAGATTCTGAGTAGTAGAAGTATTAAACTGAGCATTTGTATTAGAAATTCTGACTAGAGTTTTCAAAAATTGGTATCTTCAGTAAAGCATTAACATCTTTTTCTAGTTAATAAAATTTTTGATCAATTAATTCTTACAGAAGCTATTCCTGATCACACTGAAGAATCTATCTGAGGGTACACCTAGGGATTTTTAACTAAAGTACCTAAGCTTGAAAAGATTGGTGAATAACTTTGTCATCTTTACATCTAAATACAGAATTAGAAAAAAAAATTTCAGGTCAGCCAACAACTCTTGTCTTTATAATAGAGTATATCTGTACTGATGTTTTAATTTTCCCTTCTGTGCTTATTTAAAAAAAAAACTTGGTTTAGCGTAAATAGCTAAATACAGTGTTCATAAATAGTTCATGCTTTAAAAACTGTTATTTAAATGGAGTATGCTGTAAGGGAGAGAGCTTATAAGCACATAACACATTAGGAATCTACAAACTTGCAGACTAGTGAACTTTGAAGAAAGCATGCATTTTATGAAAGAGATTCTAATATTGTCATAGGGAACAGATCTTTACTATTCCTTTTGCAACTTCTCAGTTTCTGCTGTGATCTTTGATTATTCATCCATTTTAAAACCTCTATATTAAAATATTAATTGTGGAAAAATACTGTTTATAGATAAATTGTGAAGTACAAGTCTGAACTTTTATCTCTGTAAACCTCATGTAGGCATGCTTCTAACAACATTGGTTCTAGCAATGGGTTTTTTTTAGACATCTCTACAAGAGACATCTTTGTTGATTTTGAAACCTTAGTGATCCAAATTTCTATAAATATGCTGAACTCATATTTCTAGTGTTCAAGTGATGTTTTTTATTTGCAGTTTACTAATTTCTTAAAGTTCATTTTGACAAGTTGACTTACTATTCATGTTAGGAGCTGAGTTAGACTTTTTGATTAGTTTATATCTAGTATTTACAGACTTAATTGTAGAAGGCTACAGAGTGGATCCTAAACCATCATGGAAGTTGATCTGATGATGGATGTCCATCTTGACAGCAGTAGTCTTCACTTTGGATGTTGGGGGTCTTGGGGAATAGTTGATTCTGGTTTACCACCACCTGTGGCTGACAGTGAATAAAATTTCTTTGGATGTTTTTTCTTTTGGATGACTATGTGCAAGTGTCTCCATCTGCTTTCTTAGAAAAAAGAAAGTGGTTTCTTTAAACTGTGGTCTTATTTCATGAGAGCTTCAATACAGCCATTTCAAAAGCTGATTCTACTTAAGAATTTTCTCCTGGTTTTGAAAGCATATGCGTTCTTAGCACACCCTAAAGTGTATCTTGGGATTGCTGAGAAAGTAGAAACTGCCATGTTGAGTTGCACTACGTGTCGGCTTAGCTGAGCCTCCCGTTTGCAACAAGTGGCCAGTAGGAAGGAGTACACGAATGAGTCCGCTATAGAGTTCATCCTTCACCTGGCACAACCTTCTGTTCTCCAACAATCGACAGAACAGTTATGGGGAGTCTTTGAGTCGGCGTTGCATTTGGGTCATCCTGTTTAATAGCCACCAATAGAGATGGCTGAGATGAATTTGTCTAATGTGTTTTTGAATCTTTATACTTTTGACTTTGGTAACATCCTATGGCAATCAGTTCTACAATTAAAAAAACCACCTCTGTCTCTTCTTTTTTTCTACCCAACCTAATCTACCCTCCCTGTGATAATTTTTGGGGGGTTCTTGAATTTTGAGGAATAGTGAATAATCATTCTCTGCAGGTTTTCTCTGCACTTTTTGTGCCCTGCTGTTGCAGTCAAATCTCTTTCAGAGTGAAGAATCCTAATTTCTCCTCACAGGGCAGATGGTCCATATCTCTCATCTTTCTTGTTGCCATTTCTGTATCTTTTCTAGTTTTACTGTGTTCTTTTTTAGATGATTCAACCATAATTTCACTAATGCACAGTCAGCTGATGGGGAATTTTGGTTGAGGAATACTCTGGTGAACATCTGGTTATTTTTTCTTTAAACAGCAGTTGTGCAGACCTTTAAGTCTTGGAAATAAAATCCTAAATATGAAACTGAATTATTAGGATTATGTGCATCTTACAGTTAACAGGTGGTAAATACAGTGTTTAATATTTTCAAAAATCAATTTTATTTTTAAGGTACTTTCTTTTTACCTGTGAATGAATATATAGGTAATTGACTTATCCACTTTATTTTCAGGAATCTGAGAGACTGTGTGACAAGTTGTTTTTGAGACAAAGGATGAACTTGTTGTCCCAGATGTCTACAACTCCTATAGATTGCTTATTTAAGGTAAATAAATTGCTTATTTAAGATAAATGATTTTTATGGCAGAATTCTGCATATATTTACGTAAATCACATTTATATCCCTTCCTTTGTATGATTTTCTGAAATTCAATGCAGTGTTAATCCAGTATTAATTATGTTAGCGCTGTAAAATACGTTTTAATAGATGATAAAAGTGTGCTTGTAGTCTAGTGCACTTCTGTGCCAAAGCTTCAGCAAGTTGTTAATATGGTCTTATAGATTTCGGACGTCAATGAGGATGAAATACTGCTGCTGCTGTTATTGATCAGTCCATTTAATGCACAGACATGATATTAGCAGCTGGTTGTCTCTTACAGCTTTCATTGCTTAAAAATAGAGAGTCTGCTGGAGAAACGTCAAGTGTAGTCACCTGACAATCCCTTCGTGCTATGTATTAATCTCGCAGTGTCGTTCTAAAAGAATTGTGCCTATACAAGGACACAGAGCAGAGCGTCTAATTATATGTGTTCACAGCTTATGGCGAGAGACTTAGTAATTTTATAGTAATGTGTTTGCACAGAGGGAGCTCAGTTCCGTGACTGAGTCTAAAGAGAACAATG
This sequence comes from Apteryx mantelli, assembly GCF_036417845.1. Classification (NCBI taxonomy): domain Eukaryota; kingdom Metazoa; phylum Chordata; class Aves; order Apterygiformes; family Apterygidae; genus Apteryx; species Apteryx mantelli. Next base: position 12,761,426 of record NC_089987.1, read on the forward strand.
GGAATTGTTTTAAATTTTTTTTTATAGAAAGTGAGGTAAGCCAAGAACAGAGCCTTTTTAATACTAAATGCCCATTGGGGGGGTTGTGCTGTGGCATTGTTCATTTCTGCTTTTTAATGCTTGAATACATTTCTTTTATAATCAGTTTCTTTGGTTTTGTGCTTCAGTAAATTACTTTCTTTTCTTCTTCTTCTTGTAGAAGGCCTTTTATATCAGTTCCTCATTCTCTTTCTTCTCTTGACTTTTTGTAGCATATTGCTTCAGGTGATGAAGAGGAAGTGGAGCGATTATTAAGTCAAGGTGACAGTGATAAAGATACTGTACAGAAAATGTGTCACCCGCTCTGTTACTGTGACAAATGTGAGAAGCTAGTTTCTGGGTAAGGACTCTTCATCTCTGCAAACACACAAAAAGCTATATGAAAGCCTTGATTTAAGATATCCTTTAGAAAATATACTACTTTTGGTTATTGAAGATGTTAGTAGCAATTCAAGATATAATACAGAGCATATGTTCATACAGTTTGAGAAGAGAGAAGAAATAATGAGTATCCTCAGAAATACCCAAGAGGATATGAAAAGGAAACAACTGAACAGCTTGGAACCAGGCAAATTTTGTGATGAACATTGTATGTCCTTTGGTAGACATGGGAGGGAATGCTTCTTGTCATGAACCTAATTTATGTGTCATGGACAAAAATAGATCTTTTAACTAAATGTAAAACTCTGTATAGAATAATTTGTTGATGTGAAATGAAACGATAAAAGATAAAAAGTTTTGAAATCCATTCCTTGTCAGCCTTGGCAATTTCTCTCTCTTCCTCTCCTCCTTATCCCTGCTGCATAGATAACAGCTTCTTTTAAACCACTGTATTTTATAGGAAGCTGAACGATCCTTCCATTGTCACTCCATTTTCCCGAGATGACAGGGGATATACACCCCTTCATATAGCTGCTATTTGTGGTGAGTCTTCTTGTTTCTCTTCACTAATGTTTTCTCCTTTTTATACTCCATAAACAAGGAGGCATGCTAGCATATTTTTTAACTTTACATTATACAATGAATTTTGCATTAAATGATTTTCCTACTTACAGGCTATGGAAACTGGTATCTTGGCCCTGACTGAAGTTATTGTATTTTCTTTTAAGCTCAGTTTATTATGGCTAAGTTATTGTCTGTTTGCTTGTTTTCTGGCTGTTTAGTTTTACCTTAGCGACTACCACAGTAGCTCTTTTTTCAGTCATGAAAAAAGTACAACTGTGTCATCAGAAATGAGTCTTGTTTTTAAAGAACTGGCAGATTGAGATATTAATCTTTTATCTTTCCTGCAGCTAGCTATGCATGGTAGGTCTATACTATCTCCTGTCTTGTGATGTTTACTGATTATGACATCGATTTTGCATTTATTAGACATGTGTTAATTTACTTTGAAAGTTTTTTTTAATCATCTCCTTTTTTTTAATTATTATCCTGCCTCCCAAAAGGAGAATATTTTTTGTGACATGACTTTACTTTCTGTCCTTTCTTACTCTCAAGATGCAAGCATAGCTTGCTTGTAGCTGGAGGTCCTTTTATGGAGCTGTGACCTTGAGTGATCTTCAATAGAATAATACACTTCCCCAAAGAACAAGTTCTCAAAAAGTGAATATACAGTATGCAGAAGTGCAGGGTGTCATGGTTTATAACTCATGTTGTGATTTGAAAAGTAGCTATGTTCTTGTGCAAAGTTTACTTCTGTCTTTTAATGATGGTATATTTTCCAAGGGCAAACATCATTAGTGGATTTACTGGTAGCCAAAGGAGCCGTTGTCAATGCTACAGACTACCATGGTTCGACTCCACTTCACCTTGCCTGTCAGAAAGGATATCAAAATGTTACAGTAAGCACCAAAAGGATTAATCAGAAATAAAAACAAATACTTATCCTAAGTAATAAATATATGACTCTCATCCAAGCTGTTCTATTGTTACTGTCATTTAGGTTTTCCAGTGCTTTTACCAGAACTGTGTGTGCTGTCAGAATTAAGGATCTTTCAGCTTTTAATTTGCATATTTTATTTTCTTCCTACAGAGCAAGGTTTTCTGTCATTTGTATTAACCAATAATTGGCAACTATGTATGCCTGATAAATTCATCCGCTTTATCAATAAAAATCTCCAACACATAGTACAAGTGGAGATCCTACTAGCTTCTCTGCTCCTGATTAAGGCAAAAGGGCCAATGCAGTCATTGAGATAAATTAAATTACTTCAAATTGTGTTGAGGATAGATTAAATATGTAGCTACGTTAGTTAGTGTGTACTTGAATTTTGTATATATGATCCTTGAGTTACCTTTGCTGAAATTAACCTATGTCTTCACTTACATAGGCTCTTAAAATATAGGGTAAATTTTCATGTAGAATATATATTGCAGTGTTTGCTGCAGTGGATAATTCAGTTTTTCAATGGCAATTCTGAATATGTAAGAAGCAGCTTTTATTTGGGTCATGGGCTAGGGCATAACAGCCCCGCCTGGTCTTACAGCACTGTTTACAACTTGCTGTTTGAAGCAGAAGAGACATAGCTAGTTTTTCTGAAGTGCTTTATCATGCTAGAAACCGAAAGCAATCTTCAGAGCAACAACTGTTTGTCCATTAATTTTTTAGTTACTTAGATGTCCACTCTTATTTTTCTTTTAAGCTCCTCTTACTGCATTATAAGGCAAGTACTGATGTTCAGGACAATAATGGAAATACTCCACTTCATTTAGCCTGCACTTACGGTCATGAGGATGTAAGTAATTGTTTTATAACAAACTAAATGGACGTCCTATTGGAATGGAATTAAACTGTGATGCCAATTTGCACTAAAATTGCATATTTTAAAAAGTAAATAAAACAGATTTGGAGGGTAACTATTCTTTGCTATAAATTCGGGCATTATTCAGAAGTTCATAGTGATTTTTATTGTGTATTCACATTAAAATTAGTATTATTGTGCAAATTTAGTTATTTGATTTTTAACTCTGTTTAGTGACACTGAGCCATAAAAGTCTGCCCTGTAGGGAATGGATTATAAGATCAGCAGTAAAAACAAGATAATTATTTAGGGTTGCATGTGTTGTATGAACTGACAGACTGATATTATTGATGGCATTCTTTTTCTTTCCAGTGTGTCAAAGCTTTAGTCTACTATGATGTGCGTTCCTGTAGATTAGATGTTGGTAATGAAAAGGGAGATACTCCTCTCCATATAGCTGCTCGTTGGGGCTATCAAGGGATCATAGAAGTGCTTTTGCAAAATGGGGCCAACCCAGATATTCAAAACCGGATGAAAGAGACTTCCCTACAGTGTGCATTAAATTCCAAGGTATTCCTCTTTATCATCTAGCTTGGTTTTTGTTTTGTTTTGTTTTTCCTAATGCAGTTCCACAGAGGTGGATGCTTACTTGTTAATAGGATTTTGTGGTTTGGTACTATTAAAATTAAAATGTATGTTTGCATTTGAGGAAGAATGGTCACATTTTAAATTTAATAGCATGAATACAGTCTCTCTGTAGTATAGAACGTAAACTTGTAAACTGGTGCTTTTAATCTGGTCAGTTGTTGTTGGCTAATTTGTTTCAATCAGTGAATTTCTCTAAGTGGAGTTACACTGGTTTTCTTAATATTTTTTCTGCAGATTTTGTCACTGATGGAATTAAACTATCTAACATTTGAAAGGGGAAAGAGCGCTTCTGAGGTAACAACCAGTGCAAATTGCTAATCTTTTTGCATAAGTTTTACCTGCTTAATCTGATGATGCAAGTTTTTCTGTTTGTTTTTTTGCTGACTTACTTAAGTCACCGCTTAGGTCTCCTCAGCGCTCAACAGAAACTTTCAGCAGAGGATCATCTGTCTCAAGCTTGTCGTCAGTGTCACTTGATATAAGACAAGAAGAAGTAAAGAATACTTATAAGGAGGTAAGACTGTGAGATATAAGTTTGATAATAACCAAAGTGAAGGAAACAAGGAGCAGTGATGCTTTGCAACATTGTTTTAAGCTGCTTCTTCAGGAATAGCCTTCTCTCTGGTTTGGAAAATGATGTGCTGCTGTCCTAATGTGCTTGTCACCTAAGTATCTAAACACTTATTTTTCTACGGTATCAACTGTTCTGCTGGATCTTTTGGGGTTTAAACTTACTGTAGTTATCTACGTAATTTGAGAATTTGCTGAGTTTTACAAAATTATAATGGTAGTTGGTGCCCCAGGGACCTTGCTGTCCCAGAATTAAATGCCATTGTCAGCTTACGAAATCTCTCAGGGGTAATAGAATGGTACCGGCATACTGGCAAACAGGACGATAAACTAGAATGTTAAGACAAGTTTTCAAAATAGGCATAGGAAACCAACTTTGTAACATTCGAAGAAATATATACTGAACATCTTGCACGTACATTTGCTCGTTTTCCTCTTACCAAACCGACCAAGATGCCTTTCTCTGCGTTTTCTTTCTCGTCTTTCTCTCACGTGGCATCTCAAATTCATACTTTCCATTTATCCTTTCTTAAGCCCTTGTCACCACTGCTTCTGATTCTTCTCTCTTTATTTTTTCCTTATTCTCCTGTTCCATTTTTTCCAAATTGACCTCCTCAGTATTTTTGTTTCTGTCCATATCATCTCTATGTTCAAATTCTTCCTTTTCCTTCTATTAAACAATTCTTCTCTTTCCAAAAGTTTCTGTCTCTTAAAACTGTTTATTCTAAGAAACTCAAAGATGTGAAGTTTGACTGGACAAAATTAATTCATACTTTGTTATCAGTTACTCGGTGAGAGGCTTGATGTAGGAGTGTACCTCCCTGTTTGTACAGGGCCAAGGTCTGTAAATAAGGTATAATGTACATGAAAGTTCGCCTAATAGCGGATTGAGGATTTGCTTTTTTTCTTAAGGAGACAAATTTATCACACCCTGGAGCTGAGACCGTAATTCAAACCAGGGAAAAAGATTACAAGCAGCTTATACCTTAGATCCTTGGGGTTAATGACGTCTTCCTGTAAACCAGCTTTAGCTCCTTACTGTTTGCCAAGTTTCACACGGGCTCTCTGTTATTATTTGTATTAAGCAAAGACACCAGGGCCTAATCCTGAGAGTTCTCTGTGAAGGAATCTGCCACTGGAAGTAATGGAAAACTGACCTTGCCAGCTTCCCAGACTTCAGGGCTTAGACCACGGATTAAGGGGACACAGTGCGATCTTTATTAATCCACACTGCTGGTGGATTAAATTCTTTGCTGAAATGAGTCAGTCATGATGTATGTCTTGTCTGTGGCTTATTTACAACTTAGAAAAGAGAGAGTGAAGAGCCAGGCATGTAAATTTGGAAACTCCTCGGTTAGGACTTATAGCCTTCAGCACAATTTCTGTACAGCAACAGAAAAACTGAGTACGTGAGTGAATTGCAGTAGATTTCATCGAATGGCCGTTTCTCCTGTATTTGCATTGAAGGAGGGTACTACTCTTCAATGAAGGATTGAGAAAGCCAGCTGGAAAGATGAGGAAATGCCGGTAGCAGACTTTTTTCTAAGTACTCTTAATGAATTATATAAAAACTGCATAACAGATGCTCTATATTTCTCCACTGCTAAGGCCTCAGGCAGTTTTGGGGAACTGTGGGGAAGTTCTTACTTTAGGAAGAAATTATCAGAGCCTTGTGGGTCACTTATTACTGTTAAGCATCTGTGTGATAAAATTGACCCCTGACAATCATCAGGACCTTCACAGTCTCTGGTGACATTATCCTACGTGATTAGGGAATTTTGTTAAGGGAAGTGTGTAAGAGGTACTATTATCCCTAATATATATTGTCCATTCTAGATATATATGTGCAAAGTTTGGGATTCAGCTCACCTAACTTTGGATGTCTGAAAGAGAATTTTCTCAGTCACCTGTTTTCCCTCTGTAGTCAGTGGAAAAAAATTGGTGTCTCCAGAGAGCAATTAATCTCAGACATATTAGATGCTTAGTTTGAGCTAGGTGTCCCTAAAAAACAGATAAAAATGGATGGAGGGATTCATAATCTAGCCTCTGATATTTCACCTGCGGTAGATGTGTCCTGTTCTGCTAAAACCCTGAAGAAGTGATCAGACCAGTCAAACAGGACTTCCTTTCAGTCTCATTCTTTGCTGGTCCAGACGGTGCCCTCGGAGTCGGCTTGCCTTTGGTCTAAGGTCCCATTCCTGCATTTGCATAGTTGCAGATTGATTCTTAAGTTTCCTCAAAAGTCGCTTGCTGTTCGTGAGGGAGTTCACCACTCTGTCCTTTAGCAGTATCTGGGCCTACATATCCATTCTGTTTATCTAAACATAATGCTGTATGATCTTAAAATTTTTTGTATTTTTAACCTCACATAAAACAAAAAATTGGTATGATTCCCTCCAGAAGTGTTATAGAAAGAAGCTAGTAGTTTATGCACAAAATATAGAGTTGATCACTAACATTTTATGTATATGCATGCTTTTTAAAAATTAAAAACTGTATTTTTTGCTATCAGCTTATCCAATTCACAGGCTATACTAAAGCTACAATGTAAAAACCAGCTAGTTCATACTAAAGTGGACTATGTTCAACTTAAGCAAAGATAAACAACCAATTTCCATCTTCCCTACCCTTCCAGAAGGGTGAAGACTACTTGACATTCTGTAATGGTGAAACATAAACTCCAGTGTTACTGATGTAAGTTGTCGTTAGTAACATAAGTAAGGCTCTGAACTTTGAAGGAGTGTCCATTTATTTCCGTTGTATGCAGAATAATACGTTGATTTGTGCTTTATAAAAAGACTTTTCCATGAACAGTAGCATGCTCTCTGGAACTGTGGAAGGTGAAAATATTTTATTCTGTTATCAGTTCAATCCTCCTGCCCAGCACACAGAACATTTGTCGTGAATGTGTTGTGTCATAGATAAGGAGTGAAATGCAACTGTTATTCCATGGCACATTCAACTTACGTGATGTTTCTTAATACTGAAACAACTTTGTTTACACAGCAGCATCTTTGGTGATGGAGCAGTGTTCCTATAATGCTGAAACAGTCTTTCACAGCTTATTAAATAATTCTTCAACAACCTGCAGAGGCCAGACATGTTGCCTCTCGATAGTGCTAATGGATTCTCCCTGCCCTTCTACTGGCACCGATCCCGTTTCTGTCAAGTCAGATCTCAACTCTTCCACGTGAGAGCAGAGAATCGGAGGACAAGTGGCGGGGGGGAGCACGTGTGCCTCTCCTGCGCTCACAAGCGAGAGGAGGGATCAGGGGATGGCGTGGTGCGCTGCAGAGCACCTTCCAGCCCTTCTGCACAGGAGCACGTTGTGCTCCCCTTCCCCAGCTGGCCTTTCCCTCATGCGGCAGTGGGAACAGAGCTCAGAGCAATACCGGCGCCAAGCAGACGCGCTTGCGCGTTAACTGTTCTGTACATACTTAATTGGTCTACTTCTGGTCCCTTGGAAAAACTACCGCAGCCAGAGACCTGCCTTTTGCTGGTGCTACTAAAATACTGTTTGCTTTTTTTTTTTTTTAATCTTTTCAAATTTTAAGTAAGAAAACAAACTTTGTAATTATATTGAAGTTAGATTTGTAAATGTTTGTTTTTAACTTAGGAATAAATCAGTGATCTGCAGATGTGCATGTGAACAGTCTGAAAGCATCTTCTTGATCTTAAACTGTTGTTTATCAACTAATAACATAAAATAAAATAAAACAACCTCCCATTCTATGTGCTTCTGCTAGCATATAGTAGCTCAACAAGAGTCCAAACAGTTGTAGTATTCATCAGGTGGGAGTTTGTTTTGAGTTTTTTTGGTTTTTTTTTTTTTTAGTGTTAGGTTCACAACAAAAGTATGTGCTCAGCTGCTGCACAATAATGTGGTATATCAGCTTACATGGTTTTGCTTGTGTGTGGACTGTGTGTCCCGTAGTTAGGCAAATACTGCTTAGCGTCAACCAAGCAAGTCAGAGCTCACCAAATGGCTATGGCCTTACACAGCTTCTGCATTTTATAAACGTTTTTTTCCTTTCCTTTGAAACTTTATCAATAAATGTCAGATGGGCCAGCAGTAATCCTGTCACTCAAGCTTAGAAGGTTAGTAAAGGACACTGGATTCTCAGGGTGCAGCTTAATACCAATAATAACAAAGCAAATCTTGTTTTCTTCATGAATAGGTGGAAAAACTCCTAAGAGCAGTTGCTGATGGAGATCTGGAAATGGTAAGTCTTAGAATGGTTGCTGAATATTGTTTAAGTCCAGTTTATCTAATTCAAATTGGGGAAGCTGTCTGTGAATAATACGAAGTGAAGAATGTGTCATCTGCTTATTTCAGTAACAATTAATCAAATTCATCTCACTTTCTACCAAGAATATTCACTCTATGTCCCCAAATTACTTTACCCACAGTACTTTAAGGGTCATTATTGTAACAATTCCATGACCTCTTACAAAAAAAAATTACTTAAATTTGAGTAGTATAACGCAGTACCAACTAGAAGAGAGCTGTGGATTTAATTAATTTAAATACAATCCTTTTAATCACCAGCTTGAAGTACATTAGCTACATTTATTGGGGCACCCTTCTGATTTTGAAAAAAGGAAAGTACCCCAGACTGAGCTATGACTAGGTCATCCTGATGAGAATTTTGCTTGGTAGCATTTTTTGCAAAAAACAAGAATTTTTCATGACCTGCAACAGCTGGAGATTTATGTCAAAAGATGGGATCAGTGCATACTAGAATCCATTGTAGTCCCATTATTTTCCTGTTCCCAAGCTATGGTTTAGATAACAGAGCTCCAGATTTCAGTTCGTCAGAAGAGTTAGAACTGATCATGACCAAAATACAAGGGGAGGAAAGGGGATTTCTTTACTTGCTTATCCTGGTTTTGTGTTGGAGCAACTCTGAATCTTGGTGGAATTACCTTGGTTTACCCCCAGTATTCCCAATAGCCAGGGTCACCTCTTCTCTGTTTTATTTTTACGATCGTTGTTCCTTCTGCTGCTCCATAGCGTCATAGCTGCGTTCTTTGAGGGCATTATGTGACCAGAACATTGTATTTTCTTCTGTGTTAGAATCCTTTTGTTTTTTATTTTGGACAATTTAAGCAATTTCATCCCTTGTGAAGTAAGGCCTGCCCTTTAAAAATGTCTGCATAGCCCCTGCTAGGCAATGCAGAGAAACTTGGGAAGAACACAATTCTGGACAGGCATATTGAAATGAAATATTGTGGGAAAGAGCAATTTATTTGCTTGCAGGTGCTCACGCTGCGCTGTTGGATGCCATTGTTAGGGAACACGGTACCTTGCAGAACTGTGAAAAGATATGTATATTGAGGTGACAATATTGCATTGATTGTACAGGAAGCACAAAACAAACAAAACCAAACAGGGCAAGATAGGTGAGATTTTAGGAAAATCTGATTTTTGGCATCAAATCCAGTATCAAGTGTTATTCCCTGCTGCTTGTTCCTATGTCACAGAAGCCCATCGTATCTTTTCCCATATGTGAATTGATGCAATTATTTGAGTGGCAATGCTGTGAAGCAGTTCAGGAAATCAAATGGTGGAATTTACATCTTTTTGACTTATGTTGCATTGTAGTAATATAATTTTTTAATCCACAGTTGCTCTTTGATCCCCAAATAACCAGACTCTCTAACACTTTGATCGTTGAGTATTCCTTACTGTGTGTAGTGCATAGAATAATTGTGTATGCACAGGTGCTGTGTACATGAAAAATGGGCTTCTGTTAGTTTGTTGTAATAACTTTTTTTTCATATTTTGTGCTGGGAGGACATTTAGGTTTTACTAGTCAGTACAGAGAAGAAGTTCTCTGAGAGACTTTTAAATTTCCTGTATTTTGGTTTTCACTTCCAATAGACAGTTGATGGCTATGTTCATATCAGTTTCAGAATTGTTGTCCTGTAATTTGTGATACTTACCATCTGTCTTGACATATTTTTTGACTTAGTACTGCCATTTACTTCTGGAAATTTGAAAAATAAGGTCCAAAGTCACTCTACTGAAAAATGAAGAAGATGTACAGAAATCGTAGAAGTATTGTATTTGGAACAATGTATAAGGTTGTACATTTCTTGTTTGTTTTGTAGGGCACAGGGCAGAATTATGAAACTTTGTGTGACTGTGCAGGGTTTCTGTGCTGGATCTGTGTTCTGAAAAATTCATTTGGGTGATGCATACTAGGAATTACAGGTGTTAATGAAGCATCATACAGCTCTGTACATAATAAAATACATGTTGATTCTATAATGTGTTTTGTTCCAGTTGGATGATAGGAAGGAATTTATTTATCAACTGTTAGAGGAAACTACTACAGGAAAGGACTGTGCAGTTGCTAAGTAAATATCATTATCTTAGTTTATAACCTAACTTAATCTTAGTAACTATTTCCTAGTCAGCCCTTAAGTCATTGCAAGAAGCAGCAATACATTCAGTGGTGGCATTTACCATCTTCCTGGTTAAAATGCATATGCAAGTAGTAAACATGAATGTATTACAGTTAAATTTTCACAGATCTTTTGAAATCTAAACTGCATCATAAAAATGTTTAAGGAAAATCAGACATTGCTATCCTTAGCTGAAAAACTAGTATCTACCACTGATCAAGAGATATCAGCAATGTAAAGCATAAAGCTATGCATTTGGATGACAGAATCACCTTATTTCTTGTGGATTTACTTTCCACATTTCTCAAGTTCATGTAAAAGTGTTCATTATGAAAAGAATTGTCCAGTTGGCTGGCAAAGGTTACTGCTTGCATATCTATTTAAAAAGAAAAAGATTATTTAAAAATTCTTATCTTGTTTTGACAGCCTGAGATCTGTTTCCATGGGAACAGAAGCAGCAGTAGGGTCATTAGCCCTGTTACAGATTTCCTCTGTGACAGCTAGCTGAGCTGTGCAAGAGGGGGCATTAAAAAAAGTGCCGTGGAACTGAAAGATTAAAAAAAAATGATACTGTGATTGTTCAGGAAGAAAAAAAACCTTTTTCTTCATCATAGCACCCGTACATCTCAAAAGCAAGTATTTTTTAGATTGGAGATAATGATGTTAATCAATAACAGTGATGTTAATGGGCTGACCCAATGGCAAATACTCCTACGCTTTGAAAATAAAATTTATCTCACTTGGATAAATTTTCTGGATCTATAGTGGAAAAAAGAGTATTTGAGGACAGTGTGGAGGAAGGACCTATATAGAGAGGACTAAGCTTAATTCCCAAAATATGTTTCAGAGTTATGCAGCAACTTTTTTTTGGGGGGGGGGGTGCAGGGGGAGACTATGCTTTTTACTTTTTTACTGGTTGCTGCATTGGTAGAAAAAGATATCTCTATTATTAGCGGAGACTGCTAAGAGTCTTAGATGGCCCATTGCATGTTGCTTTGAAGAAAGCTTTTACGTGCCTCTAGGTCAGTGAAATATTGTGTAGAAATAGTCGATATTGCTTAACATAAGTTTTCAGTGTTTCATTCTTAATGCATGGAAATAGTGGTTGTGTGTACTCCATGGCAACCCCATCTATTCAGCTTTCAACAGGATACTTAGATTTAAAAGAAAAAAAAAGTGCATTTAACCTTTTGACCAAAAACCTTCAGATGAAAAAAATGGTTACTCCCCTGTAATTATAAATAGGTACGCATGGGAGAAGCGTGTTGAGTTTTTTGGTGAGACACTGATGTTAGGATGTTGAGAGCTGCCAGGTAGCGTTATATTTGGATAATAAGGGCACCAATATTGAGTTGTGACAGAAGCAGAAGAAGGTGCCAGTTGCCAGAGTCTTGGTGAATCTGCAGGGAAAGGGGAAGCGAAGTGAAAGTAATCACGCTTGTGTGATGTTTTGGATGCATACAAATGTCCCAAACAGTAAAAACTTCACTTATCTGGGCTTTCATATACAAATACAAGCTTGAGAGAAAATGTATTTTTACTTCAGAGAACAGTGTGGATTTTCCAGGGTAAGTAATGTTCCCTATGAAGCATCCCTTTTCTGTTTCAGTTATGTTATTATTCTGAAACAGGGATCTGGCCCTTCTTCATTCTAGCTTTCTGCAGGAAATTCCTTTCTTCCCACTTTTTTCCTGACCGGCATCTGTAGAGCTCTTGTATTGGTCTTGTTTTGCACCATCAAACTCAAGCCGCAAATCCAGCAAAGATGCTTTTATCTTCATTTCAGTAGAAAGTGGTTCCTCGGCTTTGCTTCGTGCCACTGTTCAGTGGGAGGCAAAGGGCTGATTTTTCTCTGTGGTGACAAGACACTGATGCGTGTTTCCACATGCCCTGGCGGAGGGTTGGTGCTGAAACAGTACAGAGTCGCTGGCTCTCATAAAAGCTGCTAAACAGAAAAAAACCTCAGTAGGGTGATGTGTATTACAGCTTCATACCTGCCACGTAATCCTGTAACCAGCTGTGTCTGGGAAGTCCCAGAAGATGTGGAGGAGCTCTGAGCGCCACCCTCCGCGCACAAGCGAGCGAGGACAAGTGCCCTGATCTGCCTTCTGCCCTGTTTTTTGAGTGCCGTGTGATGTTTTGCCCGCATTAACCCTTTCCGTGCACCTGGAAAAAGGTGCTTGTTAACATGTTGTCTCTTGAGTTACGAGACCAGTTTAGTTCCCACTTCTGTTGCGAGTTTTTGAAAGTCTTGACTCACTAAGCATGATATGAACTCACAATGTTACGGTAGATGGATGTCAGGTGTAACACTGCCAGATGACTTAGGGCAGTTGCTCTAGTTCTAAGATTTCTTTAGTTCGCAGTGGATTAATGAACCTCAGTGTAAAAGTGCATTTCTTAAATGGCTTTTTTTGTTGCATCGAATTTAATGCAAAATTAACATGCAGTAAGAATCACTGTTTGCAGATTGCACAGGCTGCACCGAGTTCTGAGACTAATTACACTGAAGGGGCTGTCAGCCCTCCAAAATGAGGGATTATACATTGAGACAAAGTAAAACTGTCAAGTTTGGGAAGTTACAGGTCTAAGACAAGTCAGTGTCCCTGTACAGTTTTTGATGGTGGTAAAATGTTGTCATCCTTGTCACTTCTTATATTTGTTAAAGCAAGTAAAGAAACAAAATTCACATTGACATGAGCTGGCACAAGTCTTTGTCTAATCTTCATTATCTGATCTAAAAGGATTTGGAGGGTTTGAGCAGAGGTGAACACTGAAGTCTTGATTAGGTGGCAGGAAGTCATTTATAATTTACTTTTCTGCTATACTTGGTGAACTTTCTAGCTGCTTTGTCAACAATATATATATATATTTTTAAATTTGGCCTGTGGGGAGCTGATGCTGGGAGGTGATTCTATATAGTCTCCCTGAGTTATTCACAAGCGTATGTTTGTAAAATTTTACATGTGCACATATGCAAATTTATTAGGACATGGAACCTTTGGGCTCTATAAAAGAGGACTTGCTTTTTATGCCAGGTGCGTTATCTCTTGGAATGGATGGAAGATGACTTAGAAGATGAGGACGACACCGTCAGTACATCAAAACCAGAATTCTGCCATCCATTATGCCAGTGCTCAAAATGTGGACCAGCACAAAAGGTTGGAATATTAATTCTTTAAACAGTATAATTTGTATTCTTGTAACTTTTAGCTTCAGGGAAGTAGCACTCATATTGCTTTACACCTTACACCTCTATATCTCTGTCTAAAAAGCAGTTGAATGTATACAGACCAGAACAGTTGATGTGATGACATGAAGTTGTTCTCTCTTTAATTAGACTGTGGGAAGGTTGGGATACAGGAGCAGTGTTCAGAAACTTGTTTCGCTATCTAATGGAGTGCAAAAACTTTGCAGTTGACTTTTAGGATTTGTAGACCGCTGTCTTTAAGGTTTGAACAACTTTGAATAAATGGGGACTGTTTTTTTTCTAAGCCTCAGTTTCTTCTGGGCCTCTTATGACTTACATTTTTAACTGTCACAGAGTATCTACTTAATCGATTAGTAATCAGATTATCTAGGAATACCTGCTATTCCTATAATCAATGTAATGCTGATAAAGCCTTTTTTTTAAACTGTGTAACATCTTTCATACAAACTGTATCTAAATGCTCTTCAGGGTTAAAATATGATTGCAGAGACTTCCTTTACAATTGCAAAGACTTCCTTTCCCCTTATTTATCACAGAGTGTAGAGAAAAATCAGGCTTTACAATACATCATTTTTTTTTAAATAAGGAATGGTCCCAGCTTCTTGGAAATAGAAAACTAATTACTTGCACTTCAGGAAGGAAATTTATTACTGTGTCTGTCTGAAGGTTCTGGATAACTGGATAAGTTATTGCAAAATAAAACTATGTATGAATTTTCAGTGTTTTGGCTGAAGTTTTTGAAGTAACCATGCCCATAGAGCTAACAGAGAACGTGAGATGTTTTAATTTATTTCTTCTAAATTCCTCATTGTTACCTTATGTTTATTTTGTGCAGGGTAGAATACGCTAGTTGTCATTAGATGCTTCACATTCACACCATGATTTATTTTCTGATAACTTGTGTCCTTTACCCTGAGTACTGGAATCATGTGCTAAAGACACCACGGCTTGAGACCCCGATGTTCATCTTACTGATAACAGGGAAGGAAGGGCACTTGCCAGTGAATTTACTTGCCTCCTGAATGAAGAGTAGAAGGAACTTGTTAACTAATTTTACCACTGTATTAGGGAGGCACACATTTAAAACCTACTGAGGATAGGCAGAATGAGAGATTATTTACCACTGTGAGTCTCGGGCACCTATGCAGTTGGAGAGAAGAGTAAAGCAGGATGTTTTGTACTGCTATGTAAGCTGTGGGCTGGGTAGTTTCCTTATCTTGATTCCCTGTAGGAGTCAGTGCCCTGGGCCAATGTTCTTCTACATGAATAAAATTAATTTTAGTTGTACTTTATCCTTAATTCTCAGGCTCCATATAGCAGTAAAATACATGCTTAATGTCTGTCTCCAAGAACATAAATTTATGTGTAAATAAAAGGTAACTTGTAATATTAACACCCGTTCTCTATATGTAAGGAAATCCTAACAGCTATATAGAAACTGTCATTTTTACTTCCATCTCAACCTGAGCAGCTTTAGCCTTCCCTAATAAGATGAATACTTTGCCTGGAATTTCTCTATAGGAAGCTATCATGTTGGAAGAGAGAAAAATAAAACCATTGTTCCTTTGAAAAACACGACCAAGCTGCCCTGGTTTACTAACTCTCTTCCTGAAGGTCTCAAGTTTGACCCCATGGCAGTAGTTCTTGTAATGTCCGTCTATCTGTTTTGTGTACTTAGTAGGTATTTGATTGCTTTTTGGTCAATAGCAAGTAGCATAATTAATTATATATAATTAGCTTTGTTGTATATTTTCCTCAACAGAAATTTGCAAGGATTCCTGCTAATGGGCTTGGAGTAAATGTTTCAAATCAAGATGGTTTTACACCACTGCATATGGCTGCACTGCATGGACACTCTGAACTTGTCTCTCTTTTGTTGAAAAATGGAGCCAATATCAGTGCCAAGAATGCAAAACATGCAGTTCCTCTTCATTTAGCCTGCCAGAAAGGTCACTTCCAGGTAATTGATCCTCTTCATAAATGCAAGCCATTTAACACTTAACAACCAACAAAAAGCTGTTTTGTGAAATTATCAACATAACTAAACCAGTAATAGTGCAGAGAGTCTGGGGATTCTCTGTTTTTATTTTATTTTTTTAATTCTAACTCCCCAGAGAGAAAGGGCATCTTTCTACTGAAGCAGTTTCTATAGGCACCTTTTCTGTCTTCATGTCCTATAATAATGGTTTAATGAGAGTGCTGGCAATAGTGGAACCATTTACATAAGACACTACAAGAATACCTCATGCAGCTGAATATTCCTGTGTAATTTTAATTTTTTTTAGATAGGCATAAGTTTGAATTTAAAAGTCTGCTCACACTTAAAGTTTTGTAAAGAAATAAACCTGTAATAACTAGTTCCTGTTAGCAGAATTCTTGCTAACAGGTTTCATGAAAATAGTCCTGTTGAGTGTAAAATGACAATATTTTAATTAGTTTTTCCTAGATATTTTGCGTTCAGTTTGTCATGCTTGTAGTTATCCCTTGGAAGGAATATGTCTCTTGTGGTTACATATTCATATACTTTGAATCACTTCAACATTTATGGAATTGCAGATCTTCTGAGCTGGACAGATCTGAATTTTGAAAAATCCCAACCTAGGGAATTAATTTCCTTCCTCTAGATGTCCAGTTACATGGCTCTGTTCATTTCAGAGATATACGTCTGTCTGTCTCAGCTCTTTGATGTTCTGTTAAGTTTCGCTTAACTGTTCAGAAACAAAGAACAATCTTTCTCTCTCCGTGTAGCTCAAGGAGGAGATATATACGCAATCTATTGGTGCAGTAGTCTTGGTATCTTCAATAGCCACAGTATTAAATACCTATTGTACCTTCAGCAGAGTCAGTCGTGCAAGTGTATGGGCCAACTCATGGGCCTGTTGGAGCTTTGAGGGTAGTAGGGTAACCTCATCCTTTACTTCAGGGTGAACATAAAGCATAGGCACTGAAGGAGAAGCGTGAGCTAATGAGAGGAGGACATTAACACAGGAGAGAAGGTAAATGAGAGCGGAAAGATACTGGTAATGAAAAAGCAGTTGCGGATGAGGGGATGGGAAACGAAGATACAGAAAAGTGGAAAATCAGGTGTAGGAGGAAAGCTGATGATTGCATGAGGGAATAAAAATTGAGAGAATTGCAAAGGTGATGGTGAGGGAAAGCGCTAGGGAAGCAGGAAGGACACAGAAGAATACAACTCCAACTTGGAGGTTAATGAATGTTAATTCATGGGGTCTTTACAATGTAAAGAACTCCTTGCCAAGTGCGTTAGGAAACTCTGGTGAGTTAGGAAAGGAGGATAGGATGCTGTTGCTGTGGAGGTTTGGTTTCTATGTTTTGTAAAGTTACTGATTAGGTATATTTTTCACATATCGCAGAAGCAAATTTGCTTGTATTTTCATTTTCTGACTTTTTTTTCCAGTTGTTTAGGGCTCTTTTAGGAGTTTGAGGTAAAATACGAAAAACAGTATGGTAGGAATAAATGTTTGTGGTTATCTGTTCGGCCAAGATGAGACTTGCTTTCTCCGTCCTTTTTTCTTCCATCTATTTTTCATTCTCCATTACCGAAATTTCCCAAAACATGCTTGAAAACAGGACTTTCACTGCACGTTTGTGGTTAGCTAGTGTCTTAAAAAATGTTGTTACTTCTTCCTATAGGTGGTCAAGTGTCTGATGGATTACAATGCTAAACAAAATAAAAAGGATATATATGGAAATACTCCATTAATTTATGCATGTTTGAATGGTCAGTATGAGACTACTGCCTTGTTGTTAGAGGTAAGATCACTGAAAACAAAATGTTCAGAATAGTATTTTTTCATACAGTATTTGTGTTTATCCAGTACTCAAGATTAGTGTTTTTAGTTGTGCATTTCTTCATTAAAACTTCTCAGGAAAAATTGAGAGTATTTCTTCCTCTCTCTATCCTTTCAGCCCCTTCCCTTCATGTTTTTTATTAGATATTTTATTAGATAAATACTACCTTACTCTTGTACAGCTAATTCTTTTTGTGGAATTCTCTTGTGGCAGGTGGCAGGTTTTGTTGCTTGTGTTTGTATAGTGTAGGATGTTTTGTGCAGGTGTTTTTCTGTTTTGTGTAGAAATCTCTCTTAAACTTGGAATATGTAGCAGATACATGAAAAAATGAAATGAGCTGATCCATGAAATTGTGTGTATGAGAGAGACGAGGAAATGATACGGTTGGGTGGCTTATTGTTGAACTGGTGATTGCTAGCATATGCTTTCTGCTTTTTGTATATAGCTACAAGGATTCTGTTGCATTGTTCTCATTCATATATTGAAAATAAAAGGGGAGAGAAAAATAATAGTAATGCGCTATCTCCATTTCATTCTACTCTTTATTTATAACTTCAATTTTATTTTGCTGTCCAGCATGGAGCCTCTGTTAACCTTTCTAATGCCAAAGGAAATACAGCACTGCACGAGGCTGTGATAGGGAAGAATGAAGCCCTGGTAGAGCTGCTGCTTCGGAACGGTGCAGTGACGCACCTAAGGAATGAGAGGCATTGCACCCCCGCAGACTGCGCTGAACCGGTGAGTGCAGAAAGGGTATTTTTAGGGTTAGATTTTGCTAAAATTCAATGTGCATCATGTGGGGGGAAAAAAAACCCACAAAAATGTTTATCGCAATAACATTTTCAGCCCATCATTAGTCAAGACTTTTGTATTTAACAGTGGAATGTGATATAAAGACTAAAATTCCTGTTTAATCTGCTACATTGTAAAAATAGACAATCCATTTATAAAACACTAAAAACCATGCACCTATGAAATTATCTGATGTTGAGTATGGTGCACTTGAATTTATGAGGTGGTTTTCTTTATGGTCAAGGTTACCATAAGTACTTACAGACATACTAATGTTAAATTTTACCTTTTCCCAAAACTCTTTGCTTTTTAAAAATGAGATAAAATGGCATGTAAGAGCACAGAATTCTGTGCATCAGAAATGCAATGTTTATTTTTGAAGGTATTTTATTTGCTATCTTGCCATTGAATTTTTTTTTTCCTTTTATCCCTCTTCTTTCTCTCAAGTGTTTTGATAGTATTTGGCTAAACACCTCGATGTTCTTCTTTTGATGAGCTGCACTTGAGCTCTTAATTCTGGCTCTTTATTCAAATAACTAAAAATTAACTTAGAGTCATTTAATTCAACGTAGTTTCATTAGAATCCTTGTTACAATATGAAAACAAAACAGAGAATGTACTGCAAACACTGTGAATAAAACGAAATTAGAACCAATGTACCACTCTGTCAGCTCCAGTTTCTGAAAAAACTGCTGTGTGAAATCCATACACAGCAATACACACCATCTAATGAAAATCTGCCTTCATGTAGGAGCTGAAAGCTTTGTTTATTTCAGAGTAAAATTACCAAGAAGTTGCTTCCTGCTCAAAAATCAGAGCAGCTGAGGAGATGATAGATACTATGTACAATGTGTGTACATACTATGTATGACTAGTACCTGTTGTGTTTCTAAAATAAATTATCCAAGACAAAAAAATGAGTATAGAAAGAGTGAACGCACAGATATACCATGCATGAAAGAAAGTTAGGAATGGCAGAAGGAGCAGAAGAAATGTCCAGTGTGGGAAAATGAATACCTTTTACTAATCAGCGTCACTGCTAGCAATCTTTTGTTCTGCCCACCATATTTTCCCCTTCGTGCCTTTTGATATCTTTTATCAGGTCATCCAGAACTCTGACCTTCCCCTTTACTAACAGCAATAACATACTCTGTATACTACATTATAAGGGATTGTTACACAATTTGAATGATTTGATGCTTGGTCCCCAGCTTTGTGCACAGTAATAGCCTCTGAGATGTAGGATAACGGCCCTAAAATGCCCTACTGCATTAATTTCAGTATGCATATTATCATTTATTCATAAATTAAATTAACCACAAATAACACAGCTTAAAATAATAGCTCAAGACTATAAAATCATCACTCTGGTACAGTGCAACTTGTGGAACAGTGTTTCTACCCCTACTCAAACTCATGTAATTTCAAGTTTGTATTTAGAAAGATGTATTTTTTGTGTGGTACGTTCATTTTGGCAGCAATTAACACACTCTGCCTAGACTAGAATCCTAAATTGTACTGATGTTTTTCTTTTTTTTAATAATGGTGAAAATGGAAACTTTTAAATTTAAGAATTCAAATATCATTAAGTTGCTGGAAACAGCACCAAGCTATGTACCTACATCAGAAGAGAGAGAAAAGGATTGTGAGCAGCATGCTACTATCAAGATAAGAAGAAAAGGTGTGTGTTGTATTTTCACAGGTATAAATAAAAAGAGATTTGGGAATTAATGCATGACTGCATCAAATATTTGATATACTTAATTTATATACCATTAAAGAACAGTCAGCTATTTTGCGTATTTATTACAAGTAACACCTAAAATATACAACTAAATGTGGCAGACTTTGTATTTTATTCATGACATCTTCTGCAGACTCAGTTTTCACTTTTTTTGTGCATGGGGGAGAATTTTACATACAAAAGCATTTAAAAGTTAGAAAACATGGCACATTTGAGATGATATGATTAACCGTGTAAGACTTGACCTTTTCAGTGCAAAGTTAAAAGAGATTAAATCACCTCCAGTTACCATTTAAGTTGCCCTAAAACAGATTAGGGAGTGATCTTTCAATTAGTTATGGTCCCAGATTTTGGGACAGAAATCAAGAGCTGCAGAGGTGACTTCCTCACTCAGTCAGCAAGATTTGCAGAAGATTTCTTTCTGTCAGTGGCAGCATGTAATACCGTCTAAACAAATACGTTGAGACACTCGGTACAATTTGACAGTACCGAGCTGATGTGCTGGATTATTGCCACTTAGAAAGGGATGGTGTTATTCCTGGTCTGTCCTCACCTCTTTCCTCCCTCCCTCAGCTTCTGGTCTTGCTTATCCACTATTCCCTTTATGCTGGCTCAGACGTTTGTCAGATCGGTTTCCAGGCTGCTCCAGTTCACTAAGCTGGGACAGCGGGAGTAAGGAGTTTTGTGGTGAGCTGGACAGCTCGGCATCGTAGAGTATCTGCTGTCACCAGCGCTGTGTAAAGAAGAAGGTGGGACTCCATGACCAGGAATTGGGGAAAAGTAGGAGCAGGAGTGCCCATTTCAGCATCAGTGAGTTTTAGTTAGGTTTCTCAAAATAACTCTTGCCTGCTTCTGTGAGAAAGACTGTCAATATTTTGTTGATTAATACAAAAAATATATATATCACAGTATGCTGACACTAGAGACTGATACAGTCCTTTCAAATATTATGGAAATAGTTTTAAAAGAATAGTAGACAATGTGAGTAATACAACTAAGAGGTGGAATAGCATGTGTGTCTTAATTCAGGTTTGTAATAATTTGAATTTAGAGCCTCAAAGTCCAGAATTGCATCGTTTCTTCAGAAGCTGGGCTAGTCATGTTAATCTGATGAAGAACACTTACTCCTGCAACTTAAAATGCTGTAAATTTTCCAAACAGAAATTGTGACTCTGATTCAAATTATTACTATTGTAATTTTACTGTGGAATTTTAAATTGAACGTGAATAGGGATCGCTTTTCATTCAGAGCTGTGTTTGTTTAATTCTTAAGTTGTAATTTTAGCTGCCTGTTCTTTTAAACCCCTAGTGAACTCTAAGCCATGTGGGAAAGCTGATGATCCCCTAAGCAGACAACTGCAACTGGTGCAATCAATTAACAGATTTAACAAGTAAGCACAGAAGCTGCCTTGAAAGTATGTTTGTTGTTTCCCATAAGCCAAAAAGAAATATAACATACGGTAAAGGCCAAAAGTGGGTCCAGCATTGTTGCACATCAGATGTGACTAATTTGACAATTAAGAGACTACTCTGAGGCTTACACATTAATAACACCAGACGGGTGTTCTGGATATGAGAGAGTCGCTGGTGGTGAACAGCAGTGACGTGCTGGGTGGCAGGAGGGAAAGCTGGCCAGCAGGGGAGTACTTGTAAGCTTATTTAAAATTGTTTTTGCACTGCTAGTACTTGGTGTACTATAAGGTAGGAACATTTATGCCAGACCAGTTTAAAAATATCATGTTAGTGCTTCACTCAGTGTTTGGGTTTTGACTCTGGTCTCTTTAAACTTTGGCATATATTCTGTGATAAAATATAGGAAATACTAGTAGGCTATCATTCTCAGGGAAAAAAAGGTGTTGTCAGATAATATAGTCTTTTTATGTTGAGATAGTGCCATCTTGTGGATTTTCAGTGAACAAGGCTTTTATGGAAAGACTTGCTGAAAGTATGTTGCTTTATGTAGTTAAATTTAATTCTTTTAAAATATATTTTAGAGCAAAACATTTACGGAGAACAATAACAAGAGATAAAAGTGTCCCTAATTTTGATTATCAATTATTGCATCAGGTAAGAGGAAATATTTGTTTGAATTATTTGTATAATATAGTAATTATTTGTATTGTCTGCTATTAATATAATACGTCTAACAGGAAAGATTCTTTACTAATGGTGGTCAGTGAATCCAAAAGGCCTGACCTGTTTTGCTAAACTGCTAACGTTTCTTCATTGTCCAAATTTCAATGGTGCTTCTATACCACCTCTTAAACCTCTTATTCTTTGTCACTTATTGCAGGCTTCATCTCTTTGTTGTCTGTGTCTTGTCCAGCAAAATCTGGGATATACCAAGGCTTGAAAAGTCTACAGCATGTAAGAAAAGCTGTAGTCAAGCAGAGATGCTACTGACAAGAGAAATTTTTCAGTAGGTTGAAACAGAAGGTTGGAAGAGAAAGGAACAGCTAGACACTGAAATACCAGATTAAAATTGGGGTTTGCATGATAAGCCTGCTGCGAGGAAGGGATTGTTTGCAAGGGAGACAACAAACTGCATGTTGCATTGTCAGCTGCACCACAAATGTATAGTGTGATCTTAGATAAGTCACTTCATCTGCGGTTGGGGGTACCATGGCACCCTAAGCCAATCTAACTGCTGGCTGCTGCCCTCCCCCAGAGCATGTGCTCCCCCTCCCTTCTTTGCACTGGCTGTAGCTCTCATTGGACCTTCTGCTGAGCCATTTCAGCATGCTAAACAGAGAGAAAAACTACCCTATTCAAATGAAAATTAACAATTTTCTGCCAGTTAGCTCAGTAGC
This sequence comes from Apteryx mantelli, assembly GCF_036417845.1. Lineage (NCBI taxonomy): Eukaryota > Metazoa > Chordata > Aves > Apterygiformes > Apterygidae > Apteryx > Apteryx mantelli. Next base: position 12,784,205 of record NC_089987.1, read on the forward strand.
TACCCATTAGATTGACTTAGGTAGCCTTGGAAATGCAGTCTCTTTGCTTCTCTTCTCCATCTCTAAAAAGGAATGCTGTCCTATTTCAGAGATCCCTTATGAGATTTAACATTGGCAAAGAAATTTGAAAATGCCAGATGAAATGCCATAAAACTGTATTATTCTAGTCTTTCTAGTATTAATGATAATACCCCATTTTAAATGTGGGATTTAGATTTTATAGTTGTGGATAACTGAAGGCAGTACGTCATGAAAGCATGGTAGGTGTCAAGAAGCTACTACGCAACAATGATATATAGCACTTAGACCATGTGTGACTGTCATGGCTCTGTGAATTTACTGATCATACAGCTCTAAATTATTAGTGGGCTTAGTCATGCATAATCTTTTCTGAAACTTTTTCAATATTGTTACTATTATTTCAGTAAAAGGATACCATAATTAATTTGTGCCTTTAATTCTTCTTATCTTAGAAAGTCTCTTTTTAGCATGCCTGGACTCTCTTTGGTACCTTAGTTATGTTCACTTTTGCAAAGTGGCCAGTAATCAAGGAGAGCCACACATTCTGCAGAGGAAGAGTCAGGAGCAGATATGGAAATGGAAGACAAGAATAGTTGGAGTGACCAAAAGAGAGTCTTAAAGAAGAGGGACTACAGGGGCCTCTTCCCTGAGAGATAAGATCTGGAAGCAGAGTTTTGCCTTTAGAACACCGTTCAGCAGTGCCTGGTTGAATCTGGCTGCATTATTGCTTACGTATTACTTAATGGTAAAAGAAATGGCTGTGAAATTCAAATATCTTGAGACTTGCATTAAAAAGGTGTTTGGATGACAGGATCCGAATGATTAGGATGATACTAGGATAGTGAAGGGGAAAAAAAAGTTTTGGAATGCCTTGATTATCTTTTCAGTTCTGGTACTGATTTATATGTAGCCTGGGGCAAGTTGGCCTCTTTTCTCCTTGTTTCCTCATATGTATAATGAGGATAATTACTAGCCTACAAAGTAAGCTATTTTTAATCATTGGCTGTGTTCTCATTATCAAGAATGCCATGAAATTAATGTGATAATTATATTCAAGAAACACTATATTCATTTTACTTTTTGGAATGAAGAAAAATAAAGAAAATAGACAATGCTTTAACATGTCCTATTTTTCCACCCTCACAGTTAGCTATTAAAAGCTTTGATAAAACCAAGTTAAAAGCTGTTGAAACGCTGGACCAGAGCAAAGTTAAGATTATTGACACAGGCTGCAGTGGTGAATTTGTGAAACATGATGACGTGAGAGAAGCCCCTGATAGGAGTAAACTAATGCACCGGAGACACACTGTTAACGTGCCGCTTTCAGCAGAGAATGTCAGCGATAAAAGCGGTTTAGCCAGTCCCAGAAATCCAAGTATGTCACAGTCAAAAGAGTGCAGTGATGACTTGTTTTCAAAACACTGACAAGGAAGTGTGAATTTGATGACAAAAGCTGAAGAACTAGGTGGTTTTAATTTCAATATCCCGGTGCTGGATATCAAGGAGTTCAGGGATGCTTGCAAGCTGTGCCTTCCGAACGGGACACACGGATGATTCGTCAGCAGAAGCAGAATGTTCCTAGCACTGTTGAAGACTGAATCCTCTGGTTATTTTGGAGATAACTATTTAGCCAGTTTGTTATTGATCTCAACAAACAGGGACATACTGAGATGCAGATAGCAAAATTACTTTCCTATTCTACTTAGCACTTACTAAAAAATTATATGTAACGGTAAACCAACAAAATCCTGTATTGTACTTTTCAGCCACCCACTTTGTTTTTAGAAGTCTGAATAATTTTTGCATTTTCAGTTTTTATCACTACATTGGATAAATATATATAAATATTTATATATATAGATATATTGGATAAATACGTATTTATTGCCAGAAGTAATTCAAATGTCTCTATTTTTATTGTAATGTTACAAACCATTATAATATATATTTCTGTATATTTCAGTAGCTGGGAAAACAACAGTTGATAAAATCTGTGACACTATGTTAGAGATTTATACATGCTATTACCACAATGGGAAGTAATCTGCGCGGATTTCTTTGCAATGCACCCCTGTATTGGGTCTGCAAGATCATGGTCTTACAGGAGCCAAGATGCTGAGAAAAGGTAGAGAGCACTTGATGAAGCAAAACTTTGCACTCTCTGTTCACAGCCTCATTAAAAAAAAAAGTATGTATAAGGACATGTAAAATTGTTTTAAGTTTTTTTTTTTTTCTCTCTAAATCAAATCATGCAAAAAACACAGAAATACTCATGATTCTGTACATGGGCAAAACTGGTAAGACAAGACCGCTGCTTAAGAGCCTGTTCCTATCTGACTGCTATTTAAACAGGTCGACTTCTTGATTCTGAAAGCTACTACTGACATCAGTAAGCATTTGTTGGAATAGACCAAATTCTAGAGGTGATCACTGCTGAAGAATTGAAAGCTCACAAATACCTACAAGATGGCAACTTAAATTTGGACTTAATTTTCTACTATTTCCGTTAAAAATTTTTAGAAGTGGTTATGGTAGGAGAAATGTGTAAATAGCAGCATAAGCCAGGTTTCTAACTGCAATATTTTTTATTTTTGGCTTATTATGTCCAGCTTGCAGTTTATTTCATAAGATATTTTTATGAATAATTCTGTTTCTTTTAACTGTGGTATTAGTAAAATGCCTGGGAAAGTACAAAGCTGGAGGACATACTGGTGATTTTTTTCAAGTAACTTTTTAATCTAAGGGGTAAACTGTGCAAGAAGTGCATACATGGACATTTGGAAATGAGGGTAATGTGTTTATTTTTCTAATAATTTACGAGTTCATCTGATTTTTCTAATGTGCCTTGGGATTTGTGCCAAATGATGGAAAAGAAAAAAAACAGTAAAACAATTCTTGAAAAAGCTGTTTGAGTGCTTATTTAAAACATTTTATCTTTTATCCAGTTTTCCTTACTTTCGTTCTCGTAGGCATTTGAAAATTTCACCTTGTGCCTATGTGTAAATTGAGGGAATCCATTGGAATTTACTGTTAACTTCTGTATGACTCTCTTCTTCCTCCTTCTGTCCTATGTTTGTGGATTGCCACACTTGATAGTGTGTACAATACAAAATTGTTAGAGAAACTGAACATTTAAAGAAGGGTATTTTACATTTATACAAAGTTTTCTTCTCTAGCCTTGAATTCCAGTTAAAAACAAATTGTATGATGGATGTTCAGCTATTGCAAGCCAAAGGGCAAGAGGGAAGAGGTGTGGGCCAGGCTTTTTTCTTCCTGTAACTCTTAAAAACATGAACTAGAGCAAGTCAGTTATCCTTACCTGTAATAAAAATAAGAATTATTACCTGTGTAATACTAGGGTATGCTGCTTATGAAATACCTAGATATTACTTGTAAAGTTTAAGATACAGGTAAATGTTTATATAACTGATTTCCAACCTAACTTGTGAGAAGTAATTTAACTTGTGTTTTAATTACACCATGCAATTAAATAAAAGACTGATTCTCATCCTAAAACTGTTGACAATATGGATGAGGAAGAATCAGTTTATTAGATTTTTAATACTGGTGGTATCTTGCTACAGAGTGGAAGTACCAATTATACTGCTGTATCTAGTTTTACAGAACATGAGTCAACACAGCGACAGTAAGATCAAACAGTGTCAAGCCAGTTTTGTTAGTCCTTAATAATAGGCCCAGTATGGTTAACTAGCTTTGGAAACACGTTTTAAGATACTGTTGATTAAATACCTTTGAAAAGGGTTAGAGAGAATTAAAGAGAGGGTTATGAGAGGATGTGAACTGCTGAATTTAGTTACTTAGTTTCTATTTAAAAACATAGGAATTCCTTACACCTGGAAAACAAAACCTGCTAAGTACTGTTATACTTACATTTGAAGCATAAAATGTTCTGTTCCATTCTATGCAAGCAATGAAACAGCTGCAGCAGTCCAACTTTCAGCCTTGATATGAATAATTATATAATTGTTTGGTAAACTTTATTTTTTAAATTTATAGACTATTTAACTAGAGGACTATTCATATGCCCACTCTACTGGGATACTCATGCACCTACCAGAGGAAGCTCTGAAGTTTTAGTCACCTTATAATGGCTTTTTTTCAAGCAGGGAGTTGTACACTCACAGTACATAAACAATCCACAATATATCCCCATGTCTATTTGCTGTTCTTCTGTCAGCAGGTAATAGAGTGTGTGTAAGTAAGTGTGGCACATTAAGCCCAACTAAAATTATATGGGTACAAGGAGTTGGGCGAGTTAGGAAAAGCATTCCTGATGTATTTTACAGTGTTAAACTAATGCTTGCCTTTGAAATTTCTTTTTTTCCTGAAAGAAATGAGACTCACAGGAAAAAAAAGTAGCTTACTAAGGCAATTTAATGCACACCTGGTGCTGTGGTTTCCAACAAAATTTATATTTAAATATCTAACAAATATTTTTAATGGAGAGTTTTAAAGAAAAAGTACACATTTGTATTAGAGTTAATTTGAATTTTCTACTCTATTACAGTATCAGCTGTCCTTGTGAACCTGAGACTACTTAAATGACCAAATCATGCTTCAGTTTATAAAACTGTGTTCAGTCTAGGATAAAATTATATGTCCAGTCATTTTAGATATATATGTATAAGAAAGCACTTAAATCCTGAACAGTTCCACTATAATCCTGCTAGAAAGATACTGCCTAACAAATGATTGAGGTAAATGAAATAGTTTGCATGGTTCCCTTGACGCGCTTAACCAAACCTATCATTACAAAATACCTTAATTTTCAAAGATACCATGATCAGAGGCTAAAATGGAAGAGGACTTGAAGGAAGTACCCCTGGGAGGTTCCCCCAGCAATTTGTACCGCAACTATGCTAAGTCAACTTCAGGACACTTATGATCTGTCTACAAAATATGTTGCTGTACAATCTAGTTAATTTCCAAAAGGTTAGAAATTAAGATAAATTAGAAGTGTTATTTCTTGTCTTTACAACTGAGATTTTGGAACAGCCTTCTAAGGAGAAGGCAATAAAGCTTACATTGTTGATAGCAGAATTTAATAAGTTTTTTAGCCACATTCACACAAGGTGAAAAAAGCACCCACTCCTGCTCACTTTAAACAATTTTATTCTGTCCCCAAAACATTGCATTTGGAATCATACACGCTTCTCAGGTGATGTCAGAAAAGGGTTTTCTGGTGGTAGAATGTTTATCAACACAATGTTACAGCATTTATCCTCTATATTTCCATAACCATATTTTTGAATAAAGGTATAACACAAGTTCAGTTTTATTTTATGCATGCAGGAGCTGCAGAAAGTTTAGGAAAACTGTCTTTTTTTTGCAAAATAAGAAACACTCCAGCCATTTGATAAAAATGGAGGTAGTTTAAAGAACATACGATACCAAGTGTCTGAACAGTGCTGTATTACACACTAAACTTTAACTTGCTTTGTTTTGAGACAACCTGATTATTTCATGGGGGAACAGTTCATGCTGGTTGCAATTTCTTTACACAGACTGCCTGATAAGAAATCCTCCGGTCCAAACTCCAATCATCAGTACTTTGATACCAAAATACTTTATTTTCTAAATTTCCAGTAAAGACTCGAGAGCCAGTGAGCTGCTGGATAGGACTCCTTCATGGACTCAGGAAATCTTGTTTCTATATGAACTTCTGTGATTTAGACTTGGAGGTAAGTTTTTAAACTTCTAGTTGTTCCCAAGTTTGTACTCTGACTCCTCATGTTACGGTATCTCCAATAGCAGCAAGTTAAGGGTGTGCATGTGCTGCAAGCATAGCTTACACACTGAGTAAGGGGCAACAAAACGTTTATGCTAAGGAAGCAGTGGGGAACCCCACACTACTCAGGGCTCTTATACTGCAAAAATTTAAGTTATAAAATCCCCTTCTCAGATTTATTTTTACAAGACAAGTTCATTTGTTGGCCTTTATAAAAAAAAAAGTAACGTAAACATTTTCAGATCTTTCATTCTGCCTGATACAGTATATTGCCTTTTTTTCCAGGCAGGTTGTTTGGCAGACAGTCTTACAGTGTATTTAATAATCATCCTCTTCATCAGAATCCAATACTTTTCTTCTGTTGAACTAAAATGAAATATATGAAATGAAAATACAAGGGTCATAGTCAATCCAACATAGAGCAAGCCTTTGAAACTCTACACGTTTGACAAAAGGTACAAAATTCTCAGTGCCTTCTCACAGCATGCATTACTGCAGCTTACACAGGAGCAGATTTCCTCCCATTGCAATGGTACAGTACAAAAGCAGAGCGTTACATAACTAGTCTACCTGAAATAATCTAATTGTCAGAGGTCATATTTTCCTTGCCTTGTTCTCATCTTCCTTCCCCAACATTTGCTTCTGGCAAATGCTAGATACAGGATACGGTCCATGACAAGTCTTTTGTCTGACTTGGTACAATCTAAGCATTATCATCTACATCCCCTCAACCTCTTTAAGGTCACTCAGGCACTTTTCTTGAGACTCACTCCTGTAATAAGGATAGAGTCCACACACACAGAATTTCTAGGGCCTGAATTATGCTGCAGAACTATGGATACCTTTGCCACATTTCCTACATTTTTAGAGGATGATATCTTCACCACTGGGCAGGTATCTACCCAATGAAGAATTTCAGACATTTCTCAATAACATAGTTTTGAAATTCACATAGCCTGCTTTTCTGTTACAGTTCTGCTGGTAATTGCACTAGCTATTTTCTACTTACTATAGCCAAAAGTACTTTTCTAGTGGTCAGTGCACTACTGTGACTGTCCGCTGTTTACAAGGTTCTCCCTGTTAGTCTTGCAACAGAACCCTGATACCCCAGTGCTAATATCTGCAAATTATCTACTGATTAGGACAGCTATGACTAAATCCCAATACTTATCACTGTGGGGAAGAGGGTGATAAACAGAAAGCAAGTTCTACCCTTAAGTGAAATGATGCAATACATGCCATTTTCTACTCATTTGTTTTCATATTGGATTATATTTCATATTCTTTAAACAAATTAAAATTGTATTTATGAAATGAAGCTTACCTTTACCGTTGTTTTCTTTTCCGTTTGCTGACTCACTTTTTCAAGTATTTCTATCAAACCCTGTTCTGACACCTAGGAAAGCAGAACAAAAGCCATATAAACACATTCTGAGATGCTTAGTTTCAAACAACCGAGTCACACTTTCCCTTCATATAAAAGGTGTTTGGCTGATGGAATTGTATAGTATATAGTAATTAGAAACTCTCAACCATCTCTTTCAATTAGGTAATTTAGATATTGAAAACATCAAATACGCTTTTTTGAGGGCATTAGGTTTGAAAATGAATAGATATGAGAAAGAGAGAAGTAGAGAAACATAACTCACCTTTCCAGGTAGCTGTCCAAATCTTGCCATCTGTATAAGATAATTCTCCACTGCTTTTGCTTTATCTGGTTTCACAAGTGCCAAATTGCTTACTGGAAAAAAAAAAATAAATAAAAAGCTCTGTTCTTTTTAAAATGAATACCTTTACCAGTACTAAAAAAGTGACAAATGCCACTATAAAACTGTTGTTCATTGTCACTTTCATTCTAAATATTTTTTTCCTCTCACTGTTATTAATTCAAGAAAGCATCTGATTAAAAACATTCAGATGTCAGTTAACCCCATCCCCACCAATCACTGATATTATTGCTTGAAAAGCTGTAAGAGTTCTATCTTCCCATTGATTACAGTATTTTTTTAAGCAGCACAGGGGTATAGTAGAAGAGAATTTTTAACTAGAAAATTACTTGAATACTTACATCTTGCACGAGCGGCTTGATCTAGAACTTGAGCTAAAATAGTATTTCTTATCTCTGCTTCCCTGTAAATGAAAAATTAGTTACATATTAGAAGTGAAATTAAGTGCTTAAAATAATATGCACAAAACAGCCAAGCTTACAGAAGACTTTCAGTTCCCGTAAGTGGCTTTTTGAGGTCCCTTCCAATCCTACATTCACAATTTCTTTCATAGCACTTTCTGTCATGGGTAGCTCTATGTATTTTGAGGATGGGGTTAAGTAACTGACATAATCTTCAAAAAAAAAAAAATCAAGACAGAGTTTATTATGTATAGCTTATTACAGTTTACTGTTACATCTTGCTAGAAAGACAAATGCTCTCCACTTTAAAGATTCTGCATTCAGTTCCATGTGGCGCTTCAAAGGCAATATTTTTTAGAGCAGGCATAAGGAATAACCCGTGCAATTGCAAGACTCACCAGAAATTGGTATTTACTTAGCATTTTTCAGTAAGTCTTCACATACTTAAAACATTTGACTAACAGTTTGCAAAACTAAAATTTATGTATTTCAGTTAACAAATTTTGACTATGTGCTTGCACCTTGAGTTCTTCCAGAAGTCTGGCTTTTTAATTTTTTTGTTTTTTTAATTTCTACCTAGTGCAAATGCTAGATGTTGTTTTCACAACTAAACTCTGACATCAAGCATTTTGTTTCAGCTTTTTTGATTGATTTGATTTTTCTGGGGTTTCTATTGCAGCTAGGAGAGCATGTTCCCATAGCACTAGCAGAACCAAACCTCACTCAGAAAAAACTCCCAACAACTTTGGCTTTGGCAGGAATTCTGCTTTGGGAATAAGCTAAAGCAAGAATAGCCAGCCTTCCAAACCACGTATCAGGATTTTCTTGTGACCAACACTCACTAACCCTGAAAAGCCAAGGTTCCTGAGCTCAAGAAGCAGAAGACAGGTGGGAGTGACAATGACTCCCCAAATCATCCCATTATATCCCTAAGGATTTTGAGATTATCATATTCAGCTGAAACCCAAGATAAAAAAAAAAAGAGCAGCTCTTGCTGTTTTTCATAGTCAAAATTCAGATTGCCTGACATACAAGCAAATAGAGATATTACGGATCATTCAATATAGCCATAGCATGGGAGTCACACTTGGACCACTCAAAAATCAGATGTTAGTTGCCCTTGGATCAAATCTTTACCTTTTCAGTTTATTTATTGGTATCTTTTCCAATAGCAAAAGTTCATTTGAGTATTCCAAAGAAATTAAATAGTCAAAACAGTTAGTACAAAGCAACAGATTTAGAACACTATTAAAAAAAAGTAATAAAATCAACAGCTCCCATTTATACCTCTGTTTTGCTTCCTGTTGCGATGGATCACCAGAAGGATCCTAAAGTGTAAGAACAGGATAAATCATTATCATCATCCAAAAACATTCCACACAGGACTGTAAATTTAAATATTCCAGCAGAGATTAACATAAACCAAACCTGCTTGACCATGGACTAGATCCTGAAAAATAAGAATTGGCTGCCCTGGCAAATAAATATGCAGTACTGGTGGTTGCTCTCCTTACATTACAATAATGTAAGCTAGTGTAATAACTAGCGCTACTGGATTTATCCACAGACTGCCATAGATTTGGACATATGAGGTCTTCTCCTTAGATTTAAGGCAACAAGCTTTCCTGAGGCCTAGAAAACAGCCAAAGGCATTAAACCTGTTAAGGTCAGCTAGCAACACCTGAAATTCAACATAACACTTCATATTTATTGAAATACAAGAAAACACAATCCTAACATGATATTTTGGGATTAAAATAGGCAGCTGTAGCAAAAGAAAAAAAAAAGCAAGCAAACAACTTTATGCTGTATCTGTACGCCCCCTCAAAGCGGCCCCTGCCCGCTTCGCTGAGCGCTTCACCGCGTTTCACTGGAAAGCGCCCGTTACAATGGCGCAGGCCCTGCCGCTCCCGGGCAGCCTCCCCCCCGCGCCGCGCCGCTGCCGAGGGAGCCGGGGCCGGCGGGGCTCGGCCGGGGCGGGGGCCGCCGCGCCTTACCCCGTGCTTGGCCTGCAGCTCGGCCAGACGCTGCTGCCGCAGCGCCTCCAGCTCCTCGTCCGCCATGGCTGCGGGCGGCTCGCGCAGCCGCAGTCGGGGCGCCGCTCACTGCACCGGCGCCGCCGAGCCAGGCGTTACTAATCCAGCGCCGAGCGCTGAGCGGGGCGGGGCGGGGCGGGGCGGGGCGGGGCGGGGCGGGGCGGGGCGGGGCGAGGCGAGGCGAGGCGAGGCGAGGCGAGGCGAGGCGAGGCGAGGCGAGGCGAGGCGAGGCGAGGCGAGGCGAGGCGAGGCGAGGCGAGGCGAGGCGAGGCGAGGCGAGGCGGGCTCGGGGCGGCGGCCGTGGCGTCGCCTCGCCTCGCCCTACCCTGCTTCGCGCTGCCTCGCCTCGCCGCGCAGCAGCTCTGTGCGGAGCCGCCCGCCGCTGCGCTCTCGGTTGCGGGAGGGCCTGAGTGGACATACAGGTGGCGGCCAGCAGCAGTTGTGTGGCCACCGCGCTCTCCTCAGCCCCGGTGTCCGCCACCGCCTTCCCCGGGCTTGGGCCGGGCCGCCTGTGTCCGGGAGCTGCTCCCGCTGGCGCCTCTCCCGCGGCGCCGCAGTCAGAGCCGGCCCCGTCCGAGCTCTGAGCCCTTCTCCGTCCCCACTGCGGCCCCGTCCGAGCTCTGAGCCCTTCTCCGTCCCCGCTGCGGCCCCGTCTGAGCTCTGAGCCCTTCTCCGTCCCCGCTGCGGCCCCGTCCGAGCTCTGAGCCCTTCTCCGTCCCCGCTGCGGCCCCGTCCGAGCTCTGAGCCCTTCTCCGTCCCCGCTGCAGTTCGCGGGGCTCGCAGACCCACGCGCGGTTTAATTTCTCTAGAGGGGTGGTCGCAGCGGCAGCAGCAGCGATCCGCTGGAGAGAAGGCGGGGGAAATGGCCGCTTTTCTGAGGAGTGCTGGCAGGCCGCTGCCGGGGAGGCCCCGGCGGCCGGGTCGGGCCTGCTTGTTGCCCGGCCGTGCTTCCCCGCGGCCGCGGTGCAGGGCCCCCGCGTGACGCCAGGCGAGCTGCTGCCGGACTGGGGAAAGAGCGTTGCTCTGCTGTGTCTGTTTTCCTCCATCCTCGTAGCTTACTGCCATTCTCATATCCACTGAATATAGTTTATCTGCGCTTCAGCAGTGCCTCCCCGACAAGCTCTCGGTTATGCTATCCGCATGTGCGACCTTGACTGGTATTCCCCAAGCTCTGATCAGTCGTGACTCCCCAAGAAGCAACTTACCGTGCTGTAACCGCTCCTTCCAAGTCCAAGTCACAGCTGGCCATCGGGACTGTGAAAAAAGAATGAAGCGACGCTGCCTCCTGTCCCTCGGTTACGAGCTGGGACGCAGCGGTGGAGAAAGCCGACAGCAGGTACTGGCCTTCCTCTGAACTGCTGCAAGGTTGCTCCAGTATCAGCTCCGAGGGACTGTTACGGAAACACTCACTTGACAGCTTCGGTCTTGCTCAACGAGAGACGTACACATCCCAGATACAGCTTTTAATGTTGGTTGGAGTTGCACCTCGTTAAAAGCTGTGCTTGCTTCATCACACTTTTAGATTTTATTTAACCAAAAAACAAAACAACCCACAAACACTAGAAGCTATTCTACGAGGGTAGATAAGTCATAACTTCCTGAAAAGAGAAGTTTCTATAGAAATATTACCAAATATTTCTAGCCTCGTTTTTAAAAATAACAGAAAGTGAAATTGTTTCATTAATGATTTTAGTTAAGAACTTCTGCAGTGAATGCAGAAAAAAATGGTAGAAAGAAAATTTTCCTTGAGTGGAGCTTTCTACCCTGCGTGCCCAATATGGATAACATGAGCCTATCAATCATAACTTAAAATCTTGCATCCATCTGAATCACCTGTCAAGCATGCTTAAACCTCCCTAAATTTAAAATCAGAATGTATTTCAGGAGCACGTTTTTTAGTGGATTTAAAGTAAGGTTCTTTTTACTTTCATATTAGCAGCAGAGGGAGCCCTAGTTCTACAGAAGGGTGTTTGTTGCTCATTACGCTATAAAGCCGAAAACACAGTAATTGTTGTTTTTTGCTGTACAGTATGTTCTCACAGATGAAGCTTTAATCTATATCGTACATCTCTGTTGCTGTAAATTCATGCTCCATTATACCACCATATGCTTTGATTCAGTCGGAGAAAGCTGCAGTAATCCTGATACTTCGTCTAGCTTCACAGATATGTGCTGCATGTTTGATTGCGTATTGTTTTCTCACAGACTTAAAAGTTATGTCTTAATAAGTTGTTTTTAAATGAGTTCATTAGCAATGAGCTGGCAGCTGATGAGTTTGTATGTCTTGAGAAGGTATTGTAGTTGACAACTACAATATGAATTTCAGGAGACAACAAAAGTTCCATCCATTAAAAAAATCTGGAGGCACGAATAACAACGTTTTAGGTTTTATCTTGTTGTCTAGTCAGCTGCCTATTTTCTTTCTCGTCTGCTTACAGGTATCTATCAATACCTCTACAAAGTGGACAGTTAATCTAAAAACATGAAGGTATAGATATAGGTTTTTCAGAACTGGTTGAGTACCACTTCAGTACTATTCAGGATTTTTAATTATGATACGGAAATACTGGATTCCTGAAAGTCTTATACACACTTAATATGTCCACAGAGTTCTATGTGTCACTTCTGTTGATGAAGAAAGCTATAATGCTATAAGTAGGAAAAGAAATGCTTTAAAAACTCTTTGTTCTAATGCTTTAAATGTATTTTCTAATAACTGTGTCTTCTGCAAGTGTGATCTAGTATAGATTTTATATATATTATATAAATATTATATTAACTACCATATATCAAATGTATATACTGAATATGTAATATATAAAATATGACATGTAATATATAGAGATAACTATATATACTATATAATGTATATACTTACATACAACTATAATTATATACCATAATATATACCATAGATTATAACTACTATATATAATTGTATATACATATACAGAATGCATTTATATAGAGATATTTTTATATAGTGTAATTTTTAATTTTTTAAAAAAGATTTTAAGAGCCTCATGTTTTTATTTCTGTTTTGAGGTACTTTAACAGATGCTATTTTCAGATTTGGAGTTCTCCACTTAAAGGGTCCAGTGTAAACTGGGCTCTTTTAAAGTGCCTGAAGTTGAACACCCCAAATTGCATAATCTTTGAAAGCTTTGGCTTTGTTGCTTGGGCAAAGAGGGTTTAAAAGGTTAAAAAAAAAAAAGAAGAGGAGTTTGTTGTGGTAGTTAAGTTTTATATAGCACTTTGTAGCTACTGTTCTGTCCTACATGAGACCTCAGGTCAAATTTCACAGATATGAATGTCAGCAAAATCAATGGGAGTTAAAATTCATGTAATTGAAAAGAAGTTTGATTTATAAGGAATACTTCTGATCTCCTAACTACTATAGTATTTTTATAAAATCTTCAGGATTCCAAACCCTCTCAAGCTGCTTAACATTACATATGTTGTTCTAACAACATTGCATCTTGTGTGTTCTGATACCATATTATTAATTCTTCCCATTATCTGTCACATCAAACCTTGCTAAATAGCATAAAGTTAGTTGTTATAAGCTTAGATTGTTGTAAAAATACTGATCTGACCTGAATAATACTCCGTGTTTATTGACTAGATCCTGTCTGTCTTGTATTGTTAATAAGTCCAGTACTCATAACATTCTGTACTAGCACTTGTTATATTCTGTTGGTGTAAAGGCATTTGAGGTGAATGAGCAGGTAAATATAACAAGATCGTGGCCAAGCTACAGGGCAGAAAATGGATAGGCTAAGTATGAAGAACAGAACAGTTGATGTGGGAACTGAGACCCTTCATAAAAGTAGTCACATATTTTTTGTTGAGATTGGGACACTGGAAGCATTCACACTTGAGTACATGTTTATTTTGGTTGTATTATATTGGTTAATATTTTATTTTACTGAGCTGTATGTATAATGTAGTTACTCCATTTGAAAATGTAGGTTCTGATCATGCAGGAAGGATTCAGACTCATGTGTTAGGAAAGAGGACAGTTTCCTCAAGGAAATATTTTCTTATGCTGTCTGTTACTTTGATTCTTTCATCTTTAGTATACATATGTATTTTACTGAAAGTTGAATCATTTAAAAATTAATTCTGAAATTCTTCTAACAGAATCTAATTTTTAAATAGATAAAATAATTCATTCTGGTACTCAAATAATAATATTTTTGTAATGACTGGAGAAAAATAATAAACCAGGGGCAGTACTGTACTCTTTAAAAATATATTTGTCAGCTGTGAAAGGTGCTCAACATCAGTTGGGTTGCCAGTGATAATGATCTATAGGTATATTATTAATCCAGTAGAGTGACAGGAAATTTTTGGTACTATCTATTCAAATTACTTATCTTCAGAAAATAATTTTGATAAGCCAGTTATTTCCCAAGACTTTTGAGAATTTCAAACACTAGAGGGCTCAAGAAATGTTTCTATTACTTACCCTGGGGTTTTAATCATTATAAAAGCTGCATCTCTTTCAATAATGTTTACATTATCCTCATTATCATGTTTAAAATAATACCATATTATAGTAATAACAGAAGAATAGCAACACATTATGAACAAAACATCTTTCTCAAGCAAGTGTAAATAAAATAAAATAAAATACCTACAGCTATGGCACCATCTGCAAGCTCCAAATATAGTATGGGGAGATATGCAGGAATTCCTTGTTTAATGAATTCCTAGCTTAGTCATCTCTCACCTAAATTAAAATTTTAGTAAAAATCTACCACATAAATATTTCTGTAATGTAAAAGAAAAAAGCAAAGATTGCAGTGCTTTCAAAATAAGCATTGTAAAAACCTTATAAAAACTGAAATATGACACTTTCTAGAAACTAATTTTAAAAAAGAAAAACTGAATTCAGTATTTAATATGAGAGAAATGAAGAAAAACTTACATTAATTTTGAAAACTAAATATATTGTCTTAAATTATTAACAGCTAATTTTAGCCATCTAATTAGATATTATTATACATTTGGTCACATTTACTTACATTGTACCTAGTCCAATGCTGACTGAAGTGATAGAAAATTTCCCCTTTAACTCCCATTTTTAATAAACAAACACATTAAAGCTAATAACGATTATTTGCAATGTAAGAGACTGAATAGGTGCCTCAGCAGTGGGTTCTAAATAAATACAGTCTTGAGAAACACTGTCCATTCTGCCTTGTGAATTTACAAAGGTTGGTATGAAAAAATATAAACCTACAGCAGAATAGACGTGGAAATGGAATGACATGGCTATGTGAGTCAGAAATGTGAGGAGATCTCAGATTATAAAAGACAGGAGTGAAAAAGAGGAAAAAAATTGTTAGTTGTTTGTAGTTACATTTCCTAAATGTACATTGTACATTAGGAAACGTAAAAACATTTCCTAAAATACAAAACTATGTATCATTGGCTTTTTGGATTACATTTTTTTTTCAACTCTGACCATCCTGAAACAATAAACAGCAAATGTTTTGCAGGAATGTAATCCATACAGTGCCATCAGATCTGCAGAGTACATTCAACCTTCTTTTTGTGCTATGTGTATATTTAAAGTCTCACACTGAAGCCCGTGAAGTCAATGATGGTATCTTAGAAATTTCAGTAGAATCTGAATCAAGACTTAGGTCCAACATCTTCAAAGGACTTGAATTTATGCATGACTTTCAGACCATGAGAAAACCCATTAAAATGAATATATATATTTCCTGTTTATATATATGTATATTTCCTACTACAGGATTGTCACTCATGAATTTGTTCTGCTACGGAAGTGCTAATAGTTACTTCAACCTGGCTGAAGCAATTCATGTGATTTTTATTGCTTAATATACCATCTTGGAGTGATGCCTGATTTTTTTTAAAGCATCTGCAATGAATGTTTTTTGTTTTGCGTTATGCTGAATGTAGGGCATGAATGCCTTTGTTTTTGGCTCTAAGCTCATACCTCTGATTGTTTATTTTCTTTCTGGCTAATGTATTTTTGCCCATATGAAGCAGCTGTGTTTAATGAGCTGGAGCACAGCAAGGACAGTGAAACATGAACTCTGCATTATCAGCACATACATGAAGTGAGGGGCAGGGTATGGATTAAAACAACTTCCTGTTTTTCTTTTAGAATTGTAATCACATTAATCATATTCCTCTATAGTAGTACTTGCTGTATTGTAAGATTTCTGCAAGCCAAATCACTTGGTCATGTATTTGTTGGTTTGGTGATGACTATACTGTCTTATTGTCCTATCCTAAGAACTTTTATTCATACTATATTTCAGATTCAAACTAGGAATTAATTTGAACAGAGCAACTGTATTAAGAGTCCAGACCCATTGTGGTCAGACTAGCTGATGATGTTAAGCACTTCTGGAAATAGAAGACAAGGGTTGTGCTTGTTCATGATCTGTGTTTGCAGCTAAACATTGCTTGTGCTCAAACACTGATATTCCACAGCTCCCATGTACATCACTGAACCATGAATAATAAATATGGAGTCACCAATCTAGGAATATCTGAGTTAAAGCAAAGCTATTGTAGTTGCCAGTAGTATCAGTTTATGTAATAAAATTAGATACTCTCACTTTTAAAAATGTGTTAATTTAGGAGTTTTAGAACTCTTTCTAAATGAGATATGTTAGTATATCTTTGATCTCCACCAAAGCGAATTTTAGTTTTTTAAAAAACAAGCTCCATATTCTTTAAGTTTGACAAGGATGATATTTGATGGATGGCTCTGCTAAAAGATACTACTGTATAAAAGTGAAATGCATTTACGCAGCAGTTCTTTTTTTCTATGTATTGAGTCTATTTGCTTTCTTTAGTAAAAAAATAAACTATTTCTAGTTTTTACTTCTTCTTGGAAATGACACAGAGATAAGCAGTGAAATAGATCTTTTTTATAACAGAATTATATATTTTTATTGTTAATAGAATTATATATTGCATTCCAACTATTTTTATTGTTCTCCAGCTTACAGAAGAGAATCTACTTCAGATGATGTGGAACAGAGAACTCTTGTAAAGCTCTTGGCTTGGAATCCTTCAGGATATATGGGTTGCTCAAATATGGCTTAGGTTTCTGCCTGTCTTCTAGAAGAGAGGGCTGCCAGATTTGAAGAGGTGTTGCTGCCAAGCATGTATGTGAAATCTGTACAAAACCCTCAATATTAATTAATTTTTATTTTACTGTTTTTCCTGTTGATCACTGACATGCAGAAATGTCATACTGTGGTCACAGGCTTCTGTAGACTTAACCTCAGAAAAAGTTAATCGATGCATTGAAACCTTATTTGGGCTTATTCTTTAACATTCTGGGCTTTCTTCATGTAGGCACCTTCATAGCTAAGAAGAGTTATAAGT
This sequence comes from Apteryx mantelli, assembly GCF_036417845.1. Lineage (NCBI taxonomy): Eukaryota > Metazoa > Chordata > Aves > Apterygiformes > Apterygidae > Apteryx > Apteryx mantelli. The sequence continues at coordinate 12,801,522 of NC_089987.1, forward strand.
CTATTAATAATACTAGTTGCTTCCTTATTGTATGTGCATGTTCATGAAGTTTGATCTCTCTTTGTGTGGCTCAGCTTTTTCATATTAAGGACGAATGATGTTTTCAGGATGGAGGAGGACTCAGGCATTAAGATTTCAAATATTTGGGTAATCCCACCACATTGACAGTTTTATTATGATGCTTATAATCACTTATGACTGTTTCTAGTAGAGAAAAAAAGGCCTTACCTGTGTTTTTAAGTTACCTCTGAGACACTTCCTCACTAAAAATCTATGCAAATATTGGAACAGTTGCTGTGTATAGCAAGAAACAGCAAAGTATGATTTGTAGCGTGATAGGTGTACAGATAACTCAGACTTTCTATTCAGATTACTTGTCTGTATTAATCATCATTGCATTTATGTTCAAAATGCTACTGCAGAGAAAAAGATAGTCTACAACAGTATAAGTCTGTAACAGGATTCTTGATCTTTCAGCCTTCCCTAAATATCAGGAGTAATAGATTAGGTACATACCTAAAGCATATATTCATCATGAAGCTGAAGAAAAATTTATAAAAATTGCAAGAATATCACAGTAGATGAACTACTGTCATAGGCAGTACATGACATATCACTGCTGCATGCTGCATATTATGACTCATGGTACTTATAGATAGTAATCGGCTCTTTTTCCTCTTTGAAAATCCACCAGAATCTACCTGTTTTGCTTTTAATACTTGTCAAGGCGTAGGTGGTACGCAGAAGGGTGCGCTGAGCTCTAATACTGAGCAGTTATGAAAAAACTTATGAAAAAAGGAACTGAAAAGTTGCATTGTTTCTCACCTGCATGACATGGCACAAGAAAGAAGACACAACATGGCACTGGGAATGCATGGTGGATCAAGGTTTTAGAATGTATGTAGGTCTCTTCTTTAAATCTTTCATATGTGATTGATACTAAGGCCACAGGGAACTCCCTGATCGCCCAGTCTGATCTGCTTAACAGCAGACGTGGCATTTCTCCCTTTCTTGTGTGATGGAAGAATTATTCTTACCCGCTATAGAAGTAAACATTCTTGTGTCTCGACGGTTCTGCTTAAACAAGCTTATAATTACAGTACAGTGAGTAGGACTACATTCCTGATTCTTGCTGCCTTTTCAGTTTAACTTAATTTCAGCGCTGCTCTTCAAGAAAGAAGCTACTTGGAAAGATGGATTTTCCCATTCCATGTTCTGTGCTTAGTTATCCTCCATGACATACACCTAGACCTTCAGGATTTTTCTGGGGCTGTGGTTTTATCCTGATGAGTACGGGAGTGATTTCCATTGTTTTCCATGCATTGGGACTAACTTGGAGTTGATTTAGAGGTCATTTTAGAGACCTCAGCCTTCCCAATAAAGAGTTGCACAGACCAAGAAAAAAATCTATAATTAGTCCTTTAATTGACTTGTGATATGTTGTAATTGACAATTATAGAAGACAAATTCAGGGCAAATATAACACAATTTTCTGTTAGTGGAGTTGTAGGAGTACCAATGTAGAAGTAGCAATATGGAAATTTGGAAGTCCTGCTAGGACCTTTCTTTGTTGTGCTTTCCCTCTGTGCGGAGCGAAAGCATGGTATTAGAAATTCCACTGTGCGTGTCACTGTATTTTGTTCTATTTTGGACCACTGTTCTCTTCACGTGTTTATAATACCAGTCAATCAGTCTTGAGCTAGACTCTGCAGTCCTGAGAGATTTCTAACTAAAGGCAGTATGATTTTTCTGGAGCAGATTTTTGCTTTGCTTTCTGAGAGGATTCTCAGTTATATTCTGTATTTTGCTTCTTATTGGCTTTCTTGGGAAATATATTGAGAAGTATACCTTTGTATACCCTTATCCTTCAGCAATCACTAACATGCCCAGGCATATTTCCTCTGAATTTTGGTTCTGTAGGATCCCATTAATTCCACTAGAACTTCATGACTAGAGAATCAAAACTGTTTGCACATAGCAAGTATACTATAAACCTGGTAATAATTTTGTTGGTGTCCAGTTGTGAAGCCTGTGGTTAAAAGGCTGTGATTAATACACAAAACAGCTATGATTCTCATGATACAAAATGCAATGAGAAATATCTGAGTCTAATGAAAAATGTGTATTTTGTATAGGTACTGAGGGCATGGATTTCCCTTCCTTGGTAAAGCCTTATTGTAACTTACCTATAAAGAAAACATTAGCAGCGATCTATATGAAATACATGCACAAAAAAGTCAAATAATGAAATGCAGTAGCACTTATTACATCACCAAAATATTATTCTCTAAGAAAATTATTCTTTAAATGTGCTTATGTGTGATATTTAAAAATTCAGTTTGTACCACTTAGGAGCAAACCCCTCTCAAATCTAGAAAATCTCTATCAAAGAGAGTTTTGTGTTGGATCTAGGTCAGTCCATCTGTAGCTTTCAGGGCCACAGACCTTGGCAGCTGTGGGCTCCCTGATTTTGAAACAGTTTGCCTGCTCCAGACCCCGGAGGCCTTAACATCCATCCCAAGGCATAGGGCTGCAGCCCACATGATGTGCTTCCCAGAGCTGCAGAATCTGGAAGACCAGGATCCTCAACAGCCCTTTAGGCAGGATGCTCAGCAGCCAGCCAGAAACCTGCCTGGGTTCTGCTGGAGCCTGAGCAGAACGGGATAAAACACAGCATCTTTGCCGAATCTGCAGACTCTGACAAACAATGTAACATCGCATTTTTCTGTTTAGTTCTGCTGAGGTGGAAAGAGTTGGGATTCTGAAACACAGAGAAATGTGGAAAGAATAGAAACAAGAATGATTTCATTCCTTTTATCTGTTTACTGCATCTATACAAATAATTGAAAAATACTGTGAGTGAGGTGTGCCAAGATTTAATGTCATATTGCACATATGCATTCATTGTGTTTTATGTACCGAATGAAGAAACAGCAGTCTGCTTCTCACATAGACATATTATCAAGACAGTTATAAGGCTGAAGCATATTTTTGAGAAAAATAGATGTTTAGAGAGTAGTATGAGGTCATTTACAAAAGTCATTATTTCAAAACATGTAAAACAGATCTTTCATATCAATCACATGTCAGAATTCTGATGAATAGAAAAATTTAATCATATGAAATCTTTTTTTTTAATAAAAGCTTTTCTTTAAAGATTTTCAAGCTGTTTACTGAGACTTACTAATAATGTAATTAATTCAGTAAGTAATAATGCACCAACCAGGGAAAATAGAATATAACATTAGACTGTTATCCAGTGAGAATTTACTGTTACTGTGTTGTCTGATTTCAACATACATGATAAATGTGATTCAGGTTTCATGTTTTTTATGCATGTATAACTCTAGTTAAGAGTTATATAGGATATGTTCCTGACTAACACAGACTCAGTAAGAAATATGTTTGTTTACACAGATTATTGTGCTTAAAAAAATTTATTCTAACCTTCTTAGACTTGCATACAAATACACCATGTTTAACAGCAGAAAGGGTCTTCCTGCCTCTTGAATAAATGGGCAAGTAGTTGTTATAACATACTGAGAGATATTGAAAATGTCATCAGTTTTTCAGTTTTAGAGGAAGGATTCTACTCTTAGCGTGACAGAAGGTGTTTCTTGCACTCATTAGACTGCTAGATTCCAAGAAAAAATTGTGAAGTGTAGTGAGAAAGCAGTATAAAGAGATAGCAAGGATTAGACAACAGCAGCTGTACTTCTGAATAATTTAAGTTAGTTTGCAAAATTATACAGGAAAAGATTATCACTTATACTTGCATTTGAGCAAATGGAGCTACAAATGTTGTTATAAAAAGGGACAATGTACAAAATATCTAAAATAGCACAGGGACTATCTTGTCACTTGGGACTAGATCCTGCAGAGCTGTGTGCCAACAAACTTGTTAGAGTCAGGAGTGGGAAGTAAATAGTGTAGAAGGAGCTTACTTTGTCTAGATGCACAGCTGGGCACAATTCTTCCTGAAAGTTTAAACTAGTGCTTGAGAATAATGTCTGGCAGGTGTATCAGATTATATATTTATCAGCTTGCTCCAGAGTGGTATATTTGTTCTCTTATTGATATACATTTATAGTTATTTATAGTCAAAGATCCTAGGGGACTGTACAGCCCCTTTCTCCCCCTTAAAAGCCATCTAGTGATTATGCCACAGTCACAAGCACTCACTGCTTCAGGCATATTTGCCTTTTGATCAAAAGCGAAGCAAATTGTGCCAGTTTTCCCTAAGCCAACCTGCTCTTCAGTTACAAGGTACGTGTAAAACAAGATTGATTAGCACTGTTCTCTCCTGCCTCAGTATTTACAATGAAATTCCATAAGGTTAAGGTAAGATTTTCCTCAAACTATTTACTGTTTGTATTTTAAAGGAAATCTAATTTGTAAAATACAAATGCTTGATTAAATAATTGATATGATTTTTTAATTAATAACTTCCATATTGTAAATCACTAAGTCAAAAGGGATGCATATTCAATAATTTTCAAACTTGAACTAATAATTTCTGACAGAGACTATGACTTTGTCATGGCCTTGCCAGCACCTGATCACACAGATGAATTTAAGTGATCTGCAGGCTGGTTGTGCTTGATGCTGTGCATGCCCACGGGATATCCTTGGTTGTGTGGGACCTCTGGAGACTGCACTCAGCTTGCACTCCATGTTTGCAAGCTAGCAACCTCTACAGCCTGTGAGCCTGGTCAGGAGACATACGGAGGCATGTAGGTGTACCCTTAGAGGTGTAAGCGGTGGCCTTTACAAGATAAAAAGAAGTTAACTTTTGATTACTGTACTAGTAAACACCTACAGGTAGTTTGAGATAGGAGCAAGAGAAGAATCCTTGCTTTAGTGTAAGAACAGGTGCTTCTTAAATGCCAGATAATCTGAAATTAGAGCTAGCAGAAACAGATGGGAAGGAAGGGAGTGGCCATAAATTGGAGAAGGGTCGGAAGAATTCAGAGGGTTTCAGTGTAAGCTTGGAGAGAGCTCTTGAGTAGTAAGGGAGAGGAAACAAGTCATGCTCTGTAAAGTGTTTTTTTTTTTCATTCTAGATCTTTTTTTTCCTCAGTAAACTTGTGAAGTGTAGACCATGAAGAGTTTGAATCGTAAAGTCAGTGTCTGTGTTGTGAGGACTCCTGGAGAAGTGTTGAAGTCAGAAGGATTCTGTACAAGTATCCAAAGCACCACTCTGGGTTCTCACTAGTTTTGTGGAGTTGGTAACAGGATTAGAATCCTGAATATTTGTCTGTGATTATCGTAAGGTAATGAACTGTATACATGAGCAACCTTTTATTTGTTAATGAAATATTATAAACAGTGTCTCTGTTTTCCTAGTATAAACATATAGAAGATGTTCTCTGATATATCTATGTATATGCTGATAAAATAACATAGGTAGAATTCTGCCCCCATGATTAGGGCTCATCTTTAAAGTCAGTGAGAACCATATTTGCGTCTAAATTTATTTCTGCATTAAAAATCCAAATGTAACTTTAATTAAAAGCCTTTGAAAATGTAGTTCTGTTCCTAGTAAATTTTCATGGATTTGTATAGAGAGAAATCCTGGTGGATGTAAAAAAAAAAGAACTCACTGAAGTGATCCCACACCATGGTAAGCCCAGTCCAGGTGCATGGACTTTTTTTTTTTTTTTCTCCTCATAGATTATTTCAAGGAACAGAGCGCACAGCATCCAGCACTGGCACACAGGTGGGTGGGCAGCAGTCCAGCTCTTTCTGATCATATTCTGCAGTGTTGGCTGTTCTTGATTATGGGTAAAGTTTATTTATTACTGCCTGGGACACCCAGTGTAACTGTGTTCTTCAGGATGTTTATATTTTGGAGCCTTTCACCCTTAATGAGGGAATTCTTTAAGTCATTACTGTTTGAGTAGTTTTGGGGATACATCAAATCTTTTCTGAATGCATTCTCCCATTTTTGAGACCATAATTTTTATTTTTAATTCATAAGCATAAATACATGAGAACTGTCTGAATAAATTAATTGTGGCAGCTAGATCTTGGTATTTCTGATACATTTTTCATATTTGAGTCATGCATAAATTGGGTAAAAAGGACTGGGATTTTCAGAGCATCTTTTGAGTGCAGAAATCATTCACTAACTTTGATTATAAATGTAGGCTTAGTAAATAGAGATTTACAGCATAATAGAATAGCTAGATGTTTTGAAACTATTCTAGCTCTCTAAGGTTGTTCTGAAAAAATGAGAATTGTTTGGAGAAAAGGACATCTGATAAAACTGCTGCTGTGAATTGTTTATTTTTCAAAAGCTGAGTTATAATGTAATACTTATTTCAGTTTTAAGCTACATGGCGTTCTTTTTTTGATGAGGGGGAGGTGAGGAATTTGTTTTACTTGATTTTCTAAAATTAAAATCCCTACCAAATGAATAAATAAGATCACCTCTCGTTAATTAAAACCTTCACTTTGTGGTAGAGGCATACAAACAAAACAACCAATTATAAGATTACATTTTGGAAGTAAGAGATGTTTTAAACAATCAAAAATGACATTTTCTTTCAAAGAAATCTCCAAACCAAATAGGCAATTAAAAGTAAATAGTAAGACCTAGTTTTCATCTTTTGTCTCACATACAGAAGAAAGTAAATCTCCTGGTGAAAAAGCAGTTTACAGAGCCTTCAAATCAAAAAAACCCTCTTTGTGAAGACCTAGAGACTCCTGAGACAATGCCAGTAAGTGTTTTTTAAATCAGATTTATATAATCCAATTTTGTGGAGTAAGTAAATGCAAATCTACTGTCTCTATAGACAGTGGTAGATTGCTGTTTTTTTTTTTTATTCCATGTGTCACTCTTGAGTAGGTTTTCTGGACTAGCTGACATTGGAGAAATTTTTAACAAAATCTTCAAATTCTCTGAAGAATCACAGTTACTCGGGGACCAATATTAGTGTAGAGGGAAGGAATTCCGTACAGGTGGAGTTATTTCTGATTGATTGCTGACCCAGGCAGATCTATATGTTGTTAACAGCAGAAATATATTTGTTGCATATTTGCACAGAGCTACTGTTTCAGGAAGGCCTATTTTACAAAACAATTAATAAAATGTTGATTAGTTATCTAAGATCTATTTCAGGAGATTTGAGTCTGCAAACAAATGTTAGTTTAATTGTTAGCTCTCTTCATATATTTTAAGTGATAGCTGAAGGCTTGAACTAACCATGTCCAAGGTATGTATCATACAAATTGCTCCTTAAATTTTTGCTAGTGAAGTAAAGGCCAGTCTAGCTATATGTTTACTATACAAGACTTGCTGGAGTGTGCCAGAATTTTATTGTTCTTTGTAATTATGCAAAAATAGGGAAACTGAGATAAACTCCTGGGTGTTCAAGTACATAAACACGTATGAGGAACTTCAAGGATACTTCAGCAGTCCTGTTGAAGTCCAGTTCATTAGTGGCCTCTCTACGCTCAAAGTAGCTGAGCAGGGAAAGTCAGCTGGCTTTTTGCCAACGGAATAGGACAAGCGTTGGAATTGGAACAGGTTGTGGTTTCTCTGTAGCATCTTACGGTTTGGGGGACTGTTGGGAAAGCTCCTAAATTTAGTTTAGAGCCATATAAATCTTTGTGACAAAGTTATCCATTCTTCCCATCCCAATCTGTACTCCACCTCACCCTCTACATGTTCTAGAGACCTCACAAATTTCATTTTATAAGACTGACAAAGCACGTATGCTGCCACAAGAGCACTGAAGATAACGTTTCGTGTAGGAGAGTGCTTGTATACACACATTTCAAGGTACATGTTCGAACTCTGTGGGGAAAACCTCTCTTAATTTTAGTTTTCTTAAGAAGTTGAGCTTTCTACATCAATATAACGTAAAATTTCTTGTAAAAGGTGCATTCATTATTATTATTGCTAATTATAATGAAGATTTTATTTGGTTTGAGGAATGGATGAAAGATAGATCTATTTATTATTTCATTCCAATCAAGTCATACCTCCCTATATTGGAGTTCAGATACACTAAGATTTTACATTACATTAACTCTTCAAAACTTCAAACATAAATGCATTTTTCTTATAAATTTTGCTTTCTCTATGTGGTCCCCCAAAAGAAAGATCTCATGAAGAGGCTGAGCATTGTAGTGATTGCTTTCTGAATGCAATTCCAGAAGTAATAACAGCAGTTGATTTGTGATCCCTGGAGTCGCTGTGCTTAAACCCGTCTACCCCACTACCATATGGAGGATTTGTGTACACAATGTACTGACGACTGAATGGAAGAGAAAAACACTGACTGGGAGAAAGTGAATTCCTCATTAGGCAGTGCTGCTTTGAACTCCACTGGTGGGAACTGACTGCAGAAGACCTCCATATGGCATTGTGAGGAGATCTGAGGCATGGCAATGGGGATAGGATAAATCATTTACTGTTACTGATGTTGGAATGTGCAAGTGTCTGATTTGGATGTATTCTTTTGGATGGTCTGAGATTTTTCTGATCAAGAAGGAAAAGAAATAGGGATGAGCATCATTATGGGCAAGATTGTTTTGTACGTGGGAGTACAGCTTCTTTATCAGTTATTGTCTCTGTCTTTTTGCAGCCTTCAGTAACCACTTGATTTATAATCCTGTTAGATGGCTCCTAAAGTTAATTTAACATGCATTTCTATAGTGAAAGAAACTAAAGTCAGATGTAAACATGGGAAATACCACTTTATATACCACTTAGCCAAAATGAATATTAAAATTAAATATTCAGCAATCTGTTCCTCAGAGATTCACACTCACTGCTGTTCACCTGTTAGTGTTGGACTAAGACTGAAGACTGCAAAGTAAATAAGGGTATTCAGATTCACAGTTACGTGACAGACTGATCAAAAGAGACAGACTTTTTGAGAACACTGTTTAATCTTTTCCTTTGCTCAGAGACTTCTTCACTAATTCTATTAGTCTGCCTTTAAGTTGGAAAGTGTGTAGAACTTGAAGGACAAAGGAGAAAAATAATCTTGTTCATCAGCTAGATTCCCCTTTCTGAAGCATTCCCTTTGCTAGAAAGGTGTCACTGAGAAAAGAAGCTGAATTGGCTCTATCTGCTAGTATAACTCAACCTGCTTGAGTTTGAATGTACTTATAGCTAAACTGTATTGGCATCAGTTCAATGTTATTGGTACAGAATTTATTTGTGAATACCAAGTTAGAGGAATTATAACAAAATTGATCATATCCTCATGGGAAGGAGAGAACAGGCCCAGAGAGTCTGTGCAAGAGGTGGTTCATTGACTACTGAAACTTCAGAACACCGATCTCCAAGGGCTTTGAGCAGACGGGGGACTGAAGTGGGGACCTGACGCACAAAAATGTTTCTATTTGACTGCTCTCATTCCCTACCTCTGGTTCTTCAATTCCCATTCTCACTTTTTTAAAATTATACTGACAGTCTGTGTCCCTCAGAGATGGTTTTTTTTTGGTGGAGGAAACTTACTTCACAGGTACCCACATATTCAACAGAAATGATCATGCTAGAATTCAGAAATTCTCAAAATTCGTGACAGTCATTCATCCTACAGCGTAGTTTTTTAGGCATTCACCAGACAAAGTACCAGACTATAACACTGCTCTCCTTGTTTAGGACAACAGCTTTAAAACTAGATAAATGCTGTGAGCACTGCTAATTCTTGTTTCTTCAATAAATGCTGTGAGCACTGCTAACTCTTCTTTCTTCAGTGTCTCTGCACAAAGTTAATCACGAATAGCTCTTCCTCTTTACATTTACATCTAACCTGAATCTGAATTTGCTTTCTTGTATAAATGAGCTTAGAGTAATCCTTGTCAGAATTACTTGAATCTTGGCCTACTTTGTCCAAACTGAAGATCTTTACTGTACTTTTAGATATTCCAGAGCCTTCCTCCCTGCAGTTTTTCAGGGGAAAAAAGCTGGAGATGTCTTGGGTTTTGTACCAAACTGGAGTTGAAAATGCTTACAATCTCAGAAACATCTGTGGAATGGGAGAAGCAGTTGCTGTTTAGTACTAAAGATGAATTTCCTTTATTTCAGATAAGCAGTTCTGCCTTTCCGATGTGCCATGGGAGGCCCTCCAGAGCTTTATCAGTAGCACAGCTCCACCTCAGATAGCATTTCTAAGCCTGTTTTCCCTCTTTTGTGGTTCAACTGATATTAGGAACTGATATTTTATTTTTAAAAATTCTTGTGCCTGCTTAGCTCCATGGCTGAACAGAAGAGTGTTTCTGCCCTGGCCCCCAAGTGGGTTTGTTGGTCTGAAACTGCTACTGACTGTTGGTGTGAAAGGGGAGGGAAGGAAGGGGAATGTGGCTACTCTACGACTGCCAATTGCTTGCTGTTTTGTTGGAAGAGGACACAATATGAGGCATAAATGGACATAATACATTAATGTATGAAGCTGATGATTTGTATATTCTTAATTACTTTTAGGATGAAATGGAGAAGGTTGGCCTTGTGGTACTAGTGCAGCACTTGGATTTTCCTTCTCAGTCTGCTGTAGGCATCCTGTTTGATCTTGGCCTCCCATTTCCCCACCCAGGTAATCGCTTCTCTGAAAGGATATCGGAAAGGTACAATAATTTGCTTATAAGGCTTTTCACAGTCTTGGGTGGGAGGTATAAGGAAAATGTGTTGTCTGTTTTGTAACAAAAGTGACCATTATTCACAATCTTACAAAATTTGAGTAATGTGACAAATACATCATATTTTTTATATTTTTTACCTTTCTTTCATCTCAGAATAAGATGATTTGTAAGGTTAAATAAGTGATTTATTTACAACATAAAAATAGCTGAAAGTCTGCTCTATGTTATGTTTGACTTTATTCTTGAAATGAAAGCACAATTCTGTTTTGAAGAGGAACTGTCTAATATGGTATCTTTTAATGCAATGTGTCTGATTTTGGAAGCCAGTTATTAGTTAACTGTAATGGTGAAATTTAATTTTATTGGCTTTTGGGTTTGCTCTCTTCTATGCCAAAAAGCCAGCACCAAAGTTAAAGAAACGCTGGATTCTGTTTCTTCCTGGTTATCCCCAGAAACGTTCACTAGTTAAACTAAGCTTTAAACTCAGTTTTACCTACAAAATCCTAAATACCTAAGTTTTAGCTTTGCAGATCTGGAGGTGCTGGGCAGCAAACCCTGGGGGCGTTCCGCACGCAGGACAACTTGGGCTGACAGGTAGAGCGGTGCCGAGCCGGCGGCGCGGCACGGCCGCTTTCGGGAGGTGCGGGCAGGGGGCGGCGCGGAGGCACTGCGCGGGCAAGGCGGGGCGGGGCGGTGGGGCGGGCGGTGATTGGCCGGCGGGGTGGCGGGTTGCGCGGCGATTGGCCGGCGGGGCCCGCGCCCGCGGGCGGTGGCTCCCGCTGCGCCCGCCCGGGAGCCCGGCGCCTCGCCGGCTGCCTGCTGCTCCTGTGCTGCGCGCTGGCGGGGACGCGGGTGGGCGGGGTGAGCAGCCCGCCGGCGCGGCCGGAGCCCGAGCCCCGGGGCGCCACGGTGCCGGGGCGCCGCTGGCGGCTGCGGGGCGAGCGCGCGGCGCGCTTCCAGGTGTCGCTGCAGGCGCGCAGCCCGCTTCGAGCTGGTGTCGCCGCTGCGCGGGAGCCGGCGCGCGGCGCCGTGGCGCTCGCCGCCGCCCTGGGCCGGGAGGCGGCGGCCGCCTGGCAGCTCCGCGGCCGCCAGCGCGCAGGTAGGTGCCGCGGCGGCCGCGCAGCGGGAGGCGGCGTTTTGCCCGCGGCGGGCCGGGGGGTGGTTGCTCTGCCCGGGGCGGAGGGACCCGCAGCGGTCGCGGACCTGGGGCAGCTGCGTAGCGCCCGGTGCTTTTGTCTTCTAGAAGGCGGTGTGGGGCTCTTTCGTTGGGAAATAACAGTAAAGCACCGCAGGTGCGGAGAAGAACTGTGTAGTTTAGTTAATGGGGACGCTGCAGCTGTATAACGGTGAAACGCTCGCCTGGGAGCGGCTGTAAGGCTGTTACCAGGACTTAACTATTAAAATTACTAGAGACATTAATGAGCAGCATGGAAAATTTGTAGATAATTACATAATAAAAAGGGTGTGTTGTTTATATACATGTTGAGGCAAAGAATGTTAGATATACTGCGCTTCTTCCCCTGAACTGTTTCCTCCCAAGATGTTTTCCATAGCCCCGATCGCATAAACGCTTAACTTTAAGCACGTGGCTGAAGTCATGGAAATTTGAGTTGCTATTAAAGGTAAGTGTGCTTGACTCAGGTATGACGGAGTTTTTTTGCAAGACTGGTGTCTTTGTGGCTATCGGTTTTTTTAATCACAAGAGTCCAATGCACGCCATCAAAATTACTTGATGATGGTTTAAATTGTCACCAATATTCATGGAGTCTTTCTCGGATTAAATAAATAGCTTATTTTATTTTATCTCTGGCTGATTACTTCTATTACTTTAAAATTCTTATTTTAATTTTGAATTTTCTTCTTGGTTAATATTTTTCAACTAAGAAAATCCAACTTAGTTTAAGCATATTTTAAATTCATAGCTGGTGAATATCTGTGTACATTCACCATGCTTTTTTGTTATCTTTTCCCTTATAATATTCAGTGTTTTTTTTGTTTTTTTTAGTATTGCTTGTCATTGTAACAGTGTTCTGAAGATGCAAAGTGACTGACATAAAAATAGATTATCTAGAAATGTGGGTAGTTGGGGAAAAATTACATCAGCAGAAATTGTTTGGTCGGCTTGATTTCATCTTGGAAATATTTAGAATGGCTTTTATGTTATGTGACTTCTAGTGCTTGTGGAAACTGCTAGATTATCAGCACTGTAACTGCTCAAAGTAACTTCTGTTATCCGCAGAGCAGCACGGACAGGAGAGCTGAAAAGCTGCTGATACTATTTTGTCCCTCCTCTTTTCTGTCTTCTGACTGAGGGGCGACCTGTAGGAGTGCGAGGCGGCTCGTTCCTCGGTGTCTGTCGAATCCCCGAGTGCCCGCAGCGTTTCCAGTTAGGGCTGACAGCTCCCGTGACGTGGGTGCTTCTCCCTGTGAACCGGGCTGGGTCACAGACCCGCTGCGCTCGGGTCCTTCTCTCTGTGCTCATGTCACGCCTGTCGCTGTAGCGTATTGATGCCAGTCAGCTCGTACTGGCTTTGAGCAGTGCTCTGACTTGGGCTTCAGCTGCGAACCTGGAGGCTGACAGAGCAATTTCTGAAACACAAATGCTTTCTGTGTCCCGTCTTCGTTACTCGGTGCTGAGCAAGGCTGTATGCCAAAGGGGCTCTCGTTGCTCGGAGACTGTGACAGAGTCTATCGGGTCAGTCAGAGTGTGCTGCTGGGATTTTCACCCAGTCTGTCATGTAGCTCAAGTTTCATCGCTTTGTTGGTGTCACAGCTCCCTCTGTCAGTATCAGGAAGATGTTGTTAGAGAAGTGCTAGCTAACCTTGCCCCTGGTTGCTGCAGATCTCACCTGTGTGGTGGTTTTTACTCTTACCTAGTCTGAATAAAAAAGTCTGAGATTGCCTGGAACAAACCTTGTCACTCTGTCATGCCAGAGACCTCTTCAGAAGCAATGTTTGCTAACCCAGTTAAAATAGCTAACCAACTTTATTTTCAGGGATTTTTTTTTTTTAACCCATCTTGTACTTTGAGTAAATAGCTTGGTGTGCTTTCTACTACCTTGATGTACTGTTGATAGTAGTGCCAAGTAGATAGTAATCTTTAAGGAATATCTAGAACTATATTCTGACTGACAGAGACTAGGTAGACAGTTATTAATTGTGGGTAGCAAAGGGGGTTATTAGGTGCTAGTGATTTTAAGTTTCTTTGTTTACAGGAGCCTAAGTTCAAAAATAGAACTTTATTAGTGCTAGTTTCTTTTGATCAGGTAAAGGTTAATAATGACATAATCCCTTTAAGATTCATGAATTGCACAGTGCTTATTTCTTCATTTTAGAGGACCTAAAATACATAAGTATTTGAAAAAAACTTAGTCATGTGTCTCATAAGAAACAAGTAAAGGATAGGATAGGAGAGAGAGGAAGGTGGCTAGCAGAACTAGGTGTTTTAGTTAATCTGAAATGAGGATGATGTGAGAGCTTGTAAATACTGCTTTTTTTCTGGAGCTTTTGCAGAAGTGAATTTTCAGAGTGAATTAAAGTGTGGAGATGGTAGCGCTGTGTTTTTTTGTGATAAAAGTGTCAGTTCAGGTTGTTTCTCCAATTTGTTTGCTTTGCTTGCAACATACATGCTGGCTTATTTGAATCATTGTACATAGCCATAAATATCCCAGCAGTAAGGGTTTTCTGGTATTAGAGCTTACAATATCTCATGTTGATTTATGCTCAAGTGGTATAAAGTTGCATTAATTCCTTTAGCTTATTTTTCATTTTCTGCCCCTTAATTCCTGCTGCCTGTCAGCTGAGATTTGAAAACTAACCAGCAATTAATTCTGGAATTAGTCTCTTCATTCAGGCAATGTTGTCAAGGATAAGACAAGATTTTTAGATGCTTTACAGTATAAATTCTACCCTCCTTGTCCTTATTTTTTCAATCTGATTTATTATGATTCATTTGTGATGTGCACCTCATTATATTAGCAAATAATGCTTAAAAGCGTAGTAAGATTAAGTTGTTTCCAAGTATGTGGATACCATACTATTATGTACACCCAAAATGTGTAGTAATGTGACAAATCTAACTAAAACTGACAGACGGAAACAGATATTATTCTGTGGCTGCAGCTATTTATAAGTATTACATACATGCATACAGCATGGAAAATCATTATTTTTGAGTAAGGAAGCTAAATAAGAGTGAATGAATGTTGCTATGTAGTGTAGATCTGTTTAAGATCATTTACATTTCATTGATATGTCTGAACTTTTCTATATGTTGTTATTCTCAGTGTATATCCAAGGCAATCCTAAGAAGTGCTGGGAGAATTGATTACTAACTGCAAGTGTAGGGAATACAGTTTCAAATAATAATTCTAAAATCAACCAGTTCATTTCTTTAAATGTTTCCTTGGAAGTTTTGATTTGCCTCTTTGTAGCAAGTGAATGCAGTAACACAACTGGGTAGAAATCACAGCTCTAAGTGCATATTTTAGAATGATGTGCATGTAAAAACTAAACAAACCCCAGGCATATATGCCATACTGGCATTGATAAGACTATGTGTTGTAGCAAAAGAAAATGTTCTTGTTTAAATCACATTTAATAATAGTTTTGGAGTTGGGGGGAAGGAATAAAACTCCAAGCTGCTCAGCTGGGCATCAGAGACTGTCTTCGCTTCAGGGTATGCTTTAAAGAAGAGGGAAGAAGTGAAAATAAATGTTTTCCAGAAATTACTCTTGCTCCATAAACTCAAGCAAAGACCCAGCGTAAGGCTTTTTACTTCTTTCTTAAATTACCTTTGTTACTAAGATAAAGTACCACAGCATAGTTAAGGTTGGAAGGGACCTCTGGAGGTTGTCGCAGTCCAACCCTCCCCCCCACGAAGCAGCCCAGCCCCCTCTTCAAAGTATTGGAAAGATAAATTCCAGTCGTCTGCCTAATATAGCTATGATACTTAGTTTCATGTATAATTTCCAGATCTTCTGAGAGTCTGTTGTATGAAATACGGCAAGAAGGCTTTCGTGGTAGCTTCATGTTTTATTTGTGTGTCTATTTCTAATGATAGTCTGAAACTTCTGCATGGGTCGCTGGAGGGCTCCAAAGCCAACAGCCTTTGGAACAAAGCAATTGGTGCTTTTGATTAATGTAGGTACGTGGTAGTCAGAAAGAAATTTTATGTTTATAGTGGTCCAGTGGCCCTCAAAATCTAGAGACCAGTGTTTTTTAGCATAAACTGTAGCATGTTCTTAGCTCCTTACCAAAACACTCAAAACTGGTAATTAGGACCATCTGTCAGTCAGCTAACAGTACTATTCCGGTTTCTCTAGCTTACCTCTTAATTTCAGGTAGTAAACTCAGTGGGGAAATCTAATTCTTTGAAATAATAAATGTTTCTATTGTGTATTTTAATGTTACAATAAAATTAACTGCAATCTGTAAAGAAAAAAACCTGCATTATAAGGTTTTTTTTGTTCACTGCCTATCTTTTCATGTTTGATAGTTTATAGACTTTGTTTTAATATAGCTTAAATGTTTTCTGGAAGCAATAGAGACTAGAAGATGGTACCAAAGAAATCTGGACATGTTGTGCATAGTCTCTTCTTCATGGTGTGAGTTCTGCTGTACATGTGGTAGTATTTCCAGACCCTGAACAAGAGAAAGGAGGTACTGTTTTGTTTTGTAGTTCAACTTCAGGTGAGTTGCTTGAATGAATTCTCAGCAGAAAGGTTTAAAAATGGGCAAAAGTCAGTTTTATGGCATGATCTAATATAGTAACAAAACTGGAAACAGAGAAGAGATAGCAGATGAATAGAGATTACTAGATTTCATAATCAGTCATCTTTTACCTTTCAGAACAGGGCTGACACATTGGTGTGACTGATGTCAGGTCCTTGAGTGCACCAACAGGCCCTGCAGCCTCTTCGCCCCGCTCCCCAGGTTTGACTGCCTGTGTTCAAGGCCAGCTCTGATGCAGTGCAGCCAGGTAACCTCGGCTTGGGCAGCTGGTTGTGAGGAGCCTTGTCTGTGGCCTCTGCCCCATGTCTTAGGAGCTGTATTTAAGCTCAGGTCCTTGCCTCAGCTACACTGCAGCTGTGCCTGTATCTGGCTGTGTACCTTGCTCACCCTGACCTTGCTTTGCTGACTTGGCTTCCCAGCTCGATCTTGGACCTACTTCATCGCTGCAAATTTGTCTGGTGATCACTGGACTGTTGGGTGAACTTGGTTAATGTCACCAGACCTGCACTCTCTTCTTCCTCAGTACTGTGGGATGGCATTCGGCGACAGTGACATCTCTGCCTGCCTTGCTGTCCCTCTTGGCTCCTGTCTTGCCTTCCCCGGTGAAGCAGCCCACTCTTGCCGCCCCTTGGCAGTTGAATTTCGCAACTTCAGCCACAGCATGCATGCTTTTGTATAAAATATTATTTCTACCTGAATACCTAGAGGACTCAAATTACTTTGCCTAGGCACTAGGAAGAAAATCTAATCTTAAGAGAACTGAAACCACTAATTTGAAATTGAAGTAACGGCTGAACAGTATTTACATTTTTCATAACTTACAAATATGTTGACCAAAAAAAAAAAATCCAAGGGAAACACCAGGAAAAACTTGTATGTTGGAGCAACCAGATGCTAAACAGAATTGCTAAATTTAGGGGCTTAAGTTTATGAACACATTTTTTGGTGCACTGTCCATGATAAGCAAATTCTTCTAGTGATCCCAACCGGTTAATCAACCCTGAGCTAGATTCTTCAGCTAACCTAGCCTGGAATAAGTGATGATTATGCTCACGTTTTCTGTGGCATTTCAGATTATATCTCATTTATTGGGACACAACATTTATTTATTCTTTCCAAAAGTATAGTACTGTTTTAAGTTTTTCCTCAGTGAACAGAAGGTAAAATATCTTAGACTGTCACGCATGTGAATTTTAACATAAAGCTAACAATTTAAGAGGGAGCCATTGTTACTCCATTAATGCCTGAGGGAAGTGCTTGAGAAATTCTGTCTCTTTAATCTTCTGTCATTTCAAGCTCTTATGACCTGGCTTCATCCATGGGCATTAGCTGTGTAATCCCTTCTGGTTTATTTCTTCTTATCAGAGGATTTACTAAGAGTGATGTTTGGCACTCCTTCCAAAGTAGTTGCTTACATTTTAAGTGTATTTGTTGTGTTTAAATGGACAGAGTGGAGATATCAACAATTTTAGTGATATGTATATTTTAAACTTTGAAGGTTTTCATTATTATAAGCCAAGGATCATCTGTTTCAATTTTATCTGAGACCTTGGTCACTTACTAGCTATGTTAATTCTTTGTGGTTCATCCCAAAGAATTAAGTAGCTTCTGATTGATGTTTTGTCTTTTACAACTTTTATTACCCATTAATGAATTACAGCCATTTTAACAGTTATAAATCAAGCTTGGCTCAAATTGGAGTCATCACCTGTTATCAGGCAGATGTATTTCTTTAAACTGCAATGATTCTTATGCTATTAAGTTGAAAGAAAACATACATTCTCTGTGCATTCAGAACGACTGTGGCTTTTTACAACCTTAGAATGCTACTTATTGTTGTAGGAAGGAATATCTCAGGAAGCTTTTAAAGAACCATCTTGATGTTTATTCAGTCTGAACATTTTGATGCTACATGCTTTCTACTGCAAGCAGTCAGATTAAGAAGATCTTTGTGAGGCTCCTGGGACTTTAGCACCAAAGCTATTTAGATCTTCTGGCTGTTTTTTATCTCAAACATTTAATATCCACAAAAGAAATCAGCTTTTTTAAAGATCTAACTGAATTTCAGCACAAATTTTTTAATCTGATAGAAGTAGTAAATTGCAGAACATATGGACAGAATCTTTCTTAAAGCTGGTTTATAACATTTCCAATTGAATGTTGATTCTGTGGCTGATGTGGCAATTGTGTTACTCTTCATTTGATTATGAAATAGTTTTTTTTCAATTTTTCCTAACTTCTCTTTTTTTCAGTTAGTGTCCTAAGTGTAGTCTCCAAATCTGTAAATAGAGTATCTTTAAACATTTTTGGTATGTTTGAGTAGAGGTTTTAGAATAAAATAGAAGCCGTTGCTGAGACTTTTATCCCATAGCAAATTTTTCTTTGAATTCAAAATGCTTTGATGTAAATGGTATGTTGAGTTATATTTAGTGTTTGGAAGGCTGTTTTCTTTTGATTCAGTTAATAATATACAACATTTCAAACATTAACCCAATCTGTTTTTCCTTATTTCGTTAAAAGAGATGATAATGCCCTAAGTTTGGAAGTTTGATTGCCTTAGGTGATTAATCTTATGCATATAAAGAACTTCTTTAAATCAAAACTGCATATGAAAGTATTAGATTGAGAAAGCTGGTCAATTGGTGTGTCCTTGGTTTGACTGTTTGAAAATGCATACTGGGATACAACCCTTTAATAATAGTAACAACTATTGTTGCCACAGTATGCTATGTCATATGGCATGGGAGTATTTCACTGTTCCAGGTTTGTCACTGTTTTTTGGAATTGCAAGGTCTGCTGTAAGATGCACACCTCAATGATGAGCATGTTCAACATTCCTAGACCCTTTTCAGGGGTGGAGTTTGCAAAAGTGTCTGGAAGAAGAAAGCGAATAGGAGGGGTAGTGAGGTTGGAGGTTATCGTGAGGAATCCATGTGAAGCCTGTGGTATAGGAGATGAATGAGATGACAGATCAGATAGTAGAGAGGAGAGCTGTTGCTGTTTGGGTTTGGTTTTGGAGTGTAGGAAAGTGGTACTGGCAGTGGATTGTCAAGGCTATTTTGGGACTGAGATATGAGGGAACATCAGAACAGAATGGAAAATTTGGTGAGAGAGGAGGAGAATGGGACTGGGACAAGTTAGAGATAAGGAAGTGCCAGCTTTGGGACAAAGGCAGTTTGAGGGCAATGACCAGAAGAGTTGGAATTTGATAGGAAGGGTTTGTTTGTATGATAGCTAGCTCCTCATCACAGTGTGAAATGGAAACCACACTTCCTGAGTCTCACTGGTCCCTACTGCAAACAAATACTTGCGAATCTTACAGCAGAGGGTTCTTTCTCCCTCCAATAACAGTGTGCCTAGAAGATACCACTTTATTGCTTTTTCTTACCTCTAGTGACAGAGTTTTCTGTGGTATGAGTAGGCTTCAGCTTACTGATGATGCACATAAATTTTAATATGTGATGTGCCATGATAAGGTTTCTCTTTTTCATTTGCCTTTTTTTGAAAATTAGAATTAATCACGATTTCCTGTCTTTCCTGTGCTTGGGTTAGCAGTCCAAATAATGCTAGTTTAAAAGATTTTCTGTGCATAAGGATATAAAGTAGTACAGCAGGCTGTGTTGGTGATGCTACTGGTTGTGATGGCCTTTTCTTCTTATGTGTGATGGGCTACAGAAAAACAAACCAGATTACTCCAAGAAATTCTAGGGAAAATTTCAAGAAAACTTCCCCTCTTGAACTGTAGCTGCTACCTATTTAACTGATGTAAGTTCTCTCATTATGATAATGCTTTTTGACAATCGATCATCATTTATTAAGACACATGATTCCTTACATGAAGATGTCTGTTGTGATTATTAACATGCAGTCATTTATTTCACATCTAGGCCAGCTTGCTTTTTCTGTCTGCCAGTCTCAGCGGATGGATGCCACACTGGGAAGTCCCTGGTAGCATGGTTATCACTCTACTCTATTTTAATTGGTGATTTATATTAAGATCCACCCTGCCACGATCATTTAGTTCCTTTGATGTTTTCTTTACTTCTGTTTTCTGGTTCATGTTATGTGCTTTAACTTTTATTTTAAAAGCTAGATGAGGGTAAGGAACAGAGACATGACAGACTGTCATAATTCTATCTACAAGCGAGATAAGGCACATGAAGAGGCTATGTGGGCTGTCCACAGCTTGAGCCCATCAAAGTTATCTCTTTAGGTTTATGTTTTCTGAATGAGCAAACTACTGTACTTAAAAATAGCCCATCATATACTTCACGAATTCCCAGAAATGACAGTAGAGTAATGTTTGTGCATGATTGTTCTATTTTTTGAAGGGTATACGGAGGGATTGGGTACAATAACCAGTAGCTTTTATATCATGTTATATTATGGAAATGAGAACAAGAGTTCTCCTGATTGCAGCTAGAGGCTTAGGACATTACCAGTTTTTCTGAAAATGTATCTTCCCAAACTTGAAATCATAAGTATTTTACCTGAAGAAGTATTATAAAAGTGTGGTATTAAAAGAACTCAGTATGTTTGCAAAGTCCCCTCAAAACAGCAATACTCCTTCAAACAAAACCAAATATTTTCTTTGCACAAACCCAAACAATTAACAAAACCTTACGTTTTCAAATGCATTTGTGTATCTAAAGCAAGTATCTTATAAGTCAAATCAACTTCAAAAGCAAAAAATCAATACTACTTTGAGTACTTAATTGCTGATAGATTGCACTTCTGATGTAGACTAGAATGTAATAGCAATATTGACCTAAAGACTTGTAATATTTTTTACAAACTCATAGTCTCCTTTTGTAAATGAATTGAAATGACCTAAAAATGCCAGGAGCAACCTAGCTTCTCATCCATTATTGTTTAATCATACTAATACAATACTACTTCCCTTAGTAAAGTCAAGGAACGTAGAATATTTTCTACAATTGCAGAGACATGTTCACTCAAATATTCTGTATTGTCAATTTTTTTTATTGGAATATCTGCCACTGTCAGTTTTATCAATTATAATGATGCAGAGAAGCCTACATATTTAATGAATACAAGTATTTCATTTTCAAGTTATGGCTTACAGAAGCATCCATTTGATTTTTGAGAGAAAAGGTAGTCATATAATCCTAATGAAATCAGAAGTCTGAAAATATGTTGGATTTCACAGATAGACAGTATCTTTTATAATTTGACATGGTGAAAAGAGATGGATTTAGAGGCAACTCTAACCTACAGTATTTAAATTCACAGTCAACCTAATTCAGCATGTATGATTTCCCAGGCCTGGTTTAACCAGTACTACATTCAGAAGTTGTTAACTGAATGTTTAAGTATTAAAAGCCCTTTCATCCTTTCGCCCCCCTCTTTCCCTCCCTTCCCCCAGCCTAATAGTATAAGTGCGTGGGGGAGTTTATTTTTTTCTCTGTTGCTGGATGAGATGACAAGGTTTATTAATTTGCAGTATCTGGGCGAGGTCCTGTGAAGCTTTACAGCCTGATTTTGATACTAAGTTGAAGAGCCATTACTTCACATTAAAACCTTTTCCTGCAAAGTTCATGGAAAACACCATGAAAGAGTTGTTTTAGATAAACCTGGATTCAGTAGAAACATAAAATGATAGTGAAAAACTTAAAGAAAGAAGGAACCATTATGCTAACTGATCAAGATATTTGATCACTACTAGTAATTTTGAGTGCTTTCTTCAATTTTGGTAAGACTTGCCGTTTCCTAGAGGCTCATGATTTTGAGAGGGCTTTGTTTTCCTTTTAGATACTAAGTCCCTTTACAATGTCTTAAAGCTGGCATAAAAATGACTAATTATTTTACAAGATTGTGACATCTAATTTGTTAGTAATTTTCCTGTGCTTTTTGGACCAATTATGTAACGCAGCCTTGATAGGATATATTTAGCATTTTGTATTTTTTATTGGGAATAATTTATTTAATTATACAAATATAGTTTGTATCTCAACAAAGGATCAAATTTCTAGCTTTGCGTAGTTAATTAAAATACTATTTTTTTTCCTTATGTATTTCACTTCGTCTTTATTAACACTGCTCAATCTTAGGAACTGTGCTTCATGAGGCTCTGTCTGCCTTTTGATCTCAGAGATTTGGAAGAAGGAATCTAGTTAGACTGACAGCTGACTTGCTCCTTGATCTGTGCTCCTGCTTGCTAAAAGACATTTGAATAACAAATTATCATGCTTTCTCTTGGTGAAGTGGTTCCCTTTCAAAGAAGTGAATTTTGTCTTAAATTAGGAGGATTTAAGATACTGCACAAATCCTCTCTATCCTTATGACTTGGACCTTAATGGACTTGAAGTCATGTTTTTGGATATATAGCAATTCTGACCTTACTAAATCAGTTTCCTTGAATAGCTGAGATGTCCATATGCTTTTATACATCTCTTGAAAGGTTAACTGGTCTAACACTATTAAAAAAAATGAAAGTCTTAACACTTAGGGACATTATGTGGATAAATTGTGACATTCCTTGAAGTACTCTTGTTATAGAAACCAACAGTTGGATTATGTTGATACATTATTTTCATGCGTGGTTGGTCATCACAGTTGAAGATTTGTGTTTGGTAAGCATGTGTAGTACAGTTCTGCAAAATCTGCTAAGAAGCTGGTGCTTAAAATGGAGCCAATGACAGAAATAAAAAATCTAAAGCATGGACACTATATGCAGAATATGTTGGTAGAAAACTGACTTTCTTCAGTTTTATGGGTCTAGAAATTCGCCTCCAGGCAGACTGAGGAGAGCTATTGTTGAGACTCTTTCTCTAAAATATTGTTTTATTTACTTCATTACATATTACTGCTCTTAAAGAACATTTGTTCTAGGGTAAAACTCCCCAACAAATCAATATTTTGCTTCAGGATTTTTTTTTTCCCCCCCAAAGGATGAGAGCCTTGAGTCATAGCTTATCATATATTTTCTGTGGGCCTGTGAGTTTAGTGTTTCTAATGTAGCTTGAATTCAGAGTATGTAAAACAATATATGAAATCCTTCCTGTGTTTGCTAGTTTTTAACCACAGATAAACATGACAAAAGATTATAGATACATATCTGTAATGAAATTTTAGCACTGGATTAGGGAGATTGGTTTTGGTGGTAGGGATTGAATTTCAGTATTGCTGTGTTTGTCAGTAATACTAAGTTAAAAAGGAAGCCCTTCCAACTGAAGGGAACACCAGGGAAAAAGCAGACTTCAGAATGAGTCAGAGTGGTAGGCTAATACAAATCAAGATGATGATGATGATGCCCTTTTGGCCCTTTGTTTAAATAGGTTTACAGTCCAGTATAAACTCATGATTCCTCTGCATGAGCTTTCTTTCATCACAGTGATCCTGTATCTCAGTTATGAAATGCTTAAGGCTGCCACTCTGTCTCATTTTGTCAGTTTTTAGTTTCTCCTTTTTAAGAGACCTCTTCTGATGACTTGAACTCTTCTGTCCCTATATTTAATGTTCAAAACTTTTGGAATTACGGTTCATTTGCCTTCCTGATGCAGGGATAAGACAATGTCCTGAGGATTGTGACTGAGCTAAATCAGAATAATTTAGTTCTCTTATTTCATTGCATATTAAATGGGGGGAGAAAAAAAGCTGTCTCTACACAGGTTCCAGTGAAAACACACATATATGGGCAGCAAAACTTAAGGAAGAGGTTTTCTGTGTATCCATTTTCTTTGTCTTGGAATTTTATACTACTGTCAGTATAATGGTGTGGAGGTGTGAGAGTAACTGACTTCATCTAACAGCTGTGGTCACTTTGACTATATTCACAATGAAATAAGAAGAGTGCGTTCATAAACAGACTTGAGCACTCTGAGCCCAGTGATATACATGTATTTTATTTATATTGCTGTAGTTTGTTCTTATGGCAGAGCTTTGGGATATCTACTGCGGACAAGTCTGTAGCATGCTTAGTCTGGCCTAATGCCCAATCCAGTCAGAAAAAATAATAAATATTTGGGACTTTGCTAAAGCAGGAGGCTCTTCTACTCCAGAGAGCATTAATCTTAGGCTGTTAATGCCTCTTAAGAGCTTACGATGAGAGTGATGTGTCTGGTCTTGAGAACAGATTTTTTTTTTTTTAAACTGACATTATGCGTACGTCCTCCAGAACTGATTCTCATCTTAGTTGTGCTGATGCAAATCCACAAAGAATACACTGAAAGCAATTTGACAACTTATGTCAGAAAGTATGCTACAGGAACCAATGTTTTTAAACTTGGCAAGTGTTTGCTTTGATTCTGTGAATTATGTATCTCACTCATTTAAATAAAATGGTGAGTTCTGCATATAGCCCAAGTCTTGCTGTGAAGGCAAGCGTCAAAGCTTCAGTACTCCTGAAATTTGCAATGGAAATCTATAGGAGGTAACAACAGAAAAACATGGATGGATTAATATTGTTTCATTGGTTGACAAAGTTTGTAAGTATAATTGTATTACTCAATAAACCTATGCAGTACCCTTTGTACAGGTAGTCAGTAAATGTCAGTAGATGTTGTTGTAGAATGTAGTTGTGTGTATATATTTTCTGTCTAAATTTCTAAGTATCTTGTCCTAACTTCTTTTAACAGCTACAGGAATTTTGTTTCTGAAGATGCAGGCCCAAATACACTAGTTGCTACAGTTAATGCTGTTGACCCTGATGGAGATGGTATAACATATGATATCCTATCTGGGAATCAAAAAGGGAACTTTGTTATTGACCATAAGAAAGGTAAGGATACATTAGCTTTTTGTTGTTGTGGAGTCACAGCTGTCTGTTGATCTTGATGTGATGCACATGGAATTTGGTCTTTGTTAGATAACAATTATAAAAACCGAATAAGCATATGTTATTTTTGGAGCCTCTGCTAATCTAATAAAAATTGCGGGAGAAAAAAATACAGTTGTTCTAGTTTTTCTTCTGACTCTTAAAATTTGTGTATCATTTTCCTAAAAATTTTGTACAATTCTCTTTCCAATTTGCTCATTGTCTGATTTCCATCTGTAACTTAATCGACAGCATTAATACTGATAACAGATAAATGTCATGTTCCAAAATGTCCAACAAGGATTTGAATAACACTTAATCTAGGAAACTAGTTTCAAAGTTTCTGTTAGGGAGTAACAAGAGTGGGCCGATTCATAGCGGAAGGCAAGTCGGGAGCCAAGAGTGGCAGCAAGGCAGGCGGAGGTAGAGACATCACTGTCACCAAATGCCATCCCACACCACCTGGGGAAGAAGAGAGCGCAGGGGCACTCAAGGACCTGACATTAACTTACTGAGAGTGGCCAAAGATACTGTTAGTAATCATGTTGCCACAGGAGGAGAAAAAACTGTTTTGAAGAATGATTTTTGCATATTGATACTGAGGATGGAATTAATACTAAGTGTTTCAGCCTGTAGCTGATTTTGGTTCTGATGTGTGATGCTGATGACTACCTCTCTACTCAGTAGAGTAATACTGAAGGAGAGGTGGAGAAAGCAGTCATATACATCTTAGTCTGATGTAATTTATTTCTCTGTGTTTTCCTTGGTTAATAGTCTTCTACAAAAAAATGGAATTATTTCAAAAAGCACAATATTCATTCTGCATATGCAGCGGTCGTTATACTATGTGTGGATTGATTAAACCACAGAGCAGGCTCACGGCACAGTGCTGCAGGAAGATGCACAGCTCCGCGTGACGTGCCGTCTCCCTTTTCATTCCTCCCAATTGATATGTGGGGTTGAGGGGCTAGTGGGAACCTGTGATCCTGGGCAGGGGGAAAACTCCCTGAATCTGCCTGGTATATACACCTATATGTTGGGTCCAATTTTGATTTGGCCTACTAAGAGTTATGCAGGGCATAAGCTTGTGTTCAACCTTTTACATATTTTTTGTTTAAGGCAATAATAAACTTCTCATATAACTGGATCCGTGTGCAATTCTGATATATGGCAAGTCAGACTGGAGTCATTTTCTTTATATGCAACGCTTTCAATAACTCAGTTTGAACTGATTTAAAGTGAGCATTTATGTTTTAGATATATATATATATATTTTTCCCTTGTGTTTGTCCTGTCAATGTGGGTGTGAGCAGACACTTTTCAACCAAGTTTACTTGTGCTTTACTGACACAAGATGATACACTTGTAGGCAGAATCAGGCTATTGCTGCTTTTTTTTCTGTTAAGGTGAAAGTATGTTAAAGATATGCTAAATAAGTAAATTTTTTGATTTAATCCTTTTGAGCATTGTCACATGGGTTTTTTTCCTTTGGTCTTTTAAAGATATAACATTGGTGTCTTCGTCAAAAATCCCACAAACACACATCATCTGAGTAGGTTGGCATATCCATTAAATTAATAGGATTTGTTTGATGTTTATTGCTTGGAGGAAAAAAAAATAAAGGAGGACTTTGAGACAGAAATAGGTGACTAAATTGAAATCCCATTGATGCCAATTTTAAATTTTGAATAACTTCAATGAAACTATATTTAACCTCTTTTGAACTCCAATCAAAATCGGAATTTAGATTTTTTTCTCCTTTTTTTTTTTCTCCTTTTATTCTTTCTGACTTCAGAATAGAGTTGTAGGTTCTCAGGGTTAAACTTCTAAAGATATTCGGCACCTAAAGAGGAATGATAGTTTCAGAATATCTGATGCTTTTGAAAATCTATATTGCAAGTGCTCAAAAACTCTTTAACATTTGTTTGGTAGCATCTCTTAGGGTCAGATCTATAGTTTTTATAATAGAAGACTATCTAAATATTTTTTCTTCCCAATTAAATCAGAAACATTTGCATTGTTTTAAAAACACTTTTTGGCTTTTGTCACTTAATAAAATGATAAAGGTTTATATGGTGGCTTGCAACAATTTATTTTCAGAGATCATGTCAGTGGAATAGTCTGTACCCCCTTGTCACAAAAGTGCCCAGGTGAAGCGGAGATGTGTCAAAAATAAGTGCCGCAGCAAAGACAGTACACTTACAAGCAAATTGAGTGACACTGATGCTGTGACAATATTCTACTGTAATGACAATTGCTGTTATACCTGATGAATAATAGTGTTGACTGATGGATGATGGCGCAAAAGAGTGACAGCTTCTTACTGCATGTTCTCAGATAGCTGTTGTCTGTTTTGCTTAGGTAACAGATCTTTCATACATCTTTCTCTGACAGTGCCTTTATGTCCCATCTGGTAGGAAATACCATTTGGGTGACTTGGGAGAGGAGCAAAATAAAGCTTCTGAGGATAGGTCTATGTAGCCAAATGCTTCAAGATAAGGATGAGTGAATAACTTTTGAAGGTTTGGTATGACATCTGAGGAGGAAATAGATGGGTAACATCCTTTATCTGGTCCACTTGTTACAATATTCCAAAATTCCTCTCTCAAGTACATAGACTTCCTTTGATGATTGTGTGACTGGGAAAAGGAAAGAAAAGAGTGAATGGGTTTTGGCTTAAATTATGAAGTACTTAAAAACATATGCAACCATTTATTTTTTTAGAAAGCTGATTCATATTGAAGATCTCATGTCTAAACATTTTGAGTTTGATGCTGATGATAGATGAGTTGATCAGCAGTGTTGCATGTTTTGAAAAGATAATGACTGTTCATGTCAGTCTTGCAAATATCATTAACTTGTCCTTGACAAAGTTACTTTGTAAAGAAATTGCTTTTTGACCAAAGCAATTCTGTGACTTATTAAAAAAACTGTGGGCAAGTGCATGCCCCCTTTATGTAAGGTTTTTGCTAATATAGAAAAATATTTCCATTTGGAAGCATTTGCAACTGTAACATTTTGTCCAAATATTTTTGTCAGTTGGAAATACTGAATGGCTTCAGATTGCATTTAGTTCATATAATCATAGAACAATAACTGAAGTCTGTAAATTAATCATGGTACAAATAAGCATTAACATCACTGCATCTGAATAGAAGTGCAACTAAATACTTTTTAGTCTGGTATATATTTAAATCAAATGACATGGTGATTTTTTGGCTTTTTTTCCCCCTCTTAGTGTCAGTATTATCAGGAACACGCTTCTGTTTTGGAAAACCAGCCTTCAGAGACAGTTGTACTGCATGTTGAAGCCGCTGATGCTGATGAAGGAGCCAATGGTATAGTGAAATATGGCTTGATGCACAGAGATGGTGTCCTACCAGCATTTAGTATTCATCCTGACACAGGTAAAGTGAATGTCAGAACTGATAATGACACAATATATAAAACATTTTGTTACACTGATGAAAGACAAGCTTAAATAAAATCAGATTTTGCACTTTTCTTGGAGTCTCTTGATAGCAGACAAAATATAAGCTTTTTTAACTGCATGAACAAATATTCTTAGTTTCATACATGTCCGGTACTTACCTAGAATTGATGTTTTTCCTGAAGTGTGGAAGTTTTGCTGTGTGAAATAACTGTGTGGTTTTCTAAGTAGATTACAAAATATTTAGATTTTATGGACACATTATCTTGCAGCATTGCTAATGATATATCCATATTGGATAATGACTTATCCAAGCAGCAGAGTACAAAGAAACTATATGCATGGAAGGGCAAAACTGTAAGCTTAGACTGAGCTTTTAGAGGATAAAAGGCATGAAACATGCCTTACATTGTACTTACATTGCTCCAGAAGAAAATATAATTTTTATAAACTCATTCTTTTAAAGTCAGTTTGGTACTTATCTCTGTTTTCTAAAATAAAGTCCAGTTTTGCAAAGTTGTAAGTATATATGACATTTTAACTGTCTGAGCAGTACCGTTTAAGTTGCTGAAATTTTGCGATTGGAGCCTTGCACCTAAAATTCACATTATAGGTGTATTTAACCTATTACATTGTAGCTCAATGTGTGAACAGTCAAATAAACCTCTGAATGCACAGTATTGTCAAATGCATGGTATTTTAGCTCTTTGGTCTTTAATTTGTTTTCAGGAGTCCTGACAACTGTTCAGGTATTTGATTGAGAAAAACAGAGAGAATATCCTGTCACCATGACAGCAACAGATCAGGCAGCAGAACCACCCGTTGGAATATGTCAGAAAAATGTTGTTATCCTGGACCAAAATGACAATGATCCCAGATTTGAAAACACCCACTATGAATGTAATTGAGAGTCATTGGATAGAGTTTTGGTGCTCTGAGTGTGAGCTTACCTGGTGTCTAAGATTTTTGGGTTTGCTCTTTCCTGACATTAGATCTTGTGACTAGCTAGATGATAATAGCCAGAGGTGCACTTATCTTACTTGCAGAATTGTCGTTCTGTGTAATGTGCAACGTAACAAGTACAGTCTTGATTTGTAGTCCTTGCTGAGTGCTGTTATGGGCAAACCTGGAAACAATAGCCATGCCAGTATCTTTGCTCACTTAAGTACACCAAGCGCCTGTGCTACTGCTCAGAGATGTAAAGGTGGTAATAAGCATGAGAGTTTGCAGCACTGAGCAGCACCTGTATGCTTTCTTTTCTGATTAACGTGTTTTTGTTATAACTTTTGATTACAGTTTTCCACTTGAATTTCACTATTTTGCATTGTTTGTTGTTTTACCTTTCCTGCTTGGTTCCTCAAAAAACCCTTCTTGTTTATAGATAAACTCCCAGAGGCATGCGTAATATTCATTAAAAAAAAGTGAAAAAAAGATATTTTTCAGTTTGTTATAATATGCAAATCCTAGGAAGTAGTTTTTGACAATGTGGTCCTCCCCCCCCCCCCAGTTTTATGCAATAAATTAGAATGCCATTTATGTGTATTTCATACACAGCACTTAGTCCTTTAATGAAAAATATAAGTTTAAAAAAAGACTTAATATCTTAGGAAGAATAAAAATTCTAGGTTATGAATGTGATAATACAAAGTTCAAATGTGATCCATAGTTCAGGAGTGATAGCAGTACTTCAAAATATCCAGTTTGATTTTTATGGACATCGTTACAAGGTGAATGAAGTATAGTTTCCATCCATTTTTACTTTAATATTTCTTCATGGTAGAAGAATGTTCATGATGCTTTAATGAATTAATGATCAGTCTGAAATCTCCTTTTTTTGCATTAGGTCTCCTAAAAGAGGACACAAGAATTGGGACCAGCTTTCTTTGTGTTGCAGCCCATGATGTTGACTACAGCTCAAATGCTGCTATTACATACTCCATAGCAAATGAAGAACTTGGTTATTTACAAATTAATCCTGCTACAGGCTGGGTCTTTGTCAGCCAACCCATATCTTGGGTAAGGTGCTTGCTTCCTTTATAAGCCTGACTGCTATCTCAATATATTGTAGGAGGGACTAAGATCACAACTTTGTCCCTACCTCCACGTTTCCTCTCTGCTTTAGAGGATCTATATGGCACATTTAAATTGAACCTGAGTTGAAGTCTTTTAGCTGATGACTCTCTGAACTGCATACTGGCAAGCTCTGCTCTCAGCTGGAAAGTAGCAGCTGCCAGCACTGCCTATGAGAACCTGTTCATCCTGCTCCAATTTGCTCCAGCATACTAATGTTGGAGCAAGGACTGTGGAGGGCTGGCACCCTAAGCAGGGGAACAAGAACCCAGGTGTAGGACTTTGTACTAACAGGCAGTGAGTTAAGATACAAACCTGGATACGAAGGAGTGAAATACTGCTTCTGTTACGGATTCCCAGTTTGATGCATTTTAGTCACGCTGGGCTAAGCATAACTATCTCTCAGGAAGGTGAAGGTATAGTGGACAAAATTGTTTTACCTAGCTGTCTAAAATTTAGCACTTTCAGACATTTCTAGATAAGCAGTTTGATATTTTCAGAGTTCTAAAGTAATTTGTGCTGAAGTGAAAATAAATACAGTTGCTGATGTCAATCTTTAAATACCTGTTAGTTTTTGTTTCTATTGTTGAAATTTAACTTCTAAGTAGCTGACACAAAATTTGAATGAAGGTGTATTCTTTTAATATATTTGCTTTATTGAATCTAAGAATCCTATAGGCCTGATAACAAAAATGTTGATAGGTAAGCTTAAGAACTCGGGGATTCCACAGACTTTTTTTTTTTTTTTTTAATATATATATATACTTAGTGTGTGAAATTTGTTCAGGTTTATTGAGGCATATAGCAGCATTTTCCAACAATCTTAAATAAAAAAAAAGAAAAGAAAGAAAGAAAAATATCCACAGTAGAGAAGATTGAGCTCAGAATATGAAGTAGCTGCAAGGTTGTAGGAAAATTCTGCTATTTGCTTTAAGTGTGCCTTTAATTTTATGTATTCATTTATTTTGCAAAAGAAGCTCATCTGAGCCCTGATCAAACCTCCCTGTAATGAACCTCTTCTTGTTGTTCAGAGGTCATCTATAATTTGAGAGATTATTGCTACAGATGGAGGCAATAGGAGCAGTAAAGTTGAACTTGCAGTAACTATTACCAGTGCAAAAAACCAGCCCCCACAAAGAGACAGTTATGAAGTTGTTATTGCAGAGAATACTACATGAGATGCATCAATTTTGGTAAGTTTGGGAATTGCCTGTTTGTTTGTAAGGCTCTAGAGTATCTGAACAAGCTTGTTTGCTTAAATTTAGTAAACTTACTGTAATGTTTCTGTGTATTGCAGTGTCCAATGATCTGCTACCAGTTTTCTTTCAACAATGCTAACAACAGTAGGCATTTTTTGCTCTAATTCATATGTATGCAACTGCTATTCAATTTCTCTCCCATTTGGACAACGCTGTAGGTAAACTAATTCCAGGTTTTTGAATGCAGTCTTACCTGAGATGGTTATTGGACTCAAAATACTTAGACTCGTTCACTTTGCTCAGAACTAGTAATTGGATCAGTAACTGTAAAATACATGATTTTAGGATAAAACAGTGAGTGACCAAACCTGTGATGAGTGGTAACCTTTGACTGCAGCTGTTTGTGGCCTGGAGGTCTATCAAGTAAGCTTAAAACTTCATATCAGAAGATATTTCTGCTACTGTTTTCTGTTGAGATCTGAAAATCTGGGACAGTTGGTACACAAGAGCTTTTAGAAATATTTCTGTACTTACAAATCTGTTAATTATGCAAACATTTTGAACTGCACAGACAATCAAAGCAACCTCTCCCCTTGGTGATCCCCGTGTGATTTACAGCCTAGAAGAGGGACTTGTTCTGGAGACCAACACACCAGTTCGTTTCTGCCTGACTCCAAACAGAGATGATGGTTCTGCTTCAATCCTGGTAGCTGAGCCCGTAGGTTATGAAACAGCAAGGAGCTTTCTGCTGAGAGTTCGAGCACAGAATGTTGCTGCAGTTCCTCTGGCAGCATTCGCTACAGTCTATATTAATGTAACAGGTGTGTAAGCTGTGTAGTGATGCTGTAATGTAATCACAGTATACATATATTTTTAAGTTTCACAGTTTTCTATTTATGCACTCTTTTTGATGTCTCAGATGTCAATGATAATGTCCCATTCTTCATCTGTTTATGAAGCCTTGGTAACAGAGGGAGCTGGTGTTGGGACATCTGTTGTTCAAGTCTCTGCCACGGACCTTGACCTTGGTCTGAATGGTGAGGTAAGCAAATGGAGACCTACATCTTCAGGTATGTATAGCTCTGAAGAATAACTAAACAGACTAGAAGTCATCAGCCTGGAAAAGGTGTGACTAATAGGAGAATGTGATATAAAACAGTGAACTGCACGTGATATAAAACAGTGAAAAATGCAACTAAAACTAGCAGATGTCAAATGTAAAAGAAACAAGAAGAGATATTTCTTTATACAACCTGTAGCTCAGCTGACAAACTCTTCACGACAGGATGCTCTTGTTTGGAAAGGTTTACATAGATCTAAAATGTGATTGGATAAATTAATTGAAGAAAAAACATATTAAAGGCTTTTGTGAGCTGTAAATTAGAGGCACTGAAAACTGAATCCCTTTAAAGTATGTTAAGTTCGCACCCAGAAGTGGAGAGTACTCACTACTGATTTCAAAAATCTTCAGTAGGCATATTCTTAAAAGTAATCTTTCCTCTGTAGGATGCACATCAGTAGAAGCACACCAGTGGAAGTGAAAGTCAGGTACACTGAAACATATATACAATAGAGATCAGAACATGGTCCGTAATGCTGAGCAAGTTCGAGTTCAGCTCACCTGTGGCTGTTATATTAGTACCTGGGATCTTCAGCTGAGTTTGAGTGCTGTTGCATAAGCAACAGCAACATATGAGGCATATGAGCATGGAGTGCAAACATATGAACTAATTAGACAAGACAAATTTATTTCCGTTTACAGATGGACAGTCAAAACACAAGGAAGTTAAATGACTTAACTAAATTTGATCAAACTGGTAGTTTTACTCAGGTTTCTTCCACCTGGCCAAGTTCTTAAAGAGATAAGGAAGTCTTGTGGTTAAGTGCTTCTTTAATTATGAGCTATCCAACTAAAGGAAAGTTTAGATTAACAAACTTCTTTTTAATCTTTTAGATAGCTTACTCCCTGTTACATGATCCTAATGGAGACTACATGTGTCTTTGCTTAGACTCACAGA
Source organism: Apteryx mantelli (assembly GCF_036417845.1). NCBI lineage: Eukaryota > Metazoa > Chordata > Aves > Apterygiformes > Apterygidae > Apteryx > Apteryx mantelli. The sequence continues at coordinate 12,835,347 of NC_089987.1, forward strand.
CAGGCTCAATATACACTACCTCAGTATTTGGCGGAGAGAAGAAGGGGTCTTATCTTTTAGAAGTCAAGTCAGCAGATGGCTCTGAATCAGCTTGACCTGGAAAACATGGGAAGCCAAAGTCTGGTAAGAAACTGGTGGCTGTGACAAGCATATTTTTACATGGGTTGGTCTCTGAAAAGAGAAGAAGCTCTGAAATGCAAGATTAAATTTTAGTTTACTTTTATTCAGGCAAATTTATAAAAGTTTTTTTGTTTTGTTTTGTTTTTTACTGTTTGTCTCTGCATGAGTTGTGTCAAAGCTGGAAGAGATGTTTTATGATGATCATTCAAGTTTTTTGTTCTAAAACTAAAAGAAAACTAGGGCTTCATGATTAGATTTTGGAGAGTATTTTCTAAGTAGCAATGACACTCCTGTTATCCATAGGATGCAAACCTTGTTTGGGTAGTGGAGGAGTTTCTCAGAGCTCTGCATATGGTACTGTTCAGTCGAAAGTAATTATGAAGTATGAAGCAGAAAAGTTCAAGACAAAAAATCTCATTCTCAACTGACAGGGTTGTGCTTAGATAAAGACTCAAAGTTTGGCTTTTGTGGCTTTAGGACAAAAAGTTATGACTTAAAACTGTACAACTGCCATATTAGGCATCAATTACATAATTACTCACATGTTATCTGTTTAAACAAATTGGATGTGACATTCATTTGATATCCAAATGCTTTTGAGTAATGTTGGTATATAAATTGTCCACAGTCCTAAGGGTTTGTTTCTGTATTGTCTGCATATTCATCTTCATTTAATGTACAGCTAGACAGTTTAAGGAATTGTAGCTGACAGAAGTGACACAGCTGAATATTTTAATCTCTTGTTTCTTGTCTCTCTAGACACAGCCTACGTGTGCATTTTTATCAGTGATATGAATGATAACAAGCCTGTCTTCACTCAGTGTCTATGAAGTAAATGTGGATGAAGACCAGGATGTGGGCTCAACTGTCATTACAGTCAGTGCTAATGATGATGATGAAGGTAAAGTATTGGAATTCCCCATAGCTGTATCTAAAATATTAACGAGTTAATTTCACCACACCAAGACATATATAGTGATGTTAGGAGGAAAACGTCTTTATGTCTCTACATTTTAAAACTTCTTTGTCTGAACTGATGGGGCATGAACATTAGTTTGTAATGGAGCTGTGAGGCATAAGCCAAATAACTTATTATGTGAGGCAATGCATTAATGTGGGATGATGGGGAATAATTTCTATGTCAGCAAATACAAATTTATTATAGATCATATTGTTTAAAAATGGGTGCTGATAAAAATGTCCTGGTTAATTAGAATGAATCAAACTTGGTCTCAGTGAGATTCATTTGCTTTCTCTATGGACAGGGGAGTTGTGGTATTGGGTTTTTTTTTGTTTTGGTTTTTTTGATCTTTTTCTTTTTTTTCATGCTACAGAACGGTATTGTCATATTTGAAATTGGACGTCCTAAACCAATACGGCAAAGACTGATACGCTTTTATCTCCAAATCAGTAAGAAATTCAGTAGCAAGTCATGTAGAAACAAGTCCATAACCACTCCTCATAGCTGAGTGGGGAGGAGATGCAGATTTCCATCTTTTGGCCGTGGTGAACTATAAATTTGACTTGGCTGATTGGTTAAACCATACCTTTTGTTGCACGAGTCCCAAAGGATTGTTCTAGCAGCATGTCTGTGAAGTGCATGTACATCTGGGCTGCGTTTGGCTCCTTACCCGTGTAAGGAGGTTAAGACAAATGTGGCTAAGCTGTCACCGAAGGATTTCCTGCACAAGGGACTCTTAGTTTGTTACTTATGATGGTTGTAAATCTACTCTATAGTGCTGGGTCAGGAGACCTGATGTGATGGATATGTGGCTGTTTATTTCTGTCCTCTTAATAAAATGGATGATTAAAGATATAGCTATGAAAGAAGGGAGGAAGAGAAGAACAGTAACTTAAAGGTAAAGCTTGCAGAATGAAAGGCTAAAAAGTCTCCACTTGATCTAAAATAATCTGCAAACTGGTACTTCATCTGAAATTTTGAGGTCTTCTGTAACATGGTAAGCCAAAGTAGGCAGTCAGAATTACTGTTTTTGGTAAAATCTAGGGGGATGTGTATGTGAGTGCAGAATGGTTCCACTGTATGTAGTATTTTGTGATAACTCATTCTTACACACTGGGTGTTACCAAGTACAAATTTTTCATTTTGGTCCCATAGCCTTGACCAGTCACAGTGATCATTCAGTGAATTGGAGGGATCATAAGTAAAAGCAGCATTAATACTTCATTACAAAGGCACATTTTTATAATTAGACACAAATTATAATTGGATATACCAGAATTAAAAATACTGATAAATGATCTAATGTAGCTATAAGTTTTGAAAGACCACTGGACTGTAATACCAAAAATTAAAGATCATATTATTTGTACTTCATCTTAACATGCCATGTTTTAACGTACTTTAAGAAATGTATATTTTCTAACACTGTTGGTAATTGACAGGAACAAATGCTAAGTTACGGTACCAGATCACAGCTGGAAACACAGCAGGAGTACTTGATGTAGAACTGGAAGCAGGAGCCATTTTTATTGCCCAGCCACTAGATTATGAAGAAACAAAAATGTATGAGATTCTCTTGTTGGCATCTGATGGGAAGTGGGAAGATTATGCAGTTATCATCAATGTCATGAATAAAAATGATGAGGCTCCAGTTTTCTCCATCAATGAATACTATGGAAGTATAATTGAGGAACTGGTTGGGTTACCAGTCTTTGTCCTTCAGGTAGCATATGTAATTTCAGAGATTATAATATTTCAGTGGAAGAACACAGATTACACTGCTACAGTTAAGCTAATAATAGTCCAATACAAATATATTAATGAAGTTTAGTTCTGAGTATTTTTGTCAGCGGAAGAAGAAAAATAGTTTTATGAAAAATAATTATGAAGATAAGCAAGATAAGCAGAATGGATCATTTGTGATCCTAAATAGCAGATCATTAATGCTTTAAAATAGCTAGTAGAATAGCATGGTTAAATTACCTCTATAAATATGAAAAAATAAAAGATAATTTTAATATTATAATATGCTACATTGTTATTACAGTGCAAAGCATATTCATCTACTCTCAATTGTCCCTGAGCCACCTCTCATTTGCCAGTGATCTAACATGCAGATATTAATAGTGTATCACACACTTTTTCTTGAACTCCTTCCTCAGACTGTAGGACTGCATTTTTTTTATAATTCCTATGTCTTTGTTTTCAAAACTTCTGTAGGTTGTGGCAAATGATCCTGATAGTAATGTGAATGAAGATGTGAGATATTCACTACATGGGCACAGTGCAGCTGATGTTTTCACAATAGATTAGAACACAGGCGGCATTTATTCACAGAAGATGCTGGATCGGGAAGAAAGAACACTGTGGAGATTTGTTGTATTGGCTACTGACGAAGGTGGAGAAGGACTTACTGGATTTGCTGATGTAATTATTAATGTGTGGGATATAAATGACAATGCACCCGTGTTCACATGTGTGCCTGGTAATTGCAATGGCAGTGTCTTTGAAAATTCTCCTGAAGATACGTTAGTCATGGAAATGAGCACCGTTGATCTTGATGATCCAAATGTCGGTCTTAATGCAGTTCTGACTTACAAGATAATGGACAATGTAAAAAATCAGTTTGGTACCAACTTATTTAATATCAAGCCCAATACTGGTACAATCCATGTAGCAGAGGGAATGCTGGACAGAGAGGACTGACAAATATTTTCTTACTGTTGAAGCAAGAGATGGGGGAGGGCTGACAGGAACTGGCACTGCCACTGTCTGGATTGCAGATGTTAATGATCATGTACCTAAATTCACAAAAGAAATGTGGCAGGCAACAATTCCTGAAAACAGCATCATTGACTCAGAAGTTCTGCCAGTGTCTGCTACAGATGCATGTGTTGGGGAAAATGCTCACTTAACATTCAGTATCACTGGAGGAGATCTGGATCAGAAGTTTTATATTGAGAATGACAAAGAATGTCAATGTGCTACTATCAGACTGAAAAAAAATTGGATTTTGAGAAAGCACATGAAAGACAGTTTAATCTTACTATTAAAGTGGAAGATCTTGATTTTTCTAGTATTGCATCATGCCTGATTGAAGACTCTAATCACCACAGCCCAGTTTTTCATTCTCAGTTTATTCAGACAAGACCCTTTGAAAATATGCCTGTAGGTAGTACAGTAACCACAGTGAGTGCTACAGACAAGGATTTGGGTTTGAATGAGAACACTGTATATTCTGTTAAGTCAGATTTGGATCCTATGAGACAGTTTTCAGTTGACCAAAATGGTCATGTGATTGTGGTGCGTGCACTAGATTGTGAAGTCATTCAGAAATACAGTTTAAGTGTGCACACCTCAGACCAAGGGACTCCTGCCCAAACTGGAAGTGTTACAGTTTTGGTTAACTTGCTTGATGTTAATGACAGTGGGCCAAGGTTTGGGGCACTATACATGCCTGTAGTTTGGGAAAATATGTTGAGGCCTGAAACAGTGTATGTGAACCATACATCAAAGTTGCTTCATGCATTTGATCCAGACAGTGAGGAAAATGGGTCACCCTTTACATTTTCATTGCCACCAGATTATGAGAATTCTTTGGATTTTTCTCTTACTAACAACAGAACTAACACAGCAGCCATTACAACTTTGAGGTCCTTTGACAGAGAAAAGCAGAAGGTGTTTCATTTGCCAATAATTATAAGAGATAGTGGGATTCCAGCTATGAGCACTACAAACATGCTAACTATAACAATTGGTGATGAAAATGACAACTCTCATGAACCTGGCCATAAGGATGTCTGTGTGTACAATAACAAAGGTAAGTGCTATCTAGATATTGTATCAGATTTGTGAATAGTACAATTTTACACATTATTTCTCTCTTGCAGTTTTTTGTGGTTTACATATTTCCAGACTAAAGCTCCAGTTCTGTAAAATATTAAATGAAGTGTATAAAATATAAAATAAGATATACTACATAAAGAATGAGAAAGATGGGCTGTACTGGTTTATCTGTTTACAAAGTTTGGACCCTAATGTGTAAAATATAATCTACCAGAAGACTGTTAGCTACAAACAAATATGTTTGTTTTTTTTTCTGAAATATATATTTGTGGTTACAGAAAAAATAGTATTTTTATAAAATAATAAAACCTCTTTTTTGTTCATTGTTTTTTTCAGCTACCCAGAGGTTGGCTTGTGTGCACAGCATGCAAAAAGCATCTGGCGCTAAGAGGTCTAGAGATGAGAATGGCTGAACTGAAGCAACTTAGATTCATAGAAGAGCCTTACACATACATTGTAGACCAGTCCCACCTCCGCTGTGACAGACACTGTGTGGCTGAGGAGGATATAAGTTTCGGAAAAGGAGGCCTTCTGCTGGCAAAAAAATATTTAAGAGAAAGCTGGGTCAGTGCTTTGTTAAGACAAGATGTAAAGACAGATCTTCAGGATACAATAAACAACTGCTTCCTAGAACAGGTTGTCTTAGAACTGACAAAAAAGACGCTATTCTGGATGTTTTCTTGAGTGGTGCACAGAATCTAGTGCAAGAAACAGTAGTAGGAGAACTGTTCTGTGCTGTGAGGCCTCACAGCAGCCACAGTGCTATGAGGTTTAACATTGCAGTGGGAGGGAGCAGGCCAAATACATCCACCAAATGGAAGTGTAATGTTTCTTGTCAGAGTGCCTTAACAAAGCAAAAGAAGTTGAACAATGCTTTCTAACATTTGTCTTGACCTTCTATTGCCATGTTTTTGGCTGAAACTCCTGTAAAAATTCACTTGAATTAAAACTAGTCCTGGTGTCCCCTGAGTGCTTTATTAAGCATTTCCCCAAGTCTAGTTGGAATAGAATATCTCAGTTATTACAATGTTAGAATTTCTGATAAGAAAGAGAGGAGAAGATTAAGCTACAGAAGATATTTTTGCAATTAATTATTTTTGCTAAATTCAGTATGCCTAAATTAGAAATAGATGTGACCAGATTCTACCATAGAAATCGGAAAATTAAGTTTCTGTGGTGGATTGGCTTCACATTTGAACTTACAAAATCTTGTATGTTGGTGGGTCTTGGCTGCGGGGTTTACCTTCCTTGGAGTAGTTCTCTATAGTATTTCTCTATATCTCTCTGTTTTTATGATAGCCCACAGGAGCCTGAAATGCCCAAAACTGGCACAGCTTAGTGGCTTCCTGTCCATGTCCTGTTCTCTGTCATATCCTTTTCTCCCAGCTGCACCCCATGAGATGCTCTCCCTCTTTCGCTGGATTCCACTGGTGTGTAGTGTAAAAGAGCATAGTAATGAAATGTTTGGGATTTTAACTCCTGATATGGTGATCTATTTATTTTTTGGTTTGAGAACTTTATGAAGAGTTGTATTTGTGTATCATTCTGTTGTTGTTCTGGGTTGTTTTTGGTTTTAATTCCTTCATGTGACATCCATAGGTCACTCACCTTTCCAGGGAAACTCGAAGCAGCAATCACATGACAGACTATGTGTTATTTTAAGAGGCTTGGATCAAAACCATCACCAAATCAAGCAGGAGTTCGAAAATGATAAACTCAGTAATGAATGAAGTGGAATTTAAAGCCCACTGAAAAGCAAAAATGAAATGCAGATTTATTATAATTTATTTCAACAGGAAAATGGTCAACAACAGTGCTTGGGGAAGTGTTTGCACCAGATCAGGATGACTGGGACAATAAAACATTTCTCTCTGAAGGAAAACTGCTCAAGTGAGGTTTGTATTTATGTAAAAATAAGTAATATTTATGCTTCTTTATTTTATTCACTATGCGTTTCTCTGTGTTGAGGGTGTGCTTAAAGCCAGAATTGAGTGTGATAAGGGATTTACCTTCTGAATGCTGCTCTTTTTAACTTGGGTAACAAGATATCAAGAAATTAATGCATGCAATATTTTTCTTTTTGGACAATGCAGGGTCATACCATGACTTTGATTTTTTTAATCAGATCTCCTCATTAATTTATTTAAATGTGTGCTTTCTGTAAGACCCAATTTAAAAATAGGTCGTGTTTTTAATGTGTGCCCCCAAATGTTAGAGTTGATGGAATATAAATAACAAATGTAAAAGGGAATCATTTAATCAAACGTGAAAGTGAGTTTGGTGATCTCCCTTGATGGCTAAATTTACAACTGCATGGGCAATCATAACTTAGTAGAGTTATTTCTATTCACAGAAATACTAAATTAGATCCTTCACTCCTACTGTTACGTTATTTATCCATATCATAAAGTAAGATGGCATAGAGTGTAATTATATACTGTCCTGAAATATAGAAGGTTCTATAGAAAATGAATGTTTTTGTCTCTGCTGTGAAGAATGAGAGTTTTAAAGCCTTATCTAGATCAAATTAAAAGATTGAATTTCTGTCTGTCAGCAGCCACTGGACCCATCTTCCATTTTAAGAGGTTACTGTTGCATAGTAATGGTCATGGAATATTTCCATAATTATTGATTACTGTCTCTTTGAGTTGGCACATACAAATGATACGACAGCTTGTATACAGAACTTTTCCAGTTTTAAATGGATAAATGAGAATCTGGGAAGACTTTATTTGTTTTTGTCACTTTTTATTGTTTACTGTATGGGCTTATGCATGATTACTACATTGAACCCCAAGGTTACACTGACTCCTATGGACTGTGTGCTTTTATTCAGGAATGGGAAGGTCTAGGGATTTGGAAGTTACAAAAACATCTTTTTATAAGCTCTGCAGATTGCCATTTCACAATTAAGGTGTTTTTAGTCCTTTTCTGAGGTCATTTGCTGATTTTCATAAGTACTGATCCTAGAATCTTCACAGTAACCTTTTAGGCCTTTTGAATTATGTCAATGAATAAAGAATATTTTCAGCTTTGATTTATTAAGCTTCCCTAATTGAAAGTTTATGCCTAGATCTTTCAGATTAAATCAGAGGACTGGTTCTCTGATGATGGTGGATAATGGTCCCAAAGGAACATACAACTTAAAAGTTAGAATTTCTGATGGAGTTTGGCCTGACGTTATATCTACAGTACAAATCCATGTCCAAGAGCTGGAAAATGAAGCCACTGTGCGTCTAGCAGGTTAGTCTTATTTGCCAGGTGAGAGTTAGATCAGGTGCTTATATACTTAAATGATTATGTGATTTTAGGTATTACTGGTGATTCTTTGATTTAGATATCATTGTAAGGCATACGCACTTTCCAGTATGTTTCCGTATTCTTAAGTAAGAAGTAAGTTGAGGGACTAACCTGTGGTCTCCCTGTATTTCATGTTTATGTATTTATGAATCTCAAACTCAGATGTCACAGCAGAGGAGTTCATGCAGAGAGATGAATATGGCAAAAACAGACACGATAAGTTCAAGGAATTACTGGCAAAAGTGTTTTCAGCTCAGCTTCATGATATTGCTGTCTTCAGTGTGATGAACATTGATGGAAAACAGACAGATATAAGATTTACAGTCACTGATGGCTCTGCATATTACAGACCAGAGAAACTGCATGCTGAGGTGGCATCATTTAAAAATGAGGTATGTATCTTAGTGTTTTCATGTAAACTTGATATTTGGTCCCAAACACCAAGCAAACCTCCGTGGAAGAACATGCTACATCTACAAATAGCTTTTTTGCTTCACTCAGCACTTGTTTCACAAATACTTTTGTCCTTCTCTTTAGTCCTATATGCACGATATCATACAGTTGTATTCATTTCTGTTTCAATAGGTATGACCACTTTTTAGTTACGGAAAGATGATCCTCCCTTTCAGATCATGGTACAGTCACCTGTGTTTTCCAGAGTCAGAGTCTCATTGTACAATTTATCTAATTTTGAGCATGAAATCAGAAGCCCTAGAAGTCAAAGTGGTATTGTAATACAGAGAATGTCTTGAAAATGACAGCTTTTTGGACATTGCAGCTGCTGATGGAAACATCCAAATAGTCCACCTGTGGTTAGACGTTTATTTTATAGTAGAGGCTTGATGTCACCCAAATTGAAATTCCACTGTACAAAGAGACTACAGTCCTTAGAAAAGAATCCTTCTGGAAGGAATATGCAGTTTAGAAGATGAGATACAGCAGATGAGTGAGATGGAGACAACCAGTTCCATCAGTGTATTTAACTAACCATAGGTCAGCTCTAAATATGATGTGACCTACTCCCTTTTTTCTATTTTAGAGGAAAAATAGTTTTTGAATGTAAGATGTTGTCTACTTCCTGATGACCTAACTGTCCTGCTCGCTTACCACATCCTGCATGCCTCCTAACTCTGTTACCAGATTCCATCTGTCTTGGCCACACTGTTGTACAATTTTCTGCAGTCCTCCTGATTTTGGCTTTTGCTGGAGTCTTGCAGATGCGGCTGATTAAGCACGTGCTGCTGAGTAAGCTTCGTGCCTTGCAGGAGGGCAGGATGCTAGTGCTTAGCTGACCAGCAGTAACTTACCCTAGTCAAGACAGCACTTCCTGGCTTTTTGTTTGTGGCTGTTGGGATGTATTTGCATTTAATACCTCGTACATCTTATGGAGGATTTTTCCTGAGGAGAGAACAACACTTTCTGTTTGTGTAAATATCATAGCATCTGCATGGTTCTGGGAACCAAATAGAATATCTTAAAATAGAATATCTTAACTTGCCACCTGCCCAGCTGCTGTCAGACAGCAAAATATGTATTTTGCTTGTATCTTAAATAGTTGTGTAGATTATTAGAACCTTCAGAATGACCCAAGTTGGAAATATCAGAGGCAGATACTATTGATGTAGCATAACTGCAGCTTCTTATGCATATTTATAGAATTTTTATAACAATAATACAGAAAACTGCATAGATTTCAAATATTCTGTGCCATAAAATATGGCTGGTAAATTCATCAAAGTGGTAACAAGGGGTTTGGTTCACATATTTTAATGAAAAAAATGTTTGTATTAATTATATATCACCTTTCAATATTTAATGAATAGCTCTGGTGAGTAATCACCGATAGTCTACAGAAACCAATCATAGCCAGAGAATTTCTCCAGTAGTTTTTGTATATGTGTTTAAATATAGAAAATAAGTAATTAGCACTGGAATTATTCATTGAATAGCTAAATAAATAAAATGTTTTTATTAACCTCCTTGGTGTATGGCTTTACCACAACCATTTTCCGTTAGCAGCAAAAATAATCCATCCTAATACTATAAAGGAGCCAAGACTGTTTATATACGCTATATTTTTTTCTGTAACAGTACTACATAGCTGTCTAAAAGTGCAATATAGACTCCCTACTAATGGTTATAGATGTGGACAGTAGACCCCAAACTGCATTGGCGGGATACATCATGTCATTATATAGTATGTTTTTATACCTTTGGGAGTTTGTTTCTCAAGACATGTTATCATATTTGAGGACATCCTGACAATTGGTTATAAAGGTCAAAGTTCTTAGAGTGGTGGATTGAATTGAAAGCACAAGTAAAGTGAAAAAACAAAGAGCATTAGTATTTATGTATTTTGGTCTTTCCAAAGCTTGTTGTTAAAATATTTGTCATACATTTTACATTGGGAAAAAAAAAAATTAAATATATAAGTAATAATGAGAGTCTAAATCTGATCTCACATTGTTAGTTTTTCATTGGTATATCTCTGCCCATGATTTACTTTTGACTTGCGCGATTGTGAGAGTAGTGAGTCCTCTAGTATTGAGGTCTGGGCACTGAATACAGCATTCAGTGTGTTTGAACCATCGAATCATCAGAGAAGTTATGAAGTAATATCTAGATGTAACTGATGAAAAAACTTGTATCCTGGCTTGAGCCAAATCATACCTGTTGCTATCAGAGAGTGCAGAGAAGTGTGACTTGGGCCACACAGTTCACAAGGTGGCATATAACTGCTATCAGAGGTTAATTCTTAGAAGTAATGTTAGTAGGTCAGTACAGATTTAACATGTTCACTATCAGTCGTGTCAATGATTAAGTTCTAAGAAATATTGCTGCTGTAACTTTTTAAAATATTTCTGGATTTGTTAAGTTATTGTGCTTGCACTTTGCTTGTCAGGGATGTTACTGACTAATATTCAAGAAGCTAAAGCATTCTATTAAGTTTATGATGGCTTAGATATTTCAGAAATGAAGTAAATAAAAGCACTTTTTAGGAAAAGATTGGTGATTTCTTTTAAACTGTATTTCCTCTTAGATCCAATCAGCTTTACAAGTGAACATTTCACAGATCGATGTAGACAAATGTAGGAGGGCAAATTGTAGCAATGGCAACGGTTGTACAAACTACTTCAGTGAGTGACATCCCAGCAGTGACGGATACTGGAAGTGTGTCATTTGTCTCTGTAACAACCACCATCAGTACAGTCTGCACCTGTCCAGCTAGGGACTGAATTCATCAGTCTTGTGCCTCATACCCTCGAAGCCCTTGTCTCAATGGTGGGAGGTGTACTGACACTTTGAATGGTTACAGGTGAGGAAACTTGTATTGCAGCTTCCCTTACTTTATCTTTCTTTTGTTTTTAAAATGTCAAGTGTAGCTAACAAGATTCAGGTCTAGAAAAAATGATGAATGCACTTCTGACTGAAGGAGAAGCAAAAAACCTACAGGTGTACTGGAGCGTAAACTTAATGACAACAATGTCAAGGGCCCAATGATAGTGCTGTAGTCCTGAAGCTGATGGGGATCATGCATGAGTAAGAACTAAAACCTGGGAATCCACATGAAAATTCCTACCGTTTTTGTAGTTTTCTCTCTCTCTGCGATTTCCATTACCTGATATATATACTCTTATACTCTCCTACACAGTTATAATGATTTCATGTGGTTCCCAGACCCTGGAGATGAGAGAAAGTCTGGAGAAAGGAAGACTTTCCCTTGGTGGAGGAGGATCGGGTTAGAGATCATTTAAGCAAACTTGACACCCACAAATCCATGGGCCCCAATGGGATGCACCCACGAGTGCTGAGGAAGCTGGCGGATGTCGTTGCTAAGCCACTCTCCATCATCTTTGAAAGGTCATGGAGAACAGGAGAGGTGCCCGAGGACTGGAAGAAAGCCAATGTCACCCCAGTCTTCAAAAAGGGCAAGAAGGAGGACCCAGGGAACTACAGGCCAGTCAGCCTCACCTGCATCCCTGGAAAGGTGATGGAGCAGCTCATCCTGGAGGCCATCTCCAAGCATGTGGAGGACAAGAAGGTGATCAGGAGTAGTCAGCATGGCTTCACCAAGGGGAAATCATGCCTAACCAATCTGATAGCCTTCTCTGATGGAATGACTGGCTGGGTAGATGAGGGGAGAGCAGTGGATGTTGTCTACCTAGACTTCAGCAAGGCTTTTGACACTGTCTCCCATAACATCCTCATAGACAAGCTCAGGAAGTGTGGGCTAGATGAGTGGACAGTGAGGTGGACTGAGAACTGGCTGAATGGCAGAGCTCAGAGAGTTGTGATCAGTGGCACAGAGTCTAGTTGGAGGCCTGTAGCTAGCGGTGTCCCCCAGGGGTCAGTACTGGGTCCAGTCTTGTTCAACTTCTTCATCAATGACCTGGATGAAGGGACAGAGTGCACCCTCAGCAAGTTTGCTGACGATACCAAACTGGGAGGAGTGGCCGATACACTGGAGGGCTGTGCTGCCATTCAGAGAGCCCTGGACAGGCTGGAGAGGTGGGCGGAGAGGAACCTCATGAAGTTCCACAAAGGCAAGTGCAGGGTCCTGCACCTGGGGAGGAATAACCCCAGTCACCAGTACAGGTTGGGGGTTGACCTGCTGGAAAGCAGCTCTGCGGAGAAGGACCTGGGAGTGCTGGTGGACACCAAGTTAAGCATGAGGCAGCACTGTGCCCTTGTGGCCAAGAAGGCCAATAGTATGCTGGGGTGCATGAGGAAGAGTGTTGCCAGCAGGTCGAGGGAGGTGATTCTCCCCCTCTACTCAGCCCTGGTGAGGCCACATCTGGAGTACTGCGTCCAGTTCTGGGCTCCCCAGTACAAGAGGGATGTGGCACTACTGGAGCAAGTCCAGCGAAGGGCTACAAAGATGATTAGGGGACTGGAGCATCTCTCTTATGAGGAAAGGCTGAGAGATCTGGGCCTGTTTAGCTTGGAGAAGAGAAGGCTGAGAGGAGATCTTATCAATGTGTACAAGTATGTGAAGGGAGGGTGTTGAGAGGATGGGACCAGACTCTTTTCAGTGGTGCCCAGCGACAGGACGTGAGGCAACGGGCACAAACTGAAACACAGACGCTTCCATCTGAACATGAGGAAGTACTTTTTCACTGTGAGGGTGACAGAGCACTGGAAGAGGTTGCCCAGAGAGGTTGTGGAGTCTCCTTCTCTGGAGATATTCAAAATGCGCCTGAATGCAATCCTGTGCAATGTGCTCTAGGTGACCCTGCTTGAGCAGGGGGGTTGGACTAGATGATCTCCAGAGGTCCTTTCCAACCTCAGCGATTCTGTGATATGAAAGTTCCATGGCCAAGAAGACCTTCTTTTATGGTTTCATCATGTCATTGAGCAGGTCACCGTTACAGGAGTTGAAAATATTTACAGTGAGATCTTTTAAAAATGAGATTGGGTAGCTGAGGATGTTGATAACTGGATAGGGAGCCTTTTATTTTGGATATGGCTAATATCCAGCTTGAGTAAATAACAGAATTGTCACTATCTGACACTTATTCATTTGAATAAGTTGGTGGTTTTATGCCTACATCTAGGTTGACCAGTATCTTTGTAATACCATTCACCAAAATAAATCAAATGGCTTTTTGGTGGGGTTAGCTGAGAGGTCAGAGAGTTGACTTGGTAGGAACCATGCTGTTCTTTCAGCCCTGGGCTATAGTCTTTCAGGGAAAGATTTGGGAAGACGTAAAACTTGGAAAAGCAGCAGTATGGTTTTCTACGGCTCTGAAAAAACAGTGGCATTGCTAACATCTGTCATCTTTCAAGAGCACTTAATTCAGGATAAAAGAATGGGAAAAGTGCCCTTCCCCCCCCTTCTCCCCCCCTTCCCCCCTTTCCCCCCCCCCCATAAAGGAAAATACCAAAAGTAGCAATGCTAGTGGGGGAAAGTGAAATGTAGTCTAAACCATGGATATAGGGAGGTTAGAAAATATTAGATAGGAAACTTGCTTTACTATAACATCAGTTGACATACAACAGTATTTCTTTAGTTAAATTATATAGGTTTATTCTAGCTGGGAATTTACCTCCCTGGGTTTTCTCTGTAATAAATTGACCAAGCAGTGTTTAATGTTCCATCTTACTTACCTAGTAAAGTAATTCTTTGTTCCTTTTGTTGTATTATTTTGAGTATTCTCTCTCAATAATGTGGTCTCAAAAATACTTTTTTGAAGGAAATAGCATGATGGATAAATATGCTTTATACTCATAAAAATAATTAATGCACACTGTATACATGGAACCCAACTAAAATCTGCGTTGTTTCACTGCTGTTTTTAGTGTGATTTAAGCACTAGTTTTGTTGCATGTAGAACCAAAGAAAAATTGAATATGAGAGAATCTTGACTTTTTTGTGTGTGCTCTCTTTCAGATGTCTTTGTCCTGCTTCATTTCATGGACCAGACTGCCAACAGACTAAGCACGGTTTCCATGGAAATGGTTATGCATGGTTTCGTCCCATCAGGCCTTGTTTTGAGAGCTCACTCTCTCTTGAGTTTATTACTGCGGTTCCAGATGGACTTTTACTATATAGTGGTCCTTTATCAAATCCAGAACCTGGGAGTACAGAAAACTTCATTGCAATAGGTACTTCTGCAAAAGCATGTGAGAAAATTAAATGTCTTTTGGGAATGGGTGTCGCATGAACAGTGTAGTAGTTAGTGTGAATTCTGTCTTTCTATCTTAAGAGATAATTTATTTATGAGAAACTTTATTTTCTGGGTTGAAAATGTTGGAAAATATTTTGAAACATTCTTTAATAGGTCATTTTGCTTTGATGTATTGTATTCTTATAGCCTGATTTAAGTTCATTAAAGAGCTGTAGAAATCAAGGTGAAAACAAAGCAGCCAAATTTATATATAGGAAAAAAAAATCCCACTAGGAAAACTCTGGTGCTATAAAGAAATTTAGGCACTTTGAAGATGGGTGTTACATGATTAATGCAGTCTTAGTCTTATGTCATTCTTATCTAGCTTGGTGAGCAAAGAAATCCACTTAAACTGCTTTCGATCTTAGGGCATTTTTGCGCTCTTCTTTTTAAACAGGCAATGATTTGATGAATGAATCCAGGCCCAATGCACCATTGTAGGAAAATTTATACACAAATAGAACTCATTGGTTTCAGTTGATGCATATTTAAGACTTGCTTACTGCTGCATATTTTTTGCAAATTAGTATACAAGATGCATGGTATAGTTGGTATTTTATATTTTCCTAATTATTTGAAAAATTATCTTGTTGGATATTGTTAATCATTAATTTCATTTTTGCTTTGTTTTGCAGTTGCTTGGGAATTTGGGTAGAAGTGGGGAGGGTGTAAAATCTGTATATATTAGTTTTATTTTAGAGCATTATAAAGGTACAGATTGCTTAAAATTAGTTAAAATTAGTTCTAGTGCTTTACTCTTGATAAAGAAGTGGCACAATCTAAAGTATAAAAATCAATACTATATTGAATGACTATTCCTACATAATAGAGGTCATAGAATGTAATTCCAGTATTTCTATACTGAATAGTGCTTTGTGTGATTAGCAATAACCATTAAATCAGTACATTCGCTAACTGTGTTAAATATCCAAAATGAAAAGATATTTGTGGGTGGATTTAATTTCTTTTCCTTGTTGTGTTAGAACTCTCCAGTGGTATTCCTGTGCTGAAGATGAGCCGTGGTTCAAGTTCAGTGATGCTGCAGTTACCAAGTCGCCTGAATGTAACGGACTAAAAATGGCATCATCTAGAAGTCAGAACCAGTGGTCGGGTCAGTTCTTTGATTTTCCACATCAGAATATTGATACTTTCATACCGCTTGCCCATGCGGAAACAGAAGGGTAGAAAACTGAACCTGGGCAGTTATATACATTAGTCTAACTGTGCCTGCTTAGACTCAATGAATAGTGTGAATTCTGGGGAGACTGCACTGTCAGCTCTAAATCCACCTATGTTGTAATCTTTTATATTTTGGGATCAGAGGGTTTTTTGTTTGTTCTGGAATTTTTTTTTTTAAAGCTCTGCAGCACATATGGAAGGTGCATACAGGGTTAGCTATAATTTGCACACACGGTATATACATTTGAACACTGAAAACCTATGCACAAAAAGCAGAGAATTATTTATTTGAAAATACAGTTACCTGTTTTGTGAATGTGGTTAAAATACTCAGAAATGCAAATTAAATGCTGAGGTAAGTGCCTTTTTCTTTTTTGTTAAATGGGTCTGTTTTGGCTCTGCTGCTTGTTGCAAGGAGAAAAAACCCTTTTTGTGTAAAAATAAAAAAGATGGTGTCATATTTAAGAAGTCTATTGAATTATACTGAAATTCTTAATTCAGTAATCCTATGTTTTGGTATAGGATATTCAGTTCACTTTGGATCACTGCAGCGCAGCTGTTATTAATGACTAGGAGTATTTGTTTTTCTCTTTTCTGGGCGAAGACCTGACCTTGAAGTACTAAACAAATTTTAAGGAACCAGAATCACAGAATGGTTGAGGTTGGAAGGGACCTCTGGAGATCGTCTAGTCCAACCCCCCTGCTCAAGCAGGGTCACCTAGAACACGTTGCACAGCATCACGTCCAGGCGCGTTTTGAATATCTCCAGAGAAGGAGACTCCATAACCTCTCGGGGCAACCTGTTCCAGTGCTCTGTCACCCTCACAGCGAAGAACTTTTTTCTCATGTTCAGATAGAACTGTCTGTGTTTCAGTTTGTTGACTACAGACCTGCTCTTGAAAACCTCACAAAATTAGGCCAGTTGACTTTTTAAGGGCAATAACTCTGGATGTTTGAGCAATCTTACTATCTCATTCCTATAAATCTGAGGGCTCCTACAGACAAAATTGAGCAAATGTGTTAAGGCAGACTAAGATAACAGTGTCTCCAGTTGATTAAAAAGGTTACTGCCTTCATATCAGAATCAGTCTAGACGTTATTTACCTTTCCTATTCTATAATGTCTATATTTGAAGCTAAATTCAGTCTGTTTTTTAAAATTATTATTATTATGCATACCATTTTCAAAGGTATTTGAATGTGAACCATGTTCTTCAGCTGGGTGGTGTGTAAAAGAATCATTACCATATTCCTACCTGCAGTTGCTGCACGAACATTTTTATGGTTGTTTGCGCAATTTCATCTTGGATACTCAGGTAAGAGAAGTGTAACATTAATAAACTTTCATATGAAATTTTTAGGAAACTTGTATGGCATCCAAAATTCATTCTATGATGACAGTTATATCTTGGTTCTGATCAGTAATGGCTTGACAGCACAAAGTGATGGGCACTATAGAGCCCATTACTGTCGATGAATTGAGCTGTTGAGTCTGTATCATGGGATTCACATTAAGCCTCCACGGATTGTTTTATAATCATTTTGCTTGGCAATACTGTGAGATCATAGATACTCACCACCATTTGCAAAACAAAACACTGCAGCATTTTAATTGCACTTCCATCTCTGGGCCTTGTGCTGGCTGGTATCTGTTTTGCTCAAATGTCATGTCATCTTGTTTCTCTGGCGGGGAGGAAACTGGTAATAGCAGCCAGATTTTCAGTTTTGCTTTAATAATGTTCAAACAAACTTTTTAGTAGATCTGCATATTGTGCCTACAAGTTAGGTACAGGTAATTACTGCTTCCATTAATCCTATTCCATGCCCATGTGTGTCAATGTATGTTATAAGAAAATTCTGCTGGATTTTTCTATTGTAATTAGAATAACTACCTTGAAAAGTTGTTTCTCACCTACAAAAAGATGTATTTGTGAGCCAAAAACTATTCTTTTGTTTCTACCCTACTTCATGCATGTGTCTTTCAAGCTTTTTTGCCCATTCAGGGAACTTTTGAATGGCAACTGTATGACTCTTTACTTATGCCAGCTGTTTGCTTTGTTATGAAATACTAGGGTTTTTTTTTACTTTCATAGTCAGTTGAGTTCATTCAAAGGCAAAATATGGTCCTGATGGTTAATATTTAAAAACTGGTCTTTAATAAAAATGATTTAAAGTCCAAATGTCAAAAAGCAAAGTTGATGTCTTGAGAAATACCGCATAACAGTTTGTTCTTTAACTGTATAGCTATTACTATTTAAGAATGAAGTGTAAATGTTTCTCAAATGATGTTTTGTTGTCATATGATTTTTCTCTTGAAGGTGTATGACCGTCAGTTTCCTGCAGGGTCCCTGAATAGCTTCTCTGGCTGCACACTTACGGGTGGGAGCTGTGAGACCATGGGGTCGTCTTCCTGTGGCGTTCATGGGAGGTGTCGTGGACACTGGGGCTCGTTTGCTTGTCATTGTTTGCCAGGTTACTATGGCTATTGATGTGATAAAGGTAAAGCCTCTGTTCTTCTCTTGCATTATTAATTGTTAGGCTGGTTCATTTTATAATACAGAAAACTTAAAATGTTTGCAGGTAATGATTGCTTAGATGGTTCCTGATGTTTTAATTATTTAAGGCCATGTTTCAGTGAATTTGTGGACATTTTAAACAATGTTTTGTTTTCGATTCCCTTTGAGAAATAGCTTTCTCAGTATCAGGTCATTTCTTCAGTACTGAAGATGTTTGTGCATTAACTGTTTAAATGGGAACTGTTTGACAAAGGACTAGTGAACCAAATGGTTTGTTCTCTTCACAGCTTCAGGGATTTGCATCTGTTACACTTTCAGAAGTATCTAATAACCTAAAACTTAAATGTGTGTGTGCCAGTACTTACTGTGCAGAATTAGAACTACACAACTGGAATTCAAAATTATTGCCTGTGGTGTCTGAAAGAGGCTCTGCTGGCCTAAGAGATCTATGCTTTTGGTACAGTAGGATCCTTCCTTGCTGTCTCTTAAAGGGCCAAAGTGTGCAGCAAAATGACAGCTATAAAATCTCAGGTTTTGAAAGTTGGTTATGGTATTTAACATTTTGTCTGCACTCTTCTCCTGTTGTGATCAGAGCTGCTTCTTTCCTGCTGTCATCCTGTGAGAGCATTGTAAGGAGGAATATTAGCAGGATCAAGTCAGGAGGGAGATGACCTGTTTATGAAGAAAGATGAAGCAGGAGAGTGACTGGGAGAGTTGTGGGAAGACATAAAAGCATGTGTCCCAAAAGACAACTTGTGTGTTATGGGTCCATGTGGTGCACTACAGTAATTTCTTTTATTTTCAACTATTTCATTATGAAAACAATGGAAATAGTAACACTTCCCTCTCCCTACAGAATGATTTTAAAGGTCTTTATCCTCTCTTTTTAGTTGCCAAAGAACACGCATTTGGGCTGGGAAGTCATATTCGCTGTCAGCTTCCTGTCAGTGTGCCTGCCCGTAGGACACTGTTAGAAGCCATGATTAGGACATGACAGCCTGACAGTGTCATCATAAGCATGTTGTCTCGAAGTAAGGATGAATAATACATGAGCCTACAGGTGACATCCTAGAGAGTATTAGCATAAAGTTAAATCAATCCCAGCCAATGCTCAACCAAGTGAAACATAAGCCTAACAGTTGAAAATAAAACCAAAACCCTCATGCCAGGCACAAAATCCCTGGAATTAGAGTTCTTATGGATCTGATCCTTCACTTGTGACATTGATTGCACAACCATGGAATCCTGTTGGCTTCAAAGGAATTTATTGCCCGTTACAGTGAAGTATCCAGTTTGCCATATAGAGTAAGATGAGTGGTCTGTCTGCTCTGGTATCCTCAGCAATGGCTCATTCTACATAGTTCACACCCTGCCAAGTAAGATGCCTGTAGCAGTTTTAATGATGTAGGCTTCTGAAAATTACATCCTCTTCATTTTATACCTATGATTGTATGGGTCACCTCTTGAGCCAAGTTGGTTTGATCTGTCAATGTAGAAGTGATATACCAGACTCTGAACCACTTGAATCCCATAAATTTGTCTAAGAGACCTGTCGTAATCAGAGAAGCCAGCTAAAATTGCTCAGAAGGAATTACATGCTACCACTGGTACACTGCTACCAGTATTTAGGTTGCCTAGTTCAGTAGCACCTCAGGTATCTTTATAGTATACTGTAGTCGTTTTTGTATATGCAGTGTAAATGTACCCTGAATTTAAATAAATGTTTTATTTAATGTTGATGATTATGTACAAGTTCTGGTTCAAGTAATGTGACAGGTCAATAGAAAATACTAGGTGATGACTTTTTCTTTTCTTTCTTATTACTCCGTTAATTATCCACAAGGTGGTTCAGGGTTTCTTAATGGTCTCTCATAATCTGGGTGATGGAGACTATTCTGTAAGCCTTCCCTCCTACAACATTGATAATGGTGAATGGCATCATATCATGCTGGAGAGAATTGAAAGTGAATTTACCCTTTGTCTTTATGAAGGAGGTGGGAAGAGAGAAATTCTGAGAGCAGGAG
Organism: Apteryx mantelli; assembly: GCF_036417845.1. Classification (NCBI taxonomy): domain Eukaryota; kingdom Metazoa; phylum Chordata; class Aves; order Apterygiformes; family Apterygidae; genus Apteryx; species Apteryx mantelli. Next base: position 12,855,960 of record NC_089987.1, read on the forward strand.
GAGTATACAAAGAGATTGTGATTGACCCCGGCAGCTTGGTCCTTGGAAACACCTACTCATTCAATCAAAACCAGAGTTTTCAAGGTGAGGAATTCTTCATCTCACTGTTCATAATATGGACCTATAAAAATGAAAGTTTATTGGTACTACACGTGTGTGTTGTGAGAAGTTCATCCTGTTTGTATAGAGCCCAAATTAAATGGAACTTTTGCAAGACACTTTGCAAGAGGGACAAATCTACCATTCTGCTCAGGAAAAAGGTACAGCAGGGAATTATGTGCAAACACTGTTAGCTACTGGACTTAGAACAAAGATGGTAAGCTCTTCGCTATTTAAAAGATATATATATATATATAGGATCCATGAGCTTCTCCCAGGTGGACTGTGGATGGCTCATTGCATTAGATATGCAGAACTGGTTCATGTCCAGCCCATTCTTCTGCTGTCTTTTCTTACCAAATAGAACTGTCCCCACACTGAAAGGAATGTTTCCATTTTATATGGGCATTGCACAGCATACAACAAACCTATCTTCATGCACTTTGGATTATTGGATTTTACAGTCACTCACTTGAAGCATTCTAATTTTAACTAAAGTCAGAAATGGTGTATTGAAGTAGAGCTAACAATTCAAATTTTGAGCAACTGAGTGGACAAAGTCACAATGTCAGTTAAAAAACAGATCAGTTTTATCCTGGAAAAATAGCACAACACTGTTACAAGAGGAGGAATTAGAGAAACATGAGACTAAGATATCCAAAACAATTTTACTCTGTCCTCTGGTAGCAGCTCACCCTCCACCTAAAATCACAATATGATTACTGCCTTGTATGCAGCATGTTTTCTGTATTGACAAGGCACATGCATCATTACCCTGTTAAATGTGCCTGGTATCTGTGTATCAGCTCCCTCTCCCAGCTTTCATGTCTTTAACCAGATTCTAATAAATCCATTTGGAACAAGACAATAATGTTTTCAAACCAGATAAAAAATATTCCAGTGTATAACACCAAGTGCTAGGAAAAAACACATAAAATATATATACATTAAATAGAATAACAACTTACAACATTAGTGTGTCACAGACTATTTTAAAAAAAGATAAACATTTTTTCACTAGAGATAATTGCACAACTGAAATTTATGCTGAGAACTAGAGACCATATTTTGTATTTTTATTTATTGGATTAATAGTAAATGTTTTGAAGTAAATAGTTAAAGTCGTCAAATAGTTTATTGATAATCATTTTAATTAGGACAACCAATGCTGTTGTCAAGCAGCTGTATCAATGTTGAAATGTTAAGGGCCGTGAAGCTGTAAAATGTAGTTAATTCATTGCCGTATATGCTTTTAGGCTCAGGTATCTCATAGATATGAAATTGATGTAGCATCATAAGTACAAAATCTCCCATTTCTATTGGTAACCCAAGGATGTTTCATCCTGTTTTTTTTGTTTGTTTGCCCTTCTAAAAAGGTGAGCTGTAAAATACAATTAAAAATCAACCAAATGCATTTATACTGTTATACATTGAAGAATATTACAGATTTTCCACAATATTTGGGCTTTTCTTCTGAAAATGTAGTAAAAGGGTACCTGTTCTGCTGTCTTGAACACAAGCAGATAGTGGCCTGCAGCAGCACTTGATTCTGGCTGAAAACATTGAGAATCTTGATCAAAACTTTAACACATTAAGTCAAACTGGAGCACAATACTATAAAAGTTTAGGGAAATTCAGTCCTAGATTTGAATTTTGGCAGCCTGATCCTTCTTTAAATATAAGTTATGCCAAATCTTCAAATCATTCTTGCTGAATGGATTTTAAAACAATCTCTTTTGTTTCTTGCCTCAGAATGTATGAAGGATGTCAGATTTAATAACTACAGGTTGCCTCTGGATACTCACATGAAGGAGCTGGTGTCGGTGAGAGAAGGCTGTTCTTCAGAGGCTTGTAGGAATAACCCTTGTAACCAGAATTTATTTGTATTGATTTGTGGATGATGCATGAATGCAGGTAATTGGTGGAAATAAAAACACAAGAACCTCCAGATTCAGGTGAGGAAGGGTGGATGCACACAAAGTGCGCAACGTGAAGGCTGCCACTGGCAATCTTGTCAACCAGTTGAACTGCAGTGAAACACGGGGCAAGGTGTCTCCATAGGTATGCTGGCTTCAAGGTTACTCAGGGAACACTGCCTTTAGGCACTACTGTTAGCTGATGTAAATCAGCATATCTCCATTGATTCTGTAATGATTTTGGCTGTTTGTCGTAATTGAAAAATGTTTAAAGAATATCAGCAAATCCAGAATGCTTTAAAGACTGAAAATTAGGAAAAAATGGTGTGCTAGCTTGGGTGGAGCGCAGCACTGGCATGGCTACCTGTCTTTTGTGGAGCATGTGCTGTGCAATGTAGATGTGCTTTCTTTTGTTAGTATTTGACTTTAACCATCTTAAGCTGTGACCTCTGTTCCCTTATAGGCTGCTCAAGTTGAATTAGAAGCACCACATCATTAAGCTAAGAGTTCTTGTGTGTGGCTGGGGCTGAGGTTAGGACAACACTTCACTGCATAGCTAACTTGGATTATAACTGAAGAAACCCTTAAAGTGTTACTAATTGGCACTGTTCACACAAAGAGAATTTTCTAGAGATGTATTTTTTTTTTCTAAATGCTGTAAACATCTGACTGGCTGGAAATTCACTCTGATGGAAACACAACATAGCATAACTTGTCCCTGCTAGGCAGAACTGCAGACCATGGTCCTAATCCAGCAATTTTTTATACAGGTAATCTTGCAGAAGCCAGTGGAACTACTTGAATTGTGAAAGCTATTGATTTAAGGGTTTAAAGGTCTCATCCCTGTTTGCAGATATTGCTAAGTGAATCAACATTCATCAGCTGTGGAAAGCCTTTGCAGTTTTATTTTCTTCATGTTTTCACTTCCTTGCTAAGAAACTGTTCAGATGCATAACTGGTAGCAAATTCAGTTGAATAGGAAGAAAAGAAATTACTAGCAGTTAAGCATTGTTTAAAATACTACTGATCCTGAAACAGATTTTTCGGTCTAGGAGAAATGTACTGCCTGACAGGAATACATCTGATCAGACAGAAGCAGTCTCTTGCATCTTACCAACTTTGTCACAGCTCCTAACAGCTGCTTTTGGCTTCTTGCATCATTTTCAGGCTAAAGTAGGGTCACTCTATGAAGAAGGATCTGACTATTGAGGAAAGATCACATCTTTTAGTCCTGTTGTTTAATCTAATCTCATGAAAGTTTACCTGAATAAGGACATAGTATAAAAGCCATGGGAAAAATTCTGCTTTATAAATCATTTCAGATTTTGTAGGAAGACCATAGTCTCAGTCATTGTGGACTATTTTGAATTTGTGGACTATTTTTGAATCTGTGGCTACCTGAAAAAAACATCGCTTTACCCTGTGTATTATGTTTGCCATGCAAATATGGACAGCAAATAAGGTGGGAAGCTAACTGGTTTTGCAGCTTTTGGAATCAGTTACTTAAAATTGATAAAAGATCATTATGTTAAGAGATTTTTTTTTTTTGCTGTTTCATAGTAGTCTTATGGTGAATTGACTGTGTTGTTACCTGCACTTGACTGAATGAAAAAAAAAATTGTTTTTACCTAATAATCCTGCTAATGTTTCTGGTTTAAATTAAGGGTTAGAAATGGTTGTTTTTAGCCAAATGATATGCATTGCTGGAAATTTTAATAGCTCTGGTAACTATGGTATTATAAAACAACTGTAGGTTTCAGTAGGAGAATTTTAAATAAAATTATTGTTCTTAAGACTTCAAATGCCTTTTCTCTTGCGTAGCTTCCAAAGAGTGGTAATACACTTATGAAGTGATTAATTCATGCAATTTTAACTATAAGTGTATAAGTTTACAATAGATTAGAAAAAAGCTGCTTTTCTGACATCTGATTGTATCTTCTAAACTCAAATGGGGAACCATTCTGCACTTAAAGCAATACTGGGGTGGCTTCACATGGCTTGGTGCCGCATGAAACTTCCCCCAACCCTTCCTGCCAGGAGGAGACTTCAGTTCACTTTTTTCAGTTAAAGATGGAGTGATACTTTGAAGTTTGCAACTGCCCTAACGCTAATGCTGTGGACCAAAGAATCTATATACTTCATAGGAATACTTTTAATGACAGTCATGTTTTATAACTCAGGATCAAATTTTGGGCTGAACAGAGAATAGGACATGAGATTACACTGTTATCTGTATGGAAGAGATACTTTCTTCAGTGGGGATATTTCTGATTTAAAGTCTTGTTACTGAGAACAGGCTTTTGACTCTGGAACTTAGTCTATGTTAAGACTTAGCACATTAAAAGACTTATTGAGTATGTCAAAATCAGCTCAGTTGAAAAATGACTTTGCCAGATTTACAATATGTGGGAAAATCCTTGTGTCGTGTTTTTGTAAATTTGGAGGAGGAGGAAAAAAAAAAAACCCATACATCTCAAAACCGCATTGATTTGGCTTGAGGAGTATAGCTGCACAGCACAGGGCAGGGCGGAGATCTCAGTATACGCAAGTTTTAGTTCCCAGCTCATCTAGATACTGCTACACAGAATTGCACTCTGGTGTGTAGATATTTCATAAGGTCTCTGTAATTCACCGCAATGTTAGTTTATTGTATCCAATGGTTTGAAGTCTTACTGTGAGCTTTTATCTATCTTTATAGAGTTGGTAGCAGACTGGTACACAAGTTTCTATTTACATAATGTTCAATATCTGATATTGCTGAAGCTTTATAACTGTCAGTGTGTAAAGACACCTAAGCATTTAAGAAAAATGTTTAAATTCATGGATGCTAAGGCAAAATATGTGCCTGAAATTTCTTCTAATTATATGTATAAAGCAGTCATTTTTCTCTTTTGTCTCATGTCATCTTATACTTCATTTCTGTTATTTATATAACTGCATTTATTACTTTCAACTCATTGTTATTTATGTGCTACGCCTTTGTATACATTTTCTGTTTAAAAAAAATCTAAGTCAATACAGTAAATAGGTCTGTGAACACCACTTGTGTCATGCAGTTCAGTAATTGTTACACTTAAAACAACTTAAAGGTACTCTTTAAAGGCCTTTTCTTCTGTCTTTGCTTGTAACTACATTGATGTTTAATGAAAGTAATGCTCAAATCAAGGGCATCTACAACTACAAATGCATCTGTACTACAGCTGCAAATGATCTCATTGGCTTGACTCCTTGAGGATTTAGATCTGCTTTCTTTATGGCTTGAATGAAATTGCATCAGCTTAACTTTGCTGAAGTTATTCCTAGCTTATGTGACTGTGAGTGCAAATCAAACACTTACTGAGGAACACAAAACTGCAGTCTTACTAGTTCAGACTGCAAACCAGTACTGCAGTACTCACGTAGAACAGCTGTTGTCTTAGCCATATTGCAGTACTTTTGTGTATAAATGTTTTGTTTCTGAATGATTCTCAGTTTTGCTCCTATGTGTTTACACAGTTCTGCTTAGTGCTGTGTTCTTGTGGGCTTGCTGGGAGAGTCGCAAAGGTCTGAATGGAGGAGTTTACCATGTACCTGCACATCATGAGGATTTGGAAGACATCAGAGAAAATATCCTCAACTACAATGAAGAAGGGGGTGGGGAACAAGACCAAGTAAGACTCATTCTGTTACATTACAATAATAAGTGGGTTGGTGGCTCACCGTGCTAATAAAAACACATACTATTTTGTTCTTGATGGTTGAGGACTTTAGCCTTAGTTATGCTGGTTCGTTATTGCAATTGATAGATGAATTGTTTGCAAGGGTATGTACACAAGCGTGCATATTTTTTAAACAGAGTTAAGTGCCTGTCAAATTTTAATTTGTCTTAAAGGAAGTGATCCTATGTCCATGATTAAAAATGCTTATAGAATGAGTTTAGCAGTGAAGAGCTAACAGCTGATCCCTTTTTGGTTTCATGGCTCAGGAGACGCTGCTGTTCTCCATGGCAATTACTGCTGTAGCAGTGAGGGTTTAAGAGAGCCTAGCATGAGCGGCTCCTTATGGACTCTTCCTTTTGGAGACTGTTCATATGGCGTTGTGTCTGCTATTCCAAACATCAGACTTGCTGCCCCAAAGGTCTTAAAGTTATCCAGACTTTACTTGTTAAGAAATTCGGGTACTACATTTGTTCCACTTAAGCCTTTAAGCACTTGCGGGGCAGGAGGAAGGAGGAAGAATCTTTCTGCTTTTGTCTGTTTTGGACAGAAATATAGTAGGGAATACACCTTGCCATTATACTTGAAGCACACCAGACTGCCTGAAACAGATAACGTTAACATTTCTACTAGTTGTCTTAATGGATTTCAACATGGCAGCGTAAGCCAGAACTTTGGTAGAAAACTGCAGATATTCTAAAACAGTGAGTGATTTAAATGGATTGTTTGCTGACCCATGGATGTTTGCTATGTTAGAAAATGTAAGGAGCTTCATTGCCTTCTTTAAAACAGATCAAAAGGTGCAGAGATTCTGTAAAGCTAATAATTGTCGGATGGATCAGAGAAACAGTGATTTTAAAAATTAAAAGTGAATATGATGTGTCTCAGAATTCCAAGCATCTTCATCAATTTTTAGTTATATTAAGTGTTTTACAAGGCCACCTGAAGAAATACACATCTAATTGTAAAATGTCCTTAATTCCATGATGAATAATTGTGAACATATTAAATGCAACATTTTTCAAGTGATGCATAGACACCTATGTCCATACATCCTATTATTTTTAATAGGATTAACTCTATCTGCAACTTTGCAGAGATACCCCTAGAAGGTCTATAGATGGAGGAAATCCACAGTTACTGTAGGACCTGTTTAGTTACTTTTGGAGAGACTTCCTTAAAATACCCTCCTTATGTTAAGTAGTAGCCTCAGATTAAGATCATTAAGTCATTAGTTCATTTGATTCTATTACACAGTCTTGAATAAATGTTGGTTTGAGTGAAGCCTCTATGGGTTCTGTGTACTGCTCCTAAATTATTCAGATTTTATGTTGCTGGGATTACAGCTAAAACTTTCCAGGATTTTTTTAATGCCTAATTGTTTGTCCAGATTTTAAAAAACAAAGTACCCAGAATTACAAAACTTTAAGCACATTCTTACGTTATCTTAACAAAAGGATTGCAAGCATAGTTAGACAAGAGAGAGCCTGGTTGTTGGAGTGTTAGCTGAGGGCATGACTACTGGGACGAGGGACTGTTACTAAGGAGTTTCTGTGTCTGAAATAAATAGAAATATGCCTCAGAAAATTAGGATGTCATAAAAATTGTAGCAGATTAGTGCACCGCTGAGTATTTACTTAACATCATTTGGTGCTTAGTCGTGTTAAAAGCAAGCTTTGAAGCCAGAGGCAAGGACGGTCTTGGGTTTGTAGACTGCCAACTAATGATGGTATATAATCAGAAGAAACGTTGTGTCATCTTAATGAGCAACTAATAACAGTGAAGGATGATTAATATCGCCCAGTTCACTGAAGGGGTGATCCTTAGATCTTTATTTGGATAAACTCCCATTTAAATTTGGTACAAGTAAAAGTCACCACCTTTCATTGATTATACTGGGAGCCATGCTAATATAAGATACTCGGAATGGGATCATACATTAGTTAATAGTTTACGCTTACTTAGAGCATGCCTAAGATAGGTATGTGCTCTGTAGGTCTTGCATTGTCCATCACTAATAGTATTTAGTCTCTGGATGAATGGAAATGAGCAGCTATTCTGTGATACAGTCTTGTCCCAAAGTCTAGTCTTGTCACGGACATGGCTTCTTGATCGCAGAGTTGTGGCAATTTTTTTTAAACAGTTCTCTGTCTCTGATTGAAATGCAGCAAAGGGCTCACCAAGATTAGCTAGGCTAAACTCTTGTAAAATGGTTATGTGCAATTCAGCAGGTGAGAGCGTAAACGTAACCTTTTGAAAGGTGCTGATTGACAGCTCTGCCACTGATGGCTACTATTTACATGAATAGCATGAGCAATGCCAATAATTACTTTTTGCTGTAATGAATTCTGTCTCACACAGCCTGTCAGCATTTTTCCTTTTTCTGTCTATAAATATGTCCAGAGACACAACTGTTGACTGCAGGGACATGGAGGACGCTGTAGGATAAAATTGTTCTTTTTTCAGCTGACATCAAGGTTTTGATCAGTTAATGCAATTAACGTGTACTGTACTGGTAGCTTTAGTGCCTGAAGTTGCACTTCAGGAACTACAGAACAATTATCAGATAGTGTTAACTGTTTCTTCACTAGAAGAGGGGAAACAATTTTTATGATAGGTTGTTATTTGGTTTTTACAATTGTTCCACTCCCACAGAAGATAACTAGCAACTGTCCTACAGATTGACTAAATTATAACAGAAATCTCAGTAGATGTTTGAACTATTTGCAGAACTATTTGTTCTAAACTGCTGTTTGTGAATCGCGCTCTCTCATCTTTGTTGCTATTTTCAGTATCAGTGTGTAATAAAAAAATACTCAGATCTGAATTTTAAAACAAAAATTGGGGCATTTTGATCATTCTTATTTAGTTTCTAATTACAAAATTAGATTAGAAATCAAATTTGACATTGAACCCAACAGTAGTAAAGCAGGCTGCACAGGTGTCCGTCAGCCATTCTCACCTCCTGGATGGCTCTGGCTTTCTTGCTAAATGCAGGTGGTGGAGTTAGCTGAACAAGCCAGTCCTTGATCTGGTGTTCAGGCCAAACAGGCTGCCTCGGATTTTTTTTTTTTTTTTTTTTTTTTTTTTTTGTCCACTAGAACCTGAAAGTTTGGGACCTACAGGGAATATTAATTTAACATGAATGGTTTCTCACTCCAAGATGCCTACAACATGGCAGAGCTCCAAGTGTCTATCCAAACCAGTCCAGACTACTGCTTCTACAAGAAGAAAGGAAAAACAGCAGAACTGAACAGTTTTTTTCAGTGATGTGTCCCCGAGCGTGCAGGAGCACACCAAAACATTAGCAACTACAAGAAGAGCCTCTTTTACTAGTGGAGACTTTGGTTGGTACTTGTTGGATGTTGTTAGAGGTGCTGACCATCAGCCCCAGGCTTTACCTCATGATTCACTGCAGGTGTTTTGCCCTGAGGGAGAAGGCTCAGTTGCTGGCAGTCTCAGTACTCTGGGGTTCTCTGGACTGGGTGAGGATACAGTCTGTGATGACATTAAAGAGTGGGGACCAAAGTTTGAGAAACTAAGTGAACTGTACTCACATACAGATGCATAAGACATGTAGATTACCAGGTCTACTATGTCGGAAGTTTTGGAAGCAAGCATGAAGACTATTAAGTTTTTAATTCTCTTGCTACTTTTTTTTTCAATTGTTTGAGAGTTAATCCAAATTCGCACTAAAACATTTAATAGGACCTAACCTTGGGACATTTTGAATATTTACTACTTGGGATATAAACTAAATGGAAAGAGTAAAGGCTGATGTGGGACACTTAGTCATTCACATACAACGGTTGAGAAATAATAAAAGTTCCTGTCATTCAGATAAAGGGCTTAGCTTATGCATAGAGGCTCTCTCCAACATGATGCTGAAAACATGCTCTATGTACTGTTTTCAGTGCTTTCTAGGAGTTTTAATGGTTTTTTTTTGGAAGAAAAAAGCAATTTGTTTTTTTCTTTCATGTGGAACTAAAGGCTGTTTTGTACTGTATCCATGCTGCTTCCCGGACTGAGCCTCAGTTACAGGGGCTGCTCATGAGCACAGTGCTTGGGGTGCTCAGGAAGGTCCATTGGGTCCAGGTAAAGCAATGGAGCAGCATGGATGGCATTAACTTCGGTTATAACTTAGTGAAGTCCCCTTATACTGTTGTACAAATGAGAAGACAATGTAGGCGTTACACATCAAGTCAGCTGCTTGCAGATAAATACTTTTCTCAGAATAAATTAAGAGGCCAGGTTCTCTTAAAAAGAGGAACCAAAGGTCAGCAGTTAAAAACTTCAGTAGCGAACACCACAGTTCACCTTAATCTCTCATTTCTAATGAGCTACTAAGCTGAGCCTAAACTAAGGACCAGCCTGAGACATGTAATTTGCATCTATCATCTGTTCCTCATGTTACTGTTTTGCTAAACCTTCTTTCATAGAATCATTCCAGTTACTAAGAATGGGGTTTGAGAAGCTGGAGATCACCTGTTCTAGCAGAAACACTGACCAACTACAAATGTAACCTTGCTAGGGAGAGCAGACTCTGGGGGTATGTGTGCATATGCCTGATTAAAAAAAAGACTGATCATTTTCAGTGAAGAAGAAAATCCAAGATCCCTTGGATGTTGTAAAAATGCCTTAAGATCTTAAGATCTTTCCTGTCTCCAAAAAATAATTTCATTCAGCACTGACTTCTGAAACTAAAAATCCTGTGATAAATGAAACCCTGCTAAAAGGCTGATACAAAGATGGTAATTTTCCAAAAACTGTAAATTAACTACAAGAATACAAACATTTATTTTAGCAATATGATAGCACACAGAACAGGACTCAAGGGTTTTTTGGTAGAAAATCATGATCAGTTGGGGAGAGAGAGAGAGAGAAGAAGAAACAGCAGTTAGAGGGTTGAATGCTGTATTCTAAATTGATCGGTCCCTTTTTCAGACCATTTGCTGTCCAGCTAGTATTCTGGATTTTTTTTAAAAACAAAACAAAAATGTGTTTTAAGCAGAGGAAGCTCTCTACTTTTTTTTCTTTTTTTTTCCAGTTGAGACCACTTCTATGTATTTAGTCAAGTGCAGCAAGAACTTGATTAAGGATATTCTGTGCTGTTACTTTGCCTTTGATAATATAAATACATTCAACAGATTCTAAAATTTACACTTGTTTCATTAGAACAAAGCATAAAACGATGTATTGTACAATGACGTATTGTAAAACTAAGATGCTACTATTGCTTTGCTTACAGGTGCATCAGTAGCTGTTTTGGGAATGCCAAACATGTTACAAAGGTCTGGAGCATATATATGTATATGTATATCTATATATAGAGAGAGGCTAGATTAATTTGTGCATTTCCCAAATTAAATGTACATGCAGTATCTTGTTCTCACACACATCTGATCATTTGTGACACTCTTTGGAAAACCTTGAGTGCACAATCAACACATGGTTACATGCTCCAGATAATGCATTTTTCATCTGGAAAAGATAAAAACAGAAATATGTTTTTTACCCATGCCTAGTAATTTTAATTTACAGATGGTACATAGTCTATGATTTTATAATTTTACTAGTAACAGGATCTGCAGGGAAACATAGGTTAGAATATCTTGTAATGTTCACAAGTCAGATATGTCAGATTATGTATTTCCTGATCATAGCAGTCACAACCAAGGTATAAAAAAAAATCAAGTAAATAGATAATATGCACAAAAATCTATCCCTTCCCCAAGAGCAGTAATTGTCTGTATTCCTTATGTTCTCTCTATTGCTATGGATATGCTGTCATTTTGATTGGTTTTAATCTAATTCAGCTTGTAAGCTCCTTGGGGCAAGGACTGTCTTTTTGCCATGCATATCTGCAGCACCATATAAATAATAAATAAGCCTTCTGTATACGATGTGTCCTTCTTGCATATATTTTAAGTTGACTAAAGCTTGCACTGTCTTGAATTATTTTTCTCAAAGCTTTGATCAGACACTGCTGCAGACATCACTCAGGCATGGTGTTCTGGCTGAAGATGAGCCCAGGAAAGCAGCAGTTGCTTCTAGGTGGTTGTTATTTCCATTTCAAACCTGTCAGGACAACTGCAGGTAAATCAGTCTGTCAGGTTAGTTTAGAAGCTTTTAGAAGAGTTTTTCTAATCAACATGAGCTGAGCAGTACCAGGCAGAAAGCAGAAGCAATTGCGGTTATGCTGGTACACCTGATGGGACAGTAGGAGGTGGGGGGTGATGGAGAAAGGCAGTTGAACAATTGTGTCTATGAATAAATGTTTTGTCTTGCACTTCATATTAATTTGAATTCACATCATGATTTCAGTAATTGTAACTCTGCATACCCTGCTTCTAGTCTCCATTCAGTCAATAATGGAAATAGCTTCTACTTTCTTAACAATACACTGATCTCTAAAAACAGTAATATATGTCCTTCTTAGGACCTACGTGGAAATTCAGACATATGGTGGAATTCAACCTAGGCCATTTCACTGCAGGAAGATGTAATTAAAGGACAGGACAGTACTCATCTATTGCTTTGCTGGGATCAGTAGCTCTTCCAACCTTGCTCTGTCCTTCAAGCCACTTTGTGTGGTCCATGATGCTCGGTGGTCATGTGCCCATGCAAGATCACTTCTGTCCTCCTAGCCCATCCAGCAAAACTGCAACAGGTCATTAACGAGGTATTCTTTCCACTTATGGAGAAGCAGAGGCAAATCCAATTCCTGTTTTTAGAGCAGTATGCTCCACTTGCAAAATTAGTTTTCCTCTCCACCAGAGGATGCAAGACACTTACAGTGGAAGTGGGATGATAAAAAGCTTGGAACTAAAGTCACAAGCAGAAAATGTTAGGCACTGCAACTCCAGTTACCTTCATATAGCAGCAGACTGTAGATTCTTGACATTTGTGGAAAAACGCTTATTCTTAATGCCTTAAACATACTCAGCCAGAAGACTGAAAAAACAGAATGCCAAGGTTACATCTGAGGAGGGAACTGGGTTCTTACCTGCCCACCTGGTGCGCTCACATAAGTGTGTAAGCTTTGAACATCACATGGGGGATGAGTATGACTCCATGGGCTTTGTCTGCATTTGCACTGCTACCATTTCTCAAAGACCTACATTTCTAGTTGCAGCATCAACTTCCAGCTCAATTATGCCAAGCCCTTAAAGCCAACTTGCAAGAAACCTTGACAAAAGCAAGAAACTAGACAGTCTCTGTAAAGTGACTGGAAGCTCACTGCACTGGGTGACAGGTCTCAGACCCTCCCAAGTGGTTATACTCAGCAGCTGAGTTCATGCATCTTTGCCACCACAGAAGATGAACATTAACACTTCCACAAGTTTGCCAAGGGAATGTCTAGATAGAAGGACTAAAGAAATACCAGAACGGACTTGCATTTGCACATCTATTTTGTATCACCCTGCCAATATTGCTTCAGCAACAGCAGAACCCACCTGAAATTGGCACCTGTGCTCAAACTTAGGCACTCATAAGACATGTTCCTGTTTCTGAATTTTCCAAGCAGAATGCTGCAGCTGGCTGGGGCCATAGCCTGCCATGATTTTCCTCAGATGTCAGAGTTCTGCTTGCACATGGTATGGTCATAGTTTTTGCAATATATAGACAGCTGATTTTTCTAAGGTGAAGGAAAATAATAACTTTATATTCAACAGAGTTAATCAAGTCATGTTAGCCACAGACTTACTCTGCAAGCAACCCTCTGCCTGGGATTTGAGATCTGAGAAGCTAACACGTACACATGCACACTATTTGCAGCAGGACACATGTACATGTGCAGAAGGTAGATGGTCAAAAGATCTTCAAGCTAGACAGGCAGGACAAACTGCAGCAGATTAATATATCTCAAAAGCCTGTCAGTTATTTTAAGAGAAGTAACTTCTTTTTCCTCTTCCTCCCTAGCCTGTTATATTAATTCATTCCCACCATGAATACCAGGTTGAGGTTTGTAACAAAATACAATCAACAGAGGAGACACTGGTGCCTTGCTACAAGTTCTTTGCAGTTAAGCCAATTACTGAGCATCTGGAAAAATTTAACTCTCACCTTCCCAGACGAGTGACTGTGATCCAGAGGTCTCTGTTCCTATCCCTTTTGTTGAAGCTCTTCTGTCTGTCCATGAAGTACTTACATAGGGTGAGCTTAAAAGCAAGCTAGAACCCAGGTCTGTAGCTTGCTGAGGAGAAGATGCACAGGGACTGGGTTGCTTAACATAGCCATAGAGTTGCTCAGGTTGAGCTCTCGCCTCTTACCACACCCAAACCATTCCAAAACAGGCAATTTAGAAGCCAACCTGAAGTTGCTGCTCTAGTACCATTTCTTCCCTAATTACAAGCTATGGCACTGCTTGCAAACACATATAAATAATAATAAACTTACTCAGCAGGGCTGCTTGTGTTTGTAATTGCAGTTAGACCTAGGTTTTACAGCCTATACAGGATGAAATAGAAGGGCAGAAAATGTGAAGAAATCAAAATAAGTGCTATAGGAACTTACCTTGTATAGATACAATCTCAGTAATAGGACATACTCATTTGCTGGTGCCATGGCCTATTAAGACCTACCTCTTCTCCTTCTAGGGATTACTAATCAGTTCATTTAATTTATCTGTGTTAGTGCCACTGGTCTAATTACTGTACAAATCCTGACATCACAGCTCTTTGCTTCTTCCACATTTACAGAGACACATACAAACATTTTGGTGTTTCTTTACATAAAAAGCTTATCACAGTGTGGCACTGACATCTCTCAAGAGCAGGGACAGCTGGCCTGACAACAAAAAGCTTTGCAGTGGGTAAGAGGGAAGGAAAAACTTAAATAATAGTTTAACCCCCCCCCCCACAGAAACAGTGGGTCCCTAGGTAGCTGGATTTTCAGTAATCTGGTACTTTTATTAATCTTCTTCCAAGTTCTTTACAGACTTTAGCATGTAGTAAGACCATTTTATTTAGTATAAAATATTTGTAAAGGTCTGAAATTCAAATAATCTTGCGGATACTAGTATTTAATCTGTCTGCCTGTCAACTACATTAATCTTTGTGTTTTTTCCCCTTTTAAAATAACATTCCAAGTATAACATGTAGCCAAGCCATATGAAAGCTGCTTGTCCGTAAGTCTGACCTACTGGCTAGTACCAGCAGGTTTAGAAGGGAAACCTAGGCTGTAAAAGGAGCAGGATTAGGAGATTAGGAGGAAGCAGTTCCTTAATTATAGAAGTGATGGGAAACATGGCCATTTTGGGGGGGATTTAAATAAACAGCTTGCACTATGCTGTTGATAATTGTTGATGGGTGAGAAGGTTTTGAGAAGCTTGGCTCTCTGTAACATAGCATTCCATCAGCAGACCACCTTATGATCACATCTCATTAATTAAATTAATAATCTTATGGAACTCCTGGGTTTGTTCCTAATTAACATTGCTGACCCCCCCCCCCCCAAGTCTCTTAAGAGTGGCATTACATGCGCAAAGATGTTGTACTCTGGCACTGGAGATGGAAGAAAGGCGTGCTGGAGAATCATATGTATACCTCTGCGCATCCCGTTTCTACCCGCTGAGAGGAATTCTAGATTTTCAGAAGTGTATCATCTGTATCAGGACATCCCAATTCAAATCATCCTAATTCTCTGAGTAAGATTACTAAAGCTTGAGCTACAGTGAGGAAACTAGCAGCAGAGCTCTATGAGTCAAAGCAAATTATATTTACTTAAATTAGTATAAATCCCTCAGTCTACCGACCTTCTTAAAGCTAAGCACATGGGGTGAACTGGTAACAATTGACTGATACATCTTTAACTTGTAATAGTGAAAAGAATTCCAGCAACCTGTAAAACAAAAAGATGATTCAAAAAAAGTCAGTGATATATATCATGTAACAAGCTTGAAAAAAGTCAAGACTTGCTGAAAACTTTGTTTTCCTCCATATGAACTGATACAAGGAGTGTTAGATTCCCTAACTGCTCCTTTCTCTATCCATCCCACCATAAGAAAACCAAACTTGTGATTTTCCAGTGACACAAGTTTATTTAGTATACAATAGTCATTACATCTCTGTACAACAACATTATAAAATAGTTGTATGTTAGATTTCACCAGCAGAATACTGAAACAAGAAATGAAAATATAACTGTGGATCTCAAAGGCTTTTCTCTCCTTTAAAACAGTCTGGCTACTTGATAACATTTTGGCTCTGTGATCTAAAAAGGTCCTTCACACCTACAATTTCACTGGTAATGCACAACTTACTTAAAAGTCCTTGCAGACAATATATAACATATTGCAGAAATCAGGATGGTGTCATTCACATAGTTAGTTACTTTTAAGATTGTTTTAAGTGCACTGCCACAAGTGTTGTTCATGGGGGTGGATCATACTTAATACGATGAAACAGATGCCACAACAGTCACTTGGAAATAAGATGCATTGGGATGATGTGGTTCAAGACTAGGCAGAAATTATTACAAAAAATTACATGGTTTTAATGCAATGAACATGTATCATAGAAAGACACGGGAAGCAGAGAAAATAATTCTCAAACAAATAAAACACCATGTATCTCCTAGAATATCTCAAAGACCCTTATACCCAACCCCTAGGAACAGAAAACGTAGCCCTTTTTACCATCAGTCCCCGCAGCCCAGCACCTCAGCCACAGCTGACAACTCACCGCCACCCTCCCCAGCGTGCTCCGCTCTGGAGCCAAGCCCTTAAATCAGGGCAGAAAAGCTGCTGCTGCTGCTGCTGCTGCTGGGGGGTCACGGTCCTGGTGTGCTGTGCTGATGAGCACCTTCCCTCTGCTGAGCTGGTAAGTGGTCTGCTGCTTGGCATTTTCTGTTTTATGGAGATTAGTCTTTTGAAGGTTGTACTAATTGGTCACTGAAATATGTCTCTCCATTTGAAATGAATTTTTTCAGATACTGGAATGGTTGCAATTGTTTAAAAGTGTCACAAACTATGGAGGCCTTAGTGACTGCTAACTGCAGAAGCTAAAGCAATTTCAAAAATACTGTGATTCTAACATCTCTAATTTCTACTAGGCTGTTTTGGGGGTTATTTGTGTTCCAAGGAGATACTATGCTACTGTGGTAGTTCTGGATCACAACAGCTGTGTATTTAATGCTTTCTGAAGAAAAAAGTTATCTTAGGTTTTCCTTTGTAATTTTTTTTTCACTCTATTTTCTACAAAAAGCTTAAACTTCTGTTTTGTCAATAACAGAGACTCTGCTGAAGAAAAACATTTACTCTGTTAAAAATAACTATTGTTACAGTCAGGACTTCTTAGTTTCAGCTGTTATCTAGAAATAAATTCTGAAAATCATAGGCTATGATTGGATCTTGGAATCTTTCATTTCAATTGGAAGAAAGTTAATGCACCTTTAAGGAAAGACACAACCACATTTCAAAACAAGACAATACAGCCTAGAGATACTTTACCTTACATGTGCTTGTTTTCAATTACTGTAAGGCACTCATTGAGGAATTCACTGACCCATGCTTTCAGCAAGAACAGGCATGCATCATTACAGGCCTAATTAAAGTTTTAATACTGATTAAAATGTTTTATTATTGTATTATGTTAAACTGCAGTGGTCTCCAACCTCATTAAGGGATACAGGATAGAAATTATTCAGGAGTTTCAGTTGCTCAGTTTAACAATCTAGCTACTGTCAATGTTTGATTTAAATACGGTCTGGTTAAAGCACACTTTCCTTTGTGTTAGCATGAAAGTGCAGGAAGATGTTGAATGTTGTTTAATGAGTATTTACTGAGTATAAAATTGTTTGAGCATGTGACATAACTGTCTCCCATCTCTTCAGTAATTTACCTTACTACAACTGAAAAGGGAAAACATTTAAATCATTTGGAATTGGAACACAGCTCAGTTGTGAAAGTTAATCTCATTACACATCTTGATTAAATTAAATGTGGAGTTTGCTATCGGTAGCACTTTAAGTTTCTCATCATTAGAAATTAATTGCAGTGGTAATTATTGTAACTGAGTTATTTGCACAGGCCACAAACACTCTTAATAGGTGTTCAAATGTTAATTCAACGTTGGCCTAGAGGCACTTGATTATTACAATTCTGTTTTTCATAAGAAACAAATGATCCTAGTAGATATCTAATTAAGGTTGGAGAGCACTGTTAGACTTTCAGTCAGACTTAATCTCTAGTTTCAATATAAAACCAAAATAGCACTAAATTACAGTAAAAGTGAGATGTTATCTACATAGCAGTTAAAAAGTTAATAGAATTCACAAAGTTCTAGCCTGGAAAAAAGACAAAGGCTACAAACAAATCACAAAGTTCTCGGAGACTGAGGCCTGCCTTCACTTAATCTTCCAAATCAATTCAAAAAGAACCCCTGTAATCTATTTTTTAGGATAAGGAGCAAGGACATAATGACAGTTTTTAGTGTGCTAAAAATGTAGCTTTGTATCTGGAATACTGTAAAGCAAAGCTCTAGTACCTGAACATATTCTAAATACCCAAATTTCTTGCCAGTTTGAGATGAATGTTTCTCCTGCAAGGCTGGCAGTGTTCCATTTTGGTATCCTACTTCTGGAATACATGTGGGGTGAAAGGGATCCCTGCGGTTTGGAAAGCAATACAGAAAATAGTGTTGTGAGAATCCAAGCAGAGAAATTTGTTCTTTGTTTGTCCTGAGCATTGTAAGAGGCTACAAACATGCAACATGTATCAAAAGCATGCTTCAACCTTAATTCTCATTAGAAATACATAACACTCCATCATTAAATGCTTAACATTATAAAACAGCATGTTTCTGCATCACTAAAAAATGCTGTGCAGTCACTAAAGTTTTATTCTTGAAACTTGTTTGCTGATTCTGCACACACTGATTCTGCAAACATAAGCTTGGAAACTCATGTCCACATGTAGCCCCAACAAATTCAAAAAAGAGGCACTGAAAGAGCATAAAGGTTTGTCAGAAAGGATCAGATTGTAAGACTAAATCCAATATTGTTATAATTTTAATGGTTCACAAAGATAATGCATACTTAGGAATGGAGTAGCATGGCCTGCTTTCACTGAATTTCTATCATTTTTATAGTAAAAATCCAAAACCCTGAGCAGAACTTCATAGTTTAGCTATTCTGCAGTGGTCACACAGGCTGCTCATTTCATGTCTTTTGGTTGGTTAAAAATCAGAAAAAATGCATATCCTAGGTATTCAGAAAGTCAGACTTGATAATCAAAATGGTCCCTGCTAGCATTTATTTATGAATCTATGAAAATGTTGGCAACATCAAAGAATGTTATCAAAATGAGGCCGTCTTAAAAAAAAAAAAAAAAAAAAGTAATTAAACGAGAAACCATTAATGTAAAATATATTACAAATGTAACACATTTGTAAACTACTGCATCTTCTAATGTGGGCTCTAGCATTAAAATACTGAACTTGAAGCCATTGTTGGAAACGTTATTTATGCCTAGCAAGTTTGTAAACATGGAATGTTTTGTTTTGAAACACTCTAGTGAAGTGTACAGTATAAGAAGGCAGATTTTTTTTAATTTCCTCACAGAAGCGAGGATACAATGAAGGCTTCAAATCGGGTTCATTCTCTCCCAAACCATCCATGATCTGTAATGAAAGTGAACAGATTTGTGAAATATCTTTAGCCAATTCACTGTTATAAGCAATAATAAGAAACTAAAAACAACCTTGGCAATACATTCAGAGGGTTGGACTGGTCAGATTTGTTAACAGTGACTGTGTAAAACAAGTGGGAGGAAGAAATGTTAAGATTACAGTATCACT
The DNA here is from genome assembly GCF_036417845.1 of Apteryx mantelli. NCBI lineage: Eukaryota > Metazoa > Chordata > Aves > Apterygiformes > Apterygidae > Apteryx > Apteryx mantelli. The sequence goes on from NC_089987.1 coordinate 12,875,469, forward strand.
GTCTCTATTATTCGTAAACGGCTGCTGTGTCAGTGGCACCGATCTGCTCTTGGTTATGTTGCCTGCCATGGCTCCATGTTAACACCAGAAATGCTTGAAAATTCCCTTGACGCATGGGCGCAGCACAACTGTCTGCTTGCCTGAGGGAGCTGAAGCTATGACATGATTTACTCTCTGGAGGGGAATGCTACGTGTGCACTGCTAACCTGATGCTCAGCAGCAAGTGATTACTTATTTTCCCCAGGTTAAAGTCCTCCTTGTTAATTACCAAATACCATTAAAAGCAAGCAGGGTTCATTCTGGCAACTGTGAGCGTGTTTAAAGGCTCCATTAGATCTACTTCCCACTGTCATAATGAAGGGGAAAAATCCAAGCTGCTTCAAACTGTAATTACAGTTCTTCCACAAAAAGCTTAACAAATATATTTTATTTCTAAAACTTTTATATAATACTTACATGACCATTAGCTATATCAAGCAGGTCACGTAAGCGACAGCCTCTACTATGTCTTCTTTCGTAACATATGCTGTCTTCTAGGATCACATAGTCTGTGCCAAAGGATTGCAGTATTCTGTAAACATCTCCGGGAGATCTCTTGGCATAGATCTGATAAATCTATAAAGGAAGAAAATTAACTTGTAAGACAATAAGTATATTATCACTATGCATTTGTTTGCTCTTTCATGATTCCTTTACCTTGAGCCAGAGAAAGAAATGGGATCTATAATCCACATGACTTAAGTATTTTCAAAATGCATATGTTGTACCCAGTAGCAGTCTAGAGTTTCTATATTACAGCTACTATGATGCAGAACAGCGTTGCTGTTGACTACAAAACTGGAAGATAATGACTCGTGCTGCTGTCTGCTGCTTTCTGCAGAAAGTCCTTGGTAGATACCTGTAAAGCTCTTGGAGACTGTCTAATTTACAGGGAATGATAGCTTAAAACTATCTCTCCAGCTCTGTGTAGAGGTGGTTTCTATATTAAATGTAATGTGCTAGTTTGGGAACTGAAGAGAGTATTAGGCAAATCAAGGAAAAGCTCTGTATAGGTTAAAGAACCTGGTTGAGAAGCAGGATCTATTAATGCCAACAGAACCCAAACCTGTTCATTCAGAACTAGCTTGAGTATCTAGGTATAGTTATTCAGACATATACCAGCCACAGAAGCGAGTTAGCAGATGCCCAAAGTACTATGAATTTCACAAATGAAATTAAATCCTGGGACTGTATCTGAAAATAAGCTAGAGCAATGGGTAAAGTGTGAGATGTGACCTCTAATGTGTTATTAGAGGTGGCAGGTGTTTTGTGGAGTGGAGCCAGTGACAAGGATGAGTATTAGCTGAAACAATCAGAATGTTCTTACCTGTTTTGTTCTCTCTCTCAGATTCTTATCTTCATAATGGGGATGATTGGTTAAGATCCGTCCAGTGCACAGTTTGACTCCTGCTAGTAGCTGCATGCTCCCAGCAAACACTGCTGTGTTTGGAGTGTTTGACCTAAACAAATGTTCACAAGTCTGACAAGTCTCTGTAGGGGCATTTTGGCTTCAATTATTACAGATCAGAAGGAAAAAGACTGAAAAATGTTTTTCTGCCTCTCCTCTTTTCACAGACCAAACTGCCAAAGCAAATGTGTGCACCCTTCCCCCCTCCCCCCCAAAAGATGAAGCCTTAAATTCCAATATTCCCTTTAATGATGTACTCTTAAAAGGCATACATTGGTGAAGTGAATAAATTGCAATAACAAATACATATTCTTTACACTTAAGGAAATATTTTATCATACCTAATGAAAACATTTATGGAAAACACAAGCTTGAAAACTTTAATCAATTTCCATGTTTGGTCTATTTCTTGCATTCACATATCTGCTGAATATTTATAGATTTCTATATCCTAATTTTTTCTTTATTGCAAGAAAATTATTGTGACTTAGATTTATATCTCATATAAGACATTCTACATAAAACAGATTAGCTAATCTGAATGCAAGCACTTCTTGTTATTGTCCTGGCATTCACTTGAAAAATGAATGGAATAAAAATTTTCCTAATGTGAGACAGACTGATCTTCCTATTTGGTTAATCATGGGAGAGAAATAATGTACAGTCCTGAAAAAAGTCACCCCAGTTACAAAAAGTATGGCTGTGGGGAGATGATGCAGAAGATGCTAAATAGAAATACTGTTGTATTCTGTTGTGATCTCACCTACAATCAAAGCCAGCGCCTGGAATTGTTAGCTAAATGACAGTTCTGGTGTTTCAGGATTGTCTAAATACCCATAACGAAAAAATGATCTCTGCCTCCCACCCTCATGAGTTTGCAACCTAAAATATATGAAAAGGCACAACAGTAGGACACAGCAGAGACGCAAAGTAAAAATGCAAGGCAGTACAGACTACTACAATTAGGCTAATAAAAGTGTGTCATAGTATGCCAATTGCTTAGCTGGTATCTATCTAGTGGTCAGTAGGCATAAAACTGAAGGGTGTTCTGTGAAAAGACTGAAACAGAAAGAACTATACATTAAACAAAGTAAAATGAAATTAGAAAGGAATGTGAATAGACACCTGAAATCCACACACATCCATCTATGATAGTCATGACTGCAACACACCAGGGTGCATTCAGAAGCCTTTTGAAACCACAGCTATAAATTCGTCTGCTTTAAGCTCCATGATAGGCTTGAAAGTGTTAAGAGATCAAGCATTAAATTCTACTATTGCCTCCCACGAGATAATGCTTAGAAACGAATTAATATTTATTACAAGCCCTTCCTAAATATTCTAGCACTAGTATGTTAATTTCATCTAGAGAGGACAGAGATAGTATTTTTAATATGCCACTTGAACTTTACTGAAATACTAGTTTTTCAGCAGTTTATAAAACCAGTTTCACTTTAAATTCTGAAAATATGAAATCTCTCTTTAATATTTTTTTACTTAAATCATTCAAAGCCATAAGTGTCATGAAGTAAGTGTTTCATCAAAAGAAATGAATTAATCAGTCTTAGAATTTAATGCTACACATATGTAACGGCCCCGATCGATAGGCTGTCAGCTAGGACTGATCCCTGAATCTGCAACAAACCACAATTCTTTAGACTAAGCTGAAAGAGCATGGACTACATTCACAGAGGGGCTTGGTAGAGCTCAGACACCTAAACAGAAAATGATGATTCTGAAAACACCTTCCATAAGCAGGTATGTTCATGCCTGGTCCAGCAAAGTTCTCTGGTGCTAGGCGTCTGTTTCTGTGCCTGTTCAAGATTAGTTTAGGTTTTGTAATGCTCAGCAGTACTCATCTCCTGCCTCGGCCTCATCATCGCAATCCTTCACCTATGATTCCTGAAGAGCCCAGTATAATGCAAACTTGCAGGATCAAACTTTGTTTGAAATGAACAACATCCCCCCCCCCCCCCCCCAAAACCAACTCCCCCAAATAGCCTGCAGGAGTAGCTGCCTCTCTTCTCCTTTTGAAGTCCCTTTTCCCTAACTTACTGGTTAAAACGCTTTTCAAAGATGAAGACGCAGGCTCAGTTCTTCCCAAGAGCATGCACTCTTGCCCAGAAGAAGTGAAATTATTGGTGAATGTGTTTAACTACCAGGTATTAAGAGAGCCGTGCCACCTCTTTCTCTTCTGCCTGTCTTTTAGAAGGGAGCACTGCCCCTTGCTCGCCTTTCAAAGCAGTGGCTTACGTGCCTTGTTCCTGGATGGAGCCCAGAGCTGGGTGTTCCCGGGTAAGGCAGATGTAAACCTGAGTCTCGGGGAAACACGTATGAAGTCGCAGGAAAATTATGCAGCTTAGGACATATCACTGTCCCTATCTTATGGGGGCCAGCTCGGACGGTTCCCAGACCAGCACGTGGCTATTGCCAGTGCTATTAGATGCACTCTGTTCCTGTGCTCTCCTGGTAATGCCAAGAAACCAAACTTGGCACTGGGCTACACTGCTGGCGACAGACACCTGGGAACTGACACTGAGCTTATGCGATGTCTGCCCTTCCGATTTCTAGCTTAAAGAACTGGAGCTGGTAGCAGTTACCAAGTTTTTATCTTCTGAAACAGCCACTAGAGGGAGACTTTACAATTAACCAACAGTTTTCAGGTACAGCATGATATCTGTATTTCATGCAAGCATCTTTCTCTAATGCTCCTACCTGAGTCAGACACTAACTGCAGCGGTCTGTATCCAAGGCAGCTAATGTGCTTCAAACTACTGAACGACACTTCTCTATTATAGAAAAACGAAGCAATTTTTACAAACGTCTGAACAAATGATGTATAAAATGAAAGGATAATTTGTTTTTATAGCTTTCTGCCAAGCTCCATACCACACTGCTCAACCTGCAAACAATTTATTCTGTACGAAATGTCACTAAATAATGACAAGGACTTGCAGGTCAAACTGATTTACATTATATAATTTAAATGTCATTCCAAGCAGACCTGATGGCATTTTGAACAAATAATCTCATTTATTTTTGAAGCTCTAAGCTTTCAACAAGTTAATTACAGCTGAACTAATGGGTAAACTAAGACCTATAATGAAATGTGTGAAGCCTTTTTTTAATCTGTGCTTAAGAATGTAGAGAATTATGTAAATACTGAAGAATAACTCATTAAAAAGAAAAGTGTTTTACAGGAATTACAGGTCTATGCTTTACTTACACAAACTTTAAAAAGTGGTAGTAATTCTTTCTTTTATTAAGCTGCTAAAGATATATTGTGAGTTTGTTTTAAGGCAGTCCCACTGGAATGGCAAACATTGCAATTACAGGTTACATCATTAGAAAGAGAATGGCTGTTTCTATTAAAGAAGTCCTCCAAAGTTGAACTCTGTAGTCAGCTTTCAAAGCTGTAATATCTGACAAATCTCAGATTCTTGTACTAGCATCTGGATGCAATATGAATCTACAAAGCAAAGGGGTCAGAGAGAAGGAGATTCTGAAAAGGGCCTTTCAAATATGTCACTCTAGAATCATTTTTTAAAAAAACCCCTCTTTTTAATTCCAGAATATGATATTAAAATATTACAGGATTAGCTGAAACTGATAGGCAGTAGAGCATATTCAATGAAACTGTCAAGGTTCTTTTCCTTCTCTGGTTTAGAAAGACTGAAAATAGTAAAAATGGGAAAAGCCACCAAGAAAGAGCAATAGGATGTGTCAGTCCCAGCCCCAATTTTATGCATGGATATTTTGCTCTCATAAAGGAGTGCACCTACACAGTGGCTATAAACCTGGTTCTAAGGCACTATTAAGTACATGCCTGAATTTTACTGACAAATCAAGAGTTGATCACAAAGGATAAGCCCAAGAATTTAAGAAAAAACATTTAAAAAAAATTAGTAGCATTACCTTTAAAGTGTGAAATATGTATTGATTTTGGTATGATTACCCTTGAGATCATACATCAGGCACATAGGTAAGTAAGAGTGAAGAGTTAGAATTTATAGTTGGCTTGAAATTAACGGATAGCCATTAGCAGAAATTAACGAATAAAAGAACCATCAGTGAAACATGGGTATTCCATTTTCGTAACCTTAGCTGCTTATTTTTAAATCTGTGGGGTCTCCATAATTTAAAAACTTGCCTGATTGGCCCCCACACCTGAATCAAATACACTTGACACAACCATGCTCTGCCAAATCTCAGTCTCAGTTAACTTTTCCACTGGTTTGGCTGTAGTTTGAGATTTGTAACAAGCTCTTCTATGCTCTTAGTAACTGCTTGTGGCCCTCCAATGTGGGACCAGAGCTGTGAACTATCCTGGATCACTGGTACAACTAGAATACATTAAAAGTGAGGTGGTAGGCAGAAAAAAGAGAGACCGGGATAAAGATCATTGTAACAAAAATTGTGCTCTATAATAGATGCAATCCAATACTATGCAAAAACTTTATTGTAAAGATATAAACCAGTAAAACTTCCTGGAAATGCTACAGTAATTTTAGTAAGTGGAATAGTGTTTAAAAAACAAACAAAAAAACCCCCCAAACTGCAGACACTTTACACTGGACAGATGAATAGTTGGCTATTATTCAGATTGTATATTTGGAAAAGTTAATATGCATTTAGATCTAAGCAGATAGAAGGGTCTTCTTGATGTGGAGAGACTGCAATACAGATGAGTTATTCCTAACTCAGTGCTACACATGACAAATTGGAGCTCCTCATACTGAGTGTTAATAATGAATAATTAGTTCCTGAAGCATAATGCAAACTTGACAGATCATTAACTATAGCAGAACTATCAAGTGTTAGTACAGTAAAATATTTTTCTTACACATCAGAATTTAAGTAAAGAAAATGAGTCCCACCTTGAGGAACTTATCATAAATTTCTGTTGACTGGTATTTAATGCATAGATAATTAGCTTTTCTTTACATGAATAATATTTCTAACCACAATAAATTCTAAAGAGAAAATTTCACTCTGTAATTGTCTGTCATGACTTAAAATGAAAAGAGGACAAGCATCAGTTTAGCATTCTCAGCACTAAGAATATAAGAAAAATTATTCTCATTGGATCCAGTCAAATCCAGTTCATGGCTGGGAATAACTCCACATGCATATTTTATATATAAATCTATATATAACTCCATATATTGTACACAGGAGACCTGACCTATCAGACATTTACCATCGCTTAATAAAACAGTAGTGCTAAATGGAACTGGCTGGTAAACATTAGTCATGAGAACATGTCAATATGGCTACAGAGATACTAAATGATGGAAAAAATATGGCCTGCTTTCAAAATAAGTCAGTGAAGGTTTGCCATATATTTTGCTTGTAAATTACTCTTCCTGGCTGATGGACTAAAGAAATACAACATTACAGAGCATAAAAATGTTGCTCTGGGTGGAATGGGCTTTAACTGCTGGTTGACCAGTTTTACTTAAGTTCACTGTATGCAAAAACACAACACAGTGCTCCAAGGAAATATTTCAAACAGTTCAGGGCTAAATGTAGCAAATTCAGATTTCCTTTCAGAATATTTTCCTCAAGAAGGAAACACCTTCCAAATAGATCCAACTCCCAGGAATATCTCTGTTCAGAACTTAACCTAAGAGTTTTTAGTGGTGACCTTATTTCACAGAACATACCCTTTAAGTTCACAGTCCTCCAGAGAATGCCCTACCTGGCCCTTTTCTCAGGATCTTCTACATGCAGTGCCCCAAACAGTTTCCACCTTATAAATACTTTCCTATGCTCTGTGAGAAAGGCTTTCTGAGAAAGCTTAACTGATGAGGTGGGATTGAAATGATTAATTCATATTCCTGATATAGACTTTGCACCTATACTGTGTCTTGGGAAGTTCAAGTTTGATTACAAATATTTTGTTCAAGTCTCAGAACACACATTGGGATTAAATCTAATTTCAGTGTAATTAGGTATAGTGAGAGCTCTGAATTCAGATTTCTGTCCACTTTGCACACCAGAATCACCATGTTCTGTAACAATGAGGTACTCTGTCAGTATGAACAACTTGGATTATTTTAAAGTCCAAGAAACAGACTGCAGAGTAAAGACTTTCCAGCCCTACAACTCTGTACATCCAAGATTTTTAAAACTATAAAGTTGAAAAGAGAAGGCCATCCAATGGAAGAGGTAGGGAGGGAAATTATTTCAATGCAAAGTATTATTGATGTAATGAGGTAAATACAGTATTATGGAAGAAACTTGGTACCTCTGAATTGATACCTCTTTCAACTGGGAACTATGTGTGCTTATAGGAGCAAGTGGAGTAAACTGGTTCCAGACACACATGCAATACACTGCCATGATACTGAACCAGAGCAGAGCAGGCTGGAAGACTTTACATCTAACTGTTGTCCACAGCCATTAATATGCTAACCTCTAGGTAGCCCATTCCTCCTTAACTGTCCCCATGGGTCACTAGAGTTCACTGACGACCTGTGACAAATAGAAAGCACTATAACTAAGAACATTAGATCTATATAAATAGCATTTAAATTAAATAGAGAAAAAAATCCTCTTACTTAATCCAGTTCATCAGCTCCACAGTGTCTGGGTCATAGAATTCTCTCAGCTCTGACAGTTCATCCATTATTCCTGGCCAGAACTAAAACAAAAACAAAATAAAAAACAAACTGAAGGCAGAATGAACAAGAAAAGCTCTGCATGTTGGAATGGATGTCTTTATTTCCTCTCAGTTGGCAACTGATCTTGTCTGGCTCATGGATAAGTTGCAAGTCATAAGCATTATCTACTCTTCTTATGAAGGATGTGTGACTGTCATCATAATACATACAGACAGTTTTGGAGCTTGAGATCTGCAGCTCCTGCCAGATGACCAGAGAGGAACAGAATGACCAGTTGTGGTGAGCCTGAGAGCAGCTTTTCTCAGACACATGTCTCACTGGAGGGTCCCGGATTCTTTTAGCTGGTAATTGGAGTATACACCTTAAAGTCAATGGGAAAGTAAAAGTTGCTACCGAATGTTACTCTTATGTATTACATCTACATTACAACAAGTTGTTTCAGTTCCCTGACTGGAGAATAAGTTTAAATGTTTTATTTCTTGATAGAGTGAGCTTTAAGAAGAAAACCAAGAGAAAGATGCAACCTCTAACAGTTCAAGATATAATAGTCAAGCCATCAAATAACAACTATGAGGCAGGAGAAAAGGCACTAGAATTTAACACGGTGCCATTAACTTTAGAAAGGCAGCTTACAGCTAAAGAGAGATTTGGAAAACGTCCCAAAATCTGTATCAGAACCTAAAATCCTTAGATGTGCTGTGGATGCCATTAATGCATTCCAAAAAGTTGAATCAAAAGAGAACCATGAAGGCAAAAAAAAAAAAAAGTATGATTGTGCAGTAACATCCAATAGACTATTTGGGGAAAACATATTTCAAAATTTACCAAAGACAAAGAATACCTAAATCAAATATGGAGGAAGGAAATAAGAAGGGCTGAAATGGATTTTGAAAAACTAACCAAAAAAACCCAGCCAACAAACAGAACAAAGATTTATTTAAAGGGTTTCTTGTTGCTTCAGCAAGTGAGTATTCAAAGGCAAAAGGAAGCAATTAAGAAAGATAATGACAATGCTAATAACAAACTGATGGCTTTGCATCAGAGAATGTGGTGGTGAAACCTACTGCAAACCTGCTTTCTTTAGATAAAAAGGATCCCTGGCTTGCAAAATGAAATGTCACAGGAAAAAGTACAAGAAAACCCTTGTGATCACATAAAAAGCCATAAATCATCCAATCCAGTATTCATCCAAGAGTTCAGAAGAATTTGAATATGATGCTGCTGTGCTACTTAGCAAAAATATGTATTTTTTCATTAAAACTGTAATTATGTAGGAAGACTGGAGAGCAGTAGATATAATTGGACCACTCAAGGGATTTATTCGTATAACTATTTAATATATTTGTTAAAATTATACTGACTGGTAGACCGAGAAAGACCTAAAAGGTACCTGTGGTAGTACACCTGTCAGAGCGTTAGTACAAGTTTTGGAAAGTACTATAGTATTACAGTAGACAGATTTCTGCTTTCAGAAGATCCCTCAAAACAGACTAACAAAGAAATTAAGCAGTTGTGAAGTGAGACTCTTCGGCTAAGCCACCCCAGCTAGCCAAATCTTTTGAGAGCTTGGAATGCAGATTGCCTGGAGCCCTTAAGACTAGTGACAGAAGAGAATGCGCTCTGCTTTGCTTCTAGGTTATACTGTGAACCTGCCCTGCAATCTACTGCAAATCTAATGACACCGTGTTATCTACTAAATGCTGGGACTATTATACAACAATACCTAATCTATATAGGTCTTTCACGTCACAATGTGACACTACTGCAACTTTTGAATGAATAGAAACAGCTGCCTTTCACTAGAGGAAAATTTTGGTAATGGGGCTTTCTGTAATTGAATTTAAAAAGGGAATTCTGAGGTAGCAAAGTTTTCGATAACACTACATTTAGTCAAGCCTAGAAAAAACTGAGGAACTTCCGGAGATTCAAATACAATAGAGCAACAATGACAAAATAAATACCGATTAATGCAAACTAAAGCATGTGAACTGATACAACAATTTAGTGTCGTAAATCATGTATGTCAGATCATGAAAAGCAATATCATGACACATATGTAAGGGATATCAAAAACAGATGATGTATATCAGATTCCTTAATTAAGTAAAGGAGGATATGACAAATTACACAGAATAATGAATGGGATGTAAAAGAGCTTTCAAAATTGTAATGTGCTGGTCTCTGGGGGCAAAGTCTTCAGGAAAAGAAGTCTGTTGTCAGATGTCTTAAATTAGTAACAGGGATTTCTGTCCGGACTGAAAAAATTTTAAGGGCTTGTTGTTTTCTTTTGTTGTTTCTTCTACACACTGTCAAGTTTACAAACTTTAGTTTCTGTTGACTTCAGAATTGAATCTGACAGGATTCAGGAACTTCAGATCTGCTCATGAAGAGTAGTTGGAAAATTCTTAATTGATATCTCACATTTGACCATCTGTGAGAATGTCACGCTCTTGGCACCACCCACGTCAAAAGAAATGGCAGTATTTCAAATACTTTCAGAGATGGAGTGGGTAGATGATTTCCCCAACTAGCATAGTGGGGGAAAAAAAAAAATTCCTAAAAAGACCTCTAGCAAAACAGTAAGGAAATTTAAGTGGAATACCTCAGTATAATTTTACTTGATAAACTGTTATATTTTTCTGTTTGACTTTGTTTCCCTATTTTAAAGAGGGGAAAAAAACCCCAACAGACTTCCAAAGTTCAGTCTATTAGCAGCTTTCTTAACTATTACGCTTTACTACTACCTTTTTAACTTTAGTAACAAAGCTCACCTTGAGTTTCTGTGGAGGTGATGATTTCATGGAAAACTTCTCATCTTTTGCTAGGCATTACAGAAACAATTTCTGCATCAAAGTGGCTTCTGAATTTTGTCTTTGTAAATACACATTGAAAGAATGGTCTGCCTATTCATTAAATTAATGTTCTAAACCTTACGGCTGTAACAGATTGACAGACTAAATCTTGAACATGTCGTTATTTTAGCTTGGTGTTCCGTAAATATGTTGTTTCACATATTTTCATATAAAAGTTTGACTATAACAACCATTTGCTTCTGGGACAGACTGAAGATAACAGAACTATTAAACTAGTTTAATAATTCTGTACATTTACCTTAAAACATATCAGATGAAGCATGTTAGTATAGAACACTAGGATTATTTCTGCTCCTACAATAAATCATTACACAGTTTAACAATCTGTACCTTACCTGCAACTTAGTAATTAGTAGTTAAAACTGGAACAGACAGCTTACCCTTTCAGAAAATTATGCATGTAAATCACACCTGGTAACTTACACATGCAACTAGACAAACACTTTTATCTATGAACAAGTATTTTTGGATCATGAGCTTAAGTGACCCTTTAGGTACAATTCTGTACGCATAAATGCATATGCAATTTGAGCAGGCTATCATAATTCTTAAAATTCAGCTATAAATCTTGTATTTAATTGTATATAAGACAACATCCCTTTAGCAGAAAAGCAAAATCCTATATAACTAAAAAATGCCAGGATATTGAGAGAAAGATATCTTACCTTATATGAAATGTACAGTAATGTAATTATTGGTAGAGAATATCTAATCACATATGTCTAAGAGAAATCACAAAAAAACCCATTGGTTAGTTCTGGTGATACATTTATTTGGATAGACTTAATTTTTAATGTACTGATACCCGATAAGTTTGTTATGGAGTGGAATTTTAAGATCCTATTCTAATTCTGTTTTAAAGAAAACCCTATTTAAAATGAGTAACATAATCTCCAGAAAAACTAACCTACCACAAACTGATAGTTTATATCTGCATACTTAAACTACGAAATGAAAAAAACACTGCATCATTCAGTATAAGAGTGTAAATTTCTGTTCAGGCTGCTGCTTTCTTAACATAGCAACTAAGATATTTTAGTAAAATTGTAGTTATTTTTCATAGCTGCATCTATATTGCCATCTAGTGTATTCAAATGGAATTGTTTAATATATAAACACTGGAAAATACATTTCACTTATTAAAATTAGTTTATACAAATACACTTTAGAAATATCTAGTCTAAGGGGACTACAAAACATTATTCATCTGATACATGGCTTATAACTCTGAGTCTTGACTGTTTTAGCTTTGCAGCAAACAATTTTGTAAAATGCAATAAGCATAGCGCTAACCCTTTGTGATGTGTAGAGACGAACACATTTCAGGATAAGTCCCCAAACTTCTGTACTACACAGACCAAAAGATGCAAATACACACATGTGGGATGTCCAGAGGTACTTCATTCTGGAAGAATACAGACAAGTTTTTGCTGATTATCCGGAGCTCTGCTAAACTGTGTTGATGAAATCAGTTATGTTAGAGAAATTTTGAACACGACTTTCTTGGACTTTCAGGACGCTGAAAGAACTGAGTGAAAGATCAACTTTGCACTTTCCCATGAACTCTTGAGCACATCTCTGCTCCCAAAGACTTTGTGGCAGGACTTTTGGGAAGTGTCTCAGTATAGAAGAAGTGCACCAGGGGTAGCTAGAGAGAAGGAAGGTTCATGGCCATAACAGCATATTTTATACTCTTATTAAATTACTTGTTTGCAAAAACTTTCAGTAAAATGATTAAAAAAAATACCTCATTGTGCTTAATGCCAAACATCCAAAAAGAACTGTGTGAACTAAGTTGTAAGCAGCCCCAGGCTTCAGCGCTATTGTGCAGTCTTCCATTTTTTCCATTAATTTTCCAACTTTAGTTGAACCACTGATTAAATACAAGAAATAAAAAGTGTTATATTAAGTTATATCATTGTCATACACTTCAAATAGTACAGTTGCATGCATTTTAAAAAGTATTCTATCCTTCTGATGCTAGAGAGAAATACTGCTGCTATCAGTCTACAATCATTTATTCTTCTAATAGGAAATACTGTTTCTACGATATAATTAAGCCTGACAGCACTAACTTGATACAGTATCAGGTATTTTTTTCATGGCTGGTTTTCTGGAAGTGCAATGGGCTTAAATGAGCTATTTTAAAATCAGATAAAAATGTTTACAGAAAGGCATGCTTGAACAGCTTGGTTTATTGCTTGAAGCACCTAATCTCACAGGACTTATCAGAGGGCTCTTGATGCAAGTGAAAAACTTAACTGTGTTTTGTGGGCTGTGCTGGTGTATCTGGATTCTATTAAAGCCATAGAATGGAAGTTAGCTTACAGAAAAGAAATGCTAAAGGGATTGGTTATTGCTTGATGTAGGTGGAAGGCTGGTCAGGAAAAAAAAGCTACTTTTTTTTTCTTTGTGTGTGGAGGTAATTGAGATAACTGGGCAGTGTATAAAAACCAGCGTAAAGTTTGGGATTGTATTTACGATTACAAAAACGAAGAGCTGCAGGGTCTTGTTTGTTTGTTTGTTAAATTGACGGATTCAGTTAGTTTGCAGAGCTTGGCTAAATGGTACAAAATGCCTTACAGATGGCTGACTTCACAACTACTATTTTACCACAGTTTTAGGACCATAATAATAACCCTGTGTCCTTGTCTCCTTTTCTCTTATCCTGTCTTCCATAAAATCTGTAATTATTGGCACTAGTTACATAATTTTCCTTGAATTTTTCATTAATCAATTCTTATATCATTCCTTCTAATTTTTGGCCAGGTTCAATGTAAAACTGAGAGGGCTACAATTAACCATTTACTTTTAAGTAACAGTTTAGCACTCATTTTCTTCTAGTCTTCTGTAAATTCCTCTGAATCCTAAAGACTAAAAGTAAGTTGATCAAAGCAGCACCTGAACTATCTGGCTAGGGAGACTCCGATTAGGTGGCAGCTGGCTGAGCAAAGCTGCAGTCTGCCACTCTTGTCCCACCTTTTTACGCAGATCACAAGGAGTTCAGCATGGACTATGCTAGCTCACCGCTGGGCAGCTTGAGGGCATCTCCAGAGGAAATCTTTAATTTGAAGTGCTTGACGCAGGGGAAATGGGGTGAAAGAAACTAACTTTTTTTTTTTGTTAACAAAACAAAAAAACCCAGACACCCAATGAGCAAAAGAGTTTGGAGAAATCTAGGAAAGATTTTGTTGTTATTGTTTAATCTTGAAACACACTTTACATTTTTTAGCTTTAATAGGGAGTTACTTATTTCGCCCAATTTGCATGTCTCATGTACTGCTGTTTTCTCAGTACTTGTGGAAAGGAAAACTGCATGCTACTGCATTCAACTGTCAGTTCCTTAGCCTACTGAAGAAAAAAAAAAAGTGATAAAAATCTGAATTTTTAAAACGTACTGTACCTGAGGTTCTGAAAGGCAACAGTTGCAGCTGCTACTGTCATAGGGAAGAGAACAAATATGTAGACGTAAAAAAGTAATGTATCCGAGAGTCTTGAAAAAGTATTTAATGGTAGTAAACCAAAAGCTTCTTCACAAAGATACAGGTTAGCATCAAAATCTCTAAAGAAAAAAGAATAATCCTTGTCATCATGCATCTCGTAACTTGATGCCAAAAAGGACCAAAGTTTCCTTTTTTCCAAGCAATAATGAAGCCACAGATGTGATTATTAGGAGGAAAATATATGACATAAACACAAGGTAAAGATCTATGATTTATGACCAAGTTTTTAAATGAGTAACAATGTGCAGGCTTTACTTAAGTCATACAAAAAAATTAAAATTGCAGCTGAACATATCATACCTTGTTGCCCCAAATCCAAATTTTGCTTTCAGGAATTTGAATATATGTTCATCTGACTCAAGATTTAGAATTTTCTATGAAGGAAAAAAAAGTAATTATATTCTAACTATAAAAAAAATTAAACTTTACATAGTAAACAGATTGTGGGTTTTTATCATTATTTTTACGCAACTGCAGCTCAACACAGGCTTACTGAAATGTGGAGCTTTGCAAACAAAAGTACACCATAAGCATTCAGTTTGCAATCACGGTCCTGCGGTCTAAAGGGCAAGCTATTTACCTTTTAAAAAAAAATAAAAATACTAGGGTAGGTTTTTTTTAATTACAGGTAAAGTTTATCTAGGACAAGTTGGTTTTAACTATATTTGAGTTCAATGACTTATCACATCTTACTGTGATACTTCAATGTGTACTAAATTTTAATCTGCTGTATATGCAATCTCTTGTAGAGACTAAAACTCAAAAGCAGAAAAAATGTTACTGTCGCTAACGTCTGAAGATCTCTTTGCACAAGAAGCAAATAAAAGTATGGGATATTCTACATCATTTTTATAACAAGTACTCATTTTTAAGTAGACTCATTGAAAAGTAAATAGAATTAGATGAAAAAATTTGCAAATGCTCAGCAGCATCATAATGCAGGACAGATCTATACTTGCTATAAAACTGCAGGTGAACTTCAAGATATGTGTATGTATTTGATTAGGTAGTGTTAATTTATGATAATATTCTTGAATATATGCTTTAAAAAAGATTAACAAAGCAGTCTTCAATTTCTAAAGCCTATTCTCTCAAATGCAGTGGAAACCACTGTAAATTTTTGTTTAAAGACACTATTGAGAGGAACCTCATGAAGTTCCACAAAGGCAAGTGCAGGGTCCTGCACCTGGGGAGGAATAACCCCAGGCACCAGTACAGGTTGGGGGTTGACCTGCTGGAAAGCAGCTCTGCCGAGAAGGACCTGGGAGTGCTGGTGGACACCAAGTTAAGCATGAGGCAGCAATGTGCCCTTGTGGCCAAGAAGGCCAGTGGTGTCCTGGGGTGCATGAGGAAGAGTGTTGCCAGCAGGTCGAGGGAAGTGATTCTCCCCCTCTGCTCAGCCCTGCTGAGGCCACATCTGGAGTACTGTGTCCAGTTCTGGGCTCCCCAGTACAAGAGGGATGTGGCACTACTGGAGCAAGTCCAGCGAAGGGCCACAAAGATGATTAGGGGACTGGAGCATCTCTCTTATGAGGAAAGGCTGAGAGATCTGGGCTTGTTTAGCCTGGAGAAGAGAAGGGTGAGAGGGGATCTTATCAACGTGTACAAGTATGTGAAGGGAGGGTGTCGAGAGGATGGGACCAGACTCTTTTCAGTGGTGCCCAGCGACAGGACGCGAGGCAATGGGCACAAACTGAAACACAGACACTTCCATCTGAACATGAGGAAAAACTTTTTCACTGTGAGGGTGACAGAGCACTGGAAGAGGTTGCCCCGAGAGGTGGTGGAGTCTCCTTCTCTGGAGATATTCAAAACGCGCCTGGATGCAATCCTGTGCAATGTGCTCTAGGTGACCCTGCTTGAGCAGGGGGGTTGGACTAGATGATCTCCAGAGGTCCCTTCCAACCTCAGCGATTCTGTGATTCTGTGATTGTAGATGACCTTTTAACAAATAGCCTTTAATATAATAAATTTGCATAACTTTTACAATAAAATGATTTGTTTACCTTGATGAGTTTATTTACTAGAAGAGTCAAGCATGAGACGAATAGTACATGGAGGAAAAGTTTCCCAAGCCTACTAAGCAAGCCTCCCTTTTTTAGATTTTTCTAGAAATAAGAACATATTAGCATTTTAACATACTTAGGATTTGTACGTATTTGGAACAAAGACAACAAAGACTATTTGAAATTACTTATCTGTTAGGTCTAATCAGGATAAAATTTGTGTCAGGCTAATGTAAGCAAAAAATTTAAACATAACCAAGTATCCAGACCCCCCCCCCCCCAATACATTTCTTCTCAGAAATTGAAGGGACAAAGTCATAAATACTGTCCAGCTTTACTCATCTGGCTGAGTCTTATGACTAGCCAAATGGGCCTCTTTCAGAGATGGCCCCATTATGCTTACAGAACTGCTGAAACCCAGTGAAACAACTGGGATCCAGGATTCCCCCAATTCCAACAGCTTTGTGTGCCTTTCCATGTATCTATTTGATAGATCTTCCACCTAAATATGGCAAAGGCATGTTCTAATTATAACTGCCAGGTGATACTATTTTGAGCAATTCAGTTCAAAGCTCCAGATCTGAGAATTGTCTTTTGTCTGCTTACAGGCAATTTGGAATATGTGCAGACATTGCCTAACTATAAAAAACACAGTCCTGTTTTTAAAAGGAGATACAGAGAGACTGAGAGAGATGCAGCACATATGGCTCTGTAAATTCACATATTCTGGTTGGAAGCTGTCAACAATGACCAGTATCAGAAAAAAAGAGCACTGTAATATGCCAAGAGAACTTGACATATGCCTACTTCTCATAGAATATTTTGCTGGAGGTGCATCTGTAAGTTCAAGACAAGCCCTGCTGAAACAAAGTCCATTTGCATTTTTTTTTTCCAGAAACCAAACTGCAGCTCACACAATCATAAATGTTAATAGCAATCACAGAATTATGGAGTGTGATGTACTCATTTATGCTGCAGTTAGTGTAGCTGAATTCATTATTATTTGATCATGCAATGTTTTTGTTCCTTTATTCTGTAGTAATTCCTGTATTTAGTAATTTAAGATTATCATGCAAGGGGAGAGATTTTTGAAGATTACTTCTCCCTCTCTTTCTCTCTCTCACTCTCTCATTGTTTATTTATTATTTCAAAAATATTTCAGCACATACCTGAATTGTCCTTGCTATCAAGACAGAAGCATTAAAACTGATAAGTAATGATCCAAGAATCATAGAATTAAAGAACTGCAGGACGCAGACTAGCAGTAATCCAGAAAGTTGAATGATATAGAGCCACGTAACCTGTAATAATAATGATATTTTATGCCTGCAAAACTTTACAGTCTTAGCTGCTTTTTCTTGAATATTTTTAAATTTTTTCAACAATATTTTTACAAAAATATACTGTCTTGCACTAAATCGTTATGCTCGTAGCCATTACCATATCCTTTCTCTATTTATGTCCAGAAGTTGTTAGATTAATATTTTATATTTTTGCTATGGAAGCCTGATGCTATAACAAACTGGACATGCTGAACACTTGCAGAGTGTGGAAAAGCTAATTACTTAATATTTTGGGGATGTTTTGTATCTTTTTCAGTCACAGTAAGTGCTTCTGCAGCCCCTGTAAAGCCTTTATGACCCAAGAGATACAACTCAGCGCAGCTAAGCAATCAAACATTAGCTGATTTCTGTGCAACTTTTTTATGTCTTATCAAGCTATACTAATAACTATTATGAATGTTCAACTGAATGTATACACTAGAAAACAGCTGATCTTCTGATGCAGTGGTACGGAAACATAAATTTTAGCTGGTACAAAGTAGATCCCGAGTTCAGCCCTGTATTACAGCAGTGGCCTAGTCAGTATCAAATGGGCCAATAAACTCCAACAGTTTTAAGCTGTACTTCTTGGAAAATTAATATGGAGCAATAGTGGTGCAGTAAGTCCATTTTAGAACAGTTTAAGATGAAGTTGGTAACAGGCCAAACTTCAAAGTAGCTGATTAGTCACATTAATTGCTAACTTCAGCTTACATTTGCACATATAACGAGAGGAGTTTAGAAACTATTAAATAAACCACACGTTTCGACATGCAGCCATCATACTAATTTTCAGTTAAACACAACCACTAATATTTATGTCAGCTTCAAATTTACGATGAAATTAACATGAGCTGCTCTTCATTCTGCTGTTACCTTCCTTAAAGTTTGTGAGAACCTTTTTCAGATAGCGTAGTATTTAAATGGGCTAAGACCATTTCAGCAGAATTCCAGATTGACACTGAATTCAAAGACAATGTTTTCATCTACTACAGCATATTTCTGTTTCTTGGGATTGACAGTAAAGGCTTGCCTATCCTCCTAATAACACCTGTTTTACTTTTTGGCTCATTCAGTTCAGCAACACAGCAGTGATAATGTTGCTATTTAATGGTGAATTTCAATGTAGAAAAGATACTACTTTTCTTGAGCAATCTGGCCTATTCTATTTCTTTTGTGGTACAGTGCCTACACAAGGATGCACGATAGTCAGGACAAAAGTCATACATTGTTATGACTTTGTCTTAGGCAAAGATTTCTTGTGTTTCATTTCTTTCTGGTCAGTTCTAGAGGAGATGCTCAAGCTGTGGTACAATTGACTTATATCTACCATTATGATGGTGGTTAAAAGTGATCCCTTAACAGTGTCAAAACATAGCTGTGTCTAAACATCTTGCTATTAGACTTCAATAGCATGTAATAAATTGGAATAAAATTAGACAATGAAGTGAATTAGACAAAATGAAATATAATTAGCTGGAAAAACGGAAATGGTGTACATTATGTTTATTCATTTCTACACTTACAGTAAATATACTGTGATTATTTAAAAGCATATCAAAGACGCACAGGGTATATTGTGCATTACTTTTAACATACAGATCACTGAAGAATATAATCTTCCAAACCTGTTAGTTATATGACAAAAAAAGGAAAAGTTCAGTCATTTCCAATCATGATCTTACCTTTGCTGTGGGAAGCATGTCAAAGCAGTCCAGTATGAATAATACCAGTGCCTGTATCAGCATCATAAACTGATTAAATTGCCAAGTCAGGCTAAAGAGGAAGGTTGCTATGAATACAGCCAGAAGTGTCAGTCTCTGGGAGGGGGAGGAAAGAACTTTTATTTAACTTTAGTTTCCTTCAAAAAAGAAAACCCTTTTTAGAAAGGTACTCTGCTTTTATTTTTAAATACGTTTTAAAAACATAAATGAGTTCTCTAACTACAATAACTGCTTTTAGGATAATGGTAATTTTTTTTAGAATTCCAGGTTCTTGTATTCATACCTACACTTTACTGTTTTAATACCACCTGCAAGAAAATGGTGAGTTCTCAGCTCCTTTCAAACCATAGATTAACATGCAGTATATATTTTATTAGGTTATAAATATTAGTTCACCTAAACAAATTGAGGAGTAATGACTTAGAACTGTTAGTCAGAGAAACTGTATCATGAATCTGCTTTTATTCCTGCAGATGACGAGAACTTCCTAATACAAATGAAATCAAAAGAAAAGCTTTAATCCTTGAGCTTTACAAGCTTTTCTCCTACCCGCTTTGTGTCAGCCTCTTATGTTTTCTCAAATACACAGCACTGTCTTCTTGTACTCTTTAGAGCTTCCCATTAAAGTTAAAAGCGTCCCTTTAATTTTCTTCCAAAGCTGAGCATATGTATTTCTTCATATTTCAACTACATCTAAATTAATAGAAGGTTTGTCTGGTTAATGTTTTCATTTTTACAAGTGATATCTATCTATATCTATCCACTGCTATAAATGCTTATTAAGTATTTTGTCCTTAAGTTTTACAGACAGTTATCTGCACTACATGTTTCAACCACAGACCTGATGTTTCTGATACTAGTTTTACTGTCACACTTGTTAGGAATACTCACTTCGTGAGCAGGCTGTAAATGAGTTCTGAGCAGGTATGTGATGGCTGCTATTTGAACTGCAAAGAACGGTAGTGCCCAGTTCTCTCTTAAAGGAATGGTGAATTCTACTCTTGTAGTATCTATTCTGTACGAAAGAAACAGTTTAATCAACGTAAAACAAATACTCCCAACCTGGTGATAGAGAGGTTGCAATGAAAGCCATGTTTTCTGGTATTTTAACTACAATTGTCTTATCCTATCAATAAAATTGCAGGCTCTGCAGTCTATTCCCTTCAACATGTCTGACTGAAAAACCATCAGTATGAAAGTTCTGCAAATCCTCCATTCTTTTTGTACCTCAAATCTCGTACTTTAACTTACTGTTAAAAAATGTATGCTATGAATTAAACCTTCCTTACAAAGCAGAGCTTCAGTGATTTAAAAACAAACAAATTCCAAAACAAAAACACCCCCAAAATCCAGCATGTGGAGTTTTCAGGTAACCAGTAATTTTACTCCATTTTTTGGTTTGTGTAAAGCACATATAAGAATAAACTGTTATTAATCTCTTCCCTGTTATCCTAGTGCATTGGATTTGAATACCACTAAACTGATCAGAAACTTCTGATTGTTTTTGGAATATTCTAACATAAAAATGCAACAGAAGTTAAAGCTCGCCAGAGGGCAGTCATTTACAAAATCTCAATTAACAGTAAGGAAAAATGTCCTTTTTTTCTTTTGTAGAGAAAATGTTTGCTAAAAATGAAAACAAGCAGCACATCTGAGACATGCTTAGGTACAGGAAGAAAAACAATTTCTAAAATGGAGTTAGTCCATAGCGTCAGATATACTTAATTTGGACAGAAAGTCTTTTTCCAAATCAATTCCATGTATTTATTCTATTTGGGAAAAATGGTAGCAAGCTTCCATTGTCCATGAATTATTAGAAAGCTGGACAAAACAAATCTGTTCCAAATCTTTTATGAGTGGAGAAGCCCTCATGAAATGAAGATGCGACTATTGCTCTTTGCATGTATTTTTCAATTACTTTCATCTCAGGAGAAAGAACACTAGCTTCACCACTACGTACCTACAATCCTGCTGTAATTGACATGCTTGCAGATTAACTTCTTTAGAGTTGCTGATTAACATATCAAACAGTTTTGATAGAACTGACACTGTACTTTCATTTCCTTGATTAAGTTACAAATAACAGCCTATGTTACCAGTTTTAGCCTCATTCCAGCTGCTTTGTGCTGGCCTAAAGCCAGTTCCTTAGTGTTTCTCTCTGAACTGAGAAATCTTCAAGTGATGAAGCAGCAGAGCAGTTCAATTGCCATCTTTTTCTGACTCTTAGTGCAGGAGATGTCTACAGGAATAATGGAATGGAGAAGCTGAACTTCTGATGATCATAGGTTGTTGAAACAATCCCTGGAGGTTAGGTGTGGGGTGGTGAGGAGAGGCATGAAGGGCATGTAAGAGGATGTCTGTAACATCTAAGGGATCCTAGGCTGGAAAAGATGGGATACGTCATCTGAGGATCTAGACATGTCCAAAAGATGTCTATTTTTAGACACTGATTTGACCAAAACTTTGTACTCAAACATCTTGAAACTTTAAAATCCAAGTCTGCAATTTCAGCTCATTTCTAATTTTATTATCTAACTTTCTGTTATATAAGCATTGCACTGTTTTCTGGCTAATCTGGAAAAAGACCTTGTAGGTTCATTTTTTCTCTAATTAATCATGCATTTGAAGGTTTAATGCCTTACCTTTGACATAAGGTAAAATTTTAGAAAGACTGAATGTTAAATCTGACTTACCTGTTTGTAATATACCAGAAAGCTGCCAACAACCCTGAAAGCCACGTTCCACTAAGAAGCCAGCTTGTTACATACAGAGCAATGACATAAACTGCCTGAAGTCCAAACAAAGTGTAGATATAAAAATAAACAGGCTCTAAGTATTGCTGTAAAACAGAAGGATACTGATGTTGACATAAAACACTTGGGGAAAAAAAGTGTATTTAATATGAATTAGGTTTTGCCTTTACAAATTAAAAAGGTATCAGGAATATTTCTAATTAGAATAAACTGAAAAGGGGAGCTATGATTCACTGGGGAATCTTCATAATGCACTTACAGTCTGAAGCCATAAATAAATGCCTACCTGAATTGGAAGAATCCTATACAGAATGCTGAGAAACACCTCCTGGTAAACATTCATTCTTTCAAGTATGTTAATTGTCCTCACAGATTCAGTTTTATTGTCATATACTAAACCATGTAAACCTTAATGATAAAGAGAAATTGAAATAGGAGATTGTCATTTTTCCCCCTCCACCTTCATTTGAACAGTGAAAAACTTTTCAAAGGCACTTTAGAATCTTTCACCACAAACTTTGGTAATGTTGAGTCAAGGATTCAAATCACACTGCCTCTGAATCACTAAGACCTTCTGAGATCTTCAGTTTCCCTGCTTACAATGTGACTTAGAGTGCTAATTCAAGTACTGTATATTTAATAATGTATGAAATGTTTATTACACTTATATTCCTAATGTAGAATTTGTGGTACATCCTGGATCTTGATCAATGGACTCTGTGTTCTGGGCATTTTTAATGAGACAAAGAACCCATCTTGTCACTATTTTGAGCACAGGTTAATACTGACAAGTGTGTAGTATAAGCAAAATTACTAGGGAGCTTACTTAGGTACCTAGAAAACATGAAACCACTACAAACATGATTTGCTTGGAAACAGCTTGTGTCACTGACTGAACAGTCACACAGCAAAAATTGCCCTTTTCCACAAATGGCTCATAATTCAACTATACACTGAGAGGAAAAAAAAAAAGAGAGTACGAAAAAGAATGTATAAAAAAAGAGTAACACATCTGATCTGATGAATAAACCAGTAAGGCTGAAACCTAACAGATATGGAAGTTGTCCCTCCAAGTGACTGCACAATCTCAAGGTGAAGGTGTGGCACAGAACCAATGTATCATTGTGCAATTGCTGTGTCCATAACTTTGTGGCTCTTTAGAATATGAGCAGAACTGATCTGTCTCTAGTACAATTGTCACACCATCTTTCATGCTTATGGCATTCCTTGTCCTCAACTGTATTTGGAAAAATATTAAAAACAGTCAGCTGGCATCACAAAGTAAAACTTACTTTACAGATTACAATACCTTGCTGGATGGATGCAGCCTGAACCATCTGTTTGTAGTAGGAATAATAGAGTCCACATTCTGTTCTGAACGAAATTTCTCTTTCTACTTCCTGTAAATAAGTTCAGCAATAAATTCACTTTATGTTTGCATTTCACTATCACATGAGTCTGCCTTTTTTCCCCATTTAGTCAATCTGACAGATACAATACTTAGCCAGCTTTGGTCCCAATTGTGTTAAATTTGCCTACATAAGCAGTCTTCTACTATTTTGATCCAATGAATTTGATGTGTTATTCATCCAAACAATAATTACTGAGGTGACAACTTCTTGAATAGGAAGTTTATTTCAAATTTCAGTATAAATAAAAACTAGAAACTCAGAAATTCTGGCTACACTGAGGAAATTCACCTATACAGTGGCTTGAGTCTTTGGGTTAACATATTCTGTGCAACTCATCTAAATGAAGGTAAAATATACGGACAAATTAGGGTGAGAGGCAAATGGCTGAGGTATTAATACCTCTGTTAACTGCGGGAACATATCTGACTTTTGTGATTCTGATGTGTAATTCTGAAATATTTTGGATTTTTTTTTTTTTGTCATATGAGATGTTTAGATAGGAGCAGCGGCCAACAGCTGAATTTTAAAACTACATGTGTTTGCTACATGCATTTAACTTTTTCTTCCAGATGTAGACACCCAATAGTGTTCCATGGCTTTACCACCTTCAGGCTTGATTAATCCCATGTGCTATACTTGGGACCACACTATAATACCATTCTGAGATTTCAGCTGGCAGGGTATGCAGCTGCCCACTTGTTAAACACCATTTCTTGCAGGAAGCCAGCTGTTCACCACTCCTATATTTAAATAATAGGTTAAAGGAAAACTGATTCTTTACTTGTTTTTAGGCATAAGTAGAAATATTATTAATCTTAATCTAGAAATGTTTAAATTATTTGGGTTCAGTACATTTCAAACTCTGCCTTTCCCTTTGGCTGATATTGCAGCAGGTGAGGCCTACTGAGACATGAAAGCTCTTAAAGTCCTAGAGAAAACTGCTTTCAGTACAGGATCTCTGCTTTCGAACTCACCTCCTTTCAGTAGTGCATTAGATATGAAGACTTAATGAAATTTAACCAGTTCAGAGCCTTGTATGACCACATTTACACAAACTAAGACTGCATAAAGAGCCAATTTGAAAAGAAATAATACAGCATCTTATCCAAAATTATTATTAGAGATTTTTTAGTTTCAGTTTATATAAAAACACCCCAGCAAACATCTTTGTTAAGCAGTTAATTAGAAAAGGTTTAATCTCTATTGGAAAATCTAGCAAGATTCCCATATGTGATGTAAACAAGTCATACATTAAGAAATCTAAGTGAGATTTCTAAAGATAATCTTATTAATTCATCCTTCTTTACAAAAGAACATTACTGAAATAATGGAATGGTACTGTTTTCCCAGATTTTTATGAATGTTGTTCTGGGTAATGCAACCTTGCATAAAATCCTAAGACTTTCATCTTTTTTATACAGTCCCATTGATTATCTCATCTCTTATGTTGGAACAGAATCAATACTATTTCAGAGCTAACATAAAGCTAGACAAAGAATCCTGCCCCTCCTTCCTCTACTGCCCAGTATAGAATCTTATCTGAAGACATGTGTTTTATTGAAGTCAACTGTTGACAAACTAAACCAATATAAGCTCTGGTCTGAGAAAAATCAACAGATAAAAATGCATCTGATTAAAAGTAAGTCCACAATTAAACACTCCAGCTGCTTTGCAGTCTACAAAACATTATAATACCAGCAGAAGACACTGACATTGGCACTAAATACTAAAAGCCACATACTTAGCAAAATGAGAATGCTAGATTTTGAACGAGCTCTAGTTTCAAATTCATCACTACTGAAAAGTTTTCTAATAATACCAGAACGCGGCTGCTATCAAACAGAAGAAATGTTAACATTTGGAATTTATTAAGGGGGAGAGAGTAGTCTCAGAGGGGGATCTAATTAGCAAAAATGCATTCAAACATGATTAATTTGTAATCCTGGCACCAGCTGTATTCAACCAAATGCTATACTTTACGAGACAAACACTAGTGAGTTTTACATCTGTTTCATGCTAAGACAACATCTGCTTTATTCACTCACAATACTTCTCCAGTTCTATAGCAATTTATACTTTTCCTCGTACTCCATGTCAATGGGTAGGCATTATAAGAACACATGTTTATCTTACTGTATATTCAGTTTGTGAGTATTTAACAAAGAAGCTACCAGTGGTCCAAGGAAAAAAAAAAAAAAGAACAATATATCCTCCAGGATACGTAGTTGTATCTGATTTCAATTTATGCAATTGTATTCCAGTAACATTAAGTATTCAAAACAAAATACAAAGGAGTCTAGTTACAGCTGACATTCCCTGCTCCTCTCAAAGGCAAAGCGAAATTTTAAAACTTAAGTTTCCTCAAACTCCTTAACCAAGTCATTCAAAATATTATGGAAGCAGCCAAAGTCTGAGTCGAGGATTTCTACAAATAAAGAGCATAAGCAAAGCTCTCATTACATTGACTATTCTCACTAAAGTTTCTTCTTTCGAAAAGGCTAAAGCACAACTTGTATCACTGAGAATGTTTTTATTTTTAATTGTTAAATTTATCCAGATTTAATCCAGATCAGAAAGATTTTCAAATAACATAGAAGAGGAAATGCAATACAGCCAGCTGCTATCAGTGTTCCAGGCTGCAAATCATGCCTTCAGCAAATGTATTTAATCCACATACATGGTCTCTTGGCTGGTAACCTCATGGCCATCTGTGAGAATGGCATGGATCCTACTCAGATGTTGATCAGACTTTTGATCTAGAGTAAAAGTACCCAACAACCACTTAATGGGTACTTCTTTGGAAAGATATCACCAAAGCATTGGGCTGCTCTTCTTCTGTTTATGGCTTACGTGTTTACTTCTGTGGCGTTTTAATTAGCTGGCTACTGGTTTCCCCACTTCTTTTTCATCTTTGATATTTAAAATATAAAGACAGAAAATATAAGCACCTCAGAAAAAAAATCCCTTATCCTGCATGTGTAAAAGATTTAAAATTTTGTATTTTTATTCCTGATTTCTTGCAAGTAGCAACTCTATTAAAGGAAAAACGGTTAACAGTAGTGTAAATGCTTGCTCAGGAAGGATGAAGAACAAATGAAAGCTCTGATGTTTAACTGCTTGTGTTACAGTATTAATTTGCTGTGTGGCCTTTGTCCATTCCTGTTCAAGGCTTCTTCAAGTTTGTATTTGAACAAGCAATACAACAGCTGACAGGAAAGGTGACGCAAGTCCTTGCCTCCCAATTTTGTTCTTTTCCTAGTGCAACCTGTTCCCAAATGATACTAAACTTGAACATTCAATAACCTGCTACTGAAAATTACTGAAAAATACTGAAAACAAACTGGTCATTTTATATGTGTAGTACCAGAAAATGTTGAGGAAACTGAGAAAGGAATTTTGTGTAAGAAACCCCCTTTGGCTTGCACCACCATAAAGAGAAATCTTTATTGTTTTCATGAATATAAGAAGAGATTAAAACTTTTTTTTTTCTTCCAAACTGTTTGACCAAGATAAGTGATTGTAACCTCCTATGACTTCCATTGGAAATTTTTGCAAATGCAACTTTTGATTATGTGACATGGTATTCTGCATTCTGATTTCTTTTGCAGTTCTTCCAGGAGCTCTTGGAATCAAAAGAGAATACCAGTCATGCACCACCTCCTTCATAGCATAGACCACTCTTCAGAGATGTGCTTTTTCTATTTTTGTGATGAGGAAATGATATTACTATCTTTCCCCAATGCTATGGCAAATTTATAATATTGGGCACATTTATTAGCGAATAAGAACAAGATTCACACATACCAAAGCTGCTGAAATCACTACCTTATTGAAAGCAGTATTGAAAACAATACTTTGTATGACAATCACAGCATAAAATTCTTCTAGTTGAGTAAATCATTGCTGGAGGACACCTGAAACTGAGCTAGCTTTCCATTAACTGTACTGAAATTACAGAAATGCCATCACTACAAGTGTATTCACAAGTTGTGACTCCAATTACCCTGAAGTTAAGATGAATACATTCACATGATGAACTTTTTACTTTCAATTTTTGAATACAATTGGCAAGCTTCAAAATGTTTTAACTTAGCAATTGTGATGGCCATATATCAATGGAGTCTTAACTCAGAACAAAAATTCCACCTTTCTTACCTAAATAGTATATTCAAAAACCTCCATCTAGTTTAATGTTGCAAGATGAACCACAAGTGTCAGATAAACAATGCAGACTTCCCTCTACTGCTGTACAAAGAGAGCAGTACCTTCACATAAAGGGAAAACCAGCAAAACAAGTCTCCCATCAAGTCTAATTCATCAGTAGCATGAAAGCCCTGGAAAGCCTTTATTCTAATGGTATAAGTGAATGCTCTTCTTCAGCACACTGATTCCAATGACAGCCTCTTAAAGCATGAATAGAAAACATGTAAACAGTGGGAAAACAGAGCAGACATTTACAGTAAAGTATAAGTATCTCCTAAAAAACAGTACATCTTTCAGAAAGCCTTGGAAGAAGCCTTGCAATTCAGGAATCTCTGAATTTATTTTTAAAGTTATTAATGTACACAGCAGAGACTGTAATTATATTCAAACTATCAATATCATTTCCAAAATTAATGTCATTTTCCTTATGTTTTGCCTTATCATTTGAGGTCTGACTCAGTAACTACTGAAATAATCCATTGCCTTTATATCCTTAAAGACAATAACCAGCTTCAGAGTTAAAAGAAAGACTTTATTAACCAATAAGACAACAGTGAGTAACTCATGGATTAGCAAAATACTCATGCTATTTGTCTGTATAAACCCAGAGTAAAATTTAATGATGTACAGTTTCATATTCTTATTCTTATTTTGTACTGCTTTTGTCTGGAATACCCCAAATAATTTTGTCAGTATAACTTACCTGGCTATCATTTGTTATCTTACTTGCCATTTAGCTAAGTTTTTCAATTTGGATCCTTTAACATATTGTTACAACCCATTAGGCATGTAGGCCATTTCTTAATTTCTTGCAACTTCACCACCTTTCTCTGACCTTGATAAAGCTAACCCTGAATGCAGCAGTCTTCTCATACCCATAAAACGATGATTTTAACCACAGCCCAATGTCATTAATTTGATCTCATCCCACATTCAAACTCATGATCAACTTGACTTGTCAGTATTTTTGGTTGCAAAAGCTTTCTAAATATGCATGTTTTAAAACTTCTGAATAAGTTGTCTCCGATTTACCCCCTTGTAACCTACATTATGAGAGATAAAGCTAAAGGAAAATTACTGCAAAGAATTAAGCATCATGTATATACAATTTTTTTCTAGCCTAGTTTGACGTTCTCATCACAGGGTGACTGGCCTGTGAAGGGAAGCCACCCCTCACCACACACGTGAATGATAACCCTTGCAGGCAGTTCTGACTAACTCGTTACCAGCCTGTGCTGAAAGAATCAAGGGAGAGAAAGCTCTCTAGAGGCAAAGGAGCAGCTGCAGAAGGGCAATCGTCTTACATTATTAGCCTGGAATAAGAAAGCTTAACTGGGCGGAAGCTCTTGGACTGACCATTCTAGAAAATGATAAAGGACTGCTATCTTTAAATTTTCTTTGGAACAATTCTATTTGCACCTTGTGTTGGGAGCACAGAGAAACATTATCAGCTGATGAGTGACGATGAAGAGAATAAGTAAGGAGACAGACCCTGAAGGCTTTTTAAACAAGGACAGCTAAGACTGTTGAAGGAACTAAGGCCGCATACAGCTAAAACTGACTTCCATCCTATTTTACTGTTTTTGATACTTTGTGCTCCCTTAATGCCTGTACTATCTATGAATACAGCTTTCTCTTTCAATAGGATCTTTCATTGCATTGCAGATAATTTGTTAGTAGACCATTTTATGTATACATTTTTTTTCCATCTGATTAATTGTACCTCATTGGATGGAAGGAAAAAATGTTCAAAGAGATAAGATGTCACTATATATTTCTTGTATCAGAGTTCAGTAATATAACCCCCCCAAACTTGCACTATTTACAGCCAATTCAGAGTAGCTGAAGTTACTAATCTAAAATGTAAGGAAATATGACTAATTTAGAATTTACTCTCCTCTATTTCAGAGCAATGGTGATTCATTACTGTTTCACAGGTATGGGGGTTAATGAAACACTGAATGTGTGTTAGTGTTGCTTCTGTCTCCTCTATATGTCATGTTTAATAAAAATAAAATAAAACAAAATAACTTCCGCATTTCATTAACCAAGGCACACATTAATTGTGTGTCAAAGATTAAGTTACGGTTCCCTTCTGGGAATTAGTGTTGGGGTGTGCAAAGAAATAAAACTTATTACTTCACAATTTTGAGAGGATTCAGTTAAAATATGCAGAAATATATGTATTGACAAAACTATAAAATGTTAGAGAAAAAAATCAGAAAATTTCCATTTATTTTCAAGATAATTCGTAAGGTTCTAAAATTGTTACACAGTATACTTTATTGTTGTCTTTTTGTTAGTATATGGTATGTGTCACAATTAGACTAGGCAATTTAGAAATGATGGAAAACATGTACATACGTCTACAGATACTAGTCCACTGATGCATTTAGGCACATAGATGTCCATATACTGTTTCATAGATGTTAGGATGAGCTCTCCTGTCTCAGCTTACCAGCAAATTTCACAAGCTCTTCATATATATATATATATAATATATATATATACACACACACACATAGTTAACTATATATATATAGTCTTTTCTTCCCATACCACTCATAAAACAGTATTTTGTTCAAACTTTATCTCATCCTCATATATTCTAATGTATTATTTCTCTGCTTATTTAAGAGAAAGCATATCAAAATACAGTCTAGACTCGTTATCTTGCCAGTATCTGTATTGTAGCATTTTATGGCCAGAAGTGAGATTAGCAAGATAATGAGTCTAGACTGTACTTTAACACTAAAACTTTTGAAAACTTTGTGTTAACCAAAGTGAAAGCACAGTCAGTTTCTGATTTTGCAGACAATCACAATAAATTTTGTAAGAGACTTGAATCATTCCCAACCTTCCTCTATTTGCAAATAAACCGTAGGGGATACAATCTGTTTGTTCTTAAACTGTATTAAATAATTTGAGAACAAACCTTTAAAAGTACCTTCAAATCTTGCTTGTAAAGTAAGTGTTTACAAGTAACCACTTCTTATCAACTTACGCAAATGCAAAAATAAACTGCATTTGTCTGACAGTTCAAGAGTTACATAAGTTGAGAAAGCGCACATGCAAGACACCTAAATAGGATACGCACACTGGACATACAGTTCTGAAAGCAGGAGGATGTATGAAACCTGGTCACTTTTGGCTCTGCCTTAAAACCGGTTATTTTATTTCTAATAATTTAACTCTCATTAAAGTATTTCCTGTTATTATCATTTTAAAATTAACACTGCAGCCACACGGATTTTCTGGCATAGTAAACACCTCTGATCTCACATTATACCCTTTTTCACTGAGAGTACCTTCATCTCTTTCTTCTTTACCCTGCTGGTAGATGAACTTGGTATTTTTGAGACTTTTATCTTTCCATCAAATTGGCTGAAATTGCTCAACAGGTTCCAGTATTACTGGTTACCATACCAAATTCTTAGGATGAAATGACAGATAGAGACAGCAGAAACCAGACTAGAAATATCTGAAGTTTGTTTTTTTTTTCAGTTTGGATATTTAATGGCACTAGTGTGTACTTATAATGAACAAGATATTTATCAAATAAAATGGGCATTTCATCCATTTTTGGGCAACTTAATTTCAACTACAGACCTACTACTCTTGGTGTGCTTTGTGTCACTCTGTATTAGTTAAACAGGAGAACATAAAATATTCTGTTATGTTCAGATGTAGACTTGTGGCCACATTTACCTGTATTTTTTTAAAAAATATAATACCTGTGGAATTAATCAATACTGGCTTTAGGAAGGAGAAGGCAAATCTGAGGGGCACCTTCAGTATATATCCATTCTATCTATACATTCAAAGAAAGATGAGACTGGGTACAGAACAATATTATATGTATAATACAGTATTAATTGTTTCATTAAGTGACAGCTATTTCTATTATCACTTTGCAAATGTTTCTGGGGTATGAAAAGTGCATAGTGTAGGAAAGAGGCAGACCACAATACAAGCATTCCAGTTAAATATATATAACCTTTGCATAATGTAATACATGTAAACCTATCACAGAGTGAATTTAGGCTTCTTCAAAAGGAAAATGACTCACCTCTTTCTTTTCCCTGGTTAAATTTAGATGTATGTATAATTGCATTATTCTCCCATGCAAGGATTCTGGGAAAAATACTAGTCAGTCCTGGATCCTGAGAATTAAAGTTCTCCTATATTGCGGATGTTGGTTTTACATTGGGAAATGTCTGAAAAATGTTTTGAGGTTTGCAAATTTAGGATAGTATTATATAACATTAGTATTGAATACTGAGAGATTGTGCCTAAGCTGTATTAGAAGATCACATGATAAATACAATTACAGAATTGTACGTCAGGATTTTGCATATAATTTTTAAAGTTGTTTTTTGCTTGTTCCATGATCACTTTGGATACAAGAAAAAATGATTACAGAGCAACATACAGTAGACTGTTGAAACTCTAGGTAATGATCAATGGTTGGAAGAATTTGAGTAGCTATTTTTCAGGCAGGAGAATAATGGCACAGTTGTATGGCAATGAGTGTAGAGCACAGTTGAGAAAAAGTCATTTATGGAAATGACTGAGTACATGAAAAGCGGTAGGGAGTGAAGCACAGCTCCTGATTTAACATACAAAATTTAAAAAAAAAAGGAATATTCTATGTTTTTGAGCAAGGTACAAGAAAAATAGGTAAATAAATGGAATTTCAACTAACGCTCATATTAATGTTCTACGAAAGCACTGATGAAACTATGAAAATAACTGTTACCTTAATATTGGAAAACCAGAGGTCATTTTCATGCAGCGTAGCAACATAAACAGAAGTAAGAAGTCCAAGACAGACGGCAACAATCCCACCAACTGTTAGTGAAAGTATGTTCCACAGCTTTCCACCTGTATGATCTTGGAAGAAAAAAATTTTCACTTTGTAATTGCAAAGTGAGTAATTCAACTTAAATGGATTTTGGAAGCCCAGTTATATAGTGCCTGTGCTGATATAATTTACATTTACATTCTGTAAGTAATAGGAGACTTGGTTTTAAGAGTTCTTTATGAAGATGTGTTTTTTATTTTCTCATATAGGCAAACTCAGGGTACTTCCATGCGAAGTGAAATAAGGTGTGCCTTAATTGGAAGAATGTAGTTATAATTTAAGAAAGAACACCATGATCATATACGGATCTAGATGAATACCATATCTGATTTATAAATCTAAATTACAAAGACATTGGAATATCTTCTGGGGCATCATTTTTAATTAATGCTGTACAGGATGACAGTTAGGTCACAAAGCAAGACATCAAATTCTTCTTCAAACTTCTTAACATGGCTTTTTTTTTTTTCCCCTCCAGTCTCACTAAATATCTACACAGAGGCTGAGTACTGGTCAAAGCAGTCTCTGATAATGATGTCATGCTTTCAATTGCAGATATCTCCTGTTGACATCAGAATGAGATTACAGATAGAATAATGTGGAAAGAAAGATTGCTTTTCTAAGTAGCTCAATCAATTTATTGTATACTTAAGTTTCCATTTTAATTTTTTATGTTGACATAAGACTTAATATTAATCTTAGCGATGTGGAATTATATTAATGAAATGTCCATTTCATACTGCAGATGACATCTACATAATAGGTAGCAAGCAAGCAATTCAATGGAGCCCAGGGCTGGACAAGAATCAAGACTGCTTTTCCACTGTGTATTTAGCCTAAATATACTGGTGCAAACAAATGGGGTAACTTTCCATTCGTCTACCCAAAACGCATACATAGAGAGGATCAGAAGTTATATGGGAATATCCCTTAAAACAAACAAACAAACAAAAATCCTATAAAACCCAACAAACTTTGCCAACTCTGAAGCTGTAATTCCAAGCAAGAATGTTGTTAGTATTTCATTATTTAAACAGATCCTCAAAATAAGACAGTTAATGCTTCTCCTTTAAATTTACCTGGTTAGTCTGTCCTATAAGGTCAAAACATAAAGGTTCGCAGTTAAATTCAAATTCATGCGTAATCTGCTTATATTTTACTACTACTGATCAGGGTCTTCAAACCCTTCTATATATTATAGGTAACATGATCTGTGACTCCTTTAGGAACCTATAGATAGGTCTATGTTACTAAATTGACAAAATATTTTTACTAATTTAAATTAGGATTTTAAAATAGAGATTATCATGCAACAGTCTAGTGTTTCATTCTCTTTGCCTTCTGCCTCATCCAGTTAAATTTGGTAATAAATAGTATTTGGTAAAATATGACAATTTATTCGGTACATACCTAGTTCTAGTCTGTGCTTAGGATGGGCACCAAAAGCTAAACGCTAGTAAAAAAAACGTAATGTTCCAATCCTTCCATTACCCACCAGATTGAATTTTTCCATCAGGCTTCACATTCTTCTCCTCTGAAAGCTGTTCTTCAGCCGCTTCTGCGAGCCTTCCACCCTTTCTTTGTCGGATGGTTGTCATGATGTCAGGCACTTCCATTCATTATTCTTCAGTCCAACTCCTAAAGAGACACATACAAGCAATGTATATTCCCACACTTTAATACCGTAGGAAATCTCTGAAAACAGAGCAGTATTTTACTGTGATTAGGGACTTCGAGCTTCAAAAGTGTAACTTAGTTGAAGTATATTTTACTAAAATGCAAGATTATTTATTTGTTTTTACAACTCAGACTTCAAATGAAAGCAGAGTAAACACTAACTCTAAACCCACACGGACTTCACACTTAATTTTACATACCCTTGGCAGGGTTTTCAGAACGCTCATAATTTCGACTGCCCTCACTTTTGGGTCCTTGACTCAAAATACACATCAGGCTCTTGTTCTTTGAAAACATGAAGCATAAACCCTTCAAGGAAAAATTGATCTTTTTAGGGTATTTCAGTTGGATACTGAAAATAAAGCCATTTGTTTTTAAATCTTGGCTTTCAGGAAATCCCAAAATGGAGAGTCATAAGATGCAAAAATATTGTCAAAGAACAGGTGCAATAACAAACTATATGAAGACGTACAGTATTAAATAATTCTTGGCCTTCTGTAATATTAAAGCATCACAAAATTCGAAAACATTAATAAAGACAAAAAGGAAAGAGGCGCAGCCGGTCAGTGCCTGGCCGATTCACAGTTGCTCTCTGCTCTATGAGCAGGGTTCATAAAACTAAGTGGTTTTAATTTGCCTTTCTTTACTTGAAAATCAATCACGCCCAGTTTTGAACGCAAGAATAAGCCACCGTTTCCAGCGCGCGGGGCTGCCGTTACCGCCGGGGCGGGCGGCGGGCACCGGCAGCGCCGTAGCAACGCGCCTCGCAGGCGCGACCTGCTGCACCAGCTCTGCCGCGTTCCGTCACGGCAGGGGAAGCACGCGGAGGGCGCGGCGGCGCCGGCGACCACCTGCGCTGCTTTAAGGCAGAAAGCGCGGTAAGAGCACGGCGAAGCACGGTCTTCCTGCCCGCCTGGCGCCTCCCGCGTGCCGCCGGCCACCTGCGCGGCGGGAGCGGGCTCGGCCGGGCGCCCGCTGCGGGCCGGGCCGCCGCGCGGAGCGGGGACGGAGCCGCCCGCCGCGGTGAGGCGCGGCCCGCGGCAGCGGCCGGGCGGGGGGTGGGGCGCGAGCGCGGCGCGCAGCGCAGGTGAGGGGCCGCCGCGGGCGGGCGGGAAGCGGGAGCCGGCAGCCGGCTGCGGGGGGCCGGGCCAGGGCGGGCCGGGCCGGGGCCGCGGCTCCCCCGGCGGCCGGGGCGGGCTCCGCGGGGCGCGGGCGGCGCCGCCTCCCCTTCCCGCCGCGCGCCTCGCTGCGGCCTGCGCGCCCGGGCCGGGCCGGGCCTGCCTCGCCGGCGGCGCCTCGTCTCCTCTCGCCTCGTCTCGTCTCGCTGCTTCCCTCCCCGCCGCCTCCCGCCCCGCGGCCGATACCTGCCGGCGCTCCGAGGCCGCGGGCGGCGGCGCTGCGTGCGCGGGCCCCGCCGTGACGGGGGGAGGAGGAGGAGGAGGAGGTGGAGGAGGAGGAGAGGAGGCGGCCGCGGCGCCCTTTGTTCGCCGCCGCGGGAGCGGCGCGGGCGGAGGCCGAGGCAGTCGCGGCGCGGGGCTGCGCGGCGGCGGAGCAGAGGGGCGCGGCGCTGGCGGGCAGCCTCCGCCCGGCGTGGGGGAGGCCGCTCGGCCCGGCGGGGAGGAGCCGCTCGTTGGGGAGGGGGCGGGCTGAGGGGACGGGGACGAGCTCCGCGAGGGGCGGCCGCGGGGAGCGGGGTCCGCGGCGGGGAGCGGGCGGCGCGGGCCTGGGCTGCCAGAGGCCCGGCCGTAAAACCCCACGTAACGTTGTGGCGTTAAGCCCACAGAGCGTGATGTGCTGTCCTGCGCGCTGCCGTCAGGGGCGATGCGCGGTTTTCCCGAAGAGCGGCCGGTTCGGGTCGCGCTGGGTAATAGAGGCCGGTTTGGGTTGCGCTGTCTCGGTGGACTTGCAACAGGCGTGGAGAAGCTTCTTTCGTAAAACAGTGAGGTGGAACTTGTTTTTATTGGTTTTTTTTCCCCCCAAATATATGTAGTTCCAAATATTTGGAAAGTGATTTTTTTTTTTTATTAGAATCTCAAAGCTTTGAGGTGTATTTTGTATTCTGTTA
The DNA here is from genome assembly GCF_036417845.1 of Apteryx mantelli. Classification (NCBI taxonomy): domain Eukaryota; kingdom Metazoa; phylum Chordata; class Aves; order Apterygiformes; family Apterygidae; genus Apteryx; species Apteryx mantelli. The sequence goes on from NC_089987.1 coordinate 12,911,944, forward strand.
TCAGCTCCGTTGTACCTCTTGATTACTTGCAACATAAACATTTAAGGGGGAAAAAAAAACTGCAGCAGAAAGTTAACTGCAATTCAGACTATTTTTTTCCTGCTTCAAAGGTACAACGTGCCCATAATTCTTTATTGTAATTTTTACTTGCAATGCCTTTAAAGAAGTTTACCATGGAAAAAAAGTCCTCTCAAAACCTTTACCAGCATGCTGACTCCCAGATCCTATCTCAGAAAGCATATTCCCAATAACGCATATGAATTCTGTGGAACAGGCAGAGAGAGAATTCAGTTTTTCAGGACAATATTCAGTTGCTTTTTACAGTTGCACCATTTTACAGTCCAGCAATACTTTTTTTTTTTAATTTGAAAATTTGATTCATTAGCAAAGTCAGTATTTTGAACAGAAAGAGTCATGACAATCATGCAAAATGCACTCAGACCAAACTAAAGCTGTTTAAGTAGTAATCACAGCATTTCAGAGCTTTGAAGCCATTGACTTAGGAAATCAGCAGAAAATTTTTTTAGTACCTATTTTTGCATAATTACTATGTTCTATAAATTTTTTTTTTTTAAGCGAACAGGATGACTGTTTTCTCTTCCTCTTTTAAGCTCCCCAAATAAACTCGGTCAAAATTTCCACAAGTCAATTTACAACAACTAGACTGCACATGTATTTCTCTCTCTCTTTTTGTTTTACTTTTAGCAATAAGGCAGGTGGTACATTGATGGGGAACGAGTACTTAAACAAAGAATATGGGAACTGAAGAGTTATGGACTTCACAGTGTATACCATTAGATTTACCTCATTTTTATCACTAATAGCATCAGAACTGCAGGCATGTCGTACAGGTCGGGTGTTTGATAAAGTACCATACTATAGTATGAAGACATACTATACACAGATCACACAAATGATTTAACTGCACTGATTAAGAAAAGATGTCTTGAATGTGTGCATGTTTTTATGCAAATGAGGCCAGATAATACACTTAATTTCTGAGAAAGGGAATTCTGTGGAAGATATTTCTTATAATGGAAATTCTGCTGTTTTTCTACTATCTGTTAAGAAGCTGATGCAAAGTAAAACCTGCATAGAGCAAATCACTGCAAAAACATTTTTAAAAACTTTATTATTTAAGAGCTTTAGAAATCTGCTAATTATAAATGTTCAAAACATTTTGGACCGCTAAAAGCCCATTCTCTACAGAACCACAAACCAGATATGTCTTAGGCAGATGTTACTTGAACTGAATGACAGGCTGCATAGCCTGGTTAACAACAGGTAGTACTACTGAGAAGAGTCCTCTTGTATGTGATGTACCTACAGGTGATAGATACAAGCCATCTACTAAGGCCAGTTGAAGAAATTTTCTGTTTTGTGGAAGTGATTGCAGATTACCAACAGTACAAATTCCACTGACATTCCTGAACTTCTAATGTAATCTGCTCTGTAAAATACAGCATTGTTCAAACAAAACAATTTGTATAATAGAAAAGTATTAGGCAGCCTTACATAATGGTTAATGTATCTAAGAGTAAGTAAATGTTAGTTAGCTTCAAGTCCTTTTAGAAAACTGATCAGCTGTAGCCCTTACTTTTGAAATATTAACATCTGTTGTTCAGTTTCAAATAGCAGAAGACTAGACAGTAAGGAAAATATAAATGCATTTTCTTTACAATTCTATGTAATTTAATTTTAACAAGACATATTTCCTGTAAGTGTTTTGGTACAGCGCTGGAAAAAAAGGAGTGTGAGACAGACCCCTCTGCCTTGATCATGTGTCTGAAAGTACTCAGGACAGATGAATCTGATGCTGTTTTGTGAGTAATATTCTAGGGACCGTGGCTGGACTACAGTAATAGCTGCAAGATATCATGCTACAGCATTCTTTATTGTGTCTTTTTACCAGGGACTGGAACAATGGAAACGTGTATTTAAAAAAAAAAAAAAAAAAAAGAGAGAGAGAGAACGAACCCCAAACCTATGCCATGAGGGAGTTGCACCTTGGAGTTAATATTCAACATATTCTTGCTGAAACAATGTATCAGTTAGGCAACCCTTCTATTGATAAGGGTCAATATACTGATAATGTTTTGAGTTGTTGGTTTACAGGAATACTGTAGAATTTCTCAATTGATACTCATCTCTGAAAACTGTATTATAAAATCTTAATTAAAACACATCAAACTAGCACACTCCTACAGAAACAGCTAAACAAAGGACAAATTATTTTCTTGGTTTATTTATTCATCTGTATATTGCTTAAAAGAGAATATGTAAACAGCTTTTAGATCTACTAGGTTAATCAACAGATCCACACAAAGACGATTTAAACTAGAATTACCTGCAGGCCAACACCCTACCGCATGCATACTGTAAAGATGGCTTTATACTTGCAAAAGGAACAAAAGAATATTCTTATTGCTCACTGTGTTCCAATTAGATGATAGCAAAATCTTAATGTTAGTAACATCTTAATTTAAGTTACCCTGAATGCTAACAAACATTAGTCAACCATCTACAAAATGTGTACAGAAAATGGTTGTTAAAACTTTAAATTCAGCTTCTTTATACTGTTTATGTGTTTGTGTTTTCTCTTGGATTGTCAGATTGAACACTGTAGAAAAGTTATTTTGAACTAGAAACGCAAAAGGACTCAAGTTCTGCCTGAGTAAAATTTTCAGCTTCTGTTCAGCTGCCATGTGATGTGCTGCAAGCATGTCAGATTTGTAGGTGTCTGTTTTCAACATTAAAGTTTGTCAGGTGCCTGAATTTTTGCTTCTGGGCGGACTCATCTTAGTTTTGCCAATTTTGAGTTTTTTGCCTAGCCAATATTTATTAAATAAAGTCAGGATTAGTGCTCTTTCTGAGGGGCTCAGTCTGACAGCTGTTTTACAAACGTGCCTATATGGGGCTGTGAAGAACAGTGGTGTGTTGCATTAACATGTACACAATAATTCTGTCTATAAATATTTGCCAAACATATAAGACATACTGATTCACATCCCACCTCTGTGTGGCAGGATTCGAATCCATTTCGCTTAATTCCCCAGAAGTGTGTTGCAAATTATCAAGCAGGTCAGTGTAGCTCTATCCCGACAGCTGTGCGTCCAGTCCCACTTCTGCAACAGCTGCAGCTTCCAGGAGCAGGCATGGTTCCCTCTCTGCTGGCAGCGACCGCCCAGCTCTGGGCTGGCCACGGCTAGCGCAGAGGAAGTTGGCTGTAAGACACTGTTTCAGGAAGGAAATGCGCTGCACATCAGATGTGGTGTTTTAGGACGCCAGCTGGATCACCTGACTAGGTTTTTTATGGGTGGAAATAACTTCTGCTGAGGCTCTTCTGCTTATTAAGCTAAAGCGAGCATGGTACTTTAGCCCAGTGAATAGGACAGTACCTGGATGCCCAATCCTACTCTAGAGACTTTTTTCCAGGTTTTACATTAGAGAAAAAGTGAAAAAGCTACACTGTAGCATTCGGTAGCACAGCAGTTAAACCCTTTTGAGGTTCCAGCTTTTTTTTACTTTAAGGTGTTTGACACAGGGCTGTAATTGTAACAAACAAAAGGAAGTAAGATACCCTGTTCATGTAAACCGTGATAATACCAGCAATGGGTACCGTGATGGTACTTTCTCCTTGCTTTACTTGGCCAGCAACTGAGTTATACCTTTTCCCTGAAAGAGATGGGGGGGGAAAAAAGCTCCAGCAAGGCCAAGAAATATGCTGTACTATACATTAAAAATCAGGTTGCAAGATGTTTTAGCTTATATGATGGATGAGCAAGAGTCAACCGCTTACCTGAAAAAAGCTGTGTAAGGTTTTCACTCCATTTATATCAGGGAGAAAATTCCCACTAGCTTCATTATGAATTTTGAAGGTACAGTTCTGTCTTTCAGCATCGTTCCATCATAACTGCATCTAGTTACTACTATATTGACTTTGTTTTAATGGTCTTGTATTTCATCACTACAGTTACTGTACAAAACTTACTGTTTAAGTTACTGTTACAATACTTATATTAACAGTATTAGCATCCTGTTATCTTGACACAAGAGGGAGAAATGGCAGTAAAGTATTCCAAATACTTTTTGATTTAAGCAGAGACCCATCTCTCTAAATATTAGTTCAGTGTTTGAATTTCCTGTAGTCATATTTTATCCAGGTCAAAAAAAGTGACTGCAGCATTTAACAAAAAAGGTTTATTACCAAAATACAATATTAAAGTCAATACATGACAAACTCCTGTAAAGCAAAATAAATTATTCTAACATTGTACAGTATTTCAGAAGGTAGTTAAAGTAGTACTACAGACTTTGCTTCATAGTTCCAAACAGACAGTCTTCTATCAGGAACATAATCCTAGAGAGAGCTTAAGGCATGCAGCTTAATGTGCTGGATAATTTTATAAATGAAAGTCATCCTATTTAATAAGATACAGTATCAGAATTAACTGCAGTCTTTACATGTCAGTTTTCTAAATTTTTTATACTTTGGCTATAAAAGCAGTGCCATAGTGTTACAATATGTTTTCTTAAAAAAATACATGTACCCATGTCCATGAATATCAAATGCAAATGTAAATTTCTATTAAATATATCTTAACAAATGTTACTTTGAGCACCAACTGTACATTTTTAAAATGATTAAATAAGTGCTTCTGAAAGAGGAAAATACAGTAACTCTGACTGAAAACCACTTTATTTTTCCAGACCAAGTATAAGTTGGAAAGATGAAATACCCACCTATTTATCAGTATAGTCTAGTATGAATCAAGTCTTCTCTTTAGTAGAAGTATAGGCATTTAAAATCAAAGCTGCAAGTTACATTTCACATGCCAAAAAAAATCTACTTAAAGCAAACAGCAAGTGAATTCCTGATCAACTGATAGTTTTGTGACAGAAGATCCTAAAATATTTTAAAATCTTAAAGAAAGAGGAAGACTGCAGTGTTGGTAACCTGGAAATGTTCTTGAAAAACTCTTACATAACATGCAGCCAAGCCAACCACACACTTTCTAAAGCAGATATCCTGAGGAATAATTTGCTTTCAAAAACTGCCTATAATTACTTCACATGCAAAACTTCTGATAAAATCCATGGGATTTTTGAGTGGATAACTAATGGCAAGCAGCATGGAAACAGTAAGTTAAAAATCTCTGTGCAGATGGGGAAGAATTATTTGTTGGCATTTGTGAGGGCTGGTAAGAATTTTCAGAGGCAACCAACTTTCTACTATTTTATAGTAGCACATGCTCAAACTGAAAAAAGCAACAAGATGGCAAAGAAAAACTGTAAATAGATATATCCTGCTCAGTAATTCCATTACAATGAATCTGGTGCGTTATACTTATTAACACTTCAGGTGTGGCCTAAACACATGCCAAAACTGTTAACTTTGATTCAAAGTTACTTGCTTTGTAAGTCTTGGTTCACTGCCATCTTCCTCTCAGCTTATGAATGCAAGTTTTTCACCTTTTTTTTCTCAGTAGCATAGCAACTTTAAAATACATTATCCTTTTACTGAAAAATGAGAATGTGGCAAAACATTGTTTCTATGAACACAGATCTGTAGTTTAACATTGCTATGGATCTCTTTTTACCTTTGAATTTTTCAGTAAATGGGATCTCTGAATGATGAAGACCAGATAAATTCCAAATAATTTACTGCTTTCACATGAATTCTCAATTGAAAATAAAATATTTGTGTCAATAGGACAATAACAATACCCCATTAAAAGTTATCTCAATTTAAACTAGAGATAGAAAATGAATCATATTTTTAAAATATAAAATCCATCTGTATGACTATAAAAAAATCAGCTTTTGACTGAGAATTATGTATACTTACTTCACATCTCTGTGTAAAGTATCTCAAATATCTCTGACACAAAAATGCTTTGACATTAGATCCAAACCAATTTTAAAGTAAAATGTGTACTTTCTGCAATTTAATTTATAAACAAAATGATAGATACTTAACTCAAAAGAACAAGTTGAGGATGCTTAAGGAAATCACTTAAAAAAATCACCAAATGTTTTTGGAATCTTAGAGCATTTTACACTGGCCTTTAGATTTTTGTGCTGCTTCATAAAGTTGTAACAAGACTTTTTTGTTGGTTTCTTGTTTGCCACTTTTAGTCAGCAATAGCACAACAGACTGTACACTACATATGCCACCTTCTTAGATTTATAGTTGGAGCTTATTTCTGCTAGCAGAAATGTATAAATAGGAAATAAACATAAAATACTATATTTTTTTTTCCTAAGAGTAAGTCATTTTTTTAAGCAATGAGCAACTAAAATGCAGGTAACTGCATTACCATGTCGTGAACTAGGCATGCTTCTGTGCAACTGCCATTCTTTAAAAGCAGAATTAAATGCCCAGACTAGAAAGTTTTAATCAAGCTGCTAAAGGGCTTCTTCAGAAGTGCTACTACTTCACTCAGTAGGAAGCATGTATTTCAAACAATTTAAGTAGCTGACTTTATAAATAATCTCAACAAAGCTGCCAGGTAATTAGCCTGTATAATAATATTCCCAGCTGATACATAGACAGATGTCTTCTACTGCAAATTGCTGAAACTGTAAGAAAGATCAGCGTTGTAATCTTTGAAGCTAAAGGCTTTAAAAGGGAGAGACTTTTACGTGTTTCTTAGAAAACAAAGTAATCCCTAATTCCCTTTATGAATCCATACTATATGCACTAGTAAAATTTGTTCTACAACTGATTGGATCCAGTTTTTACTTAAAATATTGTTTCCCATATTTTATATTTTGAAACAGAACATTCTACAGGAAGATTACTGTATCTTTCAGTGAATTATTTCTATAGATACAGCGCAGCCAGACAAGTAGGAATTTTAGACAGCAAGTGGGATTTTCAAAGAACTCCAAAGCAGGTAGGCACTTCTCAAAATCCCACTTTGAGCTCATCCACATCTTTAGGAATCTATGTAGCTTTAAAAATCTCTTCTTGGCAATTACATATGTGTTAATACCTTATTCTCATTTAAAAAAATGGTGCTCATGTACTGCAAAGTAATCACCACAATTAAAATGACATATGATCTGCTTAGTTTTTTGGGGGTCTTTTTGTTTTTGTTTTTTGAAATAGGATTCGCTAAGTGTGTAAAGAAAGCCATTAATAAACAGCAGGACATTATTATAAAGGATCCTTTACACACTTTTACTTAGACTGTATCTATCAAAAGATGTCAGATATTTAGTGAGGATCTAATCAACCAAATAGTTAGCAAAAAGCTTCTAGGCTACTCTGCTCCTGCTGTGCTGAATCAACATAGAGGATACCAGTCTTTTTCAGGAAGAAGGCTTGGAGTTTGTAAGGCCTTAGAAATAGACTGGGAGAATGAAACGCTCATGTGCACATGCAGACACACATATGTGCCCTCACCCACCTCCCCTCTCCCTTCCTTCCAAAATCTAGGCAATGTTTTATAAGATCATACTGTAAAATGTCTGTCTTCTGCCAATTAAAAAAAAGAGGGTAAAAAAAATTGTGTCCAAATACTTGTAAAACAACAAAAAAGGGAGAAAGAGAAAAAGCTTTTGAATTGATACAAAGCTTTTTTTACCTTTGGGTTTTGATTTACTGTACTAATGCATTATTATGGACTAGTACCTGACAATTAGGGAGAGAGAGGAAAAAAAAATCCACACTCTTGGCACCATACAGAGAAATAACAGGTTTAAATGGATTGTTCTACTACCCACACCTGAATTTTATCTCTTAAATGATTCATCTGTCCCTGGCTAAGCTAATGTTCTATTAATGAAACAAGGAATTGGGCTCAGAAATCAGCAACTTTTGCTTGCATTTCTTCTCTTTAGCAAGTTTCTCAGGCAAAATTAAAAAAGATAGAAAATATCCACTCTAGGAAATCCTGTTTTTAACTTACTCCTTCATCTAGTTTGTGCTCTGAGTTGTGCTGTGGTCCTTATTTAGAATGATGTTTATGATTTCACCCTCATGTTCTTTCATATGATCCAACAGATTTTCTTTGTTGGTGGACTCAAACCCACAAATGCAGCAGCAGAAGAGAAGAACACAGTATTCTGTGCCAAGATGGGGCAGAGTGGAGTTCTTTTCTAAGCTGCATGAGGTATTCATCAAGTTAAGTTTTTCATTTTCATCAGAACCTGAAATTTCATTAGTAGTTTGGTTAATAGACTCTGTAAAAGACACCAAGTTGTCTGAACTTCCTAGTATAGGTACTGTACTTTCATCAGTGCCTTCTAATAAGGTTTTTTCAGGAGGCTGTCCTTGAAACCTAAAGTAATAGAAATAAAAATAAAAAATGAAACAAATTTCAAAACATACTTTTTTGTTGCTTCTTGATAGAAACTCTTCTTTGAATCAGAGTTGGATCCTCTGAAAATTCTAGATGATAAGGCTTTAAAGTAAAACTGACATACCTGCTGCTTTGTGAAATTGCATCATTAATAGCCTTGTTCACTTGTTCATAATTATAATTTTGGTCACTTGCATGTTTCCACATGTGGGACTTCAAAGAGGGAGGATGACTACATACATATCCACAAAGAGAACATCTAGGAAAAAAAGTAGAGAAGAAAAAAGACAAGCATATAGAAATTTTTAAATTTTATGATTTTTAGTAATTCACTAGCTCTTCCAAAAGGATCAAAAAACAGCAAGATACATTCTTTCTTTCCTCTCCTACTATACAATGGGAAAAATTCTGCTTACTCATTTCAGGACAATAACACCACAATAGTTGTTTTATATTACTATAATGAAACATGTCAATCCCCCTCTCCCTCCTTCTGTCAAGTTTCATACCTCGTCACGTTAGTTTGCGAAGTTTCATTCTGAATTGTACACTGTTTAAAGGTTTGAGAATTTTTAAGGTTAGCTTTTCTGACTTCTTAAATAATTAAAATCCTATCTGTTTGGTTTGTTGAAACTGCTTAAATACTGCAAAAATGCAATAGTACTGATAACTGCAGAAACAGAGAGTATGTCTATGTGGTATTTTGCAGGCTGGTAGTGAGGCTCTCTGCTGTTGTTCTGAACCAAGCAGATGCTGCATGGGTATGATCAGCACTGATGAACTTAAATGAACTAATAGTCTTTCTTGGTGTAGCATATATTAGTTTATTTGAGGATAATGATTTGTCTAGAGAGCTTTCCATCAGCTTGGGGTACTGTAAGAATAAATTTCCATCTGCCTATAAAATATTATATAGCTGTATGCTGTCTTGTTCTTCAACTTAGCTTCAAATTTACACATAGAATTCAGAAAAAAATAACATCTGAAATAATCCTAATTATTAAACAATCTTTCATATTTTCAGGAAAAGCGCTGTTTGAAAAATGCTTTACAAGTTTTAGATGTAAAGCAATTTTTTGTCCCATTAAATTTAATTTACATTTCCAGTATTTAGCATATAGGTTTTCATGTATGCAATCCTAATTAACTCTTGTAGAAACAAGAAAGATTTTAGCATATACTTCAGTAAATTAAACACAACCAAGAATGTTTAATAAAGGTAATACTTTGGTATTTCTTTCTCTCATTTTCCCAATACTCCAATCCTTCTTTCTAAAACAGCTGCAAATTCATACTACTGAGGTATAAACATGTAGCAGAACTCGCAACTGAATAGAAAATGCAATTTTTTTGAATGGTCTGATAAAGCTGAATAGAAATGTTTGTTCCTCCTGTAGAATTTGGCTGGATGGTTCAAAAACTTTAAAAAAGAAACTCTATTTGCATACAGATGCATATTTATAGACATAAATAACTGAAGACTGATGAAATCCCACAGGACTTTTTTCATACATGAATATACAACAGTAGAGACTTTTAAAAGCATTTTCCAAGATGATAAATTAGTCACCTCAGCATGAAGCAGATGAGTGATAGTGTATGACATCACTCCAGAGCTGAACAGTATTCATGGTGAAGATGAGGTGCTCCTGCTACTTTGGAAGTCTTCAGTTTTTCAAATCACATGGAGTTTGACTAGGATCCAATTTTTTTTTTAGAAATCCAAGGTGACCTAGTTCTAATAAATTATAACTAGGAATCTATCTCAGTCTATCTCATTCCTCAACAAGAGCAAAATGGTTTTCCGCTCAAGCAATGTGGTCTCCTGATATGTTACATTATGATAATCTGTTAAAACAACTACTATACTAGTCGTTTTAATAGGTCATTACTTTAATTAAGTATTTACTAAGTTGTTTTAGTCAGTTTAGTTTTTCTAATTTTTTTAAGGAAAACTTTTTCAGAACTGGGACTTAGAAACTACATAAACCAGTGTTAAACACTAGAATTCAGTAAGCCTTCACCACTGCTCCTAATGACAGTAGGATCTAGGACTTAAATGCCTGGCAAATAATCTCATAAAAGAAACTTATTTCTACTCAGCAGAAGACTGTGGAGAGTAGCAAACATCTGATACGTTATGTGAAGGCATGGTACATTACCTTGCTTACGTAGCAAGATAATCCTATTCTGCTGGTGAACAATATGTCCTTCTCACTTCTCTCTATTACTTGATTTGGAATGTACTACTCTCTTTTTTCCTCCTCCTTCTAACTTGAAGCCTTATAAAGAAAATGGATGCAAGTTCACCTTCAGATTGAGAATTTTAATATGTCTAATAAGGCTGTTACAAAATAATGCCATCATTTTTAATAAGAAATAAAAACACCTTATAATTCCTCTTACGGATAAAATTAGGCCAAAATGATTTTCTGCATAACACAAAAATCATTAAATAATCCTAATTCAATTCTATACGCACATGTATTCCAACAGTCTTTTGGTATACGTCTATGATAGTATATACTTTTGTTACATTGCTAACAGAGATTGGTCAGTGGGTTGATACAAAATGAAGGAAGCAACAGTTCACTGTTTGTTTTCATCCACCTTTAATTAAAGTCTTGTTTTCTGAAGTACATTAATTTACTTGGCTAATTTACTAGTCAGATTTACTTTGCTGAGTACAATATCATGAGCTTAAAGCTGTTGACTACTTTAGACTGGCACGCAGTTCAAATCAAAGATGCAGAAACTCAACAACTTTTAATCTGATGCACTTACTTACTTTATGATCATCATCCATAATACAATGTATATTAAACAAAGTGATCTCAAGGGAAATATATAAATTAAAATGGGAGGGCAGAAATGGAAGTGAAGGCCGTTTACTGATGTTGCTCAATGTTCTACAGAGTTTGGGTGTTTTTAAGTAGTGTTTTCAAAAGAAATATCAATTAAAAACTATGGAACTAGGAGAATACCTGTTCCTACCTGAAGTCTGAATTTGCTGCATAGTTACAGTATATGCAAGACATTCTCAGAGAAAAGAAATTATTTTTCCATTGAGTTTTGTATTTTAGTAGTAGATTCCTTTCATTTCTATAGCACGATTTGCCCTACTGATTGACCTATGCTGAATTATTAAACTATACTGTTCAAGTGTATCCTAAATTGGTCTACGGAAGAAATAATTATCTTGCAGCTTTTGATAGAGTATTTCCTCAGGGACACAGGGGCCAAAGTGTGGAGGTTTGCAGTAATCTTGGGTAATACTAAGAGTATTTAGTGATAGTGTGTGAAGTATGATAGCAGAGCACACAGAACTTAGTGTTGCTTTCTAGTACATTTTTGGGGAAAAATGCAGTGTAAGGACTTTGTTTGAAGTTACAGAATCAGATTTTCTTGAGAAGAAACCCCATATGTGAATGTACTTTATTTGGATTATTCCTGTTCCCTTTAAAATTCTTTCCTAAGAAATGTTCAGAATCTTCCTCATTTTTTTTCCTTTCCATGCTTTTATTTTTTGTTGCAAATTAGTAGTAAACATTTACATTTTTATGCCAACTCTTCCTGATATATATTTATATAACATATAAATAAATAAAAAAATAAATAAATATAAAAACATATCAATGGACAGACTATCCCTTAAACATAATGACCCTTCATACTAATTCTTAACTAGGGCATTGCAATGCAAATCTAGATTCTAACTAGTACGTACACACAAAGGCTGTGCCTAGACTAGGATATTAAACAAAGCCAGAGAACATTCCTGGGCACTGGAATTTAACAATCTGTAATATTAAATTGTTAGAGGTGCCCCAGCATGGTTTTGGCACATGCATTCCCCCAAACAATTCCAGGCATGCTTTGGTAATTAACATGGTCCAGAACCACTTGCAATAAGCAGTTTATATGCAACCATCCCATTCTGGAAAGAAAGGGTTGAATACTGTACCAGAGGGAGGTCATAGACATGTTTAATTTACTAGCATAAACATCATCTAGGAATGCTATATCAAATCAATCAATCGATCTCTCTCTCTCTCTCTCTCTCTCAAAAAAAAAAAGCGTCACTGGAACAAAGAATGAATCCAGGAGGAAAAAGAATAGAATCTGAATTCTGCTTTCTTTCATAACATAGAAAAATCACTACTATCACAGCTTTTTGCCAGATTAGAACTGTTACATACTTGTACTGTTCCATTAGCTGCACTGCCTGATGCTCCTGGGGGTGGCGCCTCATATGGCATTTCAAGCTATTCATATTTGTGGTGGCAAAGTCGCATACTCGACATCTAAAGAGACAAAAACAGGTAAACTAATCTGATAATTAACTGCTAAAACTATTCCACAAATAAAAATCTAAGAGAATAAAAAGGTATCTGGAAAGACTACAATGAAGACTAACAACATTTACAGATGTCCAAGTGGTAACATTAACTTTCAAATTTTGGACCATGAGGGGTTTTTGTATCCAAAAACCCCCTCCACCTTTGAGCAAGAATCATTAGGCACATGGAGCATGTTCTGTCCTGAAATCCATCTGGTGCACCTCTACTGAAGCTGGCAAACATCACTAAGTAAAAGAGAGATCTGGGTGCTCTTGAAGCAGCCATGATACAAGTTGCTTGGCTATGTTATGCAAAAGCAGAATATGATCATAAGAGCTACAGGAGATGTGGTACATGTCAAAGTGGATCTTATTCTTCAAGAATACAAGTTCTACTTAATGCAACAGCAGTGTTTCTCATGACACTTTAAATGCCAAACTATTGGTAATAAAACTTTTATGTTTCAGAGCATTATAGTTCAAATAGAAGTCAGGGACAAGATCAACAAATTAAGATTCAAGTGCCCTAAGCCAATAACATATCACATTGTCTAAATTTTTATTTTTTGACTTCTGTCACAGCATTTTGTATAAAAACAATATATAAAACAGCTTGGATCTAGATCTAGGTCCCTGGATTTAGATCTCAAGGTATTACACAAAATACTATGCTATGCATAAATAGCAATATACTACCAGGTAAGCTTCCTATACATAATATATAAAAACAGATCTAATGGGAGCCATCAAGCTCAACTAAAACTCTGCATATTTATCAGGACTTTAGTTGTTTCATTTTGAAATGATAAGATATTCAGTAATTTAAAAAGTCTGGACTACAGTGTGAAAAAGTTGGAGAATCCAGGATAGTTGATTTGAGATTACTAATACTACATTTTTAAAGGGGTTTAATTAATATACATCACTATAATGCACAAAATCAAAAAACAGCATATCTTGGGGGGCTTTTTAATCAAAAGGGAAAGTCCCCTTTTGAGTGCAAGGTTTCAAGGTCTGAAGATGTGTTTCAAGAGTTTGTACTAAAAAGACAGAAGTGTATTAGCTCAAAAATTTTACTAACTCAGATCTATTTTTTAGCCACTAGAGAGGGACAGAGATCCACCCTGAATAAGAATAGATTGAATTTGAAGGAATTTTGCAGAAACCAATAGAAAAATACATGATTTATTTTTTCCTCTGAGGACCTGAACAGTAGTATTACAACCAATTTTAGATATAAAAATCTTTATATAAATCTATATAATGTCTTTGAAGGAAAGTTTATAAAATCTGATCTTAAATGAGTGGGTTAATATTGATAAAGATAAAAGGACTAAGGCAAGACAAAGAGCACAGTTTTGCCACACCCTGTAGGAGCCAATACATTATGGATATCCCTTGACTCCTCCTTCCTCCACTAAGGAGTGTGAACATGGTTGCTTGCCCTGCTGCTTTAAAACAAAGCGTTAGAAGTAGCAATATGATAATGGAGAACACCTTGCAATAAAGCAAATCCAAAATGAACTTAGTGTGCAAAGAGTTTGCTAAATATGTTGTTGTTATCTGCCAAAGATCAATCTTACAATGTAATTATTTCCCCTTCTATATCTGGATGTGTCAAACTGAAAACAAGCCATGGACTGCTATAGCTAAAGATGCATCCTGGAAAAGTCAGCAAATCTTAATTACATAGTTTGAGTTGATCAGCAAGCATGGCCCCTTCAATTTTGCAGTGCCTTGCAGTAAAATTATGAAACTGGCATTCTTTAACAATATCTTCAAAATTGCACGAGCAAGGAAGTAACCTTGTTAAAACAAGCAGACCAAGAGCCTAGCATTAGTCAGCAATAATTGGGACACTTACCTATATGGCTTATCAGAGTTATGAATTCGTCTGTGATTTCGTACACCAACATAAGTTGTGCTTGTGTAGTCACAAACATCACATCTATACAATTTTTGAACTGAAGCCTTATTTCCTATACAAAACAAAATGCATAATTTTAGAGATGCCTTCAGCATTTTAAGAAGTTCTCAGATGATAATTTCAGCACACAGTTGAATTATGAAACATGAATTAACATTTAAAAATGATACTTCAGTATCTGGAGCAAACTGGCAATGGACACAGAGATAATAAAGGTTCATTTACCATGCTGTTCTGCATTCTCCCTGCCATTTACTGGAATTACTAAAATTTTAGGGAAGTGCATTCTCTCACCATCCAGTTGCTTCCCTTCCTGGGTTACTGTGGTCAGGTCAAAATCCTATGTTATAGTATAAGGTACTAAATGATGAACCCAGGACTTTCACTGCTTTGCAGTATCAAATCAAAGGAAAAGATGGGCAAGAGAGATGTCTGAGAGAGGAGAAGTTTCCAACTGGCAAACATAGAAAAGAAAAACAGAAGGCTCCTGAAGCAAATCCTCTTTATCATCCAGATACACTCACAACCACTTTCAGAAGGATCTGAGATGATCAAAAAAATAGATAGTGACCAGATGTATTAAGAAATAATTTGGAACTTCTCCAAATTACCAAAAAGCAATTGCAACAGAAATCATTTTTTCTTTCCAGAATGAAAGAGACTCTTGAAAAATTAATAGTTGCAGAGACAAAGGCTAATGACTAATTTAACATAGGAAAATGTGTGCCCACAAGTGCACAGTTTGAATATTTTGGGATGTGACTGTGTAGGCCTTAAAAGCCCTATTCCTGCTCCCTCACTGAGTAAGGGAACTGATTTGAGTTAAAAATATGAACATTTGGAAGGAGAGAGGGTATTTTTAATGCAGGTCATTTTTCTGCTCTAGCCTGTCAGGCAGCCTTCACACGCTCCCAAATGAGGGAATAGCAGAAAGAAGGATAAACAGATTGGGGCTACTTAAATCAGCACTACTGCCAAAAGAAACATCAAACTAAGACCTAAGTTTTTTTTTTCTGCATTTGCATTCTACCTCTTCACTAGCCTAAGTTATTAAAATTTTACTTTTCTTTTTCCACATGTAAGGAACCCTACCTTTACACCAAATTCTTATTAGCTGACTGAACGGTCAAGCCATGACTCTCAGTAACGTATGTGGGCTTTGAAGAAACTGATAAGAGATCCTTGCAGAATTTCTCAGGTGGGAAAAGATCATTGCTAAAATACATGCCAAAAACAATAAATATACAATTCAACAAATTATGTATGGGAGACAAAGTAAAGCTCAAATCTTGCAAGAACAGACTTCAGCAACTCTTCATGCTCCTATGAAGTACAACTCCAGTACAAAAAAGCCATTAGTTTGTGTTGTGAGGAGTTTTAGTACTACTAGAATACACTAGAAGATCCTAGGTAGAACAGAAAAGGGAATATTAGCTGGGTGTTTTTTCATAGATATTGCCTTAAGAACTCTGATGATATTAACAAGTGATCTACTTCCCAGCCCTCCCAGCTCCTTCCCAAACCAAAAATAACCCCTTCTCCTCCTAGAATAAAAGTTCTGATTTCCCAGATTTGATCTCTGTATTCTGAATCCTGAAGAACAATTCTTTTAAAGGCTTGTCAAGGTCAGGAGCGCTGAAAGTCCATGTCAAGCTGAGAGGATGGCCTGCCACTGTTAGGACTGCACAGTTTGAAAGGAAATACAAGCTTGAACTTGGAAATACGAGACTGTTCAAAAAGATGGAAAGTAGACTCTTTAGACATATCTCTGCTTAGGTCCAAATACCACAAAGTTCTTGACAGTTTGGAGTAATAAAAACTGACTGAAACCCTCTCCTTCATCACCTCCTGCATGCAACTTCTTTGTAGTTAAGGAAAGGAGAGATGAGAAAAGCAGACTGAATTCAGGAGGAAATGTAGCATTTATCTTGAAAACAGAAGTTCTATCCCCTGCATCCAAAAAAATGAACATTTTTTATAAAGATTATTTTGTTCTGGAGTTTCCTCTTGATGATGCTGGGCTCCAACAACCCAGTTGAATCTTTTCATTATCAAAATAAAAATTAAGTATGTTCATGGTAGAACTCTGTTTTAAGGAGATATTTTGAAGTTTAACTTTTCACTTCCACCTTATTCCACCGTTGGGCACTGAATTATGTCAAAATGCTTTAAATATGTTATTTTGAGGGATACAGTGATTTAAACAGTAAGTAAAAATTACCACTACTTAAATTTTCACTCTAAAAATCAGCACTCTTTGTTCAAGGTGCAAAGTAATTAGTTACTGCTGGAGCTCTAGGCTGATATTACTGGAGGTTTATTCTGAAGAATATATCATATTCATTTATATGATCATATAAAATAAAATGACATCTGAATACAAAGAAAGTAAAAAAAAATTAATAATTCTCTGTGTGTGCAAAGATAACAAAAAATATTTTACACTCTTTAAAACTTAATGAATTGCTCACTGTTCTGGCATTTTTATAAAAACAAAACAATACAGAAGTAATACATAATATGCACTCTTTGCAATTCAGCTTTAAAGTTCTTAAAATATATCAGATTTTTTCCTATGTGCTCATATAGCTTTTTAAAATGTATTACTGTTCAAAAAATTCTCTCTGATGACAAATTATCAAAACAGTCTTAAGTATATACTTACAAACTTAAGAATTTATATTTCTACAATTATGCTTTTATGAATACACATTTATGCAGAAGACCTCAGATGAATACAAAGACACTTACTGGGCTGCAGATCTACAGTAGAGCGGGGTTGTGTGAAGGTTGGGCTATTGCATGCTCTACTTGAATGGTTCTTTCATCTTAAATTCTGCAGTTTTAGAATAAACTGTTTTCAAATGTATTTTCTGTTAGGAATTTGGTATTTAATTGGGCAGGCAGCTTAAAAAAAAAAAATCTAATGAGATTCTAAAAGCATTATGCAAACATATCATCTATTGCATAGTTACAAGTGCTTAACCACCCAGTAGCACACACTTAGGAGCAATTACTTACACCAATCACTACTTTAGATTTATTCTTTCAGCAAAATGCACATAAGTTATAATACATCATATCCTCTCTGGCTGTAGTGAAACAGCAGTTGTTCTCCCCCCATACTCCCCAAAAGGCTTATTTTCTCTGGTTGTGGGGGCTTTTTAGCTTTCTGGATCGATGATATCAGGTCTCTTAAAAGTAAACACGAAAATGAGAGATCTTTATTCTAGCAGCAGTAACAGGTGCTCCTGTAATGCTGCTTATTACGCTATTCCTTCATTATTAGACATTTACAATCTGATCATATTCAGTGTCATAATGCTCCCTTTTAATTTATTGTACAACCATGATGAATAAAGAGACTTTTAGGACTAACTATTTCATAAACAAGAAATGAAACTGCTCCAGCTCAGGCATCTTTCACATAAACAGATGCTATGCCATAAACTTCTTTGTTTTGTGTCGCTTTATAGGGATGACATCTGTTTGACAAGAGATCGCTGTACTGCAGTGGTGTCGCAATTTGATTATAAATTGGTTCTGAAATAATTAAAGCATTCCAAAGTATAAGTTAATAAAAGTTTAAAAGGAGAACTATTTTCATTCAAGCCATATTACTAAATTTGATGTGGAGTAAAAATTCAATTAAGGTGCATGACTGTAACATTTTTATAAGATAATAATGAACAAAAATTATTCTAAAAAAATCACTGAATTAAATCAAAATCAGGCAGATTTTGTGAGCAGGGGTTCCTCTTTCATGAAAATCACAAGATCAGGACATAAACTCTAAAACTACTCTTTTAAAAAGTAGCAAGCCATCTTGATTTTCAGTCACCTTAACGAGACCTAAGCTCAAAAGATACAGTATTTTGAAAGTCTGACATATTTCAAGTGTCTCAAGGCACGTATTCCTTTATGAGGAATTTATTATTTCCTTTAAGCCATCTTTAAAAATCTTGGTCTAAAACATTACAGACATTGTCAGCAGCATAGTCAGAGCTGTGCTTACAGACATTTGCAACTAGCTAAACTAACAATGTTTTATTTCCTATTGCTTCATTAAAACATTTAAGCTGTTGCTTCTAAAGAAAAAAGATTATAATCAGTAACTTTCTCAGTACCAGTAGACCCTCCCTTGTCTTTTTTTCTGCCTCCCCCTGAGTCCCCAGAAGGCCTATGGCCGTCTGAAGCTTTGGTCTTATGTATGTAATAAACACTACAAACTAGTTTCCTGAATTATGGAAGTCTAAATGCTCTCTGCATTGATGAGAACAAAAAGGAGCTGGGAGGGGCCATTTTATCTGAGGCTGATGAGATAATTAACTTTTAATTTTCTATCTAGTATACTGAAAGCCAAAGTAAGAGGCAGCATGAGCTAACAAAACAGAAGTCAGGAGTTAAGGTTCGCATTTTATCCTGACATGCATTTTGCTTTGGACAACTCATTAACAGTTCAAGCCATCCATCCTTACTCATGCTGGTTATACCTTTTTTCACAAGTAGTCGCACTAATTTCAGTGATTACTTTCACACTGATCAACTGTAGAGGCGAGAGTAGAACCACAAATTTCAACTGCAATCTAAGTACTACATTACAGAATGCATTCTGCTATCTAAACAAACAAGAGACCATAAGACAGAAAAGAGCTATGTGCATAAAATGGGAAATATTTCAACCCACAGTTGTTCAGAGGTGCACTAAAATTGCAGAGTACTAAAAATTACAGTGTTCCCTTCAGAATAAAAGCACTGTAAATAATTTCAGAAACTTTAACTCACCAGAGAAGAGGATGCACACAAGTTGCAATAATAAATATTGGGGCTCCAGGACAGTCACAGCATTTTAAGACCACATTTTCCCTAAACTTCAAAATTTGCCTAATTTTCACTATCTTAACACATCAAGTTTAAAAAAAATACCTATTAAATTATAAGCAAATACATAATTAACAGTAATTTAGAAAATGCATATCTACTACTACTCTGGCAACTATTACAGATATAGTTTTAGAACCCCTTACATTTGCCTCTCTAGTTCTAAAACAAATGACTCATTCTGGACTTTACCACAATTAAATAGTAATTTCTAAAAATGGAATGCAAAATTATATTGTATGTATATGGTGATAGCAAACTACGTTATCACAGTGAATTAAGAGAAAAACACCAAGGCTTTCTTTTATTTACACTAGGCAATTCAGAAAACATTGCAGCTGGTAAACAGAGGGAAAAAATGTTTTTTCTTTAAAAAAAAAAAAAAGTCATACTCCATACCACTTATTATCTGCAGGTATTTAAAATTTTGTTTTTCAAAAAGAAAATCCAAAGATATAATTAGGCAAAAAATGTTTTACCTACCAACAAATGCCAATAAAATATCTCAAAACTGAGAATTATAGGAAGTTTTGCAAACTGAAAAGAACATTTAGGTTAAGAACAGGCATGAAAATGTTCAGCC
Source organism: Apteryx mantelli (assembly GCF_036417845.1). Classification (NCBI taxonomy): domain Eukaryota; kingdom Metazoa; phylum Chordata; class Aves; order Apterygiformes; family Apterygidae; genus Apteryx; species Apteryx mantelli. The sequence continues at coordinate 12,931,983 of NC_089987.1, forward strand.
TAAAGGAGATCTTAAAAAAAGTAAGCCTACAAATACAGCAAACATAAATAATTTTATGAGTAACTTGTAATTTTAAGTTAAAATATATACAGTACCTTCTCTTTCATCTACTTCATTGGAAACTATTAGTTTGTTAGATGTAGCTGTTGAAAAGATATCTGGAAGACTGTGTTGCTCTCTCTCATGATTTCGCAATTGGCTCTGAAAAAACAATTCCTTATGTTTAAACATATAACGCAAACATACAGTGGTCACTTCAGATACTGCAGTAATTTGCAAAATTATTACTCAAGTTTGCATGACAACTATTATAAAACATACTTTAGCATACATACAGATTATCCCTCAAACTACAAACAAAACGGATTAAATTATACTTTAATAATATAAAAAAGGACCGATGAGAGTGATTAAGAGGTGATTATATGATTTGTGTTAATTAAAAAAAAAATACTGTTCACTAGAAAAGTGACTATATTCATTACACATTCATTTTTTTCAAACTAGGGCCTAACAACAGGACATATGGGAAAACCTGCACTACCGCTGCCTATGACGGTTTCAGTTGTAAGACCTGATACTGATGCTATCTGTTGTATTTTCCCGAGTAAAACGAGCATACTTGAGCTTATAGGAATGTACTCACAGGCACTAATGTTAAAAATGGAGACTATAAAACTGAGAGCAGTACATTATTCTGCTCTTGTATGTAATCTTTCAGATCTAAGTTCTGCAGAACGTCCAGCCCAACAAAGCAACAGAGGAAGAAATAAAAGAACTTCTATTTCAAAGATTCTCACACATTGCCCCCAAGCACCCCTGTTACTCTTGCACACACAACTACTGGGCATGTTTGAGCGTTCTTTTAAAGTTTCAACTTTTAAGTTCTCTAATGCTTCCATTTCTTCATTTAGTTACTACAGGTTGGTAGAATAACAACACGATATTAATATGTCCATAAGATGGTTCTCAAGAGAAATAACTTCTGTGAGGAAGCAAGCTTATTTCAGTGGGTAAGTCAGAATAATTATGGCAGAATATTATATTCAGAAAGTGCTGCAGGCAATAGTCTCCAACCATAATGACAATGAAGCCAGGGTGTCAGACTGAATTAAATTAGAAAGAGGGATCACGGGATCACCAGTTATAAAAAAGTAACAAACAGGTTATTTAACTATTATAAACAGACATAGGAAATAACTTTACCTTATAATGAAAGGATTCTTCACATTGCTTGCACTGATACATTCTTGTTTTGCAGTGGTTGATCATGTGGCTCTCTAGATCCTTACTATTGTCAGCAATGTGTTCACAGATAGGACACTGATATGGTTGCCTCTGACGATGGACTCTCAAGTGTTGTTTTATGTAGCCCTTATTACCACTGCTATAATGGCAGAGGCGACAGCGGTAGGGTCGATCTACATTAGGTATATATTCTACTAGGTTACTTCCTGGAATATTTGCATCATTTGCATTTTGGCATTGTGCGTTGTCTTGTAATTCTTTCAAAATGTCATCATCAGAAGCATTCTGATCCGTCCTCTCCTTCAATTTTTCAATGACAGTGAGTAGTGACATACTAATGCCCATTTTAATTGGTGCTTCCGATAACTCTGGCCTTTCTTTATCTATCTCCACTATTGCACAGTCACTTTGGTTTAAGCTAGTAAACTCTTCTGAAGGATTCTTAAGTGAGGATACCACTTTAGAATTAGCTGCATATGGCCCATCAGCGTCTCTCTGCCCTGTATCTGCATCCACACAGTCTTCCCCAGTGAGAGTCCTAAAGCTAGACTTTGTTAGTTCTGCAGCTCTGATAGGCATTGTAACAAGAGCTTCTGCAGCTAATGAGTGTAGCCGTAAAGACTCTGAATTTGTCCTTCTTCGTGCAGGAGGAGCATTTTCATCAGTTGCTATGTTTTTATTAGAGCTTAATTCATTATCTTTCTTCTCAGTATTATTCCATCCTATTATCACCTCTTGAATTTCATCTGAACGATAAACTTCAGGTCCTTCACAGATAACATGGGACCTCTCCGAGATTAATTTTTTTTCTGTTTCAATGTCAGTGTTCATCAAGAAAGGCTTTTGTAAGACACTTTCTTCAGCACTTGGCAAACGCTCTACTATTACATTAACATGACCCTTTTTATTTGGACTACAATTAATGATTTTCTGTGCTGATGAAAGTAGGCTATCAGTTATCAAATTATCCTGTTCTGTATCTGATACAGTCTCCTCTAAAACTTCTGTAGTAGGAGAGTGTGCCACTGACTGATTTAATGCCTCTTCCTCTTTTACATTTTCTCCTACTGGTGATTTACATGATATTTGCTCAGAATTGCAAATCTGAAGTTGAAGAGAATGTTCGCTATGGATATCTAGCTCATTGTTTTCCAACGAAAGAACAACTGCATCCATACTGTGAGGTGTATGAGTTACAACCGTCTCTGACAAATTTGTAGTTTCATTTTCTTCTTCAAAGATAGGATAGGAACAATCAACTTCGCCTGCATGTTTCCAAGCATGTGTTTTCAACATTCTTTGCTGACCACAGGTGTATCGACAAATTAAACACCGGTATATGCCATACTGCTCGTAAGTATACCATTTTCTCCTACCCATTTCAGCCACACGAGTAGACTGAGTTATATCTTTGCATTCCAGATTTCCTGTCTGATCAGTCCCTGATTTGACACTTCCTTCCACTGGCCCTTGCAAAAATGAACTTGAGACATTTACACATTGCTGTGCTTTTGTCTGGATGCTATTTTTACTGTCATTCTCATGGTAATTTTGGAAGTGAGATTCAAGCTCTTCTTGATTTTTAGAAGCAAAATGACATTCTGAGCACATTAATATCACTTCATTTTTCTGCCCATGTTGTTTTATATGTTCTTGTAGTGTTAAGAGAGATGGTGATAGAAACTTACATAGACTACACTGGTAGCACGTCACCTTTTTTTTGCTTTGTGGAAGACAATCAGTCACATAATAATCTGCTTGTAACTCCTCAGTCTTTTTAGTACCAATAACAGATAGCTGAATTGTTTTAGCTGGGATTTCACAAAGATCTTCTGTGTCAAAGGACTGCACAGAAGCATTAGGATGGGAACGCTTTTTCCCTATTAAAAGGCATCTTTGCGACTTCTCGCTTTCAACTATTTTGCTTAGCTTCTGAATAACGTGGATTAGTGGGTCAGTTTTACATTTTCTCTCATCTTCACTGTTTTGCAGCGTTGGACCAATGACTGTTTCAGAAATCAGTACAGCTTCCTGTTCTCCAATATTTGGCATCAATACTGCAACACTGCTTCCTTCTTCCATAATATCTAGGAGAAAATGTTTAGTAAAATATTAAAATATATACCTGCACAATAATAAAAACAGAATCTAGTACAATTTATATTTCTCTCTCTACTAAACGCAGAAGCCTAAAGCCATCAACTTTATAAAAACTTTCAGAATGAGAATATAAATAGCCAAAGATTTTGAGGACATTTAGTGGACAGCACAGATGCTATGTAATACATCTGCACAGAGTATTTTCAAGACATCCTGTAACTGCATGCCTCCAAGTTGTGTAATGGCAAGATAATTATTTTTCAACTATAGGGTAATTAGAGTTGTTACAGATACTCTCTATTTCTTTAACAGGACCACACATTTGAATGTTAGACATTTAAATATGCCAGTCAGTAGTAACTGGCATATTTATGTTTAAAAGCCATGATATGATATGAAAAATGTGTTCCTAACATACTTATTCTGATACATTGATATCTGAAGCAAATATCAATTTGCAACAACATAATTTAAAAACATAAGCAAAATCTTTCCTTGAAAAGTTAGGAAAAAAAAGTAGTTCTAGTATTCACTTGCATTAGTCATTTTGCTATGACTATATTAAAGACAATTCAAATGTCAAGTCATACTTATTATAAATGTCATTTCATAGAGAACCTACTAATTGTAGCTTTTCCAACAATTCCTTAATTGTAGGGGAAAAAAATCAATTGGTACTTAAGTTCTGAAGAGTAGTTTTTTCTGTTTTGAGGGAAAAAATAGTTCTGGAAGCTAAAGGCAATAACTATTTCCACTTGTACTTCCTTTAAACACATCTAACCATAAACCACAGGCAATAATGTGGTAGTGTTGGAGGTTAAATTAGAAGCCAATTCATATAAATTTACATGAAAACATATTTTGTGATGTGGGCAAGGCTCAGGGAGTGGGGAGTCAAGCAAAAAGTCTTACAGTGGAATTCACTTCTGAAAACTGTCTGAAAATAACCTATTCAAGTTCCACAAAATATATAATCTAGAACATAGAGAGATGCCAGATATTTCTTTTATCAGTCATCCTTGAGTGTTTATCATGATTTTTTCAAGTTGATTTTTTTTGCAAGAAAGATCTGTATGCCAAACCAGAACTTCCTTAAGACCCGTAAATCTACTCTTTTCTACTGAAACATTTAGTATACAACTGTAATATAAAAAAAGAGAATGTATTTGTAGATAATTCTATTATTATGTTGCCTTTGACATATGAAGAGGAATAAAAAGCAACACAGGCCTTATTTTGTCAACAACCAATATATTGAATAAACACATGAGAGCAGGTATTATTGTGCCCTTTTTCCACCACAACTTTTGGAAGTAGATTTAGGCATAAGCTGTATCTCTTCATGTGGTGGCAGCAGGTCTAAGCTCACTCTTCCTGCACTCCAAGCCGGCCAGATGCAAGCTGGTCCAGTCCATCAGCTCACTGGCTGCTGTCAGTACACGCCAGTTTACTCGGCCTCTTAGCACCCATCATCCATGTAGACATGTCAAAGAGACAACTGAAGCAGAGGAATCTGTTGCCAAGGGTGGCACTACGTAGAAGTGTTGTTTAGTCAAATGTAAAAATTGTTTTAGAATTTTTAGTTTGAAATACATTACAAGATATACAACAATGTTGGGGAAACATTTATTGTAATGCTGGAAGATTTCATGTGATTGCACAGTGTTAACACAAGATACAGGGACTTATTTGCTGAGGCTAGTTAAGGGTATACATGAAGCAACTTCCACTTATATACTCTGAACTCGAAGCAGTCGCATTTACTGTAACTTAAATACAAACTATAAGAAATTCCTTTATTGTATAGGAAGGCAGTGCAAATGTTATGGCTCTGCAACAAATCTAATCCTATTATTGAACACAACAACATACAATTGCTATATTTTAGCCTAGCATAGCAAATAAGCAGATTTTCTTCTTGTTATTTAATTATTACAGCTAATGAAGTTTGCCTGACACATGCCCTTTCTTCATATTGTAAGAATTTTATTTAAAAAATACTACTTCGAAAATACATGGAACTACAGTTGTATGGTAATATTTTTTTCTCATTATTTGATAGTGAACATAATCTTTACCTTGACATATTTTTCTGAACACATATATAGATTTTTCTTTGATCCATCAAGAATGGAAAAACATACAATAACCTGTAATTGTTTCACATTCAGAAATAAGTATTTCTACCAATAAAAATCAGGTTGTGACAAGATCTCTATATTTAAAGAGAAATTAAGTTTTAAAGAATTTGTTTAAAGTAGATACAAGTCTTGAAAGGTACTTCTGCAGTTGCCCCCTTCCATCTAGTACACAAGACCTTTAAACCAAGTTAAAACTTATTAAAATTAAGTGTGACTGCGTAAATAATGCCAATTTTTTTTCCATGTGGTCTTGGTAGAGCTACTCAGATTTAAATTTAAGCACAGGCAACATCTGCAGGATAAGGCCCTTTGAACATTCTGTGCTGTCATTAGTAAGATAAAAGACTTGCATATAGTTGAAAATAGTTCATAATACATAAAAGAAGGTAGAAATTCAGCAACAGATGGCGACTGAACAGAGCACTGCTTACATTTTCTAGGCATTTGTTGTACAAATTTATCATCCTTAAGGCAACTACAATTTTTTTTTCTTGTGATAATTCAAAGTATAAGTCATAATTTTGGTCTAAAGAAAAATTCTGAGCAGAAATACTGAAATTGCCTTTATTTGCCATTCAGGTTATCTACACAGTTCCTCTGACTTATAAAGTTACAGTAACTGTTGGAAGAACTCAGATTCACACTGAAGAGTATGTATTTGGAACACTTCATTGAAATAATAGTTCCAAATATGAATGGGTTTGTAACAATTTTTAATATTCATTTCCCAGTTGCATCTGTCCAATTTGAGCAATCTCATCTATTACAAAAGCATCAGAACTATCAATATAATCAGTTACTATCATCCACACTTCATGTGGTCAGGTAAAGTATTTCAACTTGAAAATGCAGCAATATTTGCCAAGTCTGAATTCTTAAGAGAGATGTCTCTTCAGTGCTATTATTTTCAATGTTAGTTTGAGAAATATTTACTTGGAAATGGCTAAAATCTAATTTAAAATTGAAAAATTAATAAAAGAAAAATAACCCCCCAGGCCAAATGGATTCATGATAACTAGAAAACTAAACAAACTAAGGTGTTATGCCTTTAACTGGATCTATGCAAGCAGATTAATAATGATCAATACTACATTTAGATAGCAGCTCAACTGGAGGAAATAAAAATTAAAAAATAAGTATCTTTAAAACAAAAAGTATAATTTTACAAAATGGCTATTTGGTATACTCTTATATTTAATTCAAGTTCAGTATTGTCTTATTAACAGGAATCAACCTACGTATCCAGACAGTTACTGTTAAACTAAAAAATCCAAGTATTTACATTTTGAACATAGAAAGCAGATGTCTTAATGTGCATTTGGTACTTCAGTTTCTATGATGTTTGGCAGAGTTTACTAAATGACTAACTCTAGTCTATGTGGCTAGGAAAAAATTATATTCTGTTCATATTATATCTACAAGCCATAGAAATATCTTCCATTATATATTCTTTAACTTAAATGAAGCAATGGTAATCAGGTGACATGACAATAATATAGTTACTAGTGACTTGCCTTCCATTCAACAAAACTTCCATTAAGTTATTTCAGTTACTTATTGATTGAAAACCATCCAATTTACTTATACAAAAATATTTTGTTGTTTCATACTGGCTGTAATACATTTAAGAACCATTATGAAAAGTAAGCAAGTGGGTTTTTTTTCCAAAATAAAATTATACATTACATGTACTCCTCAAAGAATAACATCTACTCGAAATATTCTCAGTGTAAGCATGAATTAAGGAAAATTTTAAGACCACGGTGCTACTTTAAGCTATACTAGCCATTTTAAAAGTGTCATTAGTAATGTTAAGTAGGCAAATATTTTCCCTACCTTTTCATCTGAAAAGCAGCACAGAGACTCAGAGAAAAGACCCGAGACAGACCGCAAAAGAAAAGCGTTGCCACATAACACTGTTACGCGAAAACCTGAAACGGAGGGAGTCCCTCCAGATGTTCGGCTGTGGGTGCTCGCGGGCACGCAAGCCACCGGCCGCGTAACTACGCATATGAGTAACGTTATGTCATTCTTTGTTTAGAGTCCGTTCAGTGCTCACTGATGCCGATTCTGGTTTTTCGAGGGGCGATAAGAACTGCGAGGAAGCGTTTCGGTTTTGGTAACTCCATCCCTTTGCGGACAAGGCTGCCTCGAGGCCCCGTGACACAGAGCTTCGGCCTGGCAGCGGGCCCGCCCGCCGCCCCCCACGCGCGGAGCGACGGCGGCTGCGCGGGGGAGGCCCGGGGGGCTGCGCGGGGGAGGCCCGGGGGGCCCCGGGCGCAGGGCGGCCGCGCTCGGCTCCGCAGCGGCGCCGGGCGATGCCCCGGGGCGGGGAGCAGCCCGCGGCGGTGGCGGCGCGGGGCCGGAGAGCAGGGAAACCCCGCACGGCGCTGCGGGAGCGTCGCGGCCGTTACCGCGTCCCTGCGACGGGGCAGGGCAGCCCCAGCTCCCCCCCGCCCTGCCCCTCGGGCCCGCCGCCGCGCTGGGCGCAGATGCCCCGGCGCGGCCCGGGCCGCCCGCCGCGGGGCAGCGCGGGGAGGGGTGGGGGCGGGGAGGGGGCTGCGGCCGCGCGCCGGCCGCGCTGGGGGAGGTGGCGCGCTGGGGGAGGGGGCGCCGCGGAGCCGCAGCGCCCAGCGGCTCCGCACATGGGCTGCGCCGCGGGGCCCGCCGCGCGCCTACCTGCCGGCCGCCGCGGCGACCAGGCCGCGCCGCGCCGCGCCGCCGCTCCCCACTCGCGCCGGCCCCACCGAGGGGCTTTTCTGTTTTTCCCTTTAAATCGCTCTTCTCTTCTTCTTCTTCTTTTTTTTTTCCTCCCCCCCTCACCCCTGGCCACCGCTTCAAGATGGCGACGATGGAGACTGGATCACGTGACGCGCGGGGCGGGTCAGGTGACCGGCGGGTAGACGGTGCCGCCTTCCCGCCGCCGCCGCCTCCTGCCCGTTGCCACGGAGACGAGCGCCGGGCCGTCCCGTCCTTTCCTGCTGGGGGGCGCGCGGCCGCGGCCCCTCGCGCCGAAGCACCTGGGCCCTCTGCTGCTCCGCGGGGCGGGCTCGCCTCCCGGCCTCGCCCTCGGCCCGCCTGCTGGCGCCTTCTCCGCTCAGGGGCCGTCCCGCCCCAGCCCCTCTCAGAGCAGAGCACAGGCATGTCCCGGGGTGGGGGGATCTGCCCATAGTGTCACCCTCTTAGCTTAAATTTCAGCCTGGCACCGATACCCGACAGCAGTGCACAGTCACTTGTGCCAGCAGTGGTGCCGCTCTGGGAGATTTTAGTGTGAGTTTCCAAGTATTTGGTGTCTGTCTTGAAGGTTCAGCTCCTCTATTTGGGTGATTCTCCTTTCTTGCCGGCTTCTTGCCTTTTTGGTCAGAAGGTGGAGAACGTTCCAGTACAGGGGTGGGCGCCAAACGAGGCGGCAAGGTGTGCTTTAAGAAATGGGATGGTCTCCTGGAAGGTGTTTTCTTTCAGCACGATTTTCAAATGATAGCCAACACCTGCAGTGATTAAAAAAAAAAAAACAAAAACCCAAAACCTCATATGTTTTGGATCTAAAGCAATAAAATAAGTCTGAATTACCAAGAATAAATTGCAGAGAACTTGCAATGAAAAAGGTTTAGTAATTAAAATGAGCACAAATATATGAGAGCATACACTGTGTATCACAGGCAGCTTTACAAGCTGCACACCAGAAGTGTGGTTTGGATTTCTGAGACATTTCAAATAAATTGAAAAGTCGAGAGAATAACAAGTTTTGGAAGTGGTCCATGGCTGGGTGATGACAGGCTCTAAGGTTTGTTTGCAGGAAGGGCCTTGAAGTGTATTGACCTGGATGGGTCTACAGTTGGGTTTTGGGGTGACCTGGTAAAATCTTAGAAAATTTTTTGCAGGTTTATGCCCTCTCACAGCTGAGGAATCTTGAAAATGATTATATATTGTTTAGATAGGAGATGTGTTTGAAATGTTGGCAAATCCTGTATTGTTCAAGAGACGTTTAGCTGTCCTTTCAATAGGTATTATTTCTTCTCTAACTTTATTTACTTACTTTAATATGTTTAACTCCTGTATGTTCATGAATTTAATTCATAAATGTAGTATCTGTCATAATTTGAACTTCTACAGTAATTTACAACACTATAAATCACTAAGTCATTTATAACACTAACATGGTAGCTGTGTTAACTTGTCCAGCGTTATATGAGAGCAGGTTGTTTTTTAGTGTATTTATGAAGCTGGAAATTGATTTATTGAAGTATTTTAAGAAAATGTTTAAAGTAAGAAATAGGATTGGGTACTGAGTAGCATACAACACAGTGGTGAAGAATGTGTGTTGTGCCAGCTTGGAGCTCTTTCAGGAAGGCTTTGGAGAAGATTTGCAGAATAAAATGTTGCAAAAATGCCTTATTCTGGGAACAGTTCTTATTTTTCTGTGATGACTTCAGAGTCAATGCTAATAATTAGCTCTTGGGCATAACCACTCATGTCAGAAATAACCATATTGAACTGGTCCATTTGACTGATACTACTATGAAGCTCTAGGTAATTGTGTCAAGTTTTAGCTTATCATGTAGTCTATTACTTTAATTTGGCCCAGGACCTAAAATCTAGTTGTACTGGTCTCCTACTAGGGGTCCAAAATAATCTTGTTTGGTTCTACCCAGCTGTTAGTATGCTTAAAGGATAATCCTTCAGACGCTACTTTTTCTGCTTAAATAATCCTTTTTTGTTAAGGATCTCTTTTTAAAGAGATTGCTGTGGGAAAATGAAAGGATGCATCCATATTCTTAAAACCTACCAAAATGCATTTTGTCTTTCAAAAATAAAAAAGTTGAAGGTGCATAGTATTCATGAGGTAAAATATAATAATGATAACAGTGGCATGTTGCACCTTTTTCTGTCATATTAAATAGAACCTTTTTATAGAATTGTGGTTATTTTTCATGGACTGTGTTCCTTTAAAAAGCTTGGTTTCCACTTCTGTATTTGTCATAGTTTAATTAACCAGTTATCTGAATTGAGTCACTCCTTCTATAGATATAAAACACTCACTCTCCTTTATCCAATCAAAGTATGCTAGGATCTGATATAACATGTCTGAATTAAAGGTACTGGGTAAACAATGAGAAACAGTGTCCATATAGTCTGTTATTCTTGTTATAATTAAAGCTAGACAAAGTTAAAGATTTCATTCTCATTGTAAGTATGATTGCACAACAAAAACGGATTTATATTTTACACTTTTACATTAATTTGGAGGGCTTCTTAATTCACAAAGTTCTTTTTGTGTTTTTCATTTTTATTGCCTTCAAGTTGAAGGAGACGTGAAACCAAATGAAATTTGGGTAAGGCAACTATTCCTGAGAGATAGAAGTGAGACACTTGTATTGAGCATAATATATTCAGAATGTGGATACTTTTGTAAAAGTTTATACAAAATTGCTTTGTAATTACTGTAAATATGTACAAAATGTCAGAGGCATGAGTTTTATGTTAAACATTATAAGCTCAGTTTAAAAGAGTAATGCATAGTCTAGAAACATCAAGTAAATTTAGAGCTACATCAGCAAAGATGATATCTTGAAGTAAATACATATGAAGTATATATACTTTTTTGTATAAACTACATATAGTAACTTGTCCATTCTTTGTGGCCTCGGTCACAAGCTCTTTTCAGTGACAAGATTAATGATTAGGTTCATCTTCATTAATGAGCTGAGCAGCAGAGTTATATAGTTGTCAATAAAAAACTGAGTTTAGCCCATGAGTTTTCTACACTATGTTGCCTAGCTGTTCCAAAACCATTCCAAAAGCTTTATAGTTTTCACTTTATTATAATGTATTATATAATTGGGGTCAGATTCAGACACAAGCCAAGTGTTGTCATACTTTACGTCTGCCTAATGGTGGCCTTATAGTTCAGAATTGTTAGAATATTCTGACCACGCCCATAGGGCATGGTGCCCGAGATGTATTTTCTACTCTGGGACAGTCCTATACTGAAGGAAATAAAAGAATATGTGTATATGTGTATCTGTCTGTCTATCTGTATAGTAATTTTGTGTTACCAGTCTGCTATGAGGCATTCACTTATAGACCATGTTGATCAGTGTCTTCTACTGGCCCATTTTAGAAGAACTGTGGTGTAGCAGAGTCTAGTCCACAATGTCTGTGCCTGCGTACTAGATTTATCTGCTCATAGCTGTTCTGTTTCAGGAAAAAAAAAAAAGTAGAGTCCATGACACACAGTTGGTTACCATATTAAAAAGAAAATTTGGGGAGTTTCTTGATTAGAACAGAAAATGTCTAGAGAATTTACGTATGTTTACATAGGTGTATCTATATTGGCTACTTTGATTTATCAGGCTGGCATCTTGATAGTATTATGAAACGGAGCCTCATGCACTGGACATTTTGACCTTCTAAATATACAAGTTGCAAATCGGGTGTATGATATCTGAAAATACAGCAAGGAAGAGAAGAATGATAGCACTATACAGAAAAAAAGCAATACTGTGTTATTGGTTTATGAAGTAGGACTGTATTATACTTTGTCTCAGAGCAAATATTGTAGACAGGGATTCAGAATTATCAGAAGTATAGACAAGTTGTATGAGGAGGAATAAAGACTGTATTGCTTCACTTAGGAGATGAATATGATAGATCATGATAGATATATAAAGATAATAAATGGTATAAAGAAAATAAATGGCACTTTAAATATGCTTTCCATACCATTAGACTAATTAAATATTCAGTAAAGTTGAATGGTTGCACTTTTAAAACAGGTAAGGGGGAGTTTTTTTTTTTTTTTTTTTTTTCCCTTAGAGGTGTGTAATTAGTCTCTGGAACTCAGTGCTACAAGATACTGTAGAAAACAAAAACCTTATCCAGCTTTAAAAAGAATTAAAGTTTTGTGTGTATAATGAGAACTTGTACAGCTGTTCTGGATAGAATCGGAGATGCGTTAGTGTTCTGAAACTTCAGTGTTTTAAGCAATGAGGCAAATATTGATAGTTACAGAGCACCTTCCCCTGTGAAAGGAGTATATGCAATATCCTTTGAGATGACCGGGCTTACCTACTTTCAGAACCAGGACAGTAAATCTTACATCTTTGTGTATTGTTAGAATTTTTTTTGTTACAGCGTCAGAGGTCTTTGGGCTTTGGCACTGAAACATTAAAACAGCAAAATTTATATTACTTACATGACTTATTTAGCTTTATGCATCCTTTCCTTAATACAGAACTTTCCCAATTCCATAGAAGTGATATTTCAGCTGCAACAATGACATCTAGGGGCTGATTTATATTAATTTAATTTAGATATGTATCTTCTATTTTTTGAGAAGATGGTTACTAATATATTTACTAAATATCAATTAAAAAGCTGTAAATCTGATATATGCTGTATATTCAGAGAGTAGCCATGATATTTTAACTTCTTATTTTTTGTCTTTTGTTTTTCCTTGGCCTGTCTTTTAATTATTCTAGTACTGCTAACATTGCAAGTCAGTGAATCTCTTTTTCCTTTACACCTTGTATTTTTTTCATGGCATGTTATCAAATTATGAGATCTTTTTTTCACCCTGTACTTTAAGTATACTTTTTTTGTGACTTAAATAGAAAGCTCTTGACTTTGCTTTTTCATATGATTTATTCTGTCTTCTAAAATTGCATCTACTTTGCTTTGTATAGGAAGTGAGACTGAAAATGCTTATATTTAATCCCCTCCTTCCTGCAGCTTTATGGGTGTGTAGATACAGGTTTGACTCCAAGTTTAAACTGTAGGATTCACGGCCACCTCTAAGCTATATGTAAATCCAATTTTATTCATGCAAGTAAGTACATACATAAAATACATAATTGCAATTTAGAGGTGATTTAACAGAATCTGTCCCATTATTTGCGAACTTACTTTCTTTCCCATGTATCATAGGTATTTGACCATAAGTCACTTATTTGGAATTGCTTTTTGCAGAAAAAGTAATGAATATTTTCTTTCTCTTCAGCTTCTTTACTCATAGTTACAACTTTTTCTCAGGAATAAGAGGATATAATTTTTTGCAAAATTCACCTCATGCCATGTTGTGGCATATATAGTATTATCTTTAAAATACTGACGTTTCATTGGTATTGAGAAGAAGAGAGCTGAATAAGAAATCTTATGTGTAGGAAATAGGAAAAGACTCAATTTTTTTCCTCAAATCTTTCCTTAAAATTGTGCAGTCCTGCTTCTAGTTTTAGGGGAATGTTCCTGACTTCAGAGGAGAATTTGAGGCATACAATTTTTTATACATCTGGGGAAAAAAGAGAAGCAAGCAGAATTGAAAAAAGGGAAATCAAACCCTAGATTTTAAGTGCTCTAAAATGTAATAATTACAGATATGCTTCATACAATCTGCCAGTCAATTGTTAGGAGATGCTCATTTTAAGAGAATGTGAAAAATCACTCGACATGAGGTACTGGTGATGTACGAAGAGTTAGAAACTGAGTTGAAGTTAGGGTCAGCTAATTTCCTTCATAGCTTTACTGGTAGATAACTGCAGCCAGGTGAGCTGAAAATACTGAGGGACTGTGGAAAGCGGCAGTTGACCTTAAATTAAGGTACTGAAGATACTGAAGTGTTCTCTGCGCTCAAAGTTTTGCTGATACAAGTATACCAGCAGAACTTTTTCACACAGAACTTACGCTGGCACAGCAGCTCTGTTTGCAACTCTTGTATCTGCTGGTTTCATCTGTGAAGTATGTGAAAAATAATTTCCGCCAGGGAAATTGGCAAAACATAATTATAACAGCATTCTATATTAAATCTTACATAAAAAAGTCACCAAAAAATCACATTGCTAAGCGATATTAGTATGCTGCTGGATGATTTTGTTACAGACTTGGTCAAAGCATCACAATGGACATGTCTGTCTCACTGGAAGGTCTGCAGTGAGCGTGAAGCAGAGAGAATAAATCTGAGCAGTAGTTGAGTGTGAATAGGACTGGAGAGAGAAAGAGAAATGAGAGAAAACTTTATATAATTCTTCAAAAATAAGCAACAATTCTGTTAATCTGTATTTTGGACATATATGAAAAAGTGCAGGAATGTAACACCATTGTTTCCTGTTTCTGTATTGAAAAGGAGGGGGTTTGTGATGGTGACTGATGAAGCTAAGAGAATACATTCGGACTTGAAAAAATGCTTCAAACATCAGTGTTCCCCTGCCTTTACACATGTACATTTAAAATATAACCAAACCATGCCGTATTCTGTGTAGTTCATATTTTGAGGCAAAATAAAGAATCGAGAGTTTTGGATCCTGTGAAATCAGATGGATACAGCAGGAGAAGTTGTTGGGGGTGAGCTACAGTTTTTGATTGCCCTACATTGAGTTAGGGTGGTGCAAGTGTCGATTCAGCAGAATCTAGCTTTCCATTTGCCTGTACTTTTACGAGGTTAAAGTTCCTCCATACAGTTGTGGAAGTGGTACTGCCCGCTGATAGCTGACAGCTGGACTTTACTGCCATATTTTTGCCTTTTTTTTTTTTTTTTGGAAATGATTAATTAGTAGGGGTGATTCTTAACAGGAATTTCTTCATTGTCTTCAGAAGATCAATTCATTTCTCCCTGGCTCCTGGAATCTCCAGTTTTCCTTATGCTTGTATTAACTTAAAGGCAGTGTGGTCTGTGTATGTGTATTGAGGACAGATCTGTATTATACTAGTGAAAATCACAAGGAAAATCTGGATTGCTTTTTATTGCTGAATTGGCTGTGGGGAAGCTCTGCTTAGAACAGCGACAAAAATTGTTTAGTGATACCGAAAATACGGAGGAAGTTCATGGAGACTTGCCACATGATGTACTATATCTAAAGTCCAAGATTATTTTCTCTTTTTATTAGTTTGCATACCTATTGAAGTTTTTGCCAGCTCTTACTCTGAACAATGATCTCTTAAGTAAGTAATCCAATTAAGGGAGAGTAGCATGCGATTTATTACTAGTGCTTGTAGTAAGGGGAGTCATATACACAAGACTCTTACAAGAATGGTAGCAAGGTACCACTCTTTTCTTGTTATAGTCAGTGAAAATACGGAAGTGTCCTTCACGTTCCTAAGAGAAATTAGCTGTATGTAAAGTGTTGCATTATAGCAGGTTCATACTGATCCCAGTTTTTACATTTGCCATTCTTATATGCCCCAGTGACTGTCTTCAGTGTGTTTTACATGTTCAGGAGAATTCGTTGGTGAATGATAAGCTGCAGTAAGTCTGGGATCAGATTCTACATTATGTAATATTTCATGTGTAAAAGGAGATCCCCTAAAAAGAACTATACTCCCTGGAGTTCTGTATTTAGCTAGTATTCCTGTAATTGATTTAATTTTTTTTTATAGTAGTATTTAAAAGGCATTATTTTTCCTCCTTGTTGAATCAGTCATCATAGACTAAAATGCACTAATTTCTGGTGCAAGAAAGAATCCTAGAGTATCTCTTACATGTTTCCTGCTAAGCATGGAAACTGTAAAATTTGAATCAAAAAATAGCAACTGCTTTTGACTGGTTCAAAATACTATATCATCTTGTATTTGGCAGGCAAAATATCTGAGAAAGAAATAAAACACTAGTTAGAATCCGTCCATATCCCCGGACAATCAGTGACTGCAGCCAAGTGCCTAACCTGGAGAATTTTGTGCACCGGGGCATAAGTATCAAATTCATCACATCTTTTGGGAAAACATTTTGGGAGAGCACAAGATCCTCATTATGAGTGATTCAGGATAAAACTTCAGAGATCTGTGTGGCTAGGGCTCTAATTAGAGCTGAACATTAGATGCCAAGGACTCTCATCTGCATGGGTCAAACAGTTCCAGAGTCCATCTGAGAAACAGAACACCTCTCCATCGATGATTATACTGTTCCTATGAAGAAACAGCTGGTATCCTTCAAGGTTTCAGCTGTTATTAGGCCAAGTTGTGTGGTGCTTGAAGATTTTATAAATTGAAGAGCGGATGCTTATACATTGATTTTAGAAAAGTTTTCATGAATAAGAACTATGCTGAAAAAAAAAGTTAATACTTTAGGAGTTCATTGATCAGCATTTTCATTACAGCTGGTCTTACATGTAACATGTAGCAAATAAAGGTGTATGCAGTGAGAAGAAAAATAAATAAAAAAAAAACTAAGAGGAAAAAAGTTCAAAGCTGCAGCGGTATTCAGTTCTTCCCACTAGAGAGAATGTCTCTTTTAAGTGCAATACATGGACATAGTTTTAAAGCATGTATATCAATCAACCTCCAGTAATTAATGATTAATCTGAATGGTGCCAGACTTGTGTCACTCAGCTGAATATAAGGTATTCTGTACTAGCTTGTTGGAGTGATCCTAAATCCCCAACTATTGAGTCTGTACCAGTTCAGGATGTCCCGTGGTTTCTTTTTGGCTCATGGGCTTGAATTTCCTTTCACAGATGTTTCATAGGTGGCTATGTATTTGTGAGGTACATGTAAATGAGTGGATATGAAGCAGACAGAATATAAGTCATTCTCACTAATTCTAAACTGATGTGGTATGCATGTTGAAAAGGATAGGTACAGCAGTGACAAGGTCATCTGAACTTTAGCTTTGTTAGATTTGCCTCTGAATTTGGTCTTTATAAGTATATGTGTGCACACATATATGCATTTTAAGCTTGTCAGCTACTCTTTGAAATTACCAGCAGCTTCAGGAAGCTTGCTGTAAAGAGTTTTATAGCTTGTTTTTTGCAGTAACTTTTTCTCAAAGGCACTTATTTTAGAAAGTGCCAACATGTATCTTCCTGTATGAATGTAAGTTGAGGATTCATGTTGAGATGTAAATGCATAATTTTCCCCTTGTACCTCTTGTAATACTTCTGGTCTGCCGAGGCTGCTATTGACATCTCTACTTAGGTAATTTCTGTGACTCTTTCTGAGCCCGACATATTTGGGCTTACAAAGAGCGTGCCAAATGTGCAGCTATTTGCCTTCCTCCATGCTCTGTTTTCTGAGTCATTGGCTTGGATATTCATATACTGAGGACAGGCAAAAGGGTTTTACAAATGGTTAGTAAAAAATTGCTTTGAGTCAGTATATCAGACATGTTTCCCTCTGAGTCAAGTCTGATGACAAAGTTCTGACGCTGCTCCCTATATCTAGCTCTGCTCATCTTACCTGATAAATTCAGCCCAGCTTGCGATCTCCTAGAACGACCAGAGAGGATTTGAAAAGAGGGGTCCCCAGTTTTCACCCATAGCCCAGAACTGACCAAGGAGATACCAACTATGCTTTTGTTCTGGGAGCTCAGTGTTGATCCTTCTTTCCCCATTAGATATTTTGTCAAGCAGACAGAAGCTTGGCATTCTTATAAAACACTAATGACTAAATTTTAAAGTCTTATGCATTGAGCCCAAGAGTGCCTTCAGAATAGTATCTGGAGACAAGGCAGGCAAAACCTTTTCCATTTTTTACATCCAGCTCTTCCAGTTTTGGGGTGGGGAACCCCAACCCCAAACCAAAAAGAACCCTTTTCTTGACAGCAAAAGAAGTGATGCACCAGATCCACAGCATCTTAAAACATAAATCTGTGCTACAATTGTAGGCACAAGGACATGGTATTAATAGAAAAAGAAAGCTGGTTTTTTAAATGACATTTTCCTATCATCAAAAGGAATCCTGGACCAATCATCTGTCCTCCAGTGAGATGGTCTGCCTAGCCACAGAAACTTTCTGTATGTTCCATATTTTGATTTTGTCCTGCAGACTTTTTTTTTGGAATTACAGTCTGTTTTTTTGTGAAATGGGATTAGGTAGGATGTTCTAATCCAGACACATAGGTGTTTGAGATGAGTTTTAGGCAGCAGATCGTACTTGTAGTACGAGATATTTTTCAAATAAATTCAGTGAAGCAATCGCATACCCTAACCTCAATAAATTTTGCAAAATTTATATAGCTGGCCATGTATTTGTCATCTTTGTCATCATACCATTAAGTGTAATTCTTCTGTTATGCTCTTACAGAACTTCTAGTGGTACAATTCATATAGTTTCTAAACTCCAATGCAAACACACAACACTTTGCAGGTGTTTCATAGTACCTAATAAATACATCCTTTCAGCTTTCTTCATTAATTAATTTATTTATTTCTCCTCCCAAACCTTATACAAGAAAATTTACAGAACTTTGCTATTATATATTGTACACTTAGAGCTATGTTCCCTCAAAGTATATAAAAATACTAATATGACACATTGGAGTTGTCCGTCCTGTTATGATTTGCTTCTGAAAGAAAAAAATAAAAGAACTGGAAAGATACTGTACCAATTTTTTAAGTCTCTTTTCAGCTAAGTGAAGCTTTTATTTGCGAGTTTATCTGTATAAAAGTAAGGACCTCAGGGGTCTGGCTGACTCTGAATCTTCCTGAAGATTCAAAGTTTTTTTTTTTTTTTTTTTCCCCCTAATCCTTAGAAGTGTGGGTGCATGCATTTCTGCAGGTGCATGTGTATATACTTGCATGTACACACAGACACAAAATTATGTTTTCACTGCAAATATGCATGCAGAATCTGCACACACAATGAGCATTGAACAACTGCATGAAAACAAAGGAGTCCATTCATTCTTAGCTACTGAATCTTCCCACTGTTTATTAGATACGAGTAGACCAAAATGCACCATCACACTTTTCAGTAGTGACCTTGAGGTGGCAGCAGCATTACATTCAATTCTACCATACACCAAGTCCATTAAAGGTGAAAGTAAAATTTGCAATAAATCAAAATAATACTGATTGTTATAATTTTATTACCAGAGCATTAAGTCAATAAAACTTGTCTGAAATGTCATTTGCATTGTATACAATTTTTACTAGTTATGAAGTATGTTTTAAAAGCATGTTTAAAACAACCAAATGAAGAAATCAGTGATAAATTGTTGGAAAGCTGGGACTTGTCTAATGGTGTAGTAAAACTAAAGTCTGTTTTGATCTCTTGTATTGTAAAAGACTGTTTCTGAAAGCATTTGTTAGTACAATAATGTCTCATGTCTTGACTAACTATATTTAATGTCCTAATGTCTGATTAAATATTTTCCTCCAAGCTGTCAGGTCCTTTTTCATTCATGATTTTATGTAGGAAGGTCATCTAATTATATGACACCCTTTCAGTGGAGGAGAATGTGTTTGTTTCTTTTAATAATGAGGAATAATGAAACTTATTTATGTTGGAAGTCGGAGAAATTTATTGGAGAATTACAACATGAGAAACACGAAAATTAAAAAAACCTTTTAATAGCATGTTCATTACCAAGAAGCTTGCAGGTAATGAAATAGTTGTATGAAAGCCAGTATATTGGGTGATATAATATTGCTCGTGTCAGTTTTCAGGACATAGTTATTATGCATTTTGATGTTGTCAGTTACTATTAGGTTACTAAATTATTAGCTAATTATTCAAGGTAGGAGGCACTAGAAGAAAAGGTTAAAAGCATTTGTTTTTACAAACTTTTTAAAACAACTTCTAGCTGGCAAACCAGTTAGTGTGTTGCAATACTCCACCGTGATTATGTCGGTTGGGTTGCACTGTGGGTTGTGTACTGCTGTTCAGCAGGACTAACTCAAGTTTGGACTAGAAGTCAAAAGATACATCTATTAAACAATGATGTTAAAGAAACAACATTCAAAAGTAGTTACCTTAAATGCAAAAGAATATCGGTAGTGATATGGTTATATGTGTTCAAACTGATTTAAAGGAAAACATATATGTAACTGTTACGTATATGTAAAGGAGTCCAAAAACAGATTTAAAATTATTTACATAATTATTAAAATAATTTAGGAGTAATTTAAGGAAAAATAAGGTTATATTGATTGTTTAAATTTTGATTTACTTGATCTGTAGGGCTTTACCTGTTTACTAAGGCATGATATTTGGATTTGTTTTTCTCTACCTATGTTTTATCATTGTTGACCAGTTGTTTTATGAGACGTCAGTGAGCAACTTTTTCAACTCCTCATAAAATAAGAAGTTTAAATATATAAATATGTAAACAAGATTGTAAGTGTTAAATTATAACTTCAGCATTATATTTTATTAGAATAAAAAAAGTAGATGTAGAATCACAAACCACAAGGCAAAAGGAGATAAGACATGAATGCTGTTTGGGCCATGGCAATGGTTACTGAAGCCAATACAAATCCTGACTATTATTTCACTAAGACATAGACCTAGTTTTTAATCTCTTGTGAGCTGTGTTGTAGTTTTCTCTTGGTCACACTTTGATGTTTCTAAAGCTAATTTCTGTGATATTTACAAAACTTCCAAAGGTAGGAATGCAGTGAGTGACAAAGCAGCAAAATAACTGACATAAAAATGTTATTCCTGCAAATAAATTAATTTAATTCGAGCTTCTTTCAAATTATAACTTTATGGTTCTTTGTTGGGAACTAACTTGAGTAATGTCTGTAGAAATGCACAGAAATGAGATTTAGAGGGTAGCCCACATCTCTGTAGGTCAGGATCCTGGATTTTCAGTATCTCAGAACAAAGATGTGCCTTTTATTTGTCTTTAGAGCACCATAAACAAACTTTTGTGGTTTTTTTGAGAAATAAAAAAATTGTGATTGTCATACTGGGAGCTCTTTGTAAGGATACAGAATTCAAATAAGCTGGTTGCCTTTGGCTTCAGTGGGGAATCTATTTCAGAAGTTGCAGAACATCTCACAGGTTTTGACCTGGAGTAAGCTTTTTAGGATTTGTTCAAGTGTTAATTTTACATTTGCCTAATGTTCATGTGCTAATGTTAGACCTTGTTGTGAGACCTTGTTGTCCTGAAGTCACAACATTTCTGTCTTAAATGGTACCATTCCTGTACTGAAATGGAAGATATCTGATGTTTTCTGTCTCTTTCAGGTAAACTGAAAGAAGTGCATTTTATTATTTAGTGGAGTAATTTGCATAGCAAAGAATATCTTGCAAACTGTTCAGTTGGCAATACCGTTGTTCTGTAAAATAACCTTACCTAGAACATTAAAACAATCATTCTAAAACATGATTTATAATGATTTGAACATATTTGTAAAAAATAGATGACCATTGTACATTTACGGTTGACACAGAGGTCCCTAATGTCAAGAAAGCACTCTTGACCTTGATGGGTAGTTGCAATTCCATTTAAATCAATTGCCAATACAAGTCAAATGAAGTTCTTATGGCTGTCTGGTGTGCACTTCCCTGTTCTTCTGACATTATTGTTCTACTCCAAGTCATTCTTCAATCTTTTAACAGCTGAAAGGGACCTGAGTTCTGCAGCTTTATGGGAAAACAGCACTAAGTTGTACTTCCCTGTGTTTTGAAAGCTTCCACTCTTTTTCCCTGACTTTATTTCCAAGCTAAGCAAACCACATACATTTCTTAATAAAGCAGAATACTTGTTCTTTTGCTGGAAAAGCCAAATATTTCACTATTACAGTAAATTTTCAGCGTGTTTTCTGTTACTACAGTTCTACAAGTTAGACATTCCATTTGCTAGAAAAGAAACTGATCTTTTAACTTTGAAAATTGGAAATATCATTGTTAGTTTAGCCTTATGAGAAAGCTTTCACTATATTAAATATGATATATTTTAAATAATTTATATTAAAAATGATATTGAATACAACTTCCAGGGTGTTTTATGGGGTGGAAGAGGAAGGAACATAGCAACCATATAAAATGGAAGATTTCTCCTGTGTTTGCTCATATCTAGATATTTATTTTTTCAAAAGTTTTGGGTAAAATTGGAGATGAATATAGCAAAAGTTATACGAATCTGTTAAACACATTTTACAAAAAACTAAAATTCTTAGACATATAGAACTTACTAAAATTACCTGGTTTTTATGCTATTAACTCCTAATGTTTTCACTCTTGTAAATGAATCTTTAAATGCTAATGTCTACTTCCTGGCAAGTAGGAATGTTAAAAGTTCATGAGGTGGCCCTGAGCTCACAAGACTAAAAAAACCCCAAGTACAGATACCTTCTCAAAGACAGGCAATACAAACTGGCTAATCCCCTCCAGCCTCCACAAAACTCTTTCAGAGGTAGTTCAAGTGATCCTGTACTGATAAGAATAATAAGAGAACTCGACTGGACTGACACATTAACATTAAATACATACAACAACAGATAAGAATTCATCATGTAAAAAGTGATTCTGGTTGCCAGTAGAACCTGGCATCGATAGTATTAACAGGTTGCTGTAATTAATGCAGAAGTAATCACCAACTCTTCAGGAAGTGATGCAAATTCCAAGTTGCTAGAAGGCCTATTAATGTTCAGTAGAATTTGTACTGCAGCTAGTCCACTTAGCAGCTTCTTTATTGTGTTTTTTTAGGAAGTAATGAGGTATTATTCTTTTCTAGAGATTCTATGGATTTTTTTAGTTTCAATATTTTGACTGCTCTGTTTTTGCTAAGTATATAAGTTTGTCTGCTCTTTCTTTCCCTTTCCCATGGACTCTGATCCAAGTGGCCCTATTTCATTTATTTTCCTGCGCCATTGGAAACTGCATTAGATGAAGCTTTAGCAATGCTCTGCAGAACTGACCATTTGGTTTATAAGAGATGTGTTACACATACTTCGCTGTGCAATGAAATGCAAAGATTCTGCTGTATCTGATGTTCTGCCCATCTGCTGGTGGGCAAGAATAGCTGTATAAAACTTGTATATGGTTACCTGTAATTTTCATTGTTAAACACAGAATGAAACAAACTGTCATGCTTTGTGTTTTATGTATTCTATTCATTTAAAAGTAGTAATAGACATCAATATTTGGTTAATAGGTCTTTTACTCCTTATTACAGTGGATACCCTTACCAACACACCTTAGGAGGAAATGTACCAGCCATGGGTTGACCTGTTTCTCAACATATGAAGAAACTTGTCCCTAAGCATAGGTATTCAGATAACATGATTTAATTTCTGAAGATAGCTATGCTAATTAGAGACTGGTAGACTAAGTGTTACTAAGATATTGGTAGTATCATAGAAAGACACATCTGAGGGAAGGCACTGAATCTCTTTTACCTCCCATTGAGACAAATGATAAAATCATAACATCTCTCTTGAATTCAGTGGAAGCAAGTTCAGGCTTACATTAGAAATGAAGAACGTTGAAACACTATTACTTGATGTTACAAACTCAGTTTTGATGGGAGTGTAAATATCATTACTTCTAATTATGAAGGACCAATTCCTTTCAGAGTAAGTGTAGCATGTGTTCCAAGTAACTTATGTATATAGAAGAACAGTGTTACTAAAATTGAATGTTTGGCAAATATTTTGTCCAGAAGTGCATGCTTGAGTTGATCAGTGTTTATTTTTTCACCAAGCATTATGTTTTGTTGCCATTTGAAGCTAAAGAGCCAAAACATAAGAGGTTATGAAATCTCTTATCTTCTGTATACCATTGAATATTTGACCTTTTATTGTATAACGTAGTCTCTTCATACATCAAAGATTTTGATCCAGATATTCAACCAAACACGAACAACTTCCAGCAAAAAAGATGATTTTGGTTTTTGCAGCCTTTTACTCTGACATGAATGCCACTTCATAAAAAAAAGCCATCTGCTACTTTATTGTTTGATATCAGAGGCAGAACAATGTCCGATTTTAATATCATACTGTTTGGCTATGTACTGCACTAATTTGTTCTGTGACATCAATGAATTAAAGTAGAGTTCCTGGTAGAAGAACATCAAAAGGAAATTAATCCCTGTGACAGTATTAGTAATTTCAGAATGGACCTGTTTCGCTCAATTACTGTATCCATTGAAAGCTGTGTTTTTGTGGACTGTTCGATCACAATTGCTACACAAATAGAGTGCATAAGAGTGACTGGTGCACTTCAGGAGCTGATCAGGAGTGTCATTGATGGTAGATGAGAAGAAAGTTTGCTGAACTTTCTTGGTAGGAGAGTTTCATGGTTATGTAAGGAAAGCACACACAACTGAAATTGTGGGTGGTGGGGGTAGGGGGAAGGCATCTGGGCAAAAAACAGTTATTTTTCAAAATGGTGGAGGAGGAAGATGGTGGGATGGGATGGTGGACTTGGGATGGTGGAACCAGCAGAGAGTTTGTAACCAGAAATTACTTGTGTAATACTGGAAGAAATTTAATGCAAATGGAGGCTAACTGATAATGTAAATAAATCAATTACAGGGATATGAAATCTGTCCCAAAAAAAGATACATGCAAAAGCATAGCATACTGGAGCTGTTGTAATATGTATTCAGCATACATCTTTTGAAAGTACTATAGTTTCTCACAATGTTTTATTAGTTTCCCTTCTTTTTGTTTTATACCTAATCCTTTTCAGATGAATATGATGTTTAGGAGAAAGCATGTTTCTCCATGTAGGGCTCCCCGAAAATCCATACAGTTTCATTCACATCTTTTCCTGTATTGCTGTCAAATTTAAGAATGGCCTTACTGCAGGCTTTTGCACAATAGCTGTCTCTCTGTGCCATCACATTTGAGTGTTATGCGGCAAAAAGGGGAAACAAACTGTCTATATTGCACATGCTATATGTACCATATATATATGTGTATTTGTGTGTGTATTTTATATATAAAAATAAAAGATATATGTAAATATACAGAATTTGACACAATAAAAAGAAATTCAAGAGTTGCAGATAGAGATCCTTCCAAGGGTTTACACAGTGCAAGAGTAGAGGAAATAGTAACTACAGTAAAGAGCACCTGTTCTAGCTGTGCAGTGTGATGCTCACAGGCAGACTAGAACAATACTTAGGGTTCCAGTCGTATGCTAAGAATTGAACTAAAGGAGTACAGAGGTCTAAGTGAATCACTAACATAAATGTTGGCAGTGTTGATATGCAGTCAAAATATCTACGTGTATCAGGGACTGACTGCAGTATTAAATAATAATCCAGATAGATTTACTTGAAATCATGTATCTAGTATTTCCTTCTTTTTATATTTACTGCTTTTAACTTTCCCCTCCTTTAGTTTCCTTCCAACCTCCAGCTGGTAGTGTTCATCAGTCGGTGGACAGCTTTGTACTAATGATCTCCTAATAACTTTATTAATGTAAGACTGCCACTGATATTAATGAATTTATATTTTGTCTAGGAAGATACAGAGACTTTACCTTGTAAGGTTAATGATTCCATAAAATTCCTAACAATTGACATATTTTTTTCTAGATCAACACTGTGAGAATGTGTCTTTTTCTTCATTGACCAAGATGACATCAGATGCTTTTACAAGTTCTGTCTGAGATCCTGGAAAAATATCTCATATTAAGGACTGTAGATAGGTGAGTAGAAATAGTACAGTGGGAATGCTTCCACTGAATGTCCAGTTGAAAATCCGGGACAATCAATACAAATCAAGCCATCAGCATCTGCATTCTATTCCCTTCTTCCTTATTTGCCTCCTCCTTTGCTTTCCCCTCTGTCCACGCTAGAGTTTTCAATGGGAAGCTACCTTATAAAGTGATTGATAGTATGGTGCTGGAAGGAACTATTTTACGACGTAAATTCACAATGCACCATTGTGACCACTCCAGATGTACTGCTTGGGTAACCCCAGGCTATTTCAAGGATAATGAAGACGAAAATGATGGCAGGAAAACTATGAGGTAATCCTGTAAGCATTTAACAACAACAGCTTGTCCCTGATTGCTGACGTGGAAATTAAAGAATACCTTCATGGTTCTTCTAGTAATTACTAGAGGCCAGAAAAGTTTTTTCTCTTTGTGGTTTTGCACCCAATTCCCAAGGATTCACTTTATCTGCAGAAGTCAGAAGGGCTGTTTGGATCAAATTTTTCTCTTTCTAAACATATGTATTTGTTATAAATAGATTGCTATTAGGAGAATTATCAGAATAAGAGGCTATGTACACACAGTAGTCTTGGAAAACCATTCAGGAATGTGCCCTTCACATGTTATCTGCTTTTGTTACTTTCCTCCAGAAAGCACATAATACGCTTTCAGAGAACAAACTCACCCACTTTCCCTGGAATCCTAGTTTAGAAAAATTCCCTCTTCTCCACCTTCTAAATAACTTCACATCTGGAAAACAGTGAAGTCTAAATATGTATGTTTAGCTGAAATAATATTTTGACAATATTTGTGAGCATGGAAACAGTATCTGTAATTAGGGCTAATAGCTTATTTTCTTTATAAGAACAAGTAAAAATTATATTACATATAAGCATATGGAGTCAATGTCTGTTTAGGTTTACTAAAAATCCTGACTATCTACTGAAAAGTTTAGGTTATTAAATACGTAATGCATTATATCTGTACGTGCAATGTCTATTTGTTCACTACCTCTCTCCTTTTCTAAATTCCTTCTACATAATATTTTTTATAAAGGTACAACATGCAGTGTTTCCAGTGGAGTCCTGCAGGGAGAGATGCAATTAAGAATGTTATGCAATAAGACGTTCTTTTTCTTACACACAATATATTTGTGAGCATCATACATGCAAGCCAAAGTGCTGAGCTTGGGATTTCAGGTCTTTACATCTCTATTATATTAGCTGTTTTAGCTGTTTTAGCACAAAGGTGGTAGCTACAACAACACTATTAATGAAAGAAATAGAAAATAGTTCATTAATTTTTTTTGTGCAATAATAATGAACATGTCACTATCTGAAGATTTGCCAGGTTTTAGTTACATTTTTTTCCATTGTAATAGAGCTGGTTCATGTCTGAAAAATTCTCTAGAAGGGTGGTGATGAAGCAAAAAATAAGCTTAATTTTTTGACAGTTAAATGCAGTATTATTGACAGTTAATACTTTTTCATAGCTTTACAAATCTCCCATTGTTCTGAGTCTTCCCAAATCTTAAAGGGCATAAATTACCAGTAATTTAAGTACAGAATCCCTGAAGATTAGGAAATGGTGCTGCTGGGGAAACTGTAGTCTTGACACCATTTACTATGCTCGATTCCTTGGAAAGATGAACAAATTCTTGGTAGAAGTTTGGCAATGCTTCCTCACCAAACCTCCCAGCCAAAACAAATAGGTCTGCGCTGTTTTATATTCACAGATGGGAAGGGGAACATTTGGCCTTTTATGGCTGACTTGAGCATAAGAAAAAGGAATACTGTGGGAACAAAAAACCTGAACTTTGCAATCTCTCCTGCTTTCTAGCTGTGTCTTACATTTGAGAATTATAAAGAATAAGGATGAGAAAGACCTATCTGGTCATAAGTCTTTTTCTTTTTGTTAAAACTGGACTTTCCTCATATTTCTTGTCTCTTGTCCAGGTTTTCTTTAAATTTCCCAGACATTGGACTTCCTGAACATTTGTTTCAGTGAATTTTCGGCAGGTTCATAAATGAAAGATGAAAGAAATCTTAAAATATTTACCAAAATTTTCCTTTTCCTAGCAGTAACATAACTTGTTGTCCTTTCTCATTAATGTTCACAAAAATTCCATTTTACTGTCTTCGAAATCAGGTCACCTAATTAAAATAAAAAGGTAAAAAGCTTGCTTTATGATATTTAATACAGTACTTAAGTAGAAAAAATATCCAGTGAATGAGTTTTTAATACTCTGATAAATCATGGCAATACCTTTTATTGTCCAATTAATTTACGACCATGTACTGTAAATAATAATAATTAATAGCAGTGCTGTTTTCCTAACTTGGCTGGAGTTACCATCATGACCCTTGGTAATACTGCAATAAGAGATTAAACCTTTCGAAGTATAGATGTGGGTGAATGTCTTTTATGGGAAATAGCACAAAGTTTCAGAAGTTAAATTATTAATCTGTTAGGTAACTCTGAAACCTTTATGAACAAATATCTGATAGCTGAACAAATGCCTTTTATGTATGTAAGAGTTTATTGTATTGTAGTTTAAAAAATGTGGAGAACTAAATGTATTCAGTTATAAAGAGTTTGTGTCTTATTATGCGTAAATGTTCCATAGATGTGTCTAAATTAAAACCCAGGAAAATGAAAAGTAATCATTTTACCTTTACATTTGCTTTTTGGAACTTAGAGTTGATCAGCCTAACTTCACAGGATAATTGCAAAACATTTTTCTCATATGGGACAGATTAAGTATCTGTGGTGATGTATTCCTAAGTGCTCACTGACATATTTGTGTGAATTCTGGGTGGTGGTTTTCTTTCTATAGTTTAAAGCCGAAAACTGGACTTCATTTTAATGGCTTTGAAAAACTAGAAGGCAAAGGTAACCCTGATTTTTCACTGGGGTTTCTTGATCTACTTACAGTGTTATGGAAGTAAAGTGTAATGGTATGGTTGATAAGTTGCTATTCATAATGACAGCCTTTTAAAACTGAAGTTTTCAGTCACGTTTTCATGTGCAGAAATCCAGTAGTGTTAACTACTTGTAATCTTTATTAAAGGAAAATGCTATTAAATATGGGAAGTGGTGATATTGGCACCATACCGATATCTTTACACTCTCTATTTTTATTTAACTTTCTTTTAATTTGCATTGCATTTTCACATACAATATGAGGGATTTTTTTTTAAGGGCTACATATTTCTGTGTCAAAGAATCGTATGACTGTTTCAATTTCAGTAAAATCCATGTTTCCTGTAGTTTATATAGTTGTTGTTTGCAATACCTAAAGGAAGTGGGGTGCAATGTAACAGTTTCCAAGTTTTGAAGGAAATAATTCATTTTGAAAATGGATTTTATTCATTGAACAAAACACATCAGTGTTTAATGAGCAGATATCATATGTGCTTTTTATACACATCTATTACATATATGCACTTATTAATATATTTTGAAATTACTGTTTCTCAGAAAGAAGCTGCATGATATTAAGGTTCCTTAATATAAAAACCTCAGTGGAACCTTTCAGTTGAAAACTTACAAGAGTTTTGCTATTTCTGTTCAGAAAATACTTTGTTACCTTTAAAGTACATGCTTAGGAAAAAAATGTGTATATATAGAAAAAGGGAAAATATTTATAAAGGTTTTACTGAAGAGAAAAGATTAAAAGATGTAAAACATTTAGTTCTGTGTAGACTTTTTAACATACCACTGATTCATTTATTCCCTAGGTATCTCAAAAAATTCAAAAGGTCTAAAAAAAATCCGTTTTGTGGAGCTACAGTAAAATTCTCTTCAGTTTGTCTTTTTGTAATATCTGTAGTTCATGAATGAGCTGTTTACTGCTGATCACTTATTTCAGGAAGTACGAGTAGTATGTTGGTCAATGATGGTGTATTTATAGTCAGAGCTATTGATGTAAGTTCTCATGATGGTCAGCTCATCTTACTTTCAACTTGTAGAGCAGGAGTAAGTTCACTTCTTTGGCACACCTGGATCCAGAGAACAAGTAACCGTAAATTCTGTATGGCTGGTTTTCTGTTTTTGTATGCTGTACTTTCTAATATTAATTTCTAATAGCTATAAAATCAGTAAGTAAGCTCCTGTTTCAAAACTGCCAATTCTCTGATGAATTATACACGAATTACTTCTTCTCAAGAAAAGTGGTCAGTAAACTACACACATAGACTGCCTCTACTCCTGTGGAAATTTCATTGAGACAGGGCAAGATATTCAGTCAGAAGCATTCAGATGAAGACTGTGACTGAAAGGGTATTAACT
The DNA here is from genome assembly GCF_036417845.1 of Apteryx mantelli. Taxonomy (NCBI): domain Eukaryota; kingdom Metazoa; phylum Chordata; class Aves; order Apterygiformes; family Apterygidae; genus Apteryx; species Apteryx mantelli. The sequence goes on from NC_089987.1 coordinate 12,962,084, forward strand.
AGAATAATAAAGGTAATTCATAAATCCAAAAAAATGCACCATATATTCTGGAAAGTTTCAACATAAGCTGATGATGTAGATTTTCAATAGAGACAATATTATTGTGCTGTGCAGCATCAGTATCTTAAAAATTCAGAAACATTTATGACTTTTAATGTGATTGTTAACATTTACCTGGTTAGCAACTGACATAGCTATAGGAATGAGACAGGATAGTAGTATGGATGATGAAGATCTTTCTAAGGAAACAGTGACTCCATCTTCTGGCTGAAGAGAGAAACTTAGGAATTTTTGATTTAGTCTTGATGACAAATGAGGAAAATGCTAAAAAGTATTCTTAGAATTAGCATGTCAGAGAATGAAATGAAAATGTCAATAGAAAATAATAATAATAATTCCATATGTTCCTCCCTTATTAATTTTGCTATACTTTTATGACTGCAACAAGTTTCATAAGCTAGGACAAAGTATATTATAGGTATATCTGCAAAAAAAAAATCTTTATTGAATTCAGGTTATATAGGAAAAGTTGGTTCACTTCATTTTTTGAAAACAATGATGTTATATTGAAAGCAGTTTAGAAATTGCCTCGATGCTCTGGGTTATTGATTGACAACAAATGGCAGTATCCAGTGTGCCTGGTAATGAACGCACGACAACATATGAGACATATGGTTAGAATTTGTAAAAAGTGATTTAGGAACCTAATTCAATTCTCATAGCTCATTTATTCACTCCTGAAAATATTATCCTTTTGTTAGGAAGTAACTTGCATCAGTAAGATGTGTGATAATAAAAGACAGGCTGAATTCTGCAAATTGTTAATTCCTTACTCACCAAACATGAGTTGTTCCAGAGATTGAAAAAGCCTTCAGCCTCTCTGAGCAAAGGGAAGCCAAGAGGTTATGCAAGTTGTCCTTTTCATTCCCTCTCTTTACTTTGTGATGTTTTAGTTTCAGTTTAGTATCTTAGCTGGAAACTTCAATGTGACCATATAGAGGCTCAAGCTAAATCTGGGAGTTTTATCTCTGAATTGTCTGGATTTATACTGAAGTATATCTTAAGGAGACACCAATTTTAAAACGTCCTTGCCCTCAAGTGTTGGAGAATATCAACATTGGTGATCTCAAAATCACGAAAGATTTGTAAAGAAATTATTAGAAAACCTGATGTCAGAGAAAGTACACTTTTAGACTTGCTTTTATAGATACGATTTTGAAAATAATTTGATATTTTACTTCACATCAATTTTTAAGAGAATCTGGATGTCTGTAGCAAAATAAAATTACCGAATTATATTGTAGCAGTATACCAATTTCAATGAATCTAGAATATGACAGTAAAGATTATTTGTATGCATTGAGCTTTATGTACATGTCTAAACAACAACCCTATTTATGGTAGCTTGTAACCTATGTGTACAGTTGGATAAACAGTTTAACTATTCATGTGCGTTATTTTTATAAGATAGAGTGCAGTACTGTAAGTACACCCAAAAGGATAATACTCCTCACTCTTTTTGTGCTGAAGAGACCAGCAGGGACTGGCCATTTAGGGCTATCAGTAAACCAATACTGTGCTAGGGTGAAAGGAAGCATATGAATCATAAATGTAGCATGCTTCACCTGTTTTGTTGCTAGCTTTATGATTTCATGCTGCTTAAGCATTATGATTTTGTGATTGAACTGTCTGTTTTCCTCCCTTGCAGTGTAATAAGATGACATTGAAGAAAACCCTCCCCTTTGGGTTATAGCGTGTTTAAATATATCAGCATTTGATCTGAATCCTTGAAATAGCCCTGATTTGCCTTCTATTCTTCTCAGTCTGTGAGTCTACACTCTCTTCTAAATTACTTCATGGGTACTTCAAAAAGAAGAATAACAAGAGTCAAGAAGTTTTCTTAGTCTGAAAGTGTTTGACTCCATTTTATAATTGCTTTTTCTTCCATGTTGTCTTCTGTGTATGTTTCATACTTATTATGCAGTTAATAGAAACAAGAATAAAATATCTGTAAAACCTTTTCTGCTAGTTTAAATCCAAATGTCAATATAAAATTTTATACTAAAAATCAGTATTTAGAAATACTTCCAGTTAACCACCCCCCTGCATTTCAGCAAAGAACTTCGTGCTGGAAGGCCCCTTTAGAAATGACAATGGTAAATTGAGCTTTTATTTATTTAATAAAATCAGTCTTTGTGGCACTTTGAAACAGTTGATGCTGCTATCCCCTTTTGACAAGTTCAGCAGTAAGTAGGCATCAGTTTTGTTTTACCATAAATTAAGATACCTCCAAGGATGATCCAGCCGTGTCAAACTGATTGTGTCCTTTGTGGGCATTTTACAGCAGGGGATAGGCTGAGCTGCTGCTGCCATAATTTCTCATTGCTGCCATGCTCCTGACATGTGACGTACGCTCTGTTTGTGCTACTGATGGACTCCTTAGCTGGTGGGTTAAACAAGCTTTACGTACTCCGAAAAAAAGCCATGCTGTTTTGCGGGATTGCTCCAAGCTGCCAACTAGGAAACCAAAATGTGGATGAGCCAGAATTACTATGTAGAGGTTCTCTGCCTCCAGTGTCATGTGTATTCCGTAGCTTTACTGATGTTTTAAAGGGCTCAAAACAAAGAAGAACCCCCAACTCCAGGAACAGAGAGCCAGGTGCTCTTCAGGGCTCTGTACTACACCTTAGTGTGAGCCTAAGGACTCTCAGGCCTGAGCGTGAATGGGCAGAGGACAGGCTTGTGTTTGCCTGGTCATGTCCTCTGATATATTCCCCTTACTGCCTTTTATTGATGGCTGAACTTGGACAGATGATCCAGCTGTCCTCTTTCCGGGAGGAGCAGGAAGGCCTGGTGGAATTTTAGGCAGGGAGGCTCCTCTGTGCTTCTTGGTGTTGGCGGCCATGCGGACGAGCGGTGGGGAGATCCTCTGCTTTCACCTGCACGCTGGCTTAGAGCTGTAGCTAGTAATAATGGACTTGTTTAGTAAACCTTACTGCGTAATGAAAAGGCTTACATGTTTACTAGTGGGATTTTTTTTTTTAAACTTTGTAAAATTTACAAGTGACTGGGTGACTTGAATTGTTAGGTTTTCCTCTTATTAAATTCTTTAACAGCCTAAGTTTTATACTAGGCTACTTCTAATGAACAGTTTTCCGACTATGTTTCTGTCATGTATTAACTGCTTAGTACGTTCATCTACAGAACTGTGATCACTAACCAATCAATATTACTGTTGAATTTAATTTTACTAAAATATTTGGTAGAGGTTGTTCACTGTAATTCACATTTCAATTATGTTGATGAGTATTAACTCACATCCAGAACCAAACTGTTAATAATATATTTGTTTATAAAGGTGATAGGCACCTTCTGAAAATACCGATATGCCTGATTCTCACTAATCCTCAATTAGTCCTCAGATCTCATTCCACTTTTTAGTACAAATTTTATGCTAACCTGTGCCTTTTCCCCATTTTAGTGAGCCTTCAAAGGGGCTGTCGCTCTGCCAATACTTTGCTGTATGTGTGTATCTATAGATAAAAAGGGTGTAGATATTATTGCTAGCATGTGTGGCAAATTATATTTGGTAACTTTATAATAATTTTTCACAGATTTCTTACAACTATGTGCTGTGCAGTGATAAATCATGTCTCCTTGTCTGTGGAAAAACATTGTTAAAGAACTTATATTTGGCCCTCTGACTGCCAGTGGTAATTTTGCCAGAGATCTCAATGAAAGGAGGAAGGATTCAGACTTGGTCACGCCCTGGTCCCCTCCTTGTATTTTCCTGGGGTGTCAGAAGCCTAGAAAGCTCCCACAACTCCAGGGCCCTTTCAAGCCAGGTTGGGTTCTGACGACTCAGTATGATCTGTGGTTTAATTAGATAATTAGCCAAAATCTGATACTGGACTCCTTTACTGTGAAGCCAAGCAGAACCCAGCCAGTATACCTTACTATTTGTGTAAGTGAATTAGGGTTTGAAACTGTAGCCATTAGAACTTTTCCTTACTATTTTATTTCTGCTTATTACTTTATCTAAGGAAGATCTTTTTGTCTTCTTCCAAAGAAACAGGTGGAAGTTTTGTTTTGCATTCAGAGGAAGCAACATCAAACTCAGTTAGTTTAGACATAAGGAATGAACAAAGGAATTGGACACGATGACATGTCATTGAGATTGTTCAGATTACACATTTATTTGAGAGTTTCCTCCTCTCTTCTTAGAATAATTTATATATTTTTATCAACTTAATGTTTGTGCCATGGATTTTTATAGTACACTTGCATTTCTGATGGTGCTATTAGACAGGGGCAATCGGGCTTTGTAACAGAAGCAAGGTGGACACAAATGTGTTGCAAGGAAATTTTGGAGAGATGTAAGTGCTGTACTACCACTGTATCTTGAGAGCCATTAATTAAAGGAACAATCAAGATCAATGACCACTCTGTTTTAGATAAAACTGTGAGATTGGTTTGAAACAGTTTTTTAAAACAATTAAGTTCTTTTTGTTTTCTTGTAGTGTTCTGAAGGTTTTGGTTTTGAGTTTGCAGTGTTTCCTCCTCATCACTGAATGCTAGAAACATAATTAAAAATGGAAAATGAGATTTCTTTACATAATATGACTGCTGGAGTTGGAAGATTAGAAGGAATACTAAGTAACAGGAGACTTGTGATAAAATCATGAGTGTTGCCAGCATGCTAACAAGCAAGGGAGAGAAATAAATCAAAATAAACATCCGCTGTGCAGTGTTTAGACATTTTCCTGTTCAGCTTCCTGCAAAATTGTACTATTATATTTCCATCATGGTGGGTTCCATTTGGTAATATGTTTGGTCCTACTTAGCCTGCTCACCTGACTCCGAGGAGGTTTTTACTTATATAGGTGACATTGTCATTAACAAATGCCTTCTGACATGATGCATAGATACCCCCTGGAATTTGCAAAACTGTCTTTTGCTTTGGTACGTAACTGAGATGAAAAAGGTATTTGAATTTTACATCTCTTGGAGTAAATGAGAAAGTTGCTGAGAAAAATGGTGGAATTTTCTTTTCCTCTTGCATCCAGAATAATTTGTATCTGATAACTTTCAGACTACATGTTAGTTTATACATATCACTTCCCAGGTATTGACTGAAACTGTCAAGATTTAAGGATTTAAGAGGATGAAGAGTTATTTTAGGAACATGGAGTCGTGTTGTTGAATTGTTTGGTTCACTGGTGATCACTTATGCTGAATGTTATTGATGCATATTGGTTATGTTAGTTTATTATGTAGATGTCAGATCCATATAAAACGTGAATAAATCAGATATTATTAAAGTCAAGATCTTAGAAAATTAAAAGGAATTTCTTTTTCTGTCATATACATGTATATATGTATGTATGTGTGTATATATACTGCAAGAATATCTAGAATGAATTTAGTAATGTTCAAAAAGCTCTGAAGTTTTAGCAGAACTATTAATACACATAACTACATCTAATTAACAGGTGAGGGAAAAGCTGCTAAGAGTGGTAACTGTGAGCTGGTTATACTCTAATTGCTCCTCGTGGGTTACTTGTATCATCTGCTACCAGATTTTTAAGATACGATTTTGAGAAGACTGCAGGTTTCTAAAACTGAACTGTGCCTTTATCAAAGGAACTGCAAAGGACTGACTATAGCTGTCTTATGCATATAACTGTACATGGAAAAACAAACTTACTGGCTACAACTTCATCCAAAACTTTTCGTGTAACCTGAGCACTTCCTCCATACAAGCTTTTAACTGGCTGAAATCAGAATACTAGACTAAATAGTCAAGTTGTTATAGAACAGCAGTTCTTAAGTTCACTGCACTGTGCCATGTTAATCAGTGGTGGGTTTCTCTTCTGTTTTTTTGCCTTGAGGTGAGATGACCCTACATATTATTTCTTTAGTAATCTGTCCATTGGGCTCCTTGATAGTGAATTACTTCTTTTGACTGAATATTCATATGACTAACTGGTAAGTCTACTGTAAAGCCTACAGGAAAAGGACACATTGGACTCAATTCAGATGCCAAAGCATTGATATCTCCTGCCATTTGAGATATTTTGGTGGTCTTGAAGACATTCTCAGTGGGCTGATATCTTCTGGATCTCTAGGAGACATGCACACTTTTCAGCAGCTGGCATCCAGGGTGTCTCAAAGAGGACTAGACTCCTATGTTTAGGCATCTATACTGAGCCCACTTAGTAAGATGGTAAAAGTTGGTAAAAAGAGTTGTCAGCGGGAATGAAACAGCAAATGAAAAATAAACCCAGAGCATTGGAATATACAACCCCCCAAAAGTTAGAGGAAGATGTATGAATTCTAGAAAGACAGTAAAACAGAAGGATATTGTATTTATTTTTTAAATCGTATTTTAAATAATAAGAAAGCTCCTGTTAAACCCTCTCAACTTTGAGCTATATCATATGATGAATTGTGTCTCTGTGTAAATTCTGTCTCCTGAAGGCTGAAAAAAATATTGTTCTGGACCTCTGCTGAGGAATACCACGCAGATGTTCATGGATCATGACGTTCCGTTTTCCATTGATCAATAACTGTCGTCTGTCCCCTGAAGAAACTATTCTCTGTGTTCGGAAAAAGAACTGTCTGTGGGAGAACTGAGGAAGCATGGGATTTAATGACGTGTTCAAGATTATATGAGAAGTTTGTAATAGAGCTAGGAATCTCTTTATTCTGTGCTTTAACTTCAAGACTGTTTTCTTTTCAGCAAAGCCCTCTTTAAGTTCTGCTCACTGTTAATACTTTCTGTAACACAGGTTTTTGAATATGGAAATAGGTTTAAAAAATAGCTTGCAAACTGAGATCTCCTATGCAAGACACAGTTCAAGGCAGATGTTTAACTCAGGTGAACACCTTGAAATCTTGACTCAGGATAGGATTACATATAATAGTTTATATCTTATAATAATTGGAAAGTAAGGAATAGACTATTAAAAGGTATTATAAAACTAGCAGTTTCAGTTAGAACTTGCAGACTTTCAAATGAAATAATGACAATCTGGATTTTTTTTCTCACAGCAAAATGTAGACACATCTTTAGTCTCTGTATATGTTTACTGGTAATCCAGGTCCCCATACCTGCCTGCATGGGTCCTGTATGAGAAGGGGAAGCTGAATGCCTCAGACAGTTGCAATAGCTCTAGTTGCTGAAAGGTTCCATTCTCAAAGTGGCTATGTTAAAAAAGCCCAAACCCTCAAATCAAAAACCCAAATAGGTCAGATACAGAAGGAATACGTTCTATTTTCTTGAGCCTATCATTGGTAGTATCCCATTTTTATATATGCTATTAGATAGTTTCAGCATGCTCCTTTAATCCTTCAGTTGCTACTAAAATACCTTTATAAGTTAATGAGACTCAAATGATGCCTTCTGTATATATTGGGCATTCTTGAGCTAAAAATAAAGGTATCCTTAATGATATATTTCAATGAAAGTAACCATACCTGTGCGACTACTGCATAGATTCATGTTTGAAATAGAAATGGAGGTGCAAGAAGAGGAAGAATAGGAAAGAAAGGAGAAACAAAAGAGGCAAAGCAGTTGCTTACAACTGCCTGAAAGAAAGATTATCTCTTATCCTAGTTTCCTCTTGCTGAATAAAATGTGATGTGATCAGGTCACTGCATGTAAAATGCTATAAGAATGTGATCTGTACTTCATCATTATAAAATTCAAACGTTCCTGAATCTTTTATTCCACCCTGTTCATATTTATCTTTTTGGTCCTGCCTTCATTGGGTACCACATTTGTATTGATAAATTGTAGGTACTTGGAGATGTATTGATGGGCTGAAGACAGTTCAAAATGTAGAGTGCTGTGGCTTTGCATATCATTACACCTAGCTCGCTCTTTGCCTCTTGAAAGCTGTCGATTTGTGCATTATTGCTATTCAGGCTGATAAATGACAGTAATTGTTCTTAAGTTGAAGAGCTGGCTTAATGTGCTGACTTGCTTGGGAATTCTGAGCAGCAGGGTTAAACTAGTGCTCCACTGGTTCTAATAAAATGGTCTTTTCCAGCTCAGAATGGATACTTAATTGAATTACTTTAGTTTTCATGCATTTTGCAGCTTTGCATTTGGAGAAAAAATATTCATAACAAGATCAGGGAATTCAGAGCTGTTCACAGGGAGGTCAGGATCGGTATGTGCCCCCACTTCAAGTCACCTGCTCCCAGTGGTACTACCACAATTAAAAAAAAAAGTTGAGAGTGAGAATATATTAGTCTTATCGTGGCACTAGAAAAGACATAAATGGAGTATTAAAAAATTGGATGGAGATGTATCCCTATTCTTTCTTCCGCTGTCCCAGTGGTGGAAATTAGCAAGACATGTAGATGAAATACAACTCATTTTGTGGGATTTTTTTAAGCAATATTTTTCAATTGTGGTGCCACTGATTTTGTCAATAGATTCTGTCTAGGAGCAAAATCTTGAAACTTCTGGTAATTTAGAAAAGACAGATTTTTGGAGCATAACTCAAGAAAAAATCCTCATGAAATTTAGTATTTTTTCCTTGAATAATGCCTGCAGAATTCAAACCAAGAATTCCAGATTTTCAGAAGAGTTTAGTGTGACTTGTATCGAATTGTTCATATTTGGCATTTCTTATGTATATTGCGGTATAAATTAAGGCACACCACCCAAATAATAGAATGTCTCACCTACTTCAGCTAGTTCTCATTGTTTTTAAACACTCTGCATAGTTATTTTGTACAACAGCTGTGCATTTCCACTTTCAACGTCGATGCAGATAATTTCAAATTAGATGAAAAAAATGAACTCTTTAAGAAGAAACTTACCAGGTTCAGGATGAAATTTATATACTTCATGGTGATTCTCTCTCTGTGATGACTTACTTGTTTCATATATAAATTTTGAGTGGGATCAGTCCCTTCCACTTGATGTATAGAAGGTCTTTCCTTCTACCTGTGAAGGTAATATATTTATTAATGGTCTTTTGTAGTTCCAAGCATGATGCTTGGCATTTCCTGAGTCTGTATCATAAAGGTATTGATAGTTCATTCAGGAAGAATTTTGGTCACCACCTTACCACAAGATAGTTTTTTTCTTATTTAGAACTCATGTAACTTCAGTGTATAATGTGTATAGTTGAGCAAGAGTTATGTGAACACTAGAAAAATAATAAGTTCAATATTTGATTAGTCAGTTTAGTAAACAGAACTCCTTTTCCTTTGTCTTGAAAAAGAAGATGCTTTACAGTTATATTTATGACTAGATAGGTTTGCTGCGTTGTATCTCTCACACAGAATTACTTTAATTCCTAAGTTGCTAATGAAAAGTATGGAACACCAAGGGAACATGGTCTAACAAGTAAAAGCCAAAGGGAGAAGATTCCCATTCCTTTCACACCCAATTTGTGCCTTAATATGCAGAACTAACCCTATAGTCTTTACCCCAGCCTCAAATACTTTGATTTAGAATATATTTATAATCTCCTAAACAGGAAAATGCTACTGAAAATGTCCTGATTTGAAACATAAATCATTTCAGTGCTATAAAAGAATATAAAATTCATCTTTTGCAGCTGTATGAGCTAGGAAGCTATTAAAAGAAGATCACCCAAAGAGAAGAACCTGATCTCATCAGGTGCTGAGAGTTCTTTACTCTGATTGAAGTCCTGTGAAATTGGCATATAAGTTCTGACAATCTACTCAGCTGGTTCTTCTAGGAGAGTCACAGAGAACTGAGGGCAGTTGGCACCTTGTGGAGTAGGTTCTATGTACTTTGGTAAGTTGATAACATTATGTGGTGCTGTATTAGTGTCTAATTTTATACCAGAAGTCATTAACTTTTGTATAAAACCATAAAAATGCAGTAGTGATGATGCAAAGTGCATACCTTGGGCAATATTAAAGTTGGCTGTGTGCATTTTGATAGTAGTCCAGCATAATGTGAGAATGGTGCTTTGTTGTTATTTTGTCTTCTTTGGGCTAGCTGATTCTTAAAACAATGGATGATCAAATTACATCTCTGATTGCACAGTAACATGGAGAAAAGAGCTAGGGCTTGTTTTCCCCCCCCCTTCCTTTTTTTCTTTTCAGGGTTTTGAGTAGCACAGCTTCCACTGAGATGAGATGAAATCCTGAAGGGATTGGCCACTCTGAAAATCCAATGTTTACTGTGAAAATTCTAGGTAGGTTACTGGTTCCTTTGCTGGTAAACAAAAAGATGTGATTTTTTTCAACTCTGTTGTTTTCTCTGAAAAATGAAATTTAACTTCTCAGAGCAGAGACTGCAGTGTTGGGAGAAAAGTGCTATGGAAAAGATAATATTAAGGAGAAAAGCAAGATGAGTATTTTAACTGGGAAAACGAATCTGTATTTTTTCTCTCCATGATCTTTATTCTGCCTTTAAAGGAATACAAAATTGTTGCAAGAATGTGGTCTTGTGGTTCTATGTTGTGCTGAATCTCTAATTATTGTTTCCAGCTTGTTGACTGTCATTTGACTTGATGGAAATTCCCTGTAGTGACTGATGTTACTTTATACCCTTTGTCTGACTTCATTCAGCTCTTCAAGTGGTTGTAGCTTTAAGTTTGGAGTATTTGGGGTTGCTTCTGGATTTGTCATACAGCCAGGGTGCTGATGGTTGGTCTTGGTTATTTTATCCTTCTGGGCATAACTTTTCCTTTGTATACATACTTATTGTTAATGCAATTCAGTGTGAGATAACTATGCAGATGTTTCATGGCTGAAAAGGAGGGGTTTACTGCCTACTCTTATACTTTCCTGTGTTAATCTGTATGCTGTATATAGATGTGCCAGGATTAATTTTGGTTATGTAGTTGGTATTCTTTCTGAGTCAGAACTCCACTGCTTTAATTGACAATGCAAAGCCATTTCTTGTTACACCAGCATCCTTAGTTGTTGCATGGAATTGGAAAGTATGCTTCAGAAAAGGATCTGCCAGAGACTGATAGAAGGAATGGAATGGATCTTTAGTTAAAACTCCCGTTTAAAGCTTATTTAAATTGTATGCCCTACATGATGATCTCTGTAGAGTAATGTTTTCTTCTAGGCATGCAAGTATTGTTATAGCAGCCCATGTGTCACCCTAATTTAAGTTTGCCTAATGTTTCCAATCAAAAAAAAATTTTTCAGTGTCTTCAAATCCTGTTAAATTTTACTCATTTTCATAAGCTAAAAACTAAAACTTTCAAGTTCCTGAAATTTTGGAGTGTTTCAATTAAAATGTTTTAGATGTTTCTGAGAACTAGATTAGAGGAAATATGTTTTGGGCTAATGTTTGAGGTAGTCTTACACCTGTTTTTTTGGAAGTTTTAATGTTCCCTTTCTTTGCAGTAGGCATTTATCAGCAGGTGACATTTCTTTCAATTTTGCATTTTGATGGTGTTCTTTTGTGTGTTTAAGTCATGATTTGGACATACTTATATGTATTAGAAAACTTTAACTTGGTGGATAAGTTTGCTCTGGTCAAGGTCAAGATTTCTGCTTTGGAAATAGATATGGTAGAATGTAATTATATCTTTAAAATGATTTCCTGCACACTAGTAGGGATAATTTCAGTATTATTAAAGCATTCAAGATTAGTTAGTTAGTATTAGTTACTTGGAGGAGTATAAATGGTTTTTAGCATTTGTTATACCAAGACAGAAGCCTAAATCTTCAGTGACATCAGCCACCAGCCCAGTCCTACCACGAGGACCTTGTTATCCTAAGTGAGTGCAGCTGGTGCTACAGTCACAAACCTCATGAGAGAAATTATTTACAAGGGAGCTGCTCTCTAGCTCAGGTCAGCAATGAAGCAGTTACAATCCCAGTGAATCCTCTGGGTTCCCATTTTCCTACCTGTGTAGAGGAAAACAGCCAGTCCTTTTTTTGATACGGTATATGAATAGAAGGGATATGTGCATAGAGTATACGTATATGTGGTGTAAAAAGCCATGTATTGTGTGTGAGAGAGAACTGGCAAGGATAAACTGTTCAATGCAATAGTATTTATTTAAGGGTGAGTTGACAGACTTTTGCTTATCTTTGAAAGTTTCCATGAAAACTGTGGACGGCTGATAAGTGGGCCACCTCCAAACACACTGATAGCATGGATCAGGCCTGCTATTAGCGTGAAACTGGCATAAAAATTAAGATTTCACAATACAGAAAATATTCCATTCTTTGCTTTTTTTATGAATTTAGAGTTTGTTAGGGTACAGTTTAGCATATATTTTTAGATTTGTTTTATACTGAAGGAGCTTAAAGCTTCTGTTTTGAACATTATTTGCTGGAAGAGCTGAACATTCAAGGGAGTATCAAAACTCTTATGATTGGCTATGCTAAGAAACAATATTTTGTGAACAGATGTGAACATTTTGTTCCATTATGCTTAAACTGGTGTGTCATGATGCACTGCATTTTAGCAATCAAGCATCTTCAGACTAAATTTCAGAACTGCAGTATTTGGACCATATGTATATGTAAAGCAATCAGGCAGCAAGAATCTGGAATTTTCAGCTAGTATTGTATGATTAAAGCATAGCATATAGTCATAAAAAGCAACACAAAATAGAGAGGCATTTGCAGCATTTAAAAGAAACAATAATACTTGTACAATAGATTGCTGGCAATCTATTGTATAAAAGTGTATAAATACTTTCCTCTTTGGTTTCTACTTTAAAGAAGTTTGACAGGCATATGTCATAGACATGCGAGGTAAACAAAGGGGCTTCTGTAAAATTTTTCCTTTTGCATACTTAAATAGTGAGAATATTTCACGTTTTGCAGAAGTTAGCTAACTATTTCAAAGGTTATGCAAGCATGGTACTTTCCCCACTGTCTTTTTAGAAATAGGGAAACAGAAGCAGGAAAATCCCTGGATCTAAGCAAAGCTATTGGAAGAATCATTTGCCTGAGTTAGGCTTTCTACTAGTTGTGTGTGGGTTTTTTTTTCTTTAAACCTCTGATAATGCAGCTAAAACAAAGCTGTAAAACTAGAATATGTCATCATCTTTAATCCATTTTTAGTTTAAAAGATCTTATGGTGACCTTTTTCATAGTCTTCTCCCCTGGCATAGGTGGGGAGAATCACAGAAAGACATAAAGACATAAGTATTGAAGTGCCAATAAATACAAATTCATTCCCATTTCTCTTTTGAAGAACTGTTTGGAAGCTATTTTTGAGAAACTGAAATTATTTATGTGGGTTTTCCTTTTTTGTTGTTGCTCTGAAAATTTCACTTAGTTCTGACTGATTGTAAGCTAATTCCTCTGTGTTTTCTTTTACAAACAAAACCAAGGAATAGTTGCCAATCCTAATGAAGATAAGAGTTCTTATGCAGTGGACTTTTGTGTATCTTGCTTTTTTTGTATCTGGTTTTCTGACCACTAAGAAAATGGAAAGTAGGTAGCATGCGGTTTTCTCTCTTGTGTCCCTGTAGAAATCTTTCATTGACTTTGTCAATATAACTCTGAATTTCTATATTCTCCATGAACGATATAGAAAAGTGATACATCACTTCATATAGCAATGCACCCTGATTTTTGAATCTTCCTTATACAGTAATGTACACAATACTGTCTAAGGAACCAAACTTGGAAAGTGGTATGTGTGTTTTCCATATTTTTTTCTTAATTTGCAACTGATATTGGAACCTCCCCCCCTGCCCCCCAAAGCATCACCAAACGCTTAATTGCCCCTCTCTCCCCAAACACCTAGTGTCTTGTCAACTGCAGAATGACATGTCTCTGTAAATTAAGCTTGAGGAGAAAAGAGTTTGGTCCTGATTGTGGGCAAGTCAAAGAACTGGCAAAATAAGAGTCTTTCTATCATTCTCTAGAGCTGTGGTGAATTTTTTTGTTTATTACAGATAAAGGAAACTAACTTCTTAGGGCATGTGTAGACTTGCACTTGAATCCTGCAGTTGTTTCTTTGGGAACGTGAAATGTTTTCCCTTTTTCTCCCTAAAGAGAAATCTTCTCTATATCAATTTCCCTTACAAGTACCCGTGACATATCTTAGCTCCAGTTGCGAAGCTGATTCCTCTTGACACAGATGGAAAACACTAACTGAAGTATGGAATGAATAGAGTTGCACATGAGCCTATGAAGCAGACCATGGTGTTTACTCCTGCAAACTTTCATGTATATAAAGCTAGTGGACTGAGGAATGAAGGCATTTGTGGAATGAAGGCTTTTCAATTCATCATCTTTTCTGTAAGCTTTCCAGGTAGACCAGCTGCTACTCTAGGATCTTAGCTTGTTTCCTGAACATAGGTCTTTGAGTTGGTTCTGCATTCAACTTTGCTTCCAGGAAGGCTCAACAAATCTGCTATCATTACAGCACTCAGTAATTAATAACCTTTGGTTTCTGTTCATAGAGCAGGCCTGATAGATTTAAAGGATGTTTTAATCTAAAATCAAGTGATAGATAAGGGAAAGCATTAGTTTGTTTTGTTGTAACAGATTCATTTATTGCTAAGGCTGACCATCAAATGGTTGAGATAGCTTCATCATTTTAGGTGGGTAGCTAATTACTGTCCCCTCCCCCCACCTTTTTTAATTATTCCTATTTCTGTCCTTCATGTGGTGATTGTGAATTAGCTGTGTGCCATTTTCTAAAATATCAGGCATTTTTATACATTTGGTATATTGAATGGCAAATACTTGATGTAAAGTCTGCAGTTTTACTCCATAACCAGATTGTAAAATATGAACTGAATTAATCATAACTGCAAAGAGTAATGGCACATTTTCTCTTATTTTATCTTTACTGCCTTTCAGATCACAGTTTAAAACCTTCTACGTCTGGTGCACAGAATGAGGCAGCAGCTTTGGTAGTGGATAGCAAGAGGCAAAGGTCAAACCAGAGGCTGCACAAATATTGTGCGCTGGATTTATAGTTTTAATTAAGAGTGTGGCAGTTCATCATAAACTGTTTATGGTGTTTTTGCACAGTGCAGCATTTTGAAATCAGCTGTTTTAATGAAAACATAATGTCATATCTGTCAAAGTTCTAAATATTTTGAAAGTGAAATATGGAAACAAGAACTTTAATTCTGAGTTTACTGGGATTAGCTCTTAGAATTGTTTTAAAATCCCTTATGTGTCATATTGCAGGTAGCATATAGCCCTGTGTAATGAAGGGAATGGAAGGTACTGTGTAGCTTGTTGTTTAATTGTGAAAATGCATGCTGAGTGTTAATGTATTAAATGACAAAGCTGTTATGACTTGTGTTGGAATGCCAGAATTGAGACACGGAGATAAGGCACTTCCTTCCTCATATGCAACATTTAAGCACAATCAGGATGAAGCATTTACCAAAAGCAAACAAACAAAAAAACCCAAAACCTAAAACTGGAAAGAAAGAGATATGCTGTAGGTAATATGACGCTGTGATATATTAGCATCAGGGTCTTTGTAACTAATTATTTACAATGACCAAAAAGGTGATGTCTTTTTGTGGACTTCAAGGCTGAGCATTTGTAGTCTGGCAATTTCTTGCTATTGTTTTGTATTCATGTAGATATGTAAGGCAATTTTAGTTACTTTTTTGTATAGACTGATAAAATATTTGTATAATCTGAAAATTATATTTTTGTAGTACTCTCCTTGGAAAACAGAAATTAAGCCTGTCATTAGATGCTGGGCCACAGTAGTTGACTGAGCAGGGTAATGTATGTTACATTTTGTGCTATACTTGGTCAAGTTTCATATATATCGTATTCCACATTATTTTATTAAATTTAATATCTGCACTTCCTATTACCAGACATGCCTCTCATTCAAAGCACAGAGGCACAGTTCTCTAATCAGAAGTGACAAGCTATATACTTTCTTTCAGCCATTATTTGGTAGCCTAGAGCAAGGAGCTCTGTTTCCTTGAAAATGTTTTGAATTGGGTTATTTTTATTGAAGTATTAAAGTAATTCTTCAGATTTTAGGCTATTATTTAAGCACTTTTGGGAGAATGCAATAACCTCTGGATTCTATAGCCTTTGTTATGTTAACAATTGTAGCTGCTAAATGTATCTTTTTAATGCTTGTTATGCAAGTGTCTGAGAACTCGTCTGACTGATAGAGACTAACAATATTTAGGAAATAAGATTAGTTGGCTAAATTAGTTTACTATTGAAGTATGATATTAAAATGACTTACTACTTAAATATACCAATATATTCTGGTCACTATACCTTCACTGACAAATTTACATGATTAACTGTTCACTAATTTGTTATAAGAATAAATCTGCCAAATATGAATTTTATGTTGAGTCTGCCATAAGGTAAGAAAGCATCACTTTCAATCTCACTTATCTCACAGTATCACTTGTGATGATGTTGGTTTAAGCTCCCTACAAAAACTTTGAATATTTAGTTTGATTGAATATCTTTATTTAATAGGACCTCTGGAATCTTTGCAAATTTTGTGCCTTCTTTTTCTCTTAAAATGAGAAGAGAGGTGGAAACATCAAAATGGTGGATCTGTTATTGAAGGAGAAAGGAGGCAGTTGTCCCAAACCTCAAGAGAAACTTGAGGAGAAGCTGCTTTGTGGAGTACTTTTGAGACACATTTCCTGAAAGGTGATCTTAAGGCATCAAACATTACCAGTTTTTCTGCCATGTCTTATGTGTGTATTTATGAAGAGAGATGTGTGAAGTGTAACAGCAAAACTACCAAGATTTATTAAATTGGATAAACAATGTGAAGAGATGCAATGGGGGTTACCTGGTCTACAGACCTTACTTGCTGACCTCCAATGAAGTACTGGCCTTTAAGAGTGAGACTTGTGAAATTTTGCAGTGATGTTGATGTACACATACATGAAGGATAACATTAAGAAACTAACTTCCATTCTTGAATACAGATCGTATTAATGAGGAAATATGTTAATTCTTCTAGGTAAATATTATGGGCACAGTTCAAAGTGTGTATGTGTTTTTTTTCTTTTTTCTTTCTTTCCTTCCCCAGAAACAGTGTCATAATAAATGTCTGCCAATGGTAGGCATTATTTACATCTTAATTGCTGCCTCTGTAGTCTTGCTTTTCTTGAAGTAGCAGTTGAGTGTGTATTGGGTTTTGGGAGATTTCTTCTGTTAGTATATTTTATTGCTACCTCTTACTATGGCATTAAACATCTTTCTTTATCAGTGTTCAGTGCAATTTTGGTATTCTTAAATAGTGCAGTGGGTGCTAATGGGAATATTTGACTAGGACTATCCTAGATCTAAAGACAGCTCCATGTGTGTATTTGTAGTTCAGAATTACCATGTTATATATTTTCTTAAGCCAGTGAATGAAAATATGGCAGATCCCTGGGCTAACTAGATCATGCTAAGCAAGGAAAGAGAAATAGTGAAAGTATTGATGAGCACGTTAATGGGAAAGTAGTGAGTCTTGCAGTTGATGTGGGAAATACATATAGTGAAAACAGGTTTAAACTCCATTATATTGCCAAACACTGGTTTTGGATGTAGTTTTAAGTAGTTAGTTACTACTTGATTTGCAAATACAAATACAGATACAAAAATTGGTGACTACTGTTTAAAACATGGACATGAATAGAATCCCAGAACTACAGTTCTGGAATTAGAATTTGAATCCAACTATATATGTATATATATTTAAATAAATTTTATTACTTCTTGAAAAATAAGAATAGGTAATATTGAAGTTGTCCCTGAAAGGACCACTTACAAAGCAAGATGAGCAAGATTTGACGTGAACTGGCAAAGAATAAAACCTGTCAGAGATGACCAAAACACGTTAGAAATTAAAGCATTGACTCTAATAACTAACACCACACAAAGAGAAAGGAAGCATCAACAGAAAAGTGACACTGCATGTCTAAAATCTTTAATAAGATGCTAAGCAATACCTTGAAAGGAAATAGAGTGGCAGTAGATGACTCCAGGTAGAAATGTAGATGAAAAATACTGGGAAATCTGACTTGAAAGTGGTTGGAGGCCTAGGGACAGTATTAGGGAGAAGTATCTCATATGCCAGCCCTGTTCTACTACCTTCTGCTTATGCCCACTGTTGGGGACAGGGTATGAGGCTGAATTAACCATAGGTCTGACCCAGTGGCTTGAGGTTTAGAGTTTGAATGGTGGATAAGGGACAGATAATCCTTGTTGCCTCAGTGCCAGCAGATAGCCTGGCAGTAGAAATGAATGGTATCGTCTGCTAATAGCATATGCACTTGGGGGATGATAAGTGAGAGTAATAGTATTGCATCTAAACAGACTTGTAAGTGTATGCCATGACATTTCCCTTGTATCCTGGCCTCCATCTGGCCTGTTTTTCAGGGGTGGAATCAGGACATGGCTGAGATAGGCATTTATTCTAATAGCTTGAAAATGCTTCTCAGTGTCCCTGTTTAAATGCAGCCATAGTCAGCTAAATCTTGGCTTTGGTGCTTGTTGAGCAAAGCACTAAATTTTCTATTTTAATGGTGCAAGAGAGATGGCCTGCAAGTTAGGAGGCGTACCTAGTATGTAAGGCAGCTAGTACATGTTAAACTTGATAGTAAATGCTGACCCAGGATAATGTTTTGCACTCAACAGTGTGCTTCACAGGATGTCGCCTTGCCTCTCCCAGAGGAATGACTGTCAGGAGTTCTTTTGCAAAGAAGATGCTGGGGGGGAAAAAGTCTGCTGTTAGCACCCTACAGTAATATGGGCTAGTTTTAACTCAGTTTTATTCACTGCTTATAGCAATTCAGCCTGTTGGATTTGATCCTGGAGTACTTGGTGAAATGCTGGGGTGCATCCTGCAAAGAAAGTTGGACTAGATAGAAGCATTGGTCCTTTTGGCCTTCAGAATCTCTGGGTCTTCTTCAGATCTGTAGTTCTTTAACACTGCTGATGAATAATAAAATCTGTTTGGTGTTCCACTAAAATGATGAGTTACAACTTTCACTCAGAAAAGAAGGAAAAAATTTCAGAAATGTATATGTCTTGACTATGATTAACTTTCAGAATTCTTATTTTTGAAATTGTAGGTGCATAAAATTTAGAAAGATGTTAGTTACTTGACAGGGCAACATCTGAAATGTTAGAACAGTTCATTGGATCTAAGGCAGGTATAGGAACATTTTATGTATTCACTTGTAAGTCCTAAATGTGAAAACAGCATCAAAGTTTCTGCAGAGAATGTATACTATCCCTCACCAGCATTTTTATTATACTCCTTTTAAAATTTTCTCGTACTTCCTGAGATGCACAGGTTTTCTCAGCTTGCTAATCATTAATATAATTTCATTTACAGGAAAATACTTTCTCATTAACATCAATGTGGACACAAAGGTACAAATGACAAGAAGCTATGTAAATAGAATCAGATGACTAGAACTTTTCTAAGACAGAGAAATAATTAGCCCAAAATGAGACGGATAAATAGTATTTGGGGGTCTTGTGTTTAAATGTTAGTAGAAACAAAGTGAGTGGTAGAAATTATGGAATAAATCACATTAGGAAAGAACCTTAACACTTTTTTCTCTTAATATTTCTCAAACACATTTTATTATTGAATAATATTGAATACTGATGATTTTGTTAAACAGTGCTGACATACTGTGTAGTAATTTAACTGATGCACTATTAACAAATGTATAATTAACATTCTTAATGAAAAGCTGTAGCTAGATAGGCCAATTTCTATAGTCTTGAAAATCTGCATGTGTTTGTTGTTATAATCTACAGTAAGATAAAATGAATATAAAAATTTGGAAATACAGTAAGATATATGTACCTATATTGGACATTAGTGCTATATATGAAATATATTGGGAATATGTTTCAAAATATTTCAAACATTGTTGACCTTTGTTATATAGTACCAAGCTCAGGGAAATATATTTGCATAGATTTAGTAATATATTGCAAATAACTACACAGGACAGTGCACATTTTTCCTTAAGATGCAGCATTATAAGCAAGACCATTAAATTATGCCTATCAGACAAAGCAGCAGAATCTCAACATTTTTTTTTTATAGCACTTTCTATTGGGAAGACATCTCGGCTTCTAAAAAGCACATGCATTAACTGCCTGATTCATGTGGTGACATGTGGCATATCCAAATGTGTTATGGATCTCCCAGGAATAAAAACAACATAGCAAAATCATCACCTTGGGATGTTCATTGAGTGAATATTTTACAGACATACTCCTTTTATATTTATATAATAATTTAGTGTTATGACAATTTTTTTTAGCAGTGTTGGCAGTTTTTCTTTTTTATAATGGTATTATATTTGTGAGCCTATTAAGTGCACATGGGCTAAACTACAGAAAAAAGTATTTTTCATAATTCCTTAGGGTGCTTGTAGCAAGAGAACCATATTGGTATAGGAAAATGTTAATAAAAGGTCAAGCAGAACTTTCCAATGTTTATCATGATAGCAATAGCAATTTGGGGCTTTTTTGAATTGTATATTGAAGAAACAGATTTATGGAGTGTATAGAAAGGAAACTATAGCTACTATACTTTGTGCTTGAACTCTTTGAGGAGACACATGTAAGTTTTAATGATAATCAAAGATTCATTTCTACTGTTTTTTCTTAAATATCTGTAAGTTGTTGTGAAATTGTATGAAGCAAGCTAAAGAAGTTTGCTCTTTTGCTGTGTTCCAGTATTACAACTGGTGCTATGTACTCTAACATAGAGAATGATGCTTACAACAGTGTAAACCTTTTTGCTGTTCCAGAAGGCTGGCATTCAGATTGGAAGCAATGCCCTTTGGTAGGGTGTGTATCCATGTACAATGGAGAAAGCAATGCTGGCTTATTAATTTAGTAATTAGTCTACTTGTTCTAGTATATCACCATACTCTAGTCACCTTACATCTATATTTGCACTGAAATCGGTGAGTGAAAAAAGCAGGATTTAGTTATTTATCAGCTCTTAAGTCTGCCAGAGTTATTAAATAAGGTCCATGCTCAAATTCAGGTGTGTGATTCTTTTGGAGCTTTTCTTCTTATGCTTATAACTGGCAGAGATGCTTTGATTTGTTTGATTATGGAATATGCGTGTCTATTTAGAGTGTACAGTTTACAAAATGTTTTTCCTTGCTTAGCCAACAAATTGGAAGTATTAAAAATGGTCATGCCTGTGGCTTTCATCTCTGAACAGAATGAAAGCTGGATGGACAATTCAGATTTTATTGATATTGTGCTTGATGCTCTTTCAAATTCACTAAGTGTCTGGTCTTGCACCCTCGAAGCCTGTGCGATGTTAAGGATAGTCAAAAGCAAGCTATGATATAAACTAGGACATGAAGGTATACATGTGTTCTTATGCTCTGATGCTGTGAGTTTACAGCCCGTCAGTTAATAATAACTCATCAATGAAAGAGTAATAAGTAAATTTGCACCCTTTCTCCTTGCGCAGTAATTTGCTTGAGTGTCTGTATCCTAAAACAAATAAACCCATTTTTCCATTCTCTTCCTGGTGACAAGAGTAGGCCATAAACTTCAACATAATGCTAATGAATAAATACTGTCACACCTGGTAACTGGATTAGGATTAACTGCTACACAGTCTTTCATTCCTGATCAGCTTGGAACACATGGATGATCCACAAATGACAATGCAAGCATCTTCCACCTATTATTGTGGAGATATTAATTTTCTGATTCTACTCAATAGATAAAGAAAACTGCACTAGGTGTGTATAATGTGTATTAAAACCTGCAGTGCATAAGTGAAACTAATTCTGAATTAGATATACTTCTCTATTTAGAAAATGCAAAAATAAAATAAATTTTCCTTCAATAGTATGCTAAATCTTTCTCTGATAGTATGCTACACTTTAATTATATGCAAGTTACAACACTGTTGTAACGCTGTAGATTAAAATCCTGACCGCAGACAAATACTGCATCTCCTCAAAATAGAAATGTGTTTTCTGTGCAAAAGTGTAGATAAAGGCTATTTTCTTGAAATTGATCCAAGCTGGCTCCACAGGAACAGAAGCATGAGCATCCAAAGTAGCTGTAACAGCAGGAAATTCACTTTTCATTGCCATTTTGCTGTATCCCTTGTGAGAAGGGTTGAAAACAGTGCAGGGAAACTACAGGAAATCTATATCAAATTTTCTTAGAGATCCATCTTATTGTTTAGCAATTTTCCATTGTATCATATTAGCACTGTATATAGTATTTCTTTTTGGCAGAGACAGTAGTGGTGACTTTTACATCATCAAAATGATAATAAGAGTTACTAAAGAAGTATTAATGAAGTGTAAATTATGTTTGTGAAATAAGTTATATAAAATATATAAACAGTACCATGTTTGCCAATAGAAAGGGATTTTTATGCTGCTGCTTAAGTAGCAATGTCAAGTTATTTGTGGCTTCTACTTTGAGAAACATTGTGTGGACACAGAAGAAAATATTTTTTCCAGACCACATGATACAAAGTACCGTATTTTCTCCTTCTTTGAAAGTCATTTTGTGCATCACAAGACTTCCCTGAACATTTTGCTGTGCTGTGGAACTGCGATGTTTGCCATGTGTAAAAAATCTTGTAGGTACTGCCTGCACAATTACAGTGTTTGTTCATGAATGTGGAATCTAGATAACGTGAAGATGTCTCATCTTGAACATAGGTATGATACAAAGCATTGCAGTTCCTGTGAATTGGGGAAACAGGAACTATTGTACCTTGAGATGTCTTACAGCAATACAGATCGAGTTCAGTACTCAAGTTCTATCTGCATACAGAATAAGTGTCTTAAAGTGTCCATTCAATTTTTAATTCTAAAATATTTGTTTCTGAGTTTCACATTAGACAGTAGAAACTCTATGTATGTTACTGGCTCCCAGCTACCAGACATACCTCAGTTCTACTGGTGTATGGCATGAAGCCGAAGTTAATAAGCTTTCAGGCTTATTAGGCTGAGCCCTGTGCTGGCACTGCCAAATTGGGCAGCTGGGGAGGAGGGAGGTAGCAGCAGGGGTCAGAAGAACAAAGGGTAGAAGACAAGGAGATGGCATCAGGCAGTGGCAAGAAGATGGGGTGAATAGGAGGGAGCACAGGGAAGGTGGTGGCTGTGAAGGAGGGAGGTCAGGAGGAGGAGAAGAAAGTGAGATAGTGAAGTTCATTCCAAAAAGAACATTGCAGGCCAGGGAACTGTGGTATTCAATGTAACATGCAACCTGATATAAGTTACTTCTTTTTGTTTTGTTTTATTTTTTGCTGTTAGCTCTTTGCCTGGTATATAAATGGAATAAAAATGAACCTATCGGCTAAGAAATCCCAGCTAGTCTGTGACTGTAGATTAGGCTATATCTATGGGGGGAAAACAGTGGGTTGTACCTTCATATCCAGTCACCTCCTTTGGAAAACCATGAAAACTGTTTACCCTGCCTGATGGCAGTGGCTGGGGAGAGTGGTGAAGGGAGAACTTGCAGCTGGGGTGAGGCTGCTGGAAAATGTGCATTATTGTCTGCTCTGAGCTGCAAGGATGATCAGAAAAGTCCCATTTCTACACAATTGTTAAAGTGATGTTAGGGATAGCAATTATCTTTTCTAGCTCATCTTCAGTCTGCCAAAGACAGCACATCTGCAAGCAAGACCTGGCAGAAAGGCTAAAGTTCAGTCTTGCCCTCCCATGGATCTTCTATGTTAAAGAATAGACCTCTTGGAGCTATCATAGTATGATATTTTATTTTATTTTATTTTTTGGTTTCTGCTGTGTCCCTCCTTGATAAAGTGATCAAGGAAGAACTCTGACAGCTTTTCTGCAGATATTTTCTTTGTTTAAATTCATTGAACCCAGGAAGAATGGTAGTCTGGACACAGGCACTTAATCTATTGTAATAGGAAGTGAGGTTTTTGTGGTGCATCTTCTTTAAAGTATTGCAATCTATTTTTCATGGAATATCACACTTAACTGGAGAATTATCTTTCACTTTACAAGGATCTGTGTATTCCTTCCTCTTCTAATTGGTCCCATTTCAATTTTGAGTGCATAAGATGGATTACTTGGATCATTTGTTGGCTACCTTGCCAGCAATACCCAGCGTATCTTATGGGCTTAAGTCTTTCTTTTTCTTTTTTTTTTTTTAAAAGGGGGGGGCGGCAGCACTAGAGCAGCTTCGAAACTTGGAAATACATTATACGGTCTGTTTTCTGCGTCTCTCTCAAGTTGTGATAGGTGCCAGGATATGACACAATAAGCTCCCCAAAAAACCAAATATATATATGATGTTACAGTAGTGGTAATATCTAGCTATGTTCTGACTGTTGTTTATGTTCCTATAAGTATCTAGTATCATCTTCCCTGTGTCTCTTTGTGGACAGAGACGTTGCTATTGTTGACTTAGGAGCAGTTACTAAAATGCGAGATGTCTTGGTAACTCTGATATGAGCATAAGATGAGTGGGTTCATCTGTCATTCACGAGGAACTGCAAATGGGCTATTATCAAGAACAGAAATGAGAATTGGACATCCAGGTCCTATTAACTTGCAGATGCCTCATTGTCATTTGTGCCTTTGACAACTTTCAAGGTGTGCATTTGATATGGATGGAGATATGCTTGTGCTATGTCAGATTCCCTCTTTGCTGGGATTTCTGCAGCAGAGGTCCCGCTCTCTGCATGGTCTGCTCCAAGGGCCCAAGCCTCTGAGGCTGCAGCTTCGCGGTTGTGCTGTCCCCGCGGACCACAGCCGTGCTGCAAAAGCTGCTGAATTGCTTCTGCTCCCTTTCCTCCCACTCTGTTGCTGCCCCTGGGGTTTATGGTGAGTGAGTAAAACTTAATGTTTTCAGTGTTTCTCCTCCTTCCCAGGTAGAGAAAACATGCAGATAACAGAAGCTGCCTTCAGTAACTGCTCTATTCTTTTTCCTGTGCCCTTTGCTAGAAATTAAGCAAAAAGACTGTGCAAACTCCCACGCATGTAAGAGAGATCTTAGTATAAGGCAGATGTTGAGACTGGGAAATAAAGATGGAGCAGGAGTGTTACACATTGCATGACAGAAGTGGTTGAAAAATATTAAAGCATTTTTATGGTTTAAACATGTTCTGGTCTCAGGTACTTCTGAAAGTTCTAGCTATAATATCTTGTATATCTTACATCTTAGATGCTTTAGGAATGTCTCAATGCTTCTCCTTCTGTTTTCATGTTAAGTAGAAAGTTCTGCTTGTATCACAAGTATTTTAAGATATTTTATCATACAAGCAAATAGAGGGATGGATAATGTTAAAAACAACTAGGAATTCTAATATATGTTTGGATTTCTACAGTTCCCTCTCCCCCCACCCCCATGCATTTTTCAATGTATTGCAGCATTTCCCCCCCCCTTTTTTATTGTAATAATAATGGATAACTTCTAAAAAAAGAAAAAAAAATCCTATTCATGGGGTTTTACGGTGGTAAAAATCTTATTGTAAAATGAATACAATAGTATTCACAATATGAAATTAAGTGCCCAAAACATAAGGAATTTAACTAATTCTGCCTATTATGAATTTTTTACACAACTTCCTGTGACCCTTCCTTTGTTATGGTTAATAATATTAATGCATGATTAGAAATCAGTCACATGAATGAAAATTTCAAAGTATGCCTGAAATTGGCTAAAAAAACCTCACCAAGGCTTTTCTATTTATATTGTAATATTGGACAAGCATATGATATAGAATTAGTCAATAAACTTCTAAGAATTTTACCTTAAGTTCTGCTACATGCTCGGGCTTGTAGAGGAGAACAGCGTTTGGCTTGTATATTAGCTGGCTGCTGTTGCTGACACACTAACAATTTCAGGAAAATACATAGCAGTGAAAATAGGTGAAGGAAAGAGAACTTTTAGGACAATTACATCTACATCAGAATATTTTTATTTTTAATCTGTCATTATCACCCTTAATTTTCTTTAAAAGTATATGTATTTTATGAATACTGTCAAATCTTAACTTGCTTCTATGAATATCACCCTGAAATGGTCTTGCCAGGTTTTTTTGGTATTTTTCTTAGCTAATAGGGTTCCTTAAAAGTCCTTGTTTTCTCCGACTCGGTTGCTGCTGTTAGCCTATAAAAATGGGGTGTTTTTCATCTTTGTTCTGTGGACGTACCGCATTTTTGCTGCGGGCGCAGCAGTGCCCGAGGAGCGCGCTGGGGCAGGAGCGCGGCGGGCAGCGAGCGATGCCGCGCGTGGCCGGCTGGTGGGAGTGGAGGCACGCGCAGCTCCGCGCGCCGAGCAGGCCGCCTTGACCTTTGCCTGCCTCAATAGCCTTTCATTTATCACCGATCACAAGAGTGGAATGAACATATTTACTTGTGTTTTACTTTCCACTTATAATATCTAGTGGCATGGGAGGAAAATGAAAACAATTGTTCATATGGGAAATTTATGTGCTTCATCTGGCCGTATGATTTCCACAGTTGTACCAGTGCCACTTAGGGACTGGTATTGCATTTTACATCTTTAGGCTACAACAAAGTAGCTTTTCCATCTGCTGTGAAACCTCTAATAATGCTTGTCTAGCTGTGTTTTTGTAATACAGAGTTTCATTTGAATAGCAGACTTTTCTAACTCTGTTTAACAAATGCCTTTCATCTGATACAAAAAACATTTTAATTTTAAAGATATTTTCTTTTTATTCTTAGTAAACTGAAGATTCTGGTTTCTCCTGTTACATGCTGGATGCAAATTTGTTTGAGTACCTGAACTAGTCTTACTCCAGTTCAAGAGTTCCAACTGGAAATCTTTCTTGGCTATTATGTGAAGGGACTCCGAGTTCATTCCCGTCATAGAACTGACGCCCTGTTCATCCTGTCCTCTTCCATGCTTTACTTATTCAAATAGTCCCATTAAAATCGATGGGATTATTCATGTAAGTAAGGCAAGTGGGAGTTGGGTATAATTTGAATTATTTTTTTCAGTGTGACTTGGTTGTTTTCATCATGTATTTCAACTTCTGTAATATTTAAGACTGTAATATTTCTTGATTTTTCGAGCACTGTTTTTCACCTTCGTGTTACTTGGTTTTTTTAATTTGTACATATCAGTACACTTGTGTAAATCCACTTACAAATACATTCTCTTTTCACCACTGCTTTGCAATATGTTAACAATGGCAGCTGCTAAACTGCATTAGAGTGTGGAACACCCTATCATTTAATTAGGTTAAAATTTCTAGAAATGTAAATTTTTTCAACTTCACAGATGAAGTAAATATATATTCACGTGTATATTGCAGATTTTAAACACTGAGAAGTTTCTTTTTCATTATCTCCTGTATGTCAGCAAATTCAAGTGGGTTTTATATTGAGAGCTTTCCTGTCTATGACCTGAGTAAAGCGATACTTTTTTGTTTAACCCCCTCCTGAAAATTAAGTCGTATGTTTATGTAATAGTACAAAAGACAAAGGAATATTATATACTATCTGAAACTTGCTTATCATTGTCAAATTCCTAAAGGCATATGCTTTTTCTTAACAATAAGTGGTATTGCTTCATAAATGCTGCTACATATTTTCAGAGATACCATGTGTATATATTTAATAACTTTATTAATAAGCAAATTATGAAATACTGTGATCTCTTGATGGATTTTATTTTCCAGTTGTAGTGCATGCATTTGCAATGTAATCTCTCTTTATTTAACATGCATGGTTTGCAGACTGGCAGCAGAACCAGGTTACAGTGAAATCAAATAGGGCAATAGAGTGAAACTGCATTGAAATCAGAGTTGAATGAAATCCCAAAATTATGTTAAGATTACATTCTGAAAATTCTGATTTCATAGTAAGTTTTCCCCTTTAGAAAGAGGACATTGCTCTGTATATGATAGGAATACCTACTGTTTGAGTACTGCATCTAGAGCACAGGAAGCGCAAGCGTATTCTGCCTTGGCATGATGGTGGTTAAAGGGTGTTGCAGTCCTGCTGAGTTTGCTAATGGGCAGCAGAGTTTGCAAAGAGCTCTGCCTTGGTTTTTGGTGTATTTCCTATAGGCAGATCATACTTCTGTATTTATCAATATTAGGATTTATGAGTCAAAACAAATAATGAGCAGGTGCAAATAACTTATTTCACTCAATTTACCATATGTTAAATAGTTTGCTGCTTCCATTTCAAGAATGTTCATTCACAAAGTTAATTTTTCTTTATTAAAAAAAAGGAAAAAAAAGAAAATGATACCATCACATTTTTTTTAAAAAAGCGTATTATGTTCTGACTGGTCAAATACTACCTAGGTAGATGTTATCTAAGGTCAATCCTGTTTTCCATGCACAGTCCAAGCTCTCTGTGGCTTCATTACCTATATTTAATTTAATTATGTCTAGCTGTTCACTTGTTTCTGTAGAAGTGATACTTTGAAATGCTTAAAGTGTATCTGTTGGCTTACTTTAACATTTATTTGCTTAAAAGTGAACTTTTATCCTTTAAAGTTACTGAAGGTAAGCTGTAGCCTGCTTTGGAGGTGAATGGAATCCTCCCTCAGCTAATCATAATTTACCACATTTCCCAGCAGTCTTACAATCAAATTATTCAAAATTGCATTTCTTTATTGCATATTGCCGAATTCCAAGATGAGAAAATATCAAGATAATGAACAATTATTTATGACAAATTATTATCTTTTATGTACAAGATTAACAACTTCTATTAAGATTAGTAAATATGATGAAACACACATTATACTAGAACTGGACAGAAGATAGTTTGATGCCAAAATAAATATTTGATATATTTTTGAACACACAAATACTGCAAGTTGGAGAGAGAGATGCATGTATACCTGGCTTGTAATCATGTGCATAGCTTTATAAAATGCTGAAATGCTTCTGTTTTTGTAGACTTTTGGTGAGCATAGAATGATAAAGGAACTAAAGAATGTGAAATATTTTACTAATTTTATTTGCATTTAAGTTTTAAAAATCTTATTGCTTGAAACTGAAGTTAACTTTTTAAATTATTTATAGTAGCAATAATGCATGTTTTTGTTATTGAACTATATAGTTCATCCAGTGAACAAAATCCTCCCTCAGCTAATTATAACTTACAGTATTTTCCCAGCAGCCTTACAATCAAATTATTCAAAATTGCATTTCTTTATTGCATATTGCTAAAACCCGAGACAAGCAAACATCAAGATAATAAACAATTATTTATTGCAAATTATTACCTAATATATAAGATTAACAGCTTGTAACTATTAAGATTAATACATGTGGTAAACTGTATTTATTATACTTATTTTGTAGCAAATATCTTTGTATAAAACATATGTTTATGTATTGCAATTAATGAGAAAAAGTGTAAGATTAACAATTTAAGCTGTGTTTTGTTTTTAGATTTATGCATGCTGTAAAACTTATTTATTGCACTTATTAAAAGTATTTAATGATGGACTTTTAGATGCTATATTTTTAATGTGCAAATATAAACTAAAGGAGTATTAAATTACAAAATGGAAAATTATAACTGAAGTCAAAGGATCTAACTATTTTCTGCTATAAATCTACCTTAAAATGATCATCATTGGAATTACAGAATCTTTAAATTGTGGCCTTTATAGTACATAATGAGTTGTGATGAGTTATCCTTTTTAAAGGCTTTTTTCATCATTAGAACTAAACTCAACATCTTGCTCTTAAAGATAAATGTAGCTCATAGTATAAACATTGGAATCATTTCTTTTTATGATGAGAAGTTAAAGTAACATTTCTGAGAGGAGAGAGAGAGCAAAACCAGACAACTTGTGATGCACTGCGAGGAAGAAACTGAACTTCAAAATGAGCCTTCTGCTTTGTCTTTGGAAAAGAGCTGCTGCTGGCATAGATCGTGTAGACTGACTGTTTTAAAGCACTTATGTTTTGGAGGGACTTCTTTAGTCAAAGTACTTTTAAAGTGATTTTTGCTTTTGTAAAAATGTAATCTCTTTTCAGTATTTTTTTTTTTAATGCTTTCTTCATTTTCCTAACAATTCCTTCACTGCTTCAAATATGCCAGTGGTTAGGGTCTGGTATAATATATTTTCTTATCATTTTGTGTTAGAAAATATTGAAATATCACAAACATATTCAGAACTTATTTATACACACTGGGTTTTTGTTTCATCTCAAATGTAGAGAAACTGTTTTGCGGGAAAGGTATCTTTCAACTGAAAGATACTTCTATTTATTCTTCCTATGTGACCATGCTTAGTACCAGGCATTTAGAGTGTGCCTAATGCTGTAATTATAAGAAACAAGTGATGTGATTGTTTTCATCAGGTTTTCATAATTAAGCAAAAAGTTATGTACATAAGCAGGTTGGATAGGGAAGAGAAACATCATTTCTACAGGTTTGCATCTTTTTAATCTTTTTGATTTTGTGTGAAGGGGAGGGAATGATTGTCATCCAACACTATACAAACAATATTCCTGAAAAGATTAAACAATTTTTATTTGGACTAATTGGGTACATCTAATATTGGACTTTTTTTAAGAGCATTTAAAAAGTATTGCAGTGTGAAGAGAAAGAATTGGTAAGCATGGCAAATAATCTGTGCCTTACCCCCCCCCCCAATTTTATAGATACTCTAAGCAGTTATTCTCACTATTATTATTTTTAAGTATCCTGTACAGGGTTTAAATAATCTCTGACTTACTAAGCTACAACTGTGTTTTAAGGCAGGTAAGATTAATTATGCTTATATTTATGGTAAGTGTAGTGACTTGATGGAATGAGAATCATAAGATACTGTTTTCTTCTTAAAAACAGTGAAAACTTTGAACTGAAAAGGAGTATTTTTTGTTAAGCTTTCTGGAACAGAAGAAGTCTTTTCCATTTTGCTTAGAAAATGAGTTTTTCAGTTTTGTTTTTTAAATACATTAAACATTCTGTTAAGTAGTTCTGCTTATCACTGTAGGTAGTACTCCTGCTTAAAAATTGAATCGGTGTTTCTCTGTATGTATTACTATGCATTCGTTCAGTGAGATTTTTCAGCAAAGTGCTAATATGACGGACTGATTCTACTGCTATTGAAGTCAGTACGCTCTCTGCGTCTTTTCTGTTCCTCATTTTTTAATAGGTACAAACGTGAGCCTACAAATGTCTATCAAAATATGTAATATCCCTGTGATTATTTTAAAGGCTTACATTCAGAGTATGATGCTTTAGTTCTGAAACACTGAGCTTAGTTTACTGAATTTGAAGTAGCACAGATCCCATCTGTATTTTGTTACCTCTGTGTCCGTTGAACTTGAAGTGTTTCACGCAAACTCTCTAATGTGATTTCACTGCTCAGGGAGTTCCAGAGGTCTGATGCGGGATGTGTGTGGCTAGCTGAAGTTTCCTGACCTGGGAGTCAGTACTCTAGTGCTCCCTCCCACTTCAAAGCTTACATAAGCTCGACTATTCTGCAGCAGACCAAAAGCCTCCTAGGACAGTATCCTGTCTTAAGCACTGGCTGCCCAGTGACGGATTAAGAGGGAAAGAATAGAAGTAGCATAGCAAAAGCAGGGTAGTTCTTTACAAAATTTGTTTTCCTTGTTTCTGGATGCCAGCTACTTATGAACTATATTTCTAAATTTCCGATTACCCTTGTTTCTCTTCTCCTGTGCCTTTTTTTAGTTGTGTTATCTTTTTTTGAGAAAGGGTTGCCAGAATGCATTCAGGTTTAAAGATGCAGGCTTTCAGATTCTATAACAAGGAAGGGCCAAATGGCTTGAGAACGCAGCAGAGCTCAGTCCTTCATTGGCGTAAACTCCCATAGCTGCCGTCTGTGGCTGGTGTTTTGTAGGCAAATATCCTCACAGCTCGAACTGAAGCTGGGACCGTCACAGCCTGGTCGCAGAATCAGTGAGCTGTTGCGAGTCCTAGGATGCTGCTCTTCCTACTGCCATCCTTCATGGAGCACAACTTGGGCTCTGGAAAGACGCTGACCTTATGACTGGTTACCAATTAGCAAAAATGATGCTTCCACTAATCTGAGTGTGTCTCTAGTCTAGTTGGCCTTAATCCTAAGAGCTCCTGACTTCAGCGAAAGTTGTAGGTACACAACACCTCTCTGGATGAGCTTCAGTAGTCCCAGAGGTGAATATAGCATTTTACGGAAGTCAGTGTTTAGACAAGTCCCCTGATTCAATGTGCATTACACCTGTTTTCTTTGAGGTTAACTTGACTCTGGCAGTTCTGACATTTTACTTCACTGAAGTGAGAACAAAACAACCAACTCTTGCATCTGATCTGTGAAAAGCCATTATCATTAGGCCATCTGGAAAAAAGCATCCTTGGATCTTGAACAGTGGCAAGAACTAGTTCTCGAAGAGTAGATTTCTTGTGACGGCCATGTGAGAGTGACTGTGCATTACAAAGAAAAAAATGTATCGAAACAAGTAGGGTTTTATAACATCATTTATATTCAGTGTTTATTTCTGCAACTGTTTAAACTTTTTTCTACTTTGCGCTATGTTTGTGCTGGTAAAGGTGTATATAGCATTTGAGGCAATGCTACCTGGAGCATTAACTCTGACCGGATTACCACAAAAAAAACACAACAGGAAAAAAAATTTGGCTACTTAAAAATTAATATGAAGCTGAATGAATGTCACTTGCAGTTTATGTGAGATTTGAGAATATATTTTTTTCTGGTATTAAAATAGAATAGACCAAACAGAATTAGAATATTTATTTGGCAGCCAACTGCTGTATTTCAGGTGTTGAAAGCTTTTGCTATAGTCCCTGAGATTAATTTCTAATATAAAGATCTTTGAAAAATGGGTAGGTCAGATGAAATCACTAATGTTTTGTATGAGAGCTTCTTTATGATTATTTGTGACACTTTCACACTTAGATTTATTGGGATAATTGTTAGTTATGTGTGTGTTTTTGTTTTTGCTTTTTAACCTTCAGTGTTACTCAGCTTTTCTTTTCCCTACTGCCTATGAAGTACTATGCACATTGAGGGATATGAGTTCATGACAACAGGCTATGTCTTTGGAAAAACTTTTATGAATTATCTTCAGAGGATGCCTATTTGTCAAACTTGCTCATTACATTGCTTAGAAAATCCAAGGAAAAATATGACTGAAGCTTTTTTTAATCAGAAATGGATAAAATGAAGTATTAGCGCTTTCTCCTTTATTTAAATTGTTTGAGAGAATTCTCTTCTGTATTTCCACAAATTGTACAATCAGATGCATTACTCATGTGATAACTGGAAAATTGTATGTTTGGAAAAAATGTTAGAAAAGATGCTTTAAAAAAATCCTAAACAATGTAACAGATTGTCTGTTACAGATCATCTTGTGTCAAATAGGATGGGATTGCAAAGCTAAGTCCATTTACAGAAGGAAAAAAAATAACAGAAGACATTTTGAACTGAAGATCATATGGCTAGCTGTACAAACATCATATTTACCTGTAATGGGCTATAGTATAAGAGCATTTGTCCACACCAGGAATTAAATGCTAGATTTACTTGTAGTGCACAGCAAACAGCAGTGATAAGGTTCGGCTCATTTGAATTCTGCCGAGTTCTTTGTGCATCAGCTGTCTGAAACCAAACTAGGGACACTGTGTTACCAGCCAGTGCTTTCCATGTTGTGTAGAAAAGAAATGTAGTGACCAAGTGGGTGGGTGGGTGTTTTTTTTTTTTTAAAGTGTATTCCAACCATGTTTTTTTGTACAGATGACCCTATTGAAATAAATGAACTTTGGATGTAGCCCTTGGAGGAATAAGTTGATACAGAATATTGTATTCAGCTGTATCTGGTTCCTAAACTTTGTAGCATGGATTTTTGATTGCCTGCAGGCAGGTTGTAGTCCAATGGTGGTCTTCATTTTTATTGATTTTTTTTTTTTTCTTTTCCCCTTGGTTTCTCAATCACATGCATGCATACTTTTAATACAGGACATACGTCCTTTTTAATATTGTTTTCCATATGCTGCTCCAAATGCATAGATTCCACATATGCTGCATACTAGGAATACTTTTTTTCAGGAAGACAGTGTTATTCAGTGGAATTTGTCTGCACTTCAAGAGGTCTCAGGCAAAGCAGATGGAATTATTAAACTCTGGAAGCTACACACTTGCTCTAAATGATATGTGCATGAATCAGGTTTATGAATGCAATGAAGCTTGGCTTATGAAGGTACAAATGAGAAGGGATGAGATCCACAAAATACTATTTCTGTTTAGATGAGGTCTAGAATATGAAAATAGCTAAGAATCCATGCTTAGAGCATTTTCAACTGTGGTATCATTTGGTCAGAACACTGGGTTAATAGCCACCATTCTTATGAAATTTTACAGTTTGAGAGATGATACTTGTTTAAGTATTTGGCCAGATTCAAACCAGGTTTACTATATTTTTATAGGTAATACGCATCCTGTGACTACAGTTAAACCAGTTGAAGCTTATCATAAAGTCCTGTGTGAGTGCACCAAGAATATATATATATTTAAATACTGAGGGCTACTTGTAGATTTTTTTTTGTGTGCAGCTTGTTTCTATTTACAGCTTATGCTTTTCTAAGCTCCAAACTGTATAGGTTTCGATTCAGATGAAAATGATCTTGTGCCAATTGTCTTCAAATTGGTAAGTAGAGGTATGCCATTACTTCTTCACTTAACACAACTAGGGCTCAGTAATAAGCTTAATTCCAAAATGAATGTTTATTGCTTCTCATCGCTAAGAGACTGGATAGCATCTGTAGACATTATTCAAATATTTTTTGGAGTCTATTCAAAGGGTTTTAAAGTTTTTGTACTCAGCGGATTTTGGTACAAGTTTTCTATGTTATCTATTAGAGCTTTATAGTTTTCGTTAGAGCCTTGAAATATTTAGTGCATGTGATTGTACTCATGCTTTAATATCAACCTTGCAAGGTTATCCTGAAGTTTTACTTTCAGCAACCACTAAACCTGCTTGTCTGCCACATGCCCTGAAGACTGAAAAAACAAGGATGTTTGACAAATTTATTAAAAAAAAAAAAAAAAAAATTGCCCTGGGCAAGTGAGTACATAGTATTTTGTTTTGCATGCAGCCAATTTGGAAATTTTGGTTTAAATGTAGGGTATTTTAAGGCAAAGCATAAATACTCTCACAACATGAAAAACACGACTCATTTTGAGTTAGGAATACATAAGAAGAATTCTGTTTATATGAAAAAATACTTCGAACTTGGGAAAAAAATATGCCGAAGAAAACTTAAGTGGCGATTCTCATCCCACGCCTGAGGTTTTGGTTAAATTTATATGTTCATATATTGTTTTGAAGCTGTGAAAACAATAGCAAAAGAACATTAGAAAAAAAATTAAGCCTTGATAGTTGACTCAAACCAGGTGATGCTTTGGATATGGCATTCAGGGGGAAGAGGAGTCGAGGTGATTGTGGTGGCTTGTCATTCCACAGGAAACGGAACGTGCCAAAGCCTCTGCAAATCACTTCTGTCAACAACGCCACCTTGGTATTAAATGTTGCACCTGATTATTTTAGCTTCTGCAGGCAGTGCAGTTGCTTGTACAAGCCATCTTTACCCTGTAGTTTCTACAGCCCTTTTTCCTATGTTGTTTCCTTATGTGGTCAGGAAAAGATGGATCAACCTCTGTTTGGGATTTGGGAGAATTAGAATAAATTAGCTAAAACCTTACCTTAGAATTGCTTTCTCATTGGTTTCAATATAACCTGTTCAACATGTTGGTAGATTCCAAATATTTGGTTCTTGTTATCTAAGGTGTGATAAGTAGTGCTTAAGGGTTTGTGTTTGCACTGGGATGAGTTATACTTAGCCTGGGAAAACAGACTCTAGTAAGAAAAAACTTATTTTCTTCATGATGATATGGCCAAGCTGGAAAGCATATGATTCATTACAACTACATGCACTATTCTAATTTCATATAACTAAATAAATGACATTAGCATTTTAGTGTACAGAAAGCATTCCTTTCTGACTGCAACTTACTAGAGTGTTTTGGGGAGAAAAAGAAAATACAGTGGCTATTGCGGTCTGAGATTGGGTTCAGACTGGATGATAGCGGTAGCCCCATACAGTAAAGCAGAGTAGAAGTGAAGTAAAACCACCCTTCTTTTTCCTGTGTAGCCAACAGTGAAAGAAGTTGTTAATTATCGGCTATAGATTTGCTTCTTGTTTTTTCAGGGCTTACACTACCTGGTAGCTTTGATTATGGAGTATTTTGGGCTTTACATACATTGCTTCATTAGGGAGACAATAAACCAATTTTAATATGTCTCAGTCTGCTATTTTCCAATGAAACTGTCATCATGGGCCTTTTTTGTTACACTTCAGAGCCTGGAATATTTTTTTTCCTTTAGTTTAGCGTGTTTTATTCTCCACATATATTGTAGGCTAGATGCTAGCATTTGTGGCATTTCATTTAATGACTGCATGCAGTATGTCTTTGGCTAAAATACACAGCATATAATGCAAACTAAGCAGATATTCCAACTAAACCATGTAAAAATAAAGTAATTACACCTGAGTGGTATCTGGAAGGGCTATTGCCTATTCCATTCTGTAAGAATAGTGGGCCAGATAATGGTGCAAACATGGAGTAATAAGGATTTATCATACTGGAGATGAGTTCAGAACCTGTTTGTATGAGCATTAATAAAATAGTATAAATTAGAAGGCTAATACATTAACATTAAAAATAACTTGGTGTAAGTTTACAACTCAAACACAGCGTGGAATATAGATGCTCAGATTGTCACCTTTTGTATTAGGCTTTACCTGCAGGTAACAGTTAAGCATCTGATAACAAGTTCATATTGTGTAATGTGACCTGGGTTAAAGCATATTAGGGTCAGGCTTTTGAGTGGAATTAATCTCACTTAGCTTTAGGTAGGTTTAGGTACCTAATAGCTGAGCAAGTTCTTCAGAAAGTCAGTGGAGAGAAATAAGATGATATGAGCTCTGCCCTAGTAATGCCTAAAGCAGATGTCTAAATGAGGTTTTTCTTTCTCTGGTGCCCGTTGTCCTCTAGTCTGCAAGTCTGATTAACTAAGACTTGGATCACTTATGGTAAGACTACTAAAATTAAATGAGATGAATTCTGTATTTGGATCAAAATTATTAGTTCTGGTCTTCAGTGATCAGAGAAGTTAGAGCTATATGGCAAACCACTGTGGTTATTGCTAATGATAAATGCCACCCCTATACGATTACAGAGTACCGGGTGCCTTGCCGTACCTGCTGCTCGAGCTGCTCCAGCTAATTGGCCTGTTAATAGGCTACAGAGGCAATATTTACATGGCCAGTAGTGGGGGAGGAGGGAGCAAATTTTATTGCATTTGCTAAAAGAGGGAGGGGGATTTTAGCATTATATTACATGTCTTTTTAATGATTACTGAAAACTCCCTTTCTGCTGCTGCTAACCTGTCATAGCAATCAGTGAAGTTTAAATTCCCTCTCTCTTGAATAGCTGTAGATAGTTGCATTCCTGTTAAATTTTAGCTAGTGTTAACACTTAATATAAAGCTCTTCAGAGAGTTTGTACCTTTTTATTGCGTGAGTGCTTTGTGCTTTTTTTATTTGACAACTTGTGAAGAGATGAGTACTGGTGAGGTGTTTTTTTTTTTTTTTTTTTAAAAAAAAAAAAAGCCTGTTGTCCAGGCAGAAGTGTGCAGCAGCAGCAGGGTGGCAACAGGAAATGCAGAAGGAGCTGATAACCTGGGAATGGAGTGCACTGTGAAGTGAAGTAACCCTACACTACTAGCACAACTAGCACATGCATACTAAATTGCTATAATGTGCAAGTCTTGAGCTTTCTTAGCATAAGTGGGTTTCAAAACCTAGTGGGCAGAAAGCAAGGGCCCAATCTTGACATTTGAATGCAAGCTTGACTAAGGCTTATGTTCCTCTGAGGTTGAAATGTACAGTTTGAACATATACTAAATAGTTGAAGATTTTACAGCTGTATTTTGATGCTCAATTATGGATTTAGAGACTAACTTTAGGCACTTGGGTCTAAAAAACATACACTGTCATGATTATAATAAAATCTCCCAAACTTGCTTGAACTACCTCTTGCAAATAAACTTATAGGCCGTGATTTAGTAAAGGGCTTAAACATACATTTGGGAAAACTTGCATACTTAAAGCTAATGAATAGTGTAGGATTATTTGTGTATTTAATCACCTGCTTAAACACTTTGAACTAGAGCTCTAGCTCTTACATTTGTATGTTCTTTTTCTTCTGGTGACACTTATGAACTAGGTAGGAAACTTGCAACTAAAATTGCTACAGCTGATGCTAAACAGAGCTCCATTTATGCCTTTTACATGTAATAGCTGAATTCTATTATT
Organism: Apteryx mantelli; assembly: GCF_036417845.1. Taxonomy (NCBI): domain Eukaryota; kingdom Metazoa; phylum Chordata; class Aves; order Apterygiformes; family Apterygidae; genus Apteryx; species Apteryx mantelli. The sequence goes on from NC_089987.1 coordinate 13,000,360, forward strand.
TACAGAGACAAATGCTGATTGAGATTAGAGATCAGTATCAGTTCATTCTTATTTGATACAGATTACAGTGATATAAAATTTAGAAGAACTAGAACTGTTGGAAAAACAAATGAAAATATCAGAGAGCAAAATGTACCTTATATTTAAAATATATTACAACCCATCTAGTTGAAAAGAATACATTATTAGAAGTAGTAATCTGAATTACTGGGGAAGAAATGCATCTGTGTTATATGTTGGTTAAAAGATTATGGATAGGTACTACATAGACTTATATCCCAAACTTCACTGGTAAATTCTGAATTTTCTGTTGTTTTGTGGTCAAAGTTTCATTTTTCACTTTGCACCAGTGTAAGTAGCCTGAATGAGTGTGGGCAGTCTACAGTAGAAAAGATAACTGAAATAGTCTTTTAGGGAGAGAGCAAACTTTCTAGAGTGGATACCTGTTCTGGTACAGAACTGCTATATATATATATATATTTTGCTAATATAACTTCTCCTAATAACCAGAGAGAAATCGCTCAAGTAAACAGTCCTTTTATGCCCATAAAATTGTTTCAATACCTGGCCATCTCCTGGATAAGGAGATAATACAAAAAGATAAAAAATCAAAAACAAGGTGTGCGTCTCTTGTCTTTCTGCACTAGTCCTAAATAAAAAATATTTCCTTTAAGTCCTGTAGCTCCTCAATATAAATCTAATTTAATTATATTGCATATATCTGGAACACTTCTTTCTGAACTATGCTTTGTGGGAGAACTTAACCAAACATACCTAAATGTTGCTACATTTATGATTAGGAACAATCTTGGAATATTGTACCTCACTTATTCTTTTGTGTGTACAATATATATTAAAAAAAATGGGTAGAATGTAAATTGTGGCTATTTAACCAAGAGAATAAACATCAAAATCATTGAACCAAAGAATTGTATTTTGTACAATATTTGCACACAAAATGGCTTCAGGTTTAAAAGTATACATTAATAGGATGTGAAAATAAGTGTTTGCTGACCTGAAATAGATAAAACCAACTTTCTGCAGAATGAGTTCATCCAGAAACTATTTTAATTTGGGTGAGAGAAATTCCATTAAAGGTAGTATCCCTCATTTGAGTTTTTGAACTTTTTTTTCCTTTTCAACAGCTGGAAGAAGCAAATAGGTTCAATACAGGTGGATCCTGGGTACACCAATAGACTAAGTACAGCAACAGGATTCCTTCCTTGTATTCCAAATACATAAATAGTGCACAATATGCCATGCTAGTACTCCTGGAGGTTTTTAATAGAGCAAAGGCTTCTGCAATTTCAACAGTAGCATTTCCCACTGTATTCCTGAGGAAAAATGAGGTGAACTTGTAGTCATGGGACAGATATTGAAAACTCTTTGTGCATGGTATAGGATACAAGAAAACCTTGTTGTACTGTCACTGACTGTGACACAACTTGCTGCCTAAGTTTTGTTGCTCAGCTTAGAGCTGCTTGAGGCTGCTAACTAGTGTCCGTTGCATTGCTGAAATGTTAAGAAACTCGGAGAGAAAAATGTGTAGCTTGTGGCAGGCTTCCATCATGAAGCATTTAAATGTAGCTTAGGCTCAATGCAAGGGAAAAAAAATCTGTTAAGAATTTTATATTAACACAATGGGGATAATATCAACAGAATGGAAACAAGATGGCCTGAGAGATTTCCAGCTGTAATTCCTAGTACCATAGTTTTTTAAAAAAAACAAAAAACAAACCCTCCAAAACTTGAACTGATGTCCCCGTGTTGGTCCCTGCAACTATCAAACCCTTGATGTACCCAGTGGAATTCCTGAGCAGCCCCTTATGCTCCAGACGAGAGAAGCTGATGGTACTGACTATTTCAATGAAAGATGGGTTATGACACTTGTGTGTGTGCGCCTGTGTAATTTAACTTAAAAATCTGAGTAACGTAGAGTGCAAATGAGATCAGAAAAGAGCTTTAGATTGCTATAATGGCATATGAATTTCCTTATTTTCCCCTTCAGACTAGAATTTGTAATGTTAGGAGTCCTAGCCTTGAAAATAACATCCACAAAAGTGTTGTCTATGTATTCTCTACTTTGAAGATTGTTATTAATTCTATAAAATCCAGGTTTTGTGGCAGTACTTTCAGTCTTAACCAATTCCCTTTTTCTTTGCATTTAATGTTTTTATTAAGGCATATTTCCAAATGTACTGATACTATAAACTTCTCTGTGCTGTTCTAGCCAAATGTGTATCATTTAGGCCAAGAACTGCGTAACAGTAGTGATTACAGTGTAGACCAACAAACAAATATAAGTAAAAAGGCAAAACGGGAATCAGTTGCATATGCAGTTGGATTTCATATTACAATAGGAGTTTGTCAGTCTCTAAGTTCTTTTTTTTTTTGAATACGTGAATGCCTTTGGGATGTACCATATAGAAGGCTTCAATAACAGCTAATAATGTAATCATATGGTTACATCATTTTATCCCTTTTTTCATTTTGTTGGGGTCTTAAATCCTTGCATTTAGGCATGCCCTAAACACGAGGTAGAAGATTTTGTTACTAGAGATGTAATATTCTCTATTTATTGTCCTTTTTTTAAGGTTACCATAACAGGGCAATATTAAACAGAGGTAGAATTTTACATAGGTAAAAGTATAAGCAGTCCAATGATGCAAAAAAGGCAAATAATTCAAATTACAAGATGACCTTAGGTTGTGTATAAAGGTTACTTAGCAGCCAAGAAGATGTTCTGAATATGTTCTTTCTTATTATGTCAGTAGGTTATCAATGGTCATTATTGCGGTGATAGAGAACATTTGAAAAGGTTGATGGAAACTAGAAATTTTTAATCAAATTGCAAAAGAAAGAAAATAACTTTGATTATCCTAATTTGTATGGATTCCAGTGAAAACATACCCAAGTTTCTGAATGAACCGTGCTAATGAATGTCACTGACATGTGTCAAAGTACCTCTTTTTCCCTGTTTATGCAGGTCCTTAAGTGTGGACCTAGTCCTACGGTAGGGTCTGTGCACAGGTTGCTCCTGTGCCTCCTTTCAGCGTGACTGGCCTTTCACTACTTTATGTAAACTTATTGCTCTCCTGCACCTACCTAAATCTCTTCTGAAATGGAAGACAACAAAAATTATGCTTATGTCAATGCAATCATCTGCAAGTTGGAAGAAGCAGAGATGCTGAACTAGAAAGCTATTTTAACAAAATTTTTGTCAGTCACAGAGCAAAACCAGTGATGGTGTTCCCCTCTGAGACCCGCTGTGTGGGCTGGTTGGTTGTGTTCCTCTTTGCCCGGTCCTCAAACAGGGTTTGACTTGTATGTCTCACTGAAACCTTCTTAAGAAAAACTGTCCCCATGCCCTAGAAAGCATGTTTTCCTCAGGTAGTTGCCTCATTTGAGTCCTGAAGGCTCATTTTACTCAAAGTTAAACCATTAAGTGGAAATAACCAACAAAATGTTTCACCTCAAAAGAAAATTTTAATCTTTTCTTGACAGGAGAAAAAAAAGGTGGGGGAATGAATTGTGAAATAGAGGCATGTATGAAAAATATTGCAAGAAGTTCATACTTTCCTAATAGTAGGTCTTCAAAATCTATCGTTCTTTTTCAGTGAGAAAAATCTCTTCTGTGGCTGTCTTTTTTTTTTCTTTCATTCTTTCTTTATTTTCACTTTTGTGAAAGTTTTTGACTCTCCAAGTCCTACCTCCAGGAATATAGTACCCTAACAGAAGCAAAGGGCTGAACTAGACCCACAGTGAAGACTTTGCATATTCAGATTACTGACATGGGCTATGTAAAAATAAAGGTAGGCTGTGGTGGAACTAAGTCAAATCACACTTTTCAGATGAAAAGTTAGGAAGGTGAATGGCTGTGACAGAAATGAAAGCTTAGATGCTGTGGGGATTATTAGGTGGAGAGACCTGAAGAACTATATGATCACAGAAGGACAAATTCTGCTGCTGCACCTTAGTTCAGATGCATATGACAAACTTACTCCTACCACCGCAAATCCAGGAGGATTTATAAGTCTAATTTCTAGCAGTTTTTTCATCAGGTTGATGTGGACTATGCTTATTTAAATAAAGTGTTAAAAGTGAGTGTTCTTATGAATTGACTCTTAAAATAATTCATAGGTTTTAAAGTGATATGTGTTTTTATAACTTCTAAGGTTCTTCTACCAGTTATAGTCTGAATGAAGTAAGAACTATTTTTAATTAAAATATCCCCTTTTGTTGTTGCAATGAAATGTATGTTTTTTCATTGTGCTGATCCACAGATTACTTGGAGGGTTCTTGCTTTTGGGAATAGCAGTTGTATTTAAAAGCTATTGACTATATTGCAGAAATTTTTCCCAAGAATGCCAAAGTGATTCTATTGTATATTTCCTTATCTTTTGTGTTGTTTAAGGCCCTGTTCCCATCACTGTGTGAGGACTTTGCTTATATGTACAAAAAAGGCATATCTTTGCCTAAGGAGCTTGAAAAAATTCCTTTTATTTTAATATTCTAGTTGTCAGATTATAAAGGCCTGATCGACTGAATTTGGATGCTAGCATCTTCTTCTATTCTTTTTGTTATACCTACTATTTTATTTTCAGTCCTTTGATCTTTTTCCTTCCCTACTTCTGAAGAACATGAGATGGCTAGTAGCTTCTCTGAACCAACCTTTTTCCGCTGTATGTACTCTAGGCTTCCTCAAGACATAGGAATTGTGGCTAGCCAGAGCAAGGGGCTGGGAAGGAGAGGGGGAAAGAGAAATAGAGCATATGGTGGAAGCTACGGAGGCACACAATATCCAAAAGCATATACCTAGAAAATATTACAGATTAATTAGGAATAACACTTTGTGAATACAAAAAAACCCCAAAATCCCCCAAGAAAACCCCCCACAAAACAGTAATTTTAAATATCATTTCAAGCAGGTACTCACAGCTCTCACCTAACCATTGTGGCTATTGATAGAGGCCAACAGCTGTTGGACTTTGGGGGTTTCTTCTAACTTTTCTTGGTAGAGAGTCAAAGAGTGAAAATGAAAATCTTGCCAAAATCTTACCTTTTATGAAACAAATGTAAGAACTTATTCTCTGTCTTTTTTCCCCTCAGCAAGCTTCCAGTGTTTATACCTGCTTTCCACTTTTTTTTTTTTTTTAAATCTTTATTCATGTGAAGAGTTTCTGTGAGAAGATTCACCAGTATCAGTGTTATCTGGCAGGTCTCTTCTCTGCAATTCTCAAGCAAGTCCTGTTTTGAATTGGCAGTATCAGAATAGATGACACTATCTTTTTATGGTTTTGAAAAAAGAAGACAAATGTCATCAATGTGAAGGTGAACTTCAGTTGCAATGCCTGTAGGAGGAGTTTTTATGCCATTTTTATCTTTGTTCAGCAACTCAGATCATGCAAGAACTGACTGAAGGCAGATGTGGCTGGCATAAGAGTCTAAATGTGGATATCTTTGAATTCTTTCTTGTTTGCTTGTTTTTTCCTGACCATACAGTGTGGCTTTCTTTTGCCCTGAAGTGGGAACTCCCCCCCCCCCCCCCCCCGCTGAGGTTCATAAATTTGGATGTTTTATTTAGAGCTTTGATAGCTTTAGGAGTAAACCTCAGCTTTGTGTTTTTTCTAAATGTCTTTTTCACATTTGGCCCCATGCTGTCCTAATTCTACCTGCCATAGGAGCTAACTGCTGTTAGGATATGGCTTGTAAAAAATCTATTCTTCATTAAAAATAACATACTTTTAAAATATATTTTGTGGAACTTTTGCAATATAATATCTTCCTGCAAAAAGTAGTTGTTATTACAGGGTTAAGAGTATAGCTTCCAAAATTTACTTAACTTCTGTATTTAACTTTCTTGCTCCTTCTGTTAAGAATTTTTAGCTGATGTGGTCCTGTTACCTTCTTTTCCTAGTTCCAGAAACATTGAGATGCCTTAACAGCAGGCTGTGGCCTGTTACTTTCAGTGTACATTTATAAAGTGAATAACATGGACTATTGAGCAACTCCCAGTTAAATGTCAACAGGAGAGATTGAAAATGAAGGGGCAGATAATGCTGCTAGGAAGTCAGCATGGCATTCTATGAAGTCAATTTATGTACTTACTGCAAGAGTTCTTGTTCTATCTTAGTCCCTTGCTCTCCAATGCCTGTTTTACTCTGTCCTTAATTCTGTGAAGGTTTGCATGATGATATCTATGTGTATGCCATGCTCTGCAACATCTTTGTACTGACCAATGAATCAGAGTGAACCAAAAGGAAAGAGGGGGACTGCAGGCACAAGAGAACCTTATTCGACTGTAATGTCCTTGTATAACTTTGCTTATGACAGCATTGTTACCTTTGCAGTGAAAAGGTCTTGTCTTCCCAAAAGTTTGTGAGTGCTTTTTGATTAGGAACATGAGGTATTGCCATAAATCACCTTGAGATTAAAAAAGGACCTATTTTAATTTAGTTCTGATGATAAATATGTCTTGGGAAAATTGATGAAGTCACTCCTTCAACTGGATTTTGTGTGTGATTTGATGGACCAGGCAGAATGATATAGGCAAAAGTACTTTATAGCCTAAATGCTTATATGTATCAGATCTTCTTTTATATCTGTGTAGTTGTATTTGTCTTTCATCTTTTATTCATGTCTTTTATACATGTGGATATAAACGTTTGTTGATTGCCATATCAAAAGACAGAAGTAACAACATAACAGTCTGGATGATATGCACAGTAAGACTTTATGATACTCAAAAATTTGTAGGAATTATGCTCTTGATATTTTGCTGCTTGAGCCTAGATATGGTATGTGAGATCACTAGCAATGTACAAAACACAAAAGGGTTTGATTTAGGAAGATGTTAGTTGAAACCTTTCATGCTTTCCACTCTTGACAGTGATTATAATGAAGATAATGAAATGGCTGACAATGGAGTCTTGAAGAATGAAATAGGATAAGAAAGGGATTGCAGGATAGATACAAAAATGGAAGCTCAACTCACTAATATGTGGAAAAGAGTGATTTAGGGAGACGATTTCTCAGCACTCTGAAGTCTTAAGGTACGTTTCTTAACAGTTCTGTGGTAGAACTCTGTTCTGTATATTTGAACTAAAAGCAAACCTATAGGTTTAAATCTCAGTAGGTCAGCCCTTTTTATCCTTTAAGAATAGAAACTATTGCAGTGCAGTTTGCTGGGTAAGGCATTGCAGAATTAAGAGCTACAGTCATTGAACTTCGTGACTTCTGTGATCTGGAAGTTGTCAAGGTTAACAACTGAGTTTATTTACATTGTTTATAGAGGAAGAAGTGTAACTTATCTACTGGGGCTAAGAGTCAGCTAAGACAAGGTGTATCACAGGCTCAGCTCAAGGTTGTTTGCAGTTTTTTTTGGACACTGAATTGCTTTACTATACTTAATGGAACAAATATTTGAGTAGCCATAGCCCTTGACATCATAAACGTGTGCTAGAACCGTAAAAGTTATTTCTTGAATGCATACAAACTAAAAATGTGGGTAGAGAAAATAAGCTATATTTTTACTTTTAAGGGTGAATGAAAAAGAACAGATGCAATCGGTTATTTTTACCTTTCTCCAGTATGGTGGTAACTCTTTCAAACCAAAAATGTTTGGTTCATTTTACTCCTGTTGTCCTTTGAGGGGGGACCCCAAACCACAGACTGGCGGTGTAAGGATTGTGCGAATTCATTGACAGGTCTATGATTGCAGACATGTCAAAGAAATCATGTTTGGAAGATTCTGGCCTTTTATAGGTAAGGTGGAAGCTGAATTTGGACTGGAAAACCTCTAAATACTGGTGACAATATGCACAGTAAAGAAGTACCCAGCCTGGCTTTTAGATTCCAGATTGTTGACAGAGCAAGTGTGGAACAAAACATGTTTGTACGCGCACACTGAGAATGTGTGTTATAGTACAGGAAATCATAAATCTGGACCTCTGTAAGTTATTTTGCTATATATTTTTTTCAGAGAATAGCAGCAGTTTTGATCTATGCTTTTCTTAAAATTGTTTCCCAGACTCTTTGCATTATGGTGGTTTGTGTACTTTGAACATTAGGGATGAGAATGTAGATCCTTATGTAGGTTCTTTCTGCCTCAAGTATAAGCATTTTATTTAGTCTGCTACTTTTCAGGGGCTTTGAGTCTGGCTTAGAATTCCTAATGGAACTAGTTTGCATTTGGCATGATGAAAATCAAGCACCATTTATTTACCTATTTAACTTAGGTGTACAAAGTTTTGGGTTTCTAATTCTGAGGTAGAACTAAATATGAAGGTAAGGGTGTGGGGGGGTGTTTCTTTTCTTTTCCTTCTTTTTCTTCCACCCACTGTAGATAAGTGTATATATTGCTTCGCTGATGGCATAGTTAATGAATATTCCTGACTAAATGAATTTCAGAATGCTATTGTTTTTTTCCACTAAGAAGCTTTGCTTTGTATGTTACACTGGGAGGCCAACCTCTTTATCTAGTGAGCTGCCTATTAAAATCTCCATATTGTTAAGATCCACAGAAACCTATTCTACAAACTATAAGGGAAAGCACTCAGTGGTATGAGCCAGAGAGGGCAACGACTTGCCCTAGGGCAGTAGCATTATGAAAGAAGACTGGGCTGGTGCACAGCTGGAAAATATTGAGTACTGTATCAGAAATGTACAGTAATAATGCTGGTCCTAGCAATGCCTTCTTACTTGATTTTTCCCAAAGTAAGGGATTTGGGTTTCATTCCTGTTGCCAGTCATGTGTAGTAGCCCCCAAACAAGCCCTGCAAGTCCAGAAGCATTGGCCAAGGACCACCTGTTTGGTCTGTGATTAAGTGAACTCTCTTTCCTTTAACCTGGTATATTACTAGCCAGCATTCATGTTGTTGCTTATAAAATGAATGACTTCTGCTGACTCAGGAAGATAGGTACTTTATTATCTTGCATGCAAATAAGGGAGATGAGAATGATGCTTTGAAGGGAAAAACATATGAGTTTAGGTTCAAATGGAATTCTAGTCGTAAGGTGCTCCTCTCGGCAAACTTTAAGCGGGAATGAAGAAGTCTGGATTCTGGTGGCTGCTATTGAATTTATCATGACAATGCCTATGCCTTCCTGAGATTTCTTCCGAGTCAAAAGTTTTGGATGCATTGACAATTCTCATGCATCCAGCTTTTGTCTACCAGCCTGATCCTGTTAAACCATGTTTCTGTATGGTTTTGTTACTGGAGTGGTGTGTGCGTGTGTGTTCTTCTGCAAGCCATAAAATCAACAGGCTCCCCTGCCTGTCATTCCTGCCTCTTAAACTATTCCCTTTCTACTGCCAGTACTGTCAGCTAGAAAAACTCTTTGTTGTTGTTGTTTTTTAATTTGAAAGCCAAACACAGTAATTAATATACACTGAGCCTGACTTTCATTTATTGAGAACCTGACAGGGATTTCTTCCTCTGCAGTTTTCATCTCTGGGTAATAGTTTCTCTTGCTACTTGTGATTTTGTTCATATATGCCAAAGAGGACAACTGTAAGTTCCTGCTTAGTTTTTGGCACTAGGAATTGTATATAATATTTAACTGGATTATTCTTTCCTTTGAAAACTATGCTATCTGAGGAAGCGTCACATCTTTTAAAACTGAATTTAAGTAACAGAATTGACCTTAAACATGGAAATATAGATACACTCTTGTAAGAACTAAGAGCTCAGAGAAAATATAGTTGAATATTTTGCTGTATCTTAAGAGATATTTCTGCTTAGAATTTAGATCAATAATATTTGCAATAAGTCTTCATTTCAAAAGCACATTAATGCACTTTTTTGAAGAATATACTTTTGAAAAGTCTTGGTGTGTATAACATACACAGCAATAGTATGCAAGGCTTATTTTCTTTCTCTAGGAGTAAAAAGTCCCATTAAGTGTATGGAGAGCAGAATTGGCCTGTTTGATCAAATATCGTTTTTGATTATCCCTCAGATATGAAAGGGAGTTTTGTAATGTTCTCTGTCAGCTTGCAAAATCAGAAGGGGAGGTGAATTTCAAAAGCGATAATCTACTTTCAGTGATAACCTGGGTTAGTTAAAGTGATTTTTGAATTCCTGCTCACATAGAAGAAAGTGAATCCAGCTTCCAGCTCTTATTCTGTCACAGTTTTAAGGACTGATGGGAGCACTTAAAAATATGGCTTCAATCATAGGTCAGACCAAGCTATGTCGAACACGTGAAGCTTTGATATCTAGGTCAAATACTGTGCAGCTGTAAGAGAGCCGGTATGATGTGGCATGTGCTGAGCGCGATGAAGTAAATGGCTGGTTAGTTCACGGCACAGCACCCACGTAACAGGGCGGGAATCGGGACCAGAAGTAACAAACGTGTGTCAGTGGAGCAAGGCTTGTATCAGAAAGCATGTTTGTGATTAAAGAGCAAATGCTAGGAATTAACTATAATTTTAAAAAGTTCCAGTCCTGTTCCCATTAAAAACCTATGGAAGCTGACAGGCAGCAAGATTAAGCCCCTACTGCTTTTGAAGAATCTTAGTTTTTGTGCTGTCATTCACGTTCCTCCGTTAGCCTCAGAACACGGGCGGCATAAGCAACACAAAGGCCGGGTGAATGTCACGGCTCCGGCATGGCACACTGGGATCACCTTAGGTAGGGGAATGAATTTGTTCTCTGTCCTGAGCTGACCAGCTAGGTTTCTGGTTGTGATGGCGTGTGTGGTTTGGACGTCTGTTCACTAGGAGCAGGGCCAAATCGATCAAATAATTTCATCCTATTTGTGCCTTTTCACTAATGAATGGCTGTTGTCAGTTCAGCAGAGGGTGTCGTAATAAAAGCCACAAGTGTAGAATTGTTGTAGTATGCTTAAATTTTTAATATGGCAACGCAGTTCAGAGAGTCTGCCTAAATTCCCTGTACGCTTTTTACTAGCGCTAAAGTAAAATTTTGCAAGGACCAAGACTGACCCATCAGAATGTACATTCAAAGTAGCCAATAAGCAATCACTTATTATTTATAGCCCAATCATTCATAAATGTATTTAAGAAAAAGGATGATGTATTTTCCACATGTTCCTTAAAGGGATTCCATTTTAGCTTCAATTGTAATTTTTACCTTTTTCAGTAGAATTTATTGACACAATGCCTAGCACAAGCCCTAGATTTTGCATCATCCTTTTGTCTGCAAGCATATTCACCAGCCGTTTAATTTGTCATAGCCCTGGAGGTATCAAAACTAATGAGCTTTGTTTGAATAGACTTTTTCCAGTTCATCTAGCACACTTTGGGGTAATCATTCAGTTTCTGTTTGCTTCTGATGTGAAGCATTGTGGGAAATATAAGAAAATAATGGTTTAAAAAAAAAAAGCAGTATAAATTGTTAACAGCCATGTTCTCTGCAAAGCCCTAAAGATATTTTTAATTTCACTATTTATTGAAGTATTGTGAGTACCTTAAGTACAATCATTATAAGATAATATCAAAGGTGAATCTGATAAAATGCTATTTTTCAATTAGCTCTTAGTTTAATACTTTGCTTTTTTAAGTAGTTCGCAGCTAACAAATCTTTAAACAATCTAACCTTTCAGGATTTGGAAGTGGACAAGATAATAACTATGAATACATAATATTGTAGCAGTGGTAAGGGTTTAAAAATCTATTACAGAGATTACATACAGGAATACCTTTTATTGGTCAGACAATTGCATTTTCATTTTTATAAAGCATTTCCCTATACTTGGTATTATACCACAGAGATGCACAAAAATGGAATTCAGAGGTGTGCACTGCATAAGTAATTTCTGAAAGTGTCAGATACTCTGTATGACATATGCTTTTAATCTCCAGTTCCTGGGAAGATTTGTCCTTCTTGCCAATTAGGACAACATTTGTGGTTTAGGTTATTTTGCCACCTATGCTCTAAAGTAACATATCTGTAACTTATAGGAAGTTTCCAATTATAGAGTAAGGGTTTCAAATTCTTTTTAAGTTAGTGCAATGAAGGCAGATTCCCTAGAACTTTTGGTTAGTTTCATCAAAAAAACCCCAACAACACCCCCCCCCCCCAGTAGTCCAAATTGTAAATCTGATTGCTAAGCAACTTGGTGAGTCATTATTTTTCACCAGGATGTATTAAGCAACTCAAACTTATTGTGTGATAACTTTGCATCAGTAAAGCATGGCTCTTCTAAATAACCCACTATTATCTAAAAATGATTTTCATATGAACAGTCCCAGTACCTCTTAGTATGTTTTTACATTTCCCAGTATAAGTTGATTTGATGAAAAGCTTTTTCTGAAAGAGGAGTGAGGAAAAGGGAGAAAGGAGATGGAGGAAGAGAAGAAAGGACAAGAGAGTGGCACGGGGGAGAAATTATTTGCATTTTGCTTTTTAAATTGTTTATTTCTAATTTGGAATTTATTTATAATGCACTGTCATATTAAGATGGCTTGGCAGAATGTGCAGGAGAAAGTGTAAAGTTAGAGGTAATGCTGGAAGGCTGTTAGCAGAAACTCAGCCTGGGTAAGACGTGAGTAGAAACTATGGTGAAGACTATACTATTGATGAAGGTTTATCTTGCATCTCAGTTGGGCTGATTAGTATAGGTGGAGATTCATGCTAAGACAGCTGCAATATTTTGCACCCAAATTAAGTGTTTTGGATGTGTATCTCCTCATAGCTGCACTGCGTTGTGTAGACATGCACTTCGTGATACAAATCATTTGGCAATCCAGAGCTGCTTTGGGGTCTGCATCTGCTATTGAGTACTTAGATGGTAATGACAAGCAGTGTTTGTCCTCTCTGAGACAGAGCTATAGCTTTTGGTTGTTGCCTTCACCGACTTACTCTAGCTTTCATTGCTTTTGAACGGGATTGCTACCATGAAATCTCCCTTCTCAAAGGTCACTGGAAAGCCAGTTCAGAATACAGAATATCTTATCTGAATGGCTAAACCAGTTTCAGTAAGTACGCTAGTTCACAAAGCTAAGAAAAACCCATTTTTGACTTATGCTTTACATTATGATTTGGTCCTTACGTATCATGGAGTATAGGTAGGATTTGCTAAGTCAGTCTCCCGATTTGTACATCTGGGTGCAGGGAGGGAATCATTCTCAGATAAGAAACACGTCCAGAATAGCTTACAATGTAATTGAGGCCTTTTACATATGAGGATGCAACACCTCTGGCTTCTTGTCTTATGGGAAGGGCAGAGCATGATTTAAAATCACTGCCCGTTTGGTGCAGATTAATTGGACCTTTTGTGTTAAACGGTGACCTACTCTGAAGCCTCAGTCATAGAAATGAAAGCTTGGAGGGGCTGCGTTCAGAGAGCATGTCCAGAAAAGTCTAAAAATTTTTCCTGAAATGTTTCTCTGAGCAAAGCCAGATGCTAAATCCAACTCAAAGAAGAAATCTGAGTAAGAATTGTATGTGTGAGGCAAATTCTGTACTGTTGTGCTCTTTTTTACAAACTTGGCTGCTGCTGCATTTTATTTTATTTTTTTGCTGTTGTTTGATTGCTTGAAGTTAGACATTGAACTGATTTTTTTTTTTTTTCTTCTTCCTTTTAGTGTTTCTATACTGTTTCTAGTGTATTCTCCAGGATAAATTCAGTCAGGTAACCTCAGCATCATATCTGTATAGGCTTTTCTCTTCCAAAGTATTTATGTAATTTCTTGGGATTGAACAGGTGATTTGCAGATTGGATTATTGTAAGATAGAACTGAAAGTACAGGGTTACAAAACATGCGCAGCTAGAAAAAGCATCTCTGTTATAGTTGCATTTATAAATAATAAAATAGCAGCTTCATGAGAAAAGGTGCTAAAATATTAAATGATGCTGTCTATCCTTTATCATGGCATGCAGTTAACGCACTCTTCTTTTTACTGTCTTTACCTCTCTTTTTGAAATGTTTTCTTCAAACACTTAATTACAATACATTGCAAGACCAGTTTCTTGTGGTAGCTGTGGTAGACCTGTTTTTTTTTTTTTTTTAAACTGCCTATGTTATGTATACCCTTGCATACTGGTTAAGGTTGAGATAAAGTTTCTGGGAACCCTTAAGATATTGTTGAAAGTTTCAGACAGATTCCTGTAACTTCCCTAGAAGCTTGACATAGGAAAAAACGTTAAAGGTGGCATGAGGTTTTATAGTTCGTCTGCTTGATTTGAAGGATATGTTGTTGGGGTTTGGCAATGAGGAGATACATAAGAGACTGGAAGATCTGTTATGAGAACTTTGGTTGAAAGTAATTCTTTCTTTTAACATAGTGTAAGAAACGGCACGCTTTTTTCTGAACTGTACAGCTAAAGTAACAGCAACCTTCATCCCAACCACGTGGCCATGCATCCACCCTGAACTCAGGGATTTGAGAGGTGTCATTTGGGTGTAATGGTTTCACTAACCGTTGCTTTATGAAGTGTGGATGATTATGAGAGAGTGGCTGACATCCAATAAAGGAAAAAAAGCCAGAGAAAACAGGACTACAGGGACAAGAAAGCCCAAGAATCGTATAGAATTTGGCTGAGAGATGCTGGAAGAGCTTTTCTGGGCTCTGCAACAATTGGAAAGGATCTTGGAACTAGGAGTAAAGACTTATGTTCCTTGTAAATAAATGTAACGGCAGTGAAGTGACACGCTCTGTCATCGGGCTCTGCTGCTGTGAGGAAAAAAGTCCATGGGAATTTTAGCCCATCACTCAAGAAAAAAGTCATTTAGAGAGGAAGTATATACTGTCTGTATTCAGGAACTGCCGTGCAATATTGGGTTAAGTAGGGCATTTGCGTTTTAGGATAGCGTGATGGTTGCGGAGTTAAGTACATTAAGTGGACACATCTCGTCTCAGGCCTTCAAGAGTCCGCTATTTTTGTCAGATGTTCACTCTACTCTTTCTCTTTCCTTGTTGGATGATACCTGTTGCCTTAAGCCTTCTTGCATTTATTTATGATAATGGTTTGATATTTTTTTTTAATAGTAGTGGGTGTATATATTTATAAACTTGTGGAAATTTAAATCTGGACAAATCTGATGTTTTTGCAGTCTAAAGTAGCTCACACTCCTATTAAGCATTAATGTACTTAAAAGTTTGAATGATCTCTTGAACATGACAGGCAAAAAAATAGTCAAATTGATTATCTGTCAATTTACGTTAGAAATTTGAAATATCTATTTTGACATAACTGGAATAAAGTTGCTAAAAAGAAATGCTGGTAAAAGTGCCAAACCCTTTATGATTAGACATTTGGTTTTCAGCAGTAACAAAAGCATGTCAGAAATAATCCCTTTAAAGAACAAATTAAAAGCTGTAATTAACCTTATGGCCTTGCCATTGCTAGAATTACTACCTGGATTAACAGTCATTGCAATGATAGAAGTTGTTAGTGCAGACAAGCTTATTTTATTCTATTTTTTTCTTTATTGCTGTGTCATCTAGAGCTGTTTGTGAGCCCTCTCTACTTCTCTGCTCCTGACTATTGCAATTACACGATTTCTTTTATTGCTAGGTATCGGCACCAAAAAATGTTTATACTTTCTAATATTGGAAGGTTATGCCTCAGTCAAACATTAGTTTTGCTCTAATGTATTTGTTCAGTGAATAAATTTAAACTTAAAATAAGTAGACAATTGCTTATAAAAAATATTTAAGGTCTTACAGCCTTTTAATCAAAGTTTTCTAATTGGTACATTGAGATGATTCTATTTTTTTAATAAAAAAAAGCATATGTTTTTTAATTATGCAGGTGATTTCTTTTCCATATGAATAATGCCAGTGAAATCAGTGGGACTACTTGTGAGAGGTGGGTAATCCAAACAGAGGCTTGTTTGTACGTGTTTCCTGCTTTGAGCTTTGCTTGCTCTAATATAAGCTTGTGCCAGGAGGGGGCAACGTGGAAGTGATGCTGAGCCGGAGCACTGGCTGTTGAAAGTGTTATGCCGTTGTAGGCCCAAACCTGCAAAAAGACACTTGTTAGACCAATTTTTGTTGAACGTAAAGATATGATGTAATGAAACCTCAGTTGATCCTGCGTGGCAGTCTGCTTGGGAGATTGTTGGTACATCCCATTTCTGGAATGTATGCAGTGGAGAGAAGAAGCCAAATAATGGCTAAAGGGAAGTATTTATTTGTTTATTTTAAAATGAACCCACTATGAGACATAAATGCTAGTTTGTAGTTGAATTAAATGTGACAAAACTGGCACAGATTATAGCAGCGTTGTTTAGCTGACAAAAGCGTATGGAGTATAGTGGACACTGACTCACGTTGGCAGGAATCAGCTTTAGGGAATTCTGCTTCACCAAACATATCTTTTTACTTCTAATATTTGACAGTATAGGTATTCAAAGGACTCAAAGATGAGAAATATGAAAAGGGAGGGATACTTTAGTATAACTACCTTTAGCATTAGGAAATTATATCAGATATTAATTCTTAGAGTAATATAAAATACAAAACTTCAGAAAGAAAGCAGAAAAAAAAAATATATATAATGAAGACTTGCTAAAAGCTTGGAAATCTTACTTCATTCTAACATCCAAAGGTGAATGTGAAATTTGTTGCTAGAAAATTATGTATCATTGTGAAACTCGTATAAGATGCACTCAACAGTTAAATGGAATTTTTATCTCTAATCTTATAGAAGATTTATATAAATTACCTTACAAAAACATGGTAATAGAGGGAAATAGTACCAAAAAAGTAATAGCAGAATTGTCAGAAGACTTGAGGAAGCTCGGGTAGCATGTTAAGATGCTTTCTGAGTTTTGATTATTGAACTTTTTTTTTTTTTTCCAAAAAATCAAATGTTCATGGTTGTATGTATTGTGTGATTTCTGATGCTAAAGCAAATACAAATCAAGGATGAAGTAATTGATCTGTATGTGATACAAATGTGTAGTATAAGCAGTCTGGAGTTGCAGAAAGTTTGTCAGCCTCTGTTTTGCCTTGTACAACATGTTCAGATGTATTTGTTCTCATAGCTCTTAATGTTACTTATTCTGTAACAGGAATATGAGTGGGGTGTGAAGGTTTATGATAAAATGTGTGTGGCATACTTAAGTGGGTTAGAGCAGGTTATGGACAGTTATTTTCCATTCTGTTAGCTACAAGAAGTGACTGTATGTTCAAAGCATCACATTAACTTTTGGTTAGATGTCGGTTTGACATTGACTTTTGCCATGCCCTCCTAAATTTGCCATTTAAGCTGTGGCTTCCAGCATTTCTTTTGGTTTTCTGAGCTTTACTTACTCATGTTTGACCCAACTTTCTTTCAGACTGTTAGTTACCATGAGGTCCCTCATGCATCGTCTGATGGTTTTTCAGAAGTTGTAAATGCCCCATCCTTGAGAAACAGTTGTTTAGGAGACTATTGTTGTATTGTATCATTGTATTAGGAGACTGTTTAGGAGACTTAAAACAGCATTTTTGTATCTGCAGCGAAATATTTCTGAGCGGCACTGCCTGCTAGGAGAGAACTAAGTTACTGTCCTTATGCAGTTTTGCAGAGGGCATTAGCAAGAAGAACAAAGCAAGGTTCCTCTGGATCTTTTAGCAGGGGTGCATTGGTTGTCCTTATTGCTTGTAGATGCTTTGTTAAAACAATTACAGCTGGGTTTTTGTGACTGATTTCTGAGTCTGCTGTGAGCAGAGCCTGGGAAGCGACATTCTTGCTCGCTCTCTGTCCCTGCTGCCAGTGACCGATGCAGGATGTGCCCTTCAGCAGAGGGGGTGGCTCGGTTTCTTGCTGGCAGAACTACTTCCCATACAGACTTCCTTGCCTGTACGTCCCAGAGGAACGTCACAGACTTGAAGAGAAAAAGTACTGTTTGGAGAATTCTCTTCTCAAATATCTTTATAGATCTACCTACGCAGCAGCAAGAGTTAGAATTGCAATGTGCGTGATAGGTAGTTGCATCAGGAACTTAATCTGAGCATGAGTTCTTTAATAGCTGACTTTTCTTCTCCCCAGTTCATTGGCTTGCTTTCTTGCATGGATTTTCTTTGCAAGTGTGAACAGTGTTCAGTGTTATCCACTGGACAAATAAAGAGGCAGCTACACTCCAGCCTGGAGTTCCAGCAACCACAACCAAGTTCCAGCAGTGGTGTTTGCTGTAAGCACTGAGAGTAGCGTATAGAGTCAAATCGTGTTTGTAGTTGGGGTCAAATCATGTTTGTGGTTGTGGTACAGGAGCTTTTTGGTGCTGTTTTGTTTTTACTGACTTGGAAGGAAAATGTGGGTAAAAATAGATTGTGTTTGATTGATTTGAAATGCTATTTGAACGTAAGAATCTATAAGGACATAAGGTCTTATTGCTATTGAATTATTTTAAACTATACTGAAGTTGGTATATTGTTGATTATGGATTTTCTAATTAAGTCAAAGGTGGTTACAGTAACCTTTGACAGCTTATGTAAAAGCTTATGGAGCTTTTAAATAAAACAACTGTTTTGGCAAAGCCTGGATAGAAAGTTGGAATGTGTGTATGAAACAGGTTTCCTTACCCATTGCAGTAACCAGCTGCAGGATAAATGCAGATTAAGAAGTGATTAGCAGTGTAATACTTCAGAGAATTTAGTAGCTTTGTCTTGGTTATGCTACCAGAATGCCAGTTTTCAGACACTGATGACATTTTAACTGGGTTTCCAGTTCTTGGTTGAATGGTGACTCAAGGGCATTAACCAACCAAGTGCTGCTTGTACGTTGGTGTTCTGTAATATTTATGGTTGGGGTAAGGTAAGCTATAATCTAGGACATGGTGTTAACTTGCTAATAAGTACAAGGGTGAGTTGATGTGAGCACCCCCATTAATGACTTGGAGATATGGGATTTACAGGAACTGAGGTTCTTGTTTTAGTGCCCAGCATTCCAGTTCTGGAGAGCTGGTCGCACGGCTGCTTCCCAAGGCTCTCACTTAGCAATGCCTTCTCTTAGTGGTGGCTTCTGGCTTGTATTTAAATGTGTACCTACCCTTTGGTCCCCATATGTCTCTTTTTTACCTGCTTATGCTATGCGGAATGAATGCTTTTTTCCCCTCACTTTTTTGTTATGCTATCCTGTTCATCTGAGGTATGTTTTCTTAAGGGAGTTTAAAACGAGCTTCCTGACGCACGTATTCTTTAGCTAATTCTGAACACAACATAAAAAGGAATCCTTTTCTGCTGGAGTAAATATTTTTGTAATACAGCATGCTTATTTAATGTAAGTTGGTTTCTGAGATACCATGCAAAATGGGACCCAATTTTATTAGAGTAGCCTGAAGAACCAAATAAATCCTTTAAGCCAGTTGTATAAAAATGCAAATTTAAGTCAAGCAATTAAAAACAGATAGAAATTAGAGATTTGGATTTTGCAGAGCAAGCTTTCCACAGCCACTGCCAGATTACTATGCAATTTATCTGGATTCTGTCAGTGATAGTCAGACTAGATTTTGATAAAGAGCAGCAAATCTGTCCCTCCGTAGCTTCTGTGACTTGCCGCAAATTTCATTCAAGTTGAAGCGTCTGTACAATCCCTTGAATAATTTGGAGTTAATCATTTGTACTTCACAGCCTCTGATAGGCCTTAGACTTGGGGGGTGGGAACAGATTTGGCTTTTTAATTGCCTTGTATATTGTACAGCTTGAGATAAATGACACAGACTGTCTGAAATCTACATTCTTGCTTCTGATGCAAAACTGTAATTAATTTTGTGCAGTGTTTCAGAATTGATCGTGGTCACTTGAATTTCTAATTTTTCATTCACTTCAAAGACCTTTTTTTAAAAGAATGTGCTTAGAGTGTGTGAATGCTCTCTGATGCTAGTGTACTAAATGACTGTTTTACGCCTCTTTTTCAATAAGGTGAAACAGAGGTCAAGGCATGTGGCTTGTGTTTATCTCTGTCCCAGCCTCCTTCAGGATATATTTTCTGACTTATAGGAAATGCAGTCAAACTTATGAAATTATATCTAAATACTTGAACTACACAGTATTTGCTTGTGTGCCTTCTAGAAATCCAAAAGGCTTCTTTCAGAAATCCTTTTCAGTATAAAACAATTAAGCACAATTTAGACAATAATTACCCTAATTAACTACACTATAATGTTTGTATTCAGGATTATAGAAGCATTGTATCCGTTCACCACTGCAATAATAACAAGTCTCCCTAATTTCTTTGTATTGATAGTACTTGTATGTGCAGCTTTGTTTGGTATATTTCACTGTAAAAATATTTGTCAGTGAAAGATTGAACAATATGAATGAATTTGATTATGCCATTGTCAAAAACCCCATGCATCACAATTTCTTGTTTTTAATCACTACTGTAAACCTCACAGCCTGAGGGCATAGTTTTAATTTGGGTGCCTTACTAATGAAAAGAAAAAAATAATTGTTTTGCCTGGATTTAATAATAAGCAATAAAATCAGCCAACCAGATTTTACCTCTGCATTCAATCTCTTTTTTATTATAAAACATTTTTGTCCTTTTTTTAGATTACAGGCGTAGATACTGAACATTTTACTAATAAATATTTCAGTTTGCTTATGAAGGCTAATGCTGTCATCTGAATATGGAATTATATTTCTTTCATGCTTCATTATCATTTCATGGTAGTAATGACAGTGAGGCGATGGAATATTTACAGGCTTTTCAGAAGACATTTATCCAATACATTTCCCTGAAGGGCACCTAGGCTTAAAGATACATTATCCTTTTATAAAACACTGCCCAGAATCCCAATTTCTCAATCAACCAATCAGAACTTGTTTTGCAGCAGTTACTGGTAAAACCCTCAAGCCAGTCTCATATTAATCCTGTGAATCTGTTGCAGGGTGTGTGTGTAGGGGTGGGGAGGAGGAGAGAGGTAGTATTCACTCCTGAATCATCAGGCTTTGATACTTTCAGTAAAATATGTTATTTCTTCTGTATTGCTACAGTTTTTCAAAGCTGTACTTAAAACATTTCATTGCAGCTGGGTGGATTGCAGTAGTAAAGTCTTGGAGGTTCAAGTCTGGATGTACGTATCTTTTATTTAAAATTTGTTACAGACTCTTAAATTAATGTACAATGACCTTGTCCTTTGTGTGGCGGCTGTTACACGAGCAGGTTCCTGGGATCTCAGGGATCTCATATATAGCATGAATCCATCCTGTTTTATTCAATCTGCTGATCAGTAGATGGGTCCTCTCAGGGAGGACCTTGTTTGCTTAGTGTAAAGCTGCTGTGCAAAGAATTCTTTTGTGTCTAAGATCATTCTTTTCAAATAAGGAAAGAAAGCAAAACTTCTTATACTGCTTTAATGCCTTTCATCCAAAGGTCTTCCTAAGACGCAGTATGTTATAGTGATTAGGATTTTTGTATTATGTTATGGAATCAGGATTTTGCTTCTACTACTGGCCTGTTATATAACATAGAGCAAATCACTTGGTATGTGCCTACACTGCATTTGGCAGAGTAATATAGGGATTTCTGTTCAGGTTCCAGAAGAAATCTAGCCGGGCTATTGCAGAGCTCTGTAGGAGCTAATTTGCTGTGCCCTTTGTTAAAGTTAGCTCAAGGATCTCTTCGCTCTATGGCAATAAGTAATGCAGACATAACATGCACACCATTGAAATTAGTATAGTGGAAAGATCCCTATCTTAGCACTCCCTGATACTCAGCATACTGTAAGGTGGGAAAAGGTGAAATTTCTTCTGGAAACTGTGGAACAAATCTTTCTTAGAAAAAAATCCGCTATAATATCTATGCGGAATTATCTCATCTGAGAGACGCACATCTTAAACTGCAGAGAGACTGCATTATCCCCCTCAAAGGGCTGATGTGACAAACTTGGCCATTCAAGAGCTCTGACTTACAGTTTCAGAGTACTGAGCTATTTCAAAGTTGCAATATTTGCCATTAAAGCAATTGGCATGTGCCATCTGTTATTGCATGCTTATATCCAGGACACTACATTTTATTCCCAGAAGGGCCGTAGGAAATGTGCATGTCCGCCTGAAAGCGAGTGGCTGTGGTGAAGGTTGTTTAAAGATGTGTTGATGCTCTTTGGCAGCCAATCCCAATGCTTCTGGTAGCCCTGTAAGGCAAGGAAGTGGCAAAACTGCCCACTTTCCACAAATGTGAGTTTTGAAATTCACATGGGCAAGCCACTTTGGGGCATGTTTTTAGTGGGCTTGAGGCTCAGCTCTTTCTCTAACAACCTTCATTTTTGCTCACATTAAAAGAATTTCAAAGCAAGATTTAAACAAAACAAAATCCTGCATATTTTCCTCTTCTTTTGTACCATAAGACAGATAATTAGAGATAAATGTGCTCAGATGTGCACCTGCATATCAATTTGGCTGCAAAAATAACTTCTGTTGTTCGGTTTCCAGTGTTTGTCAATGAAATGGCTACTGCCCAAAGAGGGGTTCTGAGCCCCAGATGTTGCTGAATTCAAAGCACAAGCCTTTACTCCCTGTACAAAGAGCTAACCTCTTTATGTGGGGTTAATGGAGTCTGTCTGTTCTTTGACCAGGCTGAAAGATATGCATATCATAACCTGACCATTGAGTTACAGAAGTTTTAGTGATCTTTGAGCCAGCTTCCCTTTGGATCTGGAGAATACAGAAGACTCCTTTGCTTCTGCTGTCGTTGATGAGCTGCTTCTATGCCCATGCCCCGCAACAGTCGGACAAAATGGGAATCCTAAATGTACATTTTGCCATCATGCATCACTGCCACATATTGCCCACGTCATCGTAATCATATGCCCAACATTTGAGCAGAAATAGCTCTTGGTGGCTGTTAATCCCAACAAAACTGTGAAGCTGTTTCATAATAAAACACGTTTTCATTCCCAGTGAAGTCTTGTGTATATCTTCACTAATGCCATTGTTTTCTCTATAATCTTCACTGAAATGCATAATGATTTCTAATGACTTCTAGATTAGTTAAGCAAGATTTACCTTGTAAACTGTGTATACTTCATGTTCTGTCTGAAGGCTATAGATACAAACGTGATTTGAGCCACTGTTTTACACAGGCTGTTTGTGTTAATTTGGCAAACTTTAAATGCTCTTGATGCTCCAGTAATAGTAATGTTGTTCTGCATATCTTTATCTGTCTAGCTCATCTTATAGCTATAGTGGCTTTAGATACCTACCTAATGCTGTTAGATAACTACTTTATGCAACGGCTGCTGTCATCATGCCTCTCTGCACTGTATAGCAATATTGTTAGTGGGCTGGTGGAGATACTGCCTGAGGAGAAGGTGCCAGTGTGATGGTGGAAGATGGATTCATAATGCATATCGTTTGCATCAGTTTGGTATGAGTGGTGAATGAAGGGAACTAGCCAGATCTCTACAAAATCTAGCTTCTGCATAAGTCTTTCTCCCCTCAACACCAAATTTGAAAGTTAATTTAAATAAATTATTGGGCTAAATCATAAGATTCTTCATCAGGGTGGAGGAAGAGGGGGCAGAAAAAACTGATTTTTGTGAATGGTTAGCTTCATAAGCAGCTTGATATCTAGCCTTTTTAGTTCCTCCATGCTTAACTTATAGAAATGTCTATCATATTACTAAATCCTGAAGATTAGATACTCCAGATACAAGCAGATTCTTAGTAGTTGTAGCAGGAAAGATGGGTTAGGGCCACGTGACAATTGCTCAGTATATATTAAATATGTGTAAGCTACACTTAGTGTGGATATGCTGGAGAATTTTTTGTTTGGAAACAGCAGCATGAGCTATTTCTAAGATTTTTCAGAAATCCTTCCCTTTCTGTGATTTACTTTGAAGAATAACACTTTCTCTCCAGAACTTGTGTTACAGCAGGTTGGCTTTAAGAGCATCAGAGGAATGAGACCTCTCTAAAGCGAACACTGAACTGAAGATATATTTGATTACAAAGGGAATTGTGCATAACAGTAACTTGTATCTTTAAATAACCTCTCATACAGTAGATTTACAGTAGGGATGTGTGGGGGTGTGTCATGCCACAGGATCATAAAACTTGTAGCTAGAATGCAAGATACCATTAGAGCATGACATTCATGCCCTGCGAGTGTCAGGTATTCTGTCCTACACTAAGACTCTTCTAAAAACCAGGGCACAGTCACTGAAATTTAAGCAATTGGATTTAAGCACATCATCAAAAGAAACAGAAAATGCTAATAAAACACAAATCAGAAACCAAACTTTTATTAAAAAGGTAATGTAGAGATAATATCAAATCCAGTAGTAATAATCTGAATTTTTAAAGTTACTTTCAGGCCTAGGTCAAAAAGCATTGAATGGTGATTGGCACAAAATAAGATATTACCGAAAAATGCATTCGCTGCTTGCTCAGTCTATTGAAGAGCTATGCAAAAAGAGGGAAAACAAAACAAAACTGTAACCACTAAAGGGGGGTTGCAGTAGAATGTTTGTTACAGGCTTTGCAAAAATACTGTTCTTTCCAGCATGAATAAACTGTGCTTGAATGCTATGGCACGTGTGCAGTAGCTTGGTGCGCAGCTCGTCTCGGGGAGCCTGTCTGCAGCTTTGGGGTGGTGGGAACTTTCTCCTTCCCTTAGGGTGAGCCTGCTATGGTGCCTTGACTGCCCACTCTAATCTTGATTTCTTTTTCAGTTGCAATAACAAGAAAAAATGTTAATACATTAACAGAGTTCTGAAACTGTGATTATCTAAGTAATATCTTAATAATTTTGCAGCAGGATAAATGACAGAGTTTCTCTATTTTTCCTTTCTTAAGAGTTAAATGCTACTTTTCATACTGTGGTTAGCTGGGAAAGGGGGGGACTCCAAGCAAACAGTACCTCCCCCCCCTCCAAACCCCTGATAAATCCTAAGCAGCTGCATATGACTCAAGAGAATTTGAACTCATAACATTTGGGATGGAAAAAAAAGTACTCAGAGCTGCTCACCAATCAAGAATGAAGCATTTCTACTGCGCAAAGCTTGCCTCAACAAAGAATGTCTCTGTAAATCATTAACTTCTTTCCCCCCTGTTCGTTCTTAGAGAGCGCATCACTATGCGTAGTGGTTTAAGGCAGACACAACCCCTTGTAAAGTCGTCATGGCTGGAATCTGATACAGCACTTGCTTTAAAATCCACTTTGATCAGTGAACATTAACCAAAGTGTCGACAAAAGGTCATTTGGCCTCAGGGAAGAAATAGAAAATTTTATATACACAACACATTGCAGTGAGTACAGGGTCATTATAACTAGCAGAATAGCTGTGTGGGTTTTTTCTCCCCCCCCCCCCCGGGCTACTATATGACTTTGAACTTGGCAAGGAAGCACAGGCTGCTGAAGCAAAAACTCCTCCTTCCCGGGATCACATGAGCCCCTGTGAATTCTTGACAGGGCCAGTGAAGAGCTGTGTCCCACAGCAGAGATCATATTTTTGACGTAGGACTTCAATTGCAAAAATGTTGATGACCAGTGCAAATGTATCGATTTGTTTTTTTTCCTCAATAGACCAAAGTGTTGTTTGTAGTTAGGAGAGGAGAAGAAAGCTAGTGAAACAGAGTTGAATCTACTTCTTAGAAGCCTGGGTTATCAAACTCATTAATCTACATGTCAAGAGGCTAGGAATGAATAATTGTGTGTAGAATTTATCTGCCAACATGATAGCTACTTTTCAGCTCTCTCTTCAGAGCTCTTTCATTGTGCTTGGCTTTATTATATGCTTTGTCTTTTCTATTTCTAGTCTGTTGGGGAGGTATAGAAATATGTACCTCAGCACTACAGAGGACAGTTGCTTTGAAACATGACACTGCTTAGTTCTTTGCATGCACATTTATTCCTGCATAGGTGTTTCGGCATCAGAGGAGCTTGTAAGGTTTGCACTCTGTTCAAATGTGAATTCTTAGTATTATGAACATTATTCCACTTAGACATTACCTGTAAGGTGTGGGGTTTTTTTGTGTTGTTTTTGACAGTTATGTAGAAAGTATAGGCTTCTTTATTAAAATAATGCCTGTGTTGGTAAAGCTTATGAAAGATGAGGATGATGAGGCTTCAGAGCTCTTACAACAATGATGTTTCAAGACTCTGAGTACAATTGAGATGCCCCTATAACAGATAATAGGGAGTATTTCTTGCCACAAAGGAAAAAATACAAAACCAAAGCCTGTGGGGAGGGAGTGGGAGAAAGCAGCTTCTGTGAGGATGTGAAACTAATTTGAATCAGAATATTTTGTAATTCACTTTCTTTCTGAAAGAGCATTATCCTGATTCTGGTTTTGAACTGGTTGTATGCCAGTGTGGCAGGACAGTAGCTAAACTGATTTATTCAGAATTTCCCCTGTTTAGTTTGTCACATCTGCATGCTTTGGTCTTGCACGCTATACATGTCTTCAAAAAAAAAAAAAAAAAGTTCACATAGCAGAATTTTATTTCAAATGTATGTGGGAGCTGTTGGCTTTAGCAACTTCCTGTGTGTGGTGGTGTGTTTTTGTTTTTTTGGTTTTTTTGTTTTTCTTTCCTCCTGTTATGTTGACTAAGATCTAAGAAGACGGACCACAATTATGGTCTTTGCTGTAAAAGAAGCCAGGCTGGCTAGGTTAGGATGTGACTTGTCTGTATCTTACCGATACCCAGGGATTCATAGAGAGGAGTAATATATACTGCTACTCCTAGCAAAAATTAGAAGTGCTGCTGAGCCCTTCCTGTCTTCTGAGCTCTCTGAGGCACCTTGCACACCCAAAATGCTTCATGGTGGTATTACCTGGGTGTTGTGCTTCTACTCCTTTTCCCAATAATCTGTATAACACTGACAGCAAAATTCAGCATTTGGCCCTTACAGCACGGATATTACACCATTGTAGCTTGAGTAGTGAAAGGTAAATACTTTATTTTTAAAGGGTCATCAACAATGCGTTTGCATATTTTCACCAAGGCGTACTGGAACATTTGATGAAATGAAAATCTGTAATGAGAAAGGCAGGGAGCTCTGTATTCACTATGTATATGGCAACTCGGAAAGCTGTTTATTGTAACAGAATGAAAGTACTGCAAGTCTAAGTGGTTTCGACGATGTTTCCTTCATCCCAGGAGCATCTGAACCCAGCTTCTGCCTTGTCAGCCACATTTATGATGTGTTCATAATTAAATGTCCACGAAGCTCACAGCATGCTGACCACAGAGGGGCCATAAGCAGTAAGATAAATGAGAGAGAGAGATGTAATATTGCTTCACTTGTGGGCTTAGTCTGATGTTAAAGATTGTCAGTGATAATTATTAATATGTGACCTGGTTGAGTCTTTATGTGAACAATCACAATTTTAATAAAGTGGTAAACTCTACTCTCTCTGTGTACTCTCACTTTGTATTTAATTGTTTTACATTTAAATCTAGAATTTCAGGACAAATTTCAGCTACTGAAAAATGATATGGTAGCCTATTAGTATAAACATGTTGGTATTAACGCTTTTATTTACAGCTTAAATAAGAGCAAAATTTGAAGGAGAGAAAGTGTAAAGTATAGCTATAGTCTAAGTTGTGGTAGGCATAAAAATCTAATTCAGTCAATTATTTGTCAGCTCAAACAATACTTAGGCATCCTTCTTTGCTAATATCAATTAAAAAATAGATCGATGTGCCATATGTACCATTTAAAATCCTGTATCTGTAGGCACCTAAAATTTCTATTTGCTGCAGTGTGTGCTGACCTGTTTGTTGTCAAAAAAATCTCCTTCACAGAACTGAAAAATGCTTTGTTGCATTTCATATTTAAGACTTTCTACTTATCTTTTTCCTTTTGCATATATCTCTGAATTTTATTTTTGGGTAATTGACCAGAAGATATATTCCAGCCTAGAAAATTAAGATGCTGTTAAATAAAGGTATTTGCAAAGAAATGCCATCTTGTGACTGGCACACTGCTGAAGCTGCCCACTGAATATTTAAAATATCTTATCACTTATTTATTTCAAAAAATAGCAGCTGTACAAAGGGGATTTTTTTGTCCAGTTATATCAGGAAATGTCACTGATGCGAAATGTTGTTGTTGTGTGGTGGTGTTTTTTTGGTCTGGTGAGTATACCAAGGTAATGCTTTACTCTAACTAATGCTACCTTTTTGTGTGTGTGTGTGTGCATGTATGTGTGTGATCAGATTTGGAGCTATAAGAACAACAGAAAATCTGGATTTTTTTTTTGCAATGTTAGGGTGACAGGGAAAGACTGAACTGTAAAAATCAAGTATTTTAAAAATAGGCTAAAAAGTGTTTAGAGCCAGTTACTACTTTTGTCTTTTTAAAACAAATCACTTTACAATTTTGCCACTAGAGCATTATTGTATTTCCTAGTCAGAAATAAATGTCAATTCAGAGTGCGTGTAAGTATCTTTCAAAGACTATATTTTACAGCTAGAATTCCCATCTACTTTCCTGTATTTCACATGCATAGCAGCTGTAGTTATTACTTACCTAGTTACTGATTACCCATGGCACTTCATAAACTCAGGATCAGATTCTGACACTTTTACAAATACTTGTTATTCATTCTGTGAATGTTTCTTCTGAAAGGTGGAAGGAAATTGTTCATCTGAGGGATGATGACTGGGAGCAGTTAGTACCAAATTAAATAACAAATATGTTCCATAAATGATCTTACTGAAAAAGTTAATGGGCTTGTGGAGAAAGATGCTATTTAGCCTTGGTAAAAGTAGGAGAAACTGGCCTGTTTAGAATTTTTTGCTTTTAATTTAAGAAGGACTGTGGGAGTGGAGAGGTGAAAAGTCTATTTCTTTTAAATGACCGAAGGGCACTCTGTGCACAAAATAATACCAAGCCATCTTTCGCTGCCTAGTACAGGTGCTTATGCATTAAGAACTTCTATTCTGTTGTCTATTGAAATATTGTTTGATTATCTGTGGTTTAAAGGATATAGTTTATCCCTAAATCCAACGGTTTGTCTCTTCAATTCACCAGTTTATGCAAACTTAGGTCATACTTAAGTGATGTGTAACATCAAGATGGATAGTATTTTTATGACATTAATAAAAGTAATTATATGCATTAGCATGGTTAAAAAATAAAATCAAACAAATGTTTATTAAATGCAGTCATTTATCAGAGAAGAATGTTGAAGCATTATATCTTTGGTAGATCAGCCCAAGCATTTTATCAAAGTTTGCCTGTCCGACTTGCATGTCTTTGCAAGCCTAATTGACAATAATAGGCTTGAAAAGAGGAGGAGTAAACTTAGAACATAACGCATATATAAAGATCCAGAGAACTGGTAACTAGTTATAAATGCATCAATGTGCTTTCAAATCAAAGGCTTAAACAAAGGAATAACGTTTGGATAATAAAGTCCATTACACTTAAATGGCTATGAACAGGTTAAAAAAAAAAAAAAAAGTGTTCTGTCAAATCAATACTTGTAGTGCAAAATTAATCACACATTTGACAAGACATGATTCCGTGTTATTTCCACCTCCTGTATCTGATTCCATCTGAACATCCAGTATTAATAAAATATTCTCTTAAGAAATACATTATCCCAGAATAAACATTTTATTTTTTTTGGTACGATGTAGATTTGAAATATTGTTTTAAAATTCACTCAGTACAGAGTTTTTTCATGAATATTTTTCTCCAACTCACCTAAATAATTGTAACTTTCTTCCATTAGTTCTGTTCATGTCATTTCCTAGTTTCCTAGTGACCATATCTTCTACATGACTCTCAACTGTGAAGCTGTGGCCTACATATAGCACATCACTCAAATTAATAGTGAGAGACTGAGCTCTCTTGATTTTAGGAGTACATAATATCATTGTTTTCTGCTATTAAATAAATACAAGGACCAATGTAATTGATTAGTGTTTTTGAAGACTGTAAACATAGAGGAGTTGTGAAAAATGCTGTTGGTGATGTAAATGGTGATGACTCTGGGTAGAGGGAAGAAATAAAATGAAGAGATCTGCTCCACCTCCTGCTGAAGTCAATGAGAAGAAATAGTGATAAGAGTCAACAGTCCTGACTTCAGTGGGATTAGGATGATTAAAGGCTTTGTGAGAACCAGATCTGAAGGACTAGATTCAATCTTCCTATAGAGGTGATGGAAACCCTCTCTAACCTAAATTGCAACTTTACATTTTAATCCTTTGTAGGAAAGTCTTTTTCATCAGTAACTTATTTTATGTCTGCATATTCTATAATGTTTTGAGTAATGTTAATAATAGCAGATTGTGATAATTTGCATTTATGCCTTGCAACCAAAGATTTTAAAATGTGTTGAGAACCTCCAAGCATTTAGCACTAGGTGAATGTAACTTTAGCATTTTCACTATCTTTATATGGTGGTTGTGCTGTAGTTCTCAAAAGCGTAAGTATTGGAATCCATTGTTCAAATATAAAAGTCCGTTGGAGCATGTTGACTTCAGTGGGTTGCTCCTCCTTTTTTTTTGACTATTTGGATAATAAAGTCTAGTGAGACAATGGAAATATACTGTTTCTGTACAAATATATTAAGTTCTCATTAACAAACTTTAGAATAACAATGTGAGTGTTAAACTTGTCTCTTGCAGTAGACATTTGACTATGAAGTTAATTTTACATTCTTCTATAATGTTGACAATTTTATATCAGATATTCAGAATTCATTATTGTAATAGAGCATTGTTCATAAGACGCATTTGCCTTTGTGTTAGATAATGAAATACGATAATATACTTTGCAGGGCTGCGATATAATAAAAATGTTCAAATTTGCCATATAAATGTAAAGAAGTAAATAAAATCACTACAGACTGTACACTTCGGTCTTGGTGCACATTATGTACAGTAAACAATGTTCTTGGTGAAAGTTTTGGAAGGTGTCCAGCTGGCCTATAAATGTAAGGGTTTTTTTGTCTTTTTAACTGTTATCTTGAGACATGCAATGGGACTTAAGTGTAGAGACTTGTAAATACATGTGGCATTGACTACCAAAATGGATTTTTGTCTCCTTAGTTAATTAGGTGCTTCTGAAAAAAAATCTTCCTTCCTTGTTGTGGGTATCTGATAATTCTGTGTCTGGTTAATCCAGAGGACAAAAGGTTGAGATTACGGCCTTGTCAAAGTTGATGGCAAAATGGCGTTTGTTAATCAGGATGTAATATAATGCCAACTTGAACTGTATTTTAAGTTAAAACATTTGGTATCCAAACCTATAAACAAATGTAGCTGAAAAAATAAGGCATAACCCAAACCAGTGGGTTTATGCTGTCACGCCATACATCAGCCGCAATAACTCCAATAAGGAATTGACTGAAAGTCATTGCTTGGACTAAGGCTTAGACTCTCTGATCCTGTATGTCACAGAAAGTGTGTAAGGCAGGTAGGCTCTTACCTTCTCTAGGTGTGGGAAAACATATGGCGAATACTGTGTCCTTAATGGAAAGGGAGGCTTTAGTATTCAAAATACTACCAGCTGTTTAAGTGTTAGCTTGAGGGAAGTTCTTGGAGGAAAAATAACTTTAAGCACTAATCTTTGATTGTGGTAACTGCTTGGAAATATCAATTTGTCTATGTTTCACTACTTTTTTTCTTTCTCGTATTCATAAAATGGCTTTTGTCTGTGTGGCACTGAGTGTCCTGGCACTTTTCAAAATCTAAAGAAGATTTAGTTATTTTACGTGCCATTTCAGTTCCTATAGACCTGGATATGCAGATGAAATACACAAATGTGGACTTTTATTTTTAACAAAATCTCTCTCTCTGGTGTAATTCTTGGATTTACTGCATGGAAATACTTCTAGATAGAGGATGCTGTTGCTTCATCAAATTTAGGATCATATTCAGTAAAAATGGAGGGGACGTGTTCTGTGATGAGATGAAGGTGACCACCTCTTTTCAAGAACTATGGTCTTTACTTATCAAAAGGATGGAATCATTTAAAATAGTCAAATTGCTAAGTGAACACAAATTCTTGTCAAAGAATCTGGACAAATTTAAAGGTGAGATGGCCTGTGGGGCTCAATGAGTAATAAGAGTGGTGATGGCCTGAACCTTTTGCTTGGTCAGCCGTTTACCCTCACTTGAAAATCATAAAAGCAGTGGCTAAATGTACCTGAATGAGCTGTATGGGAATGCTTGCTAAACAGGAAAAAGACTTCACTGACTGCTGCATTTGAAGTGGAAGTGTCCTCAAAATTAAGAGGTAGCATGTTCTTGATGATTCTTCCATTTCCCTTGTGATTTGGTGTACCTGCATTCTGAACGTGTACTTAATAAGGTTTGGTACAAATAAATGGCACTTTCCTCCTAAGGCTCAACCATGTGGGGGATGGAAGATTTGTGTGGAAGAATGGTTAAGTGAAAAGGGGCATGATCTCTCAGAAGTGAGCAATCCCGTCTTCACAATAGAGGGAGGATCCCTGCGGCTATGTGAACTGTCCTTGAGCACTCCTAGACCATTACAGAAGGGGAAGACAAGTAGTGGTAAACAAGTAAAGGAGGGGGCCGACAAGCCCCTCCACGGGGAACAGCAACTTTGCACCAATCGTGTATTCGCTTTAGGCGCGTGAACAGAGACTGTAAACCAATCACAGCTATTGCTAGTGCATGCTTATCGCTTGTCTATGTATACTCCGTGTAAGCTCTAATAAAGGGAGAACGACCATACTCATATTGAGACTCATCGTTACTCTGGGTCCGTCTCCCACTCCGACAGATTTGGATAACTGATTTTACCTATACTGTTGGCCAGGCAGACAGTTTGCGTTTTTAATGCTTTCATCAAGAGCCTTGCTTTTGAGAACTTGAATGAATTAAAAAGACAAAACAAAACCTCTTGCATTTTGTGAACATTTTTCATGATTTCATTTTTTATTATAAAAAACACCTGCACTGTGTGACCTCATGCAGACCTGATCAGAAAAACTCCAAATATATTTTTAACACAATTTTTTTTAAACGAAAATACTATTGGAAATTGAAGTTTAGAAATTGTAACTCATCTGAATAACTTGGGAAATACATTTTCTGGTTGGAAAGAACAGTGGGCAGGTTTTTTTGTTTAGGTTTTTAATTGTCTGATTGTTGCTCTCACCAAAATTTTGACATTATATCCATGTGCTTTGCTTCATCTTGAATGAAAGCACTCTGAGAGCTGTGGTCCTACTCATCCTATTTTAAGCTTGTAAATGATATAATAGTTTGATTTGGGTGCTCTAATTGTGTTTGTGTTTTGTTCTGGTGACATAATAGAAGTAGATGTGGTGTTAAATGTAACTTCTCCCTTTTAGTACAAGGTTTCTTATACTCTTGCTCATCAAGTGGGTCTGGTATATAACTGTTCTGTAAGTAGCATTTGATTAATATGCTGGTCAAGCCCACTTAAGCCCCTACTGAATGTATGCACTTGCATTCTGTAAAGAAACCTAAATGGCATTGATCATAGTAGCTGGAAAAAAATGACTTCTCCTGATGTCTTGCCAAATGGCTGTTGTAGAATGCTGTCTTTGGGGAAAGCTTGCTGATTTCTTGATTCATAAAGCTATTTTTCTTCATGTTAGAGACAAGAAGAACTAAAAGTGGAAGTGCAACTTGTACCAGAAGAAGCCAAAGGAATTCTTTGGTTTCATTATTGGGAAGTCAACAGTTAGAGATACTCTTATCCCCTTCACCAAGGGTTATTTTTCTCTCTTTGCTTTGATGTTTTTTGGAAGTTATTAATGTGCCAATAGGACTGAAGCTGAGAACTATAGTCTTTATCATCACTTCATATTCCAAAATATGCATTCATTTCCTTATCTGAACAGGTGTTTCTTGCTCTTCCTGACCCAGATTTTTGGGGATTTGTACAAAGTGCTGTTGCTGAGATAGCAAAAAGATAAATAGAAGATGGTATCAGTTAATGTAAGTTTTAGATAATGAGACTGTAATGTTGACTTTAACTTCTGAACTGATCACATTTACTTTTTTTAATTAATCATTTGGTTTTGGTATTACAAGAATAGGTTTCACTGTGTTAGCATACCTCACTTTTTTTTTTTTTCTTCATCCTGTTAGGACTGCATCAACTTTTCTCCTGTAACATGCAAAAGAATTGCAGCCTGTTTCTACTGTCTCTGGTCATTTTGTGTTGAATATGTGGTTGTGGTACCAATTACTTACTAAAAGGTGGATAGCAATGCATTAATCCTACCACTGCACTGCTTTTACAAACATCTTTAACAATGCTTAACTGCTACCATGAACGACTAGCAATAAAACTTAGAGAGATGCATTGAACAATCTTTAATTTGAAACTTTGTATTTTAATGTCTGTATAAAATCATCATAGGTGATCTAATAAGGCAAAAAAGGTATTTAACATCTGTGTATTAGAGCTGTGCTGAAGGTAGAGAGATCTCCCGTCAACTTCCTCTGTTCTCTTCCAGTGTCTTTCACTGGCACAATGAGCTCTGATTAGTTTATTCTGATATTTGCTAGCTCACAGACCACGCTATCAAATAATATTAGTGGCAGCATTGTACTTTACTGTCTGTATCAGCTTGGACAATGATTTAAGTAGCTTCTGCGTGAGCTGTATTTGGAAAATCTCATCCTTTAGGTTTTGCCAGTGTGTTTTTGGATGTATGGCTAGATTCAGCTCTCATTAAAAATTACTTGGAGTTTGCCTTGGATCTCATAATGCAGGAGAGAAACAAGAAGAGAAATATCGCTGTTTTGTAGAAGATGCCATACCTCAAACTTATTTGACTAAGGCCTGTGATGAATGAAAATTCTCCAAGGAAAGGTATTTTTTGCAATTAAGCAATGTTAAAATTCATTTTGATTATTTCTGTTTGTGATCTGTGTTTGACTTGCACTGCTTTGTGACATGGTGTTTGCTACTATGAGTTTGCAGCTCTACTTTCCAAAACTGAGGGATTGCATGTAATTCATTTCATAGGAATGTTTTATGCTTGCAAGAAACGAACAGATGTTTAGAAAACAAACCTACTAGTCACTAATTTTTTTTTTCACAGCTATGTTGGTGATCAATTGTATGAACTTTACAGCATAGCTGTATTGGGATGATGTTGCAGAGGCATTTCAATCAAAAGTGGTGCCATTCTGGGATTGAAACATAGGCTTAGATTTATTTTTCTAGCAGTGCAATCCTCAAAGATTATACTTCATGCACCATTTTCAGGCATGTCAGCATCCCTTACAAAATACTAAGATGAGTGTTATTTCACAGAGGTGGCACAAACTAATACAATAAAATGGATTTATTTCATCTTAATTTATTTAAAATGCGCATAGACAGAACTGGGGTAAAATTTGTGAGACAAAATATCTTGTTCATGTGAATATATTGCAGAAAAACAAATTGGTGTGTTCTAACTTCAACAGGAAAGAGGAACATGCAGCCTGCTTTTCCAGGCTTGGATGGAAATTGTTCTAGTGATGCATTTCACAGTGTTTTTGCACAGGCTTAACTTTCTGATGTCCGAAAGTATATATTTGCTGTAGTTTGAGCTGTCCTGTAAACTCTGTTTGTGAGTGCTGTTCAGTGGCTATTGCAAGTCAGGACTTTCGTTTCTTCTCCAGTCTGTGCAGTAGATTTGAAACAGTACCTAGTGATGTGAGGTACAACCACCGCTAGTTGCGGTCAAAGACAAAACTTGCTTTTTAATATCATTCCTATTAAATAGTTCTTTAAGTGCGGTTCTGAGTATGCGGCTGGATTGCCTCAGTGGAATCAGCTATGTCTAAGCTACAATAAGGAACAGTCAAACAGCTTAGCAAGGCTTAATGGATAAAGGGTATACATGCAGTCTGTTTTGATTGCTCTAGGTAGTAACTTCTTCCACAGTTTGGGCTAGATTCCCTGCAGCATGCCTGACCACGGTCTGAGTTGAAATTTCTCTAGTGCTCTTTTTTTTTTTTCCCCTCTCCATTCACTTTGACATATGCTCAGTTTGTATTTTATCAAATATATCATTCCTCTATCTCCCCACCTGCAACTTTTCCTTTTTCTTCTTTCCCCTCTGCTTTCCATTTCAGCACAGATGTGAGTTAAAGGTAAAAGCAATAGCTGCTTGATTCTTCATCCTTGTTCACAGCACCTGTCAGGGACCACAAAACTGTTATATCTCACATAACTTTACAGGATGATAAGATGGGCTTTATTGTCTTACAGCGCTGAGTGAGACCGCAACTTAGCTCCTAATCTTTACTTACTGCTTGGACCACACGCTGCCTTTTAGGATATTCTGTTTGATTTTTGACAGTGTTCCAGCTGCCACAACATTATGTGTGGATGTCTGTTGCCAGCAATTTGTTTTTGCTGGCTGTAGGTCTCAAGAAAAAAAGTGTTTCTTAATGCATAAGTAGTGTAAGGAGGAGAAATTCTACTCCTAAAAATTTGGCCAAACATTTGGAGAGAATCTAAAGAAGAATCTCTTCTTTGCTTCACATCAGAAAATCTACATGATTGTTTTGTAGCCAAATAGTCTATATATTGAAATTCTGAGTAAATTAATTCTATAAAATTAGTCTGCTATGTATAAGAGTTGGTGTTAAATTTTACATTTAAAATTCCATCAATTTTTATTAAAAGTTTGTGGTTACTACTATTCTGACAAAAACGTAACAGATGTTTTTAACTAACATAATACTAAATAGAAAAATTTAGTAGGATGAAAACCTAAATAGAATACAAGAATTTCTTTAAAAAGAAGTATGGTCTGGTGATATCCCAAGATTTATGATTGACACCTTATATTCTGTATCAAAAATAAGTTAAGCACAGCTCTTTGTATGTGAGAGTAGCAGTGATGTTTTTCAGGTAATAGCTTTTGCTTTGTGTTTGTCAGAGTTGCGGCGAAAAGCTTCAGTGGCCACAGAAGCACGCATACGCAGTTTGTGTCGAAGAGGGGTGCTGCAGGGCAGGCCCGCACGGCTTCACTAGTGTCAGCCAGGAGCTCGTCGTGAGCAACGTGTCGGCCTCCAGAGGGTTTATGGATCTAAAGTCACTGGATAGCCTGCATTAAAGGTGCGTTACGTGACACAGGCTTTAGGTGACTGGTTTACCTACTTGCAGTGTTGCAGCAGTCAGCTCTCCTTTGCAGCGTGTCACTAAAGACTACGGGGGTCACACTGTGTCAGCTGATGTGTCAGCGAGCAATACCAAAATAAGTGTAGGATTAACAGAAAAAATAGCATTACCAGAGCTTTGGTAAACAGATTGCCAGAATGCCAGGTTGGTTCTGGTGCACAAGCATCCCGAAGCAGACAAACTTCTGGCCTGGTTCTGTCAGCAGCCTTGCTGGCTTTGCCCTCTCTCTGTAGACACAGCTCACTAGGGTCCCCGCTGAGCGCCACGAGTACATGCGAAACATTGCAGAGTTAAGCCTTGGGGAAAAAGCAGCAGCTTTTCAGGAGCTTCTGACATGGAAGGTAATACTTTGTGTTGAGACCAATAGCGTTTTGCTTTGGTGCGTCTAAGGTGAGCGGAGGGTAAGAAATTGCATGAGAGCAGAAGGCCAATGTGCTGTAGGTAGTGCAAATAAAAACAGTGTTAAAGATGAGTGATCATTTGGACTTCATTAAGAGTAAATTCACTGAACCTCAAGCCTGAAGATGACTGCCAGACAAGGTATGCATTTAATTTAAATAGGCATAATCACCTGAAAAATCTTGTAAAAAAAAAAAAAAAAAAAAAAAAAAATTTGGTAAAATGCCACCTGCAAATATTGTAAGTGCATGCTGCGTTCATCCTAAATAATGCTGCAGTATCCTAAATAATAATGGGTGGCACCAAGATGCAATTACCTTGGTTCATTTCAGCTAAATACACAGAGTTCACCAACTTACTCAAATTGAAAGGGTTACTTGCTTTGGCAGTGCTGTATGGAAATCCCATGGAACTGAAAATTAAAATGGACTAAATAGACCTCCCAGCCAGATTGTCTCCTGAAATTTCAGGAGGAAGTGTGTGAACTTGAAACTTGAACAAAGATGTTCATATTTGTACCTGGCTTATAGCTTTTTAACAATGCAATTGCAAGCCAGGTTCTGAATAATTGTGAATGAGGAACAGTCAGTAACCTGTCCAGAACCTGGTCCCTTGTCTTTAGAAAGTAAACAACTTCTGATGGTTCTGTTGCCTTGCACGCCTGGTAAGGCAGTGGATGGGGACATGGGAAGCACATGGAAAAATGATAAACTCGTTTAGAAAATGGACTGTCTTCCTATCTCTTTTAGTCCTTTGATCTTTATTTTTAGAGTGGCCTGATCTTTTAAGGCCAAATAGATCCTGAGATATATTGGATCAGTCATGTATATAAAAACCAGTTCTACCGTCATGGAGAGCAGTGCTGAGGTGAGTGGTAAAATAATTCCGTTATTACAGACTGTGACAGGCTTTTAACAGGAGCTACGTAGCTCCAGTTGGGGCATAACACATGGATTGGCTATTTCTAGCAGCAAGAAGTTAAAGTCATTATCTTCAATGTGTCAAGTTGTTCAGCTGAGAGCAGTAAATACTAGAAGGTTCTGGCAATACTTTGGAAGTATTGTGTAAGTTATTTCTGCCTTGTCTGGGCACGGTGAGAAATGCTTTAGTGCCCGAGTTGCGTATTCCTTGTAGTACCCAGGATATCTGGTTTGCTGTTGCTATAGATGGTTAAAATGTGTTTGAGACACGTTGTTGTAGGGGGTTCAGAGTGTTCCCTAGGATTGGGCAGTTGGGATTAGTCCCATTGTGGAGCGGCTGCTCACATATTCTTTTGTGGATGCTCTGCCTGTGCTAACAGTACATTTCAGGGTGGCTTTTCAGGTTAGGAAGATGGTTTGAAATCATGACCACAAATCCATATTGTGGGAGAGGTATCTGAAGTGGTCAGAAAGTTTAAAGCCAGTGATATACATGAGTTCAGCCTTTCTTGCTTTTGTGGAGAGTTCGGAAGGGAAGTTATAGAGAGCTTAACTGGTAGCAAACCAGGAAAATACGCATTTTGTCATAGGCATGCTGTCATGGAAGCAGGGAAATATTAGGAAATAGTGCAAGGCTACACAGGATTTCTCCATCAGGTGCCTTTGATCCTGGTGATTTCTCAAGATGAGTATATCCTTTGGGCCAAATAACCTGCTAGTTCTAGAAAGGTGCAAATGCCTATTGCTGCTTGGTCTATTAATTTGCTGCATGAGAGCAAATTAATAGATTAATCTGTCTTCTATGCATGAATTAAACTGTGAGGAAATGATACAGATGCCTGATTTTTACCTTTTAGCATCTGAAAGAGTTTCAGAACAAGCCCTAGTTTGTCTCTTACTCCTTTGTATTTTTATGCCCAAACCTCAGCACTCTTTAAAGAAGTAATTGGTAAAAGTCTTTCATTAGCAATTTTAATATATACATAGCTAATATAGTAATATGGTAAGTGATGCAATTAATAAAGCTGTTTAAGTCATATTTTATTAAAAATAAGAAAAAGTTGTAGAACTAGAGAATAAAGTTTTTGGACATACCCACTAGTATTATTACTTCACAATAAACTAATGCTATGTATATTATTTAACATTTAAAATGGGAATAGTTAAAATGGATGCGAGTTCTGGTTTTGACCGATAATATTAAAATCGAACACCTCAAGTACAGATTAATCTTATTTTGTAAGTGTTAACATGGCATTCTTGAATATTGTTCCATTGACTTTAATCTTGGATTCAGCTCAGTTAACCTTACAAGAAACTTTGAATAGTCAAAAATGTCACATGCCTTTGAACTAGGCTTTTGAACCTTTACTTCTGTGCTGTAAACACCTACAGTAGATATGTTACTGAACTGGCTGAAGGTTACAATGCAGAAGAAAAGGTGTGAACTCTTTGGTTTGTTTCTACTTTAATCTGGAGTGAACACAAAAATCATAATGGGATATGAATAGCTACTGGCAAAATCTTCTATTAGTGTCAGGTATTGTGTTTTCCTATTGTGCTCTGACACTCACTGGACTACAGGGACACTGATTTAATGTAATGTATAGAAGAAAAAGTGTGGAGCTGCAGAGAGATGTTGGCTGTATAATACACAAATTCTTCTTTGATGTGTCTTGTGCACCCCATTTGGTGGTTGCAGCTAGGGAAAAAACAGTTAATTTCCCAAGAGAAGGCATACTATACGCATTCAGTAACTAAGAAATTAAATAGGAAAAGCAAAATAACATGGAATCCACAGGCTATGGTGTTACCAATATTTATGTCACAGTCTTGACTGAACTTGGCAGTACGTTTTGTATAACACAATGTCCAAATTACATGCCATTAAAATCCCTTTTCCTTAGTACTATAAATATCTATTGGAGAAAAATGTGATTTTTAGGTTTTTATAGTTTAAACAAATGTATAATTTTTAATGCTGACTACTGTATTAAAAGTTTATATAAATAGTATGTTTTATCTTAGCCTTAAGATAGCCTCATTTCTTTTCAAACCTGTACAAATACCACTTGTGTTGGTAGGGGACAGAATTTAATTGTTTGCCCTCTCATAACAGGTGTGAAAGCAAAAACAGTATTTATGTTTGCATGAGGATAAATATATATGTACATAAAATATTCACATATGCAATAATCTTGACATCTTAAAAGCTAGACTGAGGCTCTCTTGGAAAATCTGGCCTGTAATTCTGGCACATAGTTCTTTTATTTCTAGTACTTAAAAGCTCGTCTGCTGAAACTGAGTTTATTGGGTTTAGGCTTAATTTTATACATTCCTTTTTCATTTGTATTTTGTTTAAAAATCTTGCTGACATCTACAGCTTGCCTTTTCCCCTTATAAAAGGGACTTTGTTTCAGCATCTCTTTGAACAATGATTAAATATTATTAGGTGTCGCAAAGGGAGGGAGGGTGGCGTTTGTTTAGACTCCATTTGTCTTTCAAGTTGTGATTCTTTCCAGCTATAACACACAAGCTTCAGGGCTATTGTACTCTGTCAACTTGTCAGTCTTTAGATTTTTAAGCTTTTTTGCAGCAGTTTGTCCTTCATTAGTGTTCAGAAAGCATTTATCATGCAGAGAGTGTTGTCATAATTAAATTGCACAAAAATAGTGAAACTCAAAGTAGAAGTTTTAATCAAACACGGATTTTGCCTACTAGTGAGACTGCTCCATCTTCCAACATAGCCTCATCTCCTGCTGGCTTTCTTGTGTTCCTCCAGGTGCCTCCAAGACCTAAACCAATATTCCCTGGTGAGTTGTCCCATTTTTGAATTGTGCTAACTCTTCCTAGACACGTTGCTCACCCCACCATTCTCTACCCTTGCTCCTAAGGGTTGGGAGAGCTCCTAATGTCATTTTACTTCCACTTGTGTCTCATCTTTGAGCACGGCATTGCCATTCTGATTTGGTGGACTTGGAAAGGTGAAAAAGTACTAATAGGAGACCTCTTTAAAAAGAGCTAGTATTTGCATTCTTATTGGAGCCCTGTGAGTATCTGATAAAATTATTTTTGCTAAAAGTGGGGACTAGTCTTCGTTTATGTTTTTGACTATTTTGGGGTAATTTTCTTATTTTTTATTTTGATTTTTACCTTATTTTGTGATCATCCTATATGGAATAACTGCTCTTTCTGAGTTGTTATACTTTGAATTCTAATCTTCATTTAGCATATTCAGTTTTACCAAGCATTCATATATCATAACTCATCTCTTTTTCTGTTTTCATATACGTTAAAGTGAATTTGGAGTCTTGTTTTCTCTGCAGCAGCCATAGTCATAGTAACTGACTTAAAATGTGACTATGAAATGGGTAATCTGTAGTTTTTCTAGGACCATATTATCCAGTATCTGGGGCTTAAAAAAAAAACACAAAAAAACCCAACAAAAAGCATGAGATACTGGAAAATAAATAGTATAGTTGTGGGATTTGTCAGTACGGAGCATTTCACTGAGACATTATTAACAGTTTACCAGTTAATTACAGTCTCACTTGGCTATTTTGTTTTCCACTTTTGATCCTGATTTTTTAAAATTTATTTTTATTATTATTTTTATTATTTTATTTATTTTATTTAATAATTTATATATTTTACAAGGAATTAGTTTCCATAAGTCCATGTTATGCTTAGTCAGATGTCTCCCAGCACATTTATGTTTGTCTCTGTTTTGAGTATTTAGCTTCCCTGTGACATAGTGGCTGTGTCCAGTCAGGAGTACACCTTCCTTAGCCCGCTTCACTAGTGCACGCTGAAATATAGTCCTTTCCATCAATGGTGATTGAAAGGATCAGCATCTTACTGTTTTCACAGTTGTAATTTCTCTATCTGTTTCCTTTTTGCTTGCAAATCCTTTACACGTGATTGAGCCTTTAGGATAGATTGTGCATTTCTTCAGCTAAGGTTCAGCCCTGGCTCAAAAAAAAAAAAAAAAAAAAAAAAAAAAAAAATTATGCCCATAGTGTAAGGAAGGCTTCCTTTCAATGAACATGCCTGTTTCTGAAGAAAGGCACATTCTGGGAACATTGCGAGTGATTGTTTATCAGACTCGTTTTCCCCTGTGAATTGTCCCACCTGCTGTTGGCAGAAATCTCAACTTGACATGAATCTTCTTTGCATTACGGGAGTGTGTGTGCAGTGTATTAACCTGAGCTACAAATTATTGTCCTTCAGCATTGGAAATACAGTATCTTATCCTAAACTCTTTATCAGAACAAGTATGCCTAAGCAAATCCTACCTGGTTTCAAGTTTAGTTCCTGTATGTGCCTTTTGCATTACCCCAGGTTATTTATAGCTTACCGGCTCGTTCTCCCCACTTACCTAGTTCTTGTAGGATTCCTTCCAAGCCTACATGATAATGGGACAGTGTAGTGGTGAGTGACCTTCTCTAGCAGTAATTTCTTCCCTTGGGTGTTGGAATTGGTTTTCCTCATCTTGGCATGTGAGGAGTCAGTGTGCCCCTTGCCCTGCCTCTCCCATGAGTATGCGGTGGCATCTGCAGCAGAGCAGATGAATACTGCAGCTTTTTGGGCCTTCGCTGTGGCAGCCTCAGGAAGAGGAGAATGTGTTTAGGCCATTTCCCTCTGTGCTGTGATATTGTTTAGTTCAGAAACACTGCTTACTGTGGGTTGCGTTGCGACCGGGATTGTTTTTGGGGGTGTTTGAAGATATGGGTAGTAGGAGGGTTCATTTTACTTGTGAAAGTTGAAGGCAGTGTGTGCTGCAGGGGAGAGCTCTCTGCTCTCTCTCACCTCTCTGACTGCGTCCTCGTGAGGAGGAGCCCTGGGCGATTGCCTGCCCAGAGGTAGAAAATTCTAGCCTAGGGGTTGGGGGTGTGTGTGTGTATTTTATGTTTAACGTTGGGCTAAATACCTTGTCTTTGCTGGGATACGTGCAGTCCCTTTACGATATTAAAATTATATTTGCTATTTTGAAATGCGTGAGCAGTTGCATAGTGGAAGAAGCCCCACATGGATATATCAGCGTGCAGCCTGGCAGTGGCAAGGCTCCTTATGTGAATATGGTATCATCAGTTCAAAGCACTAGTTCAGTATGGGGTGGTCTAGAGCATGTAGGGAGAAGAGAAGATATAAGCCTGGAAGGCTCTCATGCCTGGGAGTTCATTTCTGACTATAGGTATATAGTGTTCAGTAGCTATGAACTTTTGAGAATCAACATGAAGAAAATGAACCATAATTTATCAATAAGATAGACAATTGCTTATGCTCATAGTTGCCAAAATTTCTTGAGATTTTACAAAATGAGAAAAAATATTACAAGGGAACAGGTGTTTTGTTAGGAGAGTTTCATTTTGTTTGCTTTTTGCATATATAAAAGATGAAGGGAGGGGACGGTAAGGAAGATTGATACTTAAGACAACTCTAAGTGGAAGTATCTTTCCCTCAGCAAATTGGTTTTTAAAGTGATTTTGATATGTCAGCTTAGATAATTTGAACAGAACCCACTGCTACAGGAACCTACAAAAGATAATAAAATGAAAACTTGAACGTGATGACGTAATTCAATCACTGCGTCTGAAAATTTTGTTCCTATTTTACAGGGTGTATCCTATCTTGGGGCTTTTATTAATAGTCTAATCAAGCAGAAGCCCAGTGCAGAGGTCTCTAAATAAGAAAAGATGAGAAAAATAAATAGCAAGAGTGTGGTTTGAGGATTTTTGAGGGAGAGGAAATTAGGCTTTTGAAGTAGGGTAAGCTGAAAAGGTCCAGGTCACTGACTTTTTTAGGACAGCTTGTAGAAGAGTCTTGCTAGAAGGAAATACTTGATTCCACAGGAGACACAGGACCAAACTTCTCCATGTTTGCTGTCTTCCTTCCTTCCAGGCCTCTTCATTGCTTAATCATTTTTCTGGCTGTTCTTGTCCTTGATCAGTCATCAGCTAAATCCTTTTGCCTGGTGCAGAGGGAAGCAAGTACTGAACTTATGAATGTGTGAATATTGGCAACATATACTTGAGTCCTTCAGTTGTATGTGTTCATTTTGGAGAATTAAGATTATGTTGTGTCAGCCATATGTCCAGTCAGGATAAAAGAGCAGCTTGAACCTGCTCACTGTCATTCTGGAAAGCTGCCTAATAACTCATAGGCATTACTTGAACAAAACTGCTGAACATCAAGTATACCTGAGTTCAGTAACTGACTCTGTACAATATAGGATGATGATGACTAAATATATGGATAATTATCATTCAGCTTTAATATTTATTGCTGTTAGGAATATTAGGTAACCAAAGATTATTTTTTGCATCTCTAAGATGTTGTTGCAAAATAGAATGATTATAAATTCCTCAGCACAATTACTTTTAAAGAAGAAAAATGAGTATTCACACTGTTTTTCTACTATTTGTTAATACTTGTCCTATTATATGTTAAAAATTCCTTGTTATCCCTAGTATAACAAGTTGCAGTCCTACTGTTGT
Organism: Apteryx mantelli; assembly: GCF_036417845.1. Classification (NCBI taxonomy): domain Eukaryota; kingdom Metazoa; phylum Chordata; class Aves; order Apterygiformes; family Apterygidae; genus Apteryx; species Apteryx mantelli. Next base: position 13,045,170 of record NC_089987.1, read on the forward strand.
TGTTTACAGAGTCATAAGCAGTGACTTTGTAGAACAAGATGTAGCAAAAATTCTGGAAATTGTGTTTAAGAGCGCTTAGATATTTTGCATTTGTTGCTATTTTAAAAATATCACCAGTTTGTAAATGCATGGAATACATTTAAGATATGAATAAGTAAGTAGCAAACAGAGGATCTGAAATAATTGTGAATTTTCCCAGGTGGTTATTTAAATAATAATCCACCTGTAGTACCACAAGCCAAATGTTTACAAACAACTTCTTAAGAAGGTTTGGCCTATTGTCACAGAAATTCAGTATAATTATCCAAGTGGATTATTATTACTAGAAATTACTATTATTACTAGAAATCCAGTATGAAGATTTTCTTTCCTAATTTTGTTTTTATTTGTTTCATATTAGCTTAACAGGTATTTAAGAACAATGTTGCACAGATACTCCTCTTGTAGTAGCAATTAGAATTGAGAAGGATGGTTTCTATTATAAATCACTAGTTACAGACAAGCTACCTTGGGATTTCCTCTGTGAACTGTAACACACGTTCTCAACAAGATGCTAGCAGATTAAAAAGAAAATATAGCTGAGAGAGAAGTGGAATTAGGCTGGTGGTCATCTTTCTCAATCATGGTATAAAAGCATTCTGAACCAAATCTTGTCTGAGAAAAGGTAAGATAGAAGAGTAAATCAGACAAAAAATATCTTTTATAATAAAAACATGCTTCACTTTAAGGTTTGCGTTAGTAGATTGGTGCATTCAGACCTTATGTCCTTTCTCCTACTTCTCTATTGTAAAACAGCGAGTGGCCTTGAATACCATGGTCTAGAGCAAATAAGTTATTTGAGATTACCGCCTTTTTTTAGCCCAACAAAGCACAATTGAAATTGTTTAGAAATAATATTGTGCTTCTTGCTGTTGCACATTGGAACTGTTGCCATACAGGCAGAAGTAAATTTTGTAGTGTGAATGAGAAAGCCTGAGTGAGACCCAAGCCGAAGGTGAGGTGGCAAAGAGCAGTGCAGAAGGGATTTGAATGCACCAGCTGGGATATGTGGCTGCCCATGCAAAAAGCACTGGCTGAGTGTGACTGGGGTGTGCAAGCGTGGCTGCCTTGAGGAGGCTCAGCTTGGCCACCCAGAAACTGCCAGGAGGGCCTCGGAAACTTCACAAGCTTCCAGCAGGGACTGGCCTTGGTGGCCTGGAAGCTGTAGAAAGGTGGAGGCCAGGAGCAGCCGCGAGAGCTGTCTTGCTGCATGTGGTGACTTGGGAGTGGGGGTGCTGTCCGTCTCGGAAACCTGGACTCTCCGAGGACCGCCAGTGCAAGTGTGTGTACGTGTGTGCCTCTGAGAGGGTGTTTTCCCCTGAATTCTGCATCTATGTCCCCTCTACTTCAGTCAGCTACTCTAAATAAAACTAGCTTGAATGTAGCTTGTTTGACAAGTTACTACTTCAGCATCAGGATGACTGTGGATAGGACAATTTGTAAGTAGCAGTGCACAATTCTCTTTAAAGTATATGCATAATAGTTAGAAAAATGCATATTCAATAAGCGATGAGTATTTGCCTTAATTCTGACTAACAAAAATGAAAATATTTAAAGGTAAACCCATGGCCTATTCAGCACAGAAATAAACATATATTGGTGAAATGTGTGACTCTATTCAATTTTAGTATTGATCAGAAGACGATTGATCAACTAATGTCCTGGGAAAAAAAAAGAAAGAAAAAGTGGGAAAAACACAGCCTGTATTCTTTAGGCATAAATTAGCAAAAAAACAAATATGATATTTATGTTATTAAAAAGATACAGTAGTGTAAGAAATGAAGTATGTTAGCAGGCAAAGCTCCTGTTAATAGGCAGTTAATAAAAAAAAGGGGGGTGATAGAAGGGAGATGGCAAACTAAATGGGTGAATAACTTGTGTGTATAAGGTTTCATGATAAACAAATCTAAACAGCAGTCATTAAATATAATTTTAACAAGATCTCAAGAACAATAGTATAAGCAATTGAAGAGGCAACAACCCATAGTGGGGCTGTAGCGTGTTCTTTCCTTCAGTGATCGTGATAGCACACTAATTATAATTGTCAGTAACAGCATCCTGTGGTGAGCAGAAGAGTTTCACTGTCACCTTTACATGAATGTATTCTGAAAGGGAAGACATAGACAGCCCTGTAAAGAAGGGGGAAGGAAAAGAGGAAGAACTGCAGAGATGGATAGCAAAAGAACTTCAGAGAAGAGGATTTCAGATAAATGAAGTAGTAACATTAAGGGCCTTCAATTCAAAAGGGACAAAAATAATACTGAAAACAACATCTCTGCTTTCTTTTGATAGTTTACAACATTTTAAATAGTATTTTAAATACCTTTCACAATGCAACATGAGGCTTTATTCAATCAAGACTATTACTCAGGTACAAAGGAATTGGCTCTGAGAAAGGAAGCTCATCATTTTTATCTGGCAGGTGGAGCACATACTCTTCCTCCCTCCACCTCTGTACTGTTATGTGCCCTCTTTGCCCCTTATTTATATTCACCTGCTTTTTAATTAGCATACCATAAAGTCACACACTTGTGGTTTATTTAACCTCAATCATGATGCTGTAGCCATTACCCCTTCCATCAGGGAGGGCGATGGTTAGAAGAGCTGCCATGGAGTACACCTGGTTACCTGGTCATGGCAGGTATCAATTACAAGAAAGGTCTTATGGGGCTGGAGTCATTAGAAGTCTGCAAAGGCAAATTTTAGTGAAGGTTTCTTTCTGTTCTACAGAAGGTCATGTAACAGAAGATTTCTGTCAGATTATTATGTAAAGATATTCAGAAGAATAAGAAAATGTGATGTTGCAGCCTCTTAGAACTTTGAAGACTATCATCTGAACTTTAAAGTATGGAAGAAAGAGATTTGGTATACTCTAAGTTCTTAATAGCAAAAGAAAGCATGCTGGTTCACGTACACGTAAGGATATACATGTCTTAATCATCTTAAATTTTTTTTATATAACCATGATTTGAGCTGACTTTTGGAAGTGTTTTGGTCCACAAATATTTGCTTGGGAAAGCCAGTCATTAGCAGTGTAGTTTAGACATCTTTAACCTGTCATCATTCTGACATCAGTGTATTTAAAAAAAAAAAAAAAAAAAATCAGTCTGTCAAACTGAAAAAAATAGCATCTATATATACAGAAGACTTTTTTTTCACATAATAATACTATATAAAATCAAATAGCTTAATTTTTGGCAAAAAAAATGGTGGGTAGAAGAGAAACAATTTGGTTGTTCTGAAAACATGGGCCTGCAAAACCAAACTCTTTAGTAAAGATGGAGGTAACTGCTATGTTATTTATCTTTCAAAAGATAAAGCTGGCTTCTATACCACCTATGAAGATGTTGCAAAATTTACCATCCCACATGGAAAACATTTTTAAGCAAAAGAGATTGTTCACAGACAAATCTAGCCAAATGTACAGTGTAGGTATTTCAGAAGTGATGCACGCTGTTCAAAAATCTTTTAGGCTTCCTTGAAAATCAGATTGGACCTACATTAACAGAGGTTCAAAGCAAGTTTTATGATTTTGAAAACATTTTTTGAAAAGGCATTTAGCTTAAGTTTGTTTTAGGTATCCAGTGGATTAGACACTGGTATTCTGAGTTCTGAACATAGGAACATTCAATGAAATTGAAAGAGTATAAAATGAGAAGAAAAAGAAAATAGTTTTTCACCCCATATACGCTTAGCAAATGGGAATGCTTTGCCCAAAGGCATGTGTGGAACTAACAATTTACCATATTAGACATGTAGATGGGTAATAAGATGATCTAGAGTTGTTACCATAAATTTCAAAGGAATGATTTGAGATCATGCTTCAATGTGAGATGGTAAAATATATAGGAACGGGTTTTTCTAGTATGATCCATAATGAACTACTAAAAATTTTCAAAACATTAAACCATTGGTAAAGGCAAATATCAGAGACGGACTATTAGGCTAGGCTGACCACTGAGGTGACCTTCTAGTCTCACCCTTATGTTTACTGCCTAGGGAAGCTTTTTTACACTCTTGCTTTTTTTGATTTTTCTGGAGCAACTCGGGACAAGCCAGTCTTCTTGTAAATGGATGAAAGGGAATTGTAATGGAGAGAACTCTGCACAAAGGATATGAAACTAAAGCAAAACACTGAGTTTTGCTGAGTTGCCTTTTTTTTTTTTTTAATCTTCCTTTTTCTTCTACTAAATGTTCTCAGTGGAGAGAAACAGTATCTAGTAGAAGTATACATGAGACTTCATCCTTTTAGATGAAGAAGGAATTAAACTAAACCAAACCTTTCTGAAGGTTTGTATGCTACTATCTTGGTCAGTTAAAACACCACTAAATTCAATATGAGTAAATGGGAGATCATGTGTCATTCTTTCACTTTAAATTTACAGGATATATTGTGTAAATTTTGCCAAGTTTCTCAAAACAGATTTTTTTTCTGGGGACGGGGGGGAAGTATATACTAATGCATCTGTGAAATAGTAAAAACAAATAAGAAGTAAATACAAATAAATAAGTAAAAACAAATTCTGAGCTTTTTAAAGCTAGAAGAAACTTACCTCATTTGGAAGGAAAGCTTGGACGGTGATCCATTTTCATAGTGTAGTGAACAAAAGCCAAGGGTTCTGAGTCCCACTTGGCTTGTATATTCAGGGAAACCTCATCTGATTTCCTCAAATCTAACCTTTGCACCTCACGTTTGAAGTTAAATATGGAGAGAATAAATTCAAGGCAAAGAAATTCAAAGTGAGGAGCTATTAGTACTTAAAATTGTATTATTAATACTTAAAATGTTATTAGTACTTAAAATCGTATTCTGTTTATTACATCTAAATGCATATCAGCCTTTTAAAGGAATCATCATTAAAATTATTATGTTCAGTAAAGTTCTACAGATGTTTTAGTAAAACACTGTAGGTTTTCAAAATGAGTTCCAGAGTACAGGATGAAGGTTTTTTTTATCAAGGGTGTAATTTTGTTATAGAAGTAATTGGATGAAACTTTTTGATCTATGTTACTTCAGATCAGATTAGATGATCAAATAGTTCCTGTGACCTTCTGTCTTTGGAATCTGTATTCTATCCAGTGAGTAAAACCATACAGAAAAGTTGTCATTTCTAATATATTCCATATTTTTTTCCCCAATTTCTTATTTCATCTTATTTGCATAGAAAAATAGAGGTTAGAAAACTTGTTTGCATACTGGAAAATCCATGACCAAGTGAAAAGTAAGGATGCTGAATACGTTTATTTTAACTGGAAAGGCAATGTGAGAAACTTGCTCGTCACTGATAGTTGGCATGTTAACTCTGCACAGTCGTCCATATAAAAATCTAAACATTGTTATTAAGATTGCAATATTCCTTCTTCTTGTGTGTAGGAAATACTAAGCAAACTTTTTGTTTAAAACTTGCTTGAAACTTAACAAGACTGGTTAATTGTAGCAATTTGTGAAACATTTTGTGTGGAAAAGTTGTGATTCAAATAATGCTACAGGAAGTCGCATCCAAAAGATTTCTTGTATGAAGCAGCAAAATAATACATATGTAATACACTGAAACCTCATTTTGTAGAAAACATATAGTTTTAGCTTTTTAATATTTTTCCCTGAGAGCAATGTTTTTCTAAATATAGTAACCTATACAAAAATTATCTCAAAAGGTATTTTCTTTTTGCTAAAATACGTTGTTTCAATTTAAATGACAGTAACCAATAATTATGTATCTGTAAACACTGTCAAAAGAGAACTTAAATAGTATCTTTGGAGTAGGCTGAAATTAGTTTTCATTACAACCTATTTGTAAATCATTTGAACCAAATATCTCAAGCTGAAAATGTAAATGTGTTTTTGTTTTTACTGGAGAGATGAGGTCAGCAGAAGCCTGCAACAAATATGATTACTTGGGGGGAGGTGATATGATTTACTTAAATCGGGCAATTTCCCCATTAAAGTATTGAAGCCTCAACTCAAAGAGACTGTTTAACAGATGAACTATAATGTCTTCTAGCATTTGTTATATTAGGTGATTTGAAAGAAAGGAACAATTATAGGAATGAATGTATTTCTATGCTGAGTGAGAAAAATCCAGTTTTTACAGCAGAGGGTGGCTAATTTTCAGCAGATAAAATAGGGCTGCTTCATACGAGCTTCTGTATAAATATTGTACAATTAAATGTTTTATAAAAGATTTATATTGCCAGGATAGAACGACGTACGGATGAATCACTGGAGTGGTTGGTTTCTTGCACTCCTCCCCCACTTTCAAAATCGGAAAATCCTTTCTCCTTCCCTTTTCTCCCCACCCACTAGGAGCAGCTCAGGTACTGGAAACCTTGATACCATTAGTTTTTTTTTTTTTTTTTTTTTTTTTTTTTTTTAGCAGGCTTACTTTCAGTTAGTAAGGATTATTAAACTGGCAAAATTTTAAACTGCTGCTCTGGCTTCTTTGCAGCATTATGAGCTGAGCCAGAGGCCACACAATAAAAGCGGATTGATTAGCAAAGAATGTAGTTACAGTAACTGAGGTCTGCGTTTCATGGACTTAAAGTGGCTGAAACAAGGAGATTCAGAGTTAAAGCTGAGCGTCGACGTGAGCATGTTAGAACACAGGTTTGACTTTGCAGAGGTTATGCAGAGGTGTTCTTAGTGGGCTGTATTACTGGTGTGGTCTAAGCGTGTTTTTGTTCCTAAGCATTTGCACTTGCGGTTGGAGTCTCCAGTGCTGCAGACAGGATTCTGGCCTAGCTGGACTTCTGGTCTGACCTAGTAAGACAGCTCGTATATTCTGCTCTGAGAGACAAGACTTGTAAAGAGAAATGAAAATTTTAATTAGACCAACAAATGGTTTCATTTATTCTAGGGTACATTTTCTTGGTAATTCCCGTATTTTCCACTTGTAGAGAGAGAGCTACTTCTCTATACACCATGCTATGTAGGTACATCTGAGCAAATAATAAAAATTGAGTTTTAACCGTAACTTGGGACAGTGGCTTATAAGAGGTTTAAAACAATAAATGTTTGTGGTCTGCACCAGTCTTTTACAGATTGCTATGCATATTTTTCTTGTGAAAGCACAAAAAACCTATGTACTTAGTTTGGGGACTGTTTCTCAAAGAGCACAGATCCTAATATTCTCTCTGAGATTAGAAGTTCTGATCTCCTGAAGAGCTGAATATGTTCAGCCTTGAGCAGAAAATGTAAGAAATTAGTAAAACTTGATTATAACATAAGGATCATTTCAGGGCTTTATTAGGACAATATTGTCTTGCCATAAAGACAGGTGATAAGAGATGGAAAACAGAACTTGCTAAAGGTTTATTTCATCTTTAATGTCAATGCCCTAGCCCTTTCAAAGGGGCCATGAAAACATGCATTAGTTGCATATAGATGAGTCTTGGTCTTAGTCCTTACTGCTTGTGATTAGAGCTTAGTGGAATATTGAAATATATGCTGAATGGGAGAAAGAGTGGGTTGCTGCAAAGGAGCAGGAAGGGTAGTTAGAGGAGCACATTTGAGAAGAGGCTAAATGTTTACATTGTGTATGATGAGGCAAAAGTACATTGCTTAAAAATTCAGCATGTAATCCAGATAGAGATCTCATGCGAGAGCTTCTATTCCAAAACTGTTGGCTGTGAGCACCACCTCCAGAAGGAGCAGTGTTGAGCTCGGTCCGGCAACCTCTCTCTCATACCACATCTTATTGCAACTCAGGAATCTTTACAAAACTGTTAAATATTTTAGTTTTCTTTTTCAAAATACTGAAAGCAATCTGGTAGTTTTATAATCAAAAGTCCGGTTGCTTCATCTATAACCATATTCTTTGACTTCATGTCTATAAAGGAAAATAACTGGTTAATCTTGACAAACGGTGAAGATGATGTAGTATTAAAGTGCTATGTATTGCAAGTCCTCAGTATTCAAAGTAATTCAAAACAACCTTTTAAATTAAACAGGCACTAAATTCAATATTTAAATTTTTGACTATCTCTGCAAGTGACAGTATATAAAAACAGTCCAGAGTAACTTTTTTATGTCAGTTATAAAACCATAAAGCTGGAGAAGGAATAAATACAATGAAAACACTGATTAATCCCTCTCTGTTGCAGTGCCACTTCATACTGTTGTAATGTGGACCCTTTCCTCTGATATTACTCAAGAAATACAAACAAGAAGCATTTATTATCTCCCAAGTAGTGCCTGCTACAGAGTGCTGAATAAGGAGGTGAGGTATTGCAGCTGTTATCTTTTGAACTAACTGCTACTGCGTGTTCCATGACCAGCCCTGGCAGGGTTTTTGTTCCCATGAATGAATAGGCCATAAATCTGTCGTAGCCGACACTAGCAGCACTGCTGGAGAGTGTAAAGGGAAAATTTGCAGAGGAATCTTGTGGTCTTTGCTTGCCTGGAAAATGAGTTCAATAAAATGGAGGTGATCAGTGCTTATTTATAGGCCAAGCTGATACATCCAGCATTGGCTGTCAGAGTTTAACTTAGTGTTTCCTCATTTATGCTCACTCTGTAAAGCAAAACATGGCGCTGTAAAAAGCTTATATAATGCTGTTATACTGGGCTAGTCACTATTGTCGAAAATAGAAAAAGCAAAATAGAGAGAGAAAAAGATAAAACCACAGATAAAATGTACAGGAAGGAAATGTAAGAGGCTGCCAGATGCTAAGACCCTGAGCAGGGATGTAGAGGTGCTCCTACTTATTTTGCCTGAACTCTGGACTGAAGGTGCTTGACAGCCACGACTGTCACAACAGCAGATACCTCTTGAGAACCCTGCTCTGGAAAGAAGCATGAGCATATTAGTCTAATTCAGGGAAAGGACTGGAGGAGTTCTCTCTTTTATGTATGGAGAGTTCCACTAACACCAAATTTGAAGGTGGAGGCATGCTGGAATTGTGTATGATGTGTATATTCTGTCCAATGCAGAGGGCTTGTATGTGGATTTGTGCTCTGCGGGAAGGTGTTTAAGAAAGACAAATCCTAAAATGTAACTTACTGAAGAGAAATTTTGAGTGAAAATTTTATGCCTTTAAATGGGTGTTTAACACCCATTTATTTTTCCACTTCTGTTTTTGTTGCTTGGTGACATTCTATGAAAAAAAGGATGGTAAGTTGTTTCAGGCCCTTGAGAATAGTTAATTGTAGCAGCAGTAAAATTAAGACTTGTTAAATAAGGAAACAGTAGTGGTATTTCCCCCCCTTAAATGGCCTTTAATGCTTGCTGGTCAAAACTGTAGTACAAACTACCTCCACAGCACAGTAGCCTGTACGTAACAAGTGCACCTGGACCCAGGCTGGCTCAGGCACATTGACTCAAAGCTCCACCTGTAAATACTGCAGTTAAATTTTTAAGAAGAACTTGCATGCTGTTAAGTAGGAGAGGTATCACCTAGCAAGTTTGTGAAGTTTACTTCACTTGAGTTAGACTAACTGGGGGCTTGGAGCCAGGCAGGACTCTCTGGTGATGTGACCTAAAGTACGAGGAATCTAAAAACTAGGTTCACTGGAAAACTTCAGTGAATCACTTCCCCCCCCCCCCCCCCCAGTCTTCTATCAATTGTTGTCGGTTTATTCCGTGTGGTTTATAATTCTTGCTGTGTTCAAAAGAAACTGAAGTAAATCTGCATGTTCATATTTCTATCCCTGTGATATAGTAGACTGAAGACCTGTAGATGGTATCCCTCTTGCCTCTATTGGTAGAAGTGACCTCTCTGTCTGAAGGCAGAGATGATGTGGAATGACTCCTCTGAGTAAGTGGACTTCTCACCTGACATTATAATGCACTGTGAATATATGATGTTATTTTGAATGAGGGCTTTAAAAAATGATATTTTAGGAGTTTGAGACCATTGCATTAAAAGAGCCTTTGATCAGTTGTGTTTTTGCAAACCAAAATTCTGTTGCAACTATAGTTGGAGGCTAAATATGGAAGAACAGTCGAATTTGTAATCTTTAATTTATTTTAGGATTTTCTCAGCATTGTGCATTCAATTAAATAAGCACTTAAAAAAAAAAAGCTTCTAGTATGTTCCTTTAGTTTTGCAAATCCCGTTAGCCATAAGCCTCTGAGTTGTGAAATCTGTGTCTTGCCTTTGCATGTCTTTATGCAAGCTGAAGTATCTACTGATTTTTCTCTTTTCTAGCACTCTGGAATTTATTTCAGTATCTCAATTAGTGCAAACTTACCAGAAAGAAAAGTACAATCTCCTCTTGTCCTGAAATTACTTATTGTAGTTGTAATGAAATATTCCAAAAGTGTTTTAGATTATTTGAACACACTGGCAGGCTTTGAAGGGAATGTCAATAAGAATGCCAAATTAAGTGATAACACTCATTACTGGACTGTTTCACATATCATTCAGAGCTACTCCAGAGATGATGCTGGAGTTGCACGTGAGAATAGTACCTGGCCTGTTGCGACTTATTTTGTTTCCATGCCCTTGTGGCCTGTGCTTTAACAAATGAGACTGTAAATTTTCTTGGTAATATTAAAAAAGAAGGGGGGGGGGAAGCACCCCAGAGCACATGTGAGTGCTTTGTTACATCTTTGTAATTCCAAGAAAATCTGGAATGTACAAACTGTTTCTGAAAAGTCTTTTATATGTAACTAAAAGTTTAAAAATTCCATGTTTTTTGTAACAGTAGACAATAAGCCATATGATCACATTTCTATCCTGCAGTTTGAGTACTGATACATGTATTTTGTTAGTAAGGGCCCTATTTCCCTTCGTTTTCCAAAACTGAGTAGCAAAAGATGAAATGTTTGTAAAATAATTGCTCACTCATTAGAGCACAGTTAATTAAAGCAAGTATTTTCCTTTCCATTAAATTAGCAGAGCTTAGGTCCAAGTGTCTGTTCTTGCTGAAGCCTGCGTCTGCATTAACCTTTCTTTCATGGTGCGGTTCCTGTCCATGGTGGTGGATATATTTTGCTAAAGAAGGAAACAAACAGTATTTGTTGTCTGTAAAGAATATGTGCCCAAATTCCGCTGTGAGTCCAGTGGGAACTCATAGGGGATTGGGAGCACTAACTCCTTACATTCAAAAAGTGCACAAGCAGGTGCTTAATGTGAAGCATGTGATTCCTTCTAGGCTGTGCTGTGTTCAGTCAGGGGTTTAACGCAGTTACGGCAGTGAAGATGCACCTGCAGGAGGTCAACGCGCGCTTGCTGCAGTAGCAGGCTGCCTGAGTCTGGAACGTGCTTCCTGTGCGCGCTTGCGTTAATAAGAAAGGAAGGCAAATACTTTTCAAATGTAAAACCAAGCTTTTCTCAAACTGAGAATTTTCTTTACCCTTGAATGATTATTTGCATGTTTTTTCATTATTTTTCTAGATTGTGACTATTCAGTAAAGTGTTTACAAATGTTACGTTTCAAATATGAATAAAACTAGTTGGATCCAAAACATTGCAAACATAAAATCTCTAATAAACAAAAGCAACAAGTCAACTGTTTTGTAAAACCGAAGAAGTGAGGAAGAAAGACTTGTACTTTTCCAGTGCAACAGGAATTATGTGGTGATTATTGGTCACACCAGAGCGGTACTCTACCTATGGCTCTTTATTTACCTACTGGTATTACTTCTTAAATACAATAAATCAGACAGGAAATATGATAGGTGATAATGACAGGTACTTGCAGATGCAGCCTGAAGTAATAAGTGTTGTACAGTGTGCCAGCAGCCTTCCTTTAAGTGTGTGTGTCTGTGTGAATAAAAGAGGATTGAGGGGAAAAAGACCCTTGACAATAGGCAAGTGAAAACCTCAGGATATACCTCAACAAAAATTTTAGCCAGAGATTTTTTTTTTTGATTGGGAGGAATAGAAGGAAAGAATATTTTTAATAAAATGTTAATATTTTAAAATGTATTTATTTTTTACTTTTTACACATCAACCTAAAAATGATTTAATTAATAAAGATTTCATTCTTCTAGTTGTTGTAAGCATTGAGTGCTAAATGAATGCAGTGTCAAATGCAAGGGCATATATACAGCAGTGTGTACTTGTGAATATACTTGTGTGCAAGCACACAACTGTATGTGACAAACCTAAATAAGAATTTTTGTGGGGGCAATGTAGGATAGTATATTCAAGTGGTCGTAGTCACAGTGCCCTGTTGAAAATCATGGTAATGCATGAGTGCAGCACTGTGTGACTCCATTAGCACTTCACAATAAAGGATGGCAAGTGGGCAGATTTGCATGCAAATTAAATTTTCAGCAATATTTCTGCATGCAACTTCCATTACAGTTGGGCAACTTTACACAATTGAAACTGATGACTAAAAAAAAGCATTTATAATTTAGTAAATTATAACAGCGATGCCTGTAATCACCCAGGTTAGCTGCTAAAGTGCCTCTAGGGGTTTGATTAGAAGGAGGAGAACCTTTATGAGGCTCAGGAGGCGATATTGGGCACTGGGAATTGAAAAAGAGTAAGAGGAGCTCTTACAGCCTGGACCTAGTGGAACAAATCTAAGATAAACCTATGAAATACAGGCCGCTTCTGATCAGTGGAACAAGATTTGATCTGTCAAACACACTGCAGAGCTATTACTAGTATGATATAAATGTTAGAATCAAGGCTGCATTTTGTTAAACTGTATATGCAAGACCTTATTAAATCCCCAATTAAAATAAAAGGTGATCAGTGACATACGAAAAATGCAAGGAGAAGGGCACCATCTAATATACCTACTCCTGACAAATGCAGAGCATTCACAGCTCCTCCCCATGTGCTTCTTGACATGTCTCTGCATCATTTGAGCATGTGTTTAAAAAAAAAAAAAAAAAGTTTTGTATTTACGTCATGCACATTTGGTGATTTTGTGTAAGATCAATGTGGAAGAGGAATGTGTTAAGATGAATAATATTCAGTCAAAACTCGGAATGTACTGCCTTCTCCTGATGCTTGGGTCAACCTGGGATTATGCAAGCGAAACTCCTAATTAATTTTTGTTAGAAACAATTTTGGTCCTTGATCCTTCAGCCTTATTGTTATATAACTTACAAATCCTTTTTCATTATGATAGTGTATTTTTTTTGTCTTTTATTATGAAAAAGTTAATGAAGATATTATTTGCTGACATTCACAAGTTAAATTTTTCATCTCCTGTTCTGGAACAGATCCTTAGAATATTTAAAAAAATATTTCCCATATTGCTTGTTACCAATTTACTTAGATTTAGAATTGGCTCATTAGCAGATTGTTGAAGATCATTAAAATCATGACTGAAAGTGTTGGCAAGGTGTTAATGAAATTACCCTCTCCCTTCTCTGTAAACAGGTTGGTTTTTTTGGTGGGGATGGGGGGGATACGATGATCAGTGATTACTGAAAGTAGAAAGAAGTGAATGAGAAGTTTTAAGATATGGCATTAGAATGTAAATTGTTCATGCTGCACATGAGGAGTTGGAAATATGCTTGTTGCTGGAGACCACCTTAGTCAGACTCTTCAAATATCAGGTTCTTCCACATATTTGAAGCCACGTTGCATTTTGTGGAATCCAACTTATGGAAATCGCTACTGTTTTTTGTCTGAAAGTCAGATTGCTTCTTGATCTATTATTTAGTCATAGCTGAAGAAGATTGAGTATAAACACCCTGCTGCTCTTTCACTTATTCTGAGAAAGTAGATCAGGAAGATGTGAAAACCTTTTCATCAATTATTTGGAAAACCTCACTGAACCTTTCTTGCCTTCAATGGGACGCATGCTGATGTCTTCTTGAGAGTTAATAGATGTACTGTTTTTCTGCACTTTCTTTTCTGTATGCTGTTGTCTCTTCCATTTCTACTTCAGTTAAGGAGACCCTCTTTCTGTGGCCAAGAAATTAGCAGTCAGTAGAAATTTCTTTTGCAGTGATCGTGTTCTCTCCATATAGTATTTGTAAGATTGCTGGTAAACTACCTGAAAGCGCTACTATCCTTAAATGGCACAGAAGTAAAGAAATACTTCTGCTTCATATTACATGCATGACTTTTTTTTTTTCCTTCTTTCTTTTTCTTCTCCTTAGAACTTCAGAAGTGTTGGGCATCCTACTCCCAAAAGTCTTCTTTTATTCAGGGGTAATGAACCTATTTCTTGAACTCTTAGAAAACCACATAAATATTGGCTCTGACTTCAGAAAACAAAGCTTAATATAAAGCCAATCAGTGTATCACCTCACGGAGGATTAGCATGGCTTGGAGAGAATGATGAGGAAAATTAAGTAGAGAAGTTTTTGCAAGAATGGCAAAGTGTCCTGGTAAGGTATGGAGCAGCTCTGGTATCCAGGAGGCTGGAAAATAAAATTTCTGATGGAGCTTTTTGAGGGCTGACTATATAAGCTTATACATGTACTTCCTCTAATTTAGACTTAAATTCAGTGCTTTGCTAAGGGTTTCTTTATGCTGTGACCAGTTGGGGCAATTGCTGGGTACCTGCTGCTTGGCATCTGTTTCAAACAGCATTTTGGGTGGTAGCTTGTGTGGGCAGTGGTGTGAGATGGGCATCAGTTGGGCTTTGCTCGTCCCTCATGGGCTGCTCTGGGATAATCCTTCCTTACTACTTCTGTGAGTTTCCATAGCCATAGTCTACGGAAGGCACTGTGGTATTGCTGAATGCGGTAGACAAGTGGCAGGTATTCCCCTGTAGTATCCCTGTGCATCCCTTTGCAAGGAAAAAGGGATCTGTCTCCCTCTGGTGACTACTCGGCCAGAAGGTCTTGCTGCTTGCTACCAGCAGAGGACCTTTTGGCTCAGATCATCCATTGGTGAACTGCAGATTTTTATTTGCTGGTTGCTGCTTTCTTCCCCCTGCCCCCAGGCTGTCATGCACCAATCTCTTAGTGGGACTTTTGAACTTTCATTACCACTGAGCTAGTGGTCTCAAAGAATGGTCTAAGGCAGCAACATCTTGAGAGTATTTAAATTGGGATACAAGTGTTTATTCTGATCGGAGCTAACATCAGGCAGTGGAATTGCTTCTCCTCTTTTGTCTGGTAGTAAATCATGACCGTAAAGCCCTGCCCTATATTGCGGGTTTGTCTTTGTTTTTTTGTTTTTTTCCTTTTTTGGTTGCAGCTATATATACTATACTTTAATACTTACCACAACTGAGCCTGATCCCCTATTGGTGGTCTTAGTGTACTGCCAGTGCAAAGATAAGTAATCTGAGCTAGGCAGAGCTGGGAGTGTACGTTTTTTCCTAGCTAAGGGCTGTTGAAAGCAGCTGCTCCCTCTTTCAGCTGTAGTTTAGGACTGATGTTTGAATTCTGTTCCTAAGACTGAATGTATAATATCAGAGTGGTGTTTATAGCTTCCTACCATAAAGTGCCAAGTCTCCTTTAGTAGGCACTTAGCCACACCCTCCCATCCTCATCCTCTTACCACCAAGTTGTCAAATTAATACCATACATACATAAATATTTATAATGGAGCAATGTAGTTTTGCAAATGAGTTGTGCTTCAGATGTTGTCATAACCAGTCATATTAATCTAAAAGTATATACACTAATTTTTAAATGTATGTCCTATGACACTGGTACTGTTTTTGGAGCAATGATATTTGTGTTTTCCCATAGAGGTACTATATGGACATTGAGGGAATGTGTGTATAATTTCTACATGCTGTTTTGGGGCATATTTATGTTAATGGCCAATAAGATACTGCTATCATAATATGGTACAGTGCTGTGCAGTTCTGAGGCCTGTGAGGGTGTCTGAGTGGTGAGAGGTGACGTAAAACCTATGCAGTCACAAATGAAAAGGTCTTTTTATTTAATCAGGTTACAAGGCTGCAGAAGAATTTATAATATGTGTATATAAAACTACCATCCCTTGGGACTGAGACAAAGTTGATAGTAAAGAAAACCTCAAAGAAATTTTAAAATGTTATTTAGTTCATAACAAAACAAAATCTATTCCTTATTGTTAAATAATCTTGCTTTTTCAAGAAACCATTATTAATGCCGTTGGTAACTGATTTACCACTTCCCCAAGCAAATGTCAAAGTGCTGGACTGTTGACCAGTTAGCATTAATATAGTTATTTGTGAACTGCATATGATAATGTAATTTGCAAAGGCACACCTTTCACATTTAATTATTCATGCAAATTACACTAAGAAATATTGTAATGTTGGTCATGCAAATTCAGTGCAAACAGCATATTGGTGCAAATACTGTTTGTGTGAGATTAAAAGTAGGACTCTTATTGTTCATTCAGATCAGAATCAATTGTTAGGCTTTGTCCTAAAATCTAGCGAAGAGTAAAACATCAGCCTTTGCTGAAAGGCTGGAACGCTGGTCAATGCAAGTGCCATATTTTAATCCATCACAAATATATTTATTTAGTTGTCTAAGAGCTCTTGGTATAAAGAGATGAACAAAGCAAAGGTGTCTCTATGATTCTTAGTTTGATTAGATATGTAAACAAATCCTTATTAAACTAATGATACTTTAAATGAATATGAAATAGATTTAACTCTTGGTTAGTCATTTTGAGCTCTTTCAAATTAATAGGTAAGTGACAGAATAGCACCATGTGATATTTTAGTCATTTAACCAGTGAATTGATATTATTAACAAAACACTAAAAGCAAGACTTAGCGTGAATGTTGCAATGTAGATTGTGAAGGAGTTATTTAGATTTGCACCCTAAATCAAACGTGTCCCTGGCTTGTTGCTCTGTTAGATAAACAAGGCAGTGATTAAACAAGTCTGTCCTGTGCAGTCTTCCTTATTTATGGAGGGAATGCTTTATAAAGCTTGGATTTGAGCATCTCATGTATTTCCCTTCAGCAATGCACACTTGGCTTCCTTGTGCACAAAGTTCAGGTGTTGGGAGCAGGTGGGATGGGGCTTCAAGATGAAAATGGAATTTAAGCTGTAATTTGACATTATAGAAGAGAAAAATCCCTTTTCAAACGTGGATGCAAGCTCTCTAAGCCTCATCAGCTCAGCACAAATTCCCCCCATGTTATTGTGTCCCTGTACAGTGTTAACTTTAATGGCCTTGCAGTAGCCGCCTCTGGTCATGGTTTCAGGTACGTCCCCTTTGTTAGCTGAGATCATTTCCTCCTCCCTCACATGCAAGTGAGGTTCTGCAGTAATAGATGGCTTCTGCTGGGAGTCTGCCAGGCAACACAAATCTCTCTAGAGGCTTAAAATGTCCTCCTCTTAAAAAGTGTCCAATTTAACGGCTGTATTTAGGTGTTTGAGACCATACAGTGTTTGCAACAACTGTGATGGCTCTATTATGATAATGGAAGAAAGCTATATTATGAAATAAATGCATTTTAGGTTTTCCTTGGGAACATAATGTAAGGATCATTCTCTGTGTTGGTACTAAAGAATCAAAAACAGTTTAGTAAGTGGATGTGAACACTGTTTCTTGTGATTCATTTAATGGATCTACTGTTGTACGTGTGTTCTTTCCAGCTCTGCTGCCTTACATCAATGAAAAATTATGTTTTTTCTTCAGTGCCACAACACTAGTCATCTTTATATTCAGTGTAATCCCCTTCAAATCTTTCAGTATAAAATGTCTACCATTTTACTTGTTTTGAGTCATTTACCTGAAAAAGGTCATCTTTCTTGATTATTGATGTTGCATTTAATAAGTTCAGTTTGCTATAGTTACGTTGATGCATGAACAAATGCACTTTTTTGTATGTAAAGCAGGCTGGAAACATGGTTTATGTATTTACTCTGATTTTGTTTCAGGTTAAATCAACAATAAATCATCTCCCCTTATGGATACAGTATAGCCCCTTTAATCCTTCTTCCCTCTCCCAAAAGCTGTTGCTTATGATTGTTTGGGCAGTTTTAGGAAACAAAGTGAAAATCTTTATGAAAAGCAGTTACAGTTCATGAGTAGTAGGCTTTCTTCAGATTAAAGAGGTCAAATTGATTTTTGTGTGTGTGACAGAATTTGTTCCTTGGGTGAGACTTTGAAGTAAAATTTCAAAGCATTGACTAGGGGTGCAGCTCTGCAGCTCCTTATTGACTTTGTTCAGAGATCAGCAGCTAAAACTGCATGCTGCACTTTGAAAATTTACCCCTAAGTATTGAGTTTTACCTCAGAATAATTTTTTTCCAATAATTTAATAAACCCCTGAGAATGTGGTTTATAATGGAAATGCTGGCATACTTAAAGTTAATGCTAATCACTGAAAATTAGTAAGATCTTAGAAAATTAGTAAGAAAACTTGGACAAAACTTGCAAGTCATGAGTCTGGTGTAGCTAATTAATAGGAAACATCTCAGAAACACAGAATATTCAAAACACTGTCTTAGCAGTGCCCCTGCCAATAGTAATATCCCATTTTGGTTTATTCTTTAGGCCTAGTGTTATCTTGCAATATACAGGAGAATGCCTCTGAACATCTAGCCATTTCCCAAGCACATGGCTGCATTGTAGAATTGAGACATTCAAATGTAGAAGTTCTTGGTGAGAATTGTTCATAAACACTAACAGCATGATGGATTCTTTAATATAAAAGCATCAACAAGATCAGTACTGTTACAATCTTGTCTATTCAAGTAGACCCTTAGGAAGGAATTTCATCCAGTCTAGAAGGACTGAAGTGCCAGGAGAACTGGCACTGCACAGAGCAGTGGTTTTGAATCCAGGTGTGTTTGTGCTGCTTCCTCTGGCTTCTGTGTAGCTCCTTTGTACTTCTCCATCACACTTCTTCACAGTAAAGTAATGGTAATGACAGTGTAATAAGTATTCTTGGTAAGAGGGAGATGAGGAAGTGGGGAGTAAAGGAATCATTGGTGTTGGAGATGATGGATCTTTATGACATGGGGCTAGGAGACTTGCCTTCATTTCAGAGCCCTGTTAAAAAAAACCTAGAGACTAGATTTTCTTGCATATTATGGCTGCTTTGTATTGTTCAGGTGGTGACTGTGTTTCATTGTATTGTATATGCAGGAGGTCCACCTGATGCAATTATGTTAGGTGCAAGTCTGATCATGGTTTTGCTCTCCCATCACATCCCCTCTACTGTGATGCATCAGTATCCCACTGGTATAGGAGCCAGCAAAGATGAAACACCAGTAATACATATGCCTAAATTTTGTATTGTAGGGTGATGATCTCAAGTCTTAGTGATTTAAATCAAAATACAGTGTACAGTACTTTAAAATGCTAGCATCTCCTCAGAAGAGCATTTTAAAGAGGAGTTTGAAGGAGAATGTTGTGGACTTGTGGATCATTGCAGAGCTCCTTTTGCTTATGAAGGGCAATATGGGAGAAAGCACATAGATAAGTTTGAAAATGGAGCAAGTAAATGTGTGTTCTTCCTTTAATACAAAAAAACCCTTCCCCAAATATTAACATTTAATATTTTCAGTCACAATAGAGCTCATGAATGTCTCAACCAATTTATACAGTTTTCTGTAATAAAAAAAACAACAAAAAAATAGCAACCAAACAAAAACTGTGCATCTGGACTGACAAGCTGTATGCCAAGATTCAGCCAGATGCAATTTGAAATGTCCAAGACATTAAACATGCCCTGAAATGGAGCTTTTAATGAAAGTGCCATCTCAGTCTCAGCTATAGTGAATGCCAGTGTAACACACTGCAAGGAATTTATCATGCTAGATTAGTGTAACCTACTTGCAGTTGAGATCCAGAAGTAAATATACTGGAAATCTGCAGAAGCTAATATTTGGGAAGTGATTTTTTTTCTATCATGTCCCATCCTGCCTACATACTGTTTGTTTATAGTAATGTATTTCTGATAACTACATAAATTTTACCAAACTTAAAAAAAAAAAAAAAGTAAAAAAGTTTAAATAAAAGTTGTGTGCTGTGTGCTTGGTATGCATTGTTTTGTTTCTTTCATTAATTCTTGCTGGCATTCTGGATGCTCAGATGAACAATAGCAGTAGGCTGTAAAGATCAATACCAGATTGCTGATAGTGCCTATCTATTCAAAGAGTAGATTATTTGATAAATGGGCTGGTCCATATGTTTTGACATTTGTTAGCTGTATAGCCCAGACCAACTGGCAGAACTGTAGTTCCATCACAGAAAGCAGGAGCAGCAAATAGAATATTTCCTTTTTGGTACAATACCTATATATTGTAGTTTTAAAGCCGCAAGTAATAGATTCCAAGCGAGAAAAACCAGAGCAAGTTGTTAAAATTTGATATGCATATTTCTTAAGTTTATCATTATGTTCTCTGACTACAACATATATAATTTGTGTTTTATCACTTCATAGCTGACAGGACTGAAATCTCATAAAATGGTAATTCCAGGCTTATTCTTCTATCTCAGTCTTGATGTACAGTGGATCAAACAATCCTCTGAGATCTCATTTCTGTCTTCCCCCCAAAACTTATGCACTTCCAAAAAAAAACCTGGGAAATTTAATGGGAGAGGCACTGTGACAAAGATCATCCACAGATTCCAAGTGTAAAGAAACTTTGGGCAGCATCTGGAACTTCACATGAGCTCAGATTTCATTTCCTAGCCCTTAGGTCAAAATTCTGAATTGTCTTTGAAAAATGTGTGCTCAGCCTTGCTTTTCTCAAATGCATCCTGCTTATAATGTATGCTCACGCTATTCTGAGGTTGAAAAGCCCTGCACTTTGGGTGTACTTAAACATAGGCCATTTAGATGGTAGTCAGACT
Source organism: Apteryx mantelli (assembly GCF_036417845.1). Taxonomy (NCBI): domain Eukaryota; kingdom Metazoa; phylum Chordata; class Aves; order Apterygiformes; family Apterygidae; genus Apteryx; species Apteryx mantelli. The sequence goes on from NC_089987.1 coordinate 13,065,841, forward strand.
CTTCTAGCTGCAGAGGACCAAATAAATCCCTTTGAGAAAGGCATATGGCCACATTCTGAACTCAAAAGGTTAGAGCTACTGTATTTATTTCAAACTTACCATTTTCCTGGTAAAAGGAAAATGGAAAGTGTCAGTATTTCTCCTCTTTAAGTAACTGGGAGTAAGTGGATATAGGATCCCTGAACTACTATTCTCAGAATCATCTTCAAATAGGCACTTTTTTTTTTCTGGTGTATATATGAAACAGGTGCATTAACATATTAATGATCAGATGTTATGTTTAGCTTTGCATTTTAAGAATCTTTAGCAATGTAGAGAAGGATGATTTGACAGGCTTAATTCAACACTGGGCAACAAATAAAGCTTATAATGAAATTAACATAAATCATTAGCATTAATCATTCAGTATTATTGATAGCCATATAAAGAAATGTATCACAGCCCTGGAAGTAAAGAAGAGAAGAGCAATGCTTCTTGCCAGCTGTCCTGATGAGCTCTGAGCACATATGGTAGTGGTACTGGCTTTCCTTTCTAATTTTCCTCCTCTGCTCGAGCTGTCAGAAGCCCCTCTCTCTCCTTTTCTTTCTTCATAGGCTGCAGAGATAGCTTCTATGCCATTTATTTTTTGAAAATGCCAGCTTTCTAGAATGGGTCAGGCTCCATCAGCATCTGTGACTGTCACTAGCCACGTGACCAACACAAGCAAACTAGATGACAATTACCATGCAGCCTACGTTCGTCGTTTCCAATTTGGTAACCTTCACTTCTGCTTACACGTTCATCTCCAGGACCTAGTAATAGTCTTCTGTACTGGGAAGCAGCATACTCTTAAAGCAGCCTTTGGAGATTATGTATTGGGAAACGTGTGTGTTTGAAACTTGACGTGCAAACAATTGAATAAACGCAGGTGTTTTTCATGGTGTTCAATCATCATTCCCTGGGTGGCCAGAGTTTTCCAAATGTCTCTCTTTGATGTTTTCATAGATTATGTGGTAAAAATGTATGATGAAATTAAGAAATTTGCAGAGCTAGTGAATATATATAGAGAGAAATGGGAGATGAAACTGGGGCATGCTTGTCTTGAGCATTTCCGGAAAAAGATATTGCCTGCTAGCTCAGATTTCCCGAATTGCCCTGGTACTATTACTATTATTATTATTATTTTTCCTTTCTGAAGATAACCATTTTGAGATCCTGAAATTACTTAGTTATCTTTACTAACCTGAAGTAAGCTCAGTGAAACGTAAGTAGGTAAACAGAGATACAGAGGCTTAGGAGGAGGATTAGCAATATATCCATAAAGCTTGTTCTGATTGTAACCCCCACCTCCCTGCCACTTGCTTCCTAGCTTTGACCTGCTTTAAAGCATTCGACAAATCTTTGTGATCAGCACTGCTCAGGCTCAAAGCTGCGAGCACATGAGTGAAGGTAGTCACGTTAGAGAGGTATCACTGAGTGGGAATCTATGGATGGTGTGATAAATTTCATCTCTGTTTCCACTGTTTTTTGTCTTTCCCTTGCTCCTCCTAATTTTTTCATATTTTGTCTGAGGAAGAGAAATTATTCTGCCTACCCTAAGCCTGTCTCTATTTTCCTTGCTAAAAGGAAATAGAAAATTCCTTCAAATTAAGAAAACAATGCATATGGAAACAATTTTTGCATTTCTTTGGAATCCTTTTCAGTTGGTTCTTTATATTTACCTTTGAAAACATCTAATCATATGGAAAGTGCGGCTTTTCCGGTCTTGATTCAGTACTGACAAAAGATGAATATGGTTAGGGCCTTGTCAGAGTACTGCACAATAGTACAGTGCTCCCAGGTCCCCTTAAAATGTCTTTCTTTGTAAGCATCTTAGCTAAAAGGATCTGGTATACTAAATGTGGGTTACTAAATTTAAGTTACTGGACTTGCTGTTGAATAATTAAATAGCCTTTTTCAAAGAACATGATTTCTGCCTTCTCTTGCCATAAAATATTCTTCGTTTTCAAGTTAGTTGTATGTAGAAGAGCATAAAGAAAACAGAGGTGCTTGTAGGAAACATATATGAACATAGCAAAGAATTCCATGCTTTGTCACTCTTGGGCAATCATGTGTTCACCTCTTAAATTTGCATGGAACCTTAATCTTCAATATAGAAATACATACCATTCCCTTATGCTCAAAGTCAGTGTTGCAAGGGAGCATAATGGCCAGGACTGGTATCCTATACCAAAGCGAATAGATCCCTTAATTTCATGGTTTAAAAAATACTTGAGTTGACCTCAGTATAATTCCTATATTTTAGTCATTTAGGTGTCATGGCTCAGTAATCATTCATTAACTATAGTGCTTTTCAAATGAAGAACTGAGATGAAAATTTTTCTTAATGATGACAAGTGATGTAATTTAGTTTTATTCGTATATTATAGTGGTGCCCGCTAGCGCCGCTAGAGTTAAGGGTCTGTCAGTAGTTCTATTATAAACCCTTATTTTCAGAGGGTTTATAATTCAAAAATTGATTTCAGACTTAAAACTGCCACCCAAGGTCTCAGTCCTGGAGGTTGTTTTTATATACAAATTGGCATTTTGGGGAGGAGAAAGAGGGAAGGTTAATAGTTTCTCGGCTGTAAGAACAAGACTGAGGATTTTCTGTTTTAGATTTGTATTTTTGCTTCTATCATACTAAAACCACTTCACCCATCTCTACACCAAAGAAAAAAACCTGCTTTATGGCCAAAGAAAGGCTGCAGATAGCGTTAACCACAGTGTAAGAACTGAACTGGGCTGAGGCTTGTAAAACAGTCTGTGGCTTGGATAATCCCACAGCATTTTAACAGAGGTCGAACCATCTTTGAGAGGGTGGCGATTTGGGTAACTGGGGTTGGGGGAGAAGCCAGGCCTTCCCTTTCTTCATGTAAGGCAAGAGAGTCAAGTCAGATGTGCCCCTTTCTTGCGCTGTAAAGAAGCTGCAGCCAAACTGGTGCTGGTATTACAAGCCAGTTTTCCAAAGGGTAAGGTACTTATTAGGACTTGCATACTATCTGTGAAATTGAGACTAGAATAGTAAATACAGCAGTGGCTTAGTAGGAGCTCATGGGAGGAAAGGAGAGGGAGTTTGGTGCTGGCCAGGACAAAATGAAGGCTGCTGTTCCTGCCTGATGGAAAGGACATGCTAGGTGATGGAAATCATGATGCTAGGTGCTGATCGGCTCTTACCGATTTGTCTTCCCTTAGTAGCACTTCTGCTAAGCTGAGAAGACATAAGGATGATCTACCTTAAAACTCTCTTTCTTGGAAATGGTGGTGATACCACACTGGAATTACACTATTAAAGCTGAGAATAAATCTAAAATGAATTCCAAAGAAATGGTAGAATTACTGTAGAGTTACTCTGGTTTAGCTGACAGTCAAATCTTGTCCAGTGGGTCTTTAAAAATGGCCTCATAAGCATTTGCGAGGAATAAATGGAACCAGAACCCAGAAGTGCAGAGAGCCTTGCACTTCTTTGCAAGCTTTGCCTTGGTCTCTCAAATCTTGCACTATAGTCCCAGTAGTCCCATCACAGGTACACCAGAGTCATCTTACTGTAAGAAACAAAAGAATTAAAAATAAATAAATAAAATCAAGCTGTTATTTTTTTTTTTCTGTGCCTTTTCCCCAGAATTACTTATTCTGCATCTATTGGAATCGTTTATAATTAATGACCCTGTACTTTTTCTACACAAAAATCCAGCTTTGGGATCAGAGAAGTTGCTAGGAATGATAGTTGGGAATGTGAGCACTGGCAACTGCTAGATGCATGCAGCGCTCTTGGAAGAAAAAAGGAAGTTGGATTTTTTTCAGGAGGGAAAATTTCAATGGGTCTTACCCTGCAGAGAGAGAGGATAGTGGGTTGCCTTAAGACAGTGCCTTCCACTTAAACTCGTCTGTTTACAGACCAAACCCACAACTGTCCTGTGGGAACTGTTGATACTCTGTCTTCAGCAGTAATAATTTTGACTTCTTGTGATAACAAAAGGAAAATTTTTTGAGATAGCTCACATAAATGTTAAAAAGATTGTTTTTTAATAGTTAAAAAAACCAAACTTCCACCAGATCTGAAGGTATCAATACGTAAGGAAAAAGTGTATATTCTTATCTCATTCTCACCTCTCTGTTTAAGAGATGCTTTGATTTTTTTTTTTTTTTTTTTCTGGAATAAGAGAATTAATTGTGATCATTTCTTGCACCTTATCATGCATTGCAGTGCTCTCTGTTGTAGAGAGGATGCACTTCTGTATGGGTGTGTAGAGATAATTTGTATGTAATTTTAAGACTGGTTTGCTGCCACGTCATGTATACATGCAGAGCTGTGTTTAGATCTTACGTTATGGAAAGGAGAGCAGCAATATTACTGTGCTATACCTCCTCCTGTTTCTGATCCATTGCAAACCCTGTCTGCCCACTTGTCTAGTTGTGCTAGATGATGGGCTGGCTGCAGATCTGAAGAATGCTTGGACTACACAAGGGCAATATCTGAGAGGACAGTTCAGGACTGGTGGTTAAAAGCAGATGCAGTTGTATAACAGCGGACACTAATGTGAATTTAAGTATACCATCTCTTTATTTTCTTTTGATTTCAGCTATTTGTAAAGGCTGAGACTTAATAGAATGCTTGTTCTTAATGTGGTTTATGGCTTTATGAGAAGATGCGTGCTGAAGCAGTGCATTATACATTTATACTATTAGTTCTACTGTGCAATTTTTGTGTAATATTTTTAATATGAATGTATTTTTTGCAGTGAAAAATTCCATGGTAAAAGTTCAACATTTCTTAGAACAGGATACCACCACAAAGGAGACAAGCTCATTTCCTATTAACCAGGAGAGTTTAAGATGCTGAACTCTATATCCTTCTCTCAGATGAAGTTAGTAGGGTTAAAAAAGTGTTACTGAGAACAGAATGTAGCCCTTAGCCCACCGTATTTAGCAGTATAGTGTGTGGAGTTTTGATAGCTGCCATGCCATTTTTGAATGAATAAAATTATGAACCTCTAAAATGTTTTTATTATTAATAAAAAATAGTGCTTTACATTATAAAGCTGTTTTATAGTGAAAAACACTGTGTTTTCACTTTTAATATCTATTTTGTTACTGCATTTTCAACTAGTCTCATTTTAAAAAAGAAGAATCCTTTGTTATATAGTCATTTTGAAGCCTGAGACTTTTGTGTGTTACTTTTCTTTTAGGATATTTATGCTAATCTCTAAGATCACAAAGCTATGAAAGTGGCATAACAAACATAGTTTTTAGATAAATGCTGCTAAGCAACAGTTGTGCATTCTGGAATAAAACTGGTTTTTGTCTAAGAGTTAGCATTGCTCTGTAACTAATCAGCCATCCAAAGGAACTAGTTAAAGATCATCTTCACCATAAGGGTAGTGTCCCGTTCCCCTCTCCCCTCCCCCCCAGAGAATGGATGAATATAGAAATTAGAGATTTGCCATCTCTAGTCTTCTATAAATGCAACTGAAGTTCTGCCAGCTCCAATCTTTAGTACGGACGTGAGCAGAGATTTGTGTCTTTGTACACGTGTATAGGGTTTAAACACTTGATGTGTGAGCAGGGCAGCTTACATATTGACAATTGCTGACAGCAGCAAATTTTCTGGCTGCTGACCACTGAGCTCTCCCATCGTCGTTACCTCTAAGGATTTCACATGTGCTCATTAATTTGTTGATGAAACATCTGGTATATTGGGGAAATGGCCAATAAAATAGGGTCGATGCCAAGAAACTGAGGCATGTATCAGTTTGCCAAAGTGATGCATTAAAATATGTGGCAGACTTGAATTAATCCAATCCACTGCTTAGGCAGAAGATGGTTATTTTTTTGATTCATGTTTTTCTATCTGGTTAAAGCTTGGGTGGAAGAGCAGCACAGAGTGATATGTAGAAGCTACACCTGGTTTAACTATTGGTTTTCTTTAAGGAAACACATGTAGTTCCTTAGAAACCTGTTTTTTGATGTAGACGATGTAATCGCTTATATCACGTGTTAATGAATTTTGCCAACTGGATATATTTTTCATTTAAAGTCTGTGGGAAAAGGTTGGGTTGAGGAAAACTAGATATCTTAATTTGCCTTTTCTTGTGTCAATCTATCTGCAGACGCTGAAGCTGCAGAAATGGCTGTGTAGGTGAATTGCCATGCTGGCGGTGAGTAGAGATCGTGAATCTATTCTTGTATATTTAAATTTGAACAATTCTCCTTTGTGCTCCTCAGCCTAAGAATGGTATTAATGTACCTGTGATATGACTTTAGGACACACCAAATCTTTTTGCTAAGACAGGTGTCTGATCAGGAGCACATTTCACTAGTTTTCTACAGATAGCATGAGTTGCTTCCTAGTTCTTCATTCAATTTATGGTGGTGCTGTAATGTGACGTCCATATGATTTGAACCGTGTCCATCTGAGAGAGCTTTACTGCTTTTGAAATCAGCAAAAATACTGGAGATTTTGGCCTCATTTGCTTTAGTGAGATATTGGTATGACAGTTTCTATTTTAAGCTCTTAATTTGTTCCTTCCTACAAATAGGATCCAAAATAAAAGCATTTTGGTACACAGTATAGAGATGCCTTTTTTCTTACACATTTAGGAAGTGTGGAGAAGAAGGAATAGCACTAGTGCTGGGGAGAAAGGTGTTATCTTTAATTGATTCTTTTTACAGTTTGGACAATATTAAATCTGTGTTGAAAAAGCATGCTTTGTAAAATTCTGTAAGGTGCTTAATATTGCAGACAGATTCTTGTGTTGTTTTGCGATTTTAAAACTTGTGTGTAGAGTCTAGGCAAGGCTAATACTTTGTACCCTGCCTATCTTCTGGTATCTAAGCAGAGGTATAATAAAACATTTTAGTGACCAACAGCATAGAGATAGATTTGTATAAAAAGTATTAGAGATGAATCATGATATTGTGTGTCATGGAACTGAAGTATTTCAGCTTAGCTTGCCATTAAATGGTAAAAGTTTTATTGCCACATGCGTGTGCTGCTGGAAATAAACAAGAGACTCTGCTCAGCGAGCACATGTGCGCTCTGGACCTTCCTAATTATCCAACTGAATCAGCAATTTAAAGATTCAGTAAATAAAGATGTCCAAATAATCAGATATCTACTACCTGCTTCTACACACAGGTAACACCAAAAAACATGTGCTATTCAGTGGCAAAATCAATGGAGAAGAAAAGTCTTTTTTTTATTTTCCTTAAGGTTTAAAACCTCCAGGGCAGTTAGAAAACCATGTTTTTCATTGAACTGTGTCTTTTTGAAATTCACAAGCTTGACATGTCATTGGCATGACGTGTCTCAGTCCGTTACACTGAAATGCCACATTACACTGGGTGACGTGACAGGCTGACAAAAAGGGACATGACGCACCAGCCCAATGGGATGTCAAGCCTGAGAAACTTAAGCCATGCTGTTTGCTTAAAAAAAGGGGGGGGGGAATAAGTGCTGATATCCAGTACTGTTGGATTTTACACTTTCTAAAAGGTTTTCTGGGTTCAGTCAGGCCTCCCTCCTGTATTTGATAATAAGCCATGCAAATATGTTTCTTCTTTTTCTGTCTTATCCTATGGGACTATGCACTCTTCCGTTCCTCCCTAACACTTTGCAAACCTTGGTGTGGAAATCCTATATCCTTGCAGCACTTGGGACGGGGGTCTGAGTTACAGAAGTACATTGTGCTACATTTGGCATTGCTACACGCATAAACAAGAGTTGTTCGAAGATGGCTGTGGTAACATGACATGCTGTAAGTTACAGTTCAAAATCTGTGAAGGTTTTTGAAATTTTTTTTAGTCACGTTAGACTTTCAGAAGATAAGATAGTGTAAAGTCTATTCGAGGCAGGACAAATGGAAGGACAGGAGAGCTTAGAGGAATTAAAAGATCGTTAGTAGGCAAGTTTTTCTTTTGAAAAAGGCTTTCCCTTGATATTTGTTTCCTTTAAGTAGGAACAAAAGTATTTCAATAATCTCCTAAGGAGTTTAAGAACAATATACTTAATTACTATGAATAATTTCAGAGCTAATTAATGTAATAAATCTCTATAGCGAAGTATTTTTAGCTACTGATCAACATAAAATGAAATAGATTAAAGATAGTGCACATGTATCTTCCAGTTAATTTTACATTTGGTGCAGAATGGTGAAAATGAGCGTACAATCATGCATACACATATTTGAGTACAGAATTTGATTATTTGAATATTCTGAGTTGCATCATGTGTATATACTACTAATGTAGTCACTCACATACAAACTTCATCACGGATTTTTAATAGGGTGCAATAAAAGGGGACTATGAATTGAGTCAAAATAGATGAATTAAATTTAGTATTTTTAAAACCCTGTAATGATTGTTCATCTATTAAAAATGATAATTCACTCATGGGTTACAAAAGGACAAAAAAAATTGCCTTGTAAATTTTTTTGTTAGGTTTCTTGCAATTAATGCATTGCAAAAATTTTATACAGAGATAGCAATCTAAAATGAAATTTCTTCCTTCAGGGCTGATACCTTGTTTGCTAAATGCATGGAATAAACTTTGACTGCAAGGACATAAATCAGCTAAAATACACATTAATAATGCTAGTAGGATGTGACCTTAAATGTGAGTGTGAACAGTGCCTCTATAATTCCTGGTGGCAAACAATATCCTTTTACTTCCTCTCATAGCAATATGCTTGAAACAGATGAAATAAGTTGGAGATCTATATAAGTACAAATTCTCCTTTGCGGAAACATTCTCCGCACTTTTGCAAATAGACTTTCCTGAACTATGATTGATTTCACTTTACATACAGAATCTTTCCATTCCCTTAGGTGTGCTTTGGATAGGGTCCAGAAATACATTTTTCAAGCTGGACAGAATCTGAGAGTTCTCTTTCAGAGAGAAATCTGGTGCTAGTTTATAGTAGTGGAGTTGCAAATCTTTTCCTCTGCTCAAAATGCGCTCCAAGGACACGGATACAGTGTATGAAAGGTTGCCCAGTGCATTTAAAATCTCCCACCCTCTGAGCTTCCTCATCTCTCTCCTCCCCTGTGCGCTGACTCCCAGTGCACACATGGCCCCAGGAGAGGGCAGCCGAGGTGGTTGTCCCAGGGGTGTCTGCATCAGGCTTGTAACGGGGGCTCAGGATACCACCTGTGGGAAAGCAGTCTGCAGGCTTGTGGAAATGGCCGTGGTGAGACTCATAAACTGTAAGACCAGAGAAGGGTGTTTGGGCCCCGACCACTTTCCGCCTTTCCCCCGGGGGCAGGCATAGACTCGAAGAGAATGGCAGAGGAAACCATGCTGCAAGGCGCAGCAAAAAGGCAATGCAGGGAGGTGCATCATGAGAGATGCTGATGCCAAGGCACAGTGACAGGATGTTTGGCATCTGGTTTGTATGTCTTCACTGCTGAATCAGTCTGCAGATGTCTACCAGACTCAAAATGTCTGTGCTGTAAAACTTCACTGAAGACATATTTGAATTGCCCCCCTGTACATGTCCTGAATTTTCTTACGAGAGAGAAAGGATATCTGTGGGTTGGCATTCTGTCATTTCCAGCATTGGTGACTTGTGTGGTTCTATTTTCTTTCACCATGTGGTGAGATTCTGCTAATTTGGCAAATTAAAGTATGTATGATTTAGAGGAATGAATTGCCAAATGGGAATTTCAAGTCTTCTGTTTGAGGAATTTGTTTTTTCAGTCTTTGACAGGTCCCACTAATGAATGCCCTCATTTTTTAGCTCTTTGGAGATAGCCTCGCTGAACTGGAGTTTTGGGCTCATCTGTGGAGGTTAAGGCACAAGAATTCAAGTGTCTATATGTTGGTGCTTATGCCTAAATTATACTTAATATAAGTCCAGTCAGTATAGTCAATAGAATGAAGACAGTGACTTGGCTCAGCCTACAGCAGATATCTTCTTCCTGGTCAACGAATTAGTTCTTAGGTTTCATTTACGAGATCCTTGTTGCCTATAAGGAGAGTTTAGATACCTAGTGAGAATGGAGAGAATCTAAATTTTGGTGTTTCAATCTTAAACTGAACCTCAGCCAGCTGGTTGGCCTTTGGCTAGTGGCCAGTGTTTGGGGAGGGTATTATCTTTATGCAAAAATGTTGAAATGTAGAACTGTAATACATCAACTGGTATGTGAATTCTGCACAGAAACATACAGATAGGTAGTGAGGAAATACGGACCAGAGGATACAGTAGTAAGGGACTGGATAACCAGCACTGCCTGACTGCTTAACTTGCCTCTTCACTGCCAAGTGGGGGCATTACCCACCCAGCTGACAATGGACTTTAGATTTTGTAGCAGGACTTTGTATAACTACACCACCATAGCATCGCCAAGTTAAGATCAGAGATTTTTAGCAATATCTGCAGAAAGAGAATGTGTTAACCTGGCTATTAAGACTTGCCTACGCAGTGCTCTTGTCAGGCCCGCCAGAGCAGTAGGTTTCCGAGTTGAGATGAATGGATCAGTTCGCAACTATTAGAATTCCTTTTTTTAGGCTACATGCATGCAGCTTAGTGTCTGTGTAGTAGCGTCCCTATGTTACATATTCAGGTTTTTCCTCAAAACTGTGAGAACTATACAAACCGTGAATATTTTCCAAATGGAAGTAGTTACTCTGACATCATAGTATTCCTGAAGCTGGATCTTTAAACGTGACTATTTTTATCCAGATCCTGTTCTGCCTTTCTCCGCTCCCTCGTGTAGCTCACCCTCTGAGCATGCATAATGAAGCTATTAGTATTTTATGAATTGAACTCTTTTTCTCTTGGGAAAGGGAGGGCTTCCTGAGTATGTTAAGCAAAGCAGAATTCATATGAATCATATGGCTGAATTACAGTACATCTACTTATGCCCTTGAACTTTATGATCTGCTGCAAAAGACATGAACATTTATAAAGGTATGGAAAGGGTATGATCTGGGATCAGTGCTCAATATGTCAAACATTAATTAAAACTGAAGAAAAGTAAGTTTGTTATGGAAACAAAGAGAAACACAGAGCAGACTGTGCTGCAAGCCAAGTCCCAGAGATATTCGGGAATCCTGCTTTGAGAATCTTATCAACTCCAAAAGTACATTTGTTAAGAGTCCTCTGGAGATTGTTCTTATGTTTTGAATTTTCTGTTTGGAAAATCCAAACTCACCTTTCCTTTCATTTTACTTATGTTGCTACATATTCCAGAAGCACAAATGGGATGTGAAACTGAAGCTTAATGATACTGCTTTGGATTTTCAGCTCTAATAAATGACACTTCTTTCTTGGCTAGTGAGCTGGGTCATGGGTACAGCTGACTTTATGATGGCTAAATCAGTTAAAAATAGGTAGCTTAGCTTGGTAGGTTGGTGGTAATTTTTTACTTGTGGTCCTATTACTGTAGAATAAAATCCACCACAGCTGCTTCCGTGGAGTGTGCTATTTTGAAGACTTTGATTTTTAACCATATCATTTTTGTTCTCATGATATTTTTGAGGCAAAAGTTAGATACTTGTTTTTTGGGACATGGCTTTTGGGAATAAAATTTTTAGCAATGTGTGTTCTTGGATCTGAGGACTGTTCTTTGTTATTTTTGTTTTTTGTTGTTTTTTGTTGTTATTATTTTTAAAAGCCTTTAGCTTCCTCATGTTTTATTTACATAACACTATGCATATCTTTGCTCCTGTTCTTTGCAGATTCGAATGCTAAAAAGCAAACTCTGTGCTGGACACTGAAGCTTGGGATTTGCATCCTTATCTGCATAAGGGAGTACCTGCATGGGCAGGGTGGCTGCAAATTCTACTTGAGTATATACAGGCATAAGAACTTCAAAAGTACAGGTGTGTTTTCTTAAATCTGCAAAGAATGAATGTGCTTTAGGAAAAGTGGGGACTGCAAAGAAGCCCAACTGCAGCTTCCACTGTTAGTGGAACGGGCATGTTGCACTTCAGGAAACCTCTGTGCCCAGGATACTTGGTGTTTTCCCAGGCAGAGTGCAGAACATGATCCACTGGGAGGAAGACAGCATTTGATTGCATTTGCTCAGAGAGCACACTGATAGACATGGGCTTTGATAACTGAAGTGACACGCACCATAAACTGCTCTTAAAGAAAAGAGATTTTGCTACTTGCTTGCATACGTTTTCAAGCATAACTGTCTTAAGTACGGCTGATGAGTTGCATCACACTGCTTGCTCAGTTGCACCTTGGGCTATTCCCAGCAAGTGTTGCATTCTCCAGGAAGGGTGCTGAATTTTCTGTTACTGATCCTCATTTGGTGGATGCTGTTGAAGCACAATTGTAAAAATGATCCTGATTCTTGGACAGATGATTACATTTTGAAAGTATACAGGTTTTCCTTGTTTTTGTTTTCTATTGAAGATTGCTCTAGGTGTTACCTGTTTTCAAAAAACATCTCTGAGTGACAGTATGCACAAGCCCTTTTTAGAATGTTTTTACCTGCTGTGAACTCTTTCTAATTCAGGCAGTTGATCACTTCTCTCCTATAAATGCACTCCCTGAGAGCATTGTAAAGTACACTAATGGAATTTTGCTTACCAAATTGTGTTAGCCCTGTGTTTCCTTTATTAAAATTCCCTCCTTTATTGAAGGGGATTTTTTTCAGAAGGAAAAAACAAGGGAGCACCTCTTCTTGGTTATGTCATCTTCTCCAGTTTCATAATCTCAAACACTAGCAATTAAAATTTTCTCGAACTTATAAACCACCTTACAAACTGTTGCCAACTTTAGTTTGAGAATTGCTGGGGAGCAAACAGTGAAACTGCCATAAAATCAGAATTTTCTTTCAGGAAAGATGAGAGTGAAGGTGACACAGGTGTCCGTATGAACTTGTTTGGTAGTGCTGCTGGCGATCATCCCTGAGCGTAGGTGTGGGCTCCTACTGCTCCCACTGTGCTTGTGCATCCGCTCTGGTTGCCAGTGAAGTGTTCTGTTCACCTCAGAGCTTGTGAACTTGTGGTTGATGTGATGAATTTTCCTCATCAGGCTCAGGGTTAGCTTAATTTCCAAAATGAAAAATAGTTTTTACAGCTAGGAATGTTTTATCTGTTTTTAAAGTTGGCTTGATGACAACTGCAGTGAGGTGCCCACCAAAAACAAGTGATACACACAAAATATTATGAGTCTGGCCATATGAGCTGTGACAAGTGAAAACAGATATTATTTCGTTTTCATTTGCCTGAAGCACAGGCAGGTCAAAAGACCAAATGAAATTGTGTGACATATATATATATATATATATATATATATATATTTATTTTTTTTTTGTGTGTGTGTTTGTTTCTTCAGTGAACAGTGCCTAAAAGGTGCATTCCCTCTTGAATGTGTCCGGTTCCCAAAGGAGATGATGTTGGATACTTTAGTTTGAATAGGCTCTTAAATTTGTGGTTAAATAGTAATGTTAATTTTGTGCAAGACATAGAGGAAGAAGAAATGCTATATAGCCTTTGGGTGTTAAAATTCTTATTCAAACTTTAAAAAGTCCATGATTTTGATAATGGTCTGTCAAAATATATATAATCCAGGGATCTGTGAAAAATTGAGCATTTGTCAATATGTGTGTTTCAGAATTAAACATTTCCAAGAATACTGAAAGTAAAATGCAGTTAAGTAACCACTACTAGCCTTTGAAGCATCACCAAATATAAAGGCATGAATTGTTTTAGGATGAAATGATTTTAAAGGAACCCAAGGGCTTTCCCTAACTATTTACTAATGGTAAAAGATAACTGGAAGATAGAAAACCATAAATGCACATCAGAATGTATTTAAATACTGTCCTTGTGGCCATCTTACTCTTAAAATTCTTACTCTTATTGTTTTCAAATGCCATGTATGATACCCTGAGGGGAAACTAACAGTGTGGATGTGTAGGGAATATCCAAATTGCCTGGTTCAGTTTGGTTGTCACATAAGTAGCAGTGTAAGATGTTTATAGTTCTTGTATGGGAGATATATTCAATGCAAACTGTTTCTCATTTTAGGTATGATGTTGACCATGTTTTTGTCGTTGTTGTGAAAAGCAGTATTGGCCTTAAGTTAACCATAGTGGACCTGATCTTGATGTACATTAATTGTAGCCTCTGCCAAGGTGCTGTTTGCATGGGTAGCTCTGAGCTTTTCTGTCCAATGTAAAACTTTTTTTTTTTTATTGTACAAGTGTGGAAGGCAAAAAGCTCAGGCGATGACATTACTGTCACCTGCTTAAAACAGTATGAAGTTCTTCAAGAATCGGCATGATCTCCAGGGTTCACTGTTTTCCATGAAAGCATTTATTTCAGTCAAAATACTTTACGTTCTTCTCTACACAGACATTTCAAGAAAAGTAAAAACATGCCATTTTAAAAGGAAACCTTTCCTTTCTGTACAAATATACCTACTTTTACGCAAGTAGGTCATACCATTGTGGAATCAAAGCATACCTTTTATTAGGCACACGTGATTCCCATGAAAGCTAAATAAACCAAGATGCTTCTAATAAAGGATGTAATTGAAACTGTTTTAGACTGGTGAACACATCTCTCTGTTCACCTTTTGTATTTTTAGTCAGTTGTTTTATCTAACCTGTTCTCAATAACAGACCCTTTAATTCTGCTTTAATTAAAGCCAAAGCAAAGTATCCTGTTTCTTATTATTTTTTGTATATGTATGATTGTACGATTTGCCCTCTCAGAGCAAGGGGAAGCAATCTTGCCCATCTGCTTGTAAAAGCATGATGAATCTTTTGAATATGCGAATGTAAGATCTGTTGTTCAAGATGTCATGTTTTTCCCTCTGTTGTTAGCTAGGAGACAACACGGAGTACCCTGATTTACCTGTGTAATCCCAGTGTGTCTCAGGTGCCAGGGCTCGCTGTGGAGATCGGCATGTCTCCTGTCAGAAATGGTTGGCGTGAGACGGGGACGGCATGACCGCTGGGCGCAGAAAGCTGCAGAGGTCAGCTTTCAAGGACAGCCAGCATGGCAGTGATGTGGCCGTGACAAGTTGTCAAGCGAGCAAATATAAAAGCGGGGCTGGGAGGGAGGGAGAAGGAAAAAGTCCTGTCATTTCTGATGAAATATTCAGTGTAGCAGGTAGCGATGGACTGAACGGATTAGGCTACCGTGTTTGGTGATTGCTTTTTAGGAATGGCGGAGGGCGGATTGCACGCAGTGGAGCCCGCTCCGGGCTTTGGAGTGCTCTGTGTCCTCGGCTGGTGAGGCTCCACAAGGGACACCCATCGTCAATGGTGTACTTAAAATTTTTGAATAAATTGAATATTACGCATTCATACCAATAGCAACATTAGACTTGGGTAGGACACCTTTTAGAGCCATAAACTGCTGTTAAGTCATTCCTGTTGATCCTTGAATTGCTGTGGAGTGATGCATCTTAGTGAAACTTGGAAGGAAAACTATAATAATGATGCCAGTTCTGAATGATCATAAATAATCATAATTAACAACTCTGCTGTGTAATTTTGTTGGTTTGTTTTCAGACACTTTTCATTTTATTTTGAATTTTTTCATATTGCATTGATTTGAAACACTTCTGTTTGTAGTTCTGTGTATTCCATAGTATATGA
The DNA here is from genome assembly GCF_036417845.1 of Apteryx mantelli. NCBI lineage: Eukaryota > Metazoa > Chordata > Aves > Apterygiformes > Apterygidae > Apteryx > Apteryx mantelli. The sequence goes on from NC_089987.1 coordinate 13,081,429, forward strand.
GATAATAGCATACTTTATTTGTCCTTGAAACAGACCACAGTAATATGGTGCCTTTTCTCTCCTGGCATATTTGCAGAATTCTAGATACCAGTTTTGTTAATGGTAAGAGCATTCTACTAGCTACCATTACTCCTTGGTTAATACTGCTTTCACCAGCTGGCATATATGTACATGCACACTGATTCTGCATGTATATGTAGAATAAATGTTAATTAAAGCTTGATAAGAATAAGAATTCTCATTAAGAATAAATACCATGAGAAGTGTATCATGATTCCCAGTGAAGTCCTTGTATAGCTTGTTATAATGTGAGGAAAAAAAATCATGCATTTCTCTGGTGAAAGAGTGCCTGTGTATTCTTCTGTGTAGTCATTTAGCAGTCATAGTTCTCTTTTGTTAATGTACACATTTATTCTTAAATTAGTAAACATGATCAAATGCTTTATTATGGGTATATATGGAAAAATGCTTTAAATATGTATTCTGTAACAGATTTCTTCAGGGTATACTTTTAACTCCCATCAATTACTTTTTAAGTTTAACTTTTTGTTTCTTTACATGAGGGAGCAGCTGTATATTGACAACTAGTGTTGCTGAAGGGAGAAATATAAAGTTCTCTTTACTATCCTACTCTCTTCTTTCTATGTAAAACAATTTAATTATTTTTTAATTCCTCTGCAGCTGCTCAGGTTATATTTGCAGTAGTAGGGGGGGATAGGAGGAAGGAAAACAGCCTAAATCCATAGTCAATAAGTCAGTATTTAAAAATGGATGAATATTACATTTTAGCCTTGCAAAAATAGGCTCAGTTCTTGAGAACGTAGATGGAAGAAGAAAATTTCCTGAGGCAAAATGGTCTTGGAATGAAAAGAGAAAATAAGTTTAAATGAAAACAAAGCTATGAAAATGCTTAATGAGTCAATGCAGTTTTGTCTCATTAAAGAGCAATATAGCTAAAGAGTAACCTCAAGAGTTTAAATATAAAAACAGACACAAGAAATGTCAGTGTGCGGAGTGACTGAGAGGAGCTGGCATAGGGAGCCGCTCAACTGGGATCTTTCCCACCTCGGAGCTGCTAAGCATCGGCATCTTTGCCACAGTAATGCTTGAACTGTACTTCCAGCCAAATCACCGTGCCTGTCTCTTGTGGCGGATTTTTGGCGGAGGACTCTCAGAGCTGCAAGCTGCCTCTCCCGCTGCCGCGGGCTCCCGCTCGGCGCTGATGTCCACTGCGGGTGATAACACGCGAGATGTCAGACTTCCTTCAGCCTCCCTCTCCAGAGCTTCGCGTCTCCCAAGGGAAACGCCAGCCTGTGGAACAGAGGCTTCTGAAGTGGACTAGGGTAAAAAGTCCTGAAAAGATACGTGGTGAAATCCAGCAGGGAAATTGTTCAGCATTAATAATCTGGCAACACGATGCGCTCTTTTTCTCAGACTAGGACTTTAGAATTTGAGGTGCTATAAAAGAGAATTTGGGTTTCATTTTTAGCATGTGAATTTCTAGTCTTTTCCTAGTAAAAGTTTCCTTGGAAGTGTAAACTTACACTTCCCATGAATGGAAAACCATTGCAGCTCTCCTGTTATGAAGTCTGAGGAAAGGGGAATTGTGAAGCACACTCACCTCCTCCCCATGAGACCTGCTAGTAACAACCCCCCCCCCCCCGCCGTACCTCCTCTCTTTCACAGATTATTTAGGCACCCTTTAGCAATCTGTATGTTTGTATATAGTCCTTGAAAACTGTGAGAGCTACCCATTAATGATGACATACAAATACACTATTTTGCCATTTTATTTTTGCAGTAAGAACAGCTGGAATTGATTTGTCTAAAACGTAACATTCAGAGCTGCTACACACTCTGGTTGTGGACTGTGGGACCTGGTGCAGGCTCCGTTCATTGTGTTAGAGAACTAATATACTTCCTGCTCTGTTAGCTTGGCTCTTGCTACTGAAATAAGCAAGTATCTGAAATTGTTAGAGGCCTTAACATCCTCTTTCTGATGGCTCTGCCTACCTTCAGCTTAGTGAAGGCTGCTCTCACAAGCTTCCTTTTGTTCCATTTTATCCACAAGTGATAAAATGCCAGTCATTATTGTCTTTTGGGTCACTCTGGAGTTCAGTTTTCTGAAGGATGGCTGGCAAATGATATTTTCGTTCATATGGGAATGAAAGATTGCTGCAGTGGCCCGTCATCTCAGGTGTATTTCTCCTGCCCTTAATTCAATCAAAAATACTGGGAGTGACAGTAAAGTACGTCCATTTCTAGCCTAATTACCTTTCTGTTTTTAAAATCATGAATGTTTCCCACACTTGTGAGGTTTACCCTGATACCCAGTGACCACTTCTAAATTCTCTCTGGCATCTGTGTATATTGCACAGTGACCGTTCCGATTTTTGTATTACGAAAGCACCGCAGTGACTTGTTTGTGTAATATCCATAATTTCTTCATTTTAAGGCTCTAATTTGGTCAGGTGTTTAAACACATGCCCACCTTTGGGCTCTTTTGGTTAACATCAGTGAGACTTTTTATAAAAATCAGGTGCCTCTTTGAAAATTCACACACAAATCTATATGGAATTCGGCAAGACCAACATTTCACCAAATCCTATGTTATTGTTCAGTGAAATATTCTTTGAACGTTGTCTTAAAGAAAAAAATGTTGTAGGTAATGTGTGTTCTGGCTTGCCAGATTGATGAAAATATACGTCTCTTTTATTGTCTGCACTATAACATATTCAGTAGTGTGTATTACTAATAGAATAAATGAAAAATGTATTTCTTTAACACTGTCATCTCTCTTTCTGACATGCATCTTGAGATGATTTGCAAATGCTCAGTTGCATAAGTGGCTTACAGAGGGAAATCGGTTAGCCTCTAATGTTATGCTGATGCATGGCCAGTTGCTTGAACCCATTAATGAACTAATCTCTGATACTCTAGTAGATGTTATTCTTGCTCTTGCCTGCTGCACATTACATTTCAGGTAAAATCAACATTAAAAATGGAGAATTTAAATGGATTAGGTGCTTATCCTACCTTTTTCCTTGTATGCACTTTGAGAGCAATGAAAATTGTGAGAGTTAGCTATCCAAAACAAAATCTCTGTCTTTTTTTTTTCTTTTTCATGCTAAGGCAAGGTTATTAAAATCTATGCCTTGTTTTTGACTGACTACTGAAGCTAAATGGTATCTTCTATAAACAGAGTAATCTCTTAAAACAATATACCAGGACACTTGTATTAAGCACCAGGTAATTTTTCTTTATTTCCCTTTCTATCATCACTGATTATGAAAATACTTTTATGTAAGTACAGATTCTCTCTCCTTTATAATCAGCTACCTCCTGCCCTATTCCTTAATTAATGACATAATTCAGTGTTCTGGACATCACAGTCACTTCCAGGGTAATGAAATATGATCAGAGCTGCCTGGAATGTGTGTGACGAACCCCCAAGTGAAGGTCGTGCCTCTCTTGGGTTTTTCTATTCATAGACAAGAATACGTTCTCAGTCTAGATGATTTTCATTTTAGATTTTAAAAAAAGAACAATTGAAAACCCCTGGAGAGAGAGAGAACAAGTATAAAACTTTGTAGAAACAGAAAACATTCTGGTAATCCTCCCTCTTAAATCACCTCCAAACTCAGTATCTGAATGCGCAGAACTGGTGCGTTCTTCCTACTTGAGAAGGCAGTTGGCAGGTGAGAGGTTCACATCGCCATGTGCTGCCCCTGTCCTTTGGGTTTTACGAGGATTCTGAAAGTCAGGTCAGGACTCAGAAGCTTCAGCGCATTATATTTTGCAGTGGAAACAGCATATCAGCAGCTTTGTCTGTCTTTACTTTTGAGGATTTTCAGCTTGTCTATTTGAATGTTGAGGGCAGAAGAAAAAGTATGGTGCTTTTTCCACTGATTGTGACAACCCACAACTAGTAGCCCAGGAAAGTATCTAGTATTTCAGCAGAACTTGTCTAAATCCTGTATGTTTTCTAGAGTCTGTTTTTCTTCTAGGTTATCGAGATTTTTACAGTGGAGGTCCACAATCATTTAAGAAGCTCCCCTGAAAATTTGGAGATCTCTGCTGTTCTGTGACTCTCCAAATTACAATCTGTTCTATGGTGCCATTGTTGTTATCTAGCACCAGTTATGTAAACTCATACATTTCCTCAGTGAAAAACAATTTTCACTACATTGTATTACATAGCAGAGCTTGTAAGATTTTGCATTAGAAGTGCCAAGGTATTTTGCATGCTGTCTTAACTTTTCCACAGGACATGAGAAATACAGCCCATGTATTTAAACTGCCTCTGGTCCTTGATTAAGGTAAATCTTTCTGCTTGCATCCCATTTTAAGAGGTTTGTTTTAATGTCCATTCACAAATTTATCCAAAATGATATAGATTTTACTCCAATTTAATATCCTCCAATTTTATTCTTTACTGTTGATGAAGATGTAAAGACGAACTATACTTAAATCTCTCAGATAAATGCAACAAGTCTGAAGAGATGTATTCTCAGATAGTTTAAAAAAGTTGGAATTAGGCCTAAGAAATTCCTTGCAAGATAGCTGTCTAACACTTATCAAAATGTTCTTTTTTCTTCCTTTCCTTTCCTTTCCCCCTTTTTTCTTCCTTTCCAACCATTTTTATTGTGCTGGCTTTTCTATTGGAATATCCCATCTTTAACCTTAACTGGAGAGATGAGAGAGAGAGAGGGAGAGAGAGTTCTTTAAAGTGAACAAAAAGCTTGTGAAATTTCTTCTAATACTAAGAAACTGTATTTTGCTGTGACTCTGGTGGGAGGAGAGAGAGACTCTATTTCTGAGGGGAAAAAGACCTAGTCCCTTTAGGACAAATATATTCTCTTCCTGCTGAAGAAAGTTTCCAAGATTAGCAGTATTTCACAATTTTCTTATTTCCATTTCAGTATCAAATGGGGATAATTTGTCTGCTTCAGGTCTCTGGACAGGGCTAGTTAAGCACTGCTTGTATCAATATGTAATTTGGATATAGCGGTGGTGTAGTGTTTTTTTTTTCTATTTCTTTTGGATTCCTTGATGAGTACTAAGTAGCTAGGGAATGATTCTTAAAAAATTATGTCTCGGAAGTGGTGCAGGTGCAATGGAAATATTAATGAACATCATTGTTTTGACCCACAAGACTTAGAGCATGTTTAAATATTATACATACTGTATGAAGTGCTGGCAAAAAATTAGAAACATGAGATTTTTTTTCTAGCAAATATAGTTTAAGTTCTTCTCAGACCTCTAAAAGTCAGTTTACTTAGGTCAGCTTCTGAGGTCTTTAAAATCTCTGCCTTTCTGATTAAAGGCAGCCCCAGTGACTGCATGGAATTGTGGTTCGGTGAACTCCAAAGCCTCACGATGTGTGAATTTTTATAAGTAGGTTAATGCACCCTCATTTGCGCTGCATTCCGTTTGCACATTGGTAAAATGAAATTTACAGTTGCTTTTGTGCAGCGCTCAAATTTACATTTGGCATCTTAATGAACTACTTTTTACTCTTTTGACCAGTTTTTATGCAAATAATAATAGAAATATGTTGTATTTGTCTGATCTTCTGAAATAAAAAGGCAAAATTTACAGTGTTATAAAATGGTGGATAGGAAAAGATTTAAAGGGCCTTGAGCCCAGGGCTGTTTTCAGATCTTTCTTTGGAATCTGTGGCATTTGCAGAGTGTTTTATGCTAAGAACTTTTTAAATTACTTGTTTAGTGATACTGGCATGTTTTTTCCACATCTTTGAAACTGTCCTTGTCCTAAAAGGTTAGATAGGATCCCAAAGTTTGAATGGTCATATGTGTGTTTCTACAAAGTAATAGAATTTTCAGCAATGACTCGAACAGTCAATGTGCTGATGAGTAAATATTTTTGCGTTCTGGCTCCTTCATGAAAATCTGGTTCTTAGCTTTGTTAATGGATTTTTTGTTTTTTTAAGAGTAATACAGTATATATGAGTTATAGAAATCTCCTATGCAGAAAAGTCTAGATTTTAGCAGGAAAAAAAACCCATTGCTTAAAGGATAGCTTTGTTTAAATGAATGAAATTATGACTCCTGAACACTTAACCTGCTTTTTAAATTGTTATTTCCTTATAGTACAATAAAACTCACAGTTTCAGAATGTCCTTCAACTTTTGAAAGTTGAAAAATCTAAGATTTTCAGTCAGCTCATCCTTCCATCCACAGACAAATCTAAGCAAAAATGTCATCTCAGTATACTGACCAGTTCTTGGATCAGACTGAAATATATAAATTGCTTAGTTAGACAGCTATATTACAAGAGAGTGTAGTTAAGTAAAGACATAACATTGTAGTAGTAGATGAGCAAAAAAAAAAAAAGCAAAGTAAATAATTTTCAAGTTTCTTAAAATTTTTTGTGAATTTTATGATCTTTTTCTGTAAGTAAACAAAAAATTGTTCATCAAGGATCTATTCCAAAGTGCATTACTTTCAAGTGATAGAACTGTCCTTGTGTTCAGTGTCAGAGTACAGACAAGCTTATGCTGGTGACTGTCATGCATCCAAGCTGCAAGGCCAAATTCTTGACAAAGTAGAATGGACTCTGTCAGAATTGGATAAAGTTTTTACATTGTCTCCGGACTTAGCTCTTGGCCTATTGTTTCTCAAGCTTGTTTATCAGATGTTCTGCTGAAGAATTTTGAGTTCTTGCACAGTCAATAGCTAAAAGGCTTTCTAAGAGGCTTAGTTCTGATTTACCCAGGTGGTTACCCAACTTTTGATAAGATATGTTGAGGAATTGTGTTTGAAGCCTTTTGAGGGGTCTGTAATTCAGCTTTCCTTGGCAATGTGTCACTTGAAGTAACAAGGGGAGAAGAGTCTTTGCAATACAAGACTTAACTGCTGAAATTTTCTTACACAGTGATGTACAGTGGCAAGGTGGTGTGTCCAGGCCCAAAATATCTGCCTACAATGTGGAATACTTTGGCATTTCTTTTTAATCTTTTTACCTTCCCCTTTCCTCTCTGAACTATGTGACCTATCAGGTGAAGTTTATCAGTAAGAAGTTCCATCAGAGGACTGAGCTGTGCGCTTTATTCATTTTTGGGGATTAGATCTTAGACTCTACCCAAACCGGGTAGCAGATGCATGCTGTGGCACGTACTGAATTTCTGCACCTCATCAGTAGCTCCAGCGAGAACTTGGTTTTTGAACTCCATGGCTCTAGCTGTGAACAAAGGCTCAGGAAGAAGATGTGATCTTGGGTTTTATTGCAACATAGGTACTTATCTGCCCCCAGAAACTTATACGCACTCTGAATTTTGTAGGCTAACTATAGTTGTAGTTACTGTGCAGGGATACTCTTGCAGATCTGTTATGTTTCTGCTAATTATTTGGCATAGGTACCTTCTGTGATACTGTTTTCACAAACTGTTTAACGAGCTAGATGGGAAAGAGGGGAGTGGTGAGTAAACGTGTGTCTAGGTTGGCTGCTGCACCTAAGGAGCTCAGCTGTAGGAAGGCAAGTTGCTTGCTGCAGAAGGTGTTATCGTATGGATATGAGCTCACCTGCGGCCCTGCCTTTGGAGGGTTGGCTTGTTCTGTTGCTGGAGCTGAGGCCCAGGTCAGGACAGAAATGATGGTTTCATGACGAGTCTGTTTATATCCCCCAAGACACACCCACCCACCCACCATCTTGGCATGGGAAAAATAAGATTTTTTTTTTTTAAACAGAAAAGTACACAGTGCCTGGTTTGTGTTGAAGGTATTAACTTTTATTTCTTTTTGATATGTTTCTCAGCTGTGGCATATGTGATACACTGAGGTTGATGGTGGTTTATTTTGCTACTTACATGCAAGATAACCACAGGCACCGACATGAGAGCAAAGCTGTTTTGGCTTTTGTTTATGTTCTTTTTATTGAATATGTTAGCTGCTTGTTTTCAGATTGGTTTTAGCTATTTACTGTTTTTTCCTAAAATGATATTTTGATGCCCTTTTTCCCTCTGCTGTTGCTCCTGATGGTTTGGTATTTGTTGGAATGCAGGAATCATGGTGAGGATATTGATCTGTGTTGGTCTTTTTTTCTTTCTTTCACATGGTCATTTAGATTGAGCCATCTGCTTGCCTAATAGTGGAAATGCTGAAGACAGACATTTTCTCTTCAGCTCACATATTATTTGTACTTTCAGATAAAGGTTATTCACTTGCAAATATGAAGATTGAACTACAATTCTGTAGCATTACGTATAAAATCAAGAAAAATAAGTTATGCTCCCTCAAAATATTTTCTTTGATGTTGGCTCTTTGTCTCTGCTCCATTATTGATTCAAACTGTGGCATAAAGTGCATTTTTTACAATCACTGCTGCAAGTGGGGGAGAGAAAAAGGATCATCTTTATTCTACTAATTTTCTCACAGTTCATATCAGAAAAAATGCTTTGATAAATGCCCTCCATACAAGGATCTCAAATATTTTGCAAGATGGTTTTGTAGCATTGTTGCTATGTTGTTGCTATGTGGTGTTGATTGGGAGGAGAGAGAGCAGAATATAACTCCTGGAAAGTCGCCCCATGCTGAGGACTGCACAGTGAGTCCATCCAAGAACACAAATACAGCCCACCTAATCTCACTGCCGCTTCCCCCCTACTTTAGCTACCAGAATATGTTGCAATGTATTTTAGCAAAGTTTGTGCATTCAGAATAAGTCCCTGAATCTTCAAAGGCTGAAACAGAAAGGGAATAAAATACCCATGTTTCATGCGCACTCTTACTGAATGATTCAATGGGAAAATCATTCAGATTTGTAGCTTTGGTTAGCAGATGAAGCAGTGAATGTGGTTTGGCACAATCTCCGTTATATTCCCGGTTTTTATCTTTTACCACTACGGAAGGCACCGTCACCTTGGCGTGATGGAGAGAGGGAGGTCAGCGGTGACCGCCCTGGCGTGGGACGCGTCTGCTGCAGCGCCTGGAGGGGGGTGCGGGAAGCCTGGCACCTGCAGAGCAGCAGGGGAGCGGGCCGGGCAGGGGTCCCTGCGCAGGCGCGCTGCTGACGCCGTGCCCCCGAGGCCGGGACGCCGTCGGCTCCCGTGCTCCTCCGGGAGCTGGCCGTGGGAGGGCTCTGCTGGCCGCCTGCAGCATCCCCACGACCGAGCTTTAGACAAGAGCTTGGTCCCTAATTGTCCTCTGGAGGAGCCAGTCTTTCTCCCTTGACTGTGCGGTCTGCTAAATTAGGTGTCTAGGCCTTGATTGGCATGAATATCACTAGGGCTGTTAATTCAAATCCTTCAGTAGTTTCACCACTTAATAACATGGGTGAATCTGGTTCACCTTTATATGCTACTAAGACGAATCCTTCTAATCTGCTTACTTTCTCCATCTCCCCCAGAAGAGTCTGTAGGTAGCTTCTAGCTCTGCACTTAGGACTTCTTGGTGTTCACTTTAGTTCACTTAAAATTTCTGTTCTTTAACAATTTTAGCTCTCTAGTGTAATGTCTCTCAAACGCTAGATTCCCTTCTGATTTCTCTAGGGGAAAAGGGTGGGAAAAGATGTCTGAGACTCCACTACTGCAAATACTTCTGCTTGTAGCTACTTCTACAAGTAATCCCTTTGAAATCAATAGGGAATATTCCCAGTAGTAAAGTTAAATAGTCAGAAATGTCTTGCAGAATAAAGCCTAAGGCTGGGAAAGATTACAGAATGTTGTATGACTTCATTACTAAGGGCATCACCAAAAAAAAAAAAAAAAAAAAAAAAAAAAGAAACCCCATCTTAAATAACCACTAATGAACACATAATCCTTAATGCACTATGTCATTTTATAAACTATGCGCTATTCTAATTGTTCTTTTTATACTGTATCTGTGTTTTTTGTTAAGACATCAGCAAAAATATCCCAATTTTGAAATAATGCTTCTTTCAAGACCACTTATACATGAGAAAAGCAAAACTGACCCTTGATGCATTCTACGCAATGTTTTATACCCTTGCATGTTACCTTCCGTGGCTGTTTTTGTTTCCTATCCATGGATATTATTTCATTCAGTTACACTTAGGACAATTCCTTCCTGACCCAATTACTAACCATTCTAGATGGGTGCAGCTGTGCTATCTAATAGCATTTTTGGAGAATGAAGTAAGTGACAGAGAAGCATTTTACCAGTATATTTTTTACCAAGTAATGAAGTAAACAAGTATACTTTGAAAAGCAACTTTTAGAATCAGGAATTAGGGTATAAGGTATGATTGGCTGGGTAAAATTCTGTATGGAAGTATGAATGCACATCTGTAAACTGCAGTAGAAACTCTTCCCATATATCTGACATTAGGATTTTGGCCCACTTGTTCATGACAACAATGCATACAGTGTTTCTATTTAATGTTCTTTCTTATTTTGGTAACATAAGTTTTCATTAGCCACAACCTTTGGTCTGAATTGTTCTCTTGAGCTTTTAGGAGGTTTTGCGTGCTTCCGGGGAGAAAAGAAGTGGCCCAGATTATTCATTAATTTATGTGAAATCATAATATGAAAATATAAAAATCTCTTTCTAAATACTCAACGACTGAATCATGACTCGGTTTAAACAACCATTGCAGAGAACGGCGCTTGAAACATATGGCTGAACATACCTTTTTGCCCAGAAAATACAGCTGCAACATGTTGATTTCTAACTGATGAAATTCTTTTGTGCAACAATTTGTAGTTTGTGTTTAAGAGGCCACATACTTATTTTCATTATATGGCTCTGAAGGAAACCAGAGAAATTTGTAAAAGTTAAAGGAAAAGAGTTCTACTCTATTTTTAGATAGACGTTTCTATAATGCATAGTCGACAGCCTATAGAAATATAATATTACAAAACTGAGGAGGCAGATCTGTATGGATACCATTAAATGCAATTTTTTAATGAAAATTTTGTCTTATGAAGGTGAAACTTTTAGATCATATTAGAATTCTAAATTTTTTATGCATAGCAATCAAATGACCTCTCCATATTGCCACATAAAGTATAGATTTAAAGTTAAATGATCCAGTCAGTCATTTAGCATTTTCTTAGGGTCATTTTTTGCCAATAACTACAGATGTTTACACAGGGTTCTCATGTTTCTGTATTCCTAATGTTTGCATTTGAAGAATTGAAGAAAAACCGACACTTTTAAAAACTGTTTTTAATAGCCTTTGTTTATTGTTAATATGTAGTGTTCCAGGCTCTTGCTCTAATGATTTTTTTCACACTGCATTGATAATTAAATTCATTCATTTTCCTGGCTGCACAATTCTTTTAAATAAAAAGTTATGGGTAATAATACCTATTATGTTGAATGTACAGAGGAGAAAAGGGCAGATCTGTAGCTTTTAGTTCAAGGAGATCCAATGGATTATGCAGGCTACAGGTTTAAAGTAATATCAGAAATCTTTAGTCCTTTTAATCCACACAGTAGTGATGGCAGATCTTGAACTGCAGTTTTGTTTTTCTGATGCTATAATGAATGTAATTTTTTTTTTTCTAGTAAAACAAGAGCTACAGATATGTGATATGTGATCCTTTTCAGGATACTTATTACTAGTAATTTTAGCAATGGCACTAAAAGTGTAGGTTCTCTTAGATGACTGGAGGCTGTTTGCATGTTGCTACCTCCTAACATATATGGTGGCAGTAATCTCTCCTCCACCCAAAAGGAAAAGAAGAAAACCTCCTTAAAGTGATCTGATGTCAATAAGTACAGTACTGTGAACATGTGAAACTTTGTGGTAGTATAAGGTGCATATAATCAAAAAAATCATTCTGTTGTAATCTTATTTGTTTAGAGCAAATTGCTCTGCAATTTTTGTTTCATAAGAATTTTGGATTTGCAATTTTTAAATTAAACAAAAGGGATTTAATACTTAACTACTTAATAAATAAGACACTCTTAGCCTCATATTTATTTGTCATGTTTGCAGAACTCGAGAACAAAAAACGTTGGTCAAATATATGGTTTAATTGTATTTTGAAAATAGGATCAGTGTAAATGAATAAGAATTTATACTAATTTAAAATACATAATCTCATTTTGTAAAACTTGTTTCATAAACTGAACTATTACTAATTTCTAGGACAATTCATAGAAAAATAGTTATCTTGAAGTAGTGGTGCTTGAATGCAAAGTGAGAGACATCTTGATCCATTTGTAGGTATTACTTTTCAACATCTCAAGTCAGGCTAATGAAATTTTGGACTCAGTTTAACAGAAGTTTCATGATTCTTGTCTACCCCTGAGTACATCAGGTTTGAAAGGCTGAGTGTCTGTTCCTCTGAAATAGCTCTTTGAGGTACAACTTTCTTCTAAATTTCTTCTCCTTTTTTTCTGTCTATCTTTTAAATTTTATTTGTATTTCTTCTCTTGAAAAGTTCTTGGTGTGAGTGAGTTCCTATTCTAAGGTTCTGGTTAATAGGGCTGATAGACTCATTGGAGCAGAGTATTGAGGAGGACTAGATGGAAACTGTGAGACATATCACTTCTCTTATTTCTCCTCAGTCAGATTTAAAAGAACACTGACAATTGGGAAAAGCCTTAAGGATAGACCCCTAGGTGAAGTGGAGTTTCATCATTAAAAGCCACTTCCAAGGTCTTCCTTTCCTCCTGCATTCTTGCAGAAGTGTTGAAGGTATTAATGATGACACAACCCCCAAATCTTCAACTTACTTCCCCCTTTCCTCACCTCTTAAGGACTAATGAATCACTTTCTACCAGTATGGTGTTCCATTGACTTTAGGTGTTGAATACTGGTGATGAGAACGTGCTCGTGTTGAATACTACTGCCCAACCATGTCTTCTTTTACTTCCAGTGGATCCTGGAAAAACTGAATAGAGAAAGAGAATACAATGTCCTATTTAGAGAGTAAAGATTATAACAGTTTCTATTCTTCCAGGAGCTGAAAGTGTTTTGCTCCTGGAATTTTCTCATTTAAAATGTCTACTACCTGTGTGGTCTGTCTGAGTTCTCACCAAGCATCTCATTACTACTTTGATAAGTACCTGTAATTAACATGGATGTTTCAGCCTCAGTTACATTTATTTCTCAAACTTGTTAAGAGCAAATGAATGAATTAAAGGAGATCTGAGCAATAATCACTGATCCCCAAGTTGAACACTGTAACTCCTGTACCAGTGTCAAGTGCCAACACTGATGTATTTGAAAAGGCAAAGACTGAGATGCCACATCAGACACTTCTGCACTAAGGAGCAGGATTCCTGTATGTGTTTTCCCAACTGTCTAAAGTCCATCACAAAGGAAGTCATGAGGGAGCACAGATAATCTTTTTAACTCATCTGCTCATATGTTCTAGTATTATGATCTCCTGTCTCAATTATTTCTGCTAGACATACCTGTTTCTTTCAGGGAGAGAGAAAAAGACAAGGGTGTTGCATTCAGTTCCTGCTTCTGCTCATGTGTTGGTGTAGATAATGAACTCCCAGTTGCTGAATCTGGGAGTTTATCAGAAGTTGTTAGTCAAATCCTCTAGGAGTACCGAAAGCCTTCCATGTGCAAGTCTGGAATCAAACTAAGTTTGAATCAGCATCAGCAAGTTCGATGTATGGTTCCTGTTTGGGCCTGCTTCTAATGAAAAGCTTATGAATTAAGAGTCAGCCAGAAAGGCAAAGAGAGGGTAAGAGGAACAGATCTCAAACACTGGAAGAATCAGAAACAGAAGAATTGAAACTCATTTTTAATAAATTTATTGCAGTGGCACACGGATTATTCTGTAGTCTGATGTTGAACAATTCTGTTCTTAGTGTCAAGAAGAATTTTCCAAATGATACATTGCAAATGGGTGAAGAGAATGTCTCCTGGAAACTCTATGGGGAATTTGACTTCTTGGGTAATTCTAACAGGTAATTTTTACCCTTTATAAGAGACTGTCTTATTGTAATGAGATCACAAAGTTCTAATTCCAAGTAAACTTGAGGTTCAGCTGAAATCCTTATATGACCATTTTCTCTGTGTAACTGCATATTGTGCTTAGAAGAGTGGGGAAGCTAAAAATCACACATAATTTCATTACTCATTTTGCATTTGTTTTCCTAATGGCTGAAATTGGTACATACTGTATACAGTCATTATCTTGGGAATTTCCGTAATGATGCCTTACAAGAAAGTGATAACTTACTGCACAAAGTTGGTAACAATTGAGGAAAAGAAGCATGCTCTTTGTAGCAAGAGATAGCTGTTGACTGCCTGTGAGCGTTACTCCTGTGCTGCTGTCCTACAAGCTGCCAAGATAAAACAGACACCAAGGTGGAGGGAACATTTGTGGTATCCAGACCTTGCGTATATATATATTTTCTCCCAATTGTGCTTCAGTACTTTGTAGGGAATTATGGTTTTTTTGTTTTTTGTTTTTTTTTTAATACAGACTGCAAGCAAGGCTAGTGAGCCTTTTGATTCTTGGTACAACAGGAGGTGGGGAAGCATATATGTTCCTCTCTGCACCCTTTCCTGTAGATCACGTGTATATATTCTGTAAAGCTTGTCCAACCTAAAATTATGACATGAGATTGTGGAACATAGGGAAATCTTGCTCTCTTGGCTTGAGAGAAGAGAGAAAGCAGTGACTGGACACCAACAGATTGTGTTCAACAATTTAACATCAGTGCGCTCCCTGGAAGATAAGAACCAATGACTATGCTCTCCTCACCCCCTGCCCCCCTGATATAGCATGGATAGGAGAGAAAATCTTGGTACAGGAGATGCAGATCTCTCCCATCACCTGCAATTTTCCTGGTGGACAGAGCTTGGGGTGCTGCAGTTTCTTCCCTCCTGCACAATTAAAGGTATTTTAGAGTCTGACTTTGGCTTCTCTTGGCTGGAAAGGCTACGGGGCCTCCAGCGTCTGTACAGTAAGCCCTGCTGGCTACCTGCTTGCGAGCCTGTGCAGACTGTTATTATAGAGGCAATTCTGCAGCCTTAACGGTTCTCTCAGCCTATGGGAGATGCCCTGCCTTACAGGGTGATTTCCATTCAAAAACAGTATGTTTCTTTAGGAAAAAGAAATCTATTCCCTTTTTGAAGGATTTGTAAAATCTAAAGTACCAGGACTGTACATCATACTATTGCAAATATTCTTTAAAAATCCTCTGTAAGTTTGCTTTGCAAAAATGTATTGAGGTTTAAAGAAAAAAGGAACATGTTGAAGAATCCTTTGTGGATTTAGCATATCTCAGTACCTTTTCCAGGCTGAAATTTGATTTTACGTTGCAATACATCTGTGAAAACCCAATTTCAGTATTCAGTGATACGTCTATCCTAATAACTACAGTTATTTCCCTAGCTTCCTCAACAAAGAGGAATAAGAAACAAGAAGAAATTATCCAGTTGGTGGTAAAATCACAATGTAGGCATACTTAGAACAGAATTACTACAAGTTGTGTTTTTTTGATGAGAGTTTTTTTGTAGATTAGCTTGTTTTTGTATTCTTGCAGCAGAAGCATGGAGAGCAAACTCTGTACTGCATTCTTTCTGCATTAATAAATCACCATTCTGCATGTTTTTGGGTTCTAATCAGTTTTGCAGACAAAAGCAACTCGAGGAAGGAAACTGTGTTCGCATCGTATCGTATTTATGGCTACTTTATGCAACTATGACTGCAGGTGAGAGATTTGTATTCTGTGCCAAATGCTATCTTTTCTGAATATTTCTAGTACTGGGTCTGTGTTCCAGTGAGTTGGTGTTTCAATGCATCTCTTGCTTCACAGTTTCTCAACTTTTCTTTGTGAGCAATGAATGTCAGTAAAAAGGGCAAAACCATCCCCCAGCAAATTAACCTACTTAAATCTGGAAGATATATGGGAACACTATACTTCCTAATATCTAGAGTCTTTTGCTAAAGTTAAAGGAATAATATATTAATTTGCTTTATGTTAGTGTAATGCACTATTTTGAACAAGGATGCATCAAATTCCTCTCATTTAAAGTATGTGGCTAATAGGCTGTTAAAATGATTATTACACCAAAATATATTACTAGTTAGCAGTTCAGTGATTGATTATCACATGGTTTATACTCAAAGTTTATGCTTATTTTTTTTTAAATGGTAAGTTGTTGCTTGTTTCAGCCTTAGAAATATCATATGATTAGCAGAAAGATAAATGTTCTTTCTCTGAGAAGCCGCTTATTGTCGATAATGTGAAAAAGTCTTATCCTTTACCTTTATAATTCTAATAAATTTATGAATACAATTGTTAGCTGGATTTGTCGAATGAATATATTTCACTTAAATTCATACTGTTCCAAAAATCCAACTTCAGCTGTTTCAGAAGTGTATAGAAATAAATTCCCTTCCCCAGTTTTGCAAGATTTTTGTAAAATTAGGTCAAAGGAATTTTCAACTGAAAACAGTACTTTGTCATATTATCTACAACACATGCCTAGCAAATTTATAAATCTAGTGTTCATTTGAGTAGAGTTCCAGATCGTAATGAATGGTTTAGACAGCATTATCATCAATTTCCTACAGGTGCAGCTGGGGAGATCAGTCACTTCAATCAAAAGCCTCTGTCAAGTTTCACAGCACTCTCATTTTTTACACACAGGTTTTGCTGAAATTAACAAAAAAAAGAGACAATTCTCTGAATGTCTTTACATCTCTTCGACCTTTGGGTGGTGCTTTTGAGCAGTGCTGCACTGCTGTTTCTCTTCTGAGAATTTAACAGCGTTCATATTTTTACACTTTATACTAACACAATATTTCTTGCGTGATATTATGGAGTTAAAATTGCACTGTGTGTTTTAACACACATTACAACAACCTCTTAAGGCAAAAAAGTAAATTCATGCAAATGAGTTATGGAAAGTGAAAAGATTTGTGCTTCTTCATTCATTGCAGAAATAGTTACTGGGAAATAGGCATATTTTCCTTTTGCGGACTCTCTATGCTTACCGTATCTCATGCAATTTGTCCATTGATAATAGTTAACATGTGAATACTAATAAAAGGGTATGAAGAAAGAGAATATGGTTGATACAGCTTGCTTTGAATTACTTACTTTGTTACACTTGTGTCTTTAAAATATTGTTGACACAGGTAATTCACGTTGCTTTGCTAGCATCCGAAAATTAGAACAAATGAAAAACTTTGTACTACTGAATTAGTGGAACATTTCCCTGTTTTATAGCACTTCATTTTCCACTGGCTTTCTGGGGCCTTCTTATAAAACACTGCAATTAAAATCCAGTAACATTCAATAAAAATATAATACCAATCCCTCTGAAGAATTCCTAGTGTACTTAAAAAAAAAAAAAAAAAAAAGCGAAGCGAGGGCTAGCTGAATCACTGTCCCTCGCGAAGCCGGGAGGCCGGGGCCGCTCCTGTCCTCGCGCGGAGGCAGCGGCTCTGCCGGCTCCCGCTGCGGGGGCCTCGCACGCTGACAAGCCTCCGTCTCCGTGACCGACGGAGCCACTTGTTGCCAGCAAAATCTTTTTGTAATCCAGCCACACGAACCCAAATCCTGCGGGGCTCCTGCTGTTTCCCGGGGGGTGACATCCTTTCAGTTTTGTTAGATTAGAGAGGTACTCGTTAGCTCGTGAGCACAAGCTTGTGTTTTGCTAATGTTTTCTGACTTTTTGCAGTTCTTTTCCCCCTTTCGAGTGTTTGTGTGCTTTCTGTTTTAATTTTAGTGCAGTTAGTGCTTATGTAACATTTTGATAAGAATTCTTAAGTGGCTTAGGCTGCAACAATTTTGGTTGTCTTGAATTAAATGGAAAGAGATGTTAATTTTTTCTATTTTAATCTTCATAAAAATCTATGAATTGCAGATGACTGAATTTTTTCTTTTTTAAAACTTTTTTTTGTTTGTATATAGAGCTATAATAAAATGATCATTTTTTAATGACTGTTCCAGGTAGTGTTGGAGTAGGATTTCTTTCTGTGTAAAGCTGAAGCCCTGGCTATTTGTACCTCCAGTGATGGTACCATGCAGGAAAGAGCAATTAAAGCAGCAAGGCTGGTGTGTTTTCCCCTTATATTTGAAACTACGTGTGTGCCACTGTGCAGTTTCTCTTAGGTAGAGAGGGAAGCCTTAAAAAGGTGTAAAACGTTGAGGTCCTGTATTGATTAACTTTCAGAGAATTTGGTTTTTGACATCTGTTTCTGCAATGAGGCACTGATGGCAGCTTAGCACGAGGCTGCAGTGAGTGCTGAGGCGGCAGGACTCCCTAAGTGCATGATAAAGGTTTGCAGGATCGGGCCCATTTTTGCCTACAGTAACTCAGTAATCTCAGCCCCGTTCAGCAAGACAGCAGTTCTTTGTTTTGTGGCCTTGAATTCAGTTTTATGTTAAATGATCTTGCCTCTCTGCATGGTTTGTGTCATTCAGTAACAATCCTCTGAAACCCATCTTAAGTGCTTTGTTTTACTTTGTTACTGCTCTTCAAGTTTAATTTGAAAATAATGTCAGATTCCTTCATCCTCCCTATTACAGTATGAGTCTTTCCTGCCTTTTTTATTGTTAAAGGATAAAGCATCTGCTTGCTGTAATTCTTAATGTAAAAATATAAAATATATAATAATATTAAAAAGTACTTTGAAGAAAAATTTAGTACCCGTAAATCAA